>NC_090696.1:76453721-77703721 GCF_040954835.1 Lepisosteus oculatus
TCATTATGAGAAACTTTACTGTTTTTAACTGAACAGAATTGGTCAAATGTATGAATAAAACACTGAAAATGCGGACCTTTTTTTGCTAGCTGTCAGCGTTATGAAAACAGCAAACGTCTACAACTGCTGCTATTGCTCTTTGGCAACAGCTACCTGTACAAATCAAATATGTCAACTTTCCATTTATTTTTCCACAAAGAAACAAACATTACAACAATCCTTATGAACCACAAGATTTCACTTTTTCACTTTTTCTTTTTCACTTCTTAGATACAATAATTGCAAGGACCTTACTACAGTGTTCCAAAACCTCCTTTTGAGATAATAAAAATAAAATAAGATATAGTTACAATGAGACCAATGGTGGTCCTGCACACAAGTCATTTTTTATCACCTGTTTTTGTGCCAAGACATACCGTTGTCCTGTCGTACTGGACCTGTGACACCATCAAACTGGAGAACTGTGATTGGACAGAGGCAAAGAACCACAGGGTGCACTTGCTTTCAAGTGGACCAAACTAACAGGCTGAGGTTGAGAGTTAGGAGCAGCATTTTGTTTTAATTAACCATGGGTATGAATACTAATTCATTCTTTGTCCAATGACAACATTGCTTTAGATAAGAAACTTAAGACAGTTCTGTCTCCTGTGGTATCTAGAACAAAGAGCTAATTAATGTTAATTATTTTATCAATTCATCTAGATAGATCTGAAATGCACTATTAAATACAATATTTGCAGAATACAGATACCTGAGGTAACAGAATTCTGTCTTTAGTATTACCCAGAGGGACACAACAAGACCTACCAGTTAAGGAAAAAGACTTTCTTTTTCAATTGTATTAATCATTCTATAGTTTAATCTTTTCACCTTTAGTTAGCGTACAGCCGAATCCAGTGGCTTTCACTGATATCTTCTTCTGTATGACATACTGATAATTCTTTTCCAAGACAAGGATCGTGTAGTTAGTACCATTAATCCACAGCTGAGGACATGAATCTTCTCATTAGCTGTTTTTATCTGTGCCCTTTAATCCATAACCGTGGCTCTTAGCTGACAGGAAATTACAGTCCAGCACTTCTAAAGATAGCAGATGGATCCATACATTTACAGTATATATATATACAATATAAAATGTGAGCAGAAAAACACAAGCATATTTTAAAGGATATGTAATCAGTATAGTGCTTATAAAGGGTGTTACTGTGTACCTGGTATCTGTATTGCTCTGAGGCACCAGCCTTGTAGCTAAATTTGCAATATTATTGGTAGTACTACTGTATATGTCTCCAACACTGGCAAAATGACGATTTTTAATTGTCAATCCAAACAAGCTGACATTGCTGATGTTATGAGAGCCCCTCTCTAGACCTTACATTTGGATAAAGATCCATTTTTTCACACCAACGTGGACCCCAACATTCTTTTAGGTGTGGCAAAGATATGATGATAACTGAATAAAGTAATTTAAAAAAATGTCAAATAGATCTGTAACAAAGAAATGCACGTGAAATGGTATGTGTGGATTAATCTATCTTCTCCGAAGAAAATGCACCATTCCCCTCCTGTGAGCAGTCCCAGCTGCATTTGCTATAGGCATTGTATCACACGGGTTCAGTAGTCTGTTGCTGCCCACTGCCCAGTCAGTGGTGACCATCTCCCAGACTGTACCAGTTGCCGACTTCTGACTGGACTGCTGTTTGCTATCAGACACACACCAGCCTGTCCTTCCAAATGCTCTGTCCTGAGGCTGTCGGCGTTACATGAGGGAGAACAGAGTAGTTTTGAGCTTCCACATCTTGCCTGTCTATGAATTTTGCTCCGCTCAGCCCTGTACGGAGCAAGAGTAAAACAGTCCCTGAGTATACAGTTTACTGTCCCTGAGTAAAACAGGGAGTGCTTGTGTTCATAAAAGCTCATTTATGTATATTTGAAAAAAATATATAAATAGACCTTTAGGGACTCTTGGAAGTTACAACAGAGCCATGATAAGACATAAGGTTTTCGAATTCATTTTGTTTTAACCAATGAATAAAGCATATAGCTGGACATCTAATCATATGGGTATGCCACTTGCACAACACTACTTCAGGAAATGGAGTGAGGATTTTACCAGTAAACTTGGGTAGATGCGTCTCATTTTGACATGTCAACAGGCCCATGCCATGCATGGAACAGTAAAAGCAAATCCTCTATAAAATGTTTTCCACTGCGTTTACAAGCATCAGGGATCACACACAATACATGTCTATCCATCTTTAGCGATAGAACGTGTTGGTCACTGTTTTGTGCAGATTGTCAGTCTTCCGTTCACAGCAGCTCTTGCAGTTTCTCTCCTGGGCGAAAGATGTCGGCAGCAGAAATGATTGATTTTGACATTGCACAAAAAAGAGATAAACTGGGCAACCACCTAATGGTCACTGGATAGACACAATATGATCAGTAAATTAAAGGTTTCTAGGTCATGGTCATGTCACAACGGTCCGTTGTGAGTCAATCAGTGTTTAGAGTCTGTTCCATTCTAAAAGATTTATTACGTTTGTAAGCATGAAGGATATGTGTCAACCTGACAGGGGAATTCTTCTGGGTTTAATAGAGGATAATTCCCCTGTTTTTGCTTTTGTTACTGTACTTGTTGTTGTTTTATTGTTATTTATACTGAAGCTAAAAAATGACTTTGATGTTATTTCGGCATTAATACCATTTTTTTCAATACAATTTTTGGCATAAATACAATTTTTTGTTTTTTGAAACTTAATTGTTTTAAAAAATAAAATATTTTTAAAACAAATTACCTTAATGTTGGTAGTGTGTATGTAAAACTCGGTTGTAAAAATCTTTAGGTCAAATGAATTATCAAAAAACATATATATATAACATACAAGAAACAGCATATACTGTATACAGTATATACTGTAAAAGACATTCCCAAGGATTCTAAATCTATTGTGACAGCCCATTTTAATCTCCATTTTTTAAATAGATCAATAGAAAAAAAAAAACGAATTTGTATCACCAAGCCTTTGAGATAAACATGTCCATCCAAATGAAAATTAATTAATGGTCTAAGGAAAAGAAAGTGATTTTTATTATCAAGATCTTTCCCAAGTGTAGTCATCACTGATTGACGTCTGAAACATGGGAATAGTGGAGAAGAAGCTTTTTGGACAGGTGACGACACTTTACAGCACATTAACCAAGCTGGTATCAATCAGGCACCTTTATATTTAGCTTTGTGGGGAAAAAAATGAGTATAACTGATTGGCTTTCATGAAAACATTAAGGAACATTACAGATGTGCTGTGCTGAACTGCTGTGTTTGAAAACAAGATTCAAGACCGCCAAGAAGGAAGCAGTTCAGGGAGTTGCCATGGAAACTGGTTCTGGGAATATTTTTCAAGTCTTTAAGGCCTAGGATAAATTCATTCAAATGAACCCTATCAGGAAATTGAACTTTTATTTTTTTTCACGAAGTAAAAAATTCAGTGATGAAAATATTGCATCACAGGAAATGCAAACTTTTATTTTGACATCAAGGCCTTTGGATTTTGACCTCCTTCTTTGGCGGTGTTAAAGGTCATTTTACCTGCTGCCTTACTCAGCAGGACTGTGCACTGTGCTTCACTGTCTGTGGGTTAAGAATACAGCTCGTCGGTCAATTCTGTCAGTCCTTATTAAGTGATTCCTAAGGCAGAGCACACTAGCTTGTCTGAATGTGTATTTTAATATGAGCACCATACCATCCTTTTTTTAACACTGCATGGCAACAAGATTTAATGTGCCGAAGGTGTGGTGGAAAGCTTTGCTTGTGCAACTTGAAACAAACTAGACGTTTTCTCAAAAACATTCAGTTCAAGTTTTATCAAGGCTGAACGGACAAAACCCAATGAGAATACCCATCTAAAGCAAAGACAATAACCCTTATTCGAGGCTGATAAACTACCGATGTCTTGTTGCTGTTGTTGATTTAATGTATTCAAATTGTTACGACAGCGGTTCTGTGCATATCATCAGCTCCCAGACTAAACTCACTCAAGGAAAGGTGTTTGAAGACCTGCCAGTTCGAGGCTGTCAAGAAATATTTATTGGGTCAACCCATGTGTTATATTTCAAATTCAGACATTTCCAAGGTCTCATTTTTTAATCAAGCCAAAATCCCTGACAGCATTACCCTATGCTGATAATACTAGATTTATTATGGCTGGGTTATTGCTGAGCACTTGTAATAAATAAACAACACTGAGAGATCTGGTATAAAAATAACAAATAATAACAAATGGCAAATTTGCCAATAGTGGGCATAATGTGTGATGGATAGTTGACAAAAGACTTTTAAGTTATAGTCTGGATTTAAAACTCCTCTCTTATTGATTTAGAAGAATACGAGACCAAAGCAGGCTGGATGCTTGCCGTGTATGGAGATGAGTATAGAGCCCTTAAGGACTGGGAAAAAAGACATGCAAAACTATTAGATTTGTCAGGGATGTAAAACATGATTTAAGTTTCTCTATCTGCAGAATATATACCTAACAGGGTCCAGAGCTGTGTTCTTCAAAGTACACTTGGATGAGACAGATTACAATGGGTGTTGTATTTAACATGCCCTGAGAATCAAGGCAGCTTGCTTGGCAGATATAAATCCAATTAATTTAATATTATTCGTCAGTGGGTTCAGAAGGGCAGGTTTCCTTCTGCTTTCGATTTCAAGCACTGGAAAATTTCCATGAAATGTGCCGTATAAAACTAAGGGAGACTTTGTTTGTTTTAGCTTTCAAAAAGACGGTTTCGGCTGAAAAAATGAGCAGCAGAAGGAGTTGGAATTCTGAGAAATTAGCCAAACGTTGCCAAATCTTTCTGTGAACAACACAGTCAGTACCTTTCTTAATGGCTCCAAACCAGAGGATGTAGGGTATCTGCACAGTATATTTATTCCTTACAGTATGAAGACACATAGACTAAGGCTTAGATCAACAATTTCTGCATCAAAGAACTAAAAATATCAGATCTTTTTCATAGTTTTACAAATTAGTGGGCAGGAAATAACCAAGCTTTACACAAAGCTTTTTTTCCTCGGCACAGTAGTGATATTAGAACCCAAACTTAGAAAAAGCAAACAAATATTTATTAACAAATAACAGAAGTACACAACAATTACAATACAGACAGATGTTTACTATTAATGGGTTGCAGGGTCCCAATTCTTATAGACATAGAACAAACAGAATTCTGACCCTGTGATCTGAATACCCACCACTCCAAACACATTAACCATGTGTTTGGCCAGATAGAGAAATTACTGTAGACGAGAAAAATTGATTCTACGTGGGACTAAATCTCCTTCTCCAAAATATGGACGCTCGTAAGTGAGCATGACAGCAATGCCCAGACTAGCTAGCAAAAGCATGGTCCCAAGTCCCAAGAGAAAGATCTTCCCCACGGCTCAATTTGGATGAAGAGGAGGTGGTGGATAATGATGATGATTTTCTCTTGTCCTCTATCTTTGTTCCTGTACTTATCTGTGGTCCACTCCTATGGAAAATGGTTTAAAGACCGCCCTAGGGATGGTAAGCCATCCTTGAATGTTTATTCTTCAGCATAGTGGTCTTCATGAATTGTCACAATTAAACTGTAGATTAGATTGTAAGGAGCAACCTTTGATCCTCTGTGTCTTCTCCTATGTATGCTCGCCTCTTTGCCCCCAGACAGCTAGATAAATACCGCCAAACAATACTTCTTGTTCTCAGCCTTCTGTGTACGGCATTCAAGCTGGGAAGTGTGATCACCAGCTTCAGCCTTCATTCAGCCTCCTCCGCCAGTCACAACAGTAGTATTTGTGCTGCACTGGGAGAAGTAAGAAACACATGTCTTTAGCGGTTTCCTATATATTAGCTTAATTAGTGTACACATTTATTACTTTTTGGACACTTTAGTGTCGATTTCATAGATTTATTGATGTTTATACGCCCAGATTCTTGTAGTGATCATTATGCAGGAAACCAAATATCAATGTTAATTGGAAGAGGTAAAGGTTTATTCCCTGCTGAGAGAAAAAGAAAAGAGACACTGTGTTTCGGCTGCTGAGCCCTCTTTACCTGAGGTACTGTACCTGTTCCTTTGCAGCCTACAAATGATAACAAAGCTACCTATTTCAATTTTAAACATTTGGATAGAAAAAGAAACAGAATTGTGAACGACTTTACTGTGATATGCTGTTGGTGTAAAAAATATGGTTTCTTATATAGGGTATAACCAGTATAATAAATGTGAAATGGATTAAATCTCTCTCTAAACTCTACCCAAATATCAGCTCCTGTGAATGGCTTTGTGTGTGAATAGGTGTGTACGTTTGCTGTTTGCTTTGGGACTGTTAGTGTCTTCATTCATTGTGAATAGAAATTATCTTATCTTCTGTGTAACATACAAAGTATTTTGAGGATTAGTTATTTCAATACACATTTTACTGCATTGAGGATACAGTACACAGTGCGACCAGAGAGAAAATGTGATTATCAGACTCGGAAAGAATAATGTCGCTGTTATGGAGACACTTATAGGAATTGATTTGCTGCTTTCCCTTATAAGTACTCAGACAATTGGTAAAGGGAAGCCTTTTTTGTATGCACAGGAACAAATAAAGGTTTCTATGCAGAAAGCTGAAAGAAGAAAAATAGGAGGGCTGGCTTTGAAGGCTTCTGCAGGCGTGTATGTATCTATTTTTGTCCTTCGTCTGTGTGCACCTTGAAGCTTGCCCTCCACATAACTTTAAAATATGTGTATTGAAATGTTATTGACTGCACCGTAAGCCTGGATTGGTGTGGTTGGACAACTTTCAACAACAAGTGACTGCGATAAGCCAGCACTCAGACACAAATTGAAATGTTTGCAGATGACACATAGGCTTGTTGACAAACTGAGAAAAGGATTAAGGAATTTATATAGCAAACTTTGTGCAATAGTGCTCTAATATCTGTGTGGGTGTGTTTAAAAAGTGTACGAATTTCAGACACAGATGTCAAAATTATTGCAGAGTATCTAGAATCTACAGTATGTACAGTACAGTTAGAATGTGCTCCAAAAGTCATGACAACAAAGTCAAAACTGCTATTTTTTTTGTTTTACAGTCAAGCAATTTGAATTTGTGATAAGGAGATTAAGGTGAATTGTGAGCAAAATGTAATATACTTTATTTTAGGTTATTCCACGCACACATTTGATCAGTTTATTCCAAAAACATCCTCAGTCATTTCAAGTGACCATAACGATTGGGACAGATTTTCTATAAGTAAATTTCAGAGTGTAAAAGTCAGTATTTGGTTGAATATCCCTTTGTGCAATAGCTGCATGAAGTCTGTGACACATTTTGCTCACTAGATGTTTTGTGTGATCATTTGAGACACATTGCTGCACTTGGAGGTCCTGCCTGTTCTTGGGATGTTCTGATTGAAATCTTTCCTCAGCATGTAAGATGCATTCTCAATTACATTCAAATCTGAAGACTGACTTGGCCAGACTATGAGTTTCCACTTCTCTTCCTGATAAGAAAGTATTCTCCTCGGGTTGTGTTGTGTTTCGGTTGCCTGCCATGGCAATGCTCCATCCAATCAGGACGGAAGTGATTTCTCCGAGAAAATGTTCCTGTGAACCTCAGAGTTAATTCTGCTGCTGCCATCTTTAGTCACATCATCAATCAAGATGAGTTCCTGCCATGTGGGCCAAAGCAGGGCCAGAATTCCTTTACTTCTTTGGCCACAGTTGAACATTCCCACCACTTTGGTAGAGGTGTATCTTGGTCTCCTCTCTCCATAAAACTTTGCTCCAAAACTTGTATTCCTGACTTAATTGTGAAGCATGAAAGAGGCAACGACACGGTATGAGCATTCCTATTGAATTTTCCTTAATATTATAAAAAACTAGAGAAATTATCATACAAATCAATACATTGTACAGCGAGCAAGTTTTCACCGCCAGCCTTTATTAAAAAACAAATCCCTAGAATACAACAGGAGAACATGCAGACACAGCATTCACGTCTTTTGCAATATACTTCTGAAATCCCTGCTTTTTGTACTCCTGCCTTCAGTAGCATAACTAAAAGCTCCTGGGCTTTTAAAGTTAACAGCCAAATTCTGGAAAACAGATGGTTCACATAAAATGTCAGTCTTCCTCCATGCAAAGGACAACCAACAAAAAACTGACCTTGCTATCTTAAGTTTATTTTTCTTTCTTAGCATATGCTCTATGTGATATTTTTTGACCAGCTCAAAGCAAGTAAGTGCAGTATAAGATGCCTATCTGTATTACTTTTTTAAGTTAAAAAAGAACACATTGAAATTCATGCACAGTACCTTTAAACACAAAAATCAGGAGTTGTTTATCAACAGAATGTTATCAAAGCCATTAAGAAAAGTCAATGTTTTGGGCAGGACTGGTTAAGAAACAATGCATGTATTTCTTTTCACTTCGATCTCAGAAAGGTCAGATTAAATACCAATAACATTCAGAACATCAAATGACTCCAGCTTCACATCACTTCAGGCAGTGTTATGGCCTGATCTGTCTTGCCCTTTCAGATTAAAGATAAAATTGTACTTTTCTTTCATATTTTAGCCTTGCAATATAATTCAACACATTCATGATATTCTTTAGGATTGCACTTTAAAGAATACCTTTCAAATCAAAGAAATGTCGATTACAAATGTACTGACATGCATGCTGTTTCATAAAATGGATTAAATACAAAAAAGAGCTTATGTTTTCTCTTACTTACTTTTAAGAAGATACAAAGTTATATGTGTTGGCTAACTGTAACTTTGACATATTGTACTTTTTAGAACACAGTTTTAGGAACTTAACCTAACAAACTAATTGAGAGAAGTGTTAAAAACACACCAAGCTGTATATTCAAAGTAGGGAAAAATAAGAGCAAGATTTGGGAAGTATTTACGAAAGCTTGTTCACTCCTTTGATATCAGATTATAGTGTGTTATCATGGTATTTTTCTTTAATTTGGCAATAAGTTGCGGAATACGTTCCCAGTCAGAGGAACAGAAAAAAAAAGATTTAAATGTGAAATACGGAATTATTATTATTCATTTATGAAACTACAAAATTGTGCACTTTGCTGGGTGTATTTGCTGGACATCTGTGTGCTTTGTTTTTTCAAGACAACATTGTACACTCAGCTGAGGAGTCCTCATGTCATTGAGCCCTGTTATTATAAACCTCAGTCACATGTGAGTCATGACATTTCGCAAACTATTGAAGACACACAACGCTCTATTTCTATTTATACAGTAGGTCTCTTCCTCCACACTTAAAAAGTCTCATTGTGTGTGCATATTTTACAACTGTCTGCAAAGGGAGCTTTTTGAAACCCACAGATAAAGTGGATCTTTGAGGGCCTGCTGCGAAATTATATATTGACCGTTTTTTGCTGTTAGATGAAGAGTAAATGGTTTGCAGTCTGGAGATAACCAGGTATTTGTTGCGAGGAACCTCTTAATGTATCCCCCAGGAATAGTGGGAATAACATACGTCCTTGGCACAGACCTTCAAGGGATCACTGGAGGAGCCAAAAGTCCCCACTGAGCCAAAGTCCCCACTGACTTTCTGTCACGGACGTCCAAAGGGACTAACCGTGGGGAGCAGGAGAGCGGAAAAAGACCCATATGCGTAGCGGCGAGACGGGAAAAAGGCCCGGGCTCATTAGTGCAAAGAGTTCAGGAATGCCGTATAGAAACCTATGCCCTCAGGGAGCAGACGTGGGGCGCCCTGGTGCTAGGCGGGTCTCAGGACATCCGAACGTCAATGCTGAGCGAGGACAGAGTGCAAGACCCGGATATATATAGCCCAAGGGAAAGAGAGGGACAGGAAGGACAGTAGACCGGAAACTAGGTACAGGACAGAGAAGGAGCGCCCTCTGGCTGCAGAGGGCGTGACACTTTCTTATTGTGTGAGTGCGAGTGGGGAGCCACAGAGCCACATTCCTGTCAGAACATGTTACGTTTGGGAAGAGGGTAAAGTAAAGCGGACAAGCACACTATCAAACATTTCAAGGATTTCTCATTGTCAGCTGTTTGAAAGACTTTACACTCATCAGCAGGCTCCAGCGTTTAAGTGCTTCTTCTAACCCTCCATGCTAAATTGTTTGTTTGTGATTATATTTTCAACTTGGAAATAATTCGCTTCGGAGATTTACCTACATTATACAGTGAGTGTTATTTTATTTAAACACC
Organism: Lepisosteus oculatus; assembly: GCF_040954835.1. Classification (NCBI taxonomy): domain Eukaryota; kingdom Metazoa; phylum Chordata; class Actinopteri; order Semionotiformes; family Lepisosteidae; genus Lepisosteus; species Lepisosteus oculatus. The sequence continues at coordinate 76,463,957 of NC_090696.1, forward strand.
TGTTACCTATTTTTCTCAAAGCAAACTCTATCCATTATTTTTAAGAAATTACATTTCAAGTAATTTCAACCTCAGACCTCATGACATTACATAGATGGGATTTCCTCAACATTAAAATCTGTTCACAAGCTACTGTATCGACGTGGAATGTTAAGCTTTCTTGTTCTCTAAAGAACACCTTTCTTAGTGTCAAGAAGCATGATAGAAATTGCATATTATATTACATCAAATGTAGTAAACGAACTAAACAACTTCACATGTGCAAGACTAAGTGAGCAATGCATCTATAAATTACATAATTACTGACTAGCTGACAGCAGCTTTTAACCTACTTATTACTGGCTCTTGTGCTCAGAATTACGTAGTACGGTAAAAATTCCCAAGGAATGTCTTTTGCTGTTTAGAAGTTACGGCACAATATGATAAACTGTCTCAAGTGAAGACAGAGAGTTAGATGTTCCTGTAGCTGTCAGAGCGAGGTTTACAGATACAGATTTGTATTTTTTAAGCATAAGAGTTTAACATTTTGATTCCACTGCAGCTTTGAGACAGGCGAGTGTAGGATTTTAACACCCCGTCTACGAAGTCTTGATGTTTTCATCCCTCTATTCTAATTTTTACCTTTTACAACAAAGCTACGCTCTAATGTAGTGCAAACTACCTATTGTAAAATTAAACATTTACACCGCATCTGAATTTCCATTCGGTACATTTTTGAAGAAGACGGGAATCTCAATGAATTATTTGATCTGCAACGGCATCAACATAAATGTTGATTTTGTGGAATAGCCTGGGGCTAGACTTCACTTCAGACAGAAATTAATATTGTCTTATTATAACATAAAGGAATCCGGGGGAATTCTCATTGTAATCAAATTAAAAAATAAAATGTGCCACAATGTCAGTAGTAGTTGAGGTCCCAAAAGAACTTTGATATCAATGTTATACCTGTCACTCTGCTTTGAAAAAAAATAATGTAAATACAAAAAAGAGTTTCAGCTCTCTAGTAAATTGGCAGAAGCCTGAACCAAAGACATGAAGCCGCGATTGTGCTGCTAACTACAGAACTCTCTCTGTAAAGACACAGCAGGGCATCACTTTTTGTGTTTGAGTTTTTTTTTCTAGGAAATCTCCTACATTGATACTTTACATTTTAGATTTATATAACCCACGTTTTCTATTTTTTTTCAATGGCCGGAAAGTTTGTCTTGAAATTGTTTTCAAATCAGTGGTTCCCAAACTAAAGGGCACACCCCCTGCACAAGAAGTGTTTGAGATGAATCATGGAGGGGCTCAAATTTCAGGGAGGAAGCATCGCAGATTTGTCCGACAGTAACAGCTAGAAATTCAGAGTGGATTTTATTACCGGTTGCTCCAGAGATGTACTGTAGATAGTGATGTGCAATGTGACAGATTGCTTTTTAAGTTCAGCTACTATTTCTGTACGTCCTTGAATCAGTTCATGAGATCTACTACGTGGTGAACACGTGACTTGTCTATGTGTACTCATCGCTCACCATTGATCATTTATTTTTAGCTTTCTTTAGTTAAAAATGGGTGGCTGGTTCAGTCGGGGGTGACAGTCAGAAAAGACATAAAAAGCCCAAACAGAGACGGCAATAAACCTGCTTCATTCCTGAAGCAGACATGGGTTGTCAGGAGGAGACACGGAAAAGCACGTCACACTTGCAGTGAAGTGGAAACGAAAGGTCTTGACGTAGCAAGCTGTGAAACAGGGGAGGCATCAAGAAGAAGACATACGGTATGGTTTGCCTGCTTGACTGCTGAAGGTGAGCATTACCCACAGTGCGTTTTATGCTCAGAAGTGTTTGTGCAAGATAACATGAAACAGTAAAACTGAAGAGGCATCTGCAGACTATGCAATCAACACAAGTAGAGTTTTTGAAGCTATAGGAAAAGTCAGTGGGATGTTATAAGTTGACAAATAGTAAATCCTTTAAAAAACACTTTGCATTTCCTATGATCTTTCAGATCTAAATACTGTACTAAATGCAAGAAAAACATAGTACAGCTGGAAAACACTGTTCTTTCTGCGGCAGTAGCAATGTGCTATAGTGTGCATGGAGATTTTGAAAGCCCACTTTGATGAAGGTACGTCATTGTCCATTGGCAGTTGTGCAATACATTGATGATATTGCTCGTGTACTCTTTAAAGGGTTCAGCTTATTGAATATGTGAAACAGAGTCCTTCGCCGGCCTTGCAACTTGATGAGTCTGTTTGCATATAGTATGAGACTGCTTTGGGAAGAAGCTACAAGATTTGATTTGCATCTAAAAAAGAAGTGAAAGAAAGCAGTCAATAACTATTTTGATAGCTATATCATCATGATATATAATCAAATCTAAAAAAGGTCATCAATTTAATGCGCAAAACAGGGCTTCAGTGGGCATGCTGACCCACAGCTTTGACAAACACAAACTTCAATGCTGTTCTGCAAAATACAATAAATATGATGAAGTGTGTGTCATCTCGTCCCACAGGTTTAAACATTTTTGATTTTCACTATATAAGATTTTCCAGTCTTGTAAAAGGAAATGGATGCAGAGCATAGTCTGCTGCTTTTAAACACAGAAATGGAGTGATTTTCTTCAGTTAAACTCCTGACATGCTTGTTGGGCCGAGACTTGAACTAGGACCTGATGAAATTGATCCTTCTTGACTCAGGATCACCGTACATGGTACATTACATCAACCTTAGTGTCATTAGCAGGCATTTCTGTAAAAATAAAGGCACTGATTATCCTGCTTTAAGTTTCTGCCAGTAAGTAATACAACTGACGACTCTTAAAGAAACCAGTTTGATGCCTGGGAGGTAATCACTTGGAAATGTTTCCAGCATTTAATTGTTACAAGAAAATGAACTTCAGCTTGAAATACTGAAAATAATAGTCACCCTTTAATAGTCACCTGATAACAGTCACCCTGTTAACATTTTAAGAAATTCTTTGAGGATTTAACTCTTGATACAAATGATTCGATAACCTTGTGTAACCGCTTCAGCCAAACAATATATCTGTTATCTGAAGCATCCTTGGACATGTTAAAATTATCTTGGTAAACTGGAAGATACTGTTTGAATCCTCCTTTGTCTATTCTTTGGATAAAGACAATATTTGATCATCTTTGGAGATATCCACATCCAAAATGGAGGGTATACTGGATTTTTAAGTTTGGACTAAGTGTTTCAGGTTACAGCAAATGAGACTTGTTTCAAATAGAGTTTATATTGCAAGATGTATTACAATAATATTTATATATGTTTAACATTACATAATTATAATTTGCAGATTATAATTAGAATCTGCTATTTATATAAAACTAGCTGCGAATTAAAATAACTAGCTTTTATGCGCTTCTTTCGTGTTTCAATTATTTCAGAATGTACTGTATGTATCTTTATAATCTGTCAATTGAAAGTAATTCTGTAATACAGTACCTCCTGTTAAAATGTAATTTAAAACAAAATGCACTAGGGGATCTTGATGATGAATTGTTTTTTGCTTCCACCTCCCTGAGTGAGTTCTGGTTGTGAAATGCTGGGGAGTGTCCTATACAGGACTATCTGAAGAGGAACATTTTAATTTCCTTTGCCTCTACCTCTATCAGAAAGCAAGAATGCCCTTCATGCTAAACTGTAAGATCTAAGATGTGTGGTGTTTAGATTTTAATCACCGTGTCACACAGTGCTCAGGGTTGCTGGGAAGTTCACATTGCCCGTGATTTAGAAGGGGATGGGAGGTCAACTGTTAAAGAACAGCTCAAAAGGGGGGTACAGTCTGAACTGTTTGCAAGCCACTGCTTCACACAACTCATAAGAGTGGGTGGAATCCATGTGCTGGAAAAAAATCCAGATAAGGATGGCATATCAATCTCATCTCATGATCGCACTGTATGTCAAACACTGCAGAAACCTCTCCATTAACCAACAATTAACAATTGATTAATTGATTCAATATTATTTAGAGTTTCTTTTATAAATATCATTATGAAATCCATTGTTCCGCTCCATTGTCATGGAATGCCCATCCTCTGATTCTTTGAGAGACTAATTCTTCGACCATCTTCAAATCTAAACTCAAAACCCACCTTTTTACTAGATCTGATTGCTCCACAGTTTATCCTGTATATTCTTTTTTATTTTTGTTCTTTAACTTTTTATTGTATTTTTTCTCTTTATCTTCTTTATAAATATTTATCTATGTGGGTTTTGAAATGTGTTTCTAAATAAAAGTTGTTGTTGTTGTTGTTGTTGTTGTTGTTGTTGTTGTTGTTGTTAAAAATCAAAACTTTACTACCTGTCACATTTTTAAAAGTCTACATTTTGATAACATGTTCACCAAGAAATTAACAATGCGCTTCATGTCTTGCTGTAATTAAATGGGAATTTAATGTGAATAAGTGATCTATACATCATTAACCTAGAAGAAGAACCAGAATTCTTCTTTATTGATATTTTTTATCAGTAACAAATAAAGTGGATTTTACACTTTATTGATCAAGCTTCCCGGAAAGAATGTCTAAACATACCAAACAGAGTACAGAGTCCCTTCAGAATAAATGGAAATTCATTCTCTGGCATGTACTTCCTCTTACTTTTCATACATCACCTCTTTAAAAAGAACTGTCCAAAAGAATAGAAACAGGGATTGGAGTTTTTGTCGCGTGTCTTGATGATCCTTAAAGATCGACCTGCGTTTCAAGTCCAGAACTTTTTGTATTTCTTTATCTTGTGAACGAGTGACCAGGAGGGTCTGTTGCAGTACGTGTATGATTGATAACATCTGTCCAGTAACAGGGCAGATCTCAGCTGCTAAGCCCTCAGGCAACAAGGCAGGTCTTGCAGGATGGACCATGCGACTTCAGGATCATTTTGTGGTGTTAGAGGCCTCATGTACTGTTACCCAGTTGAGAAACTCCAAAATGCCATAAGTATCCGTGTCACAGAAATTATAGATCATACCTTGAGAAGAGTCAGAGAGACAGGTCTGTAGAGAAGTCTGTTATTTTGTGTAATGAGAATGCCTTGGAAATCACATGCAAAACAGACCTGTATGTTGAAAAAATGGTCAGTGAACAGGTATGAGATCACATTTAATTATCCATATCCATACTTTGTTGACATGGTCCAGCCATGTTCTTTGGATGAGCTCCATATTTCTCCAAAAGAGGAGTGGAGAAGGCAGTGTTACACCCTTTTCTTCATTTTGAGTTTCAAGGATAATGGGAGATATTGTATGGTCAATATATAATCTCAATACTCATGCAATGTCTTGCCAAAACACTCTGTCCTGCTAAGTGGATTTATCTGCATCTCACCTCCTGCTTTTACTGTGCTTCTGCACAGTTTTAATTCCCTTCTGGACTCAGGTCATTCACACTCGAGTGTATTTCTTTGTGTTTATTTCACCCGGCAGTTTTCAATCACAGCACAGTGATTGCAATCAAAATACAACAGCCAGCTATGTAAGCCAATAGCATAAAGCAAGATCACAAAACCATCAGATAGACTTGTTTAAAATTTTCTCCTAAACACAGATTACAATATCACAAAACATGATACTATTAAGAGGAAAAATGTTTTTAGCTGTGGCTCACAGTAACATCTGAAACCTGGTAGTGTTTATTTCACCTGGTAGTGTTACATTTGTTTTCTAACCTGTTCAAATATATAATGAAGTTGAGCTCATGAAACATGTCACCTTCGTCTTGATCTTTGGTTTGTCTCCTTTGGGATAGAGCCCAGCCAGCAGCCTGTATCATGTACGAGCAATGTCAAAACAGTATCAAAAATTGGGTGGCAGTGTTTTTGTTGTTGTTGTTGTAATTGTTCTTTGCTTTGTCTAAACACAGAACCTGCTGAGTTTTCATTTATGAAGCAAATTCTGACATTTATTCCCTTGTACTACAGCATCAAGGATTAAGACAAAACAGCAGGGTTCACTCTATGTGAAAGGGTTTAGTCTAAGGCTGCCAAAGAAAACCTAAGGTTGTTTTTTCAACCAATCATGATTTGAACCATGCTTTTATTTCATGGTTTGCAAGATGGTTGACACAGAGACTAGCACCTCTTCCTATATCTACAGTATATGGGTTTCCTCCATATATTCTTCTATGATATATTTAAATTACAAATTAAACTGTTTTGTTTAAATTAATAAATATGATTTTTTTTCTTTCATTATGTAGGTATAACATTCGATTGTAAACACTTCCAGAAGAGACTTCACAGCCCAGTTTTTCTTTGAAGCTCTCGGATGTTCCCCACCAACAAAAATAGATTAGTACCACAGAACAGTTACGTGCTATCTTGAAAGTACCATGGAGAGATTGAAAGGACTTTAAACTGACAAAAAAATCAATGGGAAGGGCTTAATGGAAGGTATATTACATTTACAAGACAGTTATTACATTTCAAGGGAAATTAAAGTGGGAAGTGTAAGTTGAATGTCCAGCAGGGAGTAGGGGATGAACACCCAGTGAGGTTTTGCTGTGGCCAGCAGTTTCTCACAGTCCAATAAAACATCCTTGGAAGCTGATTGACAACTTTATCAACAGGAGACAACCAAAACTGGACAACCACCATCAGCCGACTGCAGCGGTACAGGACAGGTGAAGGAAGATTGCATTGCTGTCCTTCCAGGTGGAGAGCATGTCATGTCTGTCAACACTGCCAGGATTGTGTTAATGCAAAATTGTCTCTGTAAAATTGTCATTCCATAAACCTGGCATGCTTCATACTGAAACTTATCTTGATTATTTCATTTTTTATGTTTTCCAAATATTTCTGTGGTTTTATTTTATACCTGTGTTTGCAACTCTTGGTTAAAGCCATTAGATGTGATGTTTCATTCTGTGAGCCTGCAATTCATTTAAATATATCAGACACCGCTATGCACTGAAGCTTTGAGATTCAGACGAATAGAAATATTGAAAAACAATTACCATATGTTTCACAGCCCGCAGCTACTAACACCTCTGCAAAACCTCAAAGAACAATTAACTGTAAAGTAAATTAGAAATCCATTCTTTAATTGGAAAAGGCAGAGCTATGGATTAAGCTGCTGATTCATTGCAGATGTAAAATTGCCAAGGCTCAAGTTCCAAACTAATCACTGCTTAATTGACTGCTTGAGAATTTCATTGTGACCACTGAAAAGCTTAATAATTCTGTATTGTATTTTTACAGTGCATATAATGTGAAATTTGCAACTAAAAATTCATTTAAAGTTTCATGTACTGGTAGTTTATGTTACTGAAGAGTGAAACGTTATCGTCTTGCGAGAATATTCCATATCAGATCTACAGCACAAGATGTCAGCAGAGGTCTAACCTCTTCATGCAATTGTTGTGTTAATTATAAGCGGAATGAGCTTGCTAACATTGTTCGCACTGTTTTCTCAGTTATTAAAGTCCAATTACAGTTCTCACACCAATCAATACAAACACTAAAACACCTTCCCAAAATTGTCAACATACAGAAATACAGTATGGCACACACTGAAACACTAAAACACTCTGATCCGACTGTATTAAGTGGAGAGCCTTGTTTTGAAAACACTTTTCCAGAAGCTGTGGTTCACATCATGTGTTTCAAGTGTTAAAATGAAAAATCTACAAAACAAGCACAAAAAGCTGTGTCGGTGTTCAAGCCACAATGGCTCTTATTCTAGTTTGAATGAAATTCAGCAAACATGACTCGCGCGATGACTCCAGTCCATCACAGAGCCTGCTCGAGCAATGTGGGTCCCCTCTTCTACAGCTGGGTGGACTAGAACAACTAGAGTAGGTCACTTAAGGCACAACAGCAGTGTGTGAGGCACGGACCCACAACTGGTTAGGAAACAGAGACCTACCCACTCGTGCTACTCTGCCCTCATGCAGTATTATACTGTGCTTCTGAAGTGATCGTGTAACCATCTGTAAATATGAAGTTTTCTGAAAAAGAAATTCACAGATTTATTAACGACATAAAAAGTCAGAACAAATGCCATGTGCTGTCTGTTTTTGTCTAAGTCACATTCTTGTTTTTAACTCTCAGGTACGTGCCAAGAAGGGGAATGAGGCAGAGTGCACAATAATGTACACTCCCAAATGTACACTTCTTAATGTTTGTTTAAATGAACACAACCAATGTCACTAACAACTGTGTGATCCCCCACAAATTCTTTTTTTTTGTCTGTAAATAAATTACAGGTGTCCAGTCTTCAGAAAACACTCTTCCCTGAGGGTAAGCAATATAGTAGAAATAGTTAGAAAAATAAAAACCTCAGGATTTTTGTAATTGCCGGCATTGTTTTTTATTCTCCCAAAATGGTGATCAAAAGGCATGGCTTATTCAAATCACAACAGAACATATTATGGGTGAAAGAAGTTAAATGTAAGAGAGAGCTACAAAGGAAAATCAAAAACTATGTTATAAATAAATATATATATATAAGTATATTGGGTGAATACTTTTCCAAGTTACTGCACTGTATGACACAACGTTTCATGAAAAATACACTTGAATCACAAGTTTTACATGTACAGTACTTTAAATATGGCATTAAAGCTCTCAACCTAATTATAATGCCCTTTGTTCTGTATTTCTGACAAAATGGACAAATACATACATAAAAAGTCACACTGCATTCAGAGGTTTTATACCTGGTTTTGTCTTCGCTTCCGTAAAAATTCACTCGTATCAAAACCTATAACTATTTCACTTGTATCAAAAACTAATATAAAAGCAGTTTGGAGAGCTGTGGCAGCATGTAAGCCTATAAGGAATAATTAGGAGTCAGCTCATTGTGAAAAGTTCAAAGACGCTACCAGTTCTGGAAACAGAACAGTCTGAAGACAACTCCACAGCCTAAACCTCACCCAGGTACAACAGCAGTGCGCGTGACAGGGACTTGAGCCCACAACTGCGTCTTTCTTAAATTAACCTCTTGAGATTCTAACACCAAATAATACAGTTAAGAAGTCTTTATTGATCAATTACTGGTCTCCTTGACTGTTTCTCCTACCCATGTCTTTTTCCCCATGTTTCCCCACCGTGCTCCTGGGGAAGATGTCTGTTCCAATGATTTCACCAACCATAGGCTTCTGCCTCAATATCTCTGCCGGATCGAACCTCAGCATGAGTGACAGTGACCACTTCACAGGACACGGGAGTCGAACAGGCCGCCGTCCACCCCCAGCTGGGAGCAAAACCCGCGGCTTCATTCAGACGAGGAGGACTGAGAGGAGGAAAAAGTCATCAAAAACCCACCACGACGCCAGTTCTTTACGGCGAAAATGGGCTTTGTCCCACTCCCTGACGAAGCCCATGGTTCTCCTTCCTGCACTGCTTCCCTGGCTGTCTTTCAGCCTGAAGAAGCCCCATGCGAAGCTGCTTTCTCTGAGTTGGACCAGCCTGGAAATAGACCCCAGCTGTGGCTTATAAATGCACAAGCATCGCTCCTTCCACCCGGTGTGTCCAAAATAGCAGGATGCCAAATTATGGTCTTTTGACCTGCCTCATCATGGCAACCATATTTTGCAGGTTGCATGGAAGCATGTAGCTCCATTGTTCCTCCTAGTAAATAGCCAAGATGAGATGACACACAAAATCACAACATGGGTCTCATAGAGAAGCTCTCAAGAACAAACAGAAAAGCTGAACCCCAGGAATGCCCTCCTGAATGCTGAAGTATTATGTCCTATGGATCAATAGGAGCATACAGTGTGTTTTGAAGCATGCACATATTTAACTATATAACATACTTTATTTGACTTTAGCATATTAGTAACACAACTCCTTTTACTCTTGACTATTTCTTTCGAAGAGGATTGCACATGTGTTTTTCCTTGCTGGGTGTGCTTCATCAGAATTCTGGTCATGGCTAAGATACCTTCATAGTGGTGTGATGTCAGAAAGCTGAAAAACAGCTCCATAAGCCCGAAGAAGCCCTGTGGTGAAATTGTCATTTATTGACAGGGTGACAAAAAATGCAGAAATTTCAAAACCAAAAACCGGGGAAATAGAGGCACACTTCAGAGATGGTTTGGAACTATTGAAACATAAAACAAACACAAAATATTAACCCATTGCCTTCAATAGTCAGCACAGGGTTTAAAAAATCACAGGTTTCTACAAGCTATTTGCTGTCTTGCTAAACAGTATATAATACTTCAACCTGTAATGCAGGTCATAGACTTCACTTTTAAAGAATTCAAGGTTCCTCATACTTGTTCAGGACAATTACTTCTTGCTCTTTAAACCTGATGAAAACATGATGAGGCCCTGAAACCGCCAACAACACAAAGACAAACAACATTCACAGGCACTCCTGATCAGGACAGAAACACGTAGGAAAACAGCACAGACTCTGAACTATGTTTACATAAGGCTCAGTTACAATAATTACAGTTTTGCGAGGATTTGTGTCCACGTATGTCAGTTTTGAGGTTTTACTGCTAATTCTGATTGTGTGACGCTGCCCACACACCAGCTCTCAGTGGGGAGGAGCACAGGGTGATGAAGCCAGTTCAGAGATGGAGGTTATTAGGAGGCTGTGATTGGTAAAGGCTGGGGGGAAATTTGGCCACAATCGATGCAACGGATTAGTATTGTGCATGTGGTACAACTACAAGCCACAGACTCGTTCTTTGTCAAATCCCAGATTTTGCCCCAAACCCAGGTGAAAGATGTGAATGTGAAAAATCTCCAATCTTCACTTCCCCCACTGTCCCTGCTAATCACATATGTTGCAACAGGAGCTTATAGTTGCCTTATAGTTGACCACCTAGGTGTCAGGGTCCTTTAAAGTGCATTAGGATGGATGAATAGGCTCCCATATGTGTCCCTTTTGTTTGTGTCAACGAACAGGGACTGATTGTGATGGGGGGGGGGGTACCAGCACATGAAAGAGTTTGTCAGACATGTGTGTGTTTTTAGTTAGTTCGGTCAAGCACTAATCAAGATGGAGAGGAGTTGGGAATTCCTTGCTAGAAAGCTGCGAGAGGGAATTGGGGCGGAGGCAGGGATGGCAAAATGAAACTACAAGCTACAAGGGTGATATTCACATGCTGGGAGGCAGCAACCATAACTGTAAAGTGGGCAGCATGAGCATTTAACCTCCACAAACTACCATTTTAAACTTCATAATGAAATAGAATTTGGATCGATATAGAGCTTGTTACAGAGCTGTTTCCCTTGTTGGGAAACATTAGCTGGAGAAATCTGGGCCTACTGTAAGCAATTCTGTTAGAGAAGAAGCCCCTTCTGGGTGTGAGAATTGATTTCGCAACTCAGAAACTCCACACAGCACCGAATCTACTCCTTGTGTCTGGTCTGGTCAAAATTTTAAAAACTGTAGCTGGAATACAAAAAATGTAGAAAAAATAAAGAAGAAAGTAAAACAGAAAGAATAGTGCGATAATGCTTTAGTGTCAAGGTCCAATAGTGTCAGAAAGGTTGTGTGAACAGCTGAGACATGGAGCAGACACGCAGTGGGACACAGATGCAACACAATCAGCTGTTTCCAGTCTTTACAATGCACTATACAGTAGCAATGGTTGTCTACTGAAGGAGCCTTTCTGGAAAATGAAATGTGTTTTGAAAATACTGATCCTCCTTTTTCCCCATGCTTGTTCATTTCTCATTTATTTGAATGGGTTTCACGCTAGCATACAGTACATTGGATCATGAAAACACAGTGCCCTGTTAAACCTTGTTTGTAAAACAGAAGAAATCATTGTATAAAGCAGGAAATTGCAGCATCTACATGTACAACTTGCAAATCACTTAGTGTTAAACAAAAACAAATTACTTGTCATTAAAACAAAGAGGTTTTGAATTTGCTGCCACAATACATTTGAAAGGTACCTTATATGTAAGTAAGCAGTCCAATAATTCATCAATATGTAATTTTTGCTCATACATTTCCTAATTCAAGTGCATATGGTTTCAAGTATTTTTCCTTCACACTCATTTAATCTGCTCAAGCAGTTCAGGCACAATCCCCTGTCTAAAAGTTAGAATCACACATTACCTCCATTTCAGCTTCCTATCATTATATAAGTCCAGAACTTTCTTTAGTCAGTTTTTAAAATTCTGGACACGTGTCTTTCTAAAAGAAAAGACTCAACTGTGAAGGAGAAAGAATCATTAAAAACAATAGCGCAGTACATTCAAACAGAAGTTAAAGTACTTTCAAATATTCTAAAGATCATATTAAAAATAATTTCCTAAAATCCAATTGATACATCCATCACCTTATTTACTTCTTTTGCTTATTGATCCAAAAAACACATATTACCAAAACACAGATTGCACAAGTAGAATTATCAGTCTCTGTAAGTAAATACATTTTGTGATTAGTAATTGCCAGAACATAATTCAAAGCATTAGAGTCTAAAACTTCATCTTCAGACTTCAAACATGTATATAATTACTGAATCTGGTATGCCATCTGTTTGCTGTTAAGAGTCATCTCTGTATTGCTTCATGCATTCTGCCTTTGAAATACAAATGTAAGAAGGCTAATGCACCAGAGAGAAGCATTAAAATTCTTTAGGAAGAAAAAACACATTTTCTGGCTAAAGCAGTGCATTAAGTGGGCTTTACAAATGTCCTCTCCTGATGTAATTAACCAGGTTTTAATGGCAGGAAGTGGGGTTAAACACCAAACAGATTACTTTTCTGAATTGTAGTGGTTTCTCAGTTAAATCGATTATACCGGCATCCATATATAGACCTACAGTACATATAATATATCAAATATGTATAGTATTGTTTTAGATTCAGCATAAATTAATGTACTGTAGCATATAAAATCCTTAGTGTGAAAAATGATGTTTCATCCAAGATTCTTTTTACAAAGAAAGTTGAATGCATACTTAGGAAAGTTTCACTGCAAACTTTAATACATTTTGTTTATGGGTGTGAATTTTGCTGAGTTTTTTGTATTTGAAAAATCCTAAAATCCTAAAATTTCAAAGAAAACTGATCCAAAGATCTTAAGGGGCTGTTTTAAACGAAGCCAGGATATACATTTCAACAACATGGCCGGAAATCCTGTTCCAAACTCTCATGAATCTTTGAGTAAAGAAGTGCTTCCTGATCTCAGACCTTTTACAGGAAAACCAAGAGATCTACGTCACCATATGCTGGATGCGTGCAGCCGATTGGTGAATCCAAATCATAATCAGCTAATGACATAGCCCGCTTTCCAACCTGCAACCATATGAATCATGAGCTGCTTAAGAGCTGCCCCTCCATCTCACCTTTTGATAATCAGTGTGCTTTCTTTTCGGAGCCACACAACCCCTTGATCAGCTTAGCAGAGGAAAAAGAGATTTGAAAGCTTGTCGTTTCGGAGGGGTGTGTGCTAAAGGAGTTGCTTCAGACGTCTCTGTCAGGTGTCACAAGGGCAGAAGGAGAGAATAAGACAAAGATCAAGGATTTTGATTGTTTTGGGTTGGCTCTAATCCTATGAAAATGTACACAAATCTTTTCAATGCACTGCTCGTTCTTGTCCTGCAATTTAGTAAGAAACAGAACTGTAGAAACTGAATATATTTTTGGTTAATAATACAAACTGATTGTATGAGATATGCACGTACTTAAAGGTAAAGCTGTGTTTACAGATCACATCAAAGATTGCACTTAAGCATTTTCCACATCAAAAGTGGAAAAGAGTTCCAGAGCTAACTTATATTTCAGTTTGCAAATAATATACAGACCCTACTTCTGCCCTTCATCTTTGAAAAATATATTCTAGCAGTTCCACATCCCCTGATGCATCACTGTTTCGTCAGCTTGTTATGGTACACTTATGCCTGTGAAGATGTGTCAGAGCAACTTTTAGGAAGTCATACCATATGATACAGCTAGTCTCTTAGAAATGCAAACAAGAGCTCCAATTAACAGTTATGCATGCATACTGTAGCTACCCCCCTGAACTTAAAAAAAAACACAAGTAATATTTATGGCATTCACATGCGTTTATTCTGACGTTCCATCTGCTTTCAACTGTAAAAGTATACCAATTAAAGGCATTTCCATTTAAAAGTCTCTCTTTTTCCTTTAGTTAATTGGTTGCACGTGGGAAGAAGATGATAAGGAGGTGTGCTTCTCATAGAACAGCTCCCTTTTCCAGCTTTGGAAAAGGGAGCTTTGGAAAATGAGACTTCTAACATGAAAGAGGAAGTCTCATCTCAGCAAACAAAGCCGCGATAGCCTGTTGTAGGGATCGCCAGGAAATTTAAATGGCACTGACATGAAATGTGAAATGAATGAAGATGCTGCCTAATAAATGTGAAAATAAAATCTGTCTTTTTAATATGATGTACAGACAAAAGTATTCACACATATGGTAGAACCCAAAGTGATGCACAGACAACATTATTAATGTGCAACGAGCTAAGACCGTGCTCCACTGTTTTTTTTTATTGGGTGGTGTGAACATCTTTTTGCTGCTGCAAGTGAGATATTGGCATTCGTCAAACTCTTTCCCGTTCTTGGATGTAAGCAAGTTTAGCGACTTCAACGTGGCAGATTTGCAGGAAAACCAGTTTCCTCCAGATCCACCGGTGAAATGATGCAGTGCATTGAGGCAGTTGTCTTTGTTGGCATGCTAAGAACGTGATTCATGAAGCCCTCCCTAATGTGAGAAAGGACCCATAAAACCTAAAGGCTTTAACCTACTGTAGGTCCTGGAAAACAGCTGAGTCAGCAGTGATGTCCTGTTCAGCTCTCAACCCCAGGATACGACTATGTTCTATGTAGTGTAGTGCTGTGACAGAACAGGTGCAGAACAGATTAAGGTCCAGGAGAACATCCTACTCTCAGAGAATTTCTGGACTCTTATTGTCCTTATGAAAACATCAATAAAATGTTCTATTATTGATACTGTAGCTCTGTGTTCAGTTAATGTTTGCACATCGTAGATTGTTGATGTGCTTATACTATGTGAAACTTAAACATCATTCCTGAATTTGTTTTTTGATAAATCTCCTTATTAAACCAAAGATAGTGAAAACTGATCAGGGAGATTCTACTTTTTATGAATAAAACATGAATGCTCAGATTTAGGGATTGTATTTTTAATCATTTCTACCATCCCGCTAATTTCTACCATCCTGTTAATTTGAAATGCGTAGAAAGTTGTTGTTTTTCCAAGTCTCGTTATAAAATTTATGCAAAAGTAAATAACTGAAAGTACTTTATCCATGATTTGAGTTTATCTTTGTCTGTCACGTTGCTTGAAAGTTGAAATATTAAACAATAAGCTTTTTCCTTTGCAATTATACTTGTTTCACAGCAAAAAAAAGAAGAACGAGCAAGAGCTAATTAGGAAATTTTGTACCTCCATGCCATCACAGTTGCACGAATTACAAACCACGTGCAGATGCAGTCATTCAAAATGCACGGTACAACCCCGTACTGCACAAAATTACCCACAGTTCACTGCGTTGTACCGCAGTACGTGATTGGCTGGCCAAAATGATGCATTGGTTGTTAGTGAAACGATCGTTTAATTTAATCTCTTTACTGTGCATGTTTTAATCCGCTTAATATTGAATTTATTAATATGGATTTTTTACAACTAAAGGGAAATTTTTGTAGCTGAGCACAAAAAGAAGAGGAGCATAATGCGTCTGAAGGAGATAAATGATATTAATTTAGGAACAGAAATATATTATGTAAACTGTATATGGCTGGTATTGGTAGTTTAAATAAAAAATACACACCAGTATTCCACTTTCTTCATAAAGATTTTAAGCATCAAAAGTCTTTAATTCGGTTATATACTGTGGTTATTTTGGAAATGTTTTTACGTGCCCCTTTTGACTATACTAAGTTTATATACTTCATAAAAAGTTATAATGTTTTAACCTTTTCTATGAATATTTGCATTCGTTATCGCTGTAAAACATCCATACTTTTTAAATTTGATTAATAGGGAATATAATATGGAATTGTGTATCTAAAGAAATTAATAACAATATAATTATATTCATATAGCTCAAAGTTATCACAGTAGTTCACTTTCTTTGTAAACATCTGCATCAATTTGACTCATTCACCCATGATTACTTGGAAACGTTTTGCCTGCCCTGTTCAGTTATAGCTTAAGTTGAATGGCTGGATCTGTATATCTGAGCCTCTCTGGGCATCGGATTTTGCCATGTTCCCCAAACCTAAAGGTACGAGGGGGAAACAGCAGTTAAGAAGAGTGTTTAAACTCCACCGTAATAAGAAGAATAACAGACAATGGAAACAGAAATTATTGCTGTGCTGCTGGAATCTCTCATGACTCAAAATTAAAAATGTTAATGCTTTAATGCTGAAGGTCATTCAGTTGTGCTGAATGTTTTAGATCAGGTACACAGCATCACATTTGTATGATTCAAACTCTCCAGTTTTTGTCATGATTATAATAAAAGTAATTTACTACCATACCACAGAGAGTACAAAAAAAGCTACATCATGATGAAAATGGTTAATACTGCACTCTGTAATAATTGGTTATTGTTTAATAACATAATGCAAATCAGAATACAGCAAGAGCATCTACCTGTAATACCAATGGAAAATTTTCAGATCCCAGGCCACCCACACCAACCCTCCTCACACTGAACAGATGTACTGCACATCATCCACAGTCAGCCAAACTAAAACCTAGCATAAACGAAAATAGATAACAGTAAGAAAGGTAGCCAAGAAAAGTTAGAGAAAGAGAGAGGAAAAATGATCAAATGTTACATCATAACTCTGGTCATTGTTATGGCAGATTCCCAACCTCTGGCCCCATGTTGTGAGGCCAAGGGGACCGTCATCCCACATCCAGGCTGTGTCTCCAAAAAACACAACATCCAAGAGCGAAAGATCCAGCTGACGCAAGGGAGGAACAGCAGGAGATCTCCAGTGGAAGGTTTTCCATCTTCCAGGCTGCTGTAGTACCACAAACTGTTTTCTGTAGTATAGTCCCAGTAAGGTGTTATCATTCAACAGGACTAACTGAGTACTATAAAACTGTAATGGATCATTTCTGATGTTTTGAGGCATACTTTACATTGTTCCTTATTCCTAACTTCCCATGAAATATTATTCTCGTGAAGAGAGAGCCCTCTTGGACAAAGAGACGTGAGAGGAAGTGTTTTATGAGAGTGACTAAGAAACTGAACCCAATGGAATACTTATTACAGATGAATATGTACTTACACAGATTGTTTATCACAATGAACCACTTCTATAAAGAATGGCATATGGGAAATGAGTGGTGTACCCCAGAGAACCCCAACTTCTCGCATAGTCACTTGTAGGATCCATATATAAAAGAAATGGAATGTCATAATATTTCGTTATTAATGTGTGCAGCTGTCCACTATATCAAACATCGACAAAAGTATGTATCCTCCTTGATCCCCTATTATTGTGGGGTACGAGCTAAACATGGCTGGGCTTCGTCTGTACTGGGATGGGTGTCCTCACCCACAACAATTGTCACGCCCTCTGCTGCCAGAGGGCGCTCCTTCTCTGTCCTGTCCCTAGTTTCCGGTCTGCTGTCCTTCCTGTCCCTCTCTTCCTTGGGCTATATATTTCCGGGTCTTGCACTCTGTCCTCGCTCAGCATTGACGTTCGGATGTCCTGAGACCCGCCTAGCAACAGGGCGCCCCACGTCCGCTCCCTGAGGGCATAGGTTTCTATACGGCATTCCTGAACTCTTTGCACTATAAGCCCGGGCCTTTTTCCCGTCTCGCCGCTACGCATATGGGTCTTTTTCTGCTCTCCTGCTCCCCACGGTTAGTCCCTTTGGACGTCCGTGACAACAATTTCAAACAGCAACTGCTATTCAGCCTTTTTGTTTTCAAAAGAATAAGAATGTGTTCTCCCTGTGTGTGCATGGGCTTCCTCTAAATGTTATACTAGGAGTTGAATTGGATTCTGGGATGATTGCCCCTGGCGTAAGTAAGTGTGTGTCTGTGTATATCTGTGCTTGTGTGTCTGTGTGTGACTGGTGTCCCATCGAGGCTGTACCCTGCTTGCGTCCATTGCTCGCCGGGATGGACTCTGGCTTCCTAGCGACCATGATTTGGATAAAGAAGTCGGAAAGTGGCTGGAAGGATAGATGGAAGAATGTATTTCCTTATTGCTCACACCTGAAGAAGGCTCCACGGTGGAAACGTTGTGTTCTCTTTCTTCTTTTTTTCAGCATGGAATAAACCTATGACTTGTTCCTTTGCAGACTCCGCATGCCGACGCAGCTCCCCACCTGAACTAGCATTTCCTTATTGTCCATGTATGTACTGTATGTATTACTCTTTAAACAGGCCTCATTTCGATCACATCTGATTTCTTTCAATAAATGACCACTCATTCCCAAGAAAGGAAAGCAGTACTGATCCTTATCACAACATAAACATTCTGCTTTCAAGTGAAACCAGTGGGGAAAGTTTGCAGATGATTTCTTCTACCCTTTTCTTACCGCTGTACTGCGCTCTGTGGAGACTATGCTGTTTGGAAAACATGCAGAATACAAACTAAGCTGATCTTGGCTTACAGGAACACATCGACCTCATGAATCGTGAGGTCATTCTGTTAAATTACTGCAAGGCAAGAAGTCTTTGTTCATTATTTTGTGACACCTTTTGAAAAAAGCTCAAGTGTCAACGCGAAATTGTTACAGCCTGATTCATGTTTTTTTTTGTCAAAAACTCCTCACCTTCTGAATCAATATTCAATATCAATTGAAAAAAAATCTTCTATTATCAAAAAGACAGAAAATAAAATGTGAAATATTTTTCTACCGATTCAAACACATTTTATTTGCTTGAAAATTTGTCAATTTACCTCAGAGCATGTCATACTGAGGATTACAGTACATACTTTCACCAGATAATTACAGCCAACGTAAAAATTTGAAAATCAAGCCAAAATACAATACTTTTCAGTTTGAAATATACATTTTTTTCTGTTTTCAAATTTGGAGGAACCAATCAACCCAAAGCCATATGATTTTTTTTTTTCAAGAAACATACAGTTAATGGTCTACTTCTTCAGATAAATGGAGAAATGGGACTATTCATCTTGCTAACAGAAAAGACTAAGCTGACATTTTGCTACTGTAGGACTACATTACAAGGCAAACAATTGCCTTGAAAATACGATTTTGGTTATGTAAAACTGAATAAAAATGTAAAAAAAAAACACCTGAACAATAACTTTTTGACTAAAAATAATTTACAAGGATTTAATCTCTTCTAAAGTTGGTAAGTGTTTTCTTGTTAATTTTGCTTTCATTTGCTTTCTCTTAAATTATTTTTCTTCGTGCGATGATTCAGGTTCCACAGCTTTCAAGTATCCTCTCCTTACAGTCTCACTTAGAGCAAAGCCTGTGCTCAGTTATAAGCTATCTGTGACTGCACATATCAGGAAATACACACACATAGTGGCCAGGCCTTCAGGCCTTAGTTCCCTTGATTGCCAACTGGGTTTGTTTTAATAATCTCTCTGAAATGAACACTACAGAGTCTCTGTCTGTAGTTTGACTTCAGTGAACTTGAAATGACCTTTTGGCATGAGTGTGCTGTTCAGTCGGATCACTGCTCCACAAGACAGGACCAGGAATTAAAATATATGTTTTTCTTTCTCATAAATAGGTAACACAGAAGCCTCCTAAAAGCACTTCTTATTTTAAAAAACGTTTAAACCAACGTAGTCTGGCTTTATAATGGAATATGACTTCATAATTTAAAATCTTTTCAAACATTCAGATGCAAGAAAAACCCTTAGATATTTACACGTCAACCACACCACTGGGCAGAGTCCAGAAGGTCTAAGACAAAACAAACATTGGAGCAACCCAGGCCTGTTTAATGGAGTGTTCAGCTGGCTAGAAACCCCATTCTGGAGCAGGCAACAGTCCAGAAACAAATCTGAACCCAAACAAGACTGCCGACTTGGAAGGACTTTAGGAATTGGAGCTACAGTAACAGGCAAAAAGCTACACATCTGAGAGAAACGCGGTATAAATTTAAATAAACAGCACTGATGGCATTCTCAATGCAGAGAATGTATCAGTTCGCAGTAATAGCTGATATTAGGCAGCACTGTAAGAGGAAAAGCAAAAGGTTTGTCTGGTTCAGTTTATAGTAGATAATAAAGAGCTCATCCGGACCTTTCTTGAAAAAAAAACATATTAACTACAACAGCATGACTGGGTAGTACTTTGGAAAAAAACGAAATGCCTCCTGTTTTCAGCAAGTAGAGATACAACACTTTTCTTTCTGCTTTGTGACACCGCATTCATTTGAAACCATTGTTGGAAGGGAGTAACACTCACAAACCTGTCAAAAAGCTCCTGAGTTCAAAATGGTATTTTACTGCCTGCAGTCTAACTGCAATCTTCTTAAGCATCTGTCTCTCCGGACCTTGAAAATTCCAATGGTCTGGGCTAACAAAGACATGTGCTGTGTGTTGTGTGATTGACAAATGTATGACTCTGCGTGGAGGCTGAGATAACATTAGAAACTTTTTCACTTTCCTGGAATACCTAATGGTATTAGCATACAGTATTACCAGCATTAATTGTCTGCAGTATCAGTTGTACTTTCTGTGTGGTTTTCAGCAGGAGGGAAGAATTTTGTAATGAACGCAGGCAGAGAGATGACTGACAAAAAACAGCTAAGATTCTGTGCTTTTATATAATCCTTGTCTGAATATGAACTGCATATTTTACAATTGTGTGGGGGGTCTTAACTGTTTAACCTTAGTGGAAAAAAGGCAGCCAAGGTTTGAAATGGAAAAATAAACCTAGTCTGTGTGGCCATCACCAGATGGAAAATAATCAAATTCCTTGTTGGAAAAATCTTGCATAAAGTGAGAGAACATGCTATTTCACTCTAAAGTTTTTTTTTAATCTTCTTGGATATCACACAACACAATTAATTAACAGACCCATGGAGATTTGACTGCCACATTATTCAGTCTGCTCATTTTCAAACTCTTCACACAAGCATTTACTAGACAAAATAAATTAAAAAGGTCATTTCCTGTAAGTTATTTTTTAGATGGGCAGATCATGTGTCTCTTCTCATGAGTAAAAGGAGACATTTCATGTGTAAAAATACAAGTTAATTTCTGTCGTCAAAGTACAGATCATTTAGTAAAAATAAGAACCAAAAAAACGCAACCTCCAGGTATAATAGATTTGACCAGATGTGTTAAACATACTGTAGATAGCAAATAAAATCACTGAAAAAAGGAGAAAAAAAACACAGGTCAAAGAATCATAATATATTTACTGAATGAAACGTGACACACTGTCAAAATGAAAACGTTAACAGAGTTAATACTGAGTGAGACCTCCCTGAATATTAACTCTGTCTTGGCAGCTCTGACTCAGAAATGTGACGTACTGAAGACCGCTGGTTGATGTTCCAATGTGTATCAGTGAGCAAAGGCTAACAAGCTCCAGTCGCCTCCAGTAGGTGGAGTTAGTGATTTACAACGTAAGAACATAGGAAAGCTTACAAACGAGAGGAGGGCATTTGGTCCATCGAGCCTGTTGGGCAGTTAGTAGTTCGCTTATCCAGGGATCTCGACCAGCCAAGTCTCGATGAAAGGTGTCAAGGTGTCGGCTTGAGCAACATGGCAGGTCCGCTGACGTTCCAGTCGGGAGCTGTGTCAGCGTGCGCAGGCTGCAAAGGAACAAGTAAAGATTTAATCCATTCTGCAAAGTAAAGAGACAGAAAGAGGTGTCTCTTTTCTTTTCAGCGTGGAATAAACCCTTACTTGCTCCTTAGCTGGTCAGCTGTTTCGTGGTCCCAAAGCCCTTTGGACTTTTAAATGCGATTGCACTACATTTGGTACCATTGATGTTCTGCTGGAAAATGGTTTGGAGGCAAAGCTGGATAGACCAAGATATCTCACCATCATTTTCGTGCCTTATTGCCACTGTAATCCTATTTGCTGGTCTTGCTTTTCCGTGCCAGAAATAAATCAAGATTTCCTGTTGCGTCTCTGCAGGTTATTGCCCGTGCTGTGGCCACTGCGATCGGAGAAACGATCATGCAGATGAATCAGATGTCTGTGATGATCCTGTGAAGGTGTGACGGCCCTCTGCTTCCCACAGTTGTTTGTTCTCTGAACTGGCCTGCCGGTTGTTGCAGCAGAGCTGCATCTCATTCTTGAAGCATCGGATCTTGACCACCCCTAACTGTACTCCACTCGCAGATTCTGTTTGTTTCATTGCCGTTTCACACCACCCTCCCAAACACACGACATCATGTCATGTGCTAGGGAAGTGGGAAAAAACCCCACGCTTGATGTGAAGGTATTAGAAGAAGGAATTTATTTTCATTTCAAGCCATAATGGCCATGATCGATTAGTGAGCTTTCTCTACCCTCAAAATATAGGGTGAACAAGAAAGAAAGAAGGGTGTGGTCCCATTACTCTTAGAAGTCCAAAAGAAAAATGTTGCTACCCAATGATTTGTAATTATGAGACACTTGGCACGGTACCATTTGGGACTGGTGAAGCGAAATCTTAATTAATCTGCCTAAAGCTTTGCAATTCTTGAGGTCTGGGTTTTAATCCTGTTCAGGCACACGTCTGAGGAAGTACTTAATTCCACTTACATAACCACCACACGTTCTGACAATTTTAACCATCTTTAGAGGTAAAAGAAAAAGAATGATCAGGGAGGTAATCAATCCTCTCTCTCTCTTTGTTTGCAGTCATTCCTTGGGCGAGACTATTTCTGTCATACTCACGTGAGGAATGTCAAACAGTGGCCAGTTTAATTTCCTGGAAGGTCAAGCAACAGTTTGTTACCCATTCAAGCACTAACACCTTTATGACAGTTAAAAGCTGTAAAACGTTATAAAAATGTACACATGCATTTCTTTAGAAAAATTTGTTTTAATTATAATAAACTGAAAAATTATAATTAGCTGCACTACCTTGTGTCTGATTACAATTATGCTGAATATAATCTGCTGAACCAAACAAAAAAAGCTGATAGACTTGAATGAATGTGATTTCAAGGTATCATTTTATAATTAAGCCAGTTTCACTAATTTGTTCCTTTTGTTGAAGGTTCCACTTCTCAAGCCTGTGTACTGCAGAAGTCCGATTCAGAGTCCATCTCAGTTTTCCAAAAAAGTGTAGGAAGAGCAGAATGATCATTTGTTCAGTACGGTGTGAATATGTTGCTTGCAATACATTCAAATAAAAAAACACAAAGTTGAAAAAGTAGAAGAAAATCGCAGAGAGAGGAGGCCTTGGCTCAAGTCTGAGGATGCTGATGAGCTCCGCTGGATGTTACTGTGCAGCAAAAGATCCTTTCCCCTTTCTCCCCTTCCAGTTTCCTCAATAATACTCCATTCGTTATACTTTGTAAGGTATATTAACTCTGGAAGTCAGCCTCAACGGACCAATTTAGAGGTTTAAATGGTGTCCATTCAGCTGTCTAATAGTGTAAGCATCCATGTCAGACGTTGTTCTATTGCAGATCTCTTGCCGTACCGTACAAAGCCAACTTAAAGGGCACTCACAATGGCTCGCAATCCCCTGTGAAAAGCATCTCTCTGAAACTGGTCACATTTTAGGCAAAGTTGAATTACGAAGCATGATCTGGAGTCTGACCCTGAGATACTTCTCAGAGACAGACTCTCCGCAATAGACTGTATAGTTTGTGTTCTTCTGTCATTTTTGGGATTGTTGGAAAGATCCTTGACAACAATGTATTATTAAAGGCACTATATCGAGAAGATTTCCTCCATTGCCACGTTCCTTTCCTCATGTGCCTCCTGTGTATTTCAAGTGAGATCAATGGATGGTTACAGATGCATTCCTCTCAACAGCACAAAGCCCTCTTTATGCTCTTTATTTTATGTTGAATAAGTTTATGCAGCTTTCGTGCCCAGTATCTCATGGTGGAAATCTCATAAGTGGAAAATGTGATGTGATTCCTGAATATGATGCATTGTGATTGTGTGCATTTTAATCAAGGTTTTGTTCTCCGTCACCTTGGTGAATTCCCTGTAACATAAGTGGCATGCGGACCACTATAACAAGAGCCATAGATTAAGTGTTCAGTTATGACTGACAGCAGCAAATGCTCGTATGATCTTGATATCAAATATTTTTTTCAAGCACTTTTAAAGGTCTGAAAGCAGTGTATGCGTGGTGTATCAGTTTTAATGTCAGAAGACTAATAAAAGCACGAAGCTGGGTAGAAAATGAGCAATAACATTTTAGAGCCCTCATTACATTTTATGTATCCACAGCAAATGGAGAAATCAGCTCGAAACTGTTTCGTCCAGAAGCTTCGCTCGTGACTTACTGAAGTGGTTTCAGACCTGGGTTTTTATGATTAGCAATAATTATTGAGAAGAAAAGTGCCTTCATTTCAATAGCTGTACCTATTTAAAAACGTCAGTCTCTTTAATTGGATTCAAGTAGAAAAAAATGCAAGAAACAATTTTACCACACAGCCTGAAGTCTTCAATAAAGGTTAATACAGAGAAGCCTTTTAAGCACTGTGTCTCAAATCCATTTCTAAAGACATGGAAGCATTTCTGTGTTTATTTGGTTTACATGCAGTCACATACAAGAGAAACTTTCCTTTGAAGTGATTTTTCTGGGTTAAGAGAAATGGCAATTAGATAAACTTTGTATCTTTTCCTTTTGGTACAAATAGGAGCTGAAAATTATGCAGTTTAGAAGCCTGAAAGCATATTTGTTGAAAACATATCTCAAAGATTGCTGTTTAGAGAGGAATTATTTTCTTGACTTCTTTGCTATGTGTTGTAGATATTTGTCACGCTGAAATCTGAAGCTGTATTCAATCAGATCTTAACCACGAGGTACACTTTCATATTGTTGAAATATTAAGAATAGATTATCATATCACTGTAGTTTTATTTTTAATTTAAAATGATTTGCTTGTTTACGTTCTAAAATCAAAAACTTCAGTCCTTATTTGCCTGTTTCAGGGAGAGTTGTGATGATTATATTGTTCTTTAGCAAGTGGTTTGTTAGAGATCAGCCCAGAAGCTTAAGGAAAGAGACACTTAATCATATGAAACACTATGTCGCAATACGACTTCTACTGAAAGTTGAAAGGTTCTTCCATGCACATTGTTGTGTAAATGCTGTTCTACTCTCACATTTCCATGCCCTGTCTCTTTATATGCCTTATACTGTAAATCACCAGCCGTGAAGTTGATATTGTCTAGTATTGACTTTTAAAAAGGAAATTCATGCATGTTTTGCATACAAATAACCAGAAACAGTTCGGAAACATTAATTATTTCCTTGTTTTTTTAAAGAACAAAATGATTATGGGTTGTCTTGTTTGGGATACATTCTGTCTTTCTCCAGTGTTATACTGTACGTAGGTTGACCATCTGTCTCTGATCATCAGGAATCTCTGCAAGAATACATGGTTTTGAATTTGTTTTTGTAAACCATAAGAAACCATAAGCATGCAAATTAAGCACTACTTCTTTGCAAACCGATATTGCAGCTTAATTACTGAGCACAGTTAATGAGTAAAACTGATCATGAGCACCAGTGTTGCACATATCCCTGTGTGCCACCTCTGATCAAGGTAATTAAAGAAATTAATAAGCTGATGTACCTACAGATGGACTGAAACCATGAGGTAAATAGGTATAACAAAAATCAATCATCAGTCAGTGACTGACATCACAGGAGATTCGCAGTTAATCAAGAATAATAGTACTTGTCTAAAACATTATGCTTACCAACATGCCTAAAGATTGGTAATTATGAGATACAGGAACATAAAGACTTTAAAAAATCAGAGGAGGCTATTTGGCTTCTCTTGCCTGTTCTACTGACAGATCTACATCTGTAGATGTAGATCTACAAATCTATGTCCACATTTTATTGTGGACTGGAATAGTCTTAAAATATCACAAAAATTGGCATTATGGACAGTACGAGACAGTACTCTTCCTTGTGTCATTGACAAAATGTCCCTGTGATGATTGGGATGCAGGACAGTCCAGGCACAGGCTTCTGTGTATGAAAGGCCAGAGATCACACCTGCCTCGGACTCACTGCTCTTCAAGCATTACTACAACCAAAATAGGGCGTGTTCAGTGTCAGGGTGGCCCTGGACTAAGGGTGGTGTGTTGTCTTAGCAACCACAGCTGTCCTGGCTGATTAAGGTTGAGTCGCAGCCTTGAGCCATTAAGACACACTGAGCACCTCCCCCGAAGGACGAACAGGCCCCCGCAAGGGGAGAACCCTCCAACGACAGTCCCGGAGGGGGTTGTGAAGACAGCGTTAAGACAGGAGTTTTCACTTCTTTTTTAGGGGAGGTTCAGTTTCCTTTTGTATTTGGACTCACTCTCCTTTTCGCCCAGTCCGGACCCCAAAAAAATGGAGAATAGTCCAAGTTGGATAACGCAGTTTCTTTTTTCCCCAGACTGGAATCCATTAGATAGTGTCACGGATGTCAGAAAGGAGGAACCGTGGAATGGCAGGAGAGCGAAAATAGACCCTATGCGTAGTGGCGAGATGGGGGTTAGCCCGGGCTCAGCTGTTCAGGAAATGCTGTATAGAAACCTATGCCCTCAGGCCATGGACAGGAGCGACCTGGTGCCAGGTGGGTCCCAGGACATCCGAACCTTAATGCTGAGCGAGTAGCAGAGCAGAAGCAGGAAGTAAATAGGCTACACAACAAGACACGCCAGAAAGACATGAATAATCACAGGGAACTAGGAACAGGAGAGAAGTAGAGCGCCCTCTGGGCGTGCTGGGCGTGACAGATAGGGACAGTCAAGTCTGGACGCCGCTGTGCAAAATGGTGCGCTTTTTCTTTTGCCTTTTTTTTTTGTTCGGTTTTCGTGCCTACTCCCCCTCAGATGGGGCATCGACTTTTATCACTAACCCGCCGCGGTTCCTCCCACTCCTGAACTGTTACCTTTACTTATGTGTTAGCTTATGATTGAAATGATTAAATCATACCATAGGAGTAGAATTTCCTTGCTGCTATTTTATCCGAAATTTCATGCCAAACATTTTCCAGCAAACATCACCTTCACGTACAGTAACCCCTCTGTTTCCAGTCTCAGTACCAACTTGCATTTAATCACCTGACTTGATCAGTTTGCGAAATTCGTCAGACACAATTTTCATATCCCAGATAGTAAGGAGGCAATCACAAGCTCAGATCTACTTTAGGCAAAACAGACGGTTCAGTACTCGGTGCCTGTATTTTCTGTGCATGGGGGAATAATAGCGTTGTCAGGGTTCTACCTCTCATAAATAGCTGAACCTTGAAGTTCTGCTTGCAGATGCTTGCAATAAAAGAGACGAGGGTAGAACAGAGATCACATCCTATTTCAATTCAAACAGTTTAGGTAAAGCAGGCATGACAGATGCCTGGGTGACAAAGGCTCGATATGGACTCTGATTCTGTAAATATTTTCTCTGGGAGATGACAAGATGAGTTGAATTTAAATGAGCACATTTAAGCCTCCACTAAATCCAGTGAAGAGACACAAAGGGCACCTGGGTGTGAAACACAAACACTAATATATTCAGTGATCTTCCAGTTTATTCATCTTAAAAAATTACATATAGTGTTAGCTTTTATCAATCTAAATGAATACAAAATAAAACCTTAGAAAAATTAAGGCAGCAACATTTCTTGGAAGGATATTTCAAATAGCAGTATTTGAAATATAAACCTATAGTGAACTGAATGTTTTTCTGGTACTTCATCCATCCACTTTCAGTAACTGCTTGATCCTTAGTGTCATGGTGAACTGAAACCTAACCAATCTGAGGCACCATCCTGGACACGACACCAGTCTATCACAGGAGACAAGACAGGACTACACCCTGAACAGGACACTTGTCACATATGTTTCTGGATAAATTTAAAAAATGGCAATTAGGCTGAACACTATGTCTTTTGACTGCAGCACACAGTGTTCCACTAACATGCTTCTCCACTCTGGTACCTTAAAACTCTTTACTGTGGAACAAATCCAGTAGAAAAAAAATGAAAGTCTTCTCAGCTGTATAAATGCAAATTCTAATGTCATTTAATAACACAATGTCATTTGAAGTATAAGGTCTAAGAATGTTACACATAAGTGAGAAATAACCTCAAAGCATTTCTGTAATAACTTGCAGTGTGGAGATGCTCTTGACAATGCTGGTGCATTCAGTCTTTCATCAGTGAGCACCTGTGGCCTCCTCTGGGCCCTGTGTTCTCCTGCCGCAGGTAGCCTGTCCCTCAAAAACTGTTCTGAAGTGTTTGACTTGTGAAGTGAAGTGCACTCCAAGCAGGAAGTCAATTTGTAACACCCAAGCAGGTATCCGACTACTCCTGGGGGGCCAGGTTATCTGAGAGACATCCGTTTGAATCCTCATCCTAGTCTGAGTGTTGATACCTTTCCATAACGCTGCCGCTTGCCCTCACCCTATGCCCTTCCTCTGTCTGTGTGACCCCAGGTCCACCTCCTCTCCAACCATTTTAATCAGCTGCTTGGGGAGGACAAGGAGACGTGTGGGACTTCTAGTGAGTGGTGGAGAATTTCTCTATTTCTGCCAGTTCTAGGTACTGGGTACAGGTGGGCAATACTGGACTATACCAGCTTTGACCTTGTTACACTGCTACCAAAATGGATATTAGATTTGAAGAGGATGATCATTATACCTTTAGGTTTAGAAACTAGCCTCTTGCTAGATATTTTTACCAAATCCTCCTTCTCTGTGTGTCTTCTGTTTTGGGGTGGTTTGTCTTGTTTACTCCCAGTTCTATTTTTGGTTATGCCAAAGAGAACCATGTTTATCTAGGCAGGAAACATAAAACTCAGCTGAACTTGTCTGCTTGACTTGACTTTTTATCCAAATCTGAATATTTGGATCTTTTGGGGAACAGTTAGCCTCAAGCGGTCACTATGATCTAAACATGAGTATCATGCATTGCATTTACTTTAATTAGATTATTTTTGAACCTCATCGTCATGTTTACCGCCTTTCCTCTACTTTAGGGATTTTTCAGCTCATGCATAACTGCTAGAAAACTCTCAAAAACTAGTTGTCAGACCCTTCTTTTTTGTTCTTAGACAAGGAAATGCATGCTTTCGCAAAATGATCTGGTTTATTTCAAAAGTCACTTCTTTGATTAAATTAAAGCCCAGCTGGAGAGCAGGAGAGTGTTCCTGAATGACTCGCTGAAAGGCGACATGATGTCTAATCTAATTTCTGAAAAAGCAAGAAAAATACATAGGATCTGACTGTGGTAGAATGCTGACAGTGAAGCTGAAATAGATAGAAACATGAATTCCGACTTAGGTGAAAAATCCTTGCCCAAGATATAGTGAAAAACATTAAAAATGCAACACTTAACCTGTCTTTAAGGTCATCCTTAAGCAGGATGTTACAGGATGTCATTTGCCTGCAGACCACAACTGTTGTTTGCAGTTTGTCCCGAAGACAAAATCACAAAAGTCCCAGCATGTGCAGAATGATTTACACAGAATGATTTACTCATGAAATGCAGTCTTGCAGCTTTAAATCACATTGCTACAAGGCCAAAGTTGAGTAATAGAGTAAATGTGACTTGGGAATGATACTGGCAGTTTCTATAATACCTGTCTTTCCACCAGCAGCTCTACTGAACAGTAAAAAACACGTGACCTGACCTGGTCAACTGTGTGTAATGATCCAGGAGGGACAAAATAAGGAATAGCTCTCGCACACAGTCAGGCATCATGCATTATGATTTCTGCCAGCACAAGCCCCTGAAGGGCAATGTATTGACTTGACCCCATCAGGCTGTATGGCAGCAGTTTGCAGACCAACATGGACGAGCTCTCTGAACGTTGGCAAAGCATGCTGTTTTCCAAAGAATCCTTGTTCTGTATCTTATTTGGGCATGATAGAGATCATGTGGACCACGTCTGAGCACCCAAACCCCCTGCATGTATTAGGTTCAGTAAACAGTCCGTATTCTGTGGCTCCATCCAGCAGAGCAAAGGTTTTGCTTGTGTTACCGAAGAGCCAGTAACACAAAATGTTCTTCCACAAGGTGATGAAAGATGATTACTGCTATTCTTCATATCTCCTTTTTGCTTTCCCGCTTCTGTCAAAGGAAAAAATGCACATTATTTTTTTTATTTTTTTTATTTTGTAAAGAAAGCTGGTTTTATGTATAATAGGATTTGTGTTCTGTTAAGCACTTCAAGCTCAACACTTGCTCACACGTGTGAACTTGCTGTCTGACTGTCATGAAATTCATGTTTTGATGTACTAAAATCCTCTTTGTCATTTACAGCTCCTGTACAAGTCACCCTTCATGAATGAACAGCTTCACTCACTGATACATAAGTAGGAGAGCTCTAATTTTACATTTCATTAGAAACAGGTCTGTCGTGCTCCAGCCCGAGAATGTCTGGCACTGTGATTAACACTGTATCCTATTACAAACCTGTTTTTCTAAGTATGAAATATAAGTATTATATCATATAATAAGCAACACATAATATGATATCAGGAAAAAGCAGGAACATAATCTTTAGCTGCACAGCCTCTTTTTCACCATACCACATTCCTACGAAAAAATATGTATATTTGATTGTAGCTTTATATTCCCATTAAGGATATTAATCACAGCTAAATTGTTTATATTAGTGTAATCCTTTCCTTTTAATCTTATCTGAGCAAGTCTGTGCCTGTGGACATTGTGCCAGGGAACAGTGATACAGACCTGGTAACAATCTCAAGAAATTGAAAAAATAGCTACACTGAGTTTGAAAGAGAAATGTGATTAAAGGGTCATGACACAGTCAACTATATTTGTAACTATAGATTATGGGAATGAATATGAATTAGCATTTGTCCCACTGATTAGCCTTAATAAAGGAGGAACAGCTGTTCACAGTGGCAAAGTTACACAAAAGGTGGAATTAGAATTCTAATACCAGCCTCCTCAGTGTTGTGAGATGGCAAGAGTTAATTAATATTCATTCGCACAATTCATAGAAACTGTACGCTCTTAAAAAAAGCCATTAAAATCTGGAAACCCACAGTGCCATGCATGTTCCTTGTAATACATGTGGAATTTTTACTGATGCTGTGCTTGCATGTCACCTGTTTAAAAATGGAATAAAAGTGCTCGTTATACTGGTATTTACTTATGTTGTGTCCAAAGCATGTATTTTAAGTGATAAATAACAATGAATAAATTATATTAAAAGTAAAAGAGCAAGAGAGAAAGAAATGCAACTCACCTGCATTATTTATAAGACAAATTGCATTATTGATGTGCATGGAGAACAGAAAACTCTGTAATTTTGTCTGTGCTATTCTGTGTGTTCAATTAATGAACCAGCACTAATTTCACATCTTCCTTAAACTAAAAAATATCATTATATTCATTTGCATTGATTCATAATCATCATATTCTATTCTATCTCACAGAATGTCCTTTGCATCAACGATTCATCTTCTTACTATGTGATCCATCTCATGCCTGCACTGTTAAAAATTAATACAATTGTAGTGCATTTGAATGTCTTTCTTACTTATACTACAATGGAGTTAATTCCCACGTTGGAGATCCAGGATGCCCTGTAGTGGTGCTGCACACACTGGGAAGGGCAGGTCCTAGCCTGTTGGTGGCCCATGCTTTCAACCACAATAAGTATTTCCGAATTACTTCCACCACTTCAACCATGTGTGCTGATCCTGCTTTTTGATACCAACTGCGAACCTGACTAGACTACTACAGTAACTATCATATCATGATACAGTAGTACTGCCTTGCGGGTACTCCACAGTTTGCAGTAGCAACTGACGATAACCAATAAGTAACCACAGGTATCCAACAGTTACTATAGGAAGGGAGGCTTTCAGCCAATGGTGTTATTCGTTTCATACAGTTCAATAAAACTAACTTTACCCAAACGGGCATTCAGTCATTTAACATGCCACTACCAGAGTCTTGCTCATTGATATGAGCTGGGGCAATCGGTGGGTCTATTATACACACATGTGTTACTCCACTAATTAAAGTTTTCCAGCTGTTAAATACAGTAGTTCTCAGTCTAAAATGCATGAATTATTTTGAATCCCTTCCAACTGCATTTTGAGCATTAGTATTTTATGGGGAGCTTCATCTCAAACCTTCTGAAAATCTGTATATGTCATGTCATTTCCTCTGTAGCTGGTTTGAAGATCTCTAACCAGGTAGTGAAGCAAAACCTATCTTTCCTGTTGCCTGTTCCTAATTTCCTGTTGACTACTCTGTAGGATCTTATTTCCAATGTTAGACCCAATTAGCAGGCCCTGGGGATTTGTGTCTCTTAAGTTCTTCTCATGACCAGAACACTACTGATTCTTTGGCACTAATACTGTTTAATATTGAAAGCTGCCTTAGCTCAACCTGAAGCATATTGTAAGTTACTTCTTTAGAAAAAAAAAGGAGTAAAATATCAATTTATTATATTAGCTATTTCCCTTTCATCATCCAAAAACCTTCCCATTATTACCTATGAGATAATTTAATTCCACTTTTACTGGTATTTTGCCTTTGCAGTGCTGAAAGAAAGCTTTTCTTATTTATTTTAGCCTGCAGTGCCATGTTCCTTTAGCAAGAAAAACAGTCAGAAAGCAAAAATAACTCATTGGTTCA
This sequence comes from Lepisosteus oculatus, assembly GCF_040954835.1. Lineage (NCBI taxonomy): Eukaryota > Metazoa > Chordata > Actinopteri > Semionotiformes > Lepisosteidae > Lepisosteus > Lepisosteus oculatus. The sequence goes on from NC_090696.1 coordinate 76,496,640, forward strand.
CTGAACAGCGATTTCAGAGCAAGATTCCCACTGGATTAAAAAAGTTTGGACTGTGGTTTCCATGCTAAGCTGACCTCAGCAATCAGTCATCAGATCTCTAAACTAAGTAAAGCCACAAATGGGCTTCCTCTGGTACTGATCACTTCACAATTGGAAACACACAATGGAGTGGAAATAATACCATATCTTTAAAATCTAAGAAGCACAGCTTGTTTTCATTTAAACCAATTACAGGAATTTGAATATTCTTTTTATGAATATTTACCGCTTTCTTGTGATTGGACCTTTTCAGCACAAATAAGAAAAGTGTCTTGCATTAACTATTCCAATCAATGTGGAATCTCCCTTGAACTATGAATTAAAGGTCATAAAATGCAGCTGTTTTTAGCCCAATATTGATGTCATGTTTCACAGAGTGACGAAATGTTTTAAGTCTTTGATGTGAATAAGTATTTATTTGTCACACATTTTTAACCGAAGTATTATTTACTGAATTATCAGAATTGATATGTTGTCAGTGAGAAAATAATGTACAGTCTGCATTGCACTGAGGAATTAGAAAAAGTATTATTAGATCAATATTGCTTCTATTTCTACTCATTTGACCATTTCAAATTCAAAGGCATCTCTATTAAATGTATTTCCACTGTAACTATAGAATTAGAATCATAAATGTTTCTTAATAATTAAAAAAGATTCATCTGAATTTCCATCTTAATTAAATAATGACACTGTTGCATAAAATTATAAGTAGATTCATCACACAAAAAAACACAGAAAAGCGTGCACTGTATTTACAGTTCTTGACACACAACCATCAAGCAGTCCCAAATATGCTAGCAAGTTCAGAAATGTGAAATGTGCTCAGACAGGTCCTAACTTTATTAAGTTATATGAGAAGCAAGATAATTGCAGGACAATTTTCCATTAAGTTCTCATCTCCTGGCCAACACATTCAATGACTGTTAAGGTCACAAAGTCGTAACACAAAACCCTCATAGGACAACTCAAATGTATTATTGAATGCTGTTCTACTACAGTAGTTAAAACACATATTGGAGAAAGCTGTAGGGAAAAATCAATAAAACAATTTTACAGAGGTAGATAGAAAAATTAATATGAACAATACAAGTTTGTTTTATGCAATCCTGAATTCATCTTCTCTGCCCTGTGAGGTTTATAGTGCATATGAATTTTAGACAAATGTTTTCCAAAGGTCACTTTGCCTTTTACTTCACTCAGATGAGCTGCATCCTTAACTGCATAAAGAATTGCAATATGAGAATTTTCTTGTAGGATGCTGAGTCATTGTTCTGCAGCAAATACTAGTGGTTGTACAAATCTAAGAATTTTATTTTGTAAAACCAAAATTATTGGCCTTTGATTTAATGTTATATTAACATTCAGTTCATAAATGAATAAAGTACATGTTTCTGTGGTGCACACATCTACACTGTGTAATATTAACCTAAAGTTATAATTCTATACATTGTTTCATTTCTGGAGACAATTTTTTATTATAGATTGTGTTGTGTTTTTGTGGCATTAATATATTAGAATCAATGGGCTCTAGCAAGTAAGAGTTCATACAACTTTTATGGATCTGTTTCCAGGTGTCCTCAGTCTCCTGTAAATCATTTCCTGCAGCCAGTATTGAACAAGTAGCCTGAGATTGACACTTTGTGGTGGGCAGCAGAAGACACTGCAGAGACCTGGAGAGAGTAGTCTGAGGTTAACTATGCTGATGCAGAAGTAGTTGTCACTTGATAAAGTTTGCTAGAACTTAATTGATATGGTTGGATTCTGAGCAAACCTCCCAAGCTCTGGGAGGGAAAAATTGGAGGGCCAACACCACACCAGTTGGACACCCATGGAAGGGTGGAAGTGGGGGGATAAAGCTTGAGAGGAAATCTGTTGACATAGCAGTCAGGCCCATGACTGGGGCAAGGACACCAGGAACATTGAGTGCTTTGAATGAGGAGGCCCAGAACCAGTGCTGACTAACACTGTGCACTCGCACCCTCAGTTTGCATTGAGTGTCAGAGACCAGGTGGCTCCCATGGGAATAGTGATTTGGAGGACTGGGGAAAGGGGCAGAGACGAAACAATGAGATTAGGCTGGGGTTGTAGGTGCGGAGGGTTGGGTACTCAACCAAAAACAGAGACAAAAGCGGGGAAAGAGAGACAAAACAGCCACAGTTACTCAGAGTTACGGAGAAGGTTGACGACAACAGGAAAACTGAACAAAAAGAGCAGAGAGCATGGCAGGTGCAGAGAACCAGTTGTTCTCCAGGGAGAAACTGAGGTTAAAGAGCTGCTTGTTCAGGAAGTGGCCACCAGAGAAAGCAACTCTGGTCTTACCTTAACACCGCCGAGTGTGAGAGACATCTTTGTCTGGCAAGACCAAAGATCCAAGAGCTTTAAAAATATGCACAAAGCTGTGTGCAGCCATTGAGTGTTTTTATGTAGGAGAAAGGAAGTGCAAGATTAGATTCAGACCTCCTCCTGAACTTTGGTTAAACACCACCATTTCTGATAATTTATGGATGTATAAATGTTTAGAACAGAATGTTGTAAAAATTGGAAATTGCTATATTTTACACATTTCACAAGTGCAATTACTATAGTGCATAATGGGTTGCAGACATCATGTTTATCCAGCATGAGTGTTTTGCTGATATATGTGAGTTTAAAATTGCTGCTCAATTCAATCATAAAAATGAACGTACAGGTTAATTGTCACATTCCTTGGGCATGCTGTGTGTAATTAAAGTTGTTTAATTATTTATTAACAGAAATAGAGGGCTTTAAAATGCTAATGCCTTATACAGGGAGGCTTGTAAATATTAAGAGAAACTTTTGCAGCTCCTTTCATTTCAAAACCCTGTTAATCTGCAGCATGACAATGGTGCTGCAGAGGCTGTAACACAGACAATAGAAATATTCATTTATTGATCTGTTAACGCGAGGGAAATGATTCGACTTGTCCTTTAAGTAGATACATGCAGTTTGTTTGTTTTTTCTATTTTTATAGAAATTATGTTTTGCTTATGCTACTGCAGCCAGAAACCAGAAAGACACAGTATTATAGTGAAGGGTATTTTTTATAGATTTTTGGTCATACATTCATTTGATTTCGAAAGATAATTATAATACTCCTTGCGTGTTCGTTGTCTGCTTGTTTCAGGCCAAGCTGTCTGAGACAACACTGCTTGTCTGGGAGCTACAAACAGTGAACCTGCATGTGGTGGTCATCTCAAACAAACATGCTACAAGAAGGAAAGGCACATGCAGGGCATTATCATTATTTAAACTACATGGAGCCGGGTCACAAGATGAGCTGCGTCCTTAACTGCATGAAAGTAAATGCCAGCAAATAGCAAAACATTCAGTTTGGCACAATAAAAATATTCCTCCAGAGGATGACATGCTCTCCGTCATTCCAGTCAGCAGTCACAGGACAGGATTGGCGCCACTTTCATAATAATCATTTGGCAAGGAATCCATCCATAAAACCCAGGCTATCTAAAGAACTATCCACACAAAGCTCTTTTTTTTCCTGTCAGGAAATGGAAGTTTTTCAAATGCAGTCATTAGGAAGATGTTGGATTTTAAACACATAGAAAAGATTGCATCTTATTGGTGTTCCACTGCAGTGCTTATTAGTCGTGTGTAACCATCCATAAAGAGAGCTAAATTCTGGAGGAAAAAAAATTGTCTGCAGCGCAGCTTCATCACACAACTTTATGGAATATTGCAAATGATTCTGTTTTTTAAGCCACTGCTGGTTGGCCTTTGTGTGTTTTGAAATATTTCCTTTCCCTACGGTTCTGGATTTGTGAGAGAATTGCGGGTGAGCCTAAGGTATAGAAATTAAATACTATATTGTATGATTGGTACATTTTGCAGAGCAAAGTCCATTACTGCTCATTGATAAAGAGTTAAGTGGTGATATATGCTTTAAAACCATGTTGGATTTCAGAGTAAATGAAGTGGAAACTAAAGACGAATGGTGCGATTTCTAACTGTGTCTTATGTATATTATATTGCACAAGCACAGATTATATACCGAGATCTGAAATGTTTCTCTCAGTCTGCCGACAGTTTCATTCTTCTTCTAGATCACTTTTTGAGTTTTTCTCTGTTTGTTTTCACTGCCTCGTTGGAAGTGGAAAACTTTGATGTACCAGTTGTTATCAACCACCACGCCAATGCAATTCTGTTCTTAAATTCTTGAACAGGCTGCTTGTTATTTGTGAAAGGAGTCATCAAAGGATTATTTGAGCAGCTGGAGGTACTTACCTCTCAATTTTTTTTAATTTGTCTGTTTTTTTTACCTTGCAATGAATTGTTATTCTTTACAAATACTAGATCAACAGTCCAAAAGTCATCCATCTTGATTCCATACATCAATTGATTGCATACAATTAAGATGATTATTTTTCTTCTTGTTCCTATTAATACACTGTACATTGTATAATACTAGTGCGTTTCTGAGCACTGTTGTAGTACAGGCCATTTGGGAAAAAAGAAAAATATGTAATTAATTTGAGTACATGGAGCAATAATTACCTGCTAATAAGCAAAGCTTATCTGTACTGTCAATCTCCATCAAAAGGAATACAAGAAATAAATGAAACAACAGTTTCTTTCGGTGTTCAGATGTGACAGAAAATGTAACTCCTTCTGGATTCATCCACATCCCTTTCGGCCCTTTCCAGTCTGTCTTTCTATCTGCCCAAGATTTCAACACAAAGCCAGATCTCGTACCCAACCCCTACCATAGCTGTCATCGTAGTACAGATATATAACCATCTACATCTAAAGCTTACAGACTACAGAATCCATAAGAATCTGTCATTTACCATGTTGTTTTTTTAAGGGGATAGATCAGTAATCTGCACTACGAACAGTAGAAAAAGGGAAATTTCTGTATATGCGTTTTCACTTCGGCTATTAAACACTGTGTGTAGACCTCTCCTTAAGCCAGGTGTCAGGGAAGCTTGCCTTTATACCGGCAATATCACGAGGCAAATGTACATGTTCTGTCTGGCTGACCTTTCTACCTGCAGTTTAATTGAAACCCTTTTAATTGATCAATCAGAGAAGATACATAGCAAACAATTAGCACCTCTTTTCCAAAGCAGTGTGTGTACATACTGTACAAGTGCCAACAGTGTGGAAACTAAAGGAGAGAACGAAACAATCCAGCACACTCCAGCAAAGCTGAAAAGGTCACCTTCCGGGAAATATACTGTAAGCAGACAATAAAATATAAAATGACTAATATACATTGGAGTTAAGGGGCGATATTCCTTTCTCTGCTGTTTTAATTGCCCTCAGATGTGTTTTTTCTTCTATTAGATGGGCAGAATCACAGACCTCTGGTCCAAGCCTCTGAGATAGATGGCTCTACTTCATGTCAGTGTCGCCCATTAGTAGAAAAGTGATTAAAATATATCATAGCCATCTGCCTAAGACTGTGGATTCCCATAATGTAGATTTAAGTGATCTGTGCTGACAGGTCTTGTAAGCCATTTCAATAATATTAAGATGTGGGTTACACAGTATCTGTTGTCTACATTTCAATTCCTGTGCTTGAAGCAACAGTGCCGTTTAACCTTTTATACTCCATTGTGGAGTATAAAGTGAATTAAAAGTATACACTAAGGTTCTCTCAATTGTATTTCTTTTTAAAAATGGTGCCTTGGAGGTTATTGCTACAGCTTCCTGTGTTCAGTTCTGGCTTGGGTTGCCTGTAGGAGTAGAGTTTGCATTTTCTCCCCATTTCCACAAGGATGTTTGCTGAGTGCTGAGTGTAGCAAGCATGCTTGTTTTGATTAATCAAAAGTGCATGACAGATTGAATGCATTCCTCTTTCTGGGGCTGTTCAGATATTCTTGAAGCCATGCAAATACAGAGAAAATGTTGAAGGTGCTGCTTTGCCCTTCTTTGCACACAGCAGATGTTCAATACAAGAAAAGTGGGTACTGAAATTAACTTTTCCTTGATTCGAGTTTAATTGTTGACTGAGAACAAAATACCTTTATTCATGATGTCCTAGTGCACAGATATATCAGAGACGAGATGCAAATACTACCTTCAGCAATACTCTGGACACTCGCTGCTGCCCCTAGAGGAACATCACCATCTCTTCTCCAGTATGTACTGTGTAACTACTTGAATCATTACCTAAACTGCACAGCACCTTCAAATATGACGGATTCTGCAAAGTGAATATATTACCTACATAGTACTGATGTATCTAATTCCTTTTTCAGAAAACAGTCAAAGGAAAAATACTTTTTTTTGTTTTTCAGTATCATGAAACCTACCGTCATCTGTGCAAAAATAACAGAAACTAACAACATTTTAGAAAAATAGTCATACGCAGTGGTTAGCACAATAAATGTTTTTACCTTCGCAATCATCATAATTTATGGAAAATAGGTACCACAAATTATATTTTATACCAATGCAGTAGAATATATTTTTGCTCTTCAGTCAATTCTTCATTCTTTCTGTCGTTTTGTGACTCATGCAAGGAAGTCCGTAATCGTCATACAGGTACTGCAGTAAGCATGTAGATGAAGGCAAATCAAAAATAGCTCTTCTGCTTCTAGAAGCAAAACCCCTAGCGCTGTGGATGTAAAAATGGTTTAGTGGACTGTCTGTAGTCAAGGGGATGTTGTCCGAAGTGAGAGTATTGTAAGTGTAAAGCGAATCTGAGAATGAAAGCTGTTTTGTTTGTTATCATGTTACCCTGTTAAAAATCATTAAGAACAAAGATGCTTAATACTCCACCACCTTCTATAAAAGCATTGATGTAGCACTTCCTGACACCTGTGTCACCGAATACGACATGTTCTTATTGATCTGTCTGTCATTAAGATCTCCAGAGTGCAGAGTGAGTATGTCTGCAGGGAAACCCTTAATAACTGAGGTGCACATCAAACAGGCTTTTCCATTTTCAGCGTTTTTTGCTTCTTATGCTTTTATTTTTGGAGATTTTAACAAAACTGCTGTGTAGTAGTAAACGTTATGGTGTTGGCATGCAGTTAATTTCCATATCAGTGATCAGTGATTCCATATCTTGGATTCAATGGAATTAAGGAGACAAGAGTCTTTTCCCACCCTGGAGGCAATGCCTATACATGGATACTGGTAATTGTACAAATCTTAAATGTATGTTTCATTAAATAAAACTAAATCGTGATTGAAAACAGACTCCTCAATCATGTCAGCCTGTGACATTCTCAGAAATGTCCGGACGTGACTTTACGCCCGCGGTTTGGCCGATGAGCCATGTCTCCTATCCATCGCCGCCAACAGCTCACAGCGGAAATCCCACCCCCCACCAGCGAGTCAGAAATCCACCTGCAGGGCGCAAGACAAAACAGCGAAAAATACAAATTCACAGAGAGAGAGGAGAAATTTCCCCAAATTGGAACCACGTCGGTGGTCTGACCTTTCATCCGAAACCCTTTGGAAATCCCCATCACTTTCCACCATGCCTAGCAACTCTTTTAGGAGTAGAGGACTAATCCACAAAAACTGTCATTTAGAATTTGTTATCCCTAAATATTAGGCATCACTATTCAATTTGCTCTTTGCACACTTGATGAGATGTTGCTAACAGGTTTAATTGATAAAAAAACATGTTTTGAACCAAAGTTCACAGGTGTCGTACTGTTTTCTCTGGTTCCAGGCATCAGCTGTTTCGTTTTATACCAAGTTGTGCTCTCAGGCATTTTCAAATAAAAGATGTGTTGCACAGTAAGGCTGAAAACGTAATTAAATTGCAAGCTTTTTCAGGACTACATTCTGGTAAACAAAGCAGAAGATGAGGAAGTACTCTCTGTGTTTAATGGAGATTTTCATCTGTAAACATCGGCTCAAATAGGGCATCTTGACTTAGAAATAGCAACTGGAACAAGAAAGTTTAATGTCCGCATGTCTCGCAGAAGAGCTACAAGGCAGCTCCCAGTGAGAGCTGTATGACAATCTCCCCAAGCCTTAAAGGATATCCTGGATAGTGGCGCGTGAAATTGGAGCTGGAGGTTCATCCAGATTGAAAATTGGCTTCCCCTTTGTAACTGCCAAACACTATCAGTTCCTTATGTATCATTGTATGGAAAAGCTGCATTCGACTGGGATGGATCTTTTACAGCTTTAATGGAGTGGCCATTGTTCAATTGCTTAACCTCTGATACAGCCTGAATAATCACCAGAGAGAGGAAGCCAGAGATTCAGTTAATGTGATTTATTCATTGTAATCTTGTGTTACTGCACAGCAATGAAAAAGTTTGGAATATTGTATTGTAGAACATTTTATTAAAGTGTTTTTTTAAATAGGTCGACCATTATATTTGCTGGATAAATGGGATCACTATAATGTTGAAAAAGGCCATTCATTTTTCAGTCATTAAAAAGTTAACTGTAGTAGTTTGGTCAAATTCTAATAATGACTATACAAGCTGATACATAAAAGAATAGAATGCTTAATACTTTAGAAAAAAACCTATAGCAGTTACCTCCTTCCCACAAGTGAATGTTAATGCAAATCATCTCAGAATGGACTACAGAGATGATGACTGCCTTTGTTCATCAGGGTTATCATAAAACAGGTTATGCTAAGACATATCAGGTTATGCTAAGACAGAGAAACTGGCTCGATACTAGTAAATGCCTTGAAATATCCTGTTTTTCTGAAGACAAGTGCTGTCTGGGGTGAAAGCAAAAATAATAATCTGACAGGCCAATTAATTATTCATTTATCACTCAGCCACACCAATTGGATGACACACAGCAGCCCCACCTGGGAGACACACAGCGGCCATTCTGCACCAACAACCCTAACATAGTGGACCAGGAAGAGAAGTGAGAAAATATTTCACCATTGAATTCAGGAGGACTTTAGGTAGTTCGGGTTGTGCAAGCCCACAGTTCACAGAATGGAGTTCAGCCAGGACACCAGGGTTGACACCCCTACCCTTCCAAGCTCTTTTGAACTTGCAGAATAAACTGGAAAACAAAAGGAATATTAGCAGGATGGACACATATATTGCATTACAGAACTGGAACTGGAGCCCCTTTGATGTGGTTGTCTGAACTCATGCAGAAAGCTGAAAGGTGACTATTTCTGGGGATGTACAGTATGGGGGGATTCCATCTAAAGGTTGAATTAATTTACAAAGGCAGAGAATAAACAGCTAGTTCCAGTGTGGGGTTATCCTAGCCCGAGTGAGCAGCCACAGGTGGGATTCATTAAAGGTCAAACTCATAGGTCACTTTTTGGGGGTATCTCTGGCGTGTGTTTTTGAGAAAGAGAAGCCGGCTCCTGCACTATAACAACAACACCAGAGGGATGTGACCTCTTCCGAGCAGAGCACAGCAGATGTCATGCAAGCAGTCCTGCAGTGTTTAAAACTGCAGGGGGAAGAAGAAGCAGTCAAAACTGAAAGACATGATCAGAAGAACAAACAGAGTGGAAAGCACTTGAGAGCCCTTCAGAGCAACTTGCAGAATTTACTCTCTTGACAATACAAAAATATATTTGAGGGCTGATTAGACTATATTAATCCTACGAAGTGATTTAAATGAATGGGTATTAATTTTAGATTGTGATAGTTCCATGGTAGCTAATATGATAATTGGCTTTCCAGCCCATATTAACTTCCACCGTCACTGACAGTTGTTCAAGATCCGTCTGCAGAGAGTTGGAGTTTCAACAACATGTCATGTGCTATCAGGGGCATCTTTCTAATTTGTCACCTACATGGGGAGGCATCTGTTCCACTCCAGATCTGGCTTTTTTTCCAGGAAACAACATGGGCTCACAACTCCCCCCAACACATGGCCTTTCGTCTTTTTCTAAAGCTCAGATGCCAAACGTCGGCATGGTTCTCTCCACGAACAAACCCCTCCAAATTCTTGTGGGCTGTGTGTACAAATGTGTACAGAAAATCTGAATGTTTGAAATGGCGTGTGGCTCCCCAAGTGATATACATGTAATCAGCTGCTGAAAGAATGCACATTTACTTTAGATTTGCAGTATTATGCTGGAAAGGAGATTCGCAACAAAGCCAATTGCTTTTTTCCCCAGCACTGGATATACATGCCTGTGTAGTATGCAACCCAGGGTTCATAATGGCTCGATTTCTCAGTTTGACTTTAAAACTCTGTTAACAGCCTGAAGCTGAAGCAAAGGCAAGAGTCTTGCAAAAGACACAGCTGCTCTCTGGTGATATCGTGTTAATACAGAAGCTGATGCTTTAGGGGTAATGCTTTTTATTGCTTTTTACACAAATCCTCCTCTTTTTACTTCTTTGTAATTACAAAAATGGGTGTATTTTGCCAAATACGCTGCTTTGTGGATCGTTTTCATTTATTTACCTTTCTGTTCCGTTCTTCATGGTTTGAATTTTATTAAATGGATCACAAATGTATATTAAATGTGAAGCACTGAGCTAAAAGGAGTGATCTTTGAAAAAGCTTTAAGTTTCATCGATGATACATTATTTTAATTATTTATATATTTTTGAGAAAGTAATTGAAAAGGCAAACTGTAACGAACAGTTCGTTCCGGACCCTATGCGGACGACACAGTCCGACGGAGTGGGGAAACACTGGGGAAACGTCATGCAGGAATACGGGGCTGAAAACAGGGGGGCGTGTCCAAGGTGCGCTGGTGCACGGGGGAGGTGTGGCCGAGGCGAACAATCCCAAAGAGTAATCCATAGAGTATCCAAAAACACACGAGAAAGTCCAAAACCAGGAGATCCATCCAAACACGACGTTAAAACCACGAAGGCCGGGTCAGAACCGGCGGACAGGGGACAAGGAACAGGAACAGGGGTTAAAACCTTAACGGGACCAGGCGCTTCCAGGTCCCGGACTCGCACGATACGGAAATCAGATGCGGAGCCCGGATGAGCGTCAGCGCCTGGCTTTTAAGGTGGGCTGGAAAAAGGGAACAGGTGCACAGGATAAAGTCTCACATGAAAGGGCTGGAGCACCCTTAAGGAGGGGGGACTATAATCGTGACACAAACAAGATATATACAGTAAAATGTGTAGAATTTAAATCAAGGGATGTTTTGTTTGAATTGTAAAATGCACTAGTAATACCACATTTAGAACAGTGAGCATAATTTTGTTCACTACTTTACATAACAGATATTATTGCTCTGGATTTGGCCCAGCAAAGAGCAGCTGCAATCCCAGATTCGAAGGGATAATCTACTCCACTTCATTAGCAAGAAAGAGGTGACTAAAAGGGTGCCTGACTCAAATATTCAAAATGCTCAAGTGTATCTACAGTACCTTATAAGTGTAGGCAACACAGCAAACTTCTTCAGAATGAACAGTGAAAGACCACTCAGACCATACCACTGGCAACAGCAAGAGGGAATTGCATTTAAAACTGAAAACAGATGGCTTTTTTATCGAGATGCAAAAAGGCATGAGGGGGTCTAGCACACACTGTACAAGTTTTCAGAGCTGACTACTTGTTCAGGTGGGTAGCTGTGTCAGCAGGCGTGGGCTGCAAAGGAACAAGTAATAGATTTATTCTGTGCTGAAAAAAAGAAAGAAAACACAACGTTTCGGCCGTGGAGCCTTCATCGGGTGTCACTACTGACTACTTGTTCGCTACCAAGACACAGCTGCATGAGAGCCCCCAGATCACTCAGCTACTAGCAACCAAGTGAGCAAGAGGAACCACATTGCCTTTTCCCATTCCTTATCTTCAGTTTTTGATTCTTTGATTATTTGTTTTTCTTTAAATTGTGTCTTTTTACAGTCCTTTGAGTACCTTGTAAGGTTCTTCCAGTAGGATGTCTCACAAAGTGTTATTCTTTATAGGAATGAATTTCAGCTCTGCTTTTTTCCCCTATCTGCCAGTAAGACCATAAAAAAACCAGAGAATATGACATAAACCGACTTATGACTAAGAAAAAGCCTTATCAAGACAGCCAGCATTGGATCCTAGCCAATCAAGACTCCGTCACTGGCTGCCAGACAGACATGACAGGATACTGACGTAATGTCTGGGTAACACATTAAGATTAAAAAACAACACTGAAAGGCACCAGTTCCTAGAAAACAAACACTGGAAGAATTTAAAAATCAAGAAAACAACATTCATGTTCTTCTTTCGTGAAATGAAGTGTAACACTATCGTCATTCAGCATCCTCAGATATATGAAAAAGATTATGGGGATACAAGAGAGATGTTGACATCTTTTTCGACATCATTTTGGTTTGTGAATCAAAAAGTCGGAATTTCAAATCCTGTTCCGTAATTCTTGGGTTCCAACATTTAGCAATCACAGTATCTTAAAACCAACAGATACACAGCCTTCCTCAGCTCTATGCAGAAGGGCAAGAGAACTGCAGAACGTGCTGCAGACATACCTCACATTTAAAACATGAATTAATGGTTGACCACAATGACGCATGCTTTTGAGAACTAATGTGTGTTGCTGTTTGTTTTCTGTCTTATCATATCAATCCCCGCTGTGTGTGCCTGTGCAACATTACACAAAGAAAAGTCTCTGCAAGAGACAGTACGCCGTGGTCTCAAGGTCAAACACAAAGTAGGATGAAATAACAAGAAACATGGAAACAAACTATGGTGTGAACATTTTTAGACTGTGACGAGACATTCAAAACTCCCACTCTGAATTTGCCAAGGTAAACGAGGGACTGAAAAAAACATAATAAGAAATAAACTTAACGATGGGAAAAGCCCTTTACTTAACTGGAGGTTGTGATACCAATGTTAAGTCCCATCTTGAAACTGCAGTGGGAATTCACAGCGGGAATAACTGTATAACTGCAGAAAACTTTTCTGGCAGCTCAGAAATTGTTACCTGCTTATACAGATTCATTCTTTTAAGAAACAATATGCAGTACAGATTCAATACCTCACATTACAATACTGCAGAAAAAGTCAGAAAACTAAAACACTGCATCAGCTAAACAGGTAACTTCATCTAATTTAGCTTGCACCTGTCCCACTACAACAGTTCCCCTCTAGGGTATGAGCAGTATTTTGTACCTTGTCTTTTATACATTGCACAGCATATGTAAGTTTCTGAACCTAAAACATATTTTTGGTTTAGGTAGATAAAAAAGGAATCTAACCTAGAAACACCAGAGGGGAGACATTCTGACATTAACTGGCATGCCCATTGATGTAGATTATACTAAGTTCCTGTATAAAAAGATTTTTGGTGTAGAGAAATGCAAATTTGTATCAAAATGCCAACTGCCAGAAGGCCTAAAGGCCAGTTAGTCTATTACATGCATGCTTTTATGAGCCTATAGCACAAACTGAAAAAAATCCTGACACTTGCAGCAGGAACTAACACAGTGCCAGTGGTATGGGATTCTCAGACAGTCACTGGGAAAAGAAGCTTCACTCAAGTGTGTGGTGTGTGGCTGCCGTTGAACAGCTTATGTCTGCAGCGTCCAAAACAACCCCCTCGCAGGAGTGAAAGAAAGGTCTGACTTGAAAATCTGATGGAAACAACCTCTGATATTTGTTAACCGTGCTGGAACAAATTCTTACTCGAGGATGCAAGCGAACTCCGGCAGCTGTGGGGAAAGTCAGTCTCCTAATTAGCAGAACCAGAATGCACTGAACATTCCTGCAAAGGAAACACACAAGGTGAAGCTCAAAGTCTTTCATTTGTTCATTCACAATGCCAAATCTTGCTGTGCTCCAGATCTGGTTTTCTCTTTTTTTTTTCTCATTTCTTATTACAGTTCCTCAGTTGGTATCACAGGTGAAATTCCAAAACTGGGATTTGAATCTACCTGTGTCTGTAGATGCTCATCTAAATCTGTCTACTACCTTTTTGGTAAGATATTAAAAGAAACATATTGAGCAATTAGAAAACTTCGGTCAGTTGTTGGATCGTGCCACTCACTGCTTCCAGAAGAAAGTGCTCCAATTCAAATGGATATTAAAACCATTCAAAACACAGAATGATTTGTTCTTCTTCCCTAATAATTATGAAATTTAAACATCTCTGATCTTTCTCCTACATCTTGCTATTCTATTCCTTGAATTGCTGTGAATTTCTTACATGAATTATAGCTGCCTTGCTCTTATTTAATATAGAAAGAGCATAACCTGAGAATAGATACTGAATTCTTTAGAATCATACCTCAAACAGACATTTGATTGAATGTAAAGATTAAGTGCCTTACTTCTAAGTTACACACATACACACAAAAAAGAGATGAATCTAAACTCAGATGTGTGTTAAGGGACTGAAATGTGCTCTACTCAGACTTTCCTGGTTAGATTTCAATCTTTATCCGATGGTTTGAATAGGGCAAGAAAAACACATCAGAAAAATAATTAGGTTCCCCTGGGTATTCGTTGCTCCAGAGAAGTCAATTTATTGATCAATCTCAAACAAATGTCAAGGTGCAAAACTTTCAGAACCATTTTACTTGTTTGTCTTTCACTTTGATTTTTTTGTACGTCTCTGCTGAACTCTACGTGAACAGTAAATGTTTAGTCAGAAAAGGCAGCTCTTCTCTTGATCAAACATATTCAGATATTAGCTTAAATACAGTCTAAGTACAAAATTCATCTTGCTTTCATATTTTCTTGCTCTTTTCTTTTTCTCTTTTAATCTCCCTTTCACATCATCTATCACATCATCGATTTGGAATCTGATTCATCAATATACCAAATTATACAGCAAAGTCATCAACCAGTCAGAAAGTAGTACCTAAATAGAATCTGATTTAAGAGTAAAAAAACATTCTGTGCCACACAAGGAAAACTGACATCATTGCATGTACATTCTTTGAGGGCTTGAATACACATCACTAAAGGGCTGTTTACCACTGGAAATGCATGAACAGCTTGTTAATATAATATTAATGACACTAAAATGTAAATGAAACTACACTGAACATTTATCGATGCCCTCTGAAGATCAATTGCAAATGTGACCGTGCTTCACTTGACAAAAAACTCATTTGCCAACCAGAATGACAGAAAATCTCAAACTATGAAAATATTAACATCACTGACATGGCTGTCAGACCGAGCATGCAATTTTATAAACCTCCTCTTGGTGATGGAGTTATCTCACGGAAGGCTGGGCGCCCTCAGTTCAGTGATAACCGTTCTTTATAACATTTCAAGCAGATTAAAAAGGAAAAGAAAAATAGAAAAATGTTATGCTGACTTTAACTTGAATTTACTTTATTTTTGCAAAATCATATCCAGGGAAAGAATAACAAGAACTGTCCTGACGGAAGACTAAAGTCACACATTTGTTATTCTGTATTTCACAAACCTACATTCTCATTTTCCGGTAGTTCGGTTAGATCCTAATGGATGTGATAGAGGATGAGACTGACAGAACTCTCCCCTCACTTTTGCGAAGAATGAGCCAGGGAGCTGCTACAGGGGTGTAGATGTGGTGGCAGGAGGGGTACAAAAGAGAGTGGAAGGGGGCAAGATTAGAATATAACCTGGATTTATGGTCTACATTTATGGCACTGAGCATTTTAAATTATATTTTCAACAGATATTTCATGTTTATTTTTGCTGACCACATACAGCAAATGTGAGTAATTTTCTGAAAAGAGGGCAAGGACTTGTCAATTTTCAAAGCAAGTTTTGAACTTGTTAAAAAGGATTGTTGCGAAAACAGAGCTGAGGATCTCAACAGGACACCTTTCCAGGTTCTTGGCGTAATCTTAACAGGGTGAGTGCCAAAAAAGAATCCTTTAGTTTAACAGGGGAAAAGTTCTGTTGCATATTGTTTTAGGATAAAGAGGTTGGGGTTGTTTTTTGGCAAACATCAGACAAGATTTAACAAATGCATATTTTAGGCCATGTTGAAACCGAATGTCGAGTACTTACAGGTCCCCATGGGTTCTCTAGGAGAATCTGTTGCAACAATAGAGGCTGCTCATTAGACAAAACAGCTGTTTGCTGATGCAAGCAGAATTAACAAAGACCCAGCAGGGGACGTCCAGCTATGTAGAGTTTCAGATTGATCTATAGCATGCTGAAGATTTCCTCATTATGGGTGGCTGTTTCACAATGTTTGGCGCAATTGATTACATTCCACAAAACGTTGTAAAAGAAAAGGTACTGATATTACAAAAAGTGATGTTGAGCTTTTTAGATATTTATTCCAGTGGAACGGCTTAACTTAATTTTCCTCGCATGTGTTTGTTTGCCTTTTAGAGCTCCAAAACCTTTAATAGAAAAGTGGAGATAAAGGAATGCAGTTTTAATAACCCATTTGCTGAAATATTTACATTTAATTGATACGATTTCAGGAACTGATATTAGATTTGCATATGACCTTAAAACAAATTTGAAATTTTGACAGCACAGGAAAACATTTCAATTTCTCCAATTTGAGAAAAAGGTAAACGGCTTGCCTGCTTCAGGTTTCTTCTACTTATCTATCAAAATTTTGACAGAAGCACTCTGAATGAACTTCCCACGCGGGCTGCGTTCTGAATGAACATAGGCGACCAGCTCGGATGCTAAGTGGCTATCCGTGCTGTGTGATAATAACCATTTCCTCATCCATCGTCTGACATGTCATAATTCCGACAACCACGCTTCTTTTTTTCTTGTCAGCGTAAATTCTTTAGTATTCCACAGATTATTTAAGGATGAATATTAATCGAAACTGTGCTGGCAATTTAACCTAGACAAGCACTGCAGACTTGTAATTAGGCCTTAACTGGTCTCCTTGACTGACTCATCCCCTTCTTCTACAAATTCCACTAGACCCCAAACAATCCCACCATGCAATGCAGGAAAAATGTGGCTTTTCCCCATACTGAAGCATACTGGGAATTCCAGGGGAAAGGATCAGTGCCTGTTGGTCCTTACAAAATGGTAACAAAGCGGTATTTTTTCTTTATTTGTCAAGCACTTAACCATGTGTATAAGCATTTTTGGCATGGTGCTGCTGTCAGCACAGAAACAGGAAGGCAGATTTCGAATGCTGATTTGTGGCATTTGAAAAAACACTGCCAGTATCCCACATACTGAAATTTGGATCCAAATGAAAAAAGAAAAGCAAACCTCATTTTTAAAAATCCACGTCCTACTGTGAATCAGCTTAAATAAGCTCATCGTGAAGACCATTCATCACCATGCTTTCCACATTTTTCCATAGTTCACAGACAATTAACTGAAAAAGTACTAATTTTAAAGTATATTCTATTTTCCCAGATGGAATTAATATGTTTTAAATGAACTGCGGTATCTCCAACTTTAGGAAGCAACAGAAGAATTTTTAATTTTATCCATCCATCCATTTTGGAACCACCTCTTCCAATTCAGGGTTGTGGGAGAGCGAGAGCCTATCCCAGCATGCAACAGGTGCAAGGCAGGGTACACCCTGGATGTGACGCCAGTCCATCACAGGGCCCACACAGACAGACACAAACACACACATACACGTTCAGGCCAATTTTCCCAGAAGCCATATAACCTACCAGTATGTTTTCAAGCTGTTTGAGGAAAACAGAACACATGGAGGAAACATGCGCGAACATGGAGAAAATATACAGCTTGTATACTTTCAATGTCTTTCAGCTTTCAATGTCTCAATTGTAAAATGACACTAGACTCACCATTCCCATTAACTAATAAGTTACAAAGCAGCTTTTCCAGCTTTACCCTCTTAAACAATCCTCTTTTTCCAGTACTAGGTGAGGCCGGGGATAGATTGCCTGAGGTTGACTCTTTTTATTGGGTTTGGCTTCACTCTCTCAAGTTAACCAGTTTGTTAACTTTAGTTTTTATTATGCTCTTAATGACCTAAGTCAGCCTGTTATTGGCTTAACTGGACAAATAAACAGCTTTTCCCAGCTCTTCAGTTGCTGGTGCTTTTGAAGAGACCTAGAAAATTTGCAAACAAACTGCCCATCTGGGCTCAGGAGTGGACAGATCTGCACTAAGGCAAAGTAGCTACGAAACACTAAAGTTTGGGAGCAAGAGGGAAGGGTCTTCTTAACTGACCAACCTTGCTTTGGAGAAAGAAAGAGAGAGAAAGCAAGAAAGCAATGTTTTTCAAGTCACCACAATCGTTAAAGTGAACAAATCTAATGCCATAATGGATGTCCCAAAGGGACAGAGAAATGCAGCACTGACAGTTTATTTCAATTTGGGTCATTCACATTTTGTAGACCTTGCAGTGAGGTATACCTTTCAGCTTAAAGAATTAATGGAACTGCTCTAGTGTGGGGAAACAAAGACACAATACCTACACCACACATCATCCTGGGTATTCCTCACATTTCCTTTGCAACTAAACTTTGTTCTGTGAATTTCACCATTCACTTTCGTGCCTGTCCCCGAGTGTGTGCGTGCGTTCGTGTGAATCGAGTGCAGGGGGCTGAATGTGTCGTGATGTCCTAGCCCAGTTAATCACATACAGTAACTCCAAGGAAGGTTCAAAAACATTTTATGGCTAACATGTGATACATAAATCCATTTACCACATATGTAGCTGTCTGTGGGATGAAGGATCCCTCATATTGCAGTTCACGCCAGACTCTCATAATCAGTTTTGACTAGTGTTGACTGCTAAATCGAAAATGAAAATGAAAACAGCTGCCCATGTCCAAAAGGATGTCCCTGAAGGTAATATATACAGTATATTCATCACCCCAGATGTAAAACGGAGGTGTGATCTCTCCTTTCCTTCGATACCATCAAGCTGCAATGGAACTCAATCACAGGCTGGAAGTGCTGGCTATGCCAGGGAGAAAAATATCCCAAAAGCTGTACTTTCATGTCAGGATGAACTTTGTATCGGTTTTTGGCTTATTAATGTCCTAAAAAAAAACAACATAAAGTCCCGAGGTGGAATATTTGAAATCTCTTTGGAAATCATGTCGCAGTGGTGTGATGGTGGTCTGCCAGGTCAGTCCTTTGGTAATGAAGCTCAGAGAGAGGTCTAGGAGGCCTTTCAGCCCATCTAGCCTGTGTGTTGGCCAGTAGCTTCTCCTTGATTTCCATCTGGTTCATGTTTCACTGTTCATACTGAAGTCCACTGGGTTGTCTTTGTCTATGTGATTGAGGGTTCTGAAGACCTGAATCATGTCCCCCTTGTAGTCTTCTTTTTTCAAGACTAACAGAGGTTCAAGTTCAGTTAGATTGTCGGTATACGGTACGACATTCCTTTAACCTCTGCAATCTATCTGGTCTTCTTCAAACTCAGGCTTTCCTCATTTCACATTCATAATTTACATTTTGCTGTTTGTATATCATTCTCTATTCTTGTGTTAGATGTTACCTGCAAGGTGTTTTGCTGGGTCTGGAATTCTAAGTACTTTAGAATTTCCTTTGCAGCTTCTTTGTGCTTGCTAATCCTCTTCTTTTGGCAGTGGTTCTAATACGAATCCCTGTGGTACCCCACTAATATGATTAACCCCAATTTTAGCATTCACTTCAAAGTGCAAGTAAGCTTAATATGTGACTTTAGACATGGACATTTTGGTTTCAATTGAAAACATTGCTTGCTTATTTTTTACCTGACCCTGCTTGTTTTCTTTAACCTTGTGTGTATTAAGCTCCAGTACATAAGTGGTTAAGAACCCCTCCATTCTCTAATAAACACATGCATTGAAATCCAGTATGTCTCTTGCAATTGCAGAGCTTCTGTCTTAACTCTGACAAGCTACCATATCTTCTGTGATTCAGAGTTTAAAGGCCATTAACATATAAGAAATCATGACATCTGTTTATGAAGCAATATGTCTTCAGATCTGACAATTAACTGAATTGCACACATTTTTTTAAATTAATTAAGCCGAACATAGCAAAGCTGATAAATAAATTCTGAAATGACAGATTCTTGAAAACTAAAATAGAAAACTAGCTTGTGGAACATTGTGAATGCATGGGAACGTTTAAAAACAAATATAGTTTAAAATATTTAACTCTAATGCTTTGTTTTTGACAAAAAACGACCTTGAAAATGGCTTTACCTTTATCAACAAATGACATACAGTACACAACTGACCATCCTTCTGTCTTTTAACCACTTACCAAATATCACATTCCAAAACACTGTCGTCTCCTCTGGCAGCCAGTCCTAGACAGTGATTGAAGCTGCTGGGAGGCAGGGTGTCTTTATGGACTGAGTGCTGTGAAAACAGATAGTCGCAATAAGTCAACCTTACTTTTAAAGCAACATATCAGATACTTTCATGTCTTCTGAAGGTGTTTGTTTTTTGGTTACAAAATGTGTTGGGGGTAATTATTTGTATTTGTTTTTGTTTCAATGAGAAATGTAATGCCCTACAAATTAGAATAGTTTTTTTTTTGCTTTCAGGTATGTGTCAATACATATTTAGTAGGTGTTGACAGCTCTTGAATTTTAGCATATGTGAGCTTATCTCAGAGGCAAAAAGTCAAGCCATTTTTTCCTTTTTTTAAATAAACATATTCCTGTTTTAGATTGTTAATCACACTTCAGTCAAAACTCGTGTTTTGAAGGCTGTTGTTTTATTGCAGCAAAAAATGTTCTTTTTGTTTACCCTGGTAGAAAAATAACAACATAACAACATCTTCGATGTGACAATAAAGTGAGACAATTAAAAGTCATCATAATGGAAGAAAAAATATGCACAAAAGTGTGTGTATATGGACATATGTGGTATTTTTGTTTTATGAGTACATATCTCCCTCTTCTGGACGTGATGAAATACTGCGTCTAACATGTAGAAGAGGACATACTGTGCAGGGAATGATTCAGGGGTTTCTCTTGTGCATGGCCCATTGGAGTTGGAGAAAAACATGTGCAATTTATGTGATAAATGAGGATACATTAATATATGCCACTGAGGGGACACAGCAAAATAGCCCGAGGTTGCTTGTGTGATGCTGTTCTTTAGATTTCAAGCCTCAGTAACATCAGCACAAGAGTTTTGTACCGCATTAGCCAAGGGAAAGGGATTTCACTGGAACATTTAGACCTATTTTGCATTATTTGTTGTATGTTTGGCATGATCTGCGAGGTCAAGTCAGCTTCCCTGTTGTTAAAATTGATTTGATTTCTTTTTCTCTCTAGGTCCTGGAGCATGAAACCAGAAATTCTTTGACATTGTGATCCTTTGCTTTGGCTAAGACAGCATACAGATGTAGAATCCACCCTAAGAACTGGAAAATACAGACACTGTTAAACCACTCTATTAAATTTGACAAGGGGAGAGTCTGTGGCTCATATGTCTTTCTCTCTGTCAGAAGATTGCTTGCAAATTCACATACAACAACTGTCACCCCAATGGGCATTACTGGGCTCAAACCTGATACCATGACAGAACTGACTAATATAGGGTGATATCTGTAGGGTGAACTCAGTGTAATTTAAAGCATTTTCAAAAAATAAAATCTTGAAGTTGTTGCAAAACATGGCAGCACAGCAAGATATCCAAATGAACCTTTGAACTCCTAACAGGTGGGTTGTGGGTGTGAGGCCCTGCTGTGGGCACTGCTGTTGTACCATGAGTTAGCTGCACACCAGTGGCTCCAGTCCCACAGCTGTACAGGTGGGGACCAGTATTGCTGTGGGGTTTAACCACAGTGTCCGATCCAGAGACATGGGAATCACATTCCCTCAAGTCCGCGTATCACTACAGAAACTGGGATGAGCCATGGAGCAGTTATGGAGACAAACTAATTACATAAATATGACAACACAATTAGAATGAGCTGAGAGAGTTCTAGTCTGCGCTGCTCTACGTTATTTCTGGTGCCAAATGAGTCCGTTTGAGTTTGATGGATACAGTGATGAGCGAAGGAACAACCATCCTTCCTTATGCAGCGTCTGAAATTTTCTATCTGCAGGTAAAAGCCAAAAGAAAAGGCCGTTTGTCATGACTGTAATGTTGCTTTAAGCCAGAATTTAGAATTCTGTGATTGTTTTCCATTGTTTAATTACTTTGAAGGCCTCGGAAGCATTATCAAAGCAATTCTGGTAAGAGCTGTACATTAACCTCCTGTAGAGAGTTAATTTCACAGGAGAGGAAAAACTGCACTCTGCTAAGCTTCAGCTGCAGGTGTGTTTGTTGTTGTCTCCTGGTTTTTTTTGGCCTAATTTAGTGACTGTTTTTAATTATGCACATGTTGCCTCTGGTATGTACAAAAGAACGACCTGGGCAAGTTACCGCATAATTAGATATGTTCGCATAGCAAGCCTGCCAGTCAAACATTTGGGCAACAGAAGTGTTTCTTTTAGCAGAAGGTTTTGAGTTTAAACCTGGTAACTGGAAATCTGCAGCCAGATTAAAATTAAAGGTCGCCAAAGCGGTCATCCTTTTACTCAGCGGACTTTGGTTTTATTGAAAATAAAAAGCACAAAGGGAAACTAGCTATCCTGTTCCGTTAAACTCTTTATGGCAAGGAAACCACTATTTTAGCAATAAATGAGAGTTAATATTAACTTCTGGTATGAAAGGAAAAAGTGCCTTTTCAGAAAGCTAAAGTATCTAAAAATACATCTGTTTTCATAAACCTCTCTAATGAGTAGTCTCTGTTACTGACAGCGCATAATTACATTATAGTGCACATTATGTTTAACTTAGCCTTTAAAAATAATCCAGCGTCATAACCTTATCGTTGACATGTGTTTGGACCCACTTCCCTGATGCCATTGGAGAAAAGGCTCATTTTAGCTACTTACTGTTTTTTATTTCATTTTAGTTCTTTGGAGAGGGTCATTTTTGTATATTCCAAACAGCTATAGTTTGCATTGGAGCCGTTTAGCAATAGTACTAAATAATGTTGTGCTGAAAGCCTCAGGTCAATAAAAAAAACTTTCTCTGCCAGTAAATGGCTCCAAAGTCACAAGCATGGCATGGCCTGGCCTGTCGTTATGGGGGAACTGAGCAGCCTGTCTATTTCTATTCCACCGGATTCTCTGGCAAAGCGACAGTGTGCAGAGAAAGGAGACAGGCCATGATAATCAACAGTGCACAGAAGGGAGTGAATGTTTTCTTCTTAAATTGGTGCAGAATGGAGCTCCTTGGTAGTGCATAGAGAAAATGTTGGAAGCCAAAGATCTTAAAGAAAATTAAAGAGATGTTTGAGTTTTCAAACTCCATAGTTATGAATTTCTGGGTTACGCATAGATGGACTTCAGAGAGCAGTAATAATGAGGAGTGACAGTCTGGTCATGTTTTTACTTTAACACCCACCGTTTCTCAACACAGAAAAGAATAGAAATAATGAGAAATAATGAATTCCGGGAGAAAAAAAAGATGAGCAGCCGTGTTCTCAAAAAAACGCCCTTAAGTTACTTTTCTCTTCCAGTCCCTACTGATTCCTCTGTGCCAAAAGACTCGGCACATTCAGTTCCAGGAAACCCCAACCCTATCCAGGCTCCTGGGGGCAGAAGTCACCTTCTGCAGCAGCCGAGGTGCCAGATGAGTCCCGTTACACAAGCAGCTAAAGCCTGATGGGCTGGGAGAGATCTGGGAGAGCCTGTGTGCATAACACTACAGGAAAATAGGTGCTGCAGCCCTGTCGGAAAATGACCACGTTTGGACACTGTTGGATGTTGTCTCTAATTGGAGTGGAGGGGGGGGGATAGTGAAGATGCTACAAGTACGGGGTTTTTCATTATAAGAGTCACGACCCCAGATTCCTGGAGTCAAATCTCAGCCATCTCATTAGCAATATGAGATAGTGGAGCCAGCACGGTTAATGATACATCCCATCCTGTTACTGATGCCATGTGTTATAAGTAAAATGAACTCTTTGAGCCTAGAGTGTAACCGGCATCAGCGAAGGGTGTATTTGTGTGTTTTAAATTGTCCCCCTGAGTCAATTTAATGAGTTTCATACACACACTTGTGGTTTGCTGAGCTGTGCAGCAGTAGCTGTTTTCCGCTGTTTGTTAGCAGAATAAACACCATAATGGACCGACTGGACCTGGGGCTGGAATCTGAGATGTTGATGACTCATTAATGAACACGTCTGCATAGTGTGGAAAAGGTTTTGGGATGCATTGGGCTGATCATGGAATTTAGTTCAACCTTGTGTTATGATCTTAGATCTTAGGTTAAAAATTTCAAATGCACATCAAATGCACAAAATCTGACGTCATTGGAAGGGGCTGAATACTTTTGCAAGGTGGTATATATCTTGCCTCTAGGATTCAGTAGGTCTCTTCCCACTCTGGGCATTGCTGATGTTGTAGGAACTGGTCCACCACCTTGTTTACCTCCCTCAGGACTCCTGCTGCATTCTCGCAAACAGGGAAAAGCATACCAAGCACAAACAAGACTTGATCTATCTCGGCGCTGTGGTGGTGATTCACTCATGTGACATTCCAACAAACTGATGAGAGCAATGTCTGTCCTCTCTTCCTGTGTCAGTGCATGTCTCTTCAAAACATTTCTGATCTTGGGTGCTGACTGTTGCACTGGTTAGTAGTAAACTCTTTACTGACTTCTCTAGGTCTTTGTGTTATGGCAGGAGACTCTGTCACGCGAAGTGTTATGAGAATATGGAACAAGCTACCCGGCCATGTGGCTGAAGCCAGTACTCTGGCCTATGTCAAGAAACAGCTGGATGGGATCCTGGGCCCATGACAGGCAGACACTATTTCATTCAAAGTGTTGTGAGAATATGGAACAAGCTGGCCAGGCATGTTGTTGAAGCTGATAATTTCGCAGCAGGCTGAGCTAATAGACACGAGGGTCTCGGCACCAGTTCCTTCTTTCTCAAGCATCTGCTGCTCCCTCAATAATTTCTGAGACAGAGCCGGATCCAGAGGATGCTCTTCAGCGCTTGCTCGTTCTCCAGATGGATTTCTATTTTAGTACCAATTTTCCTTTTCCACCAGTCAGTGTCACGCTTCAGCTCTAATGGGGAAGGAAGTCGTTACTTTTTTTCCCCACTAATGCTTTTTTTTTCCCCTTGTACCTCAGGAACACCGAACCAGAATCGGTGATCTTTGCTTCCAGTCAGCCCTCTTCTCTCCTGAGGCTGTTTCTGCGACTTGGCTGCTGTGTGGTCAGCGTCCCCCCCAGATTAAAGCTGCCAGCCACTCTGGCAGCTTCATTTCTTTTTGCTAGTCATAACACAGAGTGTTCCAGCTGCTCGGGGACAATTAAAAAAAGAAGCATGAATGAATGAATTGTTTTTTTTGCCGCTTTTTTATTACTGAAACTAATTTGCTCGTTAATGGAACTGCTGGTGATGAAATGTTGTAGAACGGCTCCCATGGCACTGGAGGAGGTTTCGAATCGAACGCTCAACGGAATACCAAGGCAGCATTTTATTCAAGAGTCATTTGACTCTTCATTTTTTTGGATTTCCTGCCGAGAACTTTTAGATGTTAGGAAAAAATATTGGGATGGTCAATGATTGCCATTCTAATATTTAAAAAAAAGTGTCGTTTATGATGCCTAACCAAATGGTATATGTCATCGTTTTTTAAAGCATACCTATAGGGGAAAACCACTCCAAGCCGATTTAATAGATAAAGCTAAGAACTGCTATACTCTGCTGCTGTGGCAAACTCTTGTCCTTAATGGTGGTTTAAAAGCCCCCGGAGTCATAACCTCTAAAACAGAATACGTCCGACTCTGTAGCCAAGGAGCTCTGCTGGGTTTTTAATGCATGCTAACAGCTTATTTACAGTAGGCGAATTTGCACCATTTATCAATGCATTTCCACCTGTGCAGCAGAATTTAGTTTTGCAAGTTAATTGTATGGATTCGATCGAGAACCTAGGGAAATAACACAGAGAGATCGATAAAAGGATGTGTTACAGTTCAAAAACGGACATTGGGCTGAGAAGCACTAGAAAATAAAAACGGTTACGCAGAAGAGGAGACAGCCTAGGCTGTGTGGTTTCCAGTAGCTAATTGATCTCAGGAGCTCATCCAGCTGTTTTTCGTGAAGGAAGCCAGATAATCATTTTCACCCACATGGCTGGGCAGCATGTTGCAGACTCCCACTATTCTTTGTGCAAAGACGTTCCAACTGCACTTCCACCAGAACCGCCCCTGCCAGACTGAGCATGTGGGGGACGTGGCGTCGATCTGAAATTGTCTCTGCACGGATGTTAATCTCCACTTACATTTGTTAGCAACAAGTGCAAAGAACCCTGAATGGCAAAAGGTGTTTGTTTTGTGTTGAATTAAAAATATAACAACTGTTTTCAGATTGTTAGAATCATTGTATTTATTTTAAACACCACCTCCTCAAGCTGTGTCCTCGGGGGAGTCTAATGACAGAGCTAACATGCATAAAACTGAGGCTGTGGTGAAGAGAGCTTCTGCGTAGAAACAAAACTCAGAATCCTGGGCTGCTTCTTCCTGACTTTTTTTTATTTGGGAATAAGTCTGAGGTTTATCTGTCCATCAGACCCCACACACACACACACTTCATTGTTTTCTTCAAAGCTGAAAAGACACAGGTCTCTTAAGCTAATTAATGTAGTGACACTCGCTCCTTTTAGAACAGAAATCAATCAAAATTCTGTGATCAGAAATTGTCTGCCAAGGAGACCCAAAGGATCCCACAGCATTGTTCTGAACATTTAGGAGGGGACCCACTCCATTCACCCTTCAACTGCAGCCCCAGAACTGTTTCACCAGTTAAATTAGGGGGATCTGTATGGGAAGCCAGATTGTCCAGAGTGGAATTTATCCAGGACACAACGGGTTGTTTACTCTTTGTAAAAGTGACCGGGGATATTTAATGAGCCTGTAGTCAGGCCTTCAATTCAACACCTCATCCAAAAGACGAAAACTTGGTAGACAGATAATTAGATCTTGGACTGGTTAGGAGAGCCAGATAATCAGGTGTTTGTACACCCCCTTTAAATAAACTCAGATTGAATAATTAATTGCAAAACATCTAGGTTCTGTAGTTACCATCTTCAGGCAATTAAAAATTTGAATCATATAAAGTTTTTCTTTTTTACTGTGTTCTGAAACGTGTTGACAATACTCTTTCATACGGTGCAGGAAATGATGGGCATGCAGAAAATGTAAAGGCTTATGTGAAAGAATATATTATCTTTTATCTTTTAATATCCAGCTACTACAAAGACTCTGTTCCATTTTTCAGCTCTAAGGACTCTGCAGGACAACCTGGGGATTCAAGCCCTGACACAATCCACAGAAAGCAAGTTTGGACGTGTGGAAATGAACCATCAGTATTGAGTAGTGCAAAACTGCAATTACATTGGATCACATTGCATTTCACATAAACAAAATTATAGTGTTTTGTTATTTGGTAATACAGAATATGCTAAACCTTATAATACACTAAATATGTATACTTTCTTACGGTCAGGGAACATGTGAGTATTGAAATACTTATTACTTTGAACTTAAAGCCTATGTTTAATTTAGGTTAGTTAACTATCTACTGTACCTTATAAATGGATCTTACTTTGTTGATAATAATCAGCAACACATTTTATAATTTGCAGTGTTCCCTGGCTTTACCAAGTTTGATTTTATTATATACTGTTTTTTGTTACCCTTGAGCTTGCTTTTGAGAATTCAAAATTATTCTATTTTTATAGCTTTCCTAAATTATCAAAAGCTTTCTCTGTAATTAAGATCTCTTCAATAGCACTTCAAATGCCGAACACATTTACTTTATTGAAAAAAAACACAGAGGAATTTTCTTCTCTTATCATTTACTTGTTTCCATTTGCAGACAAATCCAATTTGTTTTGTGTGAGCACAGTGGGAATTATTTATGGTTCTGCTTTTTGAAAATATTAGTAGATGAATTATTTTCCATCTAAATTCAGCAAGGATACTATCCTGTACCTGAAACATTCTTCTGAGTCTTGATCTGTCTTTAACAATGATGCCAGAGAGTGAAAACTGATTCTTATGTATACTGTATGTGTGAAGCATCTGCGGAGATGCATTTTTGCTGCATCAAAGAACCTGTGCCTGCAACTATCTGAGACAGTTATATGCTCTTGCCATTAAGTCTTGTCTGGGATTTAAGCATTTTTAAATAAGATTAATCTCCAAAACGCAAAAAGACCTCTGTTAACCATGGTGTTTCAACAAAAACAAACCAGGCTTTGTTGGGGTTCAGACCCTTTTCAGTGCTGAACAAGTATTAACAACAGAAAGAGTGAGTCATCTGAAACTTACTTTGCCAAAGGCTATATCCTACACTGCACGAAGTGTCATTTAAAATCTCAAGTACTGTAGAGCTTCTTGGTTAATTTATCTCGCCTGGAGTAATGGTAATGTTTTTTTCCATTTTTTAGGACTGTAATATTTTCATTCGGTTTTGATGTTGCTTCAGCAGTTTTTTCACTTGTCTTTCATCTTGTTATTTCAAGTTCTTTTCAAATGTTTTACCTCACCAGAAGAGGCTTGACATTTTTTTCTTAAAAGCTTGACCTGACACTAGGCTCTTTGATATTCAAATGACTCTCTTTACTTACTCATACCTCTTTATGAAATCATCAAATTCACTTTCATTCATCACTTCTTATCATCAAAGCCTAGATTCAGGAAGGAAGACCTCTTCAAAAAAAAGAGGGGGGAGCGGAGGCACTGTGGCTCAGGATCTGCGCCTGTGGCTGGAAGGTTGCCAGTTCATATCCCGCACCGGCAGAGGAATCCTACTCCGTTGGGCCCCTGAGCAAGGCCCTTAACGCCAGCTGCTCCAGGGGCGCCGTATAAATGGCTGACCCTGCGCTCTGACCCCAAGCTTCTCACCCTGTCTGTGCGAAAAGACAAATTCCTAGTGCAAGAAATTGTATATGGCCAATAAATTGATCTTATCTTGCCTGACTAAGGTATTTTGAATTAGTTCTTGGTGTTTCGTTCTACTCTTTTTATAGCTGGTACTTTTATTTTATTATTTCCTTTGCTAATATGTGTAACCACATATTCCAAATATGGGTGACATTCCAAACTCTCAGGTTGAAATTCAGTTCTGTAGACAAACCATACGCAACTCTATTGTTCCTTTCCAGCTAAGAAATCTGTACACCTCACCCACCAGCACCTTCTCAAAATTCACTTTTTTCATACTGCACCTTGGCTATCCTGACACCTACGATTCATCTCCTACACTGTACTGCGAGTCATGGTATAATCTTGTGTGGATTCTTGTGATTCTTGATTATGTTTGAATGAGGGCACATACAGACAAATTGGATTTGTCTGCAAATGGCAACATGTAAATGATAAGAGAAGAAAATTCCTTTGTGGTTGTTTTTTTTCAGTGAAGTAAATGTGTTCGGCATTTGAAAGTGCTATTGAAGTGATATTGATTGCAGAGAAAGCTTTTGATAAGGTAGGAAAGCTGTAAAAATAGAATAATTTTGTGCAGGTCCAATGTCCTGAAAAGCAAGCTCAAGAGTAACAACATACAGTATATAATAAAATAGTACAAAAACTTAGTAAAGCCGAGGAACACTGCACATCTTATCTTGCTCTTTATTCTTCCCCTTGCAGTGCATAACTCACTTAGGTGCCTGTACATGTTTTTCTGTAGATGACATGATGTTTGTGTGTCTGCTGCCCGGGAGCAGCCCTGGGCTGGCCTAATGAATGTTGAAAGAACTGAATGTCCAGGTGGTCTCCAGACTATCAAAAGCTGCACAACACGTTAATACCATAGAGATTTCAAGTGGATGCAGAACTGGGAAAATATTTTGTCTTTGAACATGACTCCGTTTTCTGTTTCGTTCCATGCTCCTCTCACATCCTGTAATGACAATTCATCGCCGGCTGTTTTGCTAGAAATCTTCAATCCCTCATTTGCAACAATATTAAATTCTGCAGCCTGAATTTTAGTCAGACGTGTTTCAGTGAGCCCATTACCTTGTTTTTAAGTCATCTTCACTGGTTCCTGGTTTCATGCAGCATTAATTTAAGGTCCTTTTATTGATACACATAAGCCCTGAAAAGTCTTTTGTGATATGATATTTCCAGATTAGCAGTGGGTATAAATTCCTACTTGAGCTTTCAGCTCTGCTGATTCTGCATTATTAAAGATTCCATCTTTAAGACGGACAGTTGTTGAGGGTAGGGATGTTCAGTTATTAGACAGTCGATTTGAGAACCCTCTCAAACTAACTATTAGAAATTCCTGGTCTGTGTCTGGTTTTAATGAAATGACTTTGAAAACAAATGATTTGAACCAGCATGTCCATCTCTGCTATCTGCATTAAGAGCATAAGAGAAAAAAAAAGGCCACAGGCAGATAAATCCTCCTCAGCCCTTCAGACTCATTTTGCTGCTAGTAGCTGCTGTGCCCGATGCACGGGTCTCTCCCAGCTGTCTCCAGAAAGAAGCCAGGGAGCTGGCTCACACAGCATGGCTGGGTTGCTTGAGCAATGCGCCCGCAGATCTCTGTGTAAAACGTGGCTCATGAGTTCAGTTTGAGATGCGGTTCCCCATAGCTGTTGCACTTCCTGTTTGTCAAAGCTTTTGTGGATTTTGAACACTTTCATCCGGTCCATTCCGGTCTTCTCTGTTAAAGACTGAAAAGGTTCAGGCTCTTGCAGCCTGTCAGAGCGGGACATTCTGTATTCAACGGACTGATCTTGGAGTAGCAATAGCATTTTTTATCATGTGGTGACCAAAAGTGTACACCATATTCTAGAGGAGGTCTTAGTCTGGGGTCCTGCTTAACTTTAATCCATACAGTTTATTGTATGCAGTAATATTTGCATGACATCTTGTTTCGCTTCACACCTCCGAAACGTTCTAGGAACTGCTATGCGACTACTGGCTGGAGGTGAAACATCTGCTCCTCTAAGACGTTTAATTGTGTTTTCCTTTTCACAACACCTGTGAAACAACTGCAGCCTCCTGGGCTTAAACTGAAATAAAAAGTCGGTTTCACATTCGCAGCTTGGGAGGCAAGTGTAGATCATGAGGAAGTAATTCCAGTAACTATTAATGGGCAACACCAAGCTTAACATTTTCATTCCTTGACATTCTTAGTGCTGCAGAGATAGAGCACCAGAGCACAAAACCAACTTCATCGACTTCAGCAAAGCCTTAAAACTAAATACACTGAATTTGCTGGAACTTAATGTGATAATTACTTTTACTTGACCGTACAAGCAAAAGGTTAATATACAGGCATTGACAAACACCCCTGCGAGCAAAGCAGCAAACCCCTGTGATCAGACATTAAAGCGGAGTCGAGTTTGAAATTGCAGTTTTCGATTACAAAAGTACACATTCTCCAATGCTCTTCTGCTGCAATTCTATAAACACCTTAGACATGATGAATTAACTTTCATTGGCGTCTCTCAATCCCCTAATTCTAAAGCTCCTTATTACAGTCCTGTAACCAGGCAGGATTGATGAAGACAACCTTCTGTAAATGGCTCTCCACCGCTGCCTCCACTTCTAGGAGAGGTGTGAAGCACCACCTGGTGGCAGAACAGCATACAGCAGCTCTTACAGGTGGCACGGCCAGCTCTTAGACAGCCAGGAGGGGGCGGTCAACCCTGGCAGATCTCGACCAAATCTGTTGCACAAAACCTGGCTACTCCACTCAGCAGTAAGCAAGTGTGCATAAGTGTGTTTAACACTACATTTACTTCTTGCCTATAAAATATATAGGTACACAGTTGTAGTAATGAAGGAACAAAACTAAAGTTTCATCTCTTTGAACAAGTGCTGATTGTTAAGATCTGTGTGCAAGTGTGTGTACATTGTAATTCAGGCCAGTCTTCGGGGGGGCTGTAAAATTTAGAATACAAAATGTGCTGTTCAGCGATCTAGCAATGTTTTGGACTTTTTAACAATTATTTTGCACATTTCGACTTTGAACTGGGCTTCTGTCAATCAGCTTACACAAGACTCTTTTTTTGATGGCCAGCACAACACTGTTTTTCTCAGACAGCCCACAAAAAGACATACAGCAGCTCTTGGCATTCCTTTCCACAATGAAGTGAGTTGCCAGGAGAGATTTTAGCTTAGCGTCGGAGGTAGCGAGTGAGGTTTGAACGGGTAATTTTCTGGTTCAAAAGTAGACACAGTGTCTCCCGAGAAAGGAGCCAAGCTGAATGAGCTCACCCAGCACACACATTCTTAAATGTCTAGCAACTCCAAGCTTAAAGGGTTTACAGTGCCACACCCTGGGGCTGAGCGGCCACAAAGAGAAACCTTTCAACCTGCCAGCCAGCACATGTGCTAAAGACATCAGGACAGGAAAACAGGGCAAAACGCTTGAATGACAAAACACTTCAGATCCAGTTACAGTCAAATACATTCCTTTGTTGATGGCACAGTTTAGGCACAAGGCCTTGGTCGCAATTAGTCAACATTGATAATCAATATTGTAAATGAGCTTGGTCGTATTTTGTTCACATTGTTATTTTGAAATAATAGGGCACAATTGTGTGTAGAATTGGGTTCAAGATTGGAGATACAATTAGCTGAGACTGAGAATGTGAGTTTTTCTAGAAGTTATGAAGTTTGCGAACAGTGGAAATAATACACAGTAATAATTTAATTATATCCAGTAATAACATTTCATCCATAATATACAGCATCATTTTTTTCATTTTTTCATTGGACACCGAGATTTAGTAAGAAAGTGCCAGTTGTCATTTTCTGATTACAGTTCTGCAAACTTAGTCAGTTCGTTTGGAAAATTTAATTGAAAGATTAGAAGATAGTTAATATAATTGTATATCTTGTATTTGACTTTGGAGTCTGGAGATCTTTGTTTCAGCTATTAGAAATAAGTGCCTTGATTTCAGCATCTGACCTCACTGTTCCTTCATTCACCATTTCTTAACCTCAGTTACAGAAACATATAATGTGATGCATAATACAGCTATTGACTGTGACTTCCTGCAGACACATGTCATAAGATCTTTGCAATGATGACCATACTCTAAACACACTGCCAAAAAGGTTTGAGGATATTAAAATGACAAATCAGACAGATGCAGTCTATTGGAGAATGATATGATGGTTCCAGAGCTGACATTTTATAGATCAAACACAGAAAAGACTCCTGAGTCTGAGCTTGGCCCCGCCCCAGTAATTGCACTCACCCAATCACTGGCTGAGCCTGGGTTTGAGCCTGAGCCAAGTCACTAGCTGACTGTGACTGGGATTCCTGCCGGGGGCGGGCTTGAATTAGTTGGCCGGGGATCTCTCCGATCTCTGTAACTCAGCGCCCGTCTCTGGACTATTCCAAACTGGATGGGTGTATCAAAAATACTTCTAGATTCTAATTTCTTTTTTTAGAAAAAGAACTTAACACCTGTCATTTTACAGTGTCATCCTCACTTTTGTTATCACAACCATATTAGCACTATAAAACAAGCAGAGAGTACATCAGATGTCATACGTAATTCTCCATATTTTCATCAGGAGCTCTCATGTCGCTCCAGGTGGCACTACATTTAATTTAATTCATGCAGCAGCTATTAAATTTACACGTGTTGCACGAACAAATGATGAATGTGTGATTGCAGAGTATGAATCTATTCTGGATGTTATTTCTCCCAGGGAACACATACAGAAATCTCCCTGGTGCTCTCAAACAACATGTTTCTAAAGGCTGTATCCTCTAAACCTTTCTCTAAAAAAATGCATTTGTTTTTTTGTGCTTGGTAGAAGCCTGTTCTTTCACCCAGAATCCCTCTTAATGGTTATTGACTTTGTATTCATCGGTTTTTAGAGAGCAAAGTTTGAGTTAAAAATTAACTTGCCATTTTTTAACAAGCACATTGGAATTAGGGAAAAGACCAGTATAAAATGCAAAACAACATATGACATTCAATATATATTTCATATGGATACCATAATAAACAAGAAATGTATGCCATGTATACCATAGTAAATGCATACGTGTATACAATAGTAAACAAGAAAATGTGTAGTATGCAATGCAAAAATGCCACAATTGAACTGCCGGTTTTAGTGGCTTGCTGTCAATCAGTTTGCAGTTAGCTATTAGCCATTTAAGACACGCACTGCTGGGGGAGAAAAGCTGTTTCTGAACCAGGATGTCTCTATTTGATGCTGCAAGGCCTTAGGGGTGAGAACAGCTTGTCTCCAGGGTGGTCATAGTGTTTTGGGAGGGGCTCTATTCAATGGTTGATATAGACCTCATCAATGGATGGTATGTCAGATCCTATGAGTTTTTTTTGCAGATGTCACGGTGCTCTGTGTGGCCTCCCTGTCCTTTGCGGTTGTGATGCTGTTCCAGGGAGGTACAAGGAGTCAGAACACCCTCCACGGTGAGGCGATAAAAACTCGGGTCCATTTGCTTACTCTTTCCAAAATTCCTCCGACAAGCCATAACCAAAGGGGAAGTCTGAAAAAGTGAAGGCAGTTTGGGCTGGTGGTTTCTTCAATAACACCTCAGCATGACTACTGAGAGTGAGCCTGACTGAATGAAAAGTGCTTTTGATGTGTGTTTCTAGGTTCTGGGGTTAAATGTAACAGTAAGTAATGTCCACAGTACAGACCTTCAACGAAATATAACTGAATTTACAATTTGTTTTATATGTGATTAAGTTCTGATGTACCTGTTGAATTCTTCCTTTGCCTATCAGGGGTCAGAACCAAGTCAAGGTTTTACACTACACTGTGTTCCTGAATATCCATCTCAAGGTCGGAATTTCTAAGAACACTGAGTATGGGATGAGAAGATATCAGTTTCAACTAAGAGGATTTCCTCCAAACCAGCTAAAGAAACGTGGTTTGCCATCATCTCTTAAGAAGCATAATCATCTGGACCCATGCCTTTTGTCAGCATAGCACAGGGATCAAAGAATCCAATGTTTTGTATTTTGTTGTTTATCACTAAAAGTAATAGCTATTGCAGACCTTGAAAACATATTATTGTTATCTTTTACTAGAAACTAAGGCTAATACACTAAAACCAGTTCAGTGCACTCCTAGACAGTATACAGGGCTCTTAAGAAAAGCCTGCAGCTTAGGCTTATATTACTAGTGAGGTCATTGCTGATTGGAATGATCTACCTACTCACATTGTTACGGGTTTAAAGACCCAGATTAGACTAACTAACCTACAATCCCAACATGGAGTTTCCACAATCTCGTTAGCAAATGCCAGATGCAGGTTTATGAGGTACGTCCCTGACCTACATTGTGCATTCACAACTTACCAGGTCTTTCAAGACATCCTAAAACCAGTTTACTGTCTGGCCATCCGGATCATCCACCACTAACCACCTCAATGAACACAATATAGAGCCTGGAGGACGTTCACTCATGGAATATTTGGTTTGCTACATAAACTTCTAATTTTCTTACAGTCATATATTAATACTATTAATACTAATACTATTAACACCTGAAGAAGGCTCCACGGCCGAAACGTTGTGTTCTCTTTCTTCTCTTTTTTTCAGCATGGAATAAACCTCTTACTTGTTCCTTTGCAGCCTACGCATGCTGACGCAGCTACCCACCTGAACTATTAATACTATTGTTAGCTCTGGGGTCTCTTTACCAGGAGACCTCCTGGCTTCCCTAAACCACAAAAGATATGTGGTTTTCCAGTCTGCATCCAGAAAACGTCCATCTTTTTTTACAGCAGGTGCACTATTTCTGCTTGCTACTGTAAGGGAATTAATTTGGCTTTTTAAGGTGGATCAGTCATTGGTGTTTCAGACTTGTAACTTCAAGGCTGTGGGATCAAATCCCAAGCGAGATTATTGTTTTTAACTTATTGCAAAGTAAACCAGTAATAACATTTACCACAAGAAAAATGAAAGCCACAAGCTAGCAGTGTGTGTGTGGTTGTTGCTGGAAGCCCTACAACACGCACGTTTGCAGAGGCCCATGTACCACCTGTTGTCCGAGCTCGTCCCTGACATGGTCAGTGGAGCTCAGGTCTAGAGCAGGGCACCTGAAAAAAGATACCAAAAGATTTACTCAACATCCAAACTACGTAGACTTTTTATTTCTAAAAACATGCATGCTCACCATATATTCACTACCAGGAGTGTTTGCTTAGTGAAGCCCTCGGGGAACTCTGTTCAGAATAAGAACGTAATTATTTGCTTTTCAGGTGTTCTTGAGCGTCACAAACACGGCTGTTATCCTTGTGATAGCTCTGCAGTGCCCTTCTTGTCCGCAGAAATGTGTGTTGAAATACACACCTTTGCTGTTTTCTACGGACGTTAGTCCCGTAAAACAAACAGAGCACTTGAAGCACTTGAAACTCCACAAAGCAAAGCAAATGCTTGCTTTTGAAATCGATCACAGTCTCAGTGCACTGCGAAACCTGGCGAGTAATTCTTTGCCTCATGGCGACCTCCAAACACTTGGGGGCGGTCTTGCGCATTTGACTAACCAGAGGGTTCAGCCGCCCAGAAACTAGTTTGTCCCTATTCGGCACCCGTAACGTCCATCTGGTTTGTTTTTTTTTTAATGTGTTTGCAAACATGGCAGAGTATTCGCGTGTAAAATCTACCAAATTGGTCCTGAAAGGCGTTAAGGATAAAAGGTGAGCTGGAGAGCCATACGGTGAAGTCACACTATTTGCAGGGGAGACTGGAGTCTTACCTGGAAAGCGTGCTTCTAAATTATTTGGTTGATGTTTTGCTACGTAGGCCTCTTGCTTCTTACATTGATGAGATGATCCCTCGTATTTTCAGTCCAAGGAGTGCTCCTCGTCTGCAGTCTGTAGGCGTGCGGCAGTGAATCCAGCGTTATGAAATGTGGACAAACCCTTGTTTTTGCTGACCCGCTCCGGCTGTTCGCTGTAACGAACTATTCCCGGTGTGGGATCGTAGCTCTTCAGTTAATAATAATAATAATAAACTTTATTTTATGCCACGACTTCTTGATTTTGTATGTCAACAAGCCAGCTCAAACCCCGGACTTTCCAATTGGCTTCCCTTCATTCGAACAACTCTGTCTGCAAATTGATCCTTCGGTGCACGATTGTCAGTGGCACCAATGTGTCTAAACTTCCCAAATTAATATTTTTTGCGCCTTATGGAAGATGTTTGAATGGGATTAAAATGCATTTCGGTCTTTGCGCCTCGTGTACCTTTTGTTCATCTTATTCGGGCGATGAGAGTATGGCACACAAAACAGCAGACACGGTAGAAGCAGATTCGTGGTACTGTGCCACTGTTTTCATTATTATTTTTAAATCGTTCATTATTCAGTACATCCCTTTTTGTTACTCTCGGTGTGAGAACAAAGTTTTGAGAAAATGCTCTCGTAGGCATCGTAATCCCTCACTGACATGATGTTGAATCATCCCCACGGTGGAAATAAGAACTGTTTTTGGAAACTAAATGGCGTCTTTCTATAAATGTAGTACATTAGCAACATTTTTGGGGGGTGTGGGGTCTTTTTTTGGTCCATATAGAGTGTCATTAAAGTGAATTGTGGAATGGTAAATAAAAAAATAAAAGAGTCTCCTCACTCCCAAATACAGGAGTACAAATCGTGTGCATGCATTCTCACTTGAGGTGAATTATTTGCTAGATGCAGACTGCACATCTCAATAGTTTAATTTTATGCTTATGTTTTTTTTTAATGTACTAAAAGTTGAAATAGTTGTTTCAGTAATCAAAGTGTAAGGTTTTCGTAAACTAAATGAAATATTCGTTTGCTGTGAACGATACTGAGGGAAGGCATTGGGCAGCCTGCCGTGGGCGTGTAGTTTTTCTGTTTATGACATTTGTACAGTAATTGTGCGTTTGTTTCAACTGCAGCAAGAAGAAACACAAAGACAAGAAGAGAAAGCGAGAGGATGAGAAGGAAAAAGATGACATTGTTGGTAAGACTGGTTGTAATGACAGCATGTTTGTAGATAAACAGTATAATAACTATTTCTGTATCTTTCAGGGTGGTAGTTAGATCTCGTAAATATATCACATAAGAAATTAATTATTTTAAGACTTCCCTATTCAGCATCTTCAAAAGCCATTACTCTAACCTCTGATGTATTTCAAACTCTTTGTTTGCAGGAGGCTGGTGGGCCATCAGTAACTTCGGAGAGATCACAGGATCAGTGGCCATTGAGATGGACAAGAACGCCTACATCCATGCCTTAGATACCGGGCTGTTTACTCTCGGCGCACCACATAAAGGTACAGAAAAACCTTCTTAGTTCAGAAAGTTTTTATGTCTTTATAAATTAACATCAATTTAAGCGTATGATAGAAGTGGAGCCTGAATGACTTCATTGGTCAGCACTGTTTTAGATACAGCTACTATATAATTATATGACGGGGAACAAATTCAGTACAAAAACAGATGAAGTGCTGTGCCTTCTTTCCCTTTTAACACTTTCAGGCTGAAACCTGATAAACAAATATTTCTTTGCAGCTGTCAAAGAATATAAGGGCTTTTTAGACATATTTATTATTCTTTTTTCTAACGTTTAACTTTAAGGTCCACAACAATCTGAAACATGAATATGAAACAATCATGCTTAACTTGGGACCCTACAGTGTGTTTATTCAACTCCCAAGTGTTAGTTACAGATTTGAATGTGTGAAATTTAGTGTTTTGCCTGTGTATCCCTTTGAAGACTGAGCTGTGTTTTTTTTAATGATGTCTATAGAATGTAAGACGGTGTATAAGTGTCTTCTGTACCTG
This sequence comes from Lepisosteus oculatus, assembly GCF_040954835.1. Classification (NCBI taxonomy): domain Eukaryota; kingdom Metazoa; phylum Chordata; class Actinopteri; order Semionotiformes; family Lepisosteidae; genus Lepisosteus; species Lepisosteus oculatus. Next base: position 76,535,234 of record NC_090696.1, read on the forward strand.
TCTTGCCATTTTCTTTCCTACCCTCATTAAGCTGCAGAAACAATACCAATGTGCTCGTTGCATCCCATAAGTCAGTACAAGAGATATGAGCTTTTCTCTTAGAGCACGTTTGTGTGTGTAGAAGCTGCTGAATTAATCTAACCCAGGATCGTTTTTTAATATTACCTCTTTTTTTTCCATTCTTTGGAACTCAATAAAATGTACATTGCTCCTGTTCGTCTGTCAAAGAATATTAATTCTGCAATTTCTCAAATAAGACACCTTGTTGACAGGTTCTCTTTCTCAGATTGAGCAAGAAAATGGGATGGCAGTAATTGTTTCTTTTGAATAAATAGGAGGTCTCTTTGGAGTGGTATTTCTGTCATATCCTGGCCTGTGGTTTACATTCACTAATTTGCAGAATGTTATGAACTGTAAAGTTATAGAAGGTATTGCAGAATGCCACACAATTTTCAGCTCTATTGACTCTGAGAAACCTGGGCTCATACATGATTCCTTACTGTTCCCCATGATGAGTTTGCTGAGTTAAGCAGTTTGCTGTATTCTCTAAGCAGGCAGTATAATTGGTTTGTGTATTGGGAAGAACACCATTACAAAAAAGGTTAACTTAAACATAGAATGCATTAAGTTTTGTATATAATCAATTTGCAATCAGAATTCATGCAATAGTAATAGGAAAAATAAACTGTTTTGCAGCCAGTGTGAATTCACATAGAATATGCCTAGTTTCAGCATGAGCTGTTAACAGCTTATTTCTAGAATATTTTATATTACAGCATTATAATAGTATTTATGCAAATATACTTAATCTCTTTCTCTATTATTTCAGAATTTCAATGCATCACAATCTTACAGAGGCATAAAACAAATGCAGGCCTGTTACCGTCTGAAATGCACAATGGCTTGAAGTCTTAAATGTATCTGTCACTGTTAAAAGTGGCAGATGTGCAAATTCTGATTTTGATATGGTCATTTGAGGAATAAAATAAGCACTGTAGGTCAGCAGTGCTTTCTGCATTATTCAGCCCTGTGTACCTGTCAGGTTTAAAATTTTGCAGTAAAGTTGGACCAGCCTTTATTTCCAAAATAGTAATGGTGTAACAAATAACAAATAAATAGTTTATTAAAATAAGTAGGAAGGAATAGAGAGGAAGACAACTCCCAAAACACAGGGATAGAGAAAAAGTCAACTTTAATTACTGCAGCTGTTGTAGAGGCCACATAACTGCCTTTCTCTGACTAATGTGTCGACACCTGGGACTGCTTGCTTCTGGTGTCCACCTGCAGTGCTGCTTTGTTCTCTCCTTCCCCGGCCAGTCATAGTTCACATGGCTGACGGTTCTGCTTTTAACCCCTTGCCTCCTGCACTGACACAGTAGGTGATTGATGAAGACACAAAGACCAATGAAAGTCCAAGCTACAGAAATATAGCAGCGCTAAGACAGGCCATGGGCATTTACAAGACAAGCTGGCTCGTAAACGTGTCCTTTCACTGCCTCCCTGCATTCGCAGAGATGTTTTCCAGTACCTTGTTAGGTGCTTATCAATTAACTAATCATAAACACATAATGTCACACAGGCATGTAATTAGAGAAATAATCGCTGCTTATGCATTTTAAAATGCTCACTGCTCATTAGTTCTCCAGGGTGGTTAGAGAGGATGACAAGTTGCGATCAGCACTTTTCAGTGACAGCCAACCAGCGGGGAATTTTGTTGCTGTGGTGATGATATCACTTTTAAAATCTGAAGTATTACCACGATTCACCGAATGTGCGTGTATTTATGCAGATACACTGAAAACTTTATTTTCTGTTTTACTTGGAAACCGGACCCGACTTCTTGCATGGACATTGCATCATTCATCATCACACTCTCAGGTAAGTACGGTTTAAGGTTTCGGCCTTCCCACGCAGGGATGTACTGGCAGTGGACGGAGTCAGGACCTTCTCAGCATTTTTAGCCCAGATTTCTAAGGCGTCCGTTTTCTTTTGCAGAGGATGAGGGTCCTCACCCGCCTGAGCAGTTCACAGCCATCAAGCTGTCGGATTCCAGGTGAGTTTAAACATGAGGAGAACGTTTTATTTATGTTTTCCTACAGATTGTTTTCACTTCCTCTAGCTCTGCCATTGCCGTCTGTTAAGGTGATGATAAGGGTTCCGTTTTTTTTTTTCCATGACTGTTTCCTCGGAAGAATGTCACGTGCCGGAATCACTGGTTTGCCCGTCGTTGCCCGAGTTTTTATTCTTTGTGTCTTTGTTCTCCGTGAGGATCGCCCTAAAATCGGGTTACGGCAAGTACCTGGGGATCAACTCGGAGGGGCTTGTCGTGGGCCGCTCCGATGCCATCGGATCTCGGGAACAGTGGGAACCCGTCTTTCAGGATGTGAGTCGTTCCCCACAGCTTCCTTTCTTTTCGTTCTCCCACATGTTATCCCACTTTTTCTGAATGAAACGTATCCCAATGAAGCTGTTGGCAGACGAGGCAAATGTTTGTAGGTCCCATGCAAATGCATGCCTGTTAGATTCAGATTCTATATCAGTAAGTGCTAGTCAAGTCCCCAGGTGATGAAGAGGATCCAAACCGAGTATAAGAAAGCTTCCTCTGTCTGAATGTTACCCAGCACTTTCTTGCGTGCTGTGCATTTTCACAGGGCTGCGACAGCGGTGTTCAAAAAGACATTGATTGTCGTAGACGTAACTGCAGTGCCCTCTGAATACTTTCAGGGTGTCATAAACTGGCAGTATGCCTCCCTGGGTGCTGTTGCATCCAACTCAAGTTCAGGTTTGTTGTCAGACTTACCTGAGTACAATGAAATGCTTACTTGCGGGTTTTCCTCACGTGACAGATGACATAACGTCGAAAATGACACAACACATTGCTTCGCAATTCTTAAATACAGGAACAGGGTTGCAACTATGAAATTGACCCGCATTTAGAAAGCAGTAGCAGTAGCAATTCAACGGTAGCAGTATTTTCGACTGATTCTCAGCAGCCGCGTCCAACGGCGCTATAAGGTTGCAGTGGTGCAGTTGAGAACAACTCCTCAACCCAAATTGCAGTCCAAAGGGTGTGAGATTCAAGCAGAAAAGCCCAGTGGTTCCAGGTGTGACGCACCTGCAGGATGCTGGCCGCAGGATGTGAAGACCCACGGTATAAGTATTCATCTTTGCCAGGCAGCCACTGGAGTCAAGCGCGCACAGAATCTGACTATTAGCACTTGAAGCAGTGCTTGAAACTGCCTGTGCGTCAAGGCAGATCAGTTCACTGTCTTCACCACTGTTGTCATCCTATTATTAAGCTCTGACTTTGAAATCTTGGAACAAAGACTTTCATCATGATTAATATAATGAAGATTGACCATTGGGGGGGGGGCATTTTGATCCCAAAGTCCTCGACGATCTTTACAAATCCCTTCCGTTTTCAAACTACAGGAGAGGCACCTTTAGTTGTTGACAAACCTCAGTGTGTCATTTGCATCCACGCTGTCATCAGTCACTAAGCACGAAATGCCACTGCTCCGGTGTTTATTGATGTTTTCTGCCGCTTTGCTTATACGTCTCTCCACTGATCGAGCCTCGGAAATGTGTCTTGACGTGACGGTGATGTTGCCCTTAATGAGTGTCTGTGCTTGTTTGCTCAGTGAGCGGTAGTAGATGCTTTTCTTGTGCTTCCGTGTTTTATTACAGGGAAAAATGGCACTGATGGCTGCGAATAGCTGTTTTGTTTCTTACAATGACGAAGGCGATATAGTAGCGAAAAACAAGGCCGCAGGAGAAGGTGAGATGATCAAGGTAAGAACATAAGAATAAGAGAGAGGTTGCAAATATGAGGGGGTCGGTTCAGCCCATTTACTCCAGTAGCTGTTTGATAATTAAAGTTTAAACACAGGATCTTATTCAGCTTTTTTGGGGAAGAGCCGATAATTGTCTGCTTGGCCGGGAGCTTTGTTCCACTCTTCGTGGGAAGCAGGGCTTACTCTTCCCTATACTAAATGCTCTGCCTCTTGACTTCCGCTAGTATCCCTGGCCACTTGTGTTGTAAAGTGGGACTTAAAAAGGCTTTAAAGGTCAACTCAAGATTTAAGGTCTGCAGCATTCTTACGATACTTTTTTCCCTTGCTAGCCTTGAACTTTGAAGTTTGCAAATTGCTCTAAAAACTCATTTCTTTCTTTAAGTTCCGATCGTGTGCAGAACGGGAAACCACAAAGAAAGAAGACATTGCAGATGAAGACAGAGGAAATGTCAAGCACTGTGAGATCAATTACGTGTATGTATTTCATTTTAATCAGCATTTAAGGACATAAAATGTGCCTTTCATTGATGTATGGATTCACTTCCTCAGAATCACAGTGTGCTTTAGGTGCAGGAGGCTGCTGCACTGCAGATACTGTAGAGAAGTTCAGATTACTAAGCTTAATTAACCTCCTAGAGCAGGAGTGATTAAATCTGGGTCCCTTGCTAAATTTCCTATTCAGACTTTGTCAAAGTGTCCTCCTGTTGCCCATGTTGGGACATTGGCTTTGGATTTCCAAAACGGAAAAGTGCAGCCTACTGCTCCATCCGCGACAGTACTTATAATGTCCAGCGCTCCAAGGCAGGACCTACAAGGGCAGTATTTTTAAGGGTCCGTCTTCTAAAACGGAGCTGATTTTTTTTAAGGTATCTCCCAGTCAAGTACTGACCAGGTACTTAGCTTCCACAATATATTAAGACCCAGCTTCAAGTTAGTATAGCCAATGGCAAATCTCTACATCAATCTTATATGGAATGTCCGTCCATCCATTTTCACTCCTCTTTTCCTGGTGAGGGTCACGGTTATATGGATTATATCTCATTAAATTAGTTTTTAATGAATTGTATTCCAGTGAAGCTGTTGGCAGACAAGGTCAATGTTTGTAGGTTCCATGCAAATGCATTCCCGTTAGATTCAGATCTGAACTGCTCTCTATTTTCTTAAACTGGGTATTGAGTTGTCTTATATATGTGATAGATTCTATATCAATAAGTGTCAGTCAAGTCCCTGAGAAATGATGAGAATCTACAGTGAATATAATAAGAAAGCTTCCTCTGCCTGAATACGTCATGCTTACCAGAAACCAGAGTGCGATGAGAGCAGGAGCCCAGAAGCCTGATAGCAAAATCAGGATCAGGCTTAATTTTAATATCAAGTGCATCTGTCACCAGTGAAGAACGACATGCCATTAGGGAGCTGAGAGGTCATTGATTTTCTCAATTTTCTAAACTGCAGCCATTTCACACCTGCAAGGATCTGACATCCTAAATCATGGCTTGTATATGTAGATGATGGACTGAGGAGCACATAAATCTATATCGTAACGGTGGATTGATGGGCCATTGAAGCTTAACTGCAAGGCGCAAGATGAAATGCCACTGCAGTCCACTGTTTATGGATCATTAATTGCCAGACAGTAAAGATGAAGCTTTCTGCGTGCCATTGTTTTCTTCTAAGAAAACCTGTAACGCTTCCCTCACTTTTCAAGGTGTCGGGCAGAAGCAGAAATAAGTATGGAAACTGTTTTTTTCTTGCCTTCCTGCTAAAAGAGTCCCAACAAAGAGTAGAACAACAAATTCAGTTTTTCCCCACGTTTCATTCATCTTGTTTGCATTGAAGGGAAATACTTATTGAATATGTTTTTTTTTTTTGCTTTTGACTTCTAAAGGATTGCTTTGGCTACCTTCGAAGTCTGTGTGGTCAGGTGTATTTAATGTTGGACCCTTCGTTGATGAATTTGCATTATTTAATCTTTCTAAATGGTTTGTTTTAAAAATACATGGATCAAACTTGTTTTCAGAAAGAAGTTCCAGAGCTTCCAAGATCGCAAGCTGAGGGTCAACAGTGATGACAGCAGTTCGCTGAAGAAAGCCAGAGAGGAAGGAAATTTTCATGAAACTTTATTAGATCGGTATGAAGATTAAAACATCTTTTTTCCTCTGAATGCAACAGTCAGTCCGGCAGCTATAGAACTGTGCAATCTTAATATTAAACTCTCCTAATTTTCAGTACAATTTTGTTCAGTTTATATCAAAACAGGTCTTAAACTGAAGGAAATTATCCAGAAAACAAAACTGTCTTTTGGCTCTTAACACAAACTTTGTTTCTAATTGTTAAAATCTTGATGCCCGTGTAATAACCAAACATCCTTCTGTCTGTTACAGGAGAGCCAAGATGAAGGCAGACAGATACTGCAAATGAAGATAGAAGAAACAGATCTTTTTTTCTTTTTTACATTGAGTGTTGTAATTTTGTTAACAATTTGAAGTTCACTCTGATGAAAATTTAAAATTAAATTTAATGTTTTATAAGAAAAGGGTTATTTTCTGTGTTTTGTTTTTAGTTTTTAAGTTATTAAAAGAAAATGTTCAGATATCTGAGAGATGTGTATTATTTAAATATTTATTTAGTATTATATTGGCTGGATATGTTCAAGTATTTTCAATTATATTTTTATGTAATGTTAAAGAAAAAAAGCATCATATTTGTCACCTTGCGTGTCATGGATATGTTAAGTATAATAATTTAAACTAATCTTATTAAATTCAAAATCTAGCACATATTACATATTTAATAATTACTTGTTTTAAAGAAATGTATTAAAAGCATTTTTAACTGTTGAAGGTATTTGTAGAAATAATTAACAAGCTTAAAACAGCCAGTACAAAATGTAGTGTCAGAAATGATTTTCTGTTTTCTGTGCGTGGTGAAAATTTTAACTAGTGGAAATAAAAAGCGATCACTATATGTCTTACAGGTCGGCTTCTAGAACCCAGCTTTTTATTTTACAAATGGTAATTCATGCATTTTCTAAGCACTTATTCTAAATCAGGGTCTCGACCACAAAAGGTAATAATATACCTTATTAATGCAGTGCTCAGGAGAAACAGGAGCGCACCATCACACGTCGATTTCTCTTTCTCTTTGCTCTATAAGTAACCTGCAGTCTAAAACTAATTTAATGGCATGGTTTTAAATGTCTGGAAGTGATGATTAGCTTGAGTTTAATGAGCCAGTGTCTATTCTGGAAGTAAAACCATCTATCTCTGCCTCCTGCAGCTTACAGTAAGACCGTCTCTGCTGCAGGTCGCTAGATCCACAGCACATCAACGCGTCTCTCGCTGACATTTGTTTGAACTTTCGCTCCTCCGCCCTCGCGTCCCATTTAACCGCACTGTTACCCCCTTTTCAAGCGTAGAGCAGCAAATTGCTTTACTGTTACAGCAATTTAATAAGTGCTGTAACGAATTCAAACTTTTGTCATGGTAAGGATTTAAAAAAAAATAAATTAACCATGAAGAAGTGCATTTTAAGCCTCACAGGTGTCTGACAGGAGATAAGCATTTGCTTTCAGTAGCTTTGCATTTGCTTTTTATGCATTGCATGGCAGCCACTATTTTTTCTGGAAGGTAAAGTCTGTCCGGCTTTTCATTCTTTTCCTACCTTGTCTATTCAGCTTTATATTTATGTGTGCCTGGTGGAAGGCAGCTTCTGTATGCCACAATCGAGTTTCAAACTAGAAATCACTCCGTTTGTGTTGCAGACAAGTAGTGTGGAGGTCAGCACTGCTCTCTCGCGGGTCTTGGATCTCCGCTTCCGTTCTGCCCTGGGGCACGTTTCGTCTGGACTGTGCATGCTCTCCCCCAGTCTTCCCGGGTTTCCTGCCGGTGCTCCACAGTCCAGAGACTTGCTCTGTTTGTCCTGCGGTAGACTCGTCCAGTCCAGGTTCTCCCCAGGCTGCCCTATCCGCCGGCTCAGGCTCAAATTGCATTGATTTAGGGGTGTAAATAACTGCGGGATTGTAGGCATATTTGGCATATTGTGTCTTGAGTTAACTTGACCACCTTAATGATATCATTTAATGATCAACACTGTGCAGTAAGCATAGATGGGGCATTTATAAAACATAAGTGCCAGCCTATGTTTCCCCCGTTCACGGTGAACGTTTGCCTCAGGATTGTGTGGTGCTCTTTTTTATTCAGTATATGTTTTGCCGTTATACAAATCAGAACACAAAAATGAAATCGTTTTCACTGAACGTCTGCTCGATCCGACCTAGCAGTGACTTGACTCAGTCCAGGACCCCGAGAGTCCGCAGGCCGCCGCTCGTACCTGCGATCTCATCCTGTCAGTCACTGCCCGGACCCTGCGTGACCACAGCTGAGGATGGGGACGCAGATCAACCCGAAAGCCTCTACCTGCGCCAGTCCGCTGCCCAAACACCAGCTCTCAGTGGGGAGGAGAACTGAGTGATGAAGCCAGTTCAGCGATGGGGTTTATTAGGAGACCACTGTTAAGGGCAGGGGGAAATTTGGCCAGGACACCGGGGTTACACCCCTACTCTTTTCGAGAAACGCCCTGTGATTTTTAATGACCACTGAGAATCAGGACCTCGGTTTTACGTCTCATCCGAAGGACGTCGCCTTTTTTTACAGTAGAGTGTCCCCGTCACTATACTGGGGCTTTAGGACCCACACAGACCGCAGGGTGAGCGCCCCTTGCTGGCCCCACTAATACCTCTTCCAGCAGCTGCCTCAGCTTTCCCAGGAGTCTCTTATCCAGGTACTGGCCAGGCTCACCCCTGCTGAGCTTCAGTGGACTGATCGTTAAAACGTTCAATTCAAACGAAGCGGCCCGAGCATCTCTCAATCGGGCACTTGTAGCGGCAGATATTCCCTCTTCCCAGAAGAGGGCACCTGAGCTAACTGGAGTTACTAGCTGCAGTAGGCAACATCTCAGCTATGTTTTGTGTTGTAGATCAGCGATCATGAAACTCGGGGAACTCAAACCGAATCAATATATCGGACAATCGAGAAAAAAAAACAGTTGTTTTTTTTTTTTAAATCAGATTCGCCCGTTCTCACGCCCTTGATTTCATAACTATCAGATCAGCACCCAGCTTGCAGACAACAGCTCTTCACTTCCTCATCAGGAAAACACAGCACACGTGCACCTGTTTATCCGTCTGCGGGCGGGGGGATACGTGGAATGGGGAAAAGTGTTTTTTTTTTAACCCACGAAACGTCGTGGGTTAACTCGTGCGTGGCCTCTGTGCATAACATCACAAGACTTCAGATACTTAAAATTGTGCACCAGGGTGCGGATCTAGGCGAATCCCCAGCGGGTGAGATTCTGGTACCCCCCCTCCGCCGACTTGGTACAGCCTGCGACGCCTGTCACGAGGAGGCAGGGCACTTCCTGGTCTCAGCGCCCTGGGCAACAGCAGCAGCTGAGCTGAGCTGAGCTGGGCAGAGGCTGTATCGGACATGGGGTCTCTGGGGCTTCTCCGTGGGCTCTTCCTGGCCCTCCTGGGCGCTTTTGTATCGACGCAATTTGTGCCCCCGGTAAGTGGACAGGAGGACTGAGATTTAGGGGAGATCTAGTGGCCCTTTAAAGGTACCTTTCCGATCTCGCCTCCCGTCTCATCTGATCTGATCTGATCTGATCCGATCCGGGCAGGATGTGAAAGTCCCCGAGCTTCACCGATGATAGAATGCCGTTTCGTTCCTGTGTACATCTTACTATTGATATAAAAAGACGAATAAAGCTCATCGGCTTCACGGTGACCACACGCACACCTGGCCTTTTTAATTGTGAGCTAGTTACTCGCTGTCGTTTACCGGTGTCTTGTGATTCGCGTTACGAAATTCCACTCACGAGATTACAGAAGCCTGCGACGGTCAGTTTTCACAGCATTTACAGTTAAAAGATGTCCAAAGACCAGTAAAGACGTCAATGATGTATCCGTGTTCCATCTCCCTTTTCTTTTCTGCAGTACACCGAAGATTGCAGGAACGGCATGTATCCTCCAAACGGCCCGACGTAAGTCCTAGTGCTTCGTTTTTATTACACGGTGATCCATGCTACAGTGTAGTTATCGTCAAATAGCATGCTGCATAGAACAGGCGGACTCCTTGGTTATCGTAAAGGCGTCGTGAAATTGGTTTCTTTGTGAACAGCATCGTCTGTCTCATATAGATTTCAAAATCTTCCCTGAGAGAGGTTATGCCATCATCGGGCTGTTTTGCAGTAAGGCACGTCGTTACTTCAGCGATAGAATAACCGTGCTGTCTGCGATGATTGTTTCAGGTTTAGAGGTAACGTCACTTGGTACACTGTAAATCTGGATTTACCACCGCGGCAAAGATGGACCCAGGTGATCAGCGACAAAAAAACTGAGGTAAAGTCTGCAGTTAATCTGTTTTAGTTACATTTCACTAGACGAAACCCTTTTCACCCTTTCATCCATGTATTTGAACTCTTCTGTGAATTCGTTTTTTTTTCTTTAATTACATTGAAAGCAAAGTCATGATGGAGGTTAGAAAACATTTTACCCCGTGTTATCTGTATTGTTTTTTTTTCTGTAGAAAACAACAGTTCATTTCCTTTTAATGAAATCTTTTCTAAACAAACGTTGCTTTGCTTTGAGTTCATTCTCCTTAATCAGATTGTGCTCGAAGTGGCCTAACCAACGCATAAAGTTGAAATGTTAATTAGGGCTAAAGCACTGCGTTTTCTCAATTCTAACTTGTTTTGTTGCTCCAGCTGGGTGCGATGATCCAGGTGATTAAGGACTTCGCTAATGCCTTTGTTCCGAGTGGAAAACTCATTGAACTCGTGGATAAGGATTTGGTAAGCATGTACAGATACAATACAACATTACAGTCTTCTGTGTTGTTTGATGCGCTTGAGGATAGAAAGTTGGACATCAAGTCAGGTCAGCTCGGTGTGCCTGGAGGTGGAAGGCAGAAGTGTCTAGTTGGAGGATTATCTGGCTGTTGTTGGTAACACTAGTCACACTTCTGGGCTGAATGACTCATCTGCAATATCATGTACAAATGTGAAACCTCTGGTCGACTCGTTGAAATAAAGCTGAACTAACTTTGCTTCATCCTGCCGGCTGAGTTTGGGTGAAGTGGTTTGTTCCGCACACTTCTGAGAAGACTTCTCTTTTGCAGCCTCTTATACTGGATACACTCCCCTCCCCTTTCAATGAGGAGATGAAGGGGATCGCAGATGCCTCAGGTCTTCCCTTAGGTAGAGCTGAATTTTGCATCTATTTGAATGAATCCAGCAGAATGTCAGCCTATTCTAAATCTATTCTGTTTTCAATTGTTTTTTTGTTTTTTTTCCCAGGAGAGGTCATACTTTTCAATGTTTTCTATGAGGTGTTTACCGCATGCACATCACTAATAGCAGAAGACACCTCAGGTAAGAGACTCCAGACCGTGCAGGAGCACATGTTGCCTCATCATCACAGTTAACAGAAAAGCAGCAGGTTACAGCACAGCAGTCAGGCTACTCAGTGGGCTAGAGGCCTCAATGGCCTCCTCTCGTTTGCAGCTGTTCTCCTGACTTATTTCAGCTTGTGCTGGTGTGAGAGAAGCCTGTCCTCACTAACAGACACATTAACTCCTTTCCCATGGAGGCTGTTAGCTGAACGTCTGCATAGTTTAAAATGACAAGACATGATGGCACATTTTGTGCAAGTGTAGCTTGTCTTGTGCCAGTTTCATTGGTAAAGTACCACACAAATTCGATCTACTAGTCTTTTGCAGACTTGCGCACTTAAAATGTTTTAATGTGATGGAGGCATCCCACAGGCTTTAAAAAGGCCTTCCCCCCTCCTGCTGCTTTACGTCTATGAACAGATGAGATGAGGAATTCCGGGAGTCGGGTTGAACTGGGGTTTGAACACGGGTTTGAGTGCTTAGCGGTAAGCCTCGGTGTCGGCCGCTGGGTTTGATGAAGCTGGCGTCAGGGCTGGGAAAGCCCATGAGCAGTGTTCAGAGTTAAAGGGAGAGCGCTGAGCTCGGCTCGGACAGAAGCAGAAACCTGCCGAAGCGGTCAGGCAGGTAACGTTAACATGCCGGGATTCAGGTTTGTCTTCACATTGAACAGGTTGCATAAATCCTTTGGAACGCTTGGCTGTACATACACAATTTGTCAGCCCTGCATACTTAAAGTATCTTTTTTTTGCATTTGCGGTGGAAACACAGCTGATTGTCGGTTCCCTTTTTTGGCTAAGGCTATATACCTCCCAGAAGTATTGGGACAGCAAAGTCAAAAATTATTAATTAATTGTCAAGCAATTTTTATTTTTGATAATGAGATTAATATGAATGATGAGTGTTTTATTTTAGGTTAATTCAATGCATAAATCGATCGTATTAGAACAGAATAATTCTGTCCAACCCTGTTATTTCAAGTGACCATAAGTATTATGACACATTCCCTCGAAGTAAATTTCAGAGTATATTTCACCACTTCAGTATGTGGCTGCACATCTCTTTGAGGCAATAACTGCATGAAGTGTGCAACCTATTCACCCATAAGCAAACACAATGTTCCTGTTAACTTCAGAACTCATTCTGTTGCAGCCATCATTAGTTACATTAAGATGGGTGAGCCACTTCCAGAGGCAGCACTGCAGACCCAGTATATTAATGTGATCTCAGACAGAAGGGTATTAAGAACAGCTCACTCCTTTTGGTCACTAATAACATCTCTGTTCTCTCCATGAAGCACCGATAATGCAATCATTGTCCTGATTGTGGTTTTCTCTTTAGGCAATTTGTATCATGGAAGGAATTTAGATTTTGGATTATTTCTTGGGTAAGTGCAATCAGCATTTGTCGCACAACTCGGTCCCATCGTATATTAGCAAAGCTTCAGGTTATGATGGGGACAATGAGATTAAAGTCGTTTCATATCAGTGATACAGCTGCTGTCATTGTAAATTTAACGTCAGTTTTGCTAGCATTACAGCGTAGGTTTTAGTTGAACTCCGTACCCAGACCTGAACTGTTAGGGTTTTGAGTAGAAAGAGTATTAACCTCTCTTTTGGCAGGGCGAGAGTACTGTAGGAGGATGAATTCTCCAACGGGGAGGCCTGACCTGTGACTATGTATAGATCCAGTATCATAGTTTGCATTTTTTATAAAGTTAGATATCCAAGAATCTCTTATCAGTTGGTTTATCGTTTCAGAAGTATAGTTTAAGAGGAATTAATATTTACAATATACAATTTCATCAGTGTATGTACAGTCTAGCAAACTGATTTCAGAGTGAACTTGCAAATATCCCAGCAACCATCTGCTGGATGTTGTCTGTAAGGCAAAAGTATGTTCTTTCTGACTGCAGATGGGACATGAAGAATAAGTCCTGGGCAGTAACTGAAAGACTAAGGCCACTCGTGGTGAATCTGGACTTCCAGAGGAACAAGAAAACCATTTTCAAATCAACCAATTTTGCTGGATACGTTGGCATGCTCACAGGAATCAAACCAGTAAGGATCCCTTTTTTATGAATGACATTAAAATGGGTCTCTGAAATTTCAAAATGCATGAAGAGGCACAGGAGTCGAAAGTTTCACTCACCAGTTTAAAAATGTTTCCAAGTCACAGAACAGGTAGAGGGATCAACAGGAGTACCGCTGCAGTAACTCTATGGAGGTTGTGTTCAGTTAGGGAAATGCATCGCTTTGACACACTGATTTCAGGCAGTAGGCGGTGTTGTCCTTCGTTGCATTGATGTTATTCAGTGTTGAATAGTGAATGCTGCTTTTATTTTCCTTACCGAACCATTAATGTTGTTGATGTGTGGTTTCCTTTCTTCAGAACACGTTCACACTTACCATGAATGAGCGCTTCAGCCTTGATGGAGGCTTTATTGGTAAGCAGATACTTTGCCTGTTTAAACTTCATCCTTTATTTTAGGCAACTTTGAATGAGGGTCCCTAATGAAACTATAGAAAAACACGGCAATATACTGTCATTTGCGCTCCTAGGAATAGAATTGTTCATCTCCTTTTTCTCCTTTGTAACTTAAAATATCCAACCTACATAAGTATTTAGCCAAGAAATGGCTACAATATCAGTTATGAGTGGACTTTTTAAAATTTCACTAGACCCAAATTGGCTGGTGACGAAATACGCCAATGAATCTGAAGTGTTTTGGCAGCAGCTGGCATGATTTCCTTCTTAACTCGGGCCCGTGAATGCAGTGACTGTATCTGAGCAGAATCCTGCTCTCTCTGCAGGCATTCTGGAGTGGATCCTTGGCAGGAGAGATGGCGTGTGGATGAGCTTCCTCACGAGATCAGTGCTGGAAAACGCCACAAGGTAACCGGACTCATTCATTCGATTGCTCCTGCATTCTGCAGAAATGTAAATATACTCCTGTTTATTCGTTTGGGCCTTTATACTTTTTTTTCTGACTTTCAATATGTTTGTTTTTAACTGTTCAGCTGCACTCATTTTCTAAAGACCCAGCATTTGCCAAAAGCTGGCAATGTAGTATTGCCAGTGTACCGTAAAGGCAGATTTGCCACTAAAAGTCCTAACTATTGGTACTTTTTCAGTATTGTCTCTCTGTTGCAGTATTACACTGTTATACTAGCTTCTTTCAAGTAAATGTTTGTAAAGAGGTAGTCAGGTTTAAAACATTTTTTGTTTCTGATAAAGCTATGATGATGCCAAGAACCAGCTGTCAAAAACCAAAATGCTAGCTCCGGCTTACTTCATCCTCGGAGGGAACAGGTCTGGACAAGGCTGCGTTATAACGAGATCAAGACGGGCTAGTTTGGACATTTGGGAGTAAGTATACTGGGCTAAAATGTTGCAGAAGTGTGTTCCCAACAAAACACAGCAATATGCTCTGGTTGCTGTCTGCCACGCACAGCTGTAAAACGCCGTTTCCTGTCCGCCAAACACAGCTGTAGTGTGTCCTTTCCTGTCCTCCCAACACAACCGTAACTTGCTGTGTCCTGTCTGCCGGAAGGATTGACCTTGAAAGGGGCAGGTGGTACGTGTTGGAGACAAACTACGATCACTGGAAAGAGCCGCTCTTTCTGGACGACCGCAGGACTCCAGCCATGAAGTGTATGAATCAGACGACACAAGCTGTGAGTACACGCGTCTTCTTCAGTCTCACAGTGTTGGTCCTGCTCTGTGAATATTGTTTGAAAAAAGTTTTTGTTTAACAGAGGGTATCCTGTAATATCCTGTGTATAAGCAGAAATTGTGGTCTCATTCCAGCCATAGTCCAAATATTTCTAGTTTAGTTGGCTTCTGGGAAAATTGACCTTGGCGTGAGTGTCTGTCTGCCCTGTGATGGACTGGCATCTGGTCCATGATGGACCCTGTGTGGCACCTGGTGCTTGGTAGGATAGGCTCCAGCTCCCTGTGACCGAACAAACATTCATGGCTTTGACAAATGTTTTTGTTTACAGTGGAACTCAAAATTTGGCCTTCAAAGTACCATTAATCTTAGGCCAATACACCAGCTGCCAAGTTATATTTATTGTAATTTTCCTTATGATACACATTTCCACTTTTCAAATTACTATGTAGTTACACTTATAGAACAGGTCAGTGTGCGTGACAATTTTCCCAAAACCCTATTTTACTTCAATGTTGATCTTTAGTTTATCTGGGTATCCTGTCCTGTGTCCAGTATTTCCTGTGATAGGCTCCAGGACACTGTTCCCCTGAATTGGATAAGAAGTTAATGAAAGTGATGTTTACCAAGTAGAAAGATTCTTGCACTCTTTATATTGCTTCACATTATCCAATCCATATTTTTGTAATAAAGTTTTAAGATTGCTTTTTCTTCCAGAAAATTGCACCAGCAACCATTTACAATGTCCTGTCAACAAAACCAGTCCTCAACAAGGTAACACCTTCAGAAATCATACAGTATTCATTTTCTGTTACAGTAGCTTATTTCTGTAATCTTGTTCAGGACGTCACATTTTATGATGAGCAATTTGTTTTATATATATACACTATATGGTATAAATGAAGAACTGCAATCTAAAATGTACTCCTTAAAGTATTAATTGAAATGTGAAGCCATTTTATTTTGTGGTTGGTACTTCTCAACAAGTACATCTAAAAATGTATTTGTGTTGTTTTTTAGCTGACTACATACACCACTCTTATGGATGTTTCCAAAGGCAAGCTGGAGTCTTATATCCGCGAATGCCCAGATCCCTGTATGCCCTGGTAAAATCCAGCATGATTCTCTCTCACTGAAGACCTGCTACTTCAGTGAGAGAGCATGATTCTCACTCACTGAAGACCTGCTACTAATCTTTTGAAGATGCACAAACAAGACCTACATCACTCTGTAGAGCTTAATATTGTAATGATCATTGCTAATCTTAACTTTGGAATGTTATTAAAAAGAAAAATACAGCATATCTGTCATTTCAGAAACTTTAAGACTTTTAGTGGGAAGTTAGTCTGCTTTTTAAAAATGTGATCTGTATATTTTACAGTGTAGTATTTAAATCCATTAAAAATAATTTCTCATTAACACCCAGCAACTTATCTGTAATATCACTGCAAATTGCGTTCTAATATTCATCTGTAAAAGAGAGCCATTTCTTGTTTAATGACTTACTGTGGGATGGGAAATGATAGAGTATATTTTCAGAGTGCTCATTTGAATTAAATTTGAGAACTTAATTGAATTAAACAGTTTTTTAACCATCATGGAATACTGTACTTTGTGGTCCCCTGATTGTTTTGAGGTCTATGGGGATTGTCCAGATTGCTTATTACAATGAACATATGGTCATACATGCAAGAGGAACAATGAGTAAGACTGGTCTCATCTTCCTCAAAGCCACAGGGGAACTGAACATTTTAAAGACAATCGGCAAACCACTCTGAGGAGATGTGAAGCACCTGCATAACATAAATGGGACATTTCAAGAAATCATGAGAACTTCGACATTTCCACTGCTCAGGTCTATATAATGATTAATTTAGTATGCATAAAATTGGTTGAGACAAATCCAAACACACCCATTGTGCTCAAACAGTGAACATCGTTTCTCTTAAAAAGGTGCTTACATTTTTCCATACCCAAAAGACGTTCATGTGAGAAAACAGAAGGGCCCTGGCAGCAAGGAGAAACTTTTGAAATGTTAAGTGGAAGTGAAAAATCTTAAGGGAAGAGGAAAACTAGTTTTAGGGGAGAAGCTTGAAAACAAATTAGTCTCCTGCTGATACAGGAACAGTTCCAGGTAGTCATTGCCCAGGCCAGCATGAGTACTGGACCATTTTGTAGCCACCCAGTAAACCCTGAGAAGTCACTGTTAAAAAGTGAACCCTTGACTGAACTGCCATGTTGCTTAGTCCTATGGCTAGGTTTTAAATGTTTAAATTGCCAACTGCAAGAGAAAAACACTGAGGGAGCACACAGCTCTGAACAGTTTAAATAAGTTTACTCATTTTAATTTAAATCCCTTTACTTCAATTTCAGTACAAGACATTCCAGAATAAAGATGGAACAGTCAAATGTACTCCGATGATACTGCAGAGCTGCTTTAACACTTGAAAGCATTCCAAAACACAAACTGTTTACACAGTGCTCAAATCATCTGTAAGATACAGGTCTTGGGACATTGACTCAAGAGATTGATGTATTGTATTAAATGCAAGAATTCCATGTTCAGACTAAAATGGAAGATCAGCAGGATGATGTACCAGTATACCTTCAGTTATCGGCATCCTTGTACCTTTTTTTAATCTCATCCTCATTACAAACTCAGACAGCAACCATCTTCAGTTTTGATTAACACTGTTTATTTGTAAGATGGTAATCACATTTTGTAAATCTACATCCAGAACAATAAAAAAAAAACAATTCAAAGTACTTTTAGATTTCTAACAATCTAAGTGCTAGCCAAACTCAGATCAAAAGGTCCAGTAGTGAGCTATTATTTAAAAAAAGAAACTGACAAGCAGATTTATGGGAACCTACCTTAACAGTTAAAGAAACAGCAGGTGAAAGGGGCTTATGTTTATTTTGTATTTTGTAATGGGTGCCAACATTCTTTAACACAAGATAAAAACAGAATAAAAAACAGTTAAGATGTGACTTGAGAATTTCAGATTTAACTGTCAATTTATTCAAATGTTTTGAAACTCAATTTATTAACAGCTTTACAGGGAGAAGAATAAATCTTAAGTCAAGAAGTTTAGAAATTTGAAAAACTTCAATTTAATTTATTACTGCATAGTAAACATTTTAAAACCTCAGAAAACAATTAAACATTACAACATGCCTAAAGGTCAATAATGAAAGAAAACAGTGCAGTAAGTACTTTGCATATCTAAGTCTGCAACATTTGCAGTGCTCAAACACCACAGCTACTCTAAAAGGCAGTGTCCAAAAATTGTATAATTTACAGGTTATTACAGTTTAATCAAATGTGGAATAAAATGTGTACATAGTGCTAACTTACATGTACAGTAGTTGCTTAAAACTATACATTAAGGAGAAGAACCATCATGCACTTTGGGCTCCAATGGTTTCTAAAAAAGGGAGGAAAAAACATTAAGAGACATGGCAACAGAACTAGAGTGTAAAACAGTCCTTTATGTAGTTCTCATGTTCGTAACTGGCAAGCTTTAATTAAAAATGCCTCTCAAACAAAAGACAAATGCATAGAAGCATGCACTGTGTAATTATGTAAATTTAACAAATACTGAAGAATTACCGGGTTCTTTTAAAGTCTGTGCGTTTCCAACAAGCTCTACAAGTCCATCCCCACCTCCCTGAATGATCTCCGATGACAAGCTGTTACTCTCTTGTTCTTCTGCAATTCTTTTTTGGAGTTCATCCTACGCAGATAAAAATAAACCTCATGAAGTACTTGGAACAGAACACTGAAACATGTTTACATTACAAACTAAGAATAGGGAAGTCTAAAAAATTATTTACAGTAGTAACCAGCTTCTAAATCAGACAAACAGCCTAACAATGACAGGTCTCAAACTACTTGGTGTAACTCAAAGACAATCCACAACAACCCCTATACATATTTTTATGTTATGCACATCATTGTTGGAATTAGCAAAGACAATACGTACCTCACACAACACTGAAAGCTGCAATGGCAGATCTTCAACTTTCACAAAATCATCTTCATCAGATTTTTGACTTAAATTTCCAGACCCAGCTTCCTAAGAGATGGAATGAAAATACTTCATGAAATGTCTCACCTAAGTGATTATTGAAACTCAAGGTAAAAAGTACTAGTTCTATTAAAAAAAAAGCTTTTTCCTCCCGATTTTCCTAATGTAAAAGAAAGCAATTCAAGACCTTAATATGAGAACTTACAAGATTGAGATCAACTCAGTCTGGACTGGACTGACAGGATGCGACAACTGCAGTTTACTGCAGTTTCATTATAAAAAATGAGAAGGGAGTTAGTGACACAGCATGAATTTAACATGGATCAGCAGTACTGGTCCAGAAACCCAGATATATAGAAATACAGATGCATTGTTTGTAGGTCTGTCAATTTGACTCCACTTTCAGATTACCTCTATTTCCCGCCCCCATATTAGTTGGTATTAATATAAATCACAGCTTACTGCTTACAATTTCTAGACGGAAGTGTATCTGTCACTCACATAGTCATTAATCAAGACGGGAGAGTCGGTATCAGGGCTGCATGCCAAGGAGCTCTCTGGTGTTAAAGTAGTTGATCCAGATTCCAGCTGAGCTTCTCCTGTATCTGCAGTAGTTCCCTCATTCCTGGGCGGCGGAGGGACCGATTCATCTTTAGTGTTCGCAGCACAGCCAAAAGGAGCAGCTTCTTCTTTTGCCTCTCTCGAATCGGCCAACTTCAAGGCTTCGGACTTATCTTTATGGGAGACGAATAAAATGCCGGGATACCATTTCCCGCTTACACATTCCAGCCCCGCGTCTCCAGAACTGGGTCCCAAGCTCTCATGAGGACCTTGACTTTGTACATGCTAGTGTTAAAGATATTACTTAACCAAAAAAGTTATTCAATCTTAAGTTTCTTTTTGCAAAGATCTCGTTTTAAAAATATGAAGTGTCTCTTGAAAACAGGTTTTGAAAAAGAAAATGCTTGGCATGATGCTATTGAATCTTTTATGCTAGTTCCATTTTTAAAGTTGAATTTAAACAATTTTAACAATAGGTAATGCCTCTTATAAAATGACTGCAGGATCTGCTGCGAGAACTTACCTTCAGGGCTTTCAACAGACACTTGACCAGACTTGACTTCTTGACTTGCATTCCAGGAAATCACATTTGTAACCTGAAAAAACAGTTAGACTCATTTTTCAATTCAGCATATACTGAAAATGTATAGTTTACAAGGTGACCCTCCATGAAATCTAGGGTCATAGCCTCAAAGAAAACAGGAAGGCTCCAGCACTCATATTAAACATTATTCATATATAACATGAATAAACAATCTTCTATTCAGTCATAATTGTGTAAACTTAAAACCTAGTTTTGTACTAATCTGCACACCAGCAAAAGGAGGGAAAGCAGGACAAGGGTATTAACAAGGTTTGTGCGCAGACAACAGGAACTGTCAAACAAAGCCAAATGTTTATCTAATGGCTTTCCTATTCACCTATATACCATATGATACGATTCACGTCCAATCCAGCCAGCTCAGGATACATGCTGGTGCTTAAAAGATTACCTGCTCATGTTCACAGCCAGCGTCACTGCTAGCCTGAAGAGAGGTCTGAACATCAACAGGGCCAGCTTCAAACTCCTCAAGCTCTTCATCTTCGTTCTCATCCTCACCACTGCCATAGTTAGTCAAAGCCTGGGTCTCTGCTTTTGACAGGCCTTTTAAAAGCAAGAATAGCAATACAGCCAGTGCATTGTGGAAATCATCTAATCTGAAATGCAATCCAACTATAAAAACAAAGGCTCTTATAAGGAGGAGAAAAGCTTCATTTCTTCACTTGCATTTAAAATAATGACTTCATTACTTGTAAATAACGACTTAAACATCACACACACGTGACATGACAAGTCAGCATACTAACTTATAGACAAGGGCAATCTCCCACTGTCTTCATCATCCTCATCCTCTCGGTCAGATCCATCACAGCTCATGCTCTCCTTCACTTCAACTTGATTGGTTTCTTTTATTTCAGGCTCATCCACATCAAGACCTTGCTGAGGGTCGACTTTATCCTACAAGTGAAAAAATGGTCAATATCGGTAAACTGGCACATGCTTGCCTAAACTATGTATATGTGAGAAATGGGACTGATACAACCAAATGCTTCAAACCTCACTGGACGGCGCTTCACCTTGCAGCAGGACAATGACCCCAAACGTACACCAAAGCAACTATGGAGTTTTATAGGGCCAAAAAGTGGAATGTTCTCGACTGGCCAAGTCAATCACCTGAACTGAACCCCACTGAGCAAGCATTTCACTTACTGAAGACAAAGAAAGCATAAAGCCCCCAAAACAAGGAGGAACTGAAAATGGCTGAATTACAGGCCTGGCAGAGCATCAGCAGGAAAGATGTCAGTCTGGTGATGTCCATGGGACGCAGACTTCAGGAAGTCATCAATTGCAAAGGATTTGCAAACATACAAAATTAAGATTGTGTCCAATTACTTTTGGTCCCCTGAAATGGGGGGGCTATGTATAAAAAGGGTGATTCCTGCGATTCCTATAAGGTTCACCTAATATAGACGGAAATACCCTCGAATTAAAGCTGACATTCTGCACTTTAACCTCATAGTCATTGTTTCATTTCAAATCCCATGTGCTGGAGTTCAGAGCCAAAACAGCAAAAATTGTTTCACTGTCCAAATACTTATGGACTGCACTGTAACTAAATTAAAGCAGCAAAGTATTTAATTGGAAAACTTAAGTCCTACCTTTTTTTAAAGATTGTGGCAAACCCACATTGTTTCATTTAAAACACAGCACTTACCCGATCAAGTAAATCTCCTGACAATGACTGCTCACTACCAGCTGTTTTCCTTTCCTGAAAAAAGATTCCAAACTTTATATTAGTCAAGAAAAAACAAAGCTGAAAAAGAACACATCTAACTGATCAGTCTCTCTTATCTTTTTAAAGCTTACTGTATAAAATTATGGAGAAATGAACTACAGTTCCTTAGCATTAACAATTTCAAATGCTATTTGTATTTACGCAGTAAAACTACATTGCTACAACTAGTAATGACTTCTCTGATTTGCACACACACAGCTCGTCTAGATGTATAAGAAAACACCACCTCTGGCTTAAGTGTTTGTTTTGAAGAAGTAGTGTCACTTTTCTTTCTCTCTTTCTGTTTTACTGTAGTACTGGTGTTATCCAGATCTTGCATCAGCCTGAAGAAAGCCAGTTCATTAAAGAGGATTTCAGAAATTTCCACAAGCAGATCCTCTCCACATTCCTTCAGTGTTCTACCAGCAAATTTTGACAATGAATCCTGAAAAAGAAAAGTTTCAAAATTAGTCGTTTGAAATCAACAACACATTACATAGCACCTAGCAACAGCCCCAAAACCATGTTAATTAAGGCATATTCTCAATACAAAATACATTTAAAATACTGAAGAAAACGCTACAAACCTGCAAGATACCTCCAAGCTGTTTATGGAAAAACCTGACGAATTCCTTGCTCTCATCATTCTGCTGTGTCAATGTAAGGACCATACGCCTAATTGATATCAGAAGCTGTGAAGAGCATATATCGTCCATATGTTCCTAAAACAAAGTATGGTAATACATTATCAAGGTGTGTAACAATTTAGGAACAATGTAGAAATGTCCTGATCAAAGTAGTTTGCTTAATTTAAGTCTAAAAATCCACTCTCTATCCACACTCAAAAACATCAGGCAAAATGGGCAAAAGAAAAGCAAATTGTTCAGCTACCTCGAGTCATATTCTTGAGATTTTCAGACTGCATTTGACAGTCTTAGTTACCATTTTTGACTATACAACTGATGGGTAAATCTGAAAACTTCTCTATCTGGAATTTCAGTGCAAACATCAGAAATACCACAAAATGCATTATTTCAAACTATACAGGTATATTCTTACAAATATCACCCTGATAAATAGCCCAATATTTGGTAATGTTAATTTTTTAAGCAGTTAATTCCTCATCAGATTCTAAAGAATAACATATATAAGCCAAAAGCATAAAACATCAACCCATTTAAACTCCAATCACAAGATACAACAGCTCACCATATAAGTTTTTTTTATCATCTATATATTACATTAAACTTTCTTCAGTTTTATTGGAGTGGCAATGCCTTTTCTCACTGTGCCCTAAGGAAGTATCTTCAGATTGTTTAGTTTCAAATCAACTTGATGTCATAACTTCAAAACTGGAACAAAGTTTTTTAAATTAGCCCAAACGTACTAGCCAGCTACACCTCATCTTAGGTCTCACCTTAAGGAAGGGTATGACTTCTCTCATGATGGCCTTAATCTGCCTGTCCAGCTGCTGTGTATCAATTCGCGGGCAAGGGATATCTGAAGAGATGTGCCCCGTTAGGCCAGGAGGGGTTGCAGAAGCACCTTCAAATGGAATATTAAAATAAAACTTAAAATTAGGAATTTAAAAATGCATATATGAATACTTCAAAAGTCAGAATTGAATTGAAAGCATGGCAGATAAAAGCAAAGCCTTTAGTACAAAGTACCTTCTAAGCCGTCAGCCACACCTTGTTCAACAGCAGAAGAGTCAGCAGCATTTTCGTTATATTCAGCTCTGAGCTTCATGCGCTCATATTCCCTTATCCTAGCCAGCGCTTTATCTAAATGAATCACAGTGTTCCCTGCACCAAAAGAAGCATGCACATGTGAAACAACCAGTTAGGCTCTGCACCAAGGGGTTACGCATTAGCAGATGATCAAGTATACTGAAGGAACCGATGACGTTACCTAGATCATCATTTGCAAATGGCTCAAGGTTTGAAGAGGTAGACAGGGTACTTTCATTATCCATAAATTCAGTATCGCCACCATTATGTTTCCTGTTCAGATTAAGTTTGTTTTCAGTATTCTTCTCAGAAACGTCCTAAAAAACATTAATGCAAGATAAATACTCTGAAAGCATGCACAAAACTATACTCTTTTATAAGAATGCCAATATAATTTCTCTTTTTTTTTATTTAGTTACTACAGGCTCTGACAGTACTAAGTACTATTCTTTCCCTTTAAATCTTTTGAGCATTCAGGCGTAATTCGCTTCAGAATCGTTAGTACTGACAAGCATCATTACAAACCCATTAAAATGTGGTGATAACCAGATAAAATCAAATGACACCATCAACAAACCATTACAGTAGTCAACCAAATTACATCTCTGGGTATTTTACACATTGTGTAAAAAAATGGACGAGTGGTTAAGATACTAATGGTGCCACTACTACACATCTGAAGTGAAAAACTATAAGTAATTGATAACAATGGCGATGTTATGACACAGACCCTTTACCTTTATCAGAGTTAGGATAAGGGTTAGGAATTGTATGTAGATCACATGGCAGCATCTTTTTTTTTTACTTTACACATTTCAATATGGCTACTGCCCTTAAACCAGTACATGCTGGTGTAATGTTTTACGTTAGAAATGCATAAAACAGAAGTTTTTAAAAAGGGAAATGCTGTTGATATCCCATGTTTTTGATAATGCATTTTCTTTTAGACTAGGGCACATAATTTACTAAAACACGATTTGCTATCTGAGCCACAACTGGAAAGCACG
Source organism: Lepisosteus oculatus (assembly GCF_040954835.1). Lineage (NCBI taxonomy): Eukaryota > Metazoa > Chordata > Actinopteri > Semionotiformes > Lepisosteidae > Lepisosteus > Lepisosteus oculatus. Next base: position 76,559,793 of record NC_090696.1, read on the forward strand.
AATTTAAACAAATTACAAGGTACCCTGATTACAAGAACAGAGTAAAACAAATGACTTACTCCATCGCTCGTAGCGAGACTTTCACTGGGAGTAAGTTCTGAATTTGATGCTGCCCAGGCAGCTGAGCTCAGAGATGCTGCCTGCTCCTCATTAGTGTCTTTCTTCTCTGTCAGGTGCCTGGTCACAATGTCCTGTAGTTGTAGAAAGATCTTAAAATAAGCTTAAAATGTTCCAAAAACCCATTAATGACTATCTGAAAAAGCTCAGTAAATGCCTTTTTGTGGGTATGGGTTATTCACAAAAATAAGGATATGAGATCAACATCCTTTTACTGACACCAAGTCAGAAGGAAACATAAGGTACACTCTTTGCAAGAATGGAGCCATGAGTATTTACTTTCCCTAAAAATGTTGTAATTATTGCAATAAAAGAAAGTCACAATTATTCTGGTGTGGCTCGACTAAAATATTACACTTAAAACTTAAGAACAACAAAAATATTGTGAATACAAATAAAATGCCATAACAATTTGTGAGTTGGATTTAAACACCACTTTGAGAAAAGGCTTTCAACATCAGCTTCCACCTTCTAGCAACTGACTAAACCAGGAGACAAAGATATAACCGTGCATAATTCAACTGGTCACTCAATTTAGGTCTGACTCAAGTACATCGGCTTTACAGCAGAATTACCTGTAAGGCATAAAGTGCTCTCTGCCGCAAATAATCAGTGTTGAGCATCTGAAGTTCATGGAAAAGTTCAATGAGGAAGTGTGGCCTAGATTCATTCTGTGAAATTAACGTGGCCACTTCAGAATATATCGTCTCTCGCAAGGTTTCAAACAGGGAAAAGTCGCTACTAGTATCTGTAAATAAAGAAAACATTCTTACCTCAAAGTCTTTAAAACATCCCCCCCACACCAAAAAGTGATAATTGAATTTAAAAATCAACGAAGGAATTACGTTCAGATCATTTTTACATTCCCTTCCACCCCATCTTACGGCAACTTAAAATAGGTGAAACTGGATTGGGTGCAAACTCTCCATAATCAAAAATATCACTGAAAACATCAAGGTGTCATAAATGTCTTTAGAAAAGTTATCTTGATTATGCATATCCAGAGAGATCTGGCTGATTTTCATGCTTGTGAAACATAGCAAGGTGAGAAGGGTTAGGCCTACACAACTTCTAAACACTGACATAAACAAAAAAAACTTTTGAAAATTGGAGACACAAAAGCACATTTTGCCAAACCGTAGAGTTAAACATGCAGGACTGACAATTTTATTACCTGGTGCTTCAGTGCATGCATTTCTGTTAGAGTGGAAGGAAGCTCTCCAAACATTTGCTGTGGGTAAAAGCAATACAAAATGTGCACAGACAGAAAAGATGAGGGACGAAAACAGAAAAGAAACAAACCAAGGAAAAACACCAACCAAACACTCACATGTTCACCCAGTCCAATTTACATTATAAAGCCCCACATTAAATAAGCCTTCCAATACATCACAGAATTTCCTCTAAGTTTTAACATTTTGAAATTTGGGTGGAGCTATTTCAACTAAACCTGATGGGAGTTTACTGCAGTTGTGCAAAAGGGTCGTTCACGTATAGAGGATAATGCAGATTTGGGCTCAGGACATGAAGTGTCTAGTTTATGAATAAAGACAAAGCTTTATCAAAGCATTCTTGTTTAAAGACAGCTACACGGCACTTCTTTAAACCAGCAACTACTAGAACTCTCCACTTGAGGGCCAAACCTAAACTGCCTTGTTCTATGCTGCAGAACCCAACAACCGAGACCTTTAAGATTAAGTAGAACGTGTATTTTTTTTTTTACTAACAGATTCATGCTTACATCGCTCTAAGAAAAAGTCTGCTAAAGTTCAAGCTCACCAGAAGAGAGGTCATTGGACTTGCTGCATGTTAGTTTAGTGTCCAGCTGATCCGGTGTTCGTTTGTCGAGGACCTTCTCAGATTCTTCTTTTTGCTTGGAGTGAGGACTTCTCACCCTGTTGTATTCGTTAGCACTAGAGACACTGTCGCTTTCCTGTCCTGAAGCAAAAGCCCAAAAACAGCTTTATGTTTCCTTTCACAGCCATTATTAAAAGTACCCGTTACAGAGGTATTAAAGTTACAATGACAACTAGAAGCAATATTTCTCTTTACTTCTATCACTTGATAACTCTAGCACTCTGAAGGAGTCAATTTCTCGTCAAACTTCACAAAAGGATCTTCTACTCAACTGCCAGTATAACACAGGCTTCTTGAGAACACCTAAATGTGCGATCACTAAATAGCTTTGAAATTAACTAAATGTTGGACTGAAGTTTCAATTTAATTCGGACACCAGTCCGTTCCGATACATTCTGGACCGAGTATAGATACCAAAAATTCAAACTATGTTCCAATGCATGTATGTTGCGACATAGTGGCCAACAAAGCAATGCTGATCTGCAAGTCTGAACTCTCAGCAGAAATAACTAATAGCTAAGGAACGGATTGCCAACTGTGTACTGATCCCTTATATAGGTCTGCTGAAGAATTGGTTAAATTATCACATTTGGACAAACGTACATACCCATGTTACCCCCTCCAAAGGGTTTGCTCTGTCCATTACTTCTCTTTCTCTTGTTCTTTGATTTGGGTGTTTTATCTTTTGAAGCAAGACTTGCCTGGGCAGCAGCTTTTCTTGATTTAAAGGTCTTAGTCACAGTAGTGGGATCTATGGGATCAGGCATACTGCTGAGGCTTTCTAAAGACTCTTCATCAAACTGCCTGCTTCTGCCGTTTCTGACCGGCTGTGCTTTTCCCGTCCTCTGGCTTTGAGTGGTCTTGTCCACGACGACAGAGGAAGGCCCGTCAGCTTTTTCATTATGAGCGCCACCATGCCAGAAAGCACCTTGTCGATCACCTTCGCCCTCCTTCGAATTCCTGTTATTGGTAAAAGCAAAGCATGAAATGTCATGAACACCGGAGTTTTGCTGCAATTACCAATTACAGTGATTAAATTTTAACTCAGCCTTGGAGGTCAAACTCCAAGAGCATCATGATTAATGAATCATTAGAATCCTGTCAGTAACAGTAACTCGACTTTACAATTTAACATCCAGTTGCACAAAGGAGGATGAGCCCGGAAACTCACTTTCCGCAAGCATGCTCTGAACTACAGCTGGTTACAGCTCTTAAACAAAATAAGACTAGATGTAATTGTGAGCTGCCAGAAAAACTGCTCTACACCTAATAAGAAATAGCTCACAGACAAAAAGAAAAAGATTTCAATTGAAACGCTATTAGATCTAAATATAAGCATAAACAGAATACCTTTTCCTTTCCACCCCATTCAGAGAAGAGCTTTCGAACGGCTGTGGAAAGGCCATATACTCAGTTTTCACTGAAGTGTTGTGATCCACGGTTTGTGGCTGTTCAGTGCCGGCCTGCGGAGCAGAGCTCTGAGGAAATTCTCCAAAGACTGGCGGAAACACAGGATTGAAGCTAAACCCTGAAGAGGAAAGAAGTCACATCTAACCATTTCTTTTGTGTTGCAAGAATTTATGCAGCAGCATCATCAAAATTAAGATAGAAAACTAATTTTATCCTTATGTGTAGGATTTTCTTCCACAAATATTCAGGTAAATGGAAATATTTTAATAGAAAGTCTTTCTAAACGCATTATAAACGATTTACGAGAAACAGTTGACTAGATGTCTGACTTCAGCATTTTCACAGAAAGGTTTAAATAGGCGTTAGACTTACTCCACAAGTGGACAAATCATTTTTAAACACTATTCGTTGCAACTGTCAAAAAGGATTGAAAGAAAATTTACTTCTGCAAACTTCATTTTGCCTTAAATGTGTAAAGTACGAATTCAAGAAAACGATCCAGAATTTTAAAACATTAATATGAATAAATTCTTGAGGAATGGAAATACATTGTAATACATAAAACATGGGAGAAAATTATACAATACACTAAATCAGGCATATTAAAGTGCTTTATTGTATTGCAGTTGTGTGTAAAATGAAAATATAAGCAGGAAATGTTTCCATAGGAACATATGACCATAAACAGAGTAGCTCTAGTGACTATTGTGCAAGCAGACCTCAATTACAGTGACAAAGCCAGAAAGATACATACCAGCAGTGACTGGAACGAAGTTTGCAAGCCCAGGCATGTTCAGTGAACTTAAATGGGGGTGTAAATTGAAAGGAGAGAAAAGATTTGGAGATGCAGAGCAGACACCGGGGTCACGGTTAGCAGTTTGCTCTGGTTGCTGTGAATTTTCCTGGTTTAACAGGTCATTTAACATTTTCTTCAGCCTGAAAGGAAAGATTTAAAAGAATGAATTAAAACCTACTCAAATGCAAGAAAACTTCAACCTAAACTAAATCCTAGAACACCATTTAAGAAAACAAATGGTGATCACCTTAAAAAGTTTCAAACTGGTTTAAAAAATCATTTCTAAGATAAATGTTGAGATCACTCCATACCGCTGAACGTTGTTCTGTTGCCAGGCCAGCTGAGCATAGCACTGATTCAGCTGGTGCATGATCAGGTGCACCTGAGGAGATCCAACATTGTTTGGCAACACGCCGTAGGGGCTGGTGAGGAGAGTCTGAAGCATGTATGAAAGTGTCTGTCAAAACAAGAACAAATCACAACACAAATCAATATCTACATCACAGATACGACACCAATACGATGCATTTTACTTTTATCCTATCAGACGTCGGCTTTAGCCTAGGTTACATACGCCTGTGCTACAACTGATTCTTACTGTAAATTCATGTGGATTTTTGTTGCCTACTGTGATTGGCTCAGTCACGCAAATGACGTCTAGTGTATGCTATCTTGTTTGAAAGATTCTTTGAAAGGTTGCAAGTTATAACTGACAAGAGGCTAACTAGGATGCTCCTGCCATCTCAAAAAAAAAAAGAGAAAGATTGATGCAGATTCAACAACAAATGGTCAGAAGAGTACTTTTGTGTCCCTTGGAAAGAAAAGATAATGCGTGTTATCCGTCTGGAAACAATCGCCGTGATTAAAGAATATACCAAAAAAAGGCATTACGGGATAAACATCAGGTTACATTTTCAGAATACACTAAATTATATCAGTTGAAAAAGTCGCTTCAGGTGCAGCAAAAACTGTTCAAGAGAAAATTCAAAGAATATGTTGCGGCTACCCGAGCTAGTTATCGAGTATCACAGCTTCTCACAGCAGCTGGCAAACCCCTGACAGGCAGTGAATTCATCCAGCAGTGTGTGCAAGAGGTCGTGGAGGAGATGTGCCCGGAGAAACAACCTATTCCAGTCACTGAGTTTAAACCGGCTAGATAGAGGATTTCACTCAGGTGGCCAAGCAAGGTTACTAAACAATTTTTGAGTGGCCCTTGCTCTAAAAAGTTTGCCAACCCCTGTTATAATTCAACATGAAATTAGTTGAAGATGTACTACTTTATCATATTGAACAAAAACCGTTTTGTGATGAAAGGGTTCATCAGATTTCCTCTTCCCAAACAGCCACACAAAATGAGTTGGGCAGAAGGACATTAGCTTCACTCTTACAACTGAAAAACACTCCCTCTGCAACTCCCAAAAAATTTCTGCACTTGCCACAGAAAATCAGCAAAGATAAAACACTGCAAACAGCTTTCCTTTTGTGATAACCGTACATAGAAAGCTGCATAATGGAACAAAAGCATTTCAAGAGGAAAAACCGACAATATACAAGGAGAGCATTATTAAGGGCGCAGGATAAGAACCTTGCACACTGTAGGCACTAATGTTCTTATGCATTTATGTACAAGAAACGGTCTCCAACCTGCTGGTCTTGCATTAAAGTCTGGCACATGGTAGTGCTGAAGTCAAGCTGTTTCTTCAGTTGGCTTATTTGCTCCTGCCAGTGTTGTTTTTCCTCCACAAAAGACAGCTCAGACGCCCACCGAAGATTCTCCTGGCGTCGCATGCTGATGTTCTGCTGTTGCCTTGAACTGGGAGACGGGCGCGCATTGCCATCCGTGGAAAGCGGGCGAGAGCTCTTCCAGCTGCTTTTATCGAAAACGAATATTTTTGAACGAACAGATACGTTATAAGGGACAACCATTCAAGGACAGTTTCCTCACCCCTGCGGCTCCAGTAAAATCACGCACAAGCATTTATTGTAGTCAGTGCACACCGAAAGAACTTTGAGGGAGCAAGAAAATCTCAGATCAGTGCTGTTGCACTTTAAGACGGCTCCGATCCTTTAAGGCTCCAGTGTACTGTGCAATTGTATAAATTACAGACCTGAAGGGTCTAAAAGTCTTCAACCACTGATGATTTAAGGAGATGTTTATAGGTAAAGTTTTAGTATTGTCCAATAGTTTTGTTTATTCTTAAGATTAGTTATACTGAATACACGTACAGCTTTCCCCGAAACCATCTCTATTACATTAAATGGTAATTCAAAGTAAATATGTGAGATTAGTTACTGAACAAGAGTTTTAAACAATCCAGGCTGTTGCAAGCCGCATATTAATTACGGCCTTGCAGAATTCAAAAGTCACTTTCCAAAAGCAGGCAAAGCATTTAGAAAGTTGAATACAAACACGAAACATAGAAGTGAATAATTAAACAGTATTCAAAATGTAATAGAACAAACCTCTCTCTCTCTTTTCTTGTGCCGCGATGCCTGGTGTTCCTGCAAGAATAAGGAGCCGCATCCTCACATGAACTGGACTGTCCCTCCTCCTCTTCCTCCTCCTCCTCTTCTTCTTCTTGGGCTGTCTCTTCAGAGGGGTAGCCATCTTCATCCTCATCAAGTGCACACTGTGTAGAGCCGCCCCATGTCGCCATTGTCCTTGAAGAGAATTAAAAGAATTCCAATCTCTTATACACTAGGCACATTTAAAAGGAACTTCTTAGAAAGCGTTTCACCATCTAAATCCTTGTGAATTCATATGTGCCATGATTTAAACATTTGATTTTACGGATAAGAACAACCAACCACTACAAACGGCTCTGGAGAAACAGGGTGGTCAAGACAAAAACAGCTTCAAATGACTGCCTTATCTAAACTTAGTATGACTGGGGGAGTCATCACATAAGATGCAAATGTTGAAGAGGTTTTCATCAGTAGCAAACCGTTTTACACCATTTTTATCACAGACCTGTCATTTCTGCTTGGGTGCTGTGGATCCTGCATCTGTGCATCACCATTTTTGGAAGCGCTGTCATTCAATACTTTCCGTCTCTGATGCTCAGCCATTAACAACTCAAGTTGTTTTCTTCTTTGTCGCAGCTCCTCTCTCAGGATCTGATGTCGACGCATCTCGGACCAAAGCTGAAGCATTTGCAAGTTAGTCGTTAACCATACGGATGTGTACAGACTAAACAGGCATCAATGCTACATTGTGTAATCGTTATATTTTCTCACTAATTTTACTCTTTAGTCATGTTTCATAGATGCTGATCCTTTCACCGTTTCACAAATTCTTTCCCTGTCCTTTAATATTGTGGACAGTCGAATGAGAAAGGCCAAAGTCTCATGTGATTGTCGATACCGATTTTCCATTTTCATGTTGCACTATTATGTTCACTTTCATTTCTAAATCCACTGTCCTTTGCTTTTTCCTACAGGGACCACCAGAACACCTTTTTTTGCTTGCTAGCTAACAACCCAAACAATAACGTGTGGCAGCACGGTGTCGCGCAGGCTGATGATGTCATCAATGTTAGACGCGTTACGACCAAAGGCCGGGACCCGAAAATAAGACAGTACTGTACAGTAATACGATTAAGGGGATGGCCGTCTTAAGTGTGAGTGGTCGCAAGTCACATGCGTTGCAAGGTGAGGACTACCTGTATTTCTATTGGATTTAAAGAGATGTATTCGCAAGAAAGCTTGTTTACAATGTTGTAAAGCTGCACACGTCACAAGATGTCTATTTCTGGTCTATTTCTGGTGTAAACTGGAGGTTTTACAAGTTACTGTGTACATTTTACTTTTATTGCAGTTTGAAATGCACTCAATACTGATTCTAACCCCAAAATACAAAAATAGCACTGCAGTTCCCTTTTAAAAGATTTTCTAATAAGCAACAGATGAATATTAAAAAACTTCAAAGTTAATCTACTGTCATTGACAAAACCACAATGTATACTGTGCAGTTCTCAGGTCTACTGAGAACTTATAGTTCATCCATCATGAATTTTAAGCAGTTATACCTCATTATCAGGGGCAGAGACTGATCCAGGCTCCACTGTTGATTTTAAAACGGCGCCGTTGGTATTAACAGCAGGGGTTGAAGCTGCAGCAGGAAGTCTTTTGGATGTGGGTTGACTCATTGTGCTTGATACGGATAACTGGAACAAGCAAGTGCACTATAATCAATTTCATAACTTTATGGTTTGCAAAAATGAAGGATCATACTACATTATTCCAATTTAAATATATCTGGCAGCGACTTAAGGAAGACTACCCTTAAGACAAATTATGGATCTCTACAACTGTGCAGTTCAAGAAGCGTAGAACAATTAACTAGTTAAAAGGTGTTTCTAACTTCCAAGTTGCACCACTACAACCATTTCAGCATCCCCGTAGAACCACTTAAAATCTCTGCATTACTCACACTGCATTTCATCTTAACCACTTGACTGGTTATAATGGTGTTCAGCTCGAGAATTCTGGAGCTCCTTTTGCAAACAGGTGGAACTAAGTGGGGTAAGGTTACCATACTTCTGATTTAATTCCATAGTTTCGGGGGACAAATAATAATCCTGTGAGTGATTTCATTTTTGCAATGCTGAACAAGCCCTGGTCTGATGGTGGGGGGGATACCAGACACTGGCACTCAAGAACTGGAAAGTGGTACTTATTAAAGAATATTTAGAAGTAAAAGGATGGCAATTTAACTTAGTTACCAAGTTATGTAACCACCTCTGCCCTCAGCTTAGTCAAACCAAGAAACATAAGCAACATCTACTTTCTAAAAATAACTACAACTTGCTTTTTCTGAATGGATCTTAGTTCCCAGTTATAACCCAGATGTTTCCTTACCCTTTAAAAAGTTTGTACTACATCTTAACCAGCTCACAAGTTTCAATGAACAAGCGACTTCTGAAATCTACACAAAAGGCCTGTACATAGTAATCACCTTAGAGTGGGCAATAGCTATTCTAAGTAATAGACCTTACTTTGGACACACTGTGACCCTGCAGCAGTAACTGGTGCTACAAGCTCATGAGGCAGTGCTGCCGTTTTGTGGTGGAGAATAAGTACAGCCGATGCTTCTAGATACCAGTTAGTACATGGACTGCCCTGCACTTTCAATTTTGTGAACAGTACATACCTGCAAGTCAGGACATGCCCACTGTAGGTCTTGGATCTTCTCTTGAATTTCCATCAACCGCTGTCTCTCATCTTGCAGCTGTTTGAGTTCCTTCTGCTGCTGCTTAAGTTTAGCTTCATAGAATTTCTCCCTGCCCAGAAGAGAAAAATTGAAATACAGCAACATTTTCCCTTTCGCCTTTCAACTGCTAAATTAACACGCCTGAACATGCAGAAACGGGCTAACCAAAGAAAAACTGCTGATGTTTTCACAATACGCAAGGCTGTTCTAAAAGTGATAAAATACAAACAATGGAAGTACCTGGCCTTTTCTTTCAGAGCAATGTCTTTTTTCAGCTTAGAAGCATTAGTTCTTGTGTTATTTGGTTGCTGGTTCAGGCCATCATCTTCAGTCACGCTTGATGCGTTAGCAGTGGTTCCATCAGTATCGTCACTCTGGGGGGGGAAAAAAATAAAATTAGAAACTAAGATCCACACTTGGCGATTCTTCAAGAAACTGACCAGCAATTTGGAAATACAACATTTCCACAAACTAGAACTTAAAATGCCCGCATACTATGTAAATGATAACCTAGCTATAAAAAAGTAAAAAACCTTCAAAAGATAAAATGGCTGGCTGACCACTACCAGGGCTTGAGTCATGTTCTCCCTAGCTTGCTCTACATTGCGGCACCTCGGAACTTGTATGTTTGTCCAAGAAAGCCACATCACTCCTTCAAGCAATGCTAACTCCGCCAGGCACTGACCTGCAGTGTGTCAAACAGCTTTCAGGAAACAAAAAGCTTCGCAATATTACAACCACCTCAGGTGAGAGTTAAAGTCCTCTATTCAAAGGAAAACTCTGCTTTTGGGAAAGGGACTCTACCAACCACAACTTGTTGTGCCAGTTCTCCATTCCTGACCCTTAAGAGTCGAGTGGGGGGGGGGAAAGGTAATAAACTGCTGGCTGTCCCTGCATCCACCACTTATCTGGACAAAGCTGGTGAAAATACAGGTCAATATGAAAACAGTTTGGTCTTCACTTTTGCCATCACCAGTTTCCCCAGAACTCCATGTAAATGAACAGTAAATTGAAGGTAAAAGTGAAAGAAGTGTCACTTTTTCATAACCAAGAAAGAGGTACAGTATAACAGTAGATGCAGTCAAGCATCGTTTCCCAAAACAGCCTTAAGCTCGTACCACAGATTGACATACAGTACAGTCAGTCTTGGATGCTTGACAATTTGAAAATCTTCCCCCCCCCACCTGCACCATTGCAACAAGCTCCTGCAGGTGTCTGAGCTTTTGTTTAGCTGTGTGAAGTCTGTGGATCTTCTGGACAAACTCGGGATCCTCCTCCTCCTCCAGGCTGCTTCTTCGGCTAGACCCAGAGACCTCAGTGCCCTCCCTCTCCCGGCCATCATCTTCATCATCAAGCCACTCCTCATCTTTCGTATCCTTGACTTCATTGTATGGCCGATCTCGATTGTACTGGCATTCTGCCCCAGAACAAGAATACAGCCAATGAAAATTCTGGAGAAAATGCACTTGCATAAGGACTTTTCATGCAACAATCTCCCCCAGAATAATTCTGACATTACATTTAACAATTCTCACATTCACATTTTTTATAGCCAGAATTTTTAGCATAACTAAAATTACATTTCAAAAATAGTCTTGACCTTGAATTCAGTAAGGGAAGAGGGAAAAGCATTTTGAAGTTTACTTCTGCATTGTGTACAGTAGATCACCTATGAAGAAATATTAAAAAGCAGTAATAGGTTGTTAAAAATGTTTCAGAAGTCAATTTTATTCACTTGAAGTACCTATCACAGACGGGATGTTTAAACTTCTCAGATTTGTTGCTGATCTGTTGTTGATCTCGCAGTCAGTATTCAATCTTCCATCTCTATTATTTGTACTATGAGCATTGGTCAAACTATTCATGTCCAACCAATTTCCAGCTCTTTGCGGGTTCCTATAAAAACACAGACAACAGCATAAGACTACCACTTTTGCTTTAATGTTACCATTACTTAAGCACAACAGACAAAATAGCAGCCTGATATTTAAATAACTGTCTTTAGAGAGGGATGATATGTTTTAATTATATACTGTTGGCACTCACCTTATATTGGTAATTGGCTCTGGATTCTCATGGTCAGAATCAAAAAGAGATTCAAATAAGGAACCTTCAGTTTTCTCATCATCATCTTTAATGTTTTCATTTACGGTGTCCACCATCATATCAGAGGTCTGCTCATAGTAATGGACCAACTCACGCAGCTCATTCAGTCTCTTATGAACCTCTTTCAGTTTCCTTAAGAAAAACAATTCAACAATTAAAAACGAAAAACCGAGTTTATTGAAAAGGAGCACAAATCCGCACAATGTTACTCAATATCAACCAACAAGTTATTTTATGAGTGAATGTCATAAATGTCTGCTTTTATTTTTTTACTTGTGTAATCTTAGCTATGGTTAAAGAACTCACAAGTTAAGAGTTCGGATTATATGGCTATTTCTCAAAATTAATAAAATCTCATTCTGAAGGTTTGGAGCAATCCCTTCATGAACTCCAATTCTCATCTTTAAAACGACTCTTGTATCTTTGGGGGTGGGGGGGTGGTGGGACACAATGCTGTGGGCTACCTCAGCTTGTCAGTGGGGTTCACGTTGTCTTCTCCCTCACTCTCGTTCGGGGAAGCCACCGAGTCCAGCCGAGCAGTCGAGGAGAGGCTGTTGGCCTCCACGTTGACCGCTGCGGACCTCCCCGGAGGGGCCGCCGGGGCCGAGACCACGCCGCGCCGGTCCGAACTCCTCTGAGAGGGAACGGACGGAGCTGGAACTAAAAGGGGGACAGGGATGTTCGCACAATCATAACAGGACGTCCATTAACACATGGAAAGGAGTGGCATCACATTAGCACACTAATTTTCAAAGGATCATGCATTTAGGATCTTGAAAATCATGCTTCTTAAAAAAATATAATTTTATTAACCCTATACAATTTCTTGCATTAGGAATTTGTCTTTTCGCATACCCCAGCTTGCTCTCCATGAGACACAGACACACAGAGAGAGCCTGGGGTCAGAGTGCAGGGTCTGCCATTGCACAGCGCCCCTGGAGCAGCTGGGGTTAAGGGCCTTGCTCAGGAGCCCAACGGAGTAGGATTCTCCTGCCGGCTGCGGGATTTGAACCGGCAACCTTCCAGCCACAGGCACAGATCCTGAGCCACAGAGCCACCGCTGCGCCCCAAATATCACACATTGATCAACTACACCCTATTTGAAATGCATTTTTAGATCAGACTAGACCTCACGTACAGGATTTGTTATTCAGGGTCTGGTCTCTCAGCGAATGCAGCTCTTGCAAGATCTTGTCCATGGTGTGCTTTTTGTCTTGCAGCTCTTTAAGCTTGACGAGTTTAGCGTTTCCTGCAGAGGGGGGCTCCGATGCTGGGGCGTTTCTACTTCGAGAAACCTCCCTGCTGAGGGAAAGGCTTTCTGCTTGTCTTCTGTTATCTGGGACTGCTTTTGCCTGTAAAAATCAATTGTGCTTTGTAAACAGGTCTTCAATATTCTGCTGACATTAACAAACTTGGGTCAACTGGTACAAAGGAAATCACTTATTTAGAACTTTGGTTAAGTAAAAAAAAGACCCATGAAGGATCCTAGAAAGTTAAAATATACTTCTTCCCCTCCCCCTTTGTTCAAAGACTGCTTTTGCAGTCACAAAGTCCATGAGTATGTTTAAACAGCCAATTCCACATTTACTCAGACTTCATCTTTGTGTGGAGTTTTAGCAGTGTCTAACCATTTTTGGTCCAATATCAGTTGATTGACAAAACCAATTACGTACTTCTACATTTTCTACAATTCAGTGTGCTTCAATGTCTGAAAGAGTGATAGCACCACAATGACTTGGAATGCTGACAGGGACATTCTTACAGCAAGTGAGTAATTATGTTTCTACTGCTTGTATCACAAAGACAAGCAGAATGCAAGAGCAATATTGAACAGCTCTACAGCTTTAGAAAACAGTCAAGTACACTTCTTTTATTGTCCTAAGGTTGGCCTTTTTTCTATACAAAATATCTGTGTATACAAGTAAAATGCATTACTAAAAACATTTTTTCTTGCAAATAAAACAGTGTGGTTCTTATTTGTATTACAGTTATTGCTTGTGACATCTTTAGAAATGAAGCACAGATCCATTTACAGAAAGTGAGTATATTCAACCTGATTTAGAAGCAGTGGCAATAGCAGCGATCTTCCATGTCTCTTGCTACATTATGCTTAGTACTTGCTCTTAAAAGCGTGATCTACCTGAGAGTCATGGAGCTGATTGTGGAACCGCTGAATTAAATCATTTAACTCATCATTGAGCTCAGAGGTGATACTCAGTCCAGAGACACTCCCAGTTGTTTCAGTTACAACTAGAATAGAAAAGGAAAAGACATTCCTGTTACTGTTGAGGAATACATTGTTGGTTAAAAAATGTTCACTTCACACTGAACCACATAAAAATGTTCAGTATTTCTGCAAGGTCAAGTCCTCTAAAAATGAATATATTTGGGAAAACGGACGTTTTCTAAAAATGCTGCTATTTAAAATGATTTATACCAACAATCAGGATATAAATAGATCTAAAATAAACTATTAACTCACCTGTAATCCTCACTACTGAATAGGAAGAATGTGTTCACTAAACTGTGCTCTAAAAGACAGCACTGATAAAGGAGTACCGTTTGACAAACACCGAGGCCGTATCCCAAATGCCCCACTAAGCCCTGACCCCCTCCTCCACGTCCACACTTCCTGTGACCCGGCGCAACCGTCTACTTTACGGTGTGCGGGGATGCGAAGGCACACCGCTATAAAAAGGGTAATGGGACACCCTCATATGACCTCACTCCCTGGTTACCGCTCACAGTATAAAAGGTTTCTGTTACTGTTTCCGCACTTCTTTTCCAGCACCCCAGCAGAGAATCATTTTAAAGAACTGTTCATTCTCCACTCTCCGTTGGATGAAACTGAACGTCCCCTTATCTGTCCCTCCACAGTAGTGATATGACATGTTCAGCGCACAACTCAAAACGGCAAAGTAAACCAAGGAAAACGTGGCAATAACACCAATACTGTTACTTAGATATATTTTTTTACCTAGTGCATTGATCAGTCAAAATGGGGTTACGAAATACTAGCCTTATGTGAATACTTTGTACCTAGAATATATGAATCTAAAGCAGACTAATGAAACTATCTTTACATAAAACAAGTTAAAATATTATGAGCTCTGGGGGGGCCCTGAGCGTCCTTGTGAAACAAGTTTACAAACGGGACACCCTGAGCCCTTGCAGACCTGAGCTAAGCGGGGATGCGCACATGAAGGGCACAAGACCGCAAGGATACCGACTGGGTGTTTGCCCCTTTCACAAGAGCACACAAGTCTACAAGCTACGCCGGCCGACCAGTCTCCCCCGCCACTGGCGCTCCTTCAGCACTAACCCTTGCGGTCAGGTGGAGGGCACTCTCCGGCGCGATTCAGACAGGACGCAGGGGAAGCCCTTTGAATGGACGGAGAAGGCACAGGGTGCCGCTGCCTCATACCGGCATCGTCCACGCCGGCGCCGGCCTGCTCGGCATTGTGCTGCATGGCCAGCAGGGCGGCCTGCCTCCCCTGCAGCGCCCTCAGCTGCTCCTGCTGCTGGAGCATCTTCTTCAGGAGGTCGTGCTGCCGCCGGAGGTTCTCCAGCTCCTCCTTCGCTTCGCCGTGAGGATCTCGACCCTACAAGCAAGGGGGGTCAAGAGCACATATTAGCAAACCTTAAGTCATCCTGTATAGAGCTATCAACCAAATAAATTCATCACAACGCCCAAATATCCAAAAGCCACTGTCTATGCATCACAGAAGACGGGCAAGTATCCAGTTACGTAGATTCATGGACTGCTGTGAATTGTATGCATAAATCCTACTTTTTACTGCATAAGGCACGAGCATTTGGAAAAAAAAAACTTTTAAACAATTCAAAAGTACATAAAAAGTAAATTTACTTTTCACAAACAGTTTTCTATCAGTAAGCAAAAGCAACAGCTCAGCGAGGTTAATACTTCCTTTTTAAAAAAAATGTCTAGGTGGTTACAGGTATACCCTTGGATGCGATATGAACAAGTCATCCTCCAATATGCCAACGTTATAATAAATTTAAGGCAACTGCAGCACTATGAGCGGCAAGCTGATGTAAATCACACTTTCTCCACTTAAAAACTCCCTCCCCCAAAAAAGCAGTGTAAACCAGTAATCCGCTTAGCTGAAGCCCAGAGTAAACGAAGATGTGAAATAAGAAGCAACCAAGAGGGGAAAGAAATTGTTACAATATCAAAGGCAATTGTTGAGGTACCTTTCCAAGATGACGGCTATTAATCCTATCAGGCCAACTGCCATTCAGAGCAGCTCTCTCTCTTTTTCGTGTTGCAGTAACATCAAAGTCTGAAACCTGGACTGGTGTGGCAGAACTCCCTAGATTGTCCTCAATGCGGGGTCGATATTTCAGTATTTGAGAGATCTCCTTTGCAATAGTTCAATCATGGTTAGATCATGAAGGTAATGTTACAAGTGTCACTAAAATACTTTAACTGCCATCAATGAGTTAAATGCAGTTAAAAAATATTAAATGACTTTTCATCTGGACCGTGGCACACCACACCAGAGCACCGGTTTTACAATTCGATCCTAAAATGCAGATTAACAAGATATTTAGGTCCACTCTTTACTAGCTCCACTAAAATGGCTGAAGGACAAAAAACGGGATCCAAGAATTGTGTAACAATAAAGACCTTTAGTTTACATTTTTTATAAGCAGCGATACAAGTCGATAACATTGAAAAAATTAAAGTCAAAATATTCTCCATGAAAGTGCTTAAGCGCTACACAACCGCTTAATTTCTATCTGCTGATTACATCTAAATAACTTACTGTGGCATCCGAAGCCTCAGAATGAAGTTCTATATTCAGAGACGTACTCTCGGCCACAGAGCCTGATCCCACTGCTGAATCAATGGTACAAATGTCCTCTTCGTCATTCTCTCTCGCCTGTAATGTTGGGTTCGAGATTTAAGTTTCTATAAACGCAACTTCATCAAAAGGCAGAGCTGATAAAATCCGAACGCATAAGTTTGCAAAAGGGGCATTTGATCAGTTTTGGCACAGAAAGTTCATTTTTGAGGAGAACAGACTTGGATGACAACAGCATCCACAACTGTTCATTGTGGAATAAATTTCTATGAAACTACACTATATTGACTTAAGTCATGAGCAAACACTGAAATTACACCCCCAGCAATTATAACTACTTTGGAGTTAAACGGAAATACTAATCACTTACTGACAGTGATTTGAGAATTATATAATTTATCATAACATTTCAGGAGGGCTATTCAATGCCATACAAGAAACTTATTTGCCATAATGAAATGACATACTATGTTCATAAAGCTTTTCCGAAGCATTTATAACGGGGGAAAAATAACAAAACTCCAGATTTCTCTTTTGCAAGATGGAAAAGAAAAGCACTCTCGTTATACTAACCAATATCTTTTGTAGAAATCTCAAGTAGGATTTCTCCTGTTGCTTTAGGTGATCTATTAGATGCGATAAACGCTCAACATTTGCTGGTATTTCATTTTTTTCCACAAGGTCATCTCGCATGGAGCTGGCCTTAGCAATATATTCCCTAATTTGAACAAGCTTGCTGACAACCTGTAAAAAGCAAGGAAATATGTAGCATTACTGAACTTATGAAACAAATTCAAAATGGTAAACATAAGAACTGTTTCAAGTTATTGCAGTTTCTCCCCCAGTTTTAGTACTTAAAAGATTACCTGCAAAACCGATTTAATTCAGATGTAAGTGAAAGGTTGAGAACTATATACAGATAAATGCCGCAAGCTTTAAAAACTTTGCTTAGCATGAACTCCTGTGCTAGTGTGTGCTAAATGCAGATGAAAAAGATTCTCACAATCTAACGACCTTTTTCTTAATGAAAATCTGTGAAAGTGGTACTACAGGAAATAATTTTGTCACATTTTCATGAACCTCAAAAACCTCCTGAAGACTGACTGGGTTTTCCTCACCCATTATGAAGGCACCTTGGCTACATCAGTACAGGTAGCAGACGTATTGCCTGCTTCACCAGAAACAAACCAAGTTCTCTGCAAGATAACCACACCCATACCAAGCACAATAACAAATAGAGTAGATATACAGATGCAGATCTAGCACAACAATGTCAGGATTCAATATACGGATTCCACTAAACATTTCAATATCTTGGACTATAATAGCACACGATACTTAATGTTTGAAATTTTTAGTTCAGTGTCAGCTAGATTACAAAAAGTAACTTGCATAGTTCGCAAGATTTCACCAGCTCTGTGCTTCATTTGTATTTGTAAATTTAGCATCCTCCACTCCACCTCCAAAAACTGGCATATACCTTTCAAAACAAAACTTCAAATCTTATTGAAGAAACAAGCACAGGAAAGTCATAACTGCTTTAAAATCCAAGTAGCTTCCTGCAAACATGTCATTTCCTGCATTAGGAGCAAGTTAAGAATTTCACAGTGAAAAGTCAAATAAAGGTGGCTTTACAACGGAATCACTGGGCACTGCAGTGTTCAATGTTACTAAACTTTTTTTCCCCCTTTTCCATTGAATGCTGATCGCTAAGTATGATCCTTTTTTTCTACAATAACTTGCCTTTTTATATTTTCAAAATGAGAAGTTACAGCATGGATACAATCTAGGCCACAAGTGCACAATTCCAGTCACAGAGGATCAGAAGAGCTTCTTTCCACCTGTGCCCTTAGTCATCTACCTGAACTTCATATTTGCTTAACTGGACAAGAAGAAACTTTTCCGTGTTCCTAAAAGCCCCACAGAACTGAGGCCCAGAGTTGGTCACCACAGATCTAGGCATTTACTCTGCAATATTGACAAGGCATAGACTAATACATACTTACCCCAAAGTAATAGTACTCTAAGATACTGTTGAACAGCAAACATCAGCTGATTCCTCTTAAGTCTTTTTTAAAAGACGTCAACAGTGGGCAATAATTGTTGCTTGACAAGATGTGGATGATTCGAACCACAGAGACATTCCCCAATGTATTCATGTTAGTCAGTCTACATAAGCATGTACACGAGTCACATTTAAGCACAAATGCAGATCCCATTTTGTCTGCAAAATGCTCAGTGACACTAGAATCACATCCTGCCTGCAGCGCCAGCTCCACCAGCACAGCACAGCAGCCAGACATCTGAAGCTTTGCGTGAAGAAGCTTCCTTTTTAATTGCCCATGACTGCACTTTGTTTTCTATTTGTAAACTTGTCACCATGTTTCATGGCTCAGCTTGAAGCAGTATTTTAGGCAGATTTAAATAGCGAGAATTCGTGAATCAGGTCCTTCTCTATTCCAGTAGACATGTAGTTTATGTTAAATTCAAGAAACTGGCCACTCCATTTTTTGTTCCAGGGCTTCACTATTATGTTTGTGAGGGGCTGACCACATCTATATTTAATAAACAAGAGGTTAGTACTACAGAACACTAAGCGCTCCTATCAGTACTTGTTACAAACCGACCGGTCAACAGTCCTGATCACACAGTCAGAAGTTAACAATCAAGTACCAAAAAACAGGTATGCAGAAACTCGCAGCAGTACTACAACGTTACCAGTTAGGCATATACTATGGCTGTTACATCGAAGCAGAGCATAAACGTTTGTTTCTAAATGTTAGCAGGAAAAGATACCACTGGCCTCTCCAACTTGGTTTTTAACTTCACAAATGCAGACTTGTCCTTATGAATGTGGACAATTCAAAAACAATTTTAACATGAAGGGAGTCATTAGTCTATCTTAAGATGGGCATATTGTGACAGTTATGAATATAGCACAGCTCGAAGCATATGAAACAACCCAAGTAAAAGAAGCTGAAGCAGTTACTTTTAATTTTCCATCATATGCAAATATTCCTCTGAGCACCAATAAAATTTATCTGTGGTCAGTGTTTGTTTACATGAACACAAAACCAGCTTGGATTGTGTATAGCACCTTTTTGCTAGAATATCACTTCTTTAGGAACAGCAACATTGAGCGTGGTAACAGACACAGCTTTTACAACAGCAAGCAATTGTTTTCTTCCCAGATCTTGTTACCACCAACAAAGGCTGGTCACACAATGAGACCTTAAAACTGCATTGAACCACTCCCTACCAAATTAAAGGTCTGTTCTGCCCATAACCACAGGAAAATATATAAAGCACAAAGCCTAGGGCATCAAAACTTTCGATTTACACTGGCCAAATTCCAAAACCAGTAGTCAATTCCCCTTTTTAAAAGACACCCATTTTTAATTTGCAATTTGTGGGCAACAAGACTAGGACACGAATTTTAAGCAAATCTTTATAAAGAATAGCACACCTACAACACGCACCTTAAAGTGAGCAGAACGAGATTTTGATTACATTTTATTTTTTAACTCTGCCTGTCATGTGAATAAGGGACTCAATTTGCAAGTAAATCTAAATCTAAAGTAAATCTAAAGTAAAAGTAAATCTAAATCTACACAGCCTTTCTTGTCACATTCCCCTCCATATGCATTACATCCTATAGATGTTCTATAGGATATAGGTTTAAATTAATATATAGGCTATATGATTTAAAGGCTTAAATAAACTTTAAACATACAAGCACGCTGACATCTCTGAGCAATGACGTACTTAATGAACTCGGTTCCTCAAAAACTTTAGAAATCCGTCATAACCGCCATTTTGAATACAACAGTATTTTGATTTAAAAAACTGAAGCTTTTTGCCTGGGTACCCATCTGAACTTCTATAAAATGAAAAAGTTCAATAAGGTGCCAAGTTCCTCTTTAGTCTTTTTGTTCATGTAAAAAACATTTTTACAGAAACACTAAAAATCCAGTACGATAAAACCTACCTGACTACTGTCCATTCCAGGCTCTCCCCTGCCATCTTCCGCTTGAGATCCCTGGTCCCCCTGAAACGGATCTTTGCTCAGAACCGATGCAGACGGGTCTTTGCCTGGGGACTGCCTTTTCCCGTCTTTGCCAGCAGAGGCAGGGACTTCCTTGCTTTTGTTAGTGTTGACGTGCAGGGGCAAGAAGTTGAACGCTTTTTTGTTCTCGGCGACTTGCCTTTGGTTGTTTGCAGCTGTGGCTCGGCCTTGCGAGTCACTCCCAATGCTCCTCTGGAAACGAGAGCTCGCCGTTAGAATACTACTACAGAGCTACACACAAAAAAAAAATCTGAATCAACTTAAATTGTTCAAGTCTTTCAAAGCTGCCTTACCAGGACATTATGTCATGATGTAAACGAGCGCTTTTACTAATATCAAAAGCGAACAATGGATTTCCGCCTCTTACAGTTACCAATCCTCCGATTCGGCTTCACCCACCTCATCCAAATCCGTGAAATTGATCCTTTGCTTGAGTCTCTCTAGCTCTGCTTGCTCAGGAACAGACATCTGGGTGGCGTACTTCACATGGGAGAAGGAGTGGGGCGTTCTTGCCCGTCTCCGACTAGCGCCAGGAGTAGACTCTGGCGAGATGTCGTTGGTTAACCGGCTTTCAGCAACACCCAACTTCTTCTTGTTCTTCTCCGAAGACCTGTTGGCTTTCTTCTGCTGCACGCCCCAATCCTATAAGGAAAACATTTGTTTGAAATAAAGATGCAAGTAACAGGCCAAACAGAGCCATCCTAATCAAGAGCAGCAACACGCATCTTCACCTTTCACACGTAGACCTCCATTGTGGGCTGACTGCCTCCACTTGTACGACACATACAAATAGCACAAGCTCTGTAAAACATTATCTAGGGCCTGAAATAAATTCATTACGGCTCATGAGAGTTGTGTTCTGCAACAGCCCGCGAGGCTGCAGCCTTGTCAGTCAAGACCATTTAAGAGTCGCTACAGTGGTTATATTTTAACCGTTAAAAAGTATTCAACGTCATTAGTCTCAGCTTCTAGATAACAGAACAAAGTTTGATTATTAACTGTTTTTATCAATATAAAGAACATATATGCAAGGTCTAAAAAAAGGCAAACTATGAAGTACTTCTGCTGTGCTACAAATGTCTGAATACAAGGCTCCTGCTGGAGCAGTTTTATGGTCAGGTAGAATTAGAGAAAACAAAATGCTACTTTCCTACCTTTCATTCACTTGTTTTGCCCTTTTAATCAATGGACTAGACAAACATGTACAAAAAACAAATCTAATTCTTATTTACAGAAGTATTAAACATGATCCTGGAATAACCATCATAAAATTGGATATTGGAAAGCAATACCTTAATTTGTAACAACCATTAACTCTGCATAGCACATAATACATTATTAATTCAATTAGAAGATTTACTCAGCAACACCAATCAATGAACCAAATCAGCAACTCCAGTTAGGAACAAAAGTAAACTGCATAGGTAACAATATTTTAAATGTTTTTTTTTCCCCATAATTACCAAAGGTGGCAGAGAGTTATTTATATGGCAGTAAATGTGGTGGTGAACCCTAGAGAATGCCAAAATAGTTCCAATAACACAGACATTACAGGAACTAATAAATTATGAAATGTAACCAAACACTTCCACTTAGACGAGGTGAAGCCTTTGCAGGTGTATATATAGCAGGTGCAGCACATTCTTAAAAGAAAGCAAAGTAACATGAATGAAGGTAAACTGTCTGGGCACTGTTAATAGTTATTTTACGTTAACATTTACTATCCAGCAAAGCAAAACACCTACAGCTTGTGTCACACATCAGTCTTAAACAGGCTTAAAAGCAGGATTCTAAACCATTTAACTGAAATGTCCTTTCAACATAAGCAATACATCACAGCCTAAACTACACACCTGACCTTCTTGTTCCTCACACACACACACACGTCAAAAGGGACCGAATGAACCACCAAATGAGAACACCAGTACTCTGTACAACTGTGCTGAAAGGAAAAACCTTCATGACGACACGGGTCAGCTCAGGCCGCGGTTTCCACGGCCAAGTCAGGCGCGTGATAAATAAATCATCTGGCGAAAATGCATTATTCAGGCTTACCATATTGTTCAGCCGGTCATCCAGGCTCCCGTTACTGATGCTCCAGTTGGGCAGCTCCTGGTCATCGACGCCGTCGTCGTCAAAGGGGACCCCTCCTGTCGCCATGTCTCTCTCGCTCCAATGGCCACCTGCGCAGCACACAAGAACCCCAGCCCATTAGCCCCCAGCAGGAGAGTCCCAACAGCCCGCAGCCACTGGGCGGGGGGTTCACCTCCGACGCGCAAGCTGAGCGCCAGGCGTCGACAAACTTCTCCGTTACAGGTATTTCAGACGGCTGCTGGACACATCCTACAACTTCGTAGGTGCAAGTGCTTTATATCCCCGAAATCCCTTCACCCAGCCGGCTGGTCCAAATGCCAGAAGGAAAAAAAAAACGATCATGATAACAACGCAGTTCCCACCTGTAAAAAAAAAAAACTCAACCGTATCAAACCTCCTGACGACGACTAAACCCTCTGGTAACAGACTGCCCTGAACACAACAGCTACACAACAGGTGATTCTATACAGTATACATAATGCACAGTAACAGCCAGCGTTTCAAGCCAGAAGGACGGGTGAAAAGCACACCTCCTGCAAAGCAACGCGCCTCAAATGAAGGGGGGGGGGGGGTTTGAATGGATGAACACGGGGCTAAGCCAGCTCTGCGTGGGAACGACGCCAGAACACACGGATTGCAAGTCCAGCCCACGCAAGTGAAATCCGCCGAGACCGCACGCATTCGGCCCCACGAAACGGATCCCATACCGGCCGAGTCAAAAGCCAGGCGGTTCACCTGTCAAGACAGCTACCTGCTTGCAGCCGATTTTGAACGATTCAGAACTTTGACGGAATTCAAAAAGTGAAACTTAGATTTTTTTGGGGGGGGGTTTAACCCCTCCGCCCTCGCCTACGCCATACTCAGGTTGCGCTGCCAAGGGAAATGCACAGAAAACAGCCCACTAAGTCGTCCCCCCCAGAAGAGCAGGAAGAAGCGGTAGGACCGCATCCCCGCTTCAGCCCAGGTAACACATCCGACCAGTCCAGCCTACCTGCGGCACCCGGGTGACGGCGAGGCGCTCAGGCCAGGTTTCTGGGGGACACCTGCTACCAGAGGCGCTGCTCTCTCCAGGCCGGGGGCGCACTGAGCAACGACAGTTTGCTCAGGGAGAGGAGGAGGAAGAGGAGGAGGAGGAGAAAGCTCCGCGCCGAAAAGACCCGCTACTTTTACCGGCAAAAACCGCAGAAGCGCCGCCCCCCTCCCTCTCCCACCTGCACACCCCCCGGCCCGGCCCGCCCCTCCCCTGCCCGCCACCAAGCGCCCCGAAGCCGCGTCCCGGCCAGCGCGGCGGTCCGGGCCCGCTTTCAGCGCCGGGGAGGTGGTGAACTCGCAGAGACCGTTTCTTTCCGACTCGCGGACCGCTGGAGTGTTTTAACAAGCGATTTAAAATGACCCTTAGGTCCCCCAAACCCCAAACCCCCCGGTTTTGCCTCCGTTTGCCCGGCGGGCAGCTGGGCCGCGGGCTCGTTGTGTTGCGATATCGGCGGCGGGGGCCGGTTGCCGTGGAGACCCGGCGGGCAGCAGAGAGACAGGCCGGAGACCTCTAAGGGCGAAACGGCAGCTGCAGCGCCACAACCGCCGGGCTGGGACACGGGGGGGGCTGCCACACGGACCCAAGCGGCGGCCCGTGTTGTGTCCGTCACTGGGAGCTCCCTCCCGGGGCGGTCCAGCCCGGTCCGGTCCGGTCTGGTCCCGCAGGCCCGGCGCGTCTACGGGTGTTCGGGGTCTCTTCTCAAACAGCAGCAGCCCGACGTGCCGGGGCTGGGCAGCTGTCACCCTATCCCAGTTAAAGCCAGGAGCCAGGGCTGGCTCAGCGCACCGAGAGCCGAGGAGGACCGCAAGCCCGCAGAGACGCGCCGAGCCCCCCGGGCAGCCCGGTGCCAGCCACCGCCAGAGCCCCGGTCCAATCCTTCTCCCACATTCCCGCAGGAGCAAGCCTGCACGGCGCTGCTACACAAGCGCACACGGTCCTTGTATCACAAAGCCTTTGCGCACCGCTGCCTCGCCGTTTCCCCCACTTTCATTCCTCAACAACACAACACAAGCCGAGCCAGAGTCCCGTCAGGACGCATTACCTCACGGACTCCTGATACCTTCGTCCGGACCTGAAACCATCTAATCCACGACGCGGAAGGCGGGGGGGGGGGGCTCCTTTTCTATCCTTCCGTGGTGGGGGGGGCACTAACGCTCGTTTTAAAACCCGCCTCGACTGAGCCGATTTACAATAGCAGCTCCCGGCGCCTCCAGGCCAGCAGTCGCACTGGCTCGGCCGCCATGTTTTCTTCTGTTTGAAGCGAGCAAGCGCAGGGATACACCGTTACCAATAGCGACCAGTTGGCCAACACGGGAGACTCGGGGCCGGTTATTCACTGCGCCTTCAGAGAGCTCCAGTAAACACCTCATGAGGCGTTCAAGTGATAAAAACACACACACACACAACGGCAATCCTGACGCTACCAAGGTATCTGTGAACGGGTGGCCGGGCCTATTTGCTTGCTCGGAAGGTGACGAGGGGTTGTGCGGGGTCACGTTGCTAGGCGCTGCGGGCTGGAACGTGCCGGGAAGAGCGCAGGAGGACGGTGGGAGCTGCTGGCACCGCGAGCCGGGCTCGATGCACTACAAAGACCGCTGCCGCGCTCTTTAATCCCAGTTAGCCCTCCAGCTCCTCTCTTTGCTGTCCCGGTATGACATGCACCAAACTTTCACCCCACCTCGGACTATCGCCGCGGCGACCTCCTTGCGTAAAAGTCTAATTTAGGCTATTTTTCTTTCCTCTTTGGCTTTCACCCCGGCGTTATCCGTTTCTCGTTATGCTAATCGAGAGGGTGGTACCTAAAAAACAAAACAAAAAAATGACCAAGGGACGATACAACAGCTCCCCTGCTTAGCGCCCCTCTCCCTGATTTATCGACATATTTAATTTTGCATGGAGATTTTTTCCCCCAGCCTTGACAAATTTCACAATATTGTAAATCTGGACTTGTTTTTGTACGCCCTGCACCCCAGAGACTTTGTTTCGGGCAGGCGGGACGCAGTAGGAGTTGAAAGCCCGTTGAACGGACACGCACAGGGCTCACGGAAGGTCGCTGGCCTTGGAACAAGTCCATCACAGAGGTCACAAGCACACAGGAGACACTTATGTGATCCCTATTGACCAGCACAGCCTCCTGGTGCCGGAGTCCAGAGTGTCTTTCTTGTGATTGCGTAGTGTGACGTTTTTTAAACATGACTTGCAGTAAGAGTGCTGAAGCCAGAAAAGATCTCCAGTCGATCTACTTGTTGAAGTGTTTTAACGTCTTTCGGGTGTTTTCTTTAATTCTCCTTTAACAAACAGTTGTTCTGCAATACCTATACTTGCTTGACCGAGACTTGAATTCAGAAAGAAGTGTGCTTCACCCTGGTTGGTAGTGGCTTGTTCTGCTGCATTCTTGAAGTGGTGCTTTTACTGTCAGCCCTGTGACAGAGCTGTGCTGTATCTACCTGGAGCTCTTCAGGGGCAGTGAGTGTCTTAGCAGTGTCCCTCAAAACAGCGAATAGGATGTCTTTGGATGTCATGGGATGTAGGGTCAAGAAAAGGCTAGCTTGAATATATATGGTTCAATAACAACCTAGTGTTTCCTCAAGGCTGTGGCTTAATTTAACCATAAAAAAACAGTGACACAACATGCTACTGTGTAAAGATTTATTTTCCTAAGTAACATACTGTATATTGTTTACTGGAGTAGACTGTGTACGCTACACAGTAACTTCAGTTCATAGCAACATTTTCTGAGAGCTTTTCGGGAGTAGAGTTGTACACTATTTTCATGTTACACTTGTGTTTTGCTTGATTTCCTAAAGAGTGGCAGTGCGATGGTGTTTATCCCGACAGTCCCAGCATTCCTCCCCCCTGACTCACCCTCGTATCCACACTGCTGGAGTGGGGGGGTCGGAGCGTTCTGGACTCGGGGGAGAAGCCCAGCTGTTCTCCAGCCAGAGAGAAGAGCCGGGCAGCTGCAGAGAGGAACATCTCGTCTTCAAAGCAGCTCCAGCAAGACAGTTTCGTGAAACCACCACGACCGAGAATTGCAGAATTTCAAGAAGAACTGGAAGGGGGCAGAAATGAAAATATTTTGGCCCTTTGCGTTGGGAATGGTTTTCTTTGGGAATTTATGTGTGTCGGTAAGTAACAGACATTAAAAAGTATAAATTATCCTCCAGACTATCATCAGTAGTCAGTTTTTTTTCATTTTCAGAGATTTTGGGTACATAAACCTCGGATTTGGCTTTGTCTAAGTCTGTTTTTTTTTGAATATTTTTTTACTTTATATTTTATGCTTGCCATTCAGTTTTTAAACAGACTTTGTACCTGCTTGTTCCCTTCAATATTGTGTCTGAATGTAGTTCTGTCCAAGAGCATCTTAGGAAATGAGCTCTCTATTCATAATGCCATAAAGATCTCTTACATTTTACCACAACCTTTTCATCTGCTCTTTTATTTTCGTTTTTCATTTACTTAATTATATAGTTGCTGAAAAGTTAGAAGACCGTGTTTCACCTTCAGCGCTCCCTTCAAAACCCTTTTCCATGCATACTCTCGGTGTCCTGTCATGACTTGCTCTTGGACTGTCTTACAATAACGTATATAAGTAATAATAGGTCATATGTGCCATTCCATAGACACAGGTGTGTACAATATTGCTTAGGTCAAAATACCCAGTGTTCCCAACGTGCGTTTGGATGGTGGTTTTAGTACAGGGTTATTTTAAACGCTTCACAATAAGGAAACTGCGTGCAATGACCGACAGTAGCCACCAGGTGGAGCGCTTTTGAAACCTTGTGTTCCCAGCGGGCAGAGGGCCCTCACTGAGCCCATCCACAGGCTTCCGGTTTCCCGGGGCAGGTCGCTTGCTGTGGAATAAAAGAAGCGTCTCACGGAGAAAAAAAAAAAAGTTACATAAAAGAAGGCTGTTACGCGCAAACAATAACATGTGGTTAGCACAGGCAGTCACACAAGCCGAAACCGAAGCAGGAAAAGGTTTCTGCTTGCACAAAATGTTCTAATAAATCACACACTTTTTACCCATTTCCCTTTGCATTGGAACACATTACAGTGTAGCTGAAGTCTGTTTTAAAAGTGACTAATATTTATTTTATTATTATGATCGGTGTCGCCGTGCTCGCCGTTATTTGTAGCGCTAGCAGGGCGAGACTTTTGATTCTGGGCATGTTTGTGCTGTCGCCGCGGGTCCACAACTTCAAAATACAATCGCAGTTCAGTAATAAGTTCAAGTTTAATTGTCATTATACTCATCTACAGGTATATGGTGTAACGAAATGCTATTTAGCCAGCTCTCACACGATAAGTAGTACAAAAAAACAACAATACAATTGTATAAGAAAAGAAAGAGACAACAGGCAGTGTGCAAAACGACATCAGATGTGCAAAAACATGCATCAACAGATCGAAATAAAAGGATAGAAAATGATGGGGAGTGAGCCTTTTGACATGTGAGGTAGAGGTAGATTTCAATGTGTGTTTGAGTTTTTGGTAAGAAAGAAGGCACTGTGAGTTCAGGTCATAGGTGAGAGAGGCTGGGAGTTTAACAGTTTGATAGTGCGGGGGTATAAACTGTCTCTGAGTCTGGTAGTCCGGGCCCAAATGCTCCGGTACCGTTTTCCACACGGTAGAGGGTCATACAGTCTGTAGCTGGGGTGTGTGGGGTCTTTGATGATGCTTAGATCAGTTAAGTAATAAGTCTCGCCTCATAAATACTCCGACCCTCCCCCTCCCAGCGCTGGCGCCTCGCAATGGCCGGGGGGGGAGAGGCCGGGTTTCAGCCGGTGCTGTCTGTCCTGTCTCTTCCCTCGCTGCGCCCCCAGGCTCCCGAGGACTGCCCCGGCCAGCGGCGGAGGCTGAGAGCCCAGGTGCGGGCCCTGGAGCAGCGGATCGGGCAGCAGCAGCTGCAGGTGGAGCAGCTCCGCGGCCAGCGGCAGCACAGGGCGGCCGAGCAGAGCCCGAACCCAGCGGGACAGGCGGGCTTCGCAGGTCTGGGGCTCGGCTCCTCCACGCCGCGGCGGGGAGCAGAGATATCCGCCATCCGCTACCCGGATCTCAGTATCGTTCTTCTGGAGAAAACCAGAACACTCCTGTCTGTTTTAGACAGATAAGGGCGCAACCACTGGAAAGACGTGGCTGCGTGTTGTTGTTTTGTCTTAATAATAATAATTATAATTATAATTATAATAATTGCTTACACTTATATAGCGCTTTTCTGGACACTCCACTCAGAGCGCTTTACAGGTAATGGGGACTCCCCTCCACCACCACTAATGGTGGTTTTGTTTGATTTTGCGCTGTTCTCCAAGAAACTGGTGTGATTCTCGCGTCAGCTTAGCTGGAGTAGTCGCCACCGCACTTCAGGAAAGGTCTAATCACCGAATAATGGCATATTAGGTGTGGTTTCCATGTTAGGAAATAACTGAAGTGCTGAAATTGGAATTATTTAATCACTCAGAAGATCTGCTCTACTGAACAAAAAGATCTTATTCCATCTTTGTAAACATCAGTACGGATATGACTGCGTATGCGTACGAATTATAAATGCATCTTTTTGATATTGTTTTGTATAATAGAAGTTATCGTCACCTGCGATAACTTACGAGTTGTCAAGGCATGGTTTAAATCGATATTTTCACATGTCTGGCCGCATTTAGCCTGTGGTTTTAGTAAGCACAGACATGTGTGCGAATCTTCGCACCTGAAGATGCGTGTATTGAAACAGTGTTAGGTTTGATCATTTTTAAAAATATGCCTTTTCATCTTATTCGAAGAATTAGCCGCCTATTACACCACTATGGCTATCTAGGTTAAAATGTAATTACCAGTGGCTGTAAATTAATTCAGTCGCCTGATTTTCTGATATGTGTGAAACATTCATTATACGTTATATTTATTTTTAAAGGTGATTAATTAGCCGCTTTAACAGATCTGATATGCCATAAACCGTCTCTTAACAATTGCACGCACCTGCACATAACAAACCTTTTCAGTCCGACAATGTTCTGCGTGTGCTGTTTTGTAAAATTCTTCAATGTCCCAGCAATAGGGGCTCCTTTACTCTACGCCTCCTGTATCCCTTAATTATTATAGCTTGTAATAAACCAATGAAGGTGGGTAGCTGCGTCAGCATGCGTAGGCTGCAAAGGAACAAGTATTAGGTTTATTCCATGCTGAAAAAAAGAAGAGAACACAACGTTTCGGCCGTGGAGCCTTCTTCAGGTGTCGGGAGCCTTCTTCAGGTGTTCACGACTTCATAAACCAATGAAAAAACAATAATTTTTTTTTTAAAATTAAATGTGTTTTATTTAAAACCCGTGCTCAGACTGTGCCCAGGTCTTCAACGCCGGGAACAGGAGGAGTGGGTTCTACCGGATTAAACCCCTTCGGTCTCCGTCCGACTTCCTGGTCTACTGCGACATGAGCGAGGGAGGCGGCTGGGCTGTGGTCCAGAGACGCACCGACGGCAGCGAGTCCTTCAACAGGTTGGGAACACCCTGAGCTTGAGCTACCCTTCGCCATCAAACTGTGCTTGGGACCTCCCCGCTCCTCAACACAAACACGCACATCTCACACCAGGGCGAGAGGATCGCGATTACAAAAGAGCGGAAAATAAGAAATAGTCTTTTCGATGTTGTTTTCCACATACTGTAGGCAGACAGATTTAAGATTGATTCCGGGTTTTGTGCTGGCTGTGTTTTAACCTAGACCCTGGAAAGACTATAAAGAAGGCTTTGGAAACACGCTTTCTGCAGATGGAGAATTCTGGTTAGGAAACGACAAACTGCATTCCTTAACCTCCCAAGGTGAGTGCAAGGTAAATTATTATACACAGCAGTTCATTTCAATAATTCCTAAGAAGACGTTCTAACAGTGCATCGTTTTTAATCGATAGAGCGCTGAGGTAACATTAAAGTTACCCCGTTAATCTACAGTAACCACAGGTGCACACCTAATTCACCCCTTCGGTTCTGTTAGTAAACGATTTCCTTAGCTGGATTTGCAACATCTGGGGATTAAAGATTGTCGATGTCTGTCATCAGACATGCTAATTATTTCCTGCGACCATACAGGTCATTAATATTGGTTTCAACTAAAAGTCTTTTAACAGTTTTTCCCAGTTGTTAAGGAAAATTTTTAGAATTTAAAAGAAAATTCCATTACAATTATTAAAGCTTATAAAAAAAGATAACTTTATATGATTGTTACACGAATACAAAACTGCACTTTCTGAGAGAATGGGCCCTACTTGTTGGTAACTTGTTGTTCTGAGAATTTGACCCCTCTTGTTTCAAAGAGGATATGTGTCCTGGAGATTGTCTGTGTGTGTCTTCAACATCAAGAACAAAAGAGCAAAATTTAGCAACTACTGTGTGTGACCACAGGTCCCATCTCCAGCCTGTGCTATGAGGGTAGATTCCAGTTCGCCGTGATTCTAACCGGGGAAGAAGTGAGTGTCCGATCAGGGTGGGATGCGGGCAGAGTTATACATTAAAGACAAGACCAGTTTCATAACTTGCTCTTTTGCTTTCAGAACAGCTTGCGCACGAGTTGCTTGGGAGTGGAACCTCTAGTCTCACACCGTCTCTCCGCGATTTCGCAGTGTTTCTCTCTCGGGCGATCATTGTCCCAGTGCTGGTTAAGACCACGTGTAAATGTTCATCTGGGCCAAAGGTGACTCTGGCCTGGTTCCCTGCATGTCTCCTGCTGCCGGATGACGTCGCGTGTTGTGAAAGGCCAGGCGTTTTGTAGAGTGGGTGCCTTCTTCACCCCAGCAGCTGCCCGGGGCGCAGATCTGAACGAGCTTATTCCTCCTCCGTCTGACATCAACCCACATGCCTCCACTGCAAGACGCAGATTCACACTGATGCCAAGCTAAAACGAGACACATCGTTGTTCATAACCTCCTATTCTTGCCTGTGAATGTGCTTCCACCCAGTGGACTCTTCGGCCCTCTGGTTTGGGTTCTCTGCTCTTTCTGGGCTGACATTGTTGATGCCCTTGAGGATATTGAGCGCTGGTATTGTCCCCACAGGGGATGAGGTTTCAGCTACCGGAGCAATGCACTCGATTATTGGACCTGCTTGGGTTCTTTGAAACTGTGATATAGTACGTGTTTGTTTTTTTTCTGCCACAATAAGAAGTTCATTGTGCTTACAGTTGTCTTGTCCACACTGCCTGTCCGAACACTGTGTCCTATTCCCACCTGAAGGAAAAGCGTGCCATGATATGAGTATGCAGGTTCTGTTTTTTACATTCCCTCAGCTTCTTTTTTAAATGCACAGCAGTAAGACACCATCGCGTGCTTGTCTCCTAGGAAACTACAATCTGAGAATTAACATGATCGACTTTGAAGGTGACCAGAGGTTTGCCATCTATAGGAATTTTAAAGTCGGAGATGAACAGGTATGGAAAATGATACTTCTCTACTATTTAACCTCATTATAGATCAAAAAGATCATTTCTGGAGCAGGGAGAAACTGGAGCAGGGAGATGATTGGAATAGGTTGGTAGCTAAAACCCAGTAGGATTCAGCAGAGAGTGAAAATTTAGGACAAATGCTGAAACAAAGGGTTCACAGCACTAATGGCTTTTCTATCAGTGAGCCTAGTTATGTATTTATTGTAGTGTAGTAAGATGACAAAGTGAAAAATGCTTGCTCACAGGACAGACACTTTACAAACACGAACCCTGTTGTATGGCTATTTAATATCTTGGGGGGGGGGGATCTTGAAAACGCTACATACAGTATATTCCTGGAAAAATATGTAATGTTCTGTATGGGAAGACAAAATATTTTAAGTTGCAAACATACAGAATATCTGTCACATGCCAGAAAGTTATTATAGGAGTGAGGGACAATGTCTGCTTTTCATGTAATGGGATACCAGAGACGTGGGAGGTGTCTCTCATGAAGGACTCTTCCGTTTTGTTTTGTCTTTGGTTCAAACATCTGTTAGTCCTGCTAGAAAGCTGCTGTGGCCACTACAGCAAGGGACAGTGGTCAGGGCTCTGGACCAGAGGGCTGTGGGTCCAGTTTCAGCTGGGCAGTGGCTGTTGTTCCCCAGAGCAAGGCCCTTCATTCATGTCGCTCCAGTAGAGGCTGTGTTTTCAATAAATAAGGATATGTTCTCAGTGGCTTATCTAGGTAAACCCAGAATAAATGAGCACAGGAGGAGAAAAGCCTTACAGGTTTGCGTACTGCCCACAATCAGCTCTTCAAATCAGGATGACTTCTCAGAGTCAGCTCTTCAACTCCCAGGTCACTCCATCGCTGAGAGCAGGGCTGGAAAAGCATGGATGAAACATCTGCACTCTGACTGCGGGAGAAAGTGACACACGAAGCAGAGCAACTCTGCAAACAGATGACAGGCAGTTGTGATAAGACCTGTCATGGTGCGATGAAGTACATCAGGGTTTTTCTTTCCCCTTGTATGTGGCTCTGCGTTCGGAGGGTATTACATACAATTTTTATACAGTATGAAGATTTCCCAGTACAGTAAAGTAGCACCACTGGTTTTAGTCAATGACTTTTAACCAGGTGATATTTCTAAACACAGTTCCACCTCTCAATCAGCTTCTACCACCTGAACAACAGCAACGGATGCGTTTGTTTCATGAAAGTGACATTGTGTGTATTAAATGCTATTTGACATGCTCGGACTGGGAAAAGGCACCTAGGTTACTGAGATGGCTCAGCACCCTGTTCGTGTTCATGCTTCAGAAACCAATAACCTGAAGTACGGTGAGGAAAGGGATCACAGGATATTTATATCCAGACACCAGCATGTCCCGTGCAGTGGCGAACAGCGGTGTTCCGAAGCTGTCGGTCCGCTGTCGCCGATAAGCCTCAGCACGATTTTGTTGCCATAAAGCGAGTCGTCCAGAATTGTGCTCTGCGAAGCTTGTTGGTTGTGCGCGGCTGTTCCCTCAGAGCTTGTACCGGCTCAGTTTCGGGGAATACTCCGGGACGGCGGGGGACTCGCTGTCGGGCAGGTACCACCCCGAGGTGGGCGGGTCACAACGGGATGAACTTCAGCACCTACGACAGGGACAACGACCGCTACGAGGGCAGCTGCGCTCAGGAGGACACGGCTGGCTGGTGGTTCAACAGGTATTTGGCACTGTGCAGTAGACGGCAGCTGTGGGAGTTCTGTTGCATGACTGCTTATTGTCACTAAGTACATAAAGCAAATACTAATATGATCAAAGTTAAACTGGGAATGCAGTATCCCGCTTCAGGCATGAGTACACGGAATACAGTTCAGCAATTACATAACCAGGAAACCCCAAGATCACCCGCGGTGAAGACGGAGAATGGCTTTCGATATTTTTTTTTCACGCAGCTACAGTATATAATGAAACTATGGCTGATATTATTGTTCCATTTTAAACCTTGCTGCCTTCGAAGTTAGTTTCAATTAAAGTGTTGGATATGTATTTATTGGATATATTCCTCTAACATGCATGGTAAGCAACATTCTGTTAAGGATGTTTTGATGTTTTAGATTTGGTGGTGTTTTTGTGGAATACAACATTGACCCAGTTGTATGGTTTAGGATTTAAAAGAAAAACGTTTTTGTTTTTTTTAATCTACTATTAGGTTTGTTACGCTTGCGCGTACCAGTAACTGTGGGCTTGACCAGCCTTTTACTGACGTGCTGTTCCACATGTTTCCTCCAGATGTCACTCTGTCAACCTGAATGGCCACTACTACAAGGGGCCCTACACTGCAGTCTCCGACAACGGGATTATCTGGTACACATGGCATGGATGGTGGTACTCTATCAGATCTGTTGTAATGAAGATCAGGCCTGCTGAGTTTGAACCCAATGAGGTGTAAATATGTAGAAAATACAACTTCCTAAAGCCAGCTGCAAGCCAATACAGTATTATTTTAAACGTCTTAAAAGTATTTTGCAGCCTTATTTCTTCCTGTGCTTCCTAGATTTTAGGGCAGTGTTATTTAAAGCCCTTTCATCGGTAGTACAGTATACTAATGTTTTCTAAGGTGTTTTGCTCTATTTGATTATCCTGGTTATATTTAGCAATTTTTTGTACATTTCTAATAAAGCTTAAAGCATTCATAGATGCCTGATTGAATCATTTTTTTTTAACAAGCATAACATCTGAGATAATGAGATAATATCCATCTGTCATTAAAAGACACTTAAGAGCACAAGAAAAAGAGAGGAGGACTTCTTTTTGGTAGTTAGTAGCTCCAAGGTTCACAGTCAGCCCTTTCTTGAAAGAAGCCAGGGTACTGACTTCAACAAAATGACTGGGAAATTTGTTCCAGAATCCCGCAGATCTCTGTGTGAATAAATGCCCCCTAATTATTATTCCTGGTAAGGTTTCTGAATTTTTGCTTTTGTAAAAAGCAGAAAATATCAGGTTACCGTAATTCTCATTCTTTACATTCAGTGTAAGAACTGTAGGTATTAGTAGGCAGAGGATTTCAAATGAAACAGTTTGTACCAAATTAGAGAGAGAATTTGGAATCTGCTGGTCTTCTAGGCGGAGCTCTTTTAATCCTGTTGCAGTCTGTGCACAATCTTTCTACAGATCTAAACATGACTGTGATCTCCAGAAAAATCCTGTAGCTGCAGGACATAATCTTCACTTCAGCATTCTTCAACCCTTAATTTCACACATTCAGGGGAAAAACTGTTAGCCCACCACCTCAGATTTAACCCTGGTGATTTGTTTTACCGTAGCTTCAGGAATTCTCCCAAGTGCACTTCAGAATACCAAGCCCAACCACCTCAAAGTCAAACACAAAACACCAAGCAAGTGGCTGTAAACACTGAAGGAAAACCATTCTTGTCCCTAAGGAAATTACAGCTGAGCTGAGACAGTATGCACTGTAAGGGAATTTTCAGCTGTGAATCTGAAAACTTTTTTTTTCTTGTCTAAAACAAAAATCTAATTTAAATCATAAATATTTTAGTCTTCCTTGTAATGGTTGTAATGAATGGATGTGTCTCTGGTCCTGGAGGATCGCAGACTGAGTGCTCCAGTATCTGTATTGATCTAATTGATCAGTTTTGGCAAGTGTAGGTTAAGTTGTCTTATTATGAAATAATATTCAGGGTTGATGACCGAAAAGGCAGTGGTCCAACACCGTGTGTGAAGGGCCAGCACGTCTGTAGGTTTTCTGGGTCTCTTTATTGCAGGAGCACCTGACAGCCTTGGAGAACTTGGTTAACTGGTTCCATTAGCAAGCTGACAATATTCACTTATAAGACAATCACATCGCTACACTGGGGCATGATCTTGTCCCAGGATAAGCACTGTTGGGCTTATTCAGTGCTGGGATTGTAGAGTTATATGGAAAACCAGTTTACTGCTGTAGATAGTGCTGGTGGACCAGTTTCTCTTGACACTTTGAGTTTAGCAATAACTGTTTTGTTGCTTTTTCTTTATTTGGAAAGATCTTGAAAAGTATCTTTGATCTTCTACTCAAAAGAAAACCTTTCTTCCAGCTGGGGAAAATTGCATCTCATGTTAAAAAAAATATGTAAAATGATTGTCACTGTTTGCCTTGAACAAGACACAGATTGTCCATAGCTGGGGTTCTTTCAGTCCTTGAGCCCTGTTTGGCGGAATAATCCGCCAGGAACTTCGATATCCTCGGATTCTCCTGCAACAGGAGGCCAGGACATCTGGCGTAAGGCAGTGGAACTCGGCGTCACTCTCTGAAGAGGTAAGGGGCAGTTTGAGCTGGGAAGCTCCTGTGAGGCCGTGAACACAGCCCAGGAGAGACAGCTGTGCCTGCGGCCCCTGCTCTGGACAAAGCACAGAAGATGACACGGGCCAGTCTGGTGCAAACTGAAATCTAACTTTGTGCCTAGGCTGAGCTAAGATCCCACTATAATGAGCACAATCAAAATCATTACAAAACAAAATAAGAAGGAGTATCAAAAATTGCATTCGATTTTTGCACAAAACCATGGGTTGAGTTAGCATTAATTGGTTGAGTCTAGCATTCTATGAACAGAATAACTTTATATGCCTATTTTGCACACTGTCCACGACGTATTACTATAGTCTATATCAATTCACTGTGAAATTCATTCATGTTTGTTTCTCAACATTACCTAAATCACTCAACATAGTTAGAAATCTCCTATAACAAGGCAGTGAGATACAGAATTTGCACCATGCGTTGTGTCTTGATTTATGATTCTGGTGAATTTGAAACATAAGAAACAGAATTGCATTTTGTGATGACAGAGCCACTCCACATGAAGCTCTCAGTATTGTGTTGCACCCAGTTCTACCTTTGATACTGTATAAAAGATCACCAGGCTCTGAACGCTGCCCTCTACCTTCCTTTACTCCAGACACCACTGTATAACATGAGCCTCATGTCATGACCCTGTATAACAGACCCTCACTGAGGGTCGGACCCTCAGTCCTAAAAATAAAGAGTCTTACCACAAACTTCTCTAAAAGGTTGTGTGTATTTCAACAGGGAGGACAACATTTTTCTTCATATTCCAAGAATAGCACAGTATACCATGTCCAGTATTATCATTCATACTGACAGTTCCCTGTACGGGAACAAAAAAATCTGTATAATGGAAAATTCGATTCTCAGCATAAGAGGGGAAGCATCACAGATTCAACTCTTATTTGCCATCAATGACATTTAAACAGCACGGTTTTCTTTATCACAGTAAAGGCTTTTACCTGACAGGTTGTAAACATGTATTTGCTAAGCTTCCTAAATTTCATCTATCTATCCAATTTCTAACTGCTTTCATAGGGCAGCCAAAACCCATCCTAGCGAGGCAGGGTCCACCCTGCCCCCTTCATCGCTGCCCTGTGTTCCCCACACTGTTTTATACCTACAGTACAGAACATGGCCTGCAGCAGCACTCCTCAGCTTCCTAGCTGCTTGTACAGTACTTGTGCCGTTCAAAGGGTAACGTTTGCAACAGATTATTTTTTTGTTTGTTAATTGCCGCCAGGACTAGTTCAGGCATGCACTGGTTATCCATCGCAGACATACAGATAAGAAGTCATCTTTTTTTTATATATGGTGCATGGACTACCAGTCCAGCGCAAGGTCCTGTGTACTTAGAAACCGCTTTAAGGAGAAAACAAATCAACTCATAAATGGTCAGCTCTCTATCTCAAAGACGGCATTTTTAATTTTTTCAGGGCAAACAGTTACGCCTGCTTCATTTTACTCATGTTCACTTTCCAAAAACATTGCCCTGCCCGTTAGCAGACCATGAGAGAGGACACCAGAGTTGATTCTGGACATCACTTGAAACGCTCGAAAAGACCAAAAAGTCTCTAAAATGCTTTCTGGTATGAAAGAGGGAATCATTTTCTTGAAACACCTCCATATTTTCATATTTTAAAAACAAATCTCATTTACAGCTCCAATAGTATTTTTATATATAATGTTTATACATTGAAGCAGTAAAAGACAAACTCAATGAAAACAAACTAACCTGCTGCTGTGGCTGTTGAAGTCTTATTTGCTTTTAGCTGAGATGATAGGAAACATTTTTGACTTGGTCCAGAAAGGAAAGATATCTATATCAGTACGTGCCCTTTTTTAATTGTTTTTCGTAAACGGATAACCTGACTCCGCAGTCAGATATCCTGGTCTGATGTAATCTTTTCCATTTCCTTATCTGAAAATATTAGACCATCCTGGGTCTAATATTACACACACGCGTGGCGTAATATCCAAGCTCATGTCTTGTGTGATGTTGCTTCTGCTCATTCTGAACCTCTATACCAAAAAAAAAATAACAATACGTTTTGCCATGTCTTATGTGTTTGGAAACCTTTCATTTAATATTCCTCAGTGCATCGGTAGAATTGAGTTTTATCGGCAATAAGGGCGAGCACAACTATTTTTAAGATCTGAATTGATATTTCGTTAAAAGCAAGATCTCGGGTCCCTCAGTGCGCTGTCAATCGCAGGTTACGGCGCTAGGGGACTGCTCAGCTGATCTGTGCAGGATTCTCACTTTGCCCGAGAATGCGAGCACATTGAGCTGATGTGTGCTCCAACTTTCTCCCCCTTTACAATTCAAGTAGCTTCAACAGCAGATGAAAGACTTCCATTGTGCTCGAATGTATTCCGTTCTTTGTCGTTCCCGCTCCACACACAAAAGCAACCGTAGGATGTAGGAGGGAGAAAATGCCGTTTCTTTAGAAATTCCTTGCGACGCTGTCTGTCTCTGGAGGGGCAGAAGCGCGCATGTATTG
Source organism: Lepisosteus oculatus (assembly GCF_040954835.1). NCBI lineage: Eukaryota > Metazoa > Chordata > Actinopteri > Semionotiformes > Lepisosteidae > Lepisosteus > Lepisosteus oculatus. The sequence continues at coordinate 76,598,556 of NC_090696.1, forward strand.
AAGCACATGTCTCGGTATATATATATAAAAAACATTTTATCTGACAAGGGGGCCGTACTTCCCGACGAAGTTTTTTTTTTGTTCGGTATTTCCTAGTACAGCAATTCATCCATCAGATGTGATGGCTTTTATCGTAAAGTACTGGTGTGAGCTTGTAATATGGTGTTTTTTTTTCTTAATTTACGTCTTGAGTGGGAAAAATAAAATATGTTTGTCCCAGGCACGAACGGTGCATCATTTAAGCGATTCATAGTTGTAATACAACGAATTTTGTTCCAGAAATCAGAAGTACAATGCAAATACAGCTAATCTATCTTTAAACCAAGAAGGTATCGACGGCTTAGAAAGCAGCTTATTTAAAAGGCTAGGGAATCAAAGGTTTAAGGAGACATGATCTTTCAGAGGTACAAATCTTTTTTTTTTTACATCTTTCACAGTTCAGCATCAAGTATATCTAAAAGGAAAGACAACGCACAGGCTCGGTTCATATCGAATGTACACAATGTACACATCGACACATTTCCCTCTCGCACACACACGAGTGGTCGCGTTTGATGAAGGGTTTTTTTTTTTGCGCTCTTCCCGTGTGAGAACTCCACAGGTGATTTCTCCGCCAACTGCAGGCTCCAGGTCGGTCCAATTAAAAACTCGGGGAGCGCACCGCCGGCAGGCTACGTCACCGAGCTCGCACAGGTGAGGCAGGGAGGCCGGCGGTCCGGCAGGTGTGCGGGGACGAGGTGCTTTCTGTGGGAAGTAAGTACTGTAGCTTGCGCTCAGGTGTCACAAGTAGCGGAGGAGTTGTGCACTTCAGCAAGTCGGCTTTCGTGTCTAGGTGATAGTTTAGCTGCAGTGCGAACTGAAAGACTGGTGTTCGTTTACCACAACGAGATATCGATATCGGTAATTCGCTACAGACGTTTACACCGGCTTTATTTTTAAAAATATTTTGAGTTTTGAGAGCGTGACCACATGTCGTTTTCTTTACCTGTCGTGTTAAATAAATACTGTCGTTCATTTGAGAGATAGGTGATACTACGTTGCGTTGAAACGCCAATATGGAACAATAACGAGAATTCTTGTTTTTTGTTGTTAATACAACAAGTATTCGCATGCAACGCGTATAATTATATGCCTTTGTTGTTAAAAATCCAAAGGTGGGGGAAATATCGGAACACTCTGATCGTTCCTGAACAGTTCACTGAATATATTGTAAATTTACCAATAAGTCGCCGAGTTAGAACGCAGGGGATTTTAATTGTGCACAAACGATTAAATCAGCCTAAACGTAAAAAAGTTAAATAATTATTCCAAATGTCTAACGTGTTCATGAGATTTGTAGTAGTTTTTGCCCGTGTGCGACTCCTACACGTTATGCGGCTCTCCGTGTTTTTTTTCCTCCGATTGGAAATATCCAGAGTCGCTGGTCTGTATCTCGTATAGTTCCCTTTTACAGCAAGACAGATTGCGACATTAAAGACGTTCTTACCCCTTATTACCTCTTCAATTGCCGCTTTCAAACCGAAGTACCGAAGCATTGGAATTTACTAAATCCGGTGCGCAATTAAATCGGTATTAAATAGCAGGTAGGCCCACACGAAACCCGATTCTTCGACCAAGTCAAGTTCATCCGGACCTCGGCAATGCACGTTGATGATAAAGGCTGTGGGCATCAGTAAGTCCTACAGTACTTTTGTATGAGCTTGTTTGCAGTCTGCGCACTTTTGTTTTTTACTCAGATGGCTAAAAATAGCAACAGCTGCAACTCAATACAAAGTCTGAAGCAGGACCCTTGCGTCGCTAATAGTCATTAGAGGGATTTCAGGAAATGTGCGGTATAACCTCACAATGATTACCAAAGGTTAGATTCACATCTGTGAAAGGCTATTTTGGGTAGTACCATATCAAGCTGCATTTCAGAGGAATTACTTCCTTCTAAGTATATGTAGCCGATGTTCGTTGGAAGTGTAAAAAAAACATAATGAGTTTGTGTACAAGGAGTTTTCACAGATCAGCAGAGAGCAGCTCAACACTGATCGTCTGTACCGGGAAAATCGTTTTCAGATCTTGTAGCAGTAATGGAGGACAAGTGCACACCTGCCCTGGAAACGGCGAATGTTTTGTCTGCTTTTTGATTCAGGTGGTAATTGCTGTTTATTCGACGTTAATTGGCCGTTAGACTTCAACTGAAACATGTGAGAATACGTTTCTGGGGATGGAATTCTGCTTTCTCTGCCTTTAAAAGACGAGGCATCGAGACTGAAGATTTCTGGAGTTGTCTCATGATCAATCTCACCTGTTCAGGACATTGCCACTGCCTGCAGATTTCAGTCTGACCTCTGACCCCGGGGTCCATCTAATTTTTTAGATTGCTTTGAATTTGATGTACAGTACGTACCTGCCTGGCTGGCTTGTAATGCTTATGAACAAGTAATAGGTTTATTCCATGCTGGAAAGAGAAGAAAGAAAACACAACGTTTTGGCCGTGGAGCCTTCTTCAGGTGTGAGAAAGACAGGGCAGTAGGCAAAGGTAAAGTAGCGGGAGAACAAAGGCTGGGAGAGAGGAGGAGCGAGAGGCGGGAGCAGGGGACAGAAAGAGGCCAATCAGGAGGTGTGAAGTCAGGAGAGGTGTAGAGAGGTGTGAAATTAAACCTGCAATGAATAGAGAGAATTTAGAAGAAAAGTTGTTGTTAAGAGAATAGGGAAGGTGTGGTCCTAGCTTTTTAATCCTAGAATTTTAATTTTGGTGGTCTTTCTGATGTATGAGTTCGGAAAACCGTCTTTGAGAACACAGACGGAGAGATTAGTGTGATCATGGCCATCTATCCACCTGAACTGTTGGAATGCTTATGTTTGAGTTTAAGCTGAATTCAGTATGAGGATACTTGTGAAAGCTTTGACTGTTGCCTGTTCCATTTCATGTACTTTGACTGTTTCAGACTTCTTTGATGCTCTGTGAAGAGCAAGTGTTGCAAACGTTATCCGAGGAGCTGCTGTCTCATGACCCTGCATGAATCTTGTGGACGAAGGTGTAGATTGTACATCCCGCGAAAAGAATGCAGAGCGGCGTGGTGGACGCTAAATACATCTCGACACCCGTCATTCAGATGGGATTGCCTCAATCGTTCAAGATCCCGGGGCCTAGAGTAGGTGGTGTTAACTCTGGTGCCCAACATAAATTCACTCTGAACATTTTTTAAAGCTTCCTCTTAAACAAGTTTGTAAAGTTCTATCTAACATCCCCAGGTGATTTGTGTGGTGTTACCAGGTGTGTAAAACGCTTCAGGTAGGAGCTCCCCTCTGATACAGTATGTAAAGCCCTTTGGGATGAAAAGTGCTATAATAATGTAATTATTATCATGTACTCACGCCCCGCGATTCTCAGAGTTTGAGCTTTTGATTCTTATTAACCTTAAGTTGTCACAATATGATCAAGTACGCAGGTCTTTTCGGTTAAAGATCTTAACCAGGGTCTTCCTCCTGTATTTGATTGGCCTGCGTGTGTATACAGTAAATGTTTTGTTTCACATCTGTGGACCAGCAGAAGCTCTTACAATGGTGAGCACAGTCGCAGTCGGAGACCGCCTGCAGTGTCTTTTGAAATGGTATTTGGTGAGCTTTTAAGACCTCGGATCACTGTAAATTTTAACTTTTAAATCAAAACCTTTTCAATTTAATAATAGTTTGGGGTGTCTGTACTGTCCACTTTGGGTTGTTGTCAGTGTATATTTTTACTGTATACTAACAGGGTGCTGCTGGAAGTGGTGTTTGAAAACTTGTTTATTTTAAATGCAACAGTGTTACTAAACGTTTCCATTCTACAACAGATAGCATCAGAGGTGTCTGGAAAGAGGCAGGGTGTTTCGTCTGGACAGTGAGAGGTACTCCACGGGAAAAGATACTGGCTTTTGGCTGTACAGTGTTCCTGAAGGTTAATCCTAGCTTTAGGGCACATAAAGCACAGTGCATCCTTTGTGTCTTCTACAATAAAGTCTCAAAGGCCATTCACAGAAAATGTAATTAATTTCAAGTCTTTTGAAGAGTTATAACTGGGATTCTGTTACCATTTTATGAAAGATATTTGTGGTTTTCCTATGTTTGACTTGTTCTTCAAGGTTAACAGGTAGTTTTGCGCGGCTGGATGTGTTGTTCTCCCGAGACCTTGGGTCTGCTTGGAAAAAAATGGTTCTACCTTGTAGTTTTGTGATTCTATTTTTATGAATTTTAAGTCTTTAAAAAATTATTTGGCTCGTACTGCTCATTGTTCTTGGCATGATTCACAAGTGGAGGTTTGTCGCAGTTCAGACTCTGTCAAGGGCTTTGTGAGGAAATGAAATGGTGGGTTTCACCACTTTTACTGCATCTGGTTAAGTGAGTTTTTGTAAGAGCGTGCAGCAGTAGATAAAATAGACCATTCTGGTTATTCCGAGTAAAAGCTTCCTTTTGAGGAAAGCTGTGTGGTTTGGATATGTTTGTGTCGGGGAATTGCGGAAGATCTGGGAGCAGCAGGCTGACGTGGGGCTTTTCCTGGGGCGAGTTGGAAGGGGGCGTACAGCTCCCCCGTCTGTCCCCATCGGCATCTGTGGGAGCGAGGTGGGGGAGATGCGATGCTGATCCTGGCTCTAAAAAAAAGAAAAACCTCCTGATTTCCAGCACGTTAATGCTTGCCCAGTTGGAAAGCCAGCGTTCTGTTGAAAATGAGGTGTCTGAGGTGTGGCTGTGAGCACGGGTGGCGTTTTCAGTAAGCACGGCTTTGGTGGGTTTGCACAGGTCTGCGGCGGCATTTGTTGACTCGGTTTTCCTTTCCTTAATTTTTCTTGGCGGCGCAGTGGTTATGCTGGAATGCTGGGTGTAATTAAACAGTAAAGATGTTCTGTAATGGGAAGAAAAGTGCAGTTGAGCTGAGGAGGTTTGTTCCTTTACTGCCGTGTGGGTGAGAGAGAGAGGAGGAGGAGGAGGAGGAAGAGGAGGAAGCATCTCTGCTGGAACAATAGCAGAAGTTTCAGGGACGTGTGACCGCAGATCAGAGCGCTCTCCATGCTGAAAGGCCACTGTGGCCTTTAACACTGCTCACACCATGGCATTGCACTTAAGCAGGTTTGTACCTATCTCAGTTTTCTACTTTTTTTAAACAATTAGTAGTTTGCACGGTTCTTACATAGGTTATGCCTGTACTATAGACAACAATTCAAGATTGTAGATTTCTTTTCAGTGTATTTAGGGTATTGATGTGTGACCAAGCGAAATATGGATCTCCCTCTCTTGCTTTTGAGCATGTACTATGCTCTTTACCCATAACTCTTTGCCAGTTTTTATTGCTCATCAAGTTGACTAAGAGGCATTCATTCATGCCAGACCTTGTATATTCTTCTCTGCTTAAATATTTACCAAGCAGTAGGAAAATGGCAACAAGCCAAATACGGCTGTCAGGATTTGCAAAAACTGCTTTAGATGATGCCATCTCAAGCTGGTGTTGTGCTGTCCGGGGTGTGGTCCTGTCCTGTTGTCCTGTGATGGACTGGTGTCCTGTCCAGGGTGTGGTCCTGTCCTGTTCTCCTGTGATGGACTGTTGTCCTGGATGGCTGTGCTGCTCTTAAGGATCAGAGTTGTTGAAATTGAGTAGCCATTTGAAAGTAGACAGTACATTGGTGTAAATGGCATTTATTGTTCCCATGGAGCTACTGCCCTCCATGTGTGTGTATATATATATATCCCGCTCTGCAGAACCTGAGCAAATGGAGGTTAAGCCCTTGTGATGAGAAAGACCTATTCCCTCTTCCTCTGCTTTTGAAGGAGCCCAAGCCATTCTGCTAGTCAACCTGATTTCAACTGGGCAGGTGCGATTATAAATTCTCCCATCTAGTAAAAGATTATTTTCTTCTGAAGTCATACTACTCTTTGGCCCTCGGTTCTATTTGTAGCTGACTCGGTGTGACGTCCCAAAGGGCTATCTGATATGTGTGTGTCAGGCGTAATGTGCAGACCGGGTGCTGGTATTGAGAGATGGGCAGCTCATGGGATAAGCGAGACCTCGTAAGAAAGCTGATCTGGAGACAAATTAGGTACAACAGATAAGCTGGGTTCATGCAGACGAATTATTTCTGTGCCCTGTTGCATTACTGTTTGATTCCTCAGACCCTAAGAAGAGTAACTCGGTAAAAGATGCATTTCTTCAGTGTCCATTCATGAGAAACTCTGAATGAAAACCTAACCCCTAAAGGAATTTGTTTTATCTATATCTAGTAGCACACTAGAAGTTTCATCTTCAAGCTTGAGTTTTGTGCTTGCATTTAACAGGTGACAAAATACTTCTTTGCCACAGATCAAGGTGCAGGGTTCAGTTTTTGCTGCCATATAGCTTTGTCTCTCCAGGTGCTTCAGAACATTTTTCGGTATAAAGATGATGAATGTAGGGATGACAAATGAGAAATCCAGAATCAAAAAAGTACGTTTTCAACTAAACCCCTTTGTGCTTGTTTTTCGTCACACCTACAATATGAATAAATCTCGCACCAGTATTAAGAGTTTTATCTTTTCTGTTTTCTAAAGGAATTATTTTACACTAACCTTGTGAAGAGCAGATTTATTTTTACCAGAACCCAGTATGCACTTTCACACCTGACAATGTTTGAAAAGGTCTGCAAGGATAACGTTTCAGCCGACCCCGGCTCGTATTTCAAACTTCTCCCACAGGCTGACATGAAGCAGTTACTTTGTGCTACTGTGCCTTGTGTTCCTGACACATTGCCGCAGACGGTCCTCTGCTGAGCTGTGCTGTCACTGTGGTGGCAGGAATCGGAAACCATCGTTCTTTGCCTCGGACATCAGTTGCCCTGTTCGTCGCCTGGCAGTGGAGACTGCTGACTTTCCTTCCCCTGTGCTGGAAACACAGAGGTGTGGGGTTTCTGCAAACATCCACAACAAAAGGCTAGAGAGCTTTGAGTTTAAAGGCATGCTGGACATACTGCACAGCTGTAACTGGCATTGTATCACTCAAGGAAGAATCGGCCATCTTCAGGAAGAATTTTACAGTGTATTTAATGGGCAGAACCAATTTTATTTTAAACTGGTAGATTTAAAAAAGTCAGATTATTAGAAGGCACTATCAGTCATTTTTATTGTACTTTGTGTTTTAAAGTGAAACATTATTTATATGTGGAAAATGTGTCTGTTAGGGCTGGGTCATATGGAGCCGTGTTCAGTTTTCAAGTTAGTGGCACGTACGTGTGGAAAATGTGTAATAGTTATATGGTGACTTGGCTTGTATTTTTTGTGAGTCTCGCCATTATTCATCTTGTTTTGAGGTGAAGGAAAGAGTGCAAAAAATTTATTCTGCGTGGTACGTTTTTGGACCTGGATGTTCCACTGTGGAGAAGCTCAAAACCCAAAGGTTATGTTAGGAAAGTGTAAGATGCCAAATAGACAAGTATACAGTCTCTGCTGCTGAGGATCCGTCATTGTCAGAAGACATCTGCTATGTTTTACAGTGAGACCATTGTTTCCATGGTAATGCAGCTGTAAAAGTTCTCATTTCCAATGAGAATCTAAAGAAACGTTTCACATGTAACCACAGCAGTTTATGAGATTCTGAGGTTTTATTGAGAAAACATTATATAGGTAAATTCATGCTGGTGTCATGGGAGAGGGGTGACGGTGAAAGCCACAAGACTAGGTAGTGTGTGTGGCCACCACGGGAAGCCATACATCTGTGAGGCTTGCTGGGCTCTGGGCTGTAGATGGTGTCCCAGTCCTCTCCTGGAGCCTAGACCAGCATGTGGCCGTTCGCTAGGGTGAGCCACACCCCACCCCGGCTTGTGGGATTTGGGTCTGGCGGTTGGGGCCGTTGCCCTCGTGCTGCTTGTGTATCGTGTGCTGTCATGGCAGGATGAGCTCCCAGGGAGGGTAGCCAGTCAGGTCCCGGGGACCTGATCCGTGTGGTGCCACGCGGTCAGGCTCCGGGTTCTGCCGGGGACTCGGCGCTCCTGACCCGACCATGAAAGCTGCCAACGCCACCATCGCCTGTAGATCGGGTCTTATGCACAAAGAGTAACCTCTGTAATTCTGCGTCACACACGCCGATATCCTTCAGTATTGTCAGCATGAAACTGTAAGTCCTCAGGAAAGAGGAAAGGAGCCCCTGACTGGCTGTTCCACCTGAGGACTTGCTCCAACATATCGTAGGAAGGAGATGTTTACTTGATGAACAAGGAGTTTGATTTTTTCCTTTCTTTATTTTTCCACCAGGCCTGTCACTGAGTTTCTGCTGGTAAAATCGCCTCGACGCCTGGGCCCAATCGGCACGCGCTCATTATCAATCTCCCTCCTCCTTATGGAAGGGTCGTCCGGTTGCTCAGAGAGAGTGATGTCATATATATGCTGGAGTGTATATATGGGATGATGTCTAATTCTCCTCTCTCATCACCAGGCGTCAAGGTGGTTAAGGACAGCCCTTGATTTCAATCACCACGGTTTCTAACGGGCTCTCTTCATCTCACTATTTCTTCAAACTCCTTTTCGTTCCTTTCCTGACCGCCCCTCTGATTTATTTGTTTCTGCCTGTAAAGATTCAGGTTTTGCATCGACATCCTGTGGTTTGACTCTCGACCTCTTGGACGATCAGCCTGAGGAGGATACAAGGAATCGGATCCTCACCCTCCCTGAAAAGTAGGGAATTTTGGATGTGTTTGTTCCTTTATTAAAATATCCAGTTCTTCTTTTCCTTAATAGGGAAGTTTTAATAAGAGTTTCTTCATCTTATTTCATTGTCCCGTGTGTTTGACAAGCACGTGAATGCGTACTAAAAATCTGTGAAACTCCTTCTGTGGCATGTCCATAGTGTGATAGTTTTATAGGATTGAGAAAACATCTTTTCAAAGTGTTCCTTGATAGGTGATCTACTGCAGATGGAGTATGAACTGTACATTAAGGAATGGGGTTATTTAATTAACGCCAATTAAGGAAACACCAGTGCTGTAGTGTCGAGTTGCTCGGCTTTGTGAACCATGCAGAGCCTGATGAAAGTTTAATTGCAGACGTAGAAAGGTTGTGGGAGTCCTGCCCAGTCTTTTTGAATTTGGATGGGCCCTGTGTTTCTTAAAATGGATTAGACCTCCCAGTGGAATGCAGCACACTTTTAACAATGACCCCGTGTTACATGTTCTAGGTTTTTTTTTTTAAATAATGAAGGTAAAAACTGAACTTTTTCAATCTGTGTCAGGGCTGTTCTGTGTTTGCAGTTCTCATCGGAAGTCCCTTTGAGGCTAGCGAAAGGTTCATTTCATATGGCACTGTTCATCTGCCATAGTGATAGATGTGTTGCAAATGGGCTACAAAACTCTCATTGGTTATAATGTTGAATGTCGTGCAGAAGTGCTTTAGACAAAACATTGGCATACTCTAAAATCATAGAAGAAATGGATAGTGGGGTTTGAATGTGAATTGCTAAAGTATCTGATCCAAGCTGGCACGATGAAGTTATAAAATGCTTTATTATTTTACAGATACATTTCTAACTAGCTTAAAGAATTTTGAGTTAGGTTTTGAAGATCAGTTAGAGTCTGAGAGCGGTGTATTCCTGCATCATGTAAAAACTGGAAGGTTTAATAAATTGGCCTTTCTCCTTTGATTGCCAGTATGATGTTTCTTTTCCACATACCTTGTTTGGATAAGAACGGTTACAGACGAGAGGCGGCCGTTCAAAAGTAATGTAATTTGCACACCAGACTAGTTTAATCTTTAGAAACACAGCTTGTTTGTATTTTCTGGTGCTGTCATTATCTGGGCTGTTTAATGTAATGCCATTGTTTATCTGCTAAGATGTGGAAAACTTTACTTTGACGGTTTTATCTTTTTTTTTGTTGTTGTTGTTTTTGGGGATACAGAAGTCTACAGAGGAGGGCAGCCTCGCTGAATTTATCATATGAAAGCAGTTGTGCATGGGGATTTCTGAGAGGGGGCTAGCTGAACCATCATGTGGTAGGATTGGATTTTTAATCTTCATGTGAAATATACGGTATTGGGGAGGAAAAATGCATAACCTGTGTTTTGGTACGGCAGAAATGTGAGATTATGTTGATCCTGCTGGTCTGCCTCCTTTTTTTTGCTTTCACTCATTTTCAGTGCCTGCCAGAGTCTCGCTAAAAACATTGGCTTAGGAAAGGAACTTCGGCTGCTAAGCAACTGTGAATGCTGATTTAGTCTGACAACTCTAGACACTCCCCCTCCTAGTGAGCCTCACATGGATAAGGTAACCGGTTGTTCTCCCAAGTAAACTTGGCACTTGAGCGCTGCGTGGAAATAAACTCCCGATCCGGACCTTGAACTCGGGGCAAATATCCGTGCACTTCTGACAGGGGAGCTGGCAGCTCGGAGGTGCGCAGGAGAAATGCGGGATGAGCTCTTGGCAGGGTGTTCGTAGGGAGAAGACGAATTCCTGCCTGCCTGCCTGCCTGCAAAAAAAGAAAAGTTGCAAAGCTTATTACCGCCGCACGGCTGAGTCTGGCTGGGTGAAGAGAGCAGCCTCTCTGGAGAGGAATTTGTGTCCAGGCTGCTGTTTTGATTTTTTTTTCTTGGTGCACGCGTGGTTTAGTCTGCTTAGTGCTGTGCAAAGCAGTAATGGGCTGCATACAGGGAGCAGACGTGCTGGCAGGAAAGTGAGCAGTGCTTATACTGTACGGTAGCTCTATATGGGGCGGACAGTTCAGACCAACAGACGTCCTCTGTGTACCAGGCACACAGCGCGGTAAGTTACACCCGCAGCCCATTTTCATGAAAAGCTCCGCTGTAGAATTTTCCAAGAAAACTTCTGAGATGAACTGCAGAGGCCTGATCGGTGTATGAAGTCGAGGTCTGACTGACGTGGTCTCTGCATTGTCTCTGCGAAAATCTCGCAGGGGAAGGGCTCTTTACAGCACATTTTCTGTGTGCCAAAAATTTTAAAACTTGTTCTTGGCCACGGTTTGGTGCTCTTTTCCTGGAAAAAGATCGGTCTCGGATAAATGAACACCATTTGACTGTCATTTAAATGATTGTTTTACTGTATGGGTTTTACAGCTGAACACATCTTCATTCATTTTCTGCTTACTGAAGTACCCATTTAAATGTATTATTTTGTAACTGCACAGTTGTGGTGTATTAGTCGTTTAATCAACTCAAGTTATGCAGTCTAGTTTTTAGAGTTTTTTTGTTTATGGATGAGAATTAAGCAGAGTACTATGACAAGCAAATGTTTCTAAAACCAAACAATGTGCTAATGATTCTGAGATTATACAGCTCAGATTTCATTTTTATAGCCACTTACTGTGGGTAATACAAGCTCAGAGTTCAAGGTCTGTGTTTTTATGTTAAGTGTTAGTTTGGGGTGGATCTATTTCTTCAAACTTTATTGCAGACATTTGCATGACTGTAAATGACTAAGCATTCTGGCTTTTCCCAGAGTAACCTTCCATTCTCTGTAAGGTAGCAGAAGATGAAATATTGTTAAACTTTTTAAACAAATACAAATACACATTTGTTACCAAGGATGTGAATCTAATCCTGTTGTCTTTGGTAATGATTGACTACTGTATGTACGGTTCGAGTGTATTGATTGCATTGTTATAGTCCATGCAGTATTGAAGTATGTGTTCTTTGGTTGTAAATTATAGTCAGGAAATTTCCAAAACATACATTTCTTTAGAACAAACTTGTATTTCTGTGTGTTTGAGCTAGTTTAGCCTGAAACTGCTATTAGAGCTAGTTAAACTGTTCTAATAGTCAAGCTATTAGAACAGTCTAACCTAGAATATTTACACAGCAAGAACCATCATACTCCACACCTATACAAGGCGAGGACCGAAGTTAATACTTAACATCTTAATCTTCTGGGATTGTCTCCGCTTACACATGAATGAATAAGTGAAATTGTATTAGGAGTAACTTTAACCAATCAAGAGTAGCTAGAAACTCTACACTTGCACATCGTGAACACTTCAAAACTTGCATAGTAGCTGACCCAATATTATAGAGCATAGAGCATTGATTTTTAGATAATGCCATTAGATTTTAATCCAACTGCTTTATTTTTTTCTTAAACTCTACCAGGTTAAAAATAGATCTTGGTCTCACCTTCCCTGGTTATGTACTGTGGGTAAATACAATTTTAGAACAGTTGCTTGAGGCTGGGTGCTAAATTTGTGTCAAATCGTCAGCTTCCTCAGTTACAGTACGTCTTACACCATTTTTAACTTCTCTCCAGTCCAGTAGGTTTCATTTTCTTGAAAGATTGGTGATCTAAAACAGTTCATATAAATGAGTTAGAATTAAAAAAAAAAATACATCCTAAGCATGTTGAGGCAGGCTGTGAATGAATCATTGTTATGGATAATTTACCTCGTTGGCAAAAGCAGTTCTATTTTAAGCAGAAAAAATAAAGCTTTTCTCTAAATGCCCTTCGGCAAAAGTATTGATGTAGGTATCTCAATAGATCTGAATTAATTGATGCTTAAGTGTGCATGGTGGCTCATAAGATCCATTGGAAAGACTAATGAGTCTAATATGTTTTTGAAGGAAAAATCCCATGTGATGCAAAATAAGTTGTATTTTTCCTGCAGATCTATTTTTGTTTTATAAGGGCAGGGTTGCTGGATAAATATTGGATGTAGTTGCCATTAAATCCTGTAGCATCCCGCTTCCTAAAGACACGGGGAATGTTCAGGTGGTGTCGTGACTTCGGTTTGTCCCGCTATCAAGATGCTGTCATATTTCTGTGTTGAAGGGCTGCTCAGTGTTGCTCGGCACCGGTTCGAGTGCAGAAGAAAAATGAGAAATTCATTTTGCTCGGTCAAGAAAGAAGAGAGCAAAACTTAAAATGCCGACCCTTGGGAGGGGGGGTGGGGGGTGGAATGGGTCACCTTAATCAAGGTTGACGATCTGCGGTTCTCAAAGCAGGGCCAGCTGTGGTTCTCCAAACAAGTTTGAACACAGCAGTCCAAAGACACACAAACTTCCAGCCTGGCTGGCTGCTAGGAGCAGACACTTGGACGGGTGCACGATCGGCTTTCCCAACAGATCGACGCGGCCGGTTTGCTTCTGTTGCCTCTCTAAAGGGTGAGCAAAGATGGAGGAGCAGCCGAACTGCGGTCTGAAATCAGCTGCAAACGGCACTGTTATACTTCAGCTGTAACAGTGCTGCTGTTTACACCCTCACACAGGATCCCTGGAGCTCACAGATCCAAGTTGCAGCTTACTGTGTGCAATTTAATCATCATCCAACTTCTTGCTGTGCTTCCCACAGGTAGCAGGAACAATACAAGCTGCTTAATATCTAAACAGATGTTTCTGTCTTCAGCTTTTCATCGCTTCAGTTTTCTCACATTTCTAGCTCATTAAATGAACGTTTCACACCCTGATGGGGCAACCGCACTAGTAAGTGCTGTTTAGAAATGGCTTTTTTGTTTTTCCTACATTTAAATGCTTGCCTTATTATTTTAGGGTTCCATGTTGAGGAAGAAATAAGCATTCCTTCCTTCCTCTTACTCGAGCAGGTTTGCCTCGAGGGACTTTAAACAAGACTCTACGGAGTTCAAGTGATCCTGAAATTACAGGAGATTAATCCGGGGGCAGCAATCTCTCTGCTGAAATTGGATTCTTGTGTCAGAGACAAGTCTCTGCAACCGCCAGGGGGTGGGGTCTACTGTTATAAAAATACCTAGGACTTTAAGGATTGGGTTAAAAATATAGCGTAACTGCTGTTTCGTTTGTGTATATGATCACAATTATGCAACGGACCATAATCACCGACATTCTCCGTTCTGAAGTTCTTTGGAATTCTACATTCCAGCTTGATGGATTCAATCCTGAAGGTTAGGGTACAGAATGGCCAGCATGGGACATGCATACTTTGAAGTGTTCCTCATTTCTATAAATTAAAAGAACCATTTCCAAATCAATTTTAAATGCTGTGCAGATGTATCAGCATCCCTAAACAACATTTTGCTGCTTTTTAAAGAATTCCTGAGTTACAGTTTACCCTTAAAAACTGACTTTTGTGAATGCTCATTCAAATTTGAAAGCAAAAAAACAGTCCTAATTGATTATGTTCTTGTCCTACAGCAACATACATGGGGTCCTCTCTCTCATTGCATCTGACAGGAGTGCAGTAAAGCATGCACTTCTTTATTTTCTGACTATTTAGAATTGGTTTGAATTACTGAGCCCCCGGGGAAAAGAACATGGTGATTTTTAATGCGAGCAGACAGACATTTGATTTTGGAAAAGCAGCTCTTGGTTTTTAGGTTCAATTTGTTTTCCATGTGCATTTCTGTCACTCCTTGTCAGCAAAACATTTTGTAACCGATGCATCTTGAGAGTGTGGTGCTTTCCTACAAAGTGTAACGCCGTAGTCGAAGCGTGCCAGGCTGGGTATGCGTATCCATCTGGGTATGCACTTCAGCAACGCAGGCGTGGCTCCTGTGGAAAACGAATGCTCTGTACGTTGGGGAGAAATCGGCAGACAATTCCCAGAGAGATGTGCTGATCGATCGGGAGATCAGGAACACGGAAAACCAGAATGGGGGGGTCAGAAAGGGAAATGTGTGATGGAGAGCCCATAGTTTCCTTTCTATTCACCAAGATATTTAAATGAGTCATCTCCTAGAATGTGGTTCTTGAGGCTTTTGGTGTTGTGGTATTGGTCAGTGTTTATCAATAGACTGTGCAGCTCTGGTGTTTGGACATGGCAGGCAACCTGAGGATGTCAATCAGGCACTGAGAAGTCTGACCCCGGATGTGCATTCTTTCATCCCTGCCTGAATATTTTTTATGTCATTGCCTCAAAGTCTTGGGTTTAATAGGGAGCTTGTGAAGGTGTGTGTGTGTGTGTGTGTGTGTGTCTGGGGGGGCGGATTAATTTGTGGACGAGGGCTTATGACTGCTCAAACAGTTTTGTCCTGAGCTTTTAATACTATAGGATGGGTTCACCTCGCAAGGTTGTCAAAATGGCAGTCAATGCATCTCAGTGCTGGGAATGTAAGTAAATGACTGAGAGTGTTTCTAATGGCTAGTAAGACAAACCATAAACAGAGCACATAATAGTCAATTGAAATGCATTAAACCAAAGGTTATCGATTGTGTTCTTTCCTCACGAGCAGCAGGATATTAATGGAAGGAGTGCACCATGATGGATTGATGCAATAGCAGTTTTTTTTTAACCTGTTTTTTGTCAGCCACAGTATCTGGCAAAAGTGATGTCACCAACTTATTTTTGGTTTTGTGTGGATTTTAATGTTTCAGTTTTCCCGCCTGTCTAATAATGTGATCTGAGGCCATTTTAATTATACGGAAAGTTTTTATTTTCCACCAGCGCTTACGAGGTGAAAGTTCTTAAATCAAGAAAGTAGTTCAAGTGGGAAGCTGTGTCGGCATGCATGGGCTGCAGAGGAGCGCGTAAAGGTTTACTCCATACAGAAAAGAGAAGAGAAACACGGTCTGTGGAGCACACCCGAAGAAGGCTCCACAGCCGAAACATTGTTTCTCTTCTCTTTTCGGAAGGAATAAACCTTTACTTAGCTCAAGAAATCCTTGTTTGTGGAATTCCCCAACCTGGTTGCTTTACTCTTTCTACGAAAAACCCTAAAGATACAATATTTCTTCTCAAATTCTAATGGCAGTACAGCTCAAAGTGGCTGTTCGGTGCTTTTAATGTACAAACCCACTGTGCTCAACTATCTGTCATATCTCAAAAATATTTAATATCCATATCTGCACTGCATATTCAATTTAATAGGGATTTCTAGGGAGTACTTTTACGTCAGTTTTGTAGAGACTATGCATATTCAAAGACCTAACCTTTTTAAACTGTATAAGGTGGTAGTTTTTCTTTATAGCATCAACATTCAGTTATGCTTGCAGTTATAACACTGCTGTTTGTTCTATAATACTGATCTTAAAATGCCAAAACGGAGATACACAGTATACAGGGGAGGTTATAGAGGGCAGAATGCATTGCTAGACAGTTTTCCTCCGTTGTTTCCCTGCCCTAAATAGAAATAAATATGAAACTGTTAATTGTAACCAGGTCATAAGGCTCCTCCTTATTGATTTAGAAGATGCGGTTTTTAAACGGTTGTGGTCCCATTGTCGGTAATGGATATATCACAGACTGCTGACTTCTCATCTCCTTCAGGCATTAAAAATTCAATACAGTATCATGACACAGTTAGCCTCATTATTGCAGAGGCAAGCGTGACCTGTGTGTCGAGGTATTGGTGACATGCTGCTAAAGAAACCGGAGAGGGGCTCCATTGTGTTGATACAGTCCTAATTTCCTAAATAAAGAAAATGTTCTAAATCTACATTACTTAATATATTTAGAAAGCTTTCTTTAATTCATTATATTTACTACCTTGGTTTATATCATCTCGCCAATAACAGTTAGTCCTGGCTCTGTGTGTGAAAAGTGACTTTAATGCCGAATCTGGGCAGGACTGTAGACTCAAGAAGAGAGGCTGGGGGGAAATAAAACTAAACCTCCTTTTAAAATCGTTTGAATCCCAGACTTTCAAATCCCGCTTAAACGATTTCAACAAAGCAAATAAATATCTAAAAATCTAAAATCTGTTTGTGAAAGACTTGAGGAGAATGTAGCTTTTGCCTTTTTAAATGACTTTCTGGGTACTGTGCCAACTGTGATTTAATTACTTCCAAACGTCTTGCTCGAAGTATTTGCTGAGGGTTTTGTTGGTGTTCCAGCCATAAATGTGATGAACCTGTTCTGAGCTGGTGTGGCTGAGGAAGGCAGTACAGTGGTTAAGCCCGAGAGGTTTTGGCTCGAGCTTCTGTGTGAGTGCAGTGATCTTGAACAGAAGGCCTTTGTGTTCCTTATTATTCTAGTAGCCCAGTGAAGTCGGAACTGCCTGAGTTCTGAACTTGAGAAGGTCCTGCCTTTCTCGTTACTGAAAAGTACGAGACTAAACAACCGGCTGGTTTCTCCTCAGCTAAGTTTTATTGTTTCACCTTCTCGGGCTGTCTTGGATCAGGGTACAAGAAAACGCCAAAAAAGAGAAAACGGGCGAAATAGTGTAGAAAAGAAAGAAGGGAATTGATTGTTTTTAATAGACTTTCTTCATTGATTTATGCCGTGTAATACAGGGCTCACATTTTAAATCTCCATGTGGACTTTGGATTTGTTTGTCGGTGGCTTATAAGATGTCTCCAATTGTACGAGGCTCTGCTGCACATGCTTCGGCGATAGTGTGTTTTGTGTGTTTTATTCTCATTTTATTGAGAAGAGCCGTCCACTGGTGCTGCACTTTTCTAGGTGTTCATGTACTTTTGTCCTTTGAACTGACATCGTTGGGTTGTGTTGGGTCCTGAATGGACGTGTTTGGATGTTTTTTTTTCCTTTGTGCATTTTTAAAAAATATAATGCAGTATATGCCCTGATGTGAAACCCTTAACACTACGCAGGTGCCAGATTTATTTAAAGTCTGCTTATACATTAGGTCATGTTTAATGCATTAAGGACCTGAAATATACCATACGCTAACTTACGCGTGTTCCCAATTAATAAAACTCTTTAATTTAGGATGAACTATAAGATTAACTGGAGTAGAACTCTTCAGAAATGTGGTTGGAGACCTCTAACCTACAGTAAATTGTCATTTTGCCTTGGTGTAGCTTTCAATTTTGTGCGGTCCTATGGCTTAAACTTTTTTCTTCATTATTTGGCTAAACCAAGATTGAAGTTCATCTTTAGAACAGGTATGTGCGTGTAGTTGTGCTGTCCTGAGGTCTGACCAAGAAGTCCAGTGCTCTTCTTAACTTTCTCAATTGTGTGAAATCTTTTAAAAATCCAAGCCATGCCCTTTTCCTGAAGTTTCCTTGTTTTGTGTTTTTTCCCCACTCCAGGAAGTTAATAGAATTATATTAAGATTCATAGGGTATTGAAGTGAAACAGAAAAAAATCCTAGGAATACTGTCTCTCAGGACTCTTAAAAGTGAAATATTAATAACAATTTCTCCTGTCAATTTTTTACACCATGTTGAATTCGCCTGGTGATATGATTGTACTGGTCTTTGCAGTTATATTATGTGATTGCTGGCGAGTTGAGAATGTGACCTTTGTTTGTACTGAATTAATTGAGTTGGATACTTCCAACCTTTCTTCAGCCTCACAATAGTGCTGGTGGGACATGTGTTCAAGCTCATGAGCAGATGAACAATAAATCATTTTAGTGGACATGGTTATTTCTAATTCATGAAAGCTAGGGTGAATCAGGATTTTCAAAGTCACACTACAACACTTCTCAATTCATCACTACCATCAAAGGATTTCTGGATTTTAAATTGCTGAGCAACGAACCTGTAAACCAAAAATGTTTCGATTGTTCCAAATGTGCCGTTCTTGAAAGGTGGTCACATTTTTAATACAGGCTGTTTGTAAATATTCAACAGTTGGAGGGGAACCTCGCTAATTTGAAGATTCATGACGCAACAAATGTAAAGTAAGGTGTTTAGAAAATGTAATATTGTGTTTTACCCTGGACCATAGTTGTCTCGTAGTAACCCTTTGAACATTTTGATTCCCAAATGTTTTTTAATATACCTCGCATGATTTTCCCTATGGTTTTACAATAGGAAAGTCAATCACAATTTATTTTTACTGCTGCTTTTACTGTTTTATGCTGTGCTTTTCCAGGATACACTCTCCCTTTACCATGGTATAAGTACTGTCAACCTCTACAGCTTTATTTAAGTAAATACAGTGTGTATTCTACTTAAAGATTTAATGTGAAAATACAGATGCTCCTAATAAAATATTCACTTTAGGGTTTATTAATCTTTTTCCAATTTAATTTTCAACTTCTCTATTTTACTTTCCAGGGATGGATCCAGATGCTGATTATTTGGGATGAATCTAGAATGTTGAAATTTTAGAATCTTGTATTTCCTGGATGAGCACGGCACGGCTACAATGAAGTTGAAGATGGTGACCAAGAAGCCAAACCCGTTGGTTAACTTCAATGTGATCTTTGAAGTGTGCAAGACGGCCTTATCCCTCTGAATGTGCTGGGATCTGTTATAAGTTGAAAGACAAATTTGGTTCGTAAGTCCTTAAATATAACTGCAAATTGCAAAATGAGTGTTAACAATGTGGGTGAGCAAAGGAAGATGGAATTTAGACTTGAAGCCTGCAATAGCAAGAGAGTCTCATTGCTGATAGGAGATCGAAATGGCAATAAGGTCCTCTGTAATACAGAGTCTCTTCCAGATTCCTTTAGAAGCATCAGTAGTTTGAGCAGTGGGAGTACAGGTAGTCCTGATGTTGAGATGATTGAGTGTGACCTGAGCATGGTGCCGCATGCAGAGGACTTTGCTGATGGCAATGTGTTTCAGAGCGATGGCTTCAATTCCACTGTGCTAAAGAAACCTGGAAGGCTTTGTGACAAAGTGGAATTACCTGATTCGGAATCTGCTGGCTGCAGCATGTCTTCACAGGAGTCCATGGAAAATTCACCCCAAAACCATCTCGGGATGGAATTGGATACATGGAATGATAATCTTGCCCTTGAGACGTCGGGCTTTCAGGAATATAGCAGTGGCCAGAATAAGTACAACGTAGACGTGTGTATAAGGTGCACAGGTTACTCTTTGGGCCGACGAATTTCTGAAACTGATGAAGAATGGCTAGAGGACGCTCCTGAAACCGAAAACCCAGGGTGTGCCAACGAGGAGGAAAACATCTCTGTGGGAACCGGACAGAGTTCCCTGGATGATCCGAGTTCTGGTGAGCTGTTAGTGAGGAGAAGCAGCTTCGATGCAAGTGGCTCCGACAAGCCTTCTAGTCTGTCTGTGGTGGAAGAGTCGAGCAGCTCTTGCAGTGTCCCTGCTGACTTGGGCAGGCTGTCGAGCGTGATGCCAGACATTTGTGGAGGTTCTCTGGAGGGGAGACGTGTGGTCAGAGACGGCATGGACGTTGGAAATTGCACTGTGGAAGCAGTCAAGGAATGCACTGGAGAATCTTTAAGCACAGACAATGGTCTGCCCCTTGAAAAGTGTTTTAGCAGTTTCCCACGTGAGATGGAAGGGACTGAAGGAAGGGTTTCTCATGCATCTTTCAGTCCAAGTAGCTGTATGAACTTGAGAGAGCCGCGTGTGGAACGTATGTCAACAAATGATGTAAGAGGCTTGAATGCTTTATTTGGCCAAGACTGCACAGCACAGGAGACCTGTGGAGAGACGGGTGTTGATGCCGCAGATCGTGGCTCAGTTTGGGCGAGTGCGGTTGAGGTGAAGGGTCCTGAACAGTTGCAAAGTATATTGCTTCCTCCCAAAGGAGACTCGGCAGCGGAGAGCAAGACGTTTCTGGTTATTAGTTCTGAGGATTCGGATTGCAATTGCAGCGTGCAGACCTCTACTCCTCAGCCGGATTCCCGGAATGTAACTTTCTGCGTCCATTCGTTCGACAATGACGTTTCTGAGCAGCCGTCGGACATCCGCGAAGGTGATCTCGGGAGCCCGGCTCATCGGATCGTTCAGCAGCGGCCTCCCTCGCCAAAAGAGCCCACAAGAACAAAGCCGTCTGCGCTGGTGGCAAGCAAAAATGCCAAAGCCGAGATTAAGAAGTTTCCTAAGCCCGACTTTAAGAATATAAAGCCTAAAGTTGTTTCGAGACCAGTCACTTTGTCAAAGACCTCAAGTTCGGCACGAGCAAAGGCTTCTCCGCGGCCCGCTGTGGCCAGCAGAGGCCCTCCCTCTCTCTCCCCTCCCAGGGACGTGCCGCAAACGGGACAGAAGAACTCTGGGTCGGGATCTTGGAAAAGTCGGAATAAGGTGGTTCTTCCCTCCGCTGGTCCGGGCAGACCACCCGCTAGCGCTTCAAACGAAATGTCCACTAGGGTCCAGAAAACGTCCTCCAGCTGTGTCCAGAAGATGGCGGACAGAGACGGCTGTGCCAACTCCTCCAGCTCGCTGACCTCTGACCCTGCGGTCGGCGGCGGCACCGCCAAACACCCGTCTAAGCAGGGCAGCCAGAACAAACCCGCTGCGTCTTCGCCGAAATCTTCGCCTCGGAAGGAGCGCACGGGATGCGGCTTGCTGTCGTCCGTCGTGCCCGAGGCAGCGCAGAATCGCATTTCGCCGGAATCGCCCCCGGACGACGTACGAGAGAGATCTGCAGTAAGTACGGTGGGTTTTCTTTTTCCTCCAGTATCATCTAGTTTGTTAGCAGCAGCTTTTAACAAAACCAATTAATATTTTGAGTGTACATCATTTTCAATAATTATAAAGACACCGAATAGACATGTTGTTATGGTGCAGCTTATGTTCACCATACAGTATGTCTGCATGATATTGCTGCAGTCCGTCTTTCATTGTCAGTCTTTCTGTCGCGTAGCTCGTTATCTGTGCAAGTCATTGTGTGCTCTGAGAAACTATTTTTGGGCATACTGGTGTGAGTTTTTATTAGACTTCACCAAAACAATGAGGAATGTAAAGGAAACCTGTGAGTTTTATCTGTACGTAAATAGTTCTTGGGAGTTGTTTTTTTTTTTAGTTTGAATTAGTTTTGCACATGTTGATGGCAGTGCTACACTGCAGAATGGACAGGAAACGGCTTCTCTCATGAAGGACACGCGGTTCTTGGGTTCAAAGTGTGTGCAGAATGAGCACAAGTAACACAAGCTTCCTGATGGAGCTGGCCCCGAATATCCGTTTCCAGCATCTGCGAGGCGTGTTGAGAGAGCTGTGAGTAGTGGTCGGATCAGCTTTAACTTTTTTTTTTCCCCCATGGCTTTTGTGTTACACAGCCTCGCGGTATTGAGCATTTGGATACAGTGCAATCAGTCATTAGAGGCTGGAGGATTGTTTGATTATAATGCCATTGTATGGCATCCCGTCAATACATTGATATAAAAAAAGAAAACATGAATATATGTAAAGCATTTATAGTACTAGTTTCGAATACATCATGAATATTATATGCCTACACTGCATACAGTCTCGCCTTTTTATCCATAGGGCAGCTTCAGTAATGGATTTATTCTCAATCCCGTTCAGTCTTTGAGTCTCAAAGGTGGGGTGATGCTGAAGTTCTCAGGCAAGATTTTTGCACGGTTTCGGTCCGCAATCAAACGCTCGTATTGGTCATGTGATGCAGTGCATATGACTTGGTAAGTTGAATATTGTTTTAAAAGAAATTCATTTAGCAAAACAAACCTTGATATACAGTATGACTTAAGTCAAAGACAAGGCGCAATGTATCTGCGATTGTAGCTTCCAGGTTTAATCATTATACTCGAAATACCCTGCCTGCTAGTGAATTAATAACTGCTTTAACAAAAGCAGAAACCATGCACTCCCCCAGCCTGACGGCAGAGCGTGTTTATTGTTTCTTATCCCGTTGCTGAGTTTAGTGAAAACATTTCTACTGAACGGAAACATCATGTTGAAATGGAAGAATTGGCTCAAGCCAAAAAGGTGCTTGTATAGTAGGAGCACAACATTACTTTTAAGTAGTCCGTCGTTAAAAGTATGAAAGTTAAAATCTGGTTTTGACAGGCTGAGGAGAAGATGGAAGAATTTGCTTATTACCTCCCGCCTTCAGGTAAAATTTCATTCCGTTATCACCTGCCAGGCCTTTTTTGAGCGGTTCCCCCGATTTTCTCGCCTCGTCACAATCCCAGTATGCTGTAAATTCCTGCGCTGTGCCAGGGGCCTGCCAGACTTGAGCCCCATTTCTGAGATGAGCTGGGGCAACGTGCTGTCTAGGGCTCGGGACCCCACTGAACAAGCTGTCAAAATATGTCAAAATTTGCTGGTTTCAGCATTTCTTTTTTTTTTCTTCAAGTAATGAAGTGAATCGCAAAGCTTTTTTCTTCCTACCAGCGTATACAACAAATCCTCTTTCCAGCTGCTTTTCCCAGTGCAGGGCTGCAGGGGAGCTGGGGGCCAGTGTAGTGTGTGCTGTATTGTTGTTCTATTCAAATGTTTGTCTGACTCCAGCTTGATTTCCAGGCGCTTATTTCCCAGCGAGTGAGAGCATCTCGAAGCAGGTGGGGGAAAATCTGTTTCTAAGAAATCAAGGAACCCCAGAGTTTAATCGGATAATCTAGCCGACTTTGATACCCAAGGAGTGTTTTCCATTGTACAGCCTCTCTAGCTTACATCGAGAACGAGTCCGAACCTCAGTCCTACACTCTGCCCATGTGTCAAGCTACTCCATGAAGTGTGGGCGATGTTGTGGACTTGAGGCCCATGTGCACCAGAAAGTGGGTGTGGAGTGAATTGATGCAGTGAAATCAGTTGAACGTGAACCCGATTCCCAGAGCTTCCCCACCGCAAGCAAGACGGCAGTGCCGAGTCCACTCTCGCAGCGGTGTGGACTGAGCGGTCAGGTCCGGAGGCAGTCCGCACCACAGAGGGATAAAATAACATCTTGGACCTTTATGGGGGTGGGAGGGGGAATCACGATTTCGATACTCGGTTTAGGATTCGGATTCTTCAAGGTTTACTTGCTGTGCGAAGCTTGAAATTTGGTTCCTTTTGGAGTGAACGCAAAGCCTTGGAATATAAAGTTATAAAACAGGAAGCCGGCAAAACAATACATTTTCATTTGACAGTCCTCTGTAAGACGCAGTCCGACACATCAGCATTCGTCCTCTGGATTCTGTCAGTTTTTTTCCCTGCAAAGTGTTGCATCATATCTGTTTTGCCAGAGGTGTACTGCATGTGCAAATGTTTTTGAGAAAGTATTGCCGCCCATCTAAACTCGTGTTACACCGGTGGTGGGAGGTGTGCTTCCACTGTCCTGTTGAAAGACTGGAAGGAATACTTGGCTGGCTGGGTGCCAGTATTGTCTTTTTTTAATTCTGCGGGTTTGAGAGACTGCTGTCGGGGAAATGCGTGGTTTGTGTGTGCATAAGGCATCATCTTTAATGCTTCATTTCTACCTCAAAATAAAATACCGTCATTTTTCCCACGTGACGTGTTTCGTTCTGTTGTTTTTCCGATCATGCGAAATTCCAGATGACAAAATAGAAATTGGTATTTGATGAAGACGTCGGTCCACCCTCATGTATTGGAGAGTTGTTGATTGTTGGTTTTTTTTTTGAAGTGATGTAAAACCTTTATTCACCCGTTCTTGAAAGCGAGGCTTTTTTTCCGGTGAGCATAAGACCGTTTGTTTAAGAAAAAAGTTAATGCCGAAAGACTGAGACAAAACTTTTTTTGTGCATTTGCAAACGTACTGCTGAAATTTTTAATTCATCTTTTGAGCCTCAGTTCTTAAACTAGACTTACCATGTAGAAGCAAGAACTAGAATTGTTTAATCAAGACGTATTTTATTTTTGCTAGATTGTTGTATTGTTTCACAATGCTGTTAGCATTTGTGTTTGGTTAGAAATTCGAGTTTTACATTATGTATTTAACCTGCTGTCCGAATGGTGATGCACGCTTTTTATTTTTACAAGCACCTGGTCACTGCAGGTGTTGAAAACTTTTTTTTTGTAATGAAGTCTATGGTGAATGAATTTAAAAAATAAGATTGTTTTATTTTGCAAAGCTTTAATGGAAGACAACCTACCGTAGGAGCTAAGCAGAATATATCCACGCACGAATTAGCAGGTATTAATATTTCAGTTACTCGTAAGGTATACAATTCCTTCTGTCTTCCTTGAGCAAGTACCTTTTGAGCGTCTTGTGTCAGTGGACGATTGTAATTCTACTAGTGGTAATGTACAGTGAGACGCAGACCGCGACATTCAGTAAGTTTGTCGAATATAATGCTTGCAGTGAACTCCAAATATTTACTGGTATGAAAGTGAGCTTTCTCAGGCACCCGATTATTAATAACTATGCTGCGGTGCTAACTGGAGATCAACAAGTAAGGACCTTTTCAATGAGCTGTATGAGCTCTACAGTATGTACTGTAAGGTCCCAAAATAAGCAGGCGAACTCTCGCATTTGGCAGGTCGCTTGTTGCGTTATGCTGATGTTAAATAGTTTCAAAAGATGTATTTTCACTTCAAAGAATCAAAATGTGTACCTTTTGCAAAATATGTTTGGTATCCGTACGCTTAAAAAAAGCTTTTTCTTTTAAAATAAGCATGGCTGGAAATGGCCCTTTGCAGTACATACTGTACGCAGCGTGCCACCCGTGGCTTGAGAGACGAAGTGTTGTAAAACTTTCCACTTTCAGCAAGCTATTGAAGGCATGAGTAAGAAGACTGAAGTGCCTTCGCCCACAGATACTCTCCATGTGCACTGTGTTTATGGAAGAGGGGAAAAAAATGGGCTGGAGCTGCCAGTGTCCCAGGGGAAAGTAGTACAAAAGCAACTTAGTGCCGAGCTTGCGTGAGCTTAATGCGCCTCTCGCCTGAGTTTAGATGGCCAACACCGCAGTAAGCATTAGAAGCCCTGACTTCTGCCTGCTAGCGTGGGGCTCGGTGAGGAAAAGCGTGTTCTTTTCACGACCCCTTTCTCCTGAACAGTCGGCGGCCCCAGACGCCAGCAGGACCAGACTTGGACAGAAGCCATACCCTAGTAAACCGAGAGGCGCTCCGTCTTCTCTGGCTCCAGCTGCGAACCTCCGACTGCCGCCTCCTGCATCGAAGCCGAAGCTGGGAGCTTCAGGCCGAGATGGCAGTGCCCCGGGAAACGCGTCTCCCTCCAGGACCAAACCGCTGTCAGCACCTGGTAAGACCCACCGCAACATGTGAGCCGCTGCCGTTTCAGTGTTGCCACACAGCAGCAGCGGCAGCTTGACTTGCACACCGGCGCCTGCCTTCTGCGTCAGGACCCCCGCACACCTGCTGTCTGGTCACTTGGGTGTTCAGGGAAGAAAAAAAAAGTCAAGTTTTGTTTCAGAGGTCTTTAGTGCGGTATGAACAGTCTGACGCTTCGTGTACAGTGTAAGATGTCTCTGACCTGATATTTGTTGGTTTTTATAGTGCTAAAAGTTTAAAGTAATTCTGAAAAAAAAAGAAGTTCTCCTTTGCTCAGCAGGTGTAGTTTGTTGTAGGAATGTGGAGCTAATTTTCTAGAAGCAAATCCTAAAAAAAACAACAACAAATCTGTGCTGTCAGCACTGTGAATTGAATTTTAGTATGAAACGCTTTTTCTCTGACTAATATCTAAAGCGCCTGCTGCCCTGTATTAATGGAATTGTACTTAAAGTCTAAACCTTGTAATTGGGGGCCTGTCATCAGACGTTGATCTCTTGTAATTGAATTTCTTTTGCGTTTATTTTTGGGTTCAGGTTTTGAGTCTTTCGGCTGTAATATATTTGAAAGAAAATGTAAAAACTACTAGAGTTTTATTTGACAAGGTAACTTACTCATTTGACATGAGCTGTCGCTTTTATTTTACCAGGGGAAAAGCTTTGTTTGGCAAAGTCTACGGTCGTTGCTTTTCTGCTTATTTCGGGAAATCAAATGAAAGTGAGCCTTAAGGTTCCTGTCCCATTTGTTGAATTGGAAAAGCAGTTAAACCCAGAAGGAACTCTGCAGGAGAAGTTAGGCTTGGTTTCAAAAGTGATGTGTAGAGTGAGAAAACACACAGATTTCCTGACCAGATCGACACATTTGTATTTGAAAATTTTTTTGCTCTAAAACTCATTTCTAAGTATTGCAAAGGAACAGGTAATGGGTTTATTCCATGCTGGAAAAAAAGGAAACACCTACTTGAACTATTTCTAAGTCTTGTCTCGTTTAAAAAATGGCACAAGGGGACACTGAGTAAAATAGCGTTTTCTGTGCTTCAGAGGTACAATTGCCCTTTTCCTTAAGTGAATAAGGATGTGTTGATCACATCGCGTTGTAGTAAAAAGCGGCACGCTCTCTGCTTAATCCCAAAACGCAAGGTTACATGGTCCTTTCGATTCCAAATTCTGTAACTTTCTCCTGACAAATAAATCACCAGTGTTCCCCGCCTTCACAGAATGAGTGCTTTTTTGACAACTGTCTTGCTGTGGGGGGA
The DNA here is from genome assembly GCF_040954835.1 of Lepisosteus oculatus. NCBI lineage: Eukaryota > Metazoa > Chordata > Actinopteri > Semionotiformes > Lepisosteidae > Lepisosteus > Lepisosteus oculatus. The sequence continues at coordinate 76,625,506 of NC_090696.1, forward strand.
ATATTAACTGCAGTACCCAAACGTGCCATTTGGTGGCCTGTGGTTAACGGGCTCCAGTAATCTACACAGAGCACTTTTCCTGTTCCCGTTGAACAATGCTGACTGAGACACACGTGTCATTGACTCAGTAAACCCCTTGAGGCCGTTGCCATGGAAACAGATGTGCGTAACCTCCGTATTCCTCTCAGGACAGGAGCAGAAACAGTTTTTTTCCCCGTTGCCTCTGCTCTTAGTAGTGTTAAGGAAAAGCGAGTGACTAGGGTGTGGGGGGTTTCTTGTGATGGGAAGCCAACTGCAGTGGAACAAATGAGAGGAAAGGGATATTGTGAAGATCCTTTCAGAAATTCGGCAGACAAAGGCTATCTTGACTCCTGAAAATAAAAATACTGTACTATAGAGTTGTTTCACTTAGTGGGCACAACAGGCGATTTTGTGGCTTTTAATCATGAGGAAAGAATACCAAACTTCCCGTCTGGGTGAATCTGCATCTGAAGTGTTACCAGTAGATGTGTATTATTGTCCAAATGCTGCTGTGCTCTCTGAACGTTGCTGCAGTATTATTAACGCAGTCTTGCACCACTTCAAGTTATTGAGAATGTCGTTTTCCCTGCTGACTGATGCCCAGGCAGGAGCGGATGGATGTTCTGTAGGTGGTATTTCTGTAACGGCTCCAGCGTTCCACCTCGATGAAACAGCTTGAATGTTTTACAAAGTTAAAGCCCTCTTCAGGCTTGGAAAGGGAAACCACAGTTTGTTGTTTTGTTTTTTTTTTACTGTGAGGTTAAAACCGTTCTGTAATATCTATTCACAACCTTTTTGGTTGAGTTAGGAAAATATATTTTGCACTGTTTTGCCATTTCCTAAATGTCATAAATTTATTGGGGGGGGGGAGTTTTACTGGTCGCAGACTTTTGTGTTAAAGGCTTACAAAGCAAGGGAGGCCTTTAGGCCTGACTGGAACCAGCTCACGTTGAATTGATAAAATAATCCATTTTAGGGGTTTTGTTTTGACTCCAAATCTGACTTTGTAGCAATTCAAGTAGTTTTATCGCCTCCAAGTTTGATTTACCTGGCAATACAAATTATTAGAAGCATAGCAGAACTGTGAATCTGCCAAGGAGTATGTAACATTGTTCCTGTTCAGATACACTAGTTCAAACTGTGCTTTGCTTGGCCTCTTGAATCCCAGCTCTATTGATTCTAGTGGTTATAGTTTTGTAGGAGCACACTCCCACCTTTTATTTGTGCTAAAGCTGAAAACTGACTCCATAGTCACATTTATATAACATTTGGTATTTTAATCAAGACATATAAAGAGTTCCTGCTAAGCTCAAGCATTCTAGTTCCCAACATGTTGAGGTTATTGAAGTAAATGAGGAATTATGAAAATACTTGCTGTCCTGTTAGGGCCTTTTGTTCTTGTATCCATGCACTAGTTTAAGTGGAATATCTGTATATGTGTTGTGTAGCCTTGATTTTGGAGTGTGTAGTCTTTCCAGTATTTTTTTTTAAAAGCGTTGTCTGAATTCTGCAGCAGTATGGAGCGCGTTCAGGCATGACCATAGACGTGATTTGGAATTATGAGTGAGGTCATCTTGAATTAAAACGTGTACCTCTCTGCATACCTTTAAAATGAAGCACTCCCCCTCAAAAATCACCCAAGCCAGTGGGCGGAGGAGGTATAAAAATAGCAGGCAAATGGAATATGGGCATAAATAAACTGACCTTCACTTCTGCGATATGAATTTGTAGGTGCTCAGAAAATGCGGGTGGCGGACAGGACGCCTGCTACAAGACAACCCATGAACCCGGGCTCCGGTTCAGCTCGGTCCGCAGCGGCGTCCAAACTGCCCGTGAAGCCGCAGGCGCTGCGGAGGACATCGAGCGTCTCCTCGGTAGCCAGCTCGCTCAGTGAGCCCAACACTGCCACGGGCAACGGCAGGGGTAAGCAGCCCGTCGTGCGGTCCGGATCGGCCCCGGACTCCCAGGGGCTTAGTCTCCCTTCGCTCTCTGGAACTGAGCAACACGGCAGCGGCGGCGTCTCCAGCACGCTCGAGCTCGTCCTGCGGCTGTGTGGCGCCTTGACGGGACGAGGTTGAAAGTTAAATGCTTAAATGATTCGCCTCGTCCTCAACAACACTTCACGATGACTCATAAACGGCTCGTGAGATAATCTATGCTGGTCTTCAGCTAGACTGACATGCGAGTGTGCAAGGATTTCCCATGTTTGTTTTGCAGGGAAGCCTCAATCCCGTCTGGCAGTGTGAAACAAATGGGATTGTTTCCCAGTAATTAAATGATTGTTATTCCGATAGGGAGAGCAGCGCGTTCTTGCATGACAGCATTGCACTGCTTGTCCAAAAAAGAATTGGGTTATTACGGTCCGATATTGCTCGCATATGACTACATTTTTATTTTTTTCTGTGCAGTCAGCAGATCTTACACTGGCTGTACTATGTTTTAGTGCTCGTGACATTCATCTCTCATGCTGTTGGTTGTAGCAGGAGTGACGTTGCAGTGCATGACAGCTGACGGTCAGAGAGGAGTTTCTGATGAACCCAAGTGCTTCAGTATCACAGTAGTGATGCTGTCTTCCAGAGGCTGCACATTAAACCTGAAAAATAGTTCTTGAATATCTTTTATAAGACTCCAGAATGACTTTACATTAAGTGCATGAATACCTCACTTATAAACCTTTATTTTTTTTAAGCTGTGCTTTACTGGTATGTCAAAACAGGCTGTCTTGTTTAGTTTCTTCTGCTTGTGTAATCCTGTATTACTGTATTACAAGCAACCTGCTGTGGAATTTAAATGTAAACTAAAAACGGCTCTGCTGCAGGAGTTACAAGGTGACCCCGATTTATGAAGAGGCCTGTAGGTAAACGGATTAAGGCCGTATTTTTCCCATTTTATTTTCAGGTCCCCAGCTTTTACCTGTAAATTTTGGAATTCTCATTCAATGGGTCAGAACAACTATATTCAAAAATATAATGTGGAAATAAGAAGCCACACACTCCATTCCATTCCATTTTGCTTTATAAACACAATGCAGCTTTGCTCAATAAATTTACAATTCTGCGTATATTGCTTTTTTCCCTTTTATTTTTTTTTATCTCGGAGCAATCATCGATGTTGCTCAAATCCATTTCTGGGTACCTGCAAATCTAAATGAGTTTCCAAAATGAATGTTATTACAAATCAATCTGGATATAATTTGGTTTTGAATTAAAGGATAAATACTCTCTGCTGTCAAGTTTGAAGGACGGAGAACTATGTTGCACAGAAGCTTGATACTGTTAATCGTTACTACTGTAAGGTGATTGAAGGCCGACAGGTCCGACTTGAACTGCTTTGTAATAAATGGAAAGACGAATATGGAAAATGCATTTATGTCCTGTATACTCTGATTATTTTAGATTAGACCCAGTCTGAGCTGTGTCCTGAACCATTTTACAATGAAGTAATTGTTTATTATTCAAATTTTTTAATATATGGAGTTTTGATTTTTAAAGGGACCCTGATGACAGATTCATGCTCCATGGGCACATGTGAGCAACACATTAGCTTTTCCCATGCTGGGATCTGAACGATTGTAAACAGACTCTACGGTATGTGGAGGATTTCTAACTGCGTTATGTTAAAAACCTGCTAAGCTGAAAAACTCATAAACACAATCCAACGTGCTATTTCTATGTGATGATAAAAACATTTAATTGTGCAGAGATTATATTATTTAACTAATAATCTCTGGTTGCCTTTCTTACTTCAAATTCTGCTGTGAAAAGGTGTGCCTTTGTCACATTTTAAATGAGGTGGAAGTAAATTCTGGTTCATGTTTCTAAAGATGCATTCCAAAACTGTTTGTTTAAAAGATATAACTAATCGGTGCTGTATCTATTGTTTCTGCTCCTGCATCTGAATTAAAGAGGAGCGTTGTTTCAGGTTAGCAGGGTTGACCTTAGAGCTTTTACTCATGGTATCGGAACAGGTTCAGTACACAGACAGGCCATAGAACACAGCAGCCTTCCCCACTGTGCAGTATTACTGGCTGAGGGGCAGAGCTGCTCTTGACTGGTGAGTCCGCGTCACACTAATGCCTGGCAGGTCAGATTTATTCCACTCTAATTCACTAAACAGGAGGCAGGATAAAAGAAGGGGACGAAACCTGGCTGAAGTGCATCGAGCCTCTGCTAGTATCTTTCTCTTCCTGCTTTGCCCAGTGATGTCACCAGGAGGAGTTTGGAGCTGTGCTATAGATTAATTTTCTCCACCGGTCTTGGTTAATGCCTTCCTGGTTGCCCAAGCAGGTGCAGGAACCTGCTGTGAAATAACCTTGTTAATAGGCGTGCTCATCGCACTGTGTAGATTGTGTGTCATTCCTTTGTTAGCCAGGAACACTAGAGTTCCTGGCAGTTGAATAACAAAATAAAGTGACAGGATCTCTGTTGTTAATAATGATAACCTTCACTTGGTCCCAAAGATTTAACTTGGTCCAGGTAATTTCTTGAAGGGCATTCATCACGTGCAAAGCCACTGTAAACTGCGCCTGTCTGATAGAATGTCCACAGCCTACTTACTGCTTTGAATCAAACACTCTAGTGCAGTGATTTTTGTTCCTCATTATTACGGTTTCTGCTGCTGCTCTAGATTCTTCAGCATAAATAAGGGAGCAACTTCATAACGGATCGGAGCACATGTTGTCTCGCAGGCAAAAAGCATCCCTGTAGATGATGAAACGATTGAAGACATGAACTTCAGTAGCAGCTATTTTTAATCAGTTCTGTTATGTAGCATTCTCTTCAATGATAGAAATTTTACACTTAAAATAGCAGCTTACTGGGCAGTTTGCAATAATTGCGTAATTTGCAGTATGTGATTAAACCTTAATTTACAGAAAGTAATGATTAAGAGATTTTTTTTTTTTCCAGGTTTTAATGGTAGTAATATAAGAAGGGAGAAATGCTTGTCTGTCTTCTGTCAGAACGATGCATTTGATGTTTTAGTTTATTCTTTAGCATAGAACTAACATTTAACAGCCTCCCTGTCTCTGTCATCCGGAATGTTTAGTCACCTTGTTTCTGTTGGAGTTGTACGGAATATTAATTCCATAAGCTTTGCGCTTTGCTGCTGTGGATCTTCGGGCGGTTAAATCCCTCCTTTTAAAATGCCATATTTTAATGAAATCTGGTATTAAGCAAATCTCTGTTCCGTTTTGGGGGTTTTCATTTTTGAATTTAAATTTCCCTCGTGCCAGTAGGCTTATATGACCTATCTCAAATGACCCGAAACTGCTGGTTGAGTTCGTGCTGCCCGTGCAGGGCGCCGTCCTCGCTGACTTCTGCTAGTCCTCATGCAGCAGGGAAGTCATTGGTGTGACTGGATGCCTGTTCTCTGTTCCAGCCGCGCCTCCCGTCGGCTGCAAACAGGAGCACAAGCCTTCCCAGTCTGCGACGTCGGCTGGGCCCCACAGTGCTGCGCGGACCCCCTTAGGAAGACCCCCCGGGGGACGACACAGGACCCCCTTGGTTGCCACCAGGACCCCAGCAGCAGGTAAGCCCCGGAGAAAGGGCCGCCCGTGAACAGGCCTCCGTACTGCAGCTGGGAACAGGGGTCTCGACTGTGGCCAAAACGAGCCGCGAAACCTTAGAACAATCCGCCTTAACGGAAGAAACGCACGTGAGGGAAAACTAAAAAAAAAAAAGAAAAAAAAAAGGCACTAGCGAATGAAGTACTGTCTGTAACGTTATCACGCGCTTTACGTGTGCGCCTAACCAGGCAACCACTTGAGCGTGCCCCACGGCTGTCTCAGGCGTGCGCAGGTGTCGAGCAACGTAAAGTGCTCAGGGATGGTAACCGGTGGCGACGAGCTGCGCCGCGACACTGAGCTGGGTGCCGGGCTTTTACAGCTTCGTCACTTGCACGTCTTTATGAACGACTGCGTGCCGGGGCTGGAGTGCCTTAACGCGAGCCGTCGCCGTGCTGTTGGTAACCACCTCTGGCCACGGCCTCGGGCGCGAGGGGCGCGTGGAGCCGGTTTGGAGCTCGTTCTGCACTGCTCTGGTTCCTGGGCCGCCACTGGTAACAGGCCGAGACGTGCTGGGGGTCTTGCCTCACCTGCCTTGCACCAGAGAGTGTTTTTTTGCAGGAGGGGGAGTTTCGGCAAGGCTTTTTTCTGTGCGCGAAAGACTTCTAGAACAGCATGACATTTTAATTTTTCTTAATCCTCCTGGCCCGAGCAGTTCTGGGTCTTTTCAAAGTCTTTTGCCCGCCTGTTTTCTTTTTTCCCCCCCGCTGTGGTCACAGTAAAACAGATATTCATCATAAGAAATGTCTGGCAGACAGGACAGAGGGTCTTTACGGAAGCTGTAGTGGTATAATGGTCTGTTTTTTTTTTTTGTTGTTGTTGATGTTTTTCCCCTTTCCCAGAATCCACAACTTTCAAACGGCAAGAGAGGTTGTTTTGCATTTTGCTGACATCCGTGGTACAGCTCGGAGTAATTCACTGCAGATGACTGAGCTGTTGAGGTCGTTTCTGCTGTGGATGATTAGACATGCTGCGATGCTGTGCAAGTGGCACAGACGCCAAAGAAAGCTTCCCTAATCCCTCCAGAAGGTCCCTTAAAGCTCGCCTGATCTCGTTTTGAAGATGTCTGTACGTTTATGGTTAAATATGCAAATTTGTCAGACTATTCTAGTTAGCTAGTGTGAATCTGTTCAAAGAAATGTATCTGTTGTACAGTCTTTCTGCCCTCAAATTATTCAGTAGTAATTTCCAGTTATGCCTGCCATGGGCTTTCTCAGCAGGATATAAACTGGAGTGCCACGTTAGTCTCTGGAACATGATGCAAGTTGAAAGTTAGCTAGGTTGTTGGAGAACTGGTACTGCTGAGGTGCAAATCTGTTGTCCTTTGCACACAAGCTATTTATCTGCCCTCATCTCACTTGCATAACGGGTGCATTTTCCTTCCAAAAACTGCAGTTTCACATTGAAATTGTCTCAACCCACACAGGGAAGATGAACCGCCTTTTCTTGTAGGTGGGAGACAATCTGCTGTGTGCTAAGATTGCAACAACTTTACTCCAATGAAAGCCACTAGACATTGTAGAAAAAGTCATTGATTAGGCATAGTTACTGTAATAACATGTAATAGTTATCCCTTTCATGTGTTCAGGGCAACTTGATTTCAAGCAAATGTTGGAGTTCACTTTCACCCTGCTGTGAAAACATTGGCGTCCTACTGTATGCATGTCCTTGGCTACAAAAAGCCATACTATGGAGCTATGGAGGAACATTTTAGCTTTCTTAGTTATGTGTACAGTATTGGAAGTGGTGAGTGAGGATGTTACACATTATACATTAATAGCTTTTGTGCTAAAATGAAACATTAACTAATCCAGTAGTTACCCAGTCTAGTGTTGACATGCTGTCAATCCATCGGGAAGCAACACTGCCTCAAGCCTGCTTGATGATGGGCAGGATTTCCAAGCTGTCGTCATGTGACCTGCTTTTCCAGGAGCTGCACTCTTCACCCCACATTTTAAAACTGCACTGGCATCCCTGCCTGTACTAATGCAGGCCTGGGCGCTGTGGCACTACTTCAGAAACTAGTGCTTTTTCTGGTTTAACTCCAGTACTGTGTCATGTACAAATTTCCCGTTTCAGACTGGGATTCTTGTCATTAATTCAAAGTCCATTCGTCTGTTCATGTGGCTGTTTGAAGTGTTTTTTATTGTACTTAAATGTCTTCGTGTAAGATAGTCTTCTGGATTATAAGAATATACTGTCAGGAGTTTTTTTAAACAGTGCAGATGTTGGGTAAAGTGAAATGCATGCATACTGTAGGCTTTGCTCCTATAGTAGAACAGCCATGAATTTGGTTCCATGTACATAATTCACTGGAGATGCTTCCGAAATGATGATGGCTGGCTGCATTTTACTGATATGAAGGAGGAGATGCATGGATTTCACAGCAGTAATGAGGGCTTCATCAGCATGTTAATGTCGCTCCTTGTCCTCTCTCCAGGAAGCAAGACCTCAGCCTTTCAAGCTCAAAACCCTCCAAGAGCCACTTCGACAAGTCAAACGCCCAAGTCATCTTCCAGTGTTTCCAGTAGACAAGTACGTCCCACAGGTAATGTGCTCTTTCTCCATTCCAGTGGCTCTGTTGGAGTACTGTGTTTGCCTGTATAATTGCAATGAGAGGGTCTAGGCTGGCTGTAGTCTCGCTCTGTTGTCCACAGAAGTCAATTTGTAGAATGTTCTTTCACAGAATTGTTGTTCCACTTGAACTGGGTTAAAAAAATCATTTTAAAGAAAACTGTCCCGCCCAGCTTTAGAGTGTTACAGTGGTGTTAGAAAAACGTATGTTCCTTTTTTCTCACACTTTCTGATATTAAAGTTTTGTTGGTGCTGGGGAAAAACTGCATGAGTTTTGCAAGTCCTCTTTATTAACGTGTCACACAGCAGGTTACAATGGCAGGTCCTGTGATTCTCTCACACCCTGCTCAAGGTCCAGTGGCAACTATTTTACATTTATGTGTAAAAAAATCAAATGGTTTTATGTGAAATAATTCCAGTGTATGGAGGGGAAAAACACAGAAAGGATTGTTTCCTAGGGTATGGGTGCAGGTCAGGGAAACTTTTTAAAAGACTTGAAATATTACTAAGAAGAAAACAATTTCTAATTTCGCGTGACAGATGGAACTCTGCTGTAACCCTGTTTTCTCAGCACTTTCCTGAAAAGCTTGGTCTGTTCAGAAACACCCACTCAGCAAACACGCTTCGTGTCTGGATAGTTTAAGCTACCAGTCACAATTGTGACATACAAGGGAATTAGCATCATGCATTTTAAACTAGAAGCGTCAGGCAGTGATGTCGTTTTCTTGCATACTGTTGCAGTGAATTTGGAATTAATTAAACATGAATTATCCAGCTTTTGACATAATGCAATCTCTATTCCTCCCTGCTTTTTGTGAAACAGTGCGGCACAAACAGCTTTTAACCTAACGAGGATGTTCAGAAAGTCAGGGTGGACCTCGTCTGATCCCACTGTATTGGCAGTCTCGCATCGGGCAGCACTGCAGAGGAGATCCTCTGAAAGAGTGCATGGTTGGGCATGTAAGATTGCTATGCTAGCAGAGACAGTGTTGTGCAGATGGGCTGCACACCTGGGGTGCAGGTAGATGAAACTTGTGATGTGGCTGGTTGAGCCCCACCATGCAGTGGGCGGTTTGGTTGTCCATCGGAGACCGAGTGCCGGTGGCCAGTTCAGATAGGTGGGCTTGAGTGTGCCAGAACACGGTCGTCTTTCCTGTGGCCCGTCGTGGGTAAGCCTGCGGTGGGTAAGCCTGCCACTCTTGATTAAGTGGGCAAAGACTGGGTTCAGATAAATAACCGAGCCGTCCCTAGGAATGAAAACCTGCAATGCTAAACTCTAAACTTCATTTTTTATTCAGACTTGGCATTTTCAGGAATTGTCACCACCACACACCACATTTATATTTTAAGAGACCCATAAAACTGATGAAATATTCCAGTTATTTCCTGTTTTGCAGTCTGCGCATTAGTTTTCTGTTCATGTTCTTGAACTGAAGTGTTTTTTTGCCTTTTTTTAATGAAACACAGGTAACAGCTTTCAAAATTCAATCGGTTCTTATTCCTCTATGTACTGTAGGTGATGTGATTCTATTCAAACACATTTTGGCAGCCAGTCAATGTAGCACAATGCTAACCTGCTGTAATATAGTGCTGTACATGATTTTTAGGCCATCAGTCCAAAGCATGAACGCTGGAATGTTTTCTTATTATGCGGCACAGGATAGGAGATAAATCATTTAGTTGGGCATTTGTGTGAAAGCTGTGGACGGGCTCTTGGCACAGTCAGCAGCCCCATTTTTATTACTTCTGGTTCCACAGCTGCAGTGTGAAGGGTGATGCAGATTTGACTGAAACGCTTTTGCCAGCATCTCCCCGGCATCTACAGAGACGGTGTAAGCTCAAATCCCGTTCCATCCCACAGGCACATCATCACTCTAAATCCACTGAATTTTAATAAGCACTTAAAAGCTTCGCCGTTTACTCTAGATCATGAGTGATATTGTGAAATGCTCATGTCTGCGTACTACTGAGGGTGTCGTGTGTTGTTGGATTCTGTTTCTGGAAGCTGTCGGCCGTTTTTCTGGGGATAAAGGCCCTCTTGCACGCTGTGTGAGTGCATGCGATTCAGCCAGCTGTGCTACAGAATGGGGGTCCAGTTGCCTTCCCTCATGTCAGTGTAGAGCCGGGTTATTGCTGCCTGCTGGCTTGTTGGTTTTTCTGTTTCAGTCTGGGAGCATTAGAAATTCAGTTCAGCCTCCAAGACCACCCACTCCAGACCCCATTCTCACTCCTCCCACCCCCCCCCCCCCTCCCCACAGCATCACTGCTTCTCACTGAATACGCTAAGCCTGATGAACACAGCGATGCACTTCAGCTTTGTCTGTGTGTGAATCGAACCGGAGGGGAAGGGTGCTGAAACCTGAGGGCTGACGGCAGGACGTGTGCGGTCAATTCCGAGGCGTGGGGCTGCTGTGATGGAGTGCCATTGTTAATTTCTCCGTGGGCTCCCCAGCGCCGTGCCCGGACCTCGCTCGGGAATGTGTTAGTGCGCGAAACTCCTGGCATGCGGTAGCGCCTCGGGGCTGTTTATGTGCTTTTTCTTCTCGGAGAGGGGGGGTCGGGTATTGCCCGTCGGCAGCAGGAGAGAGAAATGTTATGGTCTCCGAGATTTTCCCTGTCCGATATCCACGTGCGGCTGACGGCGAAGGGGCTCCTCCGGAACCTGCAGCTCCTGCCGGGATGCAGGAAGAGCACGATCGTGTTCCAGACAGGTCTGTACGGGTATCCGCCGTCGCGCCGCTCGGGGTGCACGGCCTGGCAGTGCCGCTCGCGAGGCGAGAGGGGAGTGAGAGGAGTGTGAGAGGCTCTTGGGATGCCCGCTTTTCTTTCTGTGCTTGTCCTGCATGGTAACCCGTTTGTCACGCATCACTCGGGCATCTTCTCTGCCTCCCGGCATGCAAACTGAAACAGCCTGAAGCCCGTGTGGGTAATTGCCTCGTTAATACTTTTAAGATGTGCTTAAATACATGAGGGAGGAAAAAAAGTTCCGTCACAAAATACAGTGAAAATAATCTTAAGGTAGGCAGCGTGTAGTTGTGTTTTTAAAGGGCTGCTGTATCATGTTAGCTGTTTTTTTTTACATGCTCCATCTTTAAGGGCTAGAGAGCTTCTTCTCTGGAGCATAGAATGTAGGTTAGCAGAGCCTCTGTTCACCAGGCTGAAGTGAGGCTGCTCGTTCTCCCGAGCGTTAATTTGAGAGGATGCATACCCAGGGGGGAAAAAAAAGCTAACGGTTTCTCTTAGCAGAATCTCCAGGCTAAAAGCATTGTGCTCCTATGATGAGATGCAGCGAAAATATGAGAAGAATGCATACTTCTGGAAGGGGGGGAGAACTGGAAGTATCAGGCATTCCATGTTCCTCTAAAGGGACCAGCGACTTTATTAAAAGTTCATGTAGGAGTAATTTAGAAGAGATTTGAAGTAACACTGTAAAAGATTTAAGGGGATTATCTGAATTCATATTGGTTATGGTAATGAATTTGGGGGACTTCACCGTTTGTTTCTGCTCAGATCTGTAATTATCTAAAATAATCATCGGTGGTACTTTTAACACAAGCAGAAAAATAAAAAGCTCTTTGTTCGGGTTTTGTGATGCAGAGTGGCGGGCAGACCGCGGAGTTAACACAATCTGGGTCAGTGAAAGATTCTGGTGAAACAGATGTGAAATATCTGAGAATGGATTAGTAGTTTTGCATTGCTGTTCAGATTCCCCAGAATGTACTGGCAAGCGAGTTCCTGTCCTTTAAACTTCCAGCCATATTTGGTGGTTCAGTGATGAGGGGCACATTTTTGTGCTTTCTGCCATCTTACTGACTAATTGTTTTTCTTTTGAAAGAGCGTGAGTACTGTATATGATCATGATAAATGACCACATTTTAAAACCATTAGGCTGTTTCCACAGAGACGGCCATTTCCTCGGTTTGGAATGGATTCATTTTTTTAAAATTTTGTTTACTGTAAGTCCCCAGTCTGTAACAACATGGGCATAAATGGCATTAACTGGTATCACACGAGCGTCCAATGTTTTCTTGAACTGAGCATCTCTGAAGGCAGACTCCGAGGTGGAAGGGGAGAGTGCAGATGGTCATGAGGGTGGCTGTATCGTGGGCAGACAGCACCACAGGAACCTCGGAAGGACAGAGGCGGATTTTCGCCTTGGTGATGTCTGGACTAGAGGCCTCAACCTGCTTGAGTGCTCCATGACGCTTTGACTGCGTGCCGAAATGTAAAAATAAATACTGTGACCGTGCTTAGGGCATGCTCGGTGATGTTACCATGGTAATGACAGGTCTTTACAGTATAATGCTGCAAACTGCCTGCTTGACTTAAATCTGGATTAAGCTGCAAATTTCTTTTTAACGCGCAGGAAAACTTTAAGACGTGCTTTTCCTGTGGTATTATCAGTCAGTGTATCATTTTTAGGAATTAAAACTGATCTAAGGACTCTGGTTTCCATGGTATTATAATCCCAGTGAATCCCTCATCTAATCCAGAATTGTACTTGTGTTTCTAGCTGCTATCAAAAGGACTTCCTGCAGATGACTGCTGATTCCCACAGCGCTGACTGTTTTGTTGAAATACTCCCCAAACGCAGATTGCATAAAATCTTAATACAGTCTAATTCCACCTAATGAGGGAGTGCTGCGATCAAATCTTTACAAAAAAACTAATCGGCTGCAGAATAAGTAGATCAGAAGGGAAGTGGTATCGATAAACACACAGTGCGGTGTTCCTGTGTGTAACTATGAGCAAGCCATATGTGTAGTTACCTTAATCTATTAATATTTAAAAGATGCAGACAATATTTGATGGCTTTAGATGGATAGGATATGGGGAATATGCAGTGAGTAATGCATTTGGAAATGAGAGCAAGAATTAATTGAGGGGTTTCAGTTAATCTGAGATGCTGAATAACCTGACTTCATAATTCTTCAAGAGCCTGCAGTGTTCTTTTCTTCTCCAAGTAGAAACCACAAACAACAGGCAAAATGATGCAGTTATTGGCGCTCAACTTGAATCCTCATTTAGAGTCTGTACGAGTCTCTATGCCACAGTCTGTGTATTGCTTATAGGCAAAGAGACATTTAAAATGTACGCTCTTTCACATGAAGATAATGGATTGTTTCACTGGACACCTGGGGTGTCTGGCCCTGGTGCTGAAGGACCTGGGTCTCTGCAGGATTGCTACAGTAGGTCTCTGTAAAGGTGCAGCACCTTCTGGGAAAAGTGGCTGAATTGGAGCAGTTCAGCCAGTGATGAGCTGATTTAGCTCCTTAAGTGCTGTGCAGTAAGTGTACCCTGTGGACACGCAGCCCTCCAAGACCAGGATGGGACTGTCCTGCCGTTTTTCTTTTGCTAGAGAATTCTGCACAGTATGTGATATCCATGGGGAAATAATCTGAAACCCAACGCAGCAAGAAGTGTCATTTCAAGCTCTCTTCATATTTACATTTTTCCTTATTCAAAAGGGAAGGTGGAAAAGATTAATATTTTTCTGTGCCAAACAGTCCATTTTTTTTTTGTTTTACATTGTTCACATTCTACTTAAACACCACAGTCTTATCTGCAAAATTGGGTAGTTTTGCACCTTAGTTTTATAAAGCGAGAATGAGCATATCCCCATGTTATGAACGTGAAGCGCAGGTATGAATTGAAATTCTTGTTAACGAGTGTATCTGGAGATGCTCTGTCTCTTAAACAGAACAGGATCATCACTTTCAATATAGACAGTTCACGCCATTTTCATTGATCTTGCTGTGCAAGAGTATAGTGTCAGCCCAACATATGAACAATGTATATATTTATATATATAACAATACATTGTTTTACATATAAACAAAAATATTTAATGTAATATATGCTTTACAATAACTGAGATAAAAGATAAAATGATCATGTACGGTCTCTTTGGTCTTTGCATTCCTATTGTGTAAACAATTCTGCATAACCTTTGCTAAGTGTGAAGGATGGTTTGGTACAGGTTTTTGTGCTGTGGTGTTTTATTCTAAGTCCACTTCCCAGTTTTATTTCTACATTAACAGTACGTATCTAAAAGGTAAACGAAGGGCATGGAGCACAAACATGGTAAAACATGGTAACCAAGTGATTCTTGGAGCCTGAGACTCGTACTGATGGAAGGTTTTCGATTTGTATTCAGCTAGACCAAGCTTCCCGATTTTTCTCAAATATCTGGAAAAACTTGATTTTCATGGCTTCTTTAAAATGCTTCTCTAATACGCTGCTCTTGAGGAGCTGCATTCAATTTAAAGTTTCGTTTTAACTCAGTGGATGCCAGTAATTTAATATAGTGCTAAGAATGTCCCTGTAATCGCAATGAGTCCTTGTCTCCCGCAAATCTTCCTCTCCTTGGGACAGAGGTGCCATTCCCTGCCAGCTCCACAGCAGAAAGACTGCTATTGTCAGCTCAGTTTATTGTTCTGCCATCCGCGTACAGGAGTCGGCTGCAAGTTAAAGATCTTCGCTGAGATGCAGTACAAGCGGCAGACCCATGGAAAGAGATCAGAAGAAAAACAAATTTGATTTTAATCTGTGGCTGATATAAATCCATCCTCCTAAATATCATAAACATCATTTATATTGGCGTAATGTTGCTTGTCTTGCTGTCCTTCTGTTTTAGGTATCATAGGGACTGACTGGAGCCATAATACCGCTGTACGTTGGTGCTGTTTTGTAACAGAATTAGACTTTCACCATAGCTATCGGAAGATGCTTCACACAGGCAAGCCCATTAGAAAGACATTTGTCCTTTTCAAGATTCCTTAAATAATTAATGAGGTAAAGATGACCAAGCTGTGTAGTATCTAATTCTGCATCAGCTGACTTTTTTAATTCCTTTTTTGTAGTGGATCTTTTTCCTCGTGCCAGAACTTTAAAAAAACATAAATATTTTTCTTCAACGTGTCCAGATGAATCAGTTTTATGATTACATGAGTCACGTGTGTGTGTGTGCACGGCTAAAGCTGTGTAAATGTGAATTGCAGGAGCTGGATTGTACATGGGAGATCGTACAAAGAGCAACAAAGTCTTATACAGTCTGCGTCTCCTGAATAATGAAATTCCATATATTTTGGGAAGCATTCATGATTTATGGATGCTTCCACTACACGTGGAACACGCCGTAGACGCCCTCTCTGAGCTGAAACAGTATTGTGTTATCTGTGTTCTTGACTCGGTGTGATTAATTGAGACAGTCTCCAGGCAAAAGGATGATGATTATGATTGCAGTGCCTGGGCGTAATTAATCCCCAGGACATCTGCACTGGTTTCTAGGGTAGCGTGGTGCACACCTGCTTTACGGGTCTCTTTTTGTCTTTCCCGATCCACTGAGGGGTATCGTATTACGCCTGGAGAACGGTCACGTTCAGGGATAGAGACCTACAGACTATCCCTCTCAGAGCTGACGCCACACGAGTTTCATGACGCCTACACAAGGATCTGGTAATAAAGTGCATGTTATTCCTCTTTGCATTGGCAGTTATTCTTGCACATGGAGTGAACTTGGGGGTTTATGCTCCGTTTCAGTCCTCATGATGAACTGGCCCCCCTCCTTCACCTCTTGACGTTATTGCCTGGTGTCGTTTCCGAGATATGTCAGCGGGGCGAGGCCTCACGAGATCTGCCCGGACGCCCTCCTGCTAACCTGGAAGCAGGCTGCCTTGCCCTTTTCTAATTATTGGACCCCACAGATGTCTCAAAGTTCATCAGACACAAAAGAATAAAAGACACGACGCTCCTCCGTTGGCTAATACTTGACGGCCTCTTGCATCGTGCTTTAAAAACGAGTGGGGGCTCAGGCATGCAGCACCTCCCCTGCTCACATTCTGTGGGCTGCTTGAACCAATGAAGGACTGTAGGACATGCATTTTTTTGCCCCACCCCCCACCTTCCATAATCTCTTCTGTATCTTTGGTGAAGTTCAATAAAACAACCAGCAGTGATGTTGGCCCTGCAGGTCCAAATGTCAGACTTTCATGTCTCTGTTGGGCTGCTGGTGTGCCTGAGGGGGCAGCGTGGGGTGGAAAGAGCCCGTTTCCATGTACTCCTCCTCCACAGCTCAGGAGTCCTAGCTGTAAACATGCAACACATCTCACAACCTAGTATATAACAGGACCTTGCAGAGCTTTAAATATTCCCACCTTTGTTCCACTACAGTTGTTGGCTAGTAACTCTCCCGGTAACGGGTTCTAACAGTACCACCAGGTCAGGTTTACTCTCTCCGTAGTGTTCTGGGTGAACACCAGGATCGGGACGGTTCTGGAGGCTTTCTGAATCCTTCCGTTACAGTTCCCTCTCCTGCAGTAGGAGGGAGAGAAATAACAAGTACAGTTTCTAATGCCAAGCCTGTAATTCCAAATGCTCCACTAGAGGGCACAGAAACAGAGCCCATCCTTGGAAAATGAAAATCCATCGCAGCTCTCGCAGCTAATGGAGTAAACCGGATCCATTCAGCAGCTGCGTGTCTCTGGATGTGTTAAGTAATGGCACATAATTTAGGCCTGCTGTTTTATATACTGTGCAGAGCACCTATTTCAGTCCGTTTTGGTTTTCTAACCAAGGCTATATTTCTAGTGTACTTCAGAATTAGTCCCTTCACACACAGAAATTCAAAAATGTCAAACTTCAGGTCCTCAGCAAAATCGGTACCATAAGGATAAGCTCTTACTTGTAGCATGCTGGTTCGAATTGGAAATAATCCTTGATATGACTCAGCCATATTTTTAGATGAATCATATCCAAGTAAGATTTTAAGGAAATGAACTGAATGCGTGTACGCTGAATCATCTGCCTGACCCAAAAGGAAAACAGTGTTAGGCTGCCAGTCGTAGTGCTGTAACGGATTTTTTCCCTCAGATGGGGATGAGCTCTCATGGTTCGTGACCTCTTGGTTTTAAATGCACTTCCCTGTAGTTTCCACTTGTTTGTTTCAACAGTTACAGTTGTGTTTGTCAATCCCTTTGAGGGTTGTGAATGCTGGAGTCGGTTCCCTCATAGTGTTCTCCACTTAAGGCTAAAAAGATTCAATTTCCTCTTAGCCTGACTTTTGTTGTAGCCTCTTGCTGTTTTTTCTTATTATTATAACATTCCACTCTTGACTGCATTCAATATCATGCACCCAGTTTAAGTCTTAATTAAGCAAGGAACTTGGGCATTTTGAGTTTTGGAAAACACTTCTGACTTATCTGAAGTAATACTTAAATGCATCTCAAAATGTCAGGAACATTTTTTTTGTTTCACCGAAATAGTTATCGAGCAGGTCTGAATTATTGTAGCAATGTCGATGTGGATCTTCTAGGACCGTTGCATTAGTTAAACTACTGTACAATGAAGGAAAGCGCTTGAGAGTTTCGACTTGACCTTTCACATTCTCCCTTGTTCACACAAGTATTCCACGATGGGGTCTCCTTCATCACTTACCTTGAGGCCAATAGAGGAATGCTTTGAAGCAAGAAAAATGAAACATCCACAGCAAACTGATAACATCTAGAGAAAACTTTTCAAGTTGAAAAGATTTTTCAAGATCACATGAGATTTCAAGTAATCAGGTAAAAAGAAAGCGAATAGGGGACATTGCAAAGATAATGAACATTGCGATTTTACTTAGTGAGGTCAGTGCAGGCCATGCAATCACCACTCGACAAATTAGATATTACATCAGCATACAGTAACATAATGTTAATGTGAAATGATTTTTTTTTTGCTTTTTATTAACAAATTATTGGTCCTATCGCAGTTACAACTGTGAATAAAATAATTCCTTTCTCCATAACACTGCAAATAGTAAACTTTTAAGGCGGATGTTTGGATGGGTGCACTGGCTCTGGACTGTCCGAATATATGTGTGTTGTAGCACCAATGACAGCACTGGTTAATGATCTTTGTCCAAAGCACACTATAGCCTAGTACAAATAGATAAGCCAGCTCATTCTGTTTGCATTGTGGGTGGAACCAAAGAACTTCAAGGACGCATTTTAGTAAATTGAAGCTTATTCTTTAAAGTAGTTTTCTCCCAAGGGAGAGCTTTGCATAGCTAAAAAGAAAATTAAATATCCACATGGAAATCAATGGGCGATTTCTTCTGAGCAATGCAAAACGGAATGTTTATACTGTAGCCTCGGTTTGTTTGTAAGTGCCATTTTTCTGAAGTTGAGGAACAAGTAATAGGTTTATTCCATGCTGAAAAGAGAAGAAAGAAAATAACGTTTCAGTTGTGGAGTCTTCTTCAGGTGTGAGGGAAGTTAGCCATCTTACCTTCTTTTGGGGGGGGGAGTGTTTTCTGAATCTGACTGAGAAAAAAACAGTGAAAAACATAATCAGGGATTATGTATTCATACCCTATTGCCATTTAAACTGGCACTGTCCTGTTACCTTCCTAGCAGAGTTGTACTTGGGAACCTGCTTGTGCCTCTGGCCAGGCTGGGCTTGGGATACTTCTTTGGTGGGAGGAACAAAGCAGTACAGTATCCCATTGTTTCTGCGATGGGGCTCTGTGGTGCAGGAGGTGTTTTTCATGTGAGGTTTTAAATTGGTAGTATGATTGTTTGGTCTTTCTCAAAGCTCAAGTTGAAGCGAGCTTCTTTCTTACATCTAGTAATTGGGAAAACACTTGAGCTAGTGATCAAAATCCCTGGGACACCTGCACCCTTTGAATGAATTCCTGCCGGGATAGGAGGAATTGCTGTAAGTCATCGATTCGTCCGAGAGCACATGGACACCTCAGATGAATGAAGCAACAGTTGATCACTTTTTTTTTTCCCTCCTGAGCACATCCTCTCTTAGCCGCCACATGTGTTGAGATGTCAGCTTCTTTGTGTGTCTGAATGTGTTTGTGCTGGTAGTGCTCATATTTTGTTCAAATGTATCGCACACCATTTCCACAGGGTCTGAACTCCTAAACATACCAGTGTATCCGTTTCAAAACCTCTGTTTTTCTTTCAAATTAATATAATTTAGGTTTAGTTTAGCTGTGCCTGTAAGGTCACTATTGCTTTTAAAAACAAACCCTTCACCTACACGTTGTCATCCTGGGGCGTTTGTGCGACTGTGGCCAATGGAATGGTTTGTGGCTTCACAAACGTACTTCACTCCTGACGGCTGTCTTCTGTTACACTGAGCAGCTCTGAGGTTTCATGTTACAGTTCTCCATGGCGCGCTGCTTGTACTAAGCAGGAATGTAACGGAAGTCATTGACAATGTCGATTTAAGATAGCTCTGTATCCATAATTACCTCTCGAGAAGAATGCCGTTCTCGAAGAGAAATTGCAGGGTAGCTCAACGTTTTGGAACGCAGAGTAGTTCAACAGTTGGAGTGCAGCCCATAATCGGAATCGGGAATTGGACATTCTGGCAGGAAACAAAAGTGGCCATAGTAAAAGGCTTAAAGCCCTAAAAGACAGACTATTTGAAAGTCCAAGTATCCGTTTCTAAACTCCTCTTTAATTCATTACAGTTTTTAGTCCAAGGAGTTGGATAAATCAGTTTCTTGAAGATGAAACTTTACAAACGGTCTCGGACCTAAAGAGCTGCAAGCAAACCAGCCTTTCCTGAGAAAGTGGCTAAAATGGGCATCAGGCTGCAAAGAGAGATAAAACAGCTTTGGGGTGTTACAGACCTCTGGGAGGGAAAACCATGGTGCATTTTGTGTGAAGAACAAGAGGCAGTGAAAATGGTGCATACTGCCCACGGTAAAAAGGGGAGTAGATAAAATGAAGGTTTGGGGTTATTTTAAAAGTGCTTAAACTGGAAATGTTGTGAATGTGGGCTTTTGTTCAGTTTCATTCCCCGGTGATGTGTAATACCTCCCCAGAATGCGACTTCTGATTCTCAGCATAACTGGGATGTCAAATGCATTGCTCAATTAAGTCTTAATTGTTTTAATCTGTAGGAAAAAAAATCAACTTCTGGTCTTGCTCAGTGGTCTTAATCCTACTGATTTGTTGCAGGATGAGATAAACATGTTCAGTTTGCAAATAGCGTAAAAATGCTCCTTGACATTGAAGACCAGTGGGAAACAGACCTTGATTTCGTGCAGAGGCTGTCTTACAGAAGGCATATAGTATGTGCAGCTTGATTGCTAATAAGGAAGCAAGAGAATTTTTAATAAGTGTGCACTAAAGCAATGGCTAATTGCTGCAAATGTCAGTATTTTAGTAATGAACTATAATATGCTGAATTTTCCTCTCTTAGATGTATTTCTATTCAGATTTTTTGGGGTGACCCAGCAGTTTTGAATGCCAGTGTATGCGATTGCACCCACTGTTTTCCCAGCAGGAGAGGGAACCCTCTTTATTATTGACTTGAAGATCTCATCTGTTCAGTTATCTCAGCCTGAATGTTGCCGTTTGAGCTGCTTGATACCGGCACGTTGCTTCGACGGCACAAACGCTATGCGAAGCTCAAATTGGCAAAACGGATCATTAATACACGCTGAAGTGAACCCTTCATTAATTACCGTTAGGTCAACGGGATCAAAGTGCTGTGGTTCTGCTCTCCAGTAGGAGTAAGAACACTCCTATTAGCCGAATCCATTCCGTTATGATGCCCCCGGTGTTATATTTATAAGGCTGATGTAAATCAAAACCACTGTGACGGGGCTCTGCTAAAATAAGGCGCACTGACAGCAGCGTCTGCAGAGAGGGATATTCGCTGTCCAAATGGAGATAATCTCATTCGTGGTTCCATTATGCGCTAGGAAATGAAGCTACCTTATGGCTTGTAATTGCTCAATAAATCTTGCCAGAGCTTCCAGTGGGGTCGGGCTGCTGCTCTGTTGCGCGTCGTAACACAGTTAGGAGGATCAGCTGATGCAGGAGCCGGTCTCGATGCCCTGCTAGACGGGCGGGAGCCCGGGTCCCGCCAGCCCAGACGCAGCGGCCGCGGGCGGGATGCTGGACGAGGCGGCCCCCGTAACCGGCTCTTCTCTTGCAGTGGACCGGGCCCGGCAGAAGAGCCCCCGGGACCGGCCCGCCCAGGCCGCCGGCCCGCCCGACCCGCTGCCCGCGGAGTCGCGGGCGCTGGGGGTCGCGCACTACCGGACGCAGTGCGAGAGGAGCGGCGAGCGCGCCGAGCGCCTGAGGGCCCTGCTGGCCGCGAGCGACTCCAGGTTCGAGGCCGTGGCGCTGGTGGTGCAGCACGTCCTGGCGCAGGTGAGCACGCGGCGCGCCGGGTTTCTCTCTCTCTCTCTTTCTCCGCCCGGGTTGTAGACCAGATCTCGCAGGGTGAGGCGTCGCTTGTGGTTGCAGCCTGCGCACAGGCTGCTGGCTTCACGGTCTGGACAGCTCTGTTGCAGTTGCCGGAGGAGTGTTTTCTAGTTAATTTTTGTTGACACTTGTGTTTCTACCTTGGAAAACAGTTGTTTCTTTTCACCCCTCTTATCTGCGGGAGGGAAAAAGAAGAGGCTCACCTAGTTGACAAACATTTCATGTACAGTCTTGCTCTCTTTTTGGGTTTTGCTTTTTGTTCCCTCAGTAGAGCATGTTGCAGATAACAGGGCCAGGTTTTTCAAAGCGCTGCTGATGTTCATGAAGCACGTTGTTGAAACTCTGGTTACGACTGCCCTGCCGCTGCCTGAGAACAGCAGATTTTTCTTGTCTCTCTCGGCGTGTTCGGATGATGACCTGTCATGGCTGAAGCGCTGCTTTGAACCGGAGTTTCCCCAGAGAGTGTCATCGAGTCAGATGTTCTTGCTGGCTGGGCTGCTTGCTTTCATCTGCCTCTGTCCAGCCATTTTGTTATGCTGTTGCTACAACACAAGTCTCCCTCCGCCAGTGTTTCTTTAAGAGTGAGGCCCGATCGGCAGAGGGAGATGAGATCATGTTTGGCTGGAGAGTTGCACATTCCCCACATGCCTTTTTTTTTGTCCGTGCAGGACGAAAACGCTATTATGCAAGACATCCTATATGTCTGTTTTCTACTCGGCGAAACTGCCGATCTGCCAGGGGTGAAGAGTATATTTTGCTGACTTCATGCTGTCGCAGAGTCACTGAGGCCCTTCTGCTGCAGGCTGTGAAACTGGATTTAATTTATGGATGTAAAACTGTAGATTCAGGCGATTTACCACTCAAGGGTGGTGCTTCTTAAGAGGAAGTGTCTCCTCACAAGGGTTGCTGGGCTGAAATTGACTTATTATGAGAAGCACCGACTGGGTGGCGTGAGAATTATTGCAGCGCGTGTTTTCTGAGTGTTATAATCGTTCTGAATTAATTTGACATGCACTAGAGCATTTTTGCTTCCTGCTGTCCAGTGGTAGTAGTGCTATATTAGTCGTGGTGTTCTGTACTGATGTGCTGATGTTTGTTTGTCATCGCACATTGTTTTGTTTCTGTCACTGCAGGTGTTTTCAGTTCAGTAGTGGAGAAGGCACCACGCCTGTGCTGGTGCCAGGATGTCAATCGTGTTGACGAGCAGAGCTGGGAATATATAGTGTGTGGGTATAGAAGCAGTGAAGTTGCCCTTTAAAAATGCTCCAGTGTTATTTCTAAGGCAAAGCTTGCGAAGTAGTCTGCAGTTCCTTCCAGCTGTTTACATTCACCACAGTGAATATCCAGCTCTGCCCCTAAATGAAATCTACAAATCTTGCCTCTGCACTTAAAGTTCCCCCCGCATGTGGAATAGCCCAGAGCTCATTTTCCCATTTAATCCCAAATAATTACTTTGCTCCATTTATAAAACAACTTTCTGAATATAAGCACCTTTTGGTTGGGGAATTTCATCACTCATGAGTGGTTTAATGCTGAAATTCTTAAGTGAATTCGATCAAGGACAAAAATCCCGTTTGGATTTTTTTATATAAACCATCAGTATCCATAGCTTAAATATGATATGCAGAACTTGTCTCATGTAAGTTATAGATTTAAATGACTGAATTTGTTTGAGAGGTTTCACATCTTTGTTGTCTGTTGTTGCAACATTATTCAGTTCTTAATGCTTTTAAGTTAGCCCCTAGTAGTATTGTGTAAAATGCTTGAATATATTTTGAGTTGTATTCATTTTTTCTGTGTATATATTAACGTCTAGATATCTTTTAGATGAAGCATTGTACTGAAATGTTTCCTCTCGCTGTTGTTTGTTCTGATTCAGTTCTCTTACTTGCTGTTTTGACTGTTAACCTTCAATAGTGTGTGCTGTTGTTGGAGGGGATTCAGGGCACAGTGCTATTTTTGACCCCTTAGTCATGTTGGAGTAGCCTAACTATAGAATTGTCCTTGATTAAGTGGTGAAAAACAGGGACTGTAGAAAGCACTGAGGGGAACAGTGTACCGAGAGAGTCCCAGCTTGCAGTGCAGACACAACAGCACAATCATTTACCTTATATGTTTCTGGCTTCAAAGTACAAGTATAGTCTTCTGCACTCAGGAGACACATTGCTAGCCTTTAATTTTAAGCCTGATGAAATATATTTTATCATGTAGAATGTACTTGGACCAGAAATATAAATTAACAAGATAAATGACGAACTGAGAAGAAGACATGACTTTGTGCATTTACACAGGTGGTGTTTTAAAGATCTGGGAGGAAATCTCTGACTGAGATGGCTACATCCAAAGTGACAGATCTCCAAGAGTCCTTTAATCAGTGGCACAGTTAAAGTCTCTAAATACAGGGTGCAGTCTTAAAAGCCCGTTTTGTATCCTCGTGTTGTTACTTCTGTACTGTGAATGGCATTTTCAGGATGTGTCAAAGCCTTAAAAACAGCCATCAAGGGGTAAATAGCTAATCTTGTATTTAAATTTAAATCCACTGTTATCTGTTGCTTTTGGGGTGTACTGTGTTGTTGCTCAGTTATGGCCACTATCAGCCAGGCATGCCTGCTGCTGTGAAAATCCTGGTTTCTTTTAGGGTAAGAAAAAATGAAGCGAGGAGTTCTTCCACTTGCAGCCACCTGTTCTGAGTGTTGTTGGGGGCTGTTAGCATGTAAGGACTATATTAGTTTTGTCTAAACTGACTTCTTATCATCTAGCAGCATGGGAAGAATTGTGTAATAGTGCTTGTATAAAATTCTTCAAGTAGGCAGCTGCCTCCGCATGGGTAGGCTGGAAAGGAACAAGTACAGGTTTATTCCTGCTGAAAAGAGAAGAAAAGAAACAACGTTTCAGCTGTGGAGCCGCCTTCTCTTCTCTTTCTCACACCTGAAGAAGGCTCCACAGCTGAAACATTGTTTCTTTTCTTCTCTTTTCAGCAGGAATAAACCTTTCCCTGTTCCTTTGTATAACGTACTATCCTGAAGAAACTTGGCACGCCAAAATTAGAAGTGATATTTTCACTTTGAAATTACAGCCATTATGCCATAAAATACTTAAATGGCATTTGTACTACCACAGTACATACTATACAGAGGTGTTTCCTTATTGCGTTTTTAGCAGAATATATATTTTTTAAAGGTGATGTTTATGATGCTGTTTTTAAATTATACAGTATCTTGTTAATATTGATTACACCCTTAAACTCCTTTCCAAAGAGAAATACTACATGCTTAGAATTTTACACTATGTACAGATCATTTGTTTTGAAATGCGAGTTAGTTTCATTTTAGAAGCTCGTGTAACAGATTGTCAGAGACCTTAAAGATCTCACAACATGTCTGAAACGCTGACAGGTGTTATGTGACGGTATCTTAATCTGCTAGCTAATGAATTCACTCACCTCCTCAGTCCTGTCTTTAGACCGAGACTGGTGAAGACTGAATGCAAAAGTATAAATACTGTAGAATCGGCAACAGTTATAAACAACTGTCGGACTTGAAAGCCATTGTGAATCGAGTCCTGGAGTTTACAGTCATTGCCCCGAGCAGTGCGGTTTTTAATACCTTCCGAGAGAGGAGTTTCCATAGGGTGAGCATTGAGGTAGTGACACAGTGTCAGAGCTGCTGGTTCTACCTGTTTCATGCATCCAAAGAGCTCCCCTGCCATCTCCATCTCCCCTCGAGGACCTGGAAATCTGCCAGATTGCACATGTAACAGTTTTAACAGAATGCTTGAACCTTTCATTTTACATAGTTGGAGGGAGTTGTCAAGGTGCTAAATTACTGCTGCATTTGTTTACCTTCAATAAAAGTGTTAACTGAAAAAAAAAATTGGCTCTGCTGGGTGTTTTGCTAATCGCCATTATAAGGCTCACTCGCCCAATTTCAACCTCAGGCTTGCTATCGGGGTGAAAGAGACGCATCTACAGTTGCCCATTAACAAGTCTTTTGTATGCTGTAACAGTTCTCCTCTAGGCTGCTGCAATAAATCACTAATGTCTGATTGTGAGTTATTTTTCTCTTCTCGCTAAAACTTCCCAGGTGAATTTCTACATGCCTTAACACAGAAGTCTTCCCTCCGATAGTTAAGGTTCTCAAATACCTGTACTTGCAGCTACATCACAGCGAGCTGATTAATGTACTAGCTCTCTTGAGGGTCTTTGAGTTGAGAGTACTATGCATAGGTATAGGTTTTATGGCTCTTGGGTAGTTGGCACAGTTTGTATCCAGGTCTTTTAGTCTGCATGTGTGATTAAGGCTTAGATGCAAAATACCCTTTCTTGCTCTTCACTTGCCATTTGTTCAAAGACTTTAATGGCTTGATAAGAGTCCTGAAAGATAAGGAAGGGCTTTGGACATTCAACTGAAATGTTTATCACTACCATCGTAACTTGACGCGAACCAGGATCAGCATTTTAGTAAAACGAGAACACTGCAGACACTTAAACTGCTAGCTCCATTAAGTCATGTTCTAGTTTTATTCAGAGGAAAATAAATGTGAAGTGTATTCACGTGCAAGACTGAGGCACCAACTGTAATCTAGCACGTCGGATATCGATTAACATTTCAATAGGTAGTATCTACTGTTAGAAAAAGGGCTCACTGCAAGAGAGCGCTCCAAGTGCTCATTTTCTACAGTTTATCCTGCTTGATGCCATAGCTTTCAAGAAAGTCCAGGGCAGCTGGAGAGTTCCACATTACCTGCGAGTTGTTTGGCTGATCCTGTTAGCGCTGAGTGAAATATTTACCTTAGCACATGTTGTAAGTGCTCAAGCCAGTTCTGTTTCTTACTGCCTTAGGCCGTTTTACAAATACTTCAATTGACAAAGCTACCGTGTAGACAGTATTGCCAGCTATTATTGTTAGTAGTAGTAATTTACAATAGTACTTATTTATACTGCTGAGCTTTTTTTCCTGAAGTAGTCTGGATGACGTACGTTCCTCAGTGGTACAACACCACTCGGGTTTTGAACTCGCAGCCTTGCAGTTGTAGGTCCAGAGCTGCAGGGACAGAAATACTGAAGGTGAAGTGTTTTTTTTTTACCCTGCCTGCAATTGCGGAGCGCAGGGTGGTTTAGGAACATTACAGTCTCGCTGATCTTAGTCCTGGAGAAAACCCGGGTTTTCTCTTCATGATATTGTCTCTACTTAAACTTCCAGAGCAGGAAAAAAATTGATTTGTGATACTGGAAATCTTAGCTGGGGCTGCCCAGGGAAAAGCAGTACAGGGGGATATTTCTAATGAAATTAAGTTTGACGGGAAAGGAGAGTGACGTGATTCATGAAGCAAGTTGAAGAAAGATCTGCCGGATTGTTTTTTTTTTTTACGGACACGTCCTCCAGGGTGTGGTGGTGATCTACTCTTTAACCCCTTTCATGAGGACAGTGGCTTCATCGATAGTCCTAATTCAGTTATCGCGTCATGCTGTGCAAACAGACGTGATAAACAGCTGATCGGTCGTTCATTCTTGTCGACGCAAAGCCTGTATGCTGCATGTCAGCGTGGGTCTTTTAAAAAATTAAATGCAGCTGTGCTCTCCACTTACAAAGCGCAAGACATTTTAAGTACGTGTCCGTTTAAGAGGATATTTGGTGCAGAAAGTGAACTGACCCCTTAAATTGTTAGACTGAACCGAAACCCATTCCAAAGACTTTGCATGTATATAGGATTAACATATTGATGGTAACGTTTCAGGTTTGACCTCCACGGTTGTCTCTCGATCGTAAGCAAGCCTGGACAGATTGGCCTTCATTCAATTTTTTTGTGTGATTTTTGTGCCTGGATTATTTCGGCCTCAGCGGTGACTTAAAAACAGATGGGGTGACTATCACCCCTGTAGAGGTGCCTGCCCAAACCCAACACGTACAGTATGAAGAATATGAAGGACTGTAGGGGAGAGCTTTAAACGCTTCTAGCGACGGAAAGCATCCCACGCTGTGGAGCTGGGAGAGAGAGAGAAATGTACTTGTATGCGCTGCACCGCAGAGAAATGAGAGCCAGGCTCCCATTATCTGTGAGGAGGGCCGGGCGTGTTCCCCCGGCGTCGCGGCAGCGCCTCGGTAAGTGGTGATCGATCAGCTCAGTGTCAGACAAGACTCCCTGTTTTTCCATACGCGAAGGGCTGTGGCTTTTGAAGCAATCGCAGGCTGGCCCTGCGTTCAGAAAGAATACGGTAACTGGCTGCGGTAGCGCAGCAGCAGCAGTGAGAGTCAAGGGCCAATGGAGCTACTTTTGCAAGTCTCTTAAATGTAGACGGACCAGTTTCGTCCGTCCCCCCCCCCCCCTACCACCCCCCCCCCATTTTGGATGTGGAGTTTCCACCTGCACTCGTGTGCCGTAGTTTCCACGCAGTGGAGCCGGGGACATGGGCTGCTCCGGCAGCAAAGCGTGCCTTTATACTGCCTGTGCGGGGAAAACGGTAACTTCTTCTCTTTGTTTTGCACTGCAGCTTAAGCTCGGACCAAGGCGCTGGATGCTCGCACTCTTTCACCTTAAGTGGCTGCTCCGTTTGTTTCGCCTTTATCTATGTGGGTTTGTGTTTTCTGCCCTCTTTTTTTTTTTAATCGAATGGCAGTCGGGAAATATTCTTGAGCCTTTTAACAGCAGCAGTTTAAATGTCCCGTGATGTTGCGTGAGTGCATTGTGGATTGGAGGATCTTGACTTTATTTAACTTGGTGCTCAGCCTCCGGAGGAAAGGGAGAGTTTTTAAGGGTGACTTAGTGTTTTTTTTCCCCTTCTCTGCGTTGAGAGAAGGCTGGATCTGGCTGAGGTGCTGCAGTGCTGGTTTCCCAACAGCTTTATTAGCGAGAAGTGCTGTTCTGGAGAGAGGGGATTGTTTTCTGTGCTTTACCTGCAGTGCCACAGTCCTCATCACAGCTGGACTGGAAATGCCAAATCGCTGTGGCACTGAGCAACAACAAAGGATTTTATAAACCTTCCAGCTTTTAAAAAAAAAATGCGGTTCTGTATGGCAAATGTTTCAAGGTAATATTGCCTTTATTTAGATATTTGAATATGTGCATTTCATATTTGCTGAACATTTTGTGTCTCTGAACCAGATGTCCGATGCGGAGTATTTTTAGACGGCTGTGCCCAGTACAATTACCCCAACAACAAATGTCATTTCCTTGCTGCAGTCCGCAGTATTTTAATCCATTTTCTGTTAACCAAACAAAATGCAACACAGTGCAGTTGTGAGGGCTGAAGGCGTGTAGCTGTCCGTCTGTGTTTAATATCCTGATCTAGTGTAAATCAACATTGTTTGCCAAAGTACGCTGCAGTTAGACTTTTAACCTTTAAGTGAATCTCCTCCAAATTTTAGATTTGTTACAGGGTTTTAGATGTCGGGATTTGTCATGAAGAGAGATAAACATGGACAGCGTTGTGCAAGCTGATAATGATTTCAACAGGAATTTTAAACTCCCAGCTTCCAGGTTTCTTTGTGTTCAGTGTCAATAGTATTCCTGTCTTACAGGTGTGGCTGTAAAACCTTTAATGTTTTTTTTTTTGAAGAGATGTGCTGGCAAACGTCTGTAGTTCCGTATAGCTAGAAATCTGGTCAAAGATATAATCCCTAAAATATTTACTTAGTAACAAGTGTTTCCTTTCACAGCGCGAAGAAGCCCTGAAGCAGCGTAAGGAGTTATCACAGGAGCTCGTCAACCTGAGGTCAGAACTGGGTAAGGAAAATCTTAAAATATTTAAAAGGTGTGGAAACAACGTCCTTCAGTAACGGTGACTGCGTAGTTTTTTCTTCTGCAGAAGTTAAAAACTGTCATGTGGCTTTGGCTGAAAAGAAGGTAAATCCTGGCCAGGCCTAATTAGCTTATGTAGCAGTCACAAGTCTGGTAATCGATTAAATGCTAGCTGTACAGTTCTTGGGGCGGGATTCTCCTTTCTCCTATGTGGGGCAGTGCCTGCTTCTGACTGGTGCAGAAGGCCATTTTTCTGTGAACGATGTAAGAGTATTGGAGAGCTGTTGGATGATTTTATTGGCTTTGCGGGTCTGGTAGATCACTCTGGCATTGAATTCCCCTGGGACCTGTCAGCCTGACCCTAGCTCTCAGAAACCCTGCCACTACCCTGTCTCAGCCCAGTGGGGCCTCAGCACAAGAATGTCATACCAGTGAATGCCCTGTGCTTCGATAGCAACAGGCTCTGAAGTTTATCAGTTCATATCTTTTTTTTCTCCTTCTTATTGGGAAGCTTGTGACATTTAACTGTTGTCATTGGGGTGGACAACTTTATTCAGTATTATAATTCATGAGATAAACAAGTTATGATGAATATGGAAAAATACATGATTCACTGAGGCTTTAAAACTGTATGACAGATAATATCCATTGCCTTTTAGACTCCAAATTCACCAGTTCACCATCTCGTGTTTTAAAGCTACGGTTATACCCTTACACTTTAAACTTGCTGTGGCCTGAGGAAATGTGACATTGCACAAATTAATCTGTGTGCCTTGTTTCAATAACACCTTCTTCTGACGCACAAAAACAATTATGAGAACCCTGCTCTTGCTGCTGAAGCCAGAGACTTGCAGTAACTGAAATGGAAACACACTGATGCTATTCTGTGCACAACACTTTTTCCCCAACCCATCTCCAGTTTCAGACTTAAGCGTGAGTCTATTTTTCTGGTATCTGGTTTGCTTGAAAGTGTGGACAGTTGAGTTCTGTTGGCTCCTGTCCAAGCCTACGCTTTCTGTTCTGCAAGGCTTCATTACTTCTGAGTAACTCTCCCAGTCACAGCCCCACATTATCAGGCCTGTGACCCGTGTTAAGCATCACGGTTTGATATGATTAACATACTTTGCAGATACTGATACGTTCTTTAACAAAGCAACACATTGAAAATATCCTTTATAGTATCGGTTGCTTTGCAGTTTATCATTAGGAAACATCTTGTATTTGTGTCTCTGGTTAATGAGCCTGGAAATGACCCATAACCTTTCTTACAGATATCTGTGGAATGTGTCGGTGTGCATGCCACAACTTGATGTGTATCCTTGTGATTCACATATGCCTGAAAGCTGAACTCCTTTTAGTGAGGAATTTAAAACACTTCAAAATTGCTCCATTGCATGAAAATGTTTTTATCCTGCTGTCATGCATTCAAGGCTCATTCTTTGTTTCATTTAAGATGTAGTGAATAACCGTAAGATGAGTTACTCCTATATTCAAGATCTGCTGCAGGACACGTCCACGCCACAGAGAAATATTCCAACATCTTAAATGCAAATAACTTTTAAAACGGCATCTTACATAACAGGTGACACACCCTATATTTTTGATAACACCTGTTTTAGTTCTTTGGAATCAAAAACTCCAGAATCAAAAAAAAAAAATCAGAACTTCCAAGCTGATATTTGTATCCGAATATTTTCAGTTCCTCCACATGCTCCCACTTGCCTGTCATCCTCAGGACAGTTTGTCTTTAATTTTATATTTAAGTTAGAAAATAGATCCATCAAACTTCCCATTCAGATCCAGTGTTGTCTCTCCTTGTTCCTGGTTTCTCACATACTGACACTTTTTTATTTAGAGTGCGCAGCTGTTGGGGAATTCTGTTCATTACCCTGTTTTCAGCAAATTTAAACTACATATCATGTGATAAATACATCGTGTATTAGGCCTGTTTAAGCTCTACTATTTTAGATACTGCAGTTACACAAACAGTGGCAATTTAATGTGGCCCCAAGCTGGACTGATTTAACTAACTAGTGTGTAATTGTTGTAGTATCTCAAAGTTTCTTGAAACAAAGCTTTTCTTGTGAAATGGTGGCTGTTTTATAGCTGATATCAATACCCAATTGGGAATCATGGAGAAATTTCCCAACTAAAAATAGATTGATAAATCTGTTGTGCATATTCCTTAGGAGTTATTGTACTGTTAGTTTTTGATTCATCTCGCAAGATAACGAAAGATATTCTCAGTACGTGATACCTTTTAGGTGGTTTTAGAGATTGCTGTGCTATTCATATTGTGGATAATAGTTGAAGAAATGTCTGAAGTTGCAGTCCTATATGTTCTTTTTTTTGAAGATTCATGTTACTTTTCCGTTTCCCTCAGTCATTTTCTTTAAGATTAAAGATTAAAACGTCTGACTCTCAGGAACTGTGCATTTCCCTGTGGGGTTAGCTGGACAGCTCCAGCTGAGAGGAGAAGGTTATCTGGTTAATGAGTTATATCGGTTAGGTTATTGATCTGAGAAGCTCTTCCGGCTTTTCCCTGTGGAGTCTCAGGCATTCCACTTTCATAATGTCTTTGTTTTTCTGGACACCTTTGAC
The DNA here is from genome assembly GCF_040954835.1 of Lepisosteus oculatus. Lineage (NCBI taxonomy): Eukaryota > Metazoa > Chordata > Actinopteri > Semionotiformes > Lepisosteidae > Lepisosteus > Lepisosteus oculatus. The sequence goes on from NC_090696.1 coordinate 76,657,219, forward strand.
ACTTTGTGTCCAGTAGTGTGGTATACTGTATCCCCTAATTTCCATTCAGTGGATTGAGCACTAATCTCGCCCTGCCTAATGTTCTGGGCTTGTTTGCCTAAAACTGTGCCTCGCAGCTCTTGTGGTCCTGGGTTTGATTTCAGGCTGGGGCGACTTCCGAGTGCAGTTTCTGCCCATGTCTGCCTGGTTCTGCAGTTACCCCCCATCTGCCAGAGGAAAGCTGGCTATATAATTGTCTCTGAATCGTCCCCGATTGTGTGCCATGCATCTCTTCCCGGGTCTCGTCCTTCCTGAGCTCCAGGGTGTCATGACCTTCACCGGGTATAAACAGCTGTCTGACTAGTCTAGAGTTTATAGATCCTGGGGGTGTAAAACCAGCCCTCAAACTTTCAACTCGCCCAGCTGTAAATTCAGTCCATGGTATTTCACGGAATCAGAGGTCTTGGAGCTGTTCTGCTAAGATTTGAAAATCTAGGAAAAATGCAAGAATCTTTTCTGTAGCCCTATATAATATTGGAAAAAACGTTCTTTGTTGCAAGTACACAAGTAGTGTTGCCTTCTGTAAAACAGCATATTTAACGCAAAGTGATGCACAGAAAGTTAGTGCATCATGGATGGAGATAATTACTAACCCTTCTATTCTGATTGATTTATCACAAGATGTTTTTGATTAAAGTACTGTATGCACAGTGAAAGTTACACCTTACAGTTAAGTATGTGTTGTACCAGTTCTGGCATGTACAGTATCTGGCTTGATATATGCAGAACTTATACCCATGTTTATATATGTTCATGGGATGCATTGCACTGTGCATGCTGCAGAATATCAGCATCATCATCAGCTGTTCCTATATTTCCTTACACGCGTGAACACTGTGTTAAAGATCCCAGGAGAGAATGTTCTGTTGCAGGTGAAAAAGTCTCATATCTATGGTCACCTTTATAAAATTCCATAGTAATGGCATTTAGCTTGTTTACAGCATATGATAGCATTTTTCTAGTTTAAGAATCGCCTTAGTATATATAAGTTACATCATGATCTGATTGTTGATTGTTGTTAGGTCATGTTGAAGTTCATGAGCACGTTTTCCTATGTATTCGGTTGCCCACTGTGTGAGTTGTAAAGGGAATTACTCCCACCTGCCTTCAGCATCTCCAGTTTATTGTGCCTGGGGAAAGGAATAAGCTTTCTTTAGAGAAAACATACCTCTTGTGATTGTCTTCGTGGTATTACTGAACACACTGTATGTCGAGTTGTAGGTTTGAGGTTGCAGGTGAGAGTGGCAGGTGCTAAACATGTCACTTCTGCTAGAGAGAGTCCTGGGTGAGGTTATATTTACTAATGGATAATCAACAGCAAAGCTAAACTGGGCGTCAGTAGGGAAGCACACACAAGTGGATGTGACAGAACTGTGTAGAACTGTTTTCTGCACATCAAGCTAGCAAAATTTACCAGATCAGTCTTTTTTTTAAAAAGAAATAAAGCTCCGACTATCAACAGTGAGGAATCATTTCTAGCGCTAAAAAGGCTCCTGTGTTCAGCCTATATTACTGTTTTATATATATTTTTGTAAACTGCACTGAAAATCTGTTGTAACAAAGTATGGACACAAGATATTTAAACAATTGAAGAAATCATCATTTTAAATCAATTAGGATTTGAGGTTTGATGTGGGAATGGTCTGGAATTTTACTGCTGAGCCAGAGTGTTTATTTAAATTAATTGTTTTTCTTGTCTGAGCTTCAGATCGGTAATAAACAGCTGTTTCACCGTGAAACATGGCAGGAATAAACCTTACAATCTTTTAGAAAGTTTGGCTTGTCATGTCTTGAGGACAATAAAAATAGACTGCTGACTAGATCAGTTAAATGTCAACTCAGTGTTAAACGCTTTGAAAAAGTGCAGTACAGTGGTTTCCTTTTACTTACTAAAAAATATTTCCTTCTGTAGTCAGCAGGTGCCACTTGCTATATGTCACTTTCAAGCCAAATGCTCCCCATTAGCAAACACTTCTAGTCTGGAGAAGTTTATGAAATAAGCAAACTGTTCTGTTTACAATCGGCATTTTTTGCAAAACACAATGTACAAGGATAGGACACGAAGCTGTTTTTTAACTCGTTAAAAACTTGTGTGATCTCCAAGTGTTCCACTTTCTTTTTTTTATCCAGTGAAATGTAAGCAATAGAAAAGTAAAGGTAGTAGAGTCTGTAGAAAAATCCCTCCCCCATCCTACCCTGTTATAGATCAGACCAGGTTGCCGATATAAGAGGTTTGTGGACCAGTAGGTGGCGATATTCACTTGGAAACAGAATCCGTTTCCTGCGTGTCGGATACGGTAATGGGATCTGCCTTGCTGGGGGACTGTGTCCGTGTTTCGAATCCACGTTCCTGAGCGGTAGCTCTGTGGGTTTCCGTCTTTGTATCCCGGTCCCCTCCGTAGTGACCGCCCCGCGTCTGTCCTCGCGTGGCGGCGGTGCGGTCCCGGCGGGGCTGACGGCTGTCCCGTTTCCCCCCTGTCGCCGCGCAGTCGGCACCGCCAGCTCGTGCGAGCGGCTCGAGAGGGAGCGGGATGAACTCCGGGGGGCGTACGAGGCGCTGCTGCAGCGGCTGCAGGAGCAGCACCGGGCCGAGCTGGCGGAGCTGGAGGAGCGCCTCCGGGGCTTCTACGCGGCCGAGTGGGAGAAGGTGCACGAGGCCTACCAGCGGGAGGCCGACAAGATCAAGGCGCAGATGCAGCAGCAGGTGGGTCGGGTGTCGGGGGTCGGAGGGTGACTGGGGCTCAAGTCGTCTTCGGAAGGCATTCCCTCTGTCCCCGCTGATCTGCCCCTCGGCGGACACGCCTGCGCGGGACGTCCTCGGGCAGGGAAGGGGTTGCGGGGATCCCGAAGGGGCTGTCTGAGGTGAATGGAGGGGGGGGAGTGCGGTCAGCGGGTCTCTCCTTGGAGGACTGGGGCGAATGCAGTCTTGAAGCTATATGCACTGCGCAGCAGAGTAAGACGCGGAACGAGAAAGGAGCTGAGCAGCAGGAGAACCACTTCAGTTGCCATAAATACAAAGTATTGGGCGACCCAATTTGAGACTTAATTTCAGTCGGCGTGGGTGTACCTCTCCTGGTTTTCTGACCTGAAACGACACCAGTGACCTTTACCGCAGCCGATTCAACTACCATCTGCCATTCCCTTTTCTCTGATGAGAGTGTGCACTGGATGCGCTCTTCAGAGAGGATATTTTCAAAATCCTGGGAGCAAACATGCTAAACAACCTTCTCTTATCCAGTCAATAGGTATTGGAGGAAGGGCAGTTCGTTAATCAGCAGACTAAATGTGTCAAAGACTGGAGACGACTCTCGTTGAATTTTCTTGGCATTAATTTACCTGACATGTCCAAAAATATAATCTGGGTTCCAAGTGCAGAGTACATGTGGAGAAGGGATTGACCAACACGAGAGAAATTTCTGCAATATCTTTTCCCCTTGTGTGTATTGCGATGTCATTTTATTTGGGTTAAAGTGTGATTCACCGAATGAATACCATTCTGATGAAATACACCCTGAGTTCGTCAATCGGCGATGGCAGGGGTATGGTATAATGAGACCAGTATGTTAATGTGATATGAAACAGTGATTTATTTCAAGTAGTTTGGTGTCCCTTGCTCATTGGATTTATGATGCCGGTTGCACAAAATCCCATCTTGCTACTGAAAAGGGACAACATGTTTTATGATAGTACAGTGATATTGTCATGCAGCCATATGCTTTAGAAATGGAGATGTTTTTTAATGTTATCCCTCGGGGATCTGCAGTTTCAAAACCATGTTCCCAAAAAGTTAAATGCAGCACAGTTTTCTTTTCTGTTCTCCTGCCTCTCTAGGTTGATGAATTAGGCTCAAAGCATGAATCTTTGAGGAAAGAACTGGAGACCAGGCACTCCGAGAAGATTGAGCTCCTGAAACAGCATTATGAAACCTCTATAGAAGGCAAGTTCCCCTTCATAATGTCTGGTGATTATAAAAATGTCAAGAAAAGGCTGATTTCTAAATGGAAAAATTACACCAAAACGTGGAGTTTGTCAATTGTGACCAACTGCTCCATTTTCCTTTTAAAGTTTCTTGCATATAACGTATACATGTTGTTTGAAGGATACAGGTTATACCTGTGCATTCCTGCCCTTATAAAGAAATGCATCTAGCCCTAAGGAAGGGAAGTACTTAGTTATTTTCTCAAATGGTGGCTGTCCTCTTACCCATTTACAGCCTGCCTTAAGCATGTTGCGTTGTATTGGGAAAATATTCAACTGAACTTTGTCCAGTAACTGTAGACACTCAAAAATGTGAGCTAAACTGGAGTCATCTTACAGAATGATGTTGTAATGTAGCATGACTTTTAAAACGGTTTCCATTTTATTTGCTGTCGTAAATCTCTGTATTTTGTTTCACATCTCTGTGCATTTTTTCAGACCTCAAGATATCTCAGGACTTGGAAAAGCAATCTCTCAACAAATCATTTCAAGATACTGAATCCTCACTATGTGTAAGCTGACATTTACTATAAACTATTTTGTGTTCTGTTAAATGGATCTCAAAAATGAATGTCTAACCTGCAATAACATATAACTTTTATAAGTATTGCGTGACAAAGGCACCACTTGACTACTGCTAAAGAAAACATCAGTAGCTGCAAGATGGTATCCTCCTGAAAATCACTGTTACTTTAAAACCTTACAGCTGGCCTGAGCTGAGCAACATGGTCTTGACATTTTATTATTAGTCTTCCAGTTTTTTAATATTCCTTTAGTTAGAAAATCACACACCCCTGGTTTATAATTTCATAACTAATCCCTTCCTTCATTAACTCATAATCTATTGAGTTGGATATATGCTTGAATTATAGTCAGTTTACAGCTACGATGAAAAATGCTAACATAGACCCTTCTATTTCCAATTTGGATATTACAAGACAGCAGAAAATATTAGGCACCTCTTTACACAAAGAGTTGTAGGGATATAGACCAATTTACCCAGCTATACTGTTGAAGCCAATATCTTGGCTTGCTGCTTTAAAGAGCCTGCAGACTCATGTTGATTAGCTTCTAGCAAGCAAATGAGTTAGAAGAGAAAAACCTGTTGTTTCTAACATTTTTTCATGCCTTAAGGAGTGCAGGATTTGCCGTGCTGTAGTTTCGGGTTTTAGTGTAACTTGTAGTTGATCTGTATCTCAGATATGCACGGAGACAGAGGTTTCAAGGATTTTTAATACAATTGTTTTTGATCAAGGAAGTCTCTGGAGAATAATGTAAATATGTAAATTCCTGACTAGCGCTCAAGGGTAACAGTGATTTTTTATTTCTCTTTTGGAAGAGAAAAAGAAAATAATGGCGAAGAATGCAGTGACTCATAAATCAACATTTCACTGCCGAGATCCACTGTTTTAGCATTAAGCAGCGGTGGTGTAAGGGTTCGTTTATTTGGCACAGTGATCCTCAGAACATTTCTCACTGTCCCAGGTGAGAAATGGAGTGTTAGCACAAAGAATCTAAAGCCTGAAGCTTTTACCATTAAATTGGGTCCTTTTACAAGAAAGGCTGAAAAGTTCAGATCCCTTTGGGAGCTCAGGTCTTATCAGTCACACACACTTTATTTCCACCAAGCAGAGTCTGTTGATGCTTTTCTTGTTAGTAGTGTTGTCTTAGTGCAGGCTGCTGCAGTACCTTGTAACAAGGGAACGGCTGACAAAAAATATCTGATTGTGTTTCAGGAGCAGATTCATGAATTAACAGCTGCAAATGACTCTTTAAATGAGAAGCTGAAAGCTGAAGAAGAAAGGAGGAGAGCTTTAATGGACAAGAATCAGGTAACAGTAAAATTGACTGTATGAGATTCTAGGTGTTGTAAGTTATGATGGACTATTTTCTCTGCGAATTGTGATCTCGAAAGAAGAGCACTGCAGTGTGCCGGATTACTCCCTCACACATTCAAAGACAAATAGCACTGATACAGTTCTCTTTGTGCAGGCCACCCTCTGCAGTAGAATAACATAACATCACTTTATTAGCCCTATACAATTTCTTGCATTAGGAATTCATCTTTTCACAGACCCCAGCTTGCTCTCCATGTGACACACAGACAGGGAGAGAAGCTTGGGGGCAGAGCGCAGGGTCAGCCATTGCACAGCGCCCCTGGAGCAGTTGGGATTTAAGGGCCTTGCTCAGGGGCCCAACGGAGTAGGATTCCTCTGCCAGCCGCGGAATTTGAACCGGCAACCTTCCAGCCACAGGCGCAGATCCTGAGCCACAGAGCCACCTCTCCGCCCCACACTGGGGACACCGATGCCGACTCCAGGGAGCAGGTCGTGTGCAGGAAGATGTAGTCCAGGCAGCTTTCACTCCCCGGGAGTTTCTCCACGTCGTTCCGGCGTCGCTTGGGCGACATCTCCCTGGTGGATGGCTTCAGACGAAGTGCTCGATTAGGGCTAACCCTGTCAAGCAGAGCACATTTATTGGTTCATGTCTACCACCAGCCCACTGGAAATTTGGGATAAGCCATAGATTCACCTATTTTAAAGTTAATCTGCTTTCAGCAGGTGTCCATCTGCCAGTGGGTCACGTTTCTAACCAACAGTCGAGTCGTCAGTTGAGGTATTGTTGACAGGTTGAGGTATCCATCGACGATGCATACTGCCCTCTGCTGGATTTTATAGTAAATGCTGTTGTTAAAGACATGGTGTTTGAATTCTGTTCTGTGCATCAAAGGAAACAAACCTGAGGGGTTTGGAACCAGCAGCCCGGCCATTTTGTTGAAGCCGATACCCTGGCTTGTTTAAGAGAAGTGACTGGATAAGATCCTGGGATCAAGGAGCTACTAACTACCGAACAGATTATCTGGCCCGAATGGCCTCTTTGTGTTTGTCTTCTGTTCTTATATTTCTTTCAGCTTCTAGTAAATGGTATTCCATGTTTGTCGTAGCAGTTGAACGTGTCAGAAATGCTGTAGGGGAATTCCTTGTGCTGTATTAAGTTGTCGTCAGCAGTGGGTCTGCTGTGAAAGTCACAGGCAAGGAGCATGAGCAGCCCCTGTCGCGTGCTTCGACCCCGTCCCCTCGCAGAGCCAGGATAAGCACATTCGCCGGTCTCCGAGCCGTAGGTGCCACCAGCCGTCCCAGTTTGTCCCCCAGGTGCTCGGTGGGGTGCAGATCGAGCCGGCAGGGAATCCATGGCGTTTTGCCACACTGGGGTCTTTCAGGAAATGTTGCACGAGCAGCAGGAGGACGTGTGCTGTTCCTGCTGGGACGTCGGCACGTCAGGAAGGGCAGCCAGTGAGGCCCAGGACTGCATCCATGTCAGGCCATGCGGTCAGGCTGGCACTGGGCACTGCCAGTGGAACTCCCTTCTGTATCACTATTGAGTCCTGAATTACGGATCCCAGTCACGCCGAGCACACTGGCATCCACAATATTCTGTATTAATCTGAAAGCGTAGATAGTCCATAAAGAGTTTTAAGTATCTTTTAGAGAAATGTTTCATATTCTCAGAATAATGCTTAAAAATAAATCACGTGAATCTTGGTTGTCTCATTACTACAGAAAAAATCAGCTACTTTTTTTTCCTATCTGTAAATTTGAAACATTTCTTGCATTGAGGCATTTGGTTTCATGGGATGCTATCAGAAGTTTTGTGTAACAGGTGTTTAATAAATAGCATATAAAGCAATTGCCTCTTAATTACAGGAACCTTTGGAATGCTTAGTTTTGAAAACCAAGTGCAACACAATATTTTTGGTCCTCTTGCCTGTCAGACTTGGCTGTTCTTATTGTTGCCTAATCCCCGGTGTCACCAGCCTTGACAAGGCAGTGCTGGTGTCTGGGATGAGAGACTTGAGTGCAGCACGGAGCTGAAAGATCTGTGAGGTCTCCTGTTTTCCATTTCAGAGGGACTCCCACACTCTGTATTTGGAGCAGGAGCTGGAAAGTCTGAAAGTGGTTTTGGATATCAAGACTGAGCAGCTACACCAACAGGATAAAAAGCTTATCCAAATGGAAAAACTGGTGAGTTAAATTCTAAGAACTCGGAGGAAATTGCTTGGGATTTGGTCTTCTGTTTTAAGAAAATACGGCATAGTGAGTGTTCTTAACGCAGCACGTTATTAATTGCATTTTATGTCGTTATACCATTTCCCTGATGTGAAGTAGTTTTCTTTAGAGGCCGACTCACTTCAGACTTACAGCCCTATGCCACAAAACAAAGAAAACATTTCATATGTCAAAAAAATCTAATGTGAGCACCCGTTTGTCAGAGTACGTACTGTGGTTTCTCATCGTTTTCCCCCTCACCTCTGTATAGAAGTCATTTGGGGTCACGTTAGCTAAAATAATAACATATGAACCAGGACTTAACGTGTTCAGCACATGGGAATGGGTTTTATGGGTTCTAATGTGCATAAGTTACATCGTTTCCATGCGTGTTCTCCGTCCACTGGACACACCGGGAAAGACCCTACGGTTAAAGATCTGGTAACTGCTTTGTGGATATTCGGTGTCCATTTTTGTCAGCGTGTACATTCCTGCCGCCTATGGCCGTGGCTGTAGAGCTGGGTGAGAGGTCACCTTTCTTCTGTCCCCTAGATGGAACGAAACATCAAACTGGAGGAAGGGTTGAACAGGGTCCAGCAAGAAAACGAAGACCTGAAAGCGAGGATGGATAAACATGCAGCGTTGTCGAGGTAACCTCCTTGCTCCCTGGTCCTTCACGGCTCCGTCGTAGACGGCGAGCAGAGCCGACGCCGCACACGGTTCTTTTAATCCGCCGTGGCTGGAGCTGGGGTTTTCATTCTCTCGCGGCACACCTGCACCCGGGATGCAGTGGGAAAGTGGGTAGAGGAAACTCCAGTCTTGAGGCAGTTTAAAAGTGTTTTGGATTTCATCTTGAAAGCCTCCCGCTCGTCCCTGGGGCGTGAACATTGCAGCCTGCAGTTTTGAAGCAAATCATGAGCACAGCCTCAGTATTTCAAGTATTGCAATACCACCTGCAACAGCAAATATTCAGTACTAGAACAGACATTTACCTGTTCCGTATTGTAGCTGTGCACTTAGCACATGAAACCACTAATTAGGCAATGTGTTGCATTTTAATAAGCTAATGCGCATTTGAACATCCACAGTAGTAGCGTTCCATTACAGTTCTTAAAAATATCTTCTAGGTAATGTTATGTAAAAGCTTGCAAATTAAAAAAATAAATGCAAATCTTTCCATTAGCCAGCTTCACTTTGCCAAGGATAAAAAGAATGTCACCAGCCGACTGTGCCCTCTAACACGCAGTGTACTGAATTGCGTGTGTGGGGGTCAGGTCACAGCATGAGCTGCATGATTTGTTACTGGTCCTGTAGATGCAGGAAATGGGTTCCTAGCTGTGTACTAATGGTGCACCCTTTCCAAATTAGAAGTTTGTTCTCAGTACTTCAACGGCATGCAGATGAAAGATACTCATATTATCTCCTTAATATCTAACCACCTGCTACCGCCCACAGCAGAGTGAACTGGGTAAGCACACACATCCACAGCATGTCCCTTAGCCACAGCAATTAGGTTGGATTCCTGATCCCAACTGCAGGAGCTGATGGATTGCACTGCAGGGCTCTTTGCTCAATCAGCTCATTAGTGAGAGGTGACTGGGCATAGGTGATGAGATGGTTTAACCTGTGTGGTGTCGAGCCTTGTGAAAATCAAGAAGGAGAAGCACAAAGTGGAAACAGTAAAGCCCCAAGTCTGTGCTGTGCAATGAAAGATTATAAATAAGGTTTATTTGTTTTTGAAGCATTTCTGAATGGGTGGAATCGTGATCAGTGAAAATATTTCATTCATTAATTCCCACTATTCCATCTGGGACGGAGGTAATGCATAATTGTGTATTCCCTCAAGATAACCTACAGCAAACCAGTAAGAAGCTCAAGCTGGTTTTGGTTTTCAGGTAAGGTGAATTTGTTAAATGACAAGTTTATGCAGTAGATCAGTGCTGTATTTCATGTGCAAAGCCTGGTAAATGGCAGAATTGTGTGTTCAAGACGTCCGCTCTGCTGTTAATTCTGTGGTTCAGAATCATGTTTTCCCCTTCAAATGCCGACCTGACAGTTTCAGTCCCCCTCTGTGGTGCCGCATGTCTCGAAATGAGATCGAAGCTCTCATCAGCGGCAAGCGTGCGGCGAAGAAGTCGGTTTTCAAGTATGAAAGTGACGATTTAATACAGCCGGCGCCGCTTCTCTCCGTGTCCGTAGGCAGCTCTCGACGGAACAGGCCGTTCTGCAGGAGTCCCTGGAGAAGGAGTCGAAGGTGAACAAGCGGCTGTCGATGGAGAACGAGGAGCTGCTCTGGAAGCTGCACAACGGGGACCTGAGCAGTCCGCGCCGGCTGTCGCCCTCCTCCCCCTCCGGGGTGTTCCAGTCTCCCAGGAACTCCGGCGCCTTTTCCAGCCCCCCCGTGTCGCCAAGATAACGCCCCAGCCGGGCTTCCTGGGAGCCCCTGAAACATGTGGACAGTGTTATTCATGAGAAACAAGCTATATTAGCCATGTGTGATCATGACCCGTGAACTGGAGAAGAACAGATCCGAAATGGATATCCTTTCTGCTGATTCTTGAGAAGAAGAGTGATATAAAGACTTTATAAAGACAACGTTGCACAGAAGCACTTACGAGCAAGAGCAGTCTTGTTCTTTTGCCTTTTTGTCTGATGTGGGGGGGGGAGGAAGGGAAATCTCAGGGCCTGTAGATAATTTCTCAGTGTTTGTCACTCAGTTTCCTTGTGTTCACAGAAGAGACGTTTCTGAGCAGGTTGGTGTGCGGTGTGAGTGAAATTGGTTTTAGCACTTTGGATACACATTGTGTAAGGCTGCCATCAGTGAGTTTAGTTACAACAAATGAGCAAGTTTCCGAAATATGTGAACTGTAAGATTTCCATAAAATATATTTCCATTCTAACATAAAAATGCAAAACCACGTTACACGTTAGATTTTCAGTTTGAAACATTTCTCCTTTCCAGCCTTTTGCATAGCTATGTTTTGTTGTATACCTATATGACCATGACTGTTAGCTATGTTTTGTATCCGAATTGTGACATTTAAATGCATACTGACCACAAAAGTTTTATTGCAGTCCATGCCTATTAAGAAATACACGTATTACAAAATGCTTTTTGTTTTAAAAAAGTGACTTTTTAATTCCGGCAAAGACCTGTATCAAATCGAAGTCCCTGCCTCCCCGTGTGATGGCAGACAAAGAGGATTTCATCCAAAGGTCTCCCTTTTGTGACACCAAAAATTGAATCTTTCAGTATTAACTTCTGCTTTGCTTTTTATACACGTCAGCATGATTTTGTTGCTTTCAGGCCACTTTAGTCAGGGTTCAGCAGTTTATTTGGAGAGCTCTTACATTTTGCACAAATTGTGAGGACGGGCTTTCTTGTCAAGTGTAGCATTAGTTTAATGGCAAAAGGTAGCGTTTGTCTCTGATGTAAAGAACGGTGCCATTTTAACCTTTATTGCTGCATAACCCATTCCTTTGTGAAGCAAATATTGTCGAGAGTTAGGATTTCCATGTAGTTGCATTATTTTCACATAAATAAACTAAGACTTAAACTTGTAGTGCACTGCCTAGACTTTAAACATTAGCATATTGAAATGGCATATTATCCCATTAATACTATTTTAATGGTTGCTTTAACTCAAAAGGGCCACTCCAGAGTTCAATTCAGTAATTCATAATCCCATATCCACCTCTTGAGGATTGAGCACTGTTCTAAAACTGAGCAATTTGCAGCCTCAGGTGCAGAATTTTCCCCATCTCGTGCCACCAGTATGCATTTCACTCCAGAATGTTAGCTTTTTTTTGGGGGGGTAGATACGGTAAGGATTGGATTTTCTGAATCGGATTGGGGCCGACGGGGAACACTGTGGGTACATACCCCAGCATCTCCCTAACCGATCGTGTCGAACAATAGAAACTCATCGAGTGTTACATCAGCTTGAGTTTTGTTTCCATTTCTGGAGGGTTGCTACTCCATATGGGTCCCCCAGCTGGTCGGGCACAGTTAAAGCTTGCTGAAGATGAAGCCAAAGGCTCACTTTTGCCGGTCAGTATACATTAAAATCCATGTGTGTCACCTTCACTGTGTTAGACGTGTGAACCCTGGGTCTGCTGAGCGCTGTATGACCACAGGATCTAAAAACGGTCTCTGAGCGCACTAGATGAAAGGGATTATTTTTGCCGATCATGGGACCAATAAAAACATTCTTTGTGTGTTTTGAAGACCACAGGAGCACCTCACTGTAGCTGCGAACACTCACTGAGGGGTGTCCGGAGAAGCTTGCTTTCAGAATTCTTTTGTTCTTGTCGAAATTTTAACCCGATTTGCAATGATGTCACTAGAGTTTATCGAAAAGCTTACCTTAACGCGTGCGTTCAGGTTTAAAAAAAGGAAAGGTTTCTGAATAGGTGACAGAAAGGTAACTGTGTGGATGTTGAATTTGTTGGTGTGTAAAGTAGGAACTGTTGAAAATATGCAATTATTAATAAAAGTCATAACTATAAGTATTAAAAGATCATTCGGAATTTCATTTTTTTATGGTTTGATTTCAAAGTTAATTTGAAACTGTAATATTTAAATTAAAAAAGCTAACAACATTGAATTTGTTAATCTAAACAATTATTAAAAACAAGAAAAGCATTTTCTTGTTGTTTGATGTGAATCTGTTCATTCTACGTTTTTGCTCTAATTTGCGAATTGAGAGGAAAAGGGGCTTGTGCAGCATTTGGATTCCCAAGTGGACTGATGCAGTTTTTCTAAGCAAGACTCATTTGTGAAGAACTAATGGAGATTAGGGCTGCATGCTCACAAAAAAGTCCTGGATTTATATGTGGAATGTGTATATTATAAAGCTAAGTTTAGATGGGAAGTTCCCCAAACAAGTCAAGAGGTGAAACTCATACTGTACACGTTTTAAATTTTGTAAAATAAAATATCACTTGAATGTAGTAACATGAATGAAGCTGTTAAACATCATAACCCCTCCATGAATTATACCCATGATACAACAACGTGAATAAAATCTGTAGCAAACCCGGATTTGACACCTCTCGGGACCACTGTTACTGAGGTGCATCTGCGGAGAGTCCCTTCAGTTCTAGAGTCACTCAGGGTGTTTCACCATTTTCACTTTTCTTCTCTCCACCTAGACTGCTGCTCTGCACTTGAAGCTGGAACTGTCTCATGAATATTTCTGAACAATTGTTTGCCTGTAATAGTTTGTACAAATGGTTGTAAAGGACTTTCTTAGCTTTCTTCCAGTATTGTTACCATAAAGTGCTCCCACAGTTCCTCACCTATAGAGTTTCATTGCAATGGGAATCCCAGATTACCACACAGCCTTTCAAAATCAGACCTATGCTCTTGTGCAAATGTTTTCTGTCATCAGTAGCTCATTAAAATACCTTCTTGTGTGACCATCGCTCAGTATTTATTACATCAAACCCATAAGGCCACATTGTAGCTTTCACTCTGCAACACCACTTGTACTGCATGTATCCATGTACAAGTGGGTCTGAAAGCAGTTCAAGCTTTGGGGAAAAAAAGAGACCTTTTCATGTTCTAATATTTTATTCAGGAGTATTTTATAATAACCAAGTGATAGTCAAATATTGTACATTAAATACTGTAAATTGTTTTCACCAGAACCATTTCGGTACAGTCCCGACAAACTGAAGTGGCAGGGTGGGTTCTGTGCTTTGGGAGTAGAATAGAAATACAGTATGTTGAATCCGAAACAGTCAGGCTTGTGCCTGCATTCCACATAAGGAGTCAATTAGCACCAGGCGTACTTCAAGCACAGCTCAACCATCAACTATTTTTCATGTTTCTGCCAGAAACTGGAATGCTTGTGCAGTTGTGCATATTTCACTCTTGTGTTCCAAGAGCTGGTCTCAAAGGTAGTTTTTCAAGCAGAAAATTCCAAACGACTCGAATAAAGCAGTAGGCTGTTGGTAGCTTACAGGGTGAATTTTCTCTTTTTCTAAATTGGAATTATCAGAACGATTTCCACCCAGCTGGTTGGAATTCCTCAGTAAAAAGCATTCAGATTCCAAGCATTTTGCTGTACCTTATGTGGGGGGGGGGGTGGGTGGTACTCCACAAAAGCTTTTTTTCGTGTTTTTGAAATGACAAGTCAAACAGTAACACATGCAATTTGCTGTGCCAGGAAGTATGTAATTGGAGATTTTTTTTAAAGTACTGTAGGTTCTTTATTTACTGGGCTGAAATGTACTGCTCTAGAAGGCCCATTTGTTTTATTTTTTAAAAAGATCTTATAACCTTACTTTTTATTTCCCTTTCTTCAAAAACCCCGCAGTGAAGTCAAATCAAATAATAACCCTCTTCTTGACAACAGCCTCTGAGTTTTTTTTTCCACAGCTTGACAGTGGAGTGGAGTACTTATTGAACGCTGCACTTGTGATTTTGTTTGGGAAAAATGAACCCCTTCGACGGCTTGAGTGACATTATTAACAAACGCAAATGCCGCCACATTGCAGGAATTGTAATGCTGGAAAACAATGGTGATACAAAGAGGAACCAATACTATGTTGCCATCTTTTTCTCACAATCATATTATTAATAAGAGGCTACCTGGGCAGCCACAGAGGTCTCTCCATGAATATTTTTGGCTGTGCAGATGTAGTCTCCAAAGTCTATAGTCTCGATATCTTCAACAGCGATCACACTCTGTGAAATGCGAGTTGTGTGTCCGGAGCCTCTGTTTATCAGTCTCCAGGCTTCTGTAATGCTAACAGGTCTCTGATCCTAAATTTAGGGAATAAACAAAATGCAAGTCTATAGTATAGGAAGGACAACCAATACAAGGAGTGACACTATCTACTCTAACCAAAATAGAAAAATGGATTTTACTGACCCAGCACACCGATACATTGCAGGTATTCATCAATTCTGTGATTATTCACAGTTTTTGAGTACTCTGGCATATAGTACAGGCTTCTAAACTTTCCTAAACTGTTGTGAAATTTTAGGGAACTATAGCCAAGTTCCAGTTTTAGGAACGCAAGGTGTTTTATTCCAGCACTGTCTTACTACCTTTCCATATCACAAAGAACAACAGTGTGGTCGTTCCTACACATTCCTACCTCGTTCCTGGGTGTAATAATCTAGTAATAGGTACTGTATGTACATCGGGAATACCTAACTGGACAGCAAATGCCAGTTTTGAGTTAACATTTTGAATACAAAGCTTAAAAAACTAGTTGGATTTGCTTAAAGATTAATGAAAAACGTGCATCTAGCTCAATAATTTTAATTTGAGATTTTAAATTATGCTGCAAGACAGACATAAATGAGGTATACCATGTGTGAACAAAACGCAACAAAAAAACAGTGTGTTGCAGGCATCCATCATTCATCATTCATCATCATCCTGCATTGTTACAGCTGCAGGTGAAAGTGACTGAGGTTAGAGATGTCTGGACTAAGTTTTCTCCCTAACTTGTCTCCTCTTATCTGTGAAAGGGAAATGGGCAGGATGCTGCTGGTCATTAAGTAGAAGTAAACAAAGGTTTCCCTAGGTAAACTGGTCCGGTTGATGAACTGTTATCACAGAAGGCTGCTCTGCTCGGGGTCATTAAGTCTGCAAGTTTAGAGCTTGGCTGAGCTGAGCGTTCTGGTGTAAAGGACACTGAAGGGAAGCAGGTCTGAGTGCCGGAGGACTATGGCGGTGGTGGTGGTGGGGGGGGTAGGATGGAGGCCGACATGGGAAGAAAGGTACGGGCTGTTTTTATCAAGCATGTAGCTGCTGCTGCTCCTCATAGACCCCAGCCCTCCCACCCCTGCCCGTGACCGAAACTGCAGCGGAGGGCACAGCTCACCTGTCCGGGGAAGGTCCACACAAAGTCCACGTCCACATCTGGATCCCCAAGAACCGTGCAGGTGACGTTGATGTTGTCGCCCCCACCCACTGTCGTTGAGGAGGCTTCAATTGTCACGGAGGGGGGGCCGCTTGGAACTGCAGTCAAGGCAGGGAAGACGTTAAAAAAAAAACCCCAGTCAGGCCGACGTCGACGGGGATGAACTTGGTGCTTTTCAAAAGCCAAGCTTTACAGTTTAGGAAGCGGTGTAAAACAAATACGGGCAAAGTTTTAAAAAAAATCACCTTTTTATGTCGGCAAGTTATTAACGCAGAGTTGTTCAGCGGCAGAGGGCAATGTGCCGTACACGCAATGGTATTGGCCGACTGTAGGCTTCACTATTTTAAGGCATGTATGAGTGATTGCTTGACCCTTTACAACAGGTAGAGCTCACGACATGTTTGCAGCTCACATATTCAAACTGTGGCAATTACTGTAGTATGCATTACTGAAAGCAGAGAATACAAATATTTACAATTAATGCCTGATTTCAAGATTGTATAGCTCTTTTTGCATCACTAATGTATTCCATTTTTAGGGTCTTAGAAAAGATGGGCATTTCATTGATTTAGCAGGATAACTGTGGTGCAGTGTCTGGGCACGCAGTCCAAAAGTGTGCTGTGTTGTTTAATTGGCATGTCTAAATTCTCCCCTGTGTGAGGATGTGTGTGCCCTGCGATGGACTGGCGTCCCGTCCAGAGTGCGTCCTGCCTTTGTCCGGCTCCAGCTCATCGTGACCCTGTGTCGAGCAGCTATTGTAAATGGATGCATTTTGAGAGAGGATGACTACCTGAGTGGGTCCAGTCTTTCAGAACAGTTTACCTTCTACGTAGAGCAGCTGGTACTTGACTGACATCTGTGGTGTACTGCGGGAGACAGCCTTGCAGTAGAATATGCCAGTGTCCTCCAGGCTGGGCTGCTGGATGATGAAGCCTTTCCTGGGGTTGTAGGAGATCTGGGTCCCATCCACAGACACCTCCCCTGGGGGCACCTCTCTGTGCAGCGTCACCTTGGCCAGAGGGCTGGTAACTCGACAGGGGATGACGGAGGGCTTGTCAGGCCGAAGGTAGATGATGTCAAAATGGGTTGTCGATGGGACGAACAGTTCATCCTTGTCTGAGGGGTGAGAAAAAATGGCGAGAAACAACGACCAACTGCAATGGTTATACCCGTAAGTTGTGTTGGCCGGGCGCATGGCCTGTCACCCTCGGACAGCCCCCACAGAGCGCTGATTTTCCTAAGCCGGCACAACACAGAGGCAACACGTGGGATTGTGAAGCAAAGCTAAACGTAGCACTAATGTAACAGCAAAAAAACATTGAAAAAATGGGACTATTTAGCAAAATTTTGTGAGTTATGGAGTTAAGAACAGAAGATAGGAAGGACGTTGGGATCCTAATCTTGCTGATATCTGCAATGTATCCAGTATTTATCTGTGTAGATATTTATCTTGCCTTCTAGACCACACAGCTCTCCTGCCAACCCATCTGCACCCCTGCAGCTGCTCCCTGACTCATTCCTTGTGACAGTGACGGGGGGGTTCAGTCAGTCTCACCCTTGCATTTAGGCTGCTATCCTCTCAGCCAGGAGAGTTTCGCCAAATAACCTCTAATCCATTCGCCCCTCTATCGCATCCATTAGGATCCAACCAAACAGCCGAGCCAGGGCATTCGTCTCTTTTCTCTGGGAACCAGGTCTCGCGGCTTTGCAGCGGTTTGTCTGCTCTGCGCTGCTGGCGTCTGGCCTGCTCACCTGTGAAGTAGATGTACGCGCTGGAGGTCCTGTCCGTGTCCCTGGTGCACTCGTCGCCATCACAGAGCAGGGCCCAGCAGCTGAACTCCCCAGTGTCCGCGGCTACCGGGGACGTGAGGATCAGCTGGCTGTACTTGTCCTGCTGCCTGATGCTGATTTCACCCGGAAGGAAAGAAGACGCTTGTTCATACACACAGTGCAGCTCCTTCCCAAGTACATGTGACTGAATTAAATACATTTTGATAATTGGCATTGATATTTACGCCTTTTTATGTCTTTCTGGTCCTGTCTTCACTGGGTACGGCCTCTTCTGTCAGCTTGTTTTGTCTAATATTGACTGACGTGTTAATGATCATAAGGACATTTTACACTCTTTAAACATGTAAAGAATATATTGTGGGAATGTCTCCCGCTGGTAAAACCTGCTGCGATATGTCCAGGATGGGTTTGTGCAAACGCAGTTCATTTCAGATGCAGTTATTTCTGTTAGAGGAGGAATCAGCTTTAAAAAAATAAAATAAACACGACAGAGCGAATAAGAATAATGACTCTGCCTATGTGAAACCATCCTGACACCCGTTGATCAGTAGCTGGGGCAAAACCAGTACATTTTCACAACTGTCAGAATTAATGTCATCATTTAACTGTGCTGCCCCTTGGTTGTCTATGCAATAATCTGCATTTGGATGGGCCTGCCAGAGAAGTCCCTCTACGTGACTGAAGACATTCATGATCTCATTTCCAGGAGATGAAACCTGAAAATGTGTACAGTAAGCAATGCAATGTCTAAGGTACCAACATATTTACCCCCCCCATCTTCAGGTTCTTGAATGTGGAAGCCCAACCATTACGTAAAACTAACCTGACCCGAACCTTACTGGTGTCCCCTGTCGTGCTCACCTGCCTTCTTTCCAACTAGACGCCTGCTCTCAGCTCACGGCTGAAACCATGTCTCGTTACAAAATAACCACAGGCCAGTAACGTCTTTTCCAGATATAGCTGTAGAGGATTATGCATGTTACATCATGTCGTGTAATGTTTATGTAGGAGTTATTAGAATGTTTTTTAGCCTAATTAAAACAAAAGCATTCCCATTTTTTTTAAAATAAATTCCTGATCTTCGGTTCCCTCGTAAATAAGGTACATGCAGTGGTATAATTCAACTTTCCCTCTCCCCAGCGGAGCAGTACCTGAGCCTGGAGTCCTTGAAGGTGTCCAGGTACGTCGGATACGCCCATCCGATCCGGCTGCCTTTGCAACGCAGCTCAAGGTCCTTCCCGGAGCTGAGCGTCAAGGAGTCGACCAGCCTGAGGAAACGCCCCTTATCCAGGACCTGGGTGAGGATGGACTGGCCCTTGCCCGCGGACTCGCTCTCCTTCCTCTTTCCAGACCTGTTCTTCTGTCTCCTGCCTCCTTCTTTCCGGGGATTACCCTGCTGGCTGAGGCCTGGAACAGAGCGTCTCACGAGTTAATGAGCTTTCCCAGTCCGGAAAGCGCTGCCATGGTAAAGGAGGAAGTCTCCCATGAGTCAGACGTCATGCTAACAGGCAAGTCAAGGTTTAACTGCGGGCTGTCCTACAGACCCTGCGGCTGTACAAAATGCACTTTATTTCATACACCACAAAGTTATCACAAAGGCTGGACTTCCTAAAAGTTAAAGGTGAGAAATATCCAATGGCATGCGTCGCAGTAAACTGCCTGATCAGCCCAGTTCTGTTATGATCTTTTGATGAAACCGAGCTGGCTCTCCAGTAAAAAAAAAAAAAGATGAAACAGCACAAAATCCAGTTACTTCTGAGAGGGAATTTTTCCAGTTCCCAAGATGTATTTCATATAAGAACTAGAGGAGATTCTTAGTAAATGGCTTATTTTTTTAAACGCATTGATAAAAAAATCTGAATTTATGGTTAGGAAGCAAGGAGACATTCTGCATTAAACAGAAAGATCTTCCTTGATTATTCTCCATCTTTTTTCAAGAGTGATGTGAAATGACAGACTTGCACACTCTAGTGGTTCTTCTCCTTATCTTATCTTACTCATATAATCTTCAAGAAAGCCAGACAGCCAGCGAACAAATTCGAGGAACCAACAATCAATGTGATCGTCTTCGTTTAACTCCGCCCAGAAGAGCGCAAGAACTAATATCCAATGCTACTAAACTAAAGCAAACTGTGGAGACACTGCAGATGGGAAAGAGGTGGAAAGTTGCGCAGCTGGCTATGGGACATGTCTACCCACTCCTTGAGTCATATCCTTTCGTTGTGAGGAAGAACGATGAGGAGGCATGATCTGTAACATGTGTCAGTAACATGCCCTGTCTTTTGGTATTTCAGTCTAGTGAGCAGAGGGATTGTCAGTTCTGTGTTCCTCTTCGTTATGTTATGGATTCAGCTCTTCAGCGGCTATCATTTCTATTCCTGATGCTACTGTAAACTCACCGTCTGTGTTGCACGGGCACTACTCAAGGAAAATTATCTTAGTGTTGCTGTACCAAATGGCCATCTGGAAAATACCTCAAACAACATTTCTTCCACACAGCTGTACAAACATTATAGCAGGAAATATTTTTAGAACTGGCACATGAAGTATAAAACCGGACTCAATTCAGCCTTCATCTCAGTTGGAGGTGTATTTTGAAATGAAAGATGAATGGATTAAGAAGGGCAAAGCATTAATTTTTGAGCGCCGTCTGTCAGCAGTCCAAGACAAATTTATTTTTAACTGTTCTAGAGCCTAGATGTATTTAAATATACACGTGAATGCATTTGGAAATATCTCTTCACAAGCCTGTACTCCTCCGTGATTAAAAAAATAGGTTGAAACCAAGCACCTGTTGCAGATTAAGGGAAGTCACAAGACTGGCTCTGTACTGCACATCACATCAGCTGAGAGGTATGATCAGGGAAAACAAAGAACTGCACTAGTTCTGGCCAGCGAAAGGATTCCAACAACTTAAAAACTCCTATTATGTGCTGTGATGTATCTTTTGAAAAAACATTTGAAATAATTCATTTTGTTTTACTGGCCCTTCAGTAAATAATCAAAGAATAAGCATATACTGTATTTCCAAGTTCTGTCTTACTCCATAAATGAAACAGGACAAGAAATGCAAATGCATACATTAATGTAAGCTTCAGGTAACTGAGGATGGGTTCATACACTAAGTAAGCCACCTAAAAAGTCCTGTTTGCAAAACAGTCCAACTAAGCTTGGAAAGAGCTGATTTTTTGTTTAAAACATCATTATTAACAACAACAACAACAAAAATCTATATGCTCACCATTTTGAAACTCCTCACAGAGGAGAACCAGGGTCATAATGATCCAAACCTTCATCCTGTGGCCGTGGGGGTGTGCTCGTCTGCAAGAGCCTTCCAGTCCTGGAGGAGCACGAGGGGCTGCAGGGCAGGAGAGGAACCGAGGGATCGCAGAGAAAGGGTGCAGCTTTCCGGGCCCAGAGTGTGGAGCAGAGCTCTGGAGCAAACCCAGCAGCCCTCAGCAGCGAAGTGTAACATCCCGAGGAAAAGCTGAAGAAGTCTGAAATCTCAGCCTACAGCTCACTCCCTTCGGGGTGTAGCAGCTGCCCACTGCTGCCACCTATTGAAATCAGCGCAGATTGACCTTATTTAAATGGTAAATGTATTTAACAAATTGACATAAAATACATTCGTTGCGTACTCTGTGACACTACAATTTAATAGAAGTTTCCTTCTTGTTATGTGTACCAACTTCTATTCATGAATTGAAAAGGGAAAGTATATAAAAATATTGTTTCTTTTTTGTCATCAATTTGAATGTTTTGACTGGATTTGCAGATTCCTTGTTACAAAGGAGTCTGTCACAAAACAGCATCAGTGAAAAGCAGCTATACGTGAGATACATGTCTAGTTAGATGGTCTGATGTGCCATAACTGCAGAACCATTTACAGTGCTCCGTGTTTTTCCTATGCTGTTTTCCAGTACACATGTAGTTATTAAGATATTATCAGAGTGGCTTAATAACACTAATTTTCAGCCTTTAAAAAGCCGTGATTGAGATTGTACATATGCACAAACTGGGGATTCTAGGGATCATTTGTGATTCATGAGAAAGTGATCTTCCTTTGCTGCAAGTATCTCTTCTCCTGGGGTAAAGAACAGATCACCTGGTAAGTAATTTCCCCCTCATGGATCAGTGCCTGCAGACGCTAAAGCCTTTCCCGGACACGATGGAGAGGTGTAGGGAGATTGTGAAAAGAGCTGACCCTGTGCCTTTTAAATCTGGAGACTCAGTCAATCCCAAAGCACTGAAAGGCTGTCATCGGACGGAGCTTGCAGAAGGGCTAAATGTTGCTAGCAGCCATATCACCCTGCAACTCACAGCTGGCAGCCCACTGAAGCTCAGCAGGTGTGTGTCTGGTCAGTACCTGGATGGGAGACCTACTGGGAAAAGCTAAGGTTCCTGCTGTAAGAGGTGTTAGTGGGACCAGTAGGGGGCACTCACCTTGCAGTCTGTGTGGGACCTAATGCTCCAGTATAGTGAAGAGGACACCGTACTGTAAAAAGGCGCTGTCCTTTGGATGAGACAAATAAACCGTGAACCTGACTCTCTGTTACAAATCTCTCATTACAAATCCCAGGGCGTTTCTTGAAGAGTAGGGGTGTTACCCAGTTATCATGGCCAAATTTTCTCCTGGCCTTTACCAATCATGGCTTCCTAATAATCCCCACCTATGAATTGGCTTCATCACTCTGCTCTCTTCCCCACTGAGAGCTGGTGTGTGGGGAGTGTACTGGCACATCATCCAGGTGGGGCTGCACACTAATGGTGGTGGAGGGGATCCCCATTACCTGTAAAGAGCTTTGAGTGGAGTGTCCAGAAAAGCCCTATATAATTGTAAGGAATTATTATTATTAATTATTTTTATATTTATTATGTTATCCACACGGGGTAGGCCAGCCTACTCAGTTCAAAATAATTAAATGTTTTCCAATAAAACTTACAATAATTATTTATAACTTTAGGCTAAAAACAAGTATCACTCACAATTCATATTCAAAAATCATTTGATTTCTTACAAATAATATTTCAGTGTTTCTTTTTTTAGTATTTTTTAGTTTGACCATTTAAATTTATGACATTTGAAACAATTCTCTTTAGACGTCTGTGTCTCAGTTAAAACTGATTTCCATCCATTATCATGAAGTTGCTTGTTCTGGGGGAAGGTCATGAAAAACTGAAGCCAGCGAAACTTTGAGGGGAGGAAGGAAACATTTACATGCAACATGCAAACTCCACACAGAAACGGCTCCAGTCAGCAATCTAGCTCCAGAGCGTAAAACAGATGACTTCAGAATTAATGCTATTATTTCTCACATGAAGCCAACTGATCAATTATTAATGTGTCCTCAGTCACAAAAATAAAGATTCAAATAATACTGTTATTTCTCATTGGTTTTTAATTTCACTGGACCTTCAGCTGATAACATGTAAAAGTATATAAAGGACCACAGCATATGTTAATTCTGTTAGCAGCAATACAAAAAATGTACATTGGGCCACTGCAAAAAAAAAAAAATGGGTGGAAAAATACATTCAACTTATTTACTTCAAACTGAAGTTAGCAAAAACCCAGTCGCAAATCGCACGACCCCCAATCACCTTTCCCGACTTTGAAACACAGTCTAATCATTTAAGACAGCAGCATTTGAATGACTCGATATCTAAGAGAAATGGAGCTAGTTACACACGTACAGAAACGGACAGTATTTCTACACATTCTGAAGGGGCCAAAAGGGTTCTTACACTGTATCACAGCAGAACGAAGTCAGGGGTCCAGGTGGCCCCGAAGAACATTCTGCACCGCCGTGTGTCTGCCTGCACTCACAGCTGTGTATCCAGGAGGAACAGTGACAGAGATATTCTCTCAGGGGCCCTGCAAGGTTTCCTACACGGCTCTGATTGAAAGGTTACACTTCCTTTGTGGGGAGCCTTAGATTTTAGATTTAAACATTTTGTGTTAATGCCAGATTAATTTTTAATCCGTCCGCAGGTTTTATTCCGGATGAAAGATGTGAAGCAATGATGAGGAAACACGGGGAAGCAGTAACCGAACAGAAGGCATGTAAATACTGCAGTTCTGGAAAAGGCAGACAGAGGATTTGAACATCAACGGCAAAGGTCTTATCTCAGTCTCAGAATTTGAGACTCCAAGCATGTTTCTAGAGACGCTCTGACAAAAGAATGCAGGTCACAAACCCATAAAAATAAGTTTCCAAGGACTGATTGAAAATAATATGAAAGATTAATAAATGCTGTTTGTCTGCATATTTATATTAACAAAAAATGACTGATCTGAATATTTTGTTAGTGTTATTAATAAACATGACTGAATATCCTATAATAAAATTTGTAATTCTTTTCATGCATTCTTTACAAATTCAGTTTTAATAATGAATAAATGTTATAATAATTTTTTTTCACATATTCTATAACAAATGCTACTTTATTATCTGTAATTTGTTGTTAGCTATAAATTCGTAAAATGTGGTTTTGTCATTGCATTCAATCTAGGGGTTAAGGTTATCTTTTCTTAAAACTTCGCACAACTACATCTTCACAGTAATTTTAGCTTCAGATGCTACAAGTTTAATTTAAAAATAGTTTGTGCTCATCAGGATCAAAAACAGATTGAAGGCGGTGTGTTTTTCACAAAGGAAAAGAGGCGAACACAGTCCCCAAGTGAACTGCTGTCCCGTCAAGCTGTTATGAATAAACAAAACAAACAGACACTCTGACTTGATGTTAGCACGCCCTTGTGTTGGAAAAACAAGAAAAAATTACTGTAAAATAAAATATGCCCTTTTCTAGTCCATGCCAATTTAAAAGTCAAAAGCGCTTTTTTGCTATACCCATATTTTGCCTTTAATAACTGTTTATTAAACAATTATTCCTTTTCCAAAAATGACAGAAACTTTCACACTGTGAAATATTTGTAAAACTAGCTGCCTTAACCATACAACCATATTTAACCACTTTATACCACCTTCCCAGATAGCAACCAGTATTATTTTCCAACTGAATCCATCAGCAGTGTGCGACAGGAAAAAATCAGATGGATTTGCACTATAAAAGCAAAACCAGCTACATCAAAACAGCACCAGCAAAGGGAACACAGTTCAAAACAATGGTAGATTACACACAATCGCACAATTAATCACGTGACAGTAGCTTTTGACTGTTTGGGTATGTACAGATTATACAACACTGAAACACTGATAAGGATGAAATACTCACTCCCAAGCTTTCAAATTTTGTTTAAAAGCAGTAATGCGCACACGGTTTTCTAGTGACTCCAAACAATCTGCGGCCAAATTCCCTCTCACTCAACAAACACGCTGGTCTCTCTGCTATTTTAAGTCCTTCTTTTGCCAAAGACAAGAGAAACATGACTCGATAATAATGATTCTAATTATGCTGACCGTACCTTGATTTGATACAGGAGACTCAAACTTACACAACATCTGTACACTCGGAAAGAGAGACTTTCATAGACACAAAGGCAAACAGTTGTAATATTTTCAAAATTCAGTCTAAAAAATATACAAGATTACAAAAGACGCTGTGCCTTTAGAATCTAAAAATAACTGGTTGGGTGTCAACAGATACCAAGCCTGACCAAGGTATCAGACTTTGTCCAACAAAAAGCTGAGAGAAGTGTCAAGTTGCACACTAACCAGCCTGATACTACTGTATATAAGAAAACAGCATACGGTCTTTGTGGTTACTAAAGTTCCTATGACAAAGGAGCAGCTCATAGTTAGAGGTTCTTTACAGCTATGGTCAAACACCGTAAAATTATCCATGGATATCCGTAGGAAAGGGATCTGTTGTGAGATTCTCAGACCAATCTGCCCCCAGAAGAGTGAGAGGAGTCAAACTGTCTTGTCTTCTCTGTAACTGTTAATGTTCTCGGGGGAGAGAGAAGTAACTCTCATTGTCTGTTCCCTCCATAGACTGAAATGAGCTGTAATCACGGAGGGCAATGATCGGTGGGAATCTGTGGGGGGGGGCTGAAGGAGGACATGATCATATTGACACTGCAGAGAGTGCCAAAAACGTCTGCCTATTTGCTCTGCAAGATTATCTTTTATATAACAACACTTAAGGTTGGTTTATTATGGTATTGCCTTTTCAAACTTGTATTTTACACCTACATAAAATGTAGTCTAAACTGTAAAATAACTGCCACATTTACATGTAATCCTGCATCTCCTCAGCAAGACAACAAACCACCAGTTACATTTCAGTAACGGTGAAATGAAACTGGGTCAGAAGTCTGTCTTTTTGGTATTAAGTCACAGTAAAGATATTCAATGGGCTGAAGCCAAGACAAATGTTATTATAACCCGATAATAAAATGAAAGTAGAATACTACAGTGCGACACTCCGGTGGTACAGATTTAGCTCAGGGCAGTTCTAGCTGCGCCAGTTGTACGAAGTTGACTTCGTTGAACTGCTGTGTGGTTGGAACCACAAGAGGTTTATGACCGAGGTGCCCAACCCTGCAGCCAGGTTGACTTCTCAACAAAGAAGCAGTTAGGAATTAACTGAGTTATTAGGGAACTGATATTCGATATTCAAACAATTCAAAAAAGCATTTGACAGCCATGATGACGAGGTTATCGCCAAACATATTTTGCTGCAGAAACCCTCGAGTAATGCATTTGAGATTTCTTTTTTTTCCTGCATTTTTTGTGTCTTCCACTGTTTGCAGGCAACTTGGCTTGGAATCGCCAGATGCTTCCTTACGTCTCTGTGACGTGCAGACTGTGCAGCAATGGCTCGACACACTCAAGAGGAGGAGGAAGGGCAGACAGGCCGCAAGAGGGTGGCTGCAGGGGACAGACCTCTGAGGGAGACCCCCGGCCCAGGAACGCCAGGAAACCCCATCCTTCTCCCCCGCAGCTCAGACAGACCCTGGCTCGGACCCGTGGCTCGAACAGACAGAGCAAGTGGGGATGCCTATACTTCACATTCACACCTTGAAGAAATTAAAGTCCATGAAGGTCAAGACAAAACGGACCGCTTTTAAGAGGTTTCAGCAGCGTGAGCTGTTAGTACGGAAATGCGAAGACAACCATCACCCCAATTGCTGTTGAATTGTTGTTCTCGAGCAACACTGTTGTACAAGTTACTTTACAACCTGTTCCAGTGCTAAATCATCATTATTTCAGAGCGGTCTCTGAGAAAAAAAAAACTGTGCTTATGCTCATTTCAAAATCAATAAATATCTATTAAAAACCAACTCAGTGGCTCCGTCAGAACGGTGGCTTCAGATGAGAATCAGCGTTTCATCGAGATTCCACTTTGATCAAGTTAATTAACAAAGGAAAAAAGCCAGCCCTCTGCAGTTATTCTGAAAGTCTGCAGTTTGTCTTACTTGTGTCTGTTTTGTTTTATAGGGGTCAGGAACCTTAGTATTTCAACCCAGCTAAGACAAAACCTTGGTCACTCAACTTGCTTCTCTTGTTTTGCTTTGAGGTTTGGCCCAAATTCACAGCCCAGCGGGGCGTATTTACAAAGCAGAAAGCTGAAAGGATTGACCTTTCTAGTTAAAAACTAGAAAAACACTACAAAAACTGTCCTCCTAATACAAATGTCTGCCTGAGGAATTCAGGCCCTGGCAGAGACAGGAGGTACATTCGTGCCAGTCAGTAACAGGCTCTCCACACTTAGCATGCGCTCGTCTTTTCTCGCAGGATGAACTGGTCACTTTCGTCCACAAGGTCCTCATCATCTGCCTTCTCCGCCTTCTTCTCCTCCGGCGTTTCGCAAGGAACCGAGTCCTCGTCTTCTTCAGAACGCTTGCGCTCCACGCTGTGTCTCACTCCATAGCCGAAGTAGATCACGAAGCCTGGGAATATTGGAATAGGATCATTCCATTCCATTTTCACTTGTCAGAAAGTTGCAGTACATGCATGATAACTGAACTATTTTTTGCAGCCTTTTAACTGCCTTAAAGGAAAAATTAGGCAACACAAAGGTTATAGTCACATAAGAACTAAGTTTTCTCATACACAGGAAAAAAGGACATACTGTACATAAAACATATGTGAATGATAAACGCATTGGTATGCTTGATTAAAACTTTTGTGGGCACTTTTTTAGCTTTAACTAGTTTTCCAGATATTTCTCTTCAAGACCATGCAACTGAAAACCACTCCAGCCGTGACTCAGTTGATACGTCGTGTTTAAACGCAGGCACATGCTTGTTTATTTTGACGGCTGTATCATGCTCTATTCCTAATTTTGCTGAGTAAATCTCTTCAGAAATGTGGCAGCAGCCCTGCAGTTCCTCTGCAGCACAGAGCGAAACACTTGCTGCTTTCAACACTTTGGCAGGCCTCCTCGTCGCAGACCGTCTTCTGCACTCGAGGCTGTAACTGGAGCAGCCGGAGAGCTGGGAATTGAGCTGTATTGTGATCCGAGAAGAGGTCGGCTGCAAGGGCGATGTGCTACAGATAGATCAAAGAGAACCTACCAACACACATCCAGATGGAAAAGCGAATCCAGGTATCCCCACTCAGCTGGACCATGAGGTAAACGTTGACAAATATACTGACAACAGGCAGAAATGGCAGCAGAGGCACCTGGGAAACACATATTGCACCGTGATATACAGCAGGAACATAACCGTAATTTATTGCATTGATAACCTCTGGAAAAAACACAAAACATAAAACTCTGAAAAAACACAATAACAATAATTGTTGAAAAAGGACTAGTATAAGATGGACAATTTGGATTTAGTGATCTAAAACTACTGCGGATGGGGTAAGAGTCATTTGTAACAGATCCTAACAATCGGTCTCAAATAACTAGCTGATATCAAGATTTCAAATCACTGCTTGTGTAATCTTGGTATCAAAATAAATTCATTGATGGTGTAATAATAATAATAATAATTAATTAATAATTGCTTACACTTATATAGCGCTTTTCTGGACACTCCACTCAAAGCGCTTTACAGGTAATGGGGTCTCCCCTCCACCACCACCAATGTGCAGCCCCACCTGGATGATGCGACGGCAGCCATAGTGCGCCAGAACGCTCCCCACACACCAGCTCTCAGTGGGGAGGAGAGCAGAGTAATGAAGCCAATTCATAGATGGGGATTATTAGGAGGCCATGATTGGTTAGGGCCAATGGGAAATTTGGCCAGGACGCCGGGGTTACACCCCTACTCTTTTCGAGAAACGCCCTGGGAACGTTTGATCAATTTCGTGTAGAAACGTTTGATCGATTTCGAATTAAACACAAAATCGTGCACTTTGTGAAACTACCCCATGTTGCCATGTTGTCGCAAACTGCCACAGGCGGGAGAGCGAGTTCCCATGAATCGCGGCCCTTCCCGCTCGGTAGTCACTGTGATGACTCATGTTGTTCAGTAGATACTTCACCTCAGAAAGTTCCCAACATGATCTGCAGCCAGTATGAACAAGTTCAATTTATCGGCAAAACTGTCTTGAAGTCGAGAGCAATATTTCTACTGAATGAAAGCCTCTACAGTCCTCACCAGACGTCTCGCTGCCTCGTTCTGAATCACAGAACATGGCGCTGCGCAGACCTGGAAATCTGATCTACTTTGTGACGTTAATTGGATGTTTTACAAGTTACTGTGAACGTTTTGCTTTTATTGTGTTTCGAAATGCACTCATCGATGCTGATTCTTTTTCGAACTGCGAAATATAAACATAGCGCTGCAGTTGCCCTTTAATGTTACAGAAGAGCGGCACACACTGGATCACATTCACCATGTTAAGGCAATACCGCAATACTGCAGTCAGACCCTGGTGTGTGATCAAGGAGAGATCCCCCA
Source organism: Lepisosteus oculatus (assembly GCF_040954835.1). Taxonomy (NCBI): domain Eukaryota; kingdom Metazoa; phylum Chordata; class Actinopteri; order Semionotiformes; family Lepisosteidae; genus Lepisosteus; species Lepisosteus oculatus. The sequence continues at coordinate 76,686,778 of NC_090696.1, forward strand.
GCTCAGGGAATCAGCTACACATACTGTTTATGATCATATCATGCCTTTCTTGAAGTGCATTTCATTTTCTCCTTTTCAGGAAGCACACAGGAAACACTTAACGATAGACCACAGGGCCAAACAGACAATCACCATGCTCTGAATTACCGAGTCATTTTCTTTAACTATCCATTCAAAAAACCCACAAAGTAAGATTTAGGGATCTGTAAACGCTTATGTGGCAAGTCAGCAATATGGAGGATAGCACCGTCAGCTGACCTGACATTAGCAAGCTCTCTGTTGTTTCTGCAGATTTGTGAATCAATTAGTTAAGTGGTGAAGGGCTGAGAGCCACATTCTCTTATGGGTTTAATTTAGAAAGTGTGTTAAGAACAGGGACCCATGGTGTTGGGTTGGTTTAGACTAGGTGTCTGTGCAGTCTATCGTGCAGAAATCTGTTAAATAAATTATTCTGGCAGAAATGTCTTGGCTGTCCTTGGAGAGGTAGGCCTGAGGCGGCCCGTCTGGTTCAACATGTGACAAACGGCCACTCATTGCACTGAGAGTCCCAAAGCGCTTCACACACCCACCATGAAAGAGACCTTCTTCTGAGTCTGAGGCTGCCTCCAAATGACGAGGACGCAGACGATCAGCACCATCAGGGACACAGCCAGCAGGCCCAGGATCCAGGACTCCATGGCCAGAACAGCCTGCCCTTTATATGTGGTGAGTGTGCTGAGCACACAGACCACAACAGCTGCACAAGTAATGGGGACAAAGATCACCGGGAACTGATCAACAACCAGGAACAACTGATCATTTTATACAGTATATCATTCAGGATCATTCTAATACTGTCCTGTAAATCAGGGAGATCTCTCTCACTTCCTTACATGTAAAATACTGTGCAATCTCGCACTCCCAGGGCACAAATCAGTATGTTTTACATACACTTATGGCTTACTGCAAGTTCGCATCTGGGAAAATCAGTGCTCTTGTTCTCGAATAACCAGAAAAATAACACATTTTCTTTCTCACAACAGATCTGTGTTTTTCATACTCACACTATTACAGATTCCACCGATTTATCTGCTCTACGCTCCTGCTGTTACGTGAATTTCTGACTTTGTTTAGAAAGGGCACCCAGGAGACATGGGTGGAGCGTGGGTAGGTTTTGGAAAGGTAATCCTATATAAATATATATATATAAGTAAATGATAAATAAATATGATCATGGCAAGTGGAAGAAAAGAAGCAGCTCATCTGAGAGGTTGCCGGGACCAAGGGAAGGTTTGAGAGTGTTTCTGCGGTGTGGACCTGCTGCACTCGCAGGAAAAGCAGAACTGACCGATAACACTGACGGCGATGTCGACCACAGTGGATGACTGAGCGGTGGGCACGTGAGACGGGTTCAGGACCGTCTGCAGCGTGAAGCCCTCGTCCTTCAGCATGTCGAGACGCGATCCGGACTCGGTGATCTCGGAGTCCCCCTGCGCCGTGGTCAGACCCTCTTTCTCCGGGTTGAACCTCGGCTTCTCGTACACCGCGTCGGGCTGGTACCTGCGGAGAAGAACCGCGATCTTGCCCTGCAGTCGCATTCAAGACGGCACAACAGTCGTGATGCTGTGGGGTTGAGCATTAATAAGCCCAAATCCTCTTCCCCTTTTCAAAGCGCTATATAAATAAGGTTTGTTATTATAAACTGCTTCCTCAAACTCAGTATCATATTCTCATTACAACCAGGTAGCGCTTTGCACTCAAGTCCACATTCAAGGGTGTGTTCCAGGTGCCTGCCTGTCACGAACCGCATTCCTAGAACCACCTCACACCGCCACACACACCCACTAATTAATCAAGTGTCATTCCTCACATTCTTCCCTATTTACACCCTCTCACGAGTGGGAATGACCCTGGGCTTTCTCTGGTGCGTTGCTTCAACTCTCGACCTTGTTTCCCCCTGCTCCTGCTTCGGCTTTGGCTCCGCCTTCTCGTCTCGGATTTGGATCCACTCGACCTGACTCTTTCGGCTACCCGACCTAGTTCTTCTGCCTCAACTATGACTTTTGCCCTTTGCCTTTGGGATGTGGACGCCAATCGGTAGCAATAACCCCTCAGTCTCAGCGCCGCCATAGGGCCCAGCCCGGCGCACCTAACGCCCTCGCTGACACTGCCCTGTCCCAGCTGGAGGGAGTGTCGCTTCGTAGAGGGCTGGAGACATGAGGGAGGGGCGCTGCAGGAGTCGTGACAGAAGTGCTGTCGCTTCGCTTCTCTTTCATGTGGCGGGCGATGGAAACATCTCTTCACTACATGCCTGTAATTCTGTTTCTGAGGATATCATATAATAACTGATCCCACCCGTGGCTATAAAAGGACTGTCACTGCACTTTATTCTCTTCCGCTATGCAATTACCGTTTTTAAGTCCTATTTTAAGCAAATTAAATCACGGTTAACACACAGCCAACCCATGGGGATGTAGAAATTTCTAAACACATTTCCACAAAACATAAACAGTTGTTAATAATATGGATAATCCTAAGGATGTTCTCACTGGCCGCTTTGATAAAGCATATCTATATCCCACATTTGAAACGTAGTGTAAAATGTAACGATACCCGTTACCCTTGAAAGCAGTGTCTCATCTGCCTACCATGAAGCTGTGTGGTGGACATACTTCAAACTCCACCAGTATAGAAACAGACTTTATGATGTAGCTATATAATAATAATTAATAATTGCTTACACTTATATAGTGCTTTTCTGGACACTCCACTCAAAGCGCTTTACAGGTAATGGGGACTCCCCTCCACCACCACCAGTGTGCAGCCCCACCTGGATGATGCGACGGCAGCCATAGTCCACCAGAACGCTCCCCACACAACAGCTCTCAGTGGGGAGGAGAGCAGAGTAATGTAGCCAATTCATAGAGGGGGATTATTAGTAGGCCATGATTGGTAAGGGCCAATTGGAAATTTGGCCAGGACACCAGGGTTACACCCCTACTCTTTTCGAGTTTCCTGGGATTTTTAATGACCACAGAGAGTCAGGACCTCGGTTTTACGTCTCATCCAGAGGACGGCACCTGTTTACAGTATAGTGTCCCCGTCACTATACAAGGGCATTAGGACCCACAAGGACCGCAGGGTGAGCGCCCTCTGCTGGCCCCACTAGCACCTCTTCCAGCAGCAACCTTAGTTTTTCCCAGGAGGTCTCCCATCCAGGTACTGACCTGGCTCACACCTGCTTAGCTTCAGTGGGTTGCCAGTTGTGAGTTGCAGGGTGATATGGCTGCTGCTATATGCACTGTTCTTGCTTCCTATGCTACATACTAAGATAATTTTAGTATGTAGTGTGTATTATGTCCTAAGGGTGCCTCAATACACGTTTTTAACTTTCTGACAAATGCATCCTTGGAAACATGCTGCAGTTATAGAAGGCAACCGCCAGGTGACACTGTTGAATCAATGTAGAAAATGTTGCAGTAGTTTATACAGGATTTACTGTCAGGAAGCCAGCACAAGACACTGAATGTCTCACTGGTTGAAAGCCACTTGGAACGAATTTGCAGACTGAGCTCAAGTGCACTGCTCATCTTTTTTGTGAGATGATGTGAGGGCAGAGCACCCACAGTAAATCAGGGTCTACACTGGCTGTAGTCGTACACCCAGTTGATTTTACCAGTCGATTGCAAGCCAGTGGGTTTTTCTGTGAAGGGGTTAATGTTGTGTTGGAAACTTCTGCCAGTGCGAAACGGGGTGAAATGAACAACATGTTTTGCTCTCGTCACAAGATTTCAGCTGGCGCGCACATCACATTTATTCAAAAGGATTTAATCATAACTCTAATTCAATAATGTTTTCTTCTATATGCATTCCAAGTCATGTCTGTCCTCTGGACATGAGTTCTGTTCGCCTAGATGTTCAGTTCCGGACTCTCGACTGGTTTTGGCCAGGACCAGAGAAACCCAGCTCACCTGAGAATGAGGACACAGGCTGCCACTAAGGAATACGCCAGGAGAGTGCCGATTGACATCATGTCAACCAAGGCCTTGAGGTCGAACAGGAAGGCCATGACCGCTGCCAGACACACAAGCACACAGACTGATAGGTCAGTGACTCTCTTTCTCCACCACGGCGTCAGGTTCGGCCCCGACGCTTCACTGAAATGCGTTTTAATAACAGGCATTTTTACACACCGAGAAATAGAGAGATCATACTCCCTCTAAGCAGATCGACAGGAAGGGGAAAAAACACTTTAAGCAATTAGCAGAATCTTTAACAATCCCATCACCCACAGTCTCATTAATAATAATACAGAATCAACCTGAAACTCCACAAAATGTCAAATATTCTTCATCTGGTATTTTCACTCAATTGTATTTTGAGTTAAAAACATGTACAACTGTAAAAAATTAAAATAGTTCAAATGAAAATGTTAGTGACATTTATCCACCAAATCAGCTGTTGATAGATATTTTGTCTTCTTCTTAACTATAAATCCTCTTAAAGATTTAAATTACTTGAAATTTGACTGTACTAGCTCATGAACTACATTTCCCCCTTTAAAACTTGAGTATTTTCTTAATTTGTAGATTAAATGCTCAATTCAAATTGAGCATTTAAAAGTGATTAATGGAAAAAATGAGTCATGTGCTTTATAATCCCAATCTTCTGAAGGCATAAAGCTTAATCCCCAACATAACAAGACAGTTAATAAACCTGTCACTTATCACAAGTAATTAGCCATTAACACAAAGTACGTAATCAGACAATAAGTAAAGTCAGATGAGACGTGAGCCCACTGAAATCCAACATTTCACAAGCTGTGAAAAATCACCGTTGCGAGGGAACAGCGCAGAAGAGGACTGTCCCCTCACTGACGAACACGCAGCAGCTGCCAGTGGTCAGATCCGCTCCGCAAACCCCTGCCATCGAAATCTTAAAGTCCCGCTCAGGAACTCAGAAACGTTATTCGGGACGTGAGGGTAGCACTGTTGCGCTGAGGCTGACACAGTAGGCAAGGTTTTGAAAAAGCAATTGGAAATAATAATGAGAAATGTTGGAGATCAATAATAACAGCATTCACCGCTGCCCGAACAGGTAACACCAGAGACAGGCATTTCGGCAGCCGCAGGGAACAATTTTTCCGTGACACGGCTCTTTTTCATGATCGGAATCGCAGCCGCTACATCCATCAGAAGAGGGCCCCAGCCAAAAAGGGGACACCACGTTTCGTCTTGGTTTTTTTCCACATTCCAATCTGCTCGACGGTGAAATGCCGATCGCCAGTGACCTTCCTTTGCCAGAAAACAAAAATGCCCTACCCCCCCCCCCCTGAAGATTTTCGGAAAAAGTAAATTCACCTCTTCCCACAACGGCATGCAGCGTGTACGGAGGGGGGGGTCCCCAGTGAGGTCCGGGCAAGCACACGGACACCTCCAAAGCAGAAGCAAACACACAGAGTGTAGGGGGCTGAGGGGGTTCTTACCAGCAGTGACACCTGCTGCCATGGTGGCTGCAACAGGGGTCTGACGCTTACTCACTTTGGCAAGTAATTTGAACAGTAAGCCATCGCGAGCCATGGCGAACAGAATACGGGGCAGGGGGAACATGGACCCCAGCAGGCTAGAACAGAGAAATCCACATCTCAATCACACGCATCCGCCAAAACACGCCCCTCCCGCTGTGCAGATCGGAAAACGTGAAGCTACGGGGAAATGGCGGCGCCGTGGGGAGTGGCGTGGCGGGGCCTTCCCAGTCCTCGGCCTGCTCGCTCGGGATGCTCGACACGCCCCCCAAAAAAAGCCCTTCAGCTGCTTTGGCGCAGAAAGCAATGAAAAAGGTCATTCATTCAGTCAATGAGTTCAATGAAGTAACTGGGAACACCATTAGAATGGAAATCAGGTGTGTCTAAAGACATGAGCGCCCAGGAAACTGAAATTAACAGACTAATGACGAGCAATTTAAAAAATAAATGATATGCTCGATTACAATACCGGTCTTGCGATAAGCGTGCCAGTTTGTTTCAGCACCAGGCCATTTATTTTAGTTCACGGTTCCCTCCACCGAGCCGTAATCTGCACAGCGTCTTTCTTCAAAGCACCTCTTTGCGAGAGTCCTCACCTGCGACTACACCAGAAGTCATGGTGGCAATAACTGGGGTCTTCGTCTTAGGATTGATTCGGGCTAACGCTGTGAAAAGCACCCCGTCCTTGGCCATAGCATAGATTACACGAGGCATTGGGAAAATGGAGCCAAGCAGGCTGGGTGAAGAGCAGAGACATGCACATGATGCTGATGTTAGAAGCAGGCCAAAAGTCCATATCCAAAAAAGCTGGTGGATGGGAAAATTAAATTAAATCCATTTACTTTCTTTTTTGGGCTACATTCCTTGGAGCGAGCTTAAATTTTTAACAAATTAAATTCCCTTTTTTAAACAGTGTTCTTCATAAACAGCCTCCCCTCACACTGATTTTTGTGAGCTTTAGAAATGAGGCATTAGTTGTACTGTGGTTGGTCCTGCTAAAGCCTGCTGTTAAATGCTTTTCAATGACCTAAAGATTCATACGCTACAGTACAACCATCATGTTGCCGTTGGGTAACCACAGGTCATGCTCAGACAGATCACAATCACATCACAATCTTGTGCTTTAACTGAATTTTCATACATTTCCATTCCAGAGGACACAGCCCCAAACACCACGCCACACTGCTGCTGAGCTGACTAACAGGCCAAGCTGCAGTGTTAACTTTCAGTGTCTCGTTCATCCGAATTTAAATGAATGACAGTTAAAGCCTTTGCACACGGAAGCCTGGTGTTTCGTATGAATAAAATCATAGCTCAAATGGATGCACTGTGGGTTCTACTTAAAGTGCTGGCCTATATAATAAAAGCCTTCTGAAGGCTACATGTGCCCCAAAAAAGAAAGTAAGACAAGGTGTGAAATCTCAACACACCTCTCGGTCATATCACATCAAAAACACACCATCACCGTCTTGTCAAAGAAACCAAGCATCCCACAATTACAATAAAAGGCATCCCACACCATGAGAAAGAAAATTACACTGGCAAGTTTTAAGACAACATGCATAGAGCTCAGCCTTTGGAATCAATCCATGACAGACATTTCATTATCACCAGTGTTACAGCTTTCACAGGCCCACGTATAAATAATTATACCCTTAACCGAGGCTAAAATAACACAGCTCAAATTAGAAACACGCGAACTTGAACCAAACTTCACATTGCCAAATACAGCAGTTATTAATATTCCTCACATTTTTTCCCCACATTTGGTTGGGTTTAAAGAAGAAAGGAACCGATGGTCAATTTTTATATTTTGATGTTTTTAGATTACCATCATACTCAAAATACTGGTTGTGTATGGAACTGATTTTCTGGGTTTAAGAAGCATAAAGGAAATCTAAAAACAATATTGTAAATGTTCATATCAATATTCTTTCTTCAGATTATTATCATACACAAAATACTAAATTTCATAAAACAAAGAGTATATAAAAAACCCCAGCAAACTCCTGAAGAACATCTAACTGGCTGAACCACTTATGTAGTTGTGGTAGGAAACTAGTATCTATATCTACAGTATATATAAAATTGTCAAAATATTTTTAATTTTACCCTATCTATCCTCTTCAATACTTCACTATACTACAGTACTTCAACATCTGGAAGGGATATTTAGGTAATAATAACCATGCCAAACATTTTTTTCTGAATATAACTGAAGTGGGTCCTATTTACACATTATCACGTCCTTGTCCAAACAAGATTGTACTCTGCACAGTCTGTTTCCCTCTTTGTAGTGGTTGTGCTGCAGTGTAGTGCAGGGATAAGTGCAGAACAAATGCAATCGAAGTTAAGAAAACTTCCAGCAAAAAAATCAGATTCTGAGACTAGCAGACTTCATGAGAAAGGGCCCTGTGAAAAGTAACATGCATCATCACTGTGGACATGAGAAAGTTCCCAATAGCAATAGGCAAATAATGAAAGTATTTTCGTGATATATATCAACCTGTCAAGCTCGAGGTTTAATCAAAATAAAGGGCCTGTAACAGCAGCGCTAAGCAGACTCTGACTGGGTTCAACCGCGCAGTTCATTTTCATTCTGACGTGTGCCGATAAACGCGGTTCTTTTTTTCATATCTTAAAAACGTGCACTGAGGAGCCACACGGGGAATCTGTGTGCAGACAGCACCTCAGATATGAAGGTCATTTGCTCACCTCGTCGACAGGGCACAAAGCGACCCCACGGCCACAACATACTTAGCCGGACCCCAGCCTACGTATTGGAAGGCTACGGGCAGGGGGCTCTTCTCATCCAGGAGGTAATACGGCATCATAAGGGTGAGAGCTGCCGAGACGCCGAAGTAGGCCAGGAAGCACACCAGCAGAGAGACGACGATGCCAATAGGTATGGCCTTCTGAGGGTTCTTCACCTCTTCACCTGAGAGGAGCACAAGCATGCGTCAGAACAGGAGAGGAGCTGAAACTTAGAAAGTCACAAAGGAATGGAGCCCCTTGGGGCCTGTCGGGCCCGTCCCGTGGTTAGAGGCTAATTGATCGGAGCATCCGAGGGTATCGGCTGAACCGGCACGGCTGGGGGGCTTGTTCCGGACTCCCACAACCCTTTGCGTAAAGAAGTGCCTCCTGTTCTTTGGCTTGAAACGCTCTTCTGCATAGTGGTACTGCACTTCCGCCAGGATGAAACACTTTTTCTCCCTCTCTCTGGGGTGTCCCGATTCAGGTCGAATGCAGAATATACACTCGTCCTGACGCAAATTCATAACCCAGCTCTGTACTCATTCAGAATGGGGTTGGGCAGTTGCGGCTCTTTGGAAGTGGACTATGTGTGTATTTCAGCCACTAGCAGAGATAAGACGCTGACAGACACATTTAGGACCCCCAGATCCCAGGTGGCAAAACAACTGACCTTTTTCTCCAATTTAAATGTCCATTAAAAAGGAGGACACACCTCCATAACCGATTTTTTTAAATGACTTCAAAACCTGTTGCACTGAAATGAAAGCCTGTACAATTTTTTGTATGACTAGTCATTAAAAGTCATGTTTTGCAGCATGAACTATTCTATGATATTAAGACAAAAAGCAAAACCAAAAACATTTGTATATAGAGTGATAAAAAAAACAAATGTTTGGCTGACTAAGGAAATAGCAATTACACATCATTTGGGACCTTCAGCCTTCAAAAACAGGAGGTCGCTGAATTTAACAAATGTGCTGAATTGATAAATAACTCTATTAGGGACAGGATGCCTATAAGACTAAATGAGTTGGGGATCTCCAGGACCAGGGTTAAAGAGATCCCTGATTAAGGGGGACCATTAAGACTAACTGAGTTGACTGGCCTCTCCAGGACCAGGATTAACAATCCCAGATGTAAAGCTTTGTCAGCAAAAACATGTCTGACCTGTTGTTGCAATGCAGTCAAAACCAACAAAGGCATAAAAACAAGTAGCTGCTCCTGCCAATGTCCCTCCAAGTCCATAGGGCATGAAGCCACCCACACCATAGTCACTGGTGATGTTGTCTGCCAAAGACTGGTTTCTGCAAAATGTAAACAGCAAGAAGGGACACTGGTTTTAAAAACAGTATTTAATTGATCAAAAGCAGCAAACTACTTCTTTAAACATTTGTTTACCTGCCTCTGACAATTTCCATAACTTAAATTTCAACTCAGATGTGGAAAAAGAAACCATGCATTCCACTTTCAATCATCATTTTTATGTCTTTCATTTTGAACCAGAGTTTTAAGTATGGGCCGTGTCTCAGTTTGGACAGCAAATAAAAAAACAGAACTATGAACAACTGAACAACTGACACAAGTAGGATAAAAAAACAAAATCTTTTTAGTCTTGAACAGAAAAAACTATGAGAGGACACGACTCAGGTACTGTAGGAACTGAAGGAACTGATAAACTCAAGCCTGTTGACTTCTTCAGATCCAGCACTGACAAATCAGAGGACAGAAGCAAAAGAAACAACAGGGAGGTACATCATTATGCAAGAGGCCGTGGGAGTATGGAAGAAGCTACCCAACCGTGTTGTCAAAGTGAATACCCTGGCGTCTTTCAAGGAACAGCTGGATCAATTAGCCAAACCAGCTCCTGTACGTGGGCCAAATGGCCCACCTCACCTGCAACTTCCCGTATGTTCCCATACCCTGCTGTCTGAGCTTGGATCATACCGTGTCGCTGCAGTGACATTAATAAGGTATCCTTCTGCTATCTTCCAGTTCTCTGGGTCGCCCTTCACAAATCCCGAGATGATGACAAACACAAGTACGAGCACGTTCACAGCTGTGAATACTTTATTGACCCAGGCGGACTCCTTCACTCCGAAAGAAAGAAGACCTGAAAGAAAACCCACAGAGTCGGACACAGTCTCGGACTTTATCACGCGTTTGGACACATGGTAGCTGAACTCGTACAAACACCGACAGAGAAGAATACAGAGAACGTGGGGTACTTGGTTCACATATTCACATTCCTGGCGAGCACTGACTGAAGCCAAATTGAGGCTTTTCTGGGATCTGCAACCACACAAGGACCCAGGGTCACAAGCAGAAGATGTTAAGGGAAAATCTGGGACACAAAAACATGAAACACTTCTTCCCACAAAGGGCTCCGCGGGTGTGTGTAAGCATCGTCCTCAACAGTTGTCGCCGTGGCCGAGAAACCTTGAATAATGGAATTTTCAGGCCACTGATGTATAATTTCAGAACCCATCTTTCGTGCAGCTTCGCCACGTGATTCTTTTTTTTTACCAGCCCCCAGGCAGAGCTCTGGCGTGGGCACGTGAGGAGACAACTGCATCCTGCACATCGCGGGCGGCTGCAGCGGTGGCCTGTCCCTGCCGGCCACATCGCTGAGGGGTCACGGGGGGTATGCAGAAGGGCCCGGCCACACACCCCTGCAAGAAAGCCTCGCAAAAAAGGCGTCAGGTTGTCAGCTGCAGAGCGAAAGTATGTTCTTGCTTGTAGCTACAAGGGGCGAGGTGTAACACTATACCGAATGAAACCACCTCACTGGTTCTTAAAATAAACAGCTCCTCCTGAGCCAGCTCTGGGTCTCTATGGTTCCCACGCAGTGAGAATTTCTAAGCAACGCAATACTTATCGATCAACACTGTATGTGGCTTACAAGTGTCTCTGAGGCAGCAGTCTTCTGATTTAGCCAGTGTTTTAGCTCTTAGCAGTAACGTTTGGGCACTGCACCTTGGGAAGTCTGTCAAGCAGAGGCCAGATTCAACTGTGTCGTGTCTAGTCATGAGTGCTGCAGAGGCTGTGCTTCAAACAGACCTGCTCACTCTAAGTGCATCTCAGAGGTCTCGGTACACACGCCAGTGACCCTCCTGGCTTATCTCTCCGTTTAGTTTTCCACCCGCCCTTTTGGCAAAAATATTTTTGATCTCTTTTGATGATCCTCTGTGGTAAAAAATGACTGGAAGTCCCGAGTTTGAGCCTATTTCACCAGCCTGGCCGTGGTCAGGTTTATCCACACAGGGGTGCATAACTGTCGGAGGACCCCTGTGGCATCACTGTGAGACATATTTGGGTTAACATGTTCAGTGTTTTGTGTGTGCGCTGAAAAATCGGGACGGTTTTTCGTATTTTAATACGTGTCGAATACGCAGCCTACGTACTATGATACAGTGCGCGCTAATACTTCAGTGGACACAAGTATTCTGAGTCTGTAGTTGATTTGGCCAATTTGCTCGTTTACGTTAGATACAAGTTTGAGGGTACGTCCCATGAGGACTTTCTATTCTGTAAGCTGCTACCAACAGGAACTACAGGAGTGCACATTTTTCAGCTTCTGAATGAATTTATCGAAGAGAATGGCATCTACTGGATAACATGTCAGAGTTTGTACAGACGGTGCTAGAGCAATGACAAGCTGACATATTGGTGTAGTTGCATGAATTAGAGAGGTTGCTCCAGAAATGAATGGACGCATTGCAACATCCACCACGAGACCTTTACTGTCAAGAAAATGTCTGACGATTTAAAATCTGTTAGACTCTGTTGTGAATTGTATCAAGGCTCAAAAAATTAATTCACATCTGCTTTGCTCGACTAAATAGGCTCACCCCTCCCACTGAAATTGTGCTTTTTTATTATTTTTATTTGTTGTTGTTACTGTTTTTTTTTCTGTAAAACAGTTTGAGAAGCCACCTTTAAAGGCACTATATCAAATAAAGTTTATATTATAATATTTATTATATGTATGTGTGAGTGTGTGTGAACACGCGCTCATGTTGGTCATTGAGAATTTCTGGGGTTCCCATGAGATGATGACTTGTAGGTGGTACTTGGATTCTTTGGTTGGATTAGGGGTGGTACTTGTACTTGGTCCAAAAAGTTTGAGAACCACTGGGTTATCAGATTCGGAGTCACGGTAGCCCAGAGCTCATCTCAAGAAACAATGGGAGCGAGGAGGGAGACACTACTATTCCATCGGAGCTCTCACTTGTACTGTATGTATTTGTAAACCTCGAAGCAAATCTGAATTGTTAAATTCCTGGTAGTTTTCCACACACTCGAATTCGCACAAGTCAAATGTTAAACGTTAAACCTGAAGAGCGCTCATACTTATTGCTTGTTGTGGCAAGGTGTGCAAGCATTACTCACCACAAATAATAATAGTAAATAGATTATTGTTGACTATTAAATCGTAATAAAGAAGTGTATTCCTTTATGAAGATAAACCAGTGTGACAGGCACTGATCACTGGCTGAGAGGAGGCAGCTGTCTGTCCTGAGAGACGGACCTGCAGACCAACCATCTGAGACGATTGGGCTGTGAAGACGCTGCTGCAGAAGTGGCCCGGGGCCCTGACAGCAGCATGTTCCCAAACGCTTCTTATTTTTGGTTTTGAAAAATTAAGGAGAACTGTTGCACGACTCTGTCGCTCACTTTAATTTTTACCAGCACGTGAGACAACCAGTTCGTTATCTCACTTTCCCAAAAAAACGGCTAAGATTCTTTTTTCTTCTTGTGTCACATCTCCGCTCTTTTCTTGAGCCTAGACCCCTTTGACTGCATCCCGCACAGAAGCAACGAGAGATTAGGGTTTACAATATCTGTCGTTGTTTATAGCTATGAGATTAGGACTGTTTTCATTAGGGTAAACCAAACATCTGGAAAAAAGAAAAAAGAATAAAAAGAATGCCCGTCAGTGCAAAAGAACAATGTTCTCTTCAGGCCGATGCAGAGCAACTCTCAATGGGAAAGACCGATATTCTCTTAAGACAGATGCGGAACGACTGAGCGGGAAAGAACGTTCTCTTACCCGAGAGCAACAGTATGAGGCAGACTGCAAAGAAGTCTGGGTACTCAGCCAAGCCGGGTGAGTTCATGTGGAAGTAGCTACTGAAGAACTGTCCAATACGTTTGCCTAGAAGTTCGTCAAAAGTGCCACTCCAAGCTCTCGCTACGCTAGAGGTTCCTGTGGAAAAAAAAAAGAAGCTACGTTCTAACATGGTTTTCTCACCCTTATTGCTATTAATGCAAAAGCAGCCATATCACCCTGCAACTCACAACTGGCAACCCACTGAAGCCCAGCAGGTGTGAGCCTGGTCAGTACCTGGATGGGAGACCTCCTGGGAAAAACTAAGATTGCTGCTGGAAGAGGTGTTAGTGGGGCCAGCGGGGGGCGCTCACCCTGTGGTCCATGTGGGTCCTAATGCCCCAGTATAGTGACGGGGACACTATACTGTAAACAGGTGCCATCCTTCGGATGAGACGTAAAACCGAGGTCCTGACTCTCTGTGGTCATTAAAAATCCCAGGGTGTTTCTCGAAAAGAGTAGGGGTGTAACCCCGGCTTCCTGGCCAAATTTCCAATTGGCCCTTACCAATCATGGCCTCCTAATAATCCCCCTCTATGAATTGGCTACATTACTCTGCTGTCCTCCCCACTGATAGCTGATGTGTGGTGAGCGTTCTGGCGCACTATGGCTGCCGTCGCATCATCCAGGTGGATGCTGCACATTGGTGGTGGTGGAGGGGGTCCCCATTACCTGTAAAGCGCTTTGAGTGGAGTGTCCAGAAAAGCGCTATATAAGTGTAAGCAATTATTATAATTAATTATTATTAAAAGGATGCGATCATCAGTAAACGTTGCGTCTTGGCCACCCCATCCCCCGTGTTGGTATTGTGAGGAAAGGAAAACTGCAACGATAGATCGCATTTTTGTGAGAGTAAGTAAAAGTGAAATCGTAATTTTAACAGGTGCAAATAACAAAAAATATTCTGAAGCATTATTTACACTCTATATCAATGTAATGAAGCAACTTTTTGATTTTGGTCATGTGTGAGCTTAGCAGTATTTTATACTCAAAACTTGATTAGCATTGTAGGGGAGCTTACAGTATTATTAGGCTTTTATATACTGTATATGCATAAAATAGTACTTTTTTCCCATTGGGTAAAAGTCAATCCTCAAGAAGTCTATTTTTATAGCCCTTTTTTGGACAAGCAAGGCATGCAACCCTCCTAAATCCCAGCATAATCCCCTTCCTGAAGAACTTTAAATCACTACAACAGTAAAAACGACTTCATGACTGAAGCTTGTACAGCTTCTTGTTTGATATTCTGGGCAACGTGCTGCATGTGACAGCCTACTGCGGATCCTGCTGTATGTCCCTGTGATTTAATCACAATAAAGCAGACGATTAAGGGTATTTATTCAGCAGAAGCACCAAATACAAGAAACCAAAAAATGTTTTTCTTATTTATAGTACCCTTCCGATTTCCCCATCTTTCGAAAGATTTTAGACAAGAGAGACAAGAGATTAAAATCATGCTTTGCTGCTCTGGCAGCTGTTTTCAATCCATACACTCAGGAAGGCCAAATTTATCTTTTTCCCAGATGACTGCTTATGCACTGTGTGAACTCTCTTAAATTCACTTTTTTTTTAATCCTCGTGACACTCAGGCCACGATGCAGAAACGATGATTTTCCCATTGTTTTTTCACGACCACAGAGGATCCGGTGAACAAAAGCGGCTCGCTTTAAAGGACCTCTCACGAAAGTTTCACATGTTTATCACCAGCTTTTAAAACAACATGTTCCTGAGCATAACTTTTACAAAGCCATTTGGTAACAGAGTTCGGGAAGAATTCTCCTGAGCAGGACTAGAGCCCTTGGTGATGACCTATGAAGGCATCCTAAACTCCCAGCTGAACTACGCTCTCGGAGTAATAAGACGGTGAAGATGTTTCAACAGCCGCCTGTCACGATTATAGTCCCCCCTCCTTAAGGGTGCTCCAGCCCTTTCACTTAAGACTTTATTCTGTGCACCTGATTCCTATTCCCAGCCCGCCTTATAAGCCAGGTGCTGACGCTCATCCTGGCTCTGCATCTAATCGTGCCGTGCGAGTCCGGGATCTGGAAGTGCCTGGTCCCGTTAAGGTTTTCATCTCTGTTCCCGTTCCCGTTCCCTGTCCGCCGGTTCCGACCCAGTTTCTGGTTTTAATTCCTAGTTTTGATGGATCTCCTGGTTTTGGACTTACCCTTGTGTTTTGGATACCCTCTAAGGATTACTCTCTGGGATTGTTCGCCTCGGCCACGCCTCCCCCGTGCACCAGCGCACCTTGGACACGCCCCCCTGTCTTCAGCCCCGTATTCCTGCATGACGTTTCCCCAGTGTTTCCCCACTTCTTCGGATTGTGTCGTCCGCATAGGGTCCGGAAAGAACTGTTCGTTACACCGCCTACGCCAAACAGTTTTTGAAGAAGCGGTCGAGTCGCGAGGCCCTGGTCTTGTGCTCACCTATCACATAGGACAGGATGAGGTTCCAGCCGGTGATGAAGGCCCACAGCTCTCCGACCGTGACGTAGCTGTAGAGGTAGGCGGAGCCGGTCCTCGGCACGCGGGCCCCGAACTCAGCGTAGCACAGGCCCGCCATGACCGACGCCAGCGCGGCGATCAGGAAGGACAGGACGATGCTGGGCCCCGCGTCTCCCTTGGCCACCTCCCCGGCCAGCACGTACACCCCCGCCCCCAGCGTGCTGCCCACGCCCAGGGCGACCAGGTCCAGGGTGGACAGGCAGCGGCACAGCTTCGAGTCCTCCGGGCTGTCCGCGTTCACCGCCTTCCTCCGCATCAGGCACCGCAGTAGCGTCAGCACGCGGCCACACATCTTCGCGGCACGGCTCTGGGGAGGAAAACCGCCCAGATTCCGGTTACAGGGCGGGCACCGTCACGGCCAGGCCTGGGAAGCAGAGGCCCTGTTCACCTTTCCAGAGCAAATTCCAGTTGCTGTCATGGTCAGTGACTGACAGACAACAAAACAACCAAACGCTGACTGAAAAGGCAGCGTTGAGCCGAAAACATACTGTAACTTGCCGACATTGTAAAAACTTAACGTGCTAAGGAAACATGTGCGGCTCGACAACTGTTGAGTCACTGAACACCGCCGTTCAGAACTCTGCATTGTTCAGATCATGCAGGACACATTGTGGAGGCACGCTCAATAAGAAAAGCCTCGACAACAGGCTAGAAACCTTTTATTGTGCTTTAGCTTCTACGGGTTGATCTACATTCTAAATGTTCTTTCGTTCCATCTGGAAGGACTGTGTTCTTCTGCAATACAAAAGACATCATTTTCCTGCCAGTATTTAGATTCACAAATTTTCAACAACATGCAAAAAGAGTTCTATAGGTAACATGGCAAGTGACCTAACAGGTTCTTTTTTCACAATATATATGACAATAGCGATGGCCTCAGTCAGATATGAGCTCACCGTAGGCGTAAGTTTTTCTAAGTGCTGTTATTTTAACAGGGAGGGGAGGAGCTGCAGCACTGAAAGCAATTGGGCTGCAGTGTAAAACCTTCACAACCACTGTCTGCTTTAACCTCTAACACATGGCTGGTATTTCAATAGGAAACCTCATTCCTCCTTCCAGTCCGCAAGCCTGGTCAATCACAATTCTTCAGATTCACCCAGTTAATACACATCACATATCAAAACGGCTGCTTAAGTACACGTTTTGTTCAGACAGGCGAAAGTGTTCCAGCTTTTCTACAGCTTTCACTTGAACCTCAGAGCTTGCAAAGAGTAGGCAGTGTGGCTAAACCATTAACACTGCTGTCATATTTAAGGGGTAACTGATTTTATCTGTCCTTTTCGACTTCGTGCATTTTATGTATATAATTTGAAAAACACTATGCAATGAAAAAAAGTAACCAGACAGAATTAAAGAACACGGACTGTATCCAGATGCACTAAGACAGACTTTTATCACACAGAAGTGTGTAATTTCGACAAAGATCACTCTGGCAATTGTCCCACACTTCATTTATACTCAGCAAAGCGAAACGTGCATATTGATTAAATTTCAAGAACAGCGACATCTTTCCTGTACTTGTGCTCACGTATTGTAGGTGGAGTCTAATTATTAACCCTGGAAAAATACAATTAAGTCTCCAACAGAAGCCTTCATTACCATAACAATGTGAGCTAAATACAGATTTTCGGGAGGAATGGTCCGAGAGGGCAGTGGAAGATGAGCGGTTCTCAGCTCTCAAAGGCTCCCGGCCCAGAGAGGACTTGGCAGGTCCAGTCCAAAGGCCACTTTCTCCTGCCTGTAACTTTCCTGGGCTCGGGCCCACAATCACTCGCTGCCTCAAGCCAACTCGGACTGTCTCTGCCCTTGGGATTCTCTCCCCAGGGGCTGATGCTTTTCTACATTCTTCAATCGCTTCAGAAAGGCATTAAACTCAAGCCAAACTGTTTCTGGATACTGGCACAAGTGTGTTAGAGGGAGATTCAGGACCTTGATTTCATTAGAATTGATTATTCCAATACTGTAACATGTAAAAACTTATACAGTATTTCACAATCAAATACCACCAAACAAATTTCATTTTGAAAGTCAGAGTCCCTACATTGGTGTAGTTGGCCTATATTTTGTATAAGAAATTTCCTTTCAATGCTTTGCTTTCACACATCCAGCTACAAAAAGCTTAAGCATGAATGGTAGTTTACAGGAATGCACATTTCCTTTAATTTTTGTACAAAGATTTTCAGAAACATGTTAAACAAGTAACATGCTTTAAACTTCGATGTTCAAAACCTTTTAAATGCATATCTGAAACTGGCAATCCTGGGACTTCAAACAAAAGTCTACGATCTTCTGCAAAAACTCTTCTATTGTTTTCAATGGTGAATTTTAGAAATGTTTTACTTTACTATTAAGTAAATTAGCCAGCAATAGGAAAGGAGGTCTTTCCAGAGTAAAATACATATCAATCCGATCATCTTAGATTGGTAATGAGGCTAACAAACACTGTCACACCTCTTTCATAAAAACTACTCAGCTCAATAAAATAATTGGCATAAAAACCATGGAAAAATAAAAATTTACATACACATTCCAGAGCCACTGTTACATTCTTTTTTGCTCAAGTCCTTACTAGTCTCTTTCATCATTTTCACCTGACTTCTCTCCACCTGGAAACTGAAACTTTCAGCCAAAACTGTCTTATTATCAAGCAGTATGAATAATTATGTGCCAGAAATGTCATCTGCAAAATTGTAAAGGATTTTGTATGTAGTGTTTGTGAAAGTTATAAGTATTTTTTTCCTCACTCAAGTACGGCCTTTACAGATGCATCTTATAGTAAATTAGTAACTTGAATTCTATGCAACGCTTTTCAAAAAATACATTTGTAATCTGTTTTATACACATTGAAAGATTGCAGCACACACATTACACATGACCTGTTTCCAAATAACTGTGCATTCTAACGCAGAAGTAAGAAAACAGACAGCACTTACCAATTCAGCTGGTTCACAGAAAATTATATACTGTATGCCTGAATGCAAATATGTTCACGTTTTCCCTTTTTGCAAAGTAGCCGTGCTAGTCAGCCATCAGAGCGTCTGGCAGGCGCTGGCTGAACTGACGTGGAAGAGCGTGCCCAACACACAGCACAGAGCAACGGCCGTGCAGACTGTCCTGGACGCAGTCGAACTAAAAATGGCTCAAGTTCAACTCCTTAGTCTTCCACTCACATGCTTTCCCCTGACACTCTGCACCCCAGGAGGGCTATTTTTAAGCCTCCCTTGGCCTTCCCAGCTCTCTCTGCTCTCTGATCATGTTCTGCCGCTGGCCTCAGGACCTGGCCGTGACCAGCATGCCTTCGCAGCTGTGGCCCTGCCGGGGAGCCGTCCTCTGACTGCCCGCGCCGCGGACCCCGCCGGTGGGGGGCGGTGCCGCGCCAGAAAGACTCGGCTCTCCGCTCACGGTGGGCCCCTCACGCGACAGCCAATCACACCCGGGCCCGGCGAATGTCGCCTGCGGACCTCAAACGCAGATGCACATGAGACAGCCCCAGACGCTAAATGCTTGCTCACCACTGACAAATGGTTAGGCAACTGGCTTTGACAAACACTGGAGCAGGCACTATTGTTTATCTTGTGCAGCTAAAAGCACCAGAGCCGATTGGCAGAGTGAGGGTGGAGGAGCCGAGAAGGGAGTAAGTGAGCAGATTCACATTGCACAATATTCCATTAGGCAGGAGAATCATGCAAACAGAGCACGGGAGGCAAGGGGCTGATCCGATGCATTCTGACAGCAAGAAAACACCGTCACCAGTTTCTCTGAAATGACGCTAGGGGAAACAAACTAAATGTTTAGGGCTCATTGGGTCTGTCAACATATTTTGATAATCAATGCATATGTAAAGGAACATATTACCTTAATGGTTTGGATCTAGAACGATAAAATGAGACAAAAGAGGAAATTACTCCCCTTGAAATACATTTTCAACAGTACAGTATGTAACATAATAAAATCTATAACAAGAGTTTAACAATATACTGGACATATAATTAGAAGATATGTATTGTTGTACACAATATTCTATGTCAGTTTCTTAGGTTCGGTGTACTGTAGAGGTGTCCTATTGTACAGAACTTTTAAAACATTCACAATCCTAATATTTCAATTTGAAAAAAAAAATACACACTCAAAAAAATTACAGAAACTAGAAAACAAGGTAATAAAATATAGTTCACATAGGTAGCTGCATCAATATGTGTAGGCTGCACGGAAAAAAGTCAAGGTTTATTCCACGTTGAAAAGAGAAGAAAAGAAACGTTTCGACTGCGGAGCCTTCTTCATGTGTCACACCCGAAGAAGGCTCCACAGCTGAAACGCTGTGTTTCTTTTCTTTCTTTTCAGCAGGGAATAAACCTTTACTTGTTCCTAATAAAAACATATAGCCTTGTGTATTAAATAGCATCACGGTTGTTTAATCTTCTCTGGTCTCCACACAGCTGGTCACTGAAACTGTACGACAAAGCAAGATGGAGTATAAAAAAAAGTCATGTCTGCTCCCTGCACTTCTTAAACTGTAGCATTCTTCACACACAAAAATAAACTGTCTTAAGCTTTTTACTGGCAAGATACAGGTAATGTATTTCAAGTAGGAATACACTCTACCCTGTCTTCTGATGAAAACCTTGAGGTGTTGAAGTTATGTTTCAATAATTACTTTGACTGAAGGCCCTGGTTTAAAGACAAGAAATTAATGCAATCCAGTGGCTGCTCACAAACTGCATCTCTACTCACAGCTTCCTACAGCTGGTCCAGACTGAAGTTAATCTAACAGCAGAAGCAGCTGATGGCACCAGGGACACCCGGCAAAACTGACAATCCCAAATTCTGATACCATTGCTACAATTGTTACACAACACTTCGGACAACATGGAATGAAATATGCAGAAACCAAGCCATCTGTGACTTTGGAATATTTGTGAATTTCTTCTTAAATCACTGCGAGACGGGGCCTAGGAGTGCAAAATGTCGAAGTAAAAGATGCTACCGCAAGCTTTACAGTGAACTAGGAACTGAGTTTTGCATTTCATACACCAAGAACAAGCACTGGGATTCACAGTCACAACTTTGACAGAAACATTTGATTTTATGCCCAGTGGCTTTTAATTCTATTATGACCAGCCCTCAAATACGGAGACAAGTTATAGAGAGAACAGCAAAGTTCCAAATTCTTGCTCTGGGGCACCATATCCTTCACGTTTTAGATAGAAAAGGGGCTTCCTGGTGCTGCGAAATTGCTAAAGAGTATCAATTCCGATTCTCCTTATAGTTAAGCAATTTTTGATACCTTAAGCCTTCGCCCCTTCCTAACAGCACTACCCCCAGTAGGGAAGAGGTTTTAGGCATGAGACTCCACATTGAAATGGTTTTCAACACGCTTTTCTTCTGGGTAAATGCGTTTGGCAGGACCCCAGGCTGCCGCTGTGTAAGAAAGAATGAAGCTGGACAGCAGCCTTCGGAGGCCTGACAAACGCAGTGGCTCCCAGCGTCGCGACGGTGCACTTCAAAGGACGAATGCCGACGCGCAGAAAGACGTGCAGCGGATTTTGGCAGCAGGTCCGTGTGAAACGCGGAGCCGTCCCGGGAACCG
Source organism: Lepisosteus oculatus (assembly GCF_040954835.1). NCBI lineage: Eukaryota > Metazoa > Chordata > Actinopteri > Semionotiformes > Lepisosteidae > Lepisosteus > Lepisosteus oculatus. Next base: position 76,708,233 of record NC_090696.1, read on the forward strand.
AAGTCTGGTTTGGAACTTGGACAGAGGACACAGTAACAGAAGGAAGGCCATTATGGCTTTGCAATATTTTCGCGCTACTTAATAGGCTTTCAGATTACTTTACCGCCACGGGTTTCCGATATTCCATGAGTCTGTTTATTTGTTAAACTGATTGAACAGAAGGAAGGTTGCAAACGAGAGGCGGTCATTCAGCCCCTTTGCTAGTTTGCAGTTAATTGATCCAAGGATCTCATCCAGCTGTTTTTCTTTTTTGCTGGGTACTTCAGCAAAATGGCTGGGTAGCTTGTCCCATACTCCCACAACCCTCTGTGTAAAGAAGAGCCTCCTGTTCTCAGCTTTAGATGCACTTCCACATAGTTCAAACCTGTGTCCTATGGCCTCAGGCCGCTCTGCAGCCTGCATAAGAGAGAGGTATTTACTTCTGCTTTCTCCTCAAGTATAGTGGCATTCAAGCCTTTTGCTCAACCCACTGACATCTGTACTAAACCAGTATAATTATACCCTGAATCATAGTTCAGCTGGAAGCAGAACTGAAAAACTGACATGAAACAGACAAAGGGGAATGCTTTGGAATGCACAAGTGATCACTGGGATAACATCTAACTTATACAAACAGAATCTGCTTTAATGTTAATTTTCTGAAGATTACATCATGTGGCAGTGTCCCTGAATGTAAAAATTAATTTCCTATTTAAAGGTGCAACATGTGGGACTTTTCTGAAGGGTGCAAGACATTATTAACCACAACAAGAAAAACAATCAGAACAAGAAATGTAGTTTCATTGAACAAGACAAATTCAAAACTTAATAAATCTGCTTAATAAATCAAACAGAAGCATGAATTCTGTGCTATCTATTCTAGTGCTTTATTACTAGTAAATTATCCTCATAGGTTTTCTCTTCAGAGACTGAAACTTTATGCATGACCATTAGTAATATTGCACAACTTAAGCAACTGAATTTAGCAATTAAATGGATAAATGCTGGAGCTATTAAGCATGTTTATTCCCTTAATTTAACGAACCAAAACATTTTCATTTTGTGCTTCTGTGTTGGTGCTTGTCAAATCATTAATCAAAAGGGGAATGTTTTACTAAACCATCAAAGCACACTTAAAGGTTATTCCTAAAATTTCAGGTCTGTAATAAACTAGTAGGAAATGTGCTGACAGGACAGAGAGGTCTCGGCTGGAGCCGACGGAGCTTCACAAACAGCAACAGAATATGTGCAGCTGGTCTCAGCAGTTTTACTTAAGTTAAACAAAGAAGCCGAATGAACAGATAGAGCTGTGTTTGTCTTGCCTGATTGAGACAGCGAGAAATATACGCAGTGACCCACACTGCCTACCAGTGAAGTCAGGGGGGAACCTTCAAGAGAAAAGTTAATTAGTAAGAAAAAGAAATTTGAGGAAGTGCTTATAGAACATGGGGGGGGGATTTTGTGAAACAATGTGGGTAACTGAAGCGTACGAAATACTGTAACAATATAACTGCAACACACAACAGTGTGTCCAGAAACACGCTTGGCTCTCAAGTGGCTCACAGCCAGCAATGGGTGCCCAGGTGTCACCAGGTCGAGTCTAGGCCATGACACTAGCTGACAAGGACTGAGCAGGAAGGCACAAAATCAGCAGAGCACGACCTGGGTAGGGCAGGGAACCGCGGACCAGGGTCCTCCCTGTTGTTGGCAGAAGAGTGAGCCTGTGATGTCTGGAGAACCTGCAAGCTTGACGCACTGGTTGGGGAAGACACAGGCACACCACAGCTCCGCGCTCTCCCACACACACCACTGCTCTGTACGCGGAGGAGAAATGGCGCCAGTACCCAGGGCCCCTAAAGCTGGACCACTGCATCTCAGCTCATCACAGTCATGGGTCAGAAGCCACCGATTCTTGTGGCTTTCAAGTTCCCCCGCTCATCTCTGCATCCAGTTACAAGCTTTCCGGAGCTTCAGGCGAACCCACTGTTGCCTGGCTTGGCTGGCGCAGCGTCCTCGGACAACGGCGACAGCCGGCGGGGTTTGGGGAGCCGGTATCATGAGCGGAGTCGCAAGGGATTGAAGAACAGCGCCGCCGGGATGCAGCTGCCACCCTTCATGCACTCCAGTGCAAGCGTAAGCAACCACACTTCCCGGGCGGTATGTTGAGTAGCGCCCTCAGGCTCACGTGGGTATGCGCCCTCGCCGCTGCCGCCTCAGGTCAGCCCCCCCACCAATGGGGACTCGAACCCGGGCCTCCGGAGTCACTCAACAGGGACCCAGCCGGCTGAGCTAAAGGGAGATCTCCCCTCAGCCCGACCGCTGCGGCCCCTGCTATTCACAGGGAAGGGCGGTGACGTCACCGCGCTGGTAAGCCGGCTCTCGCAACCTGTAATGCCGGCCGCCTGCGTCACAGTCGCTGTGGTGTGATTAAGCAGCCTGTTCACAACTCCGTCTGAGACAGCCAACATCCCTCAAGTTTCTCTCCAGCTGACTTTTCTGGCGGAGAGCAGGGATGGAAATAACAAGCCGCTCAGAGCAGAAGTCACTCTCACCTCTGCCAGTAAGGCGTGTGGAGATTGCAGCATGTTGAGAGATGAATGGATCTGATGTCTGGGCACGCTGGAGGAGTGCAGGAGTCTTCTCGAGCAGCAAGCCTGTCTTTGACAACTAGCATTTCCAGTTTGGGTGGTCATATAATGAATGGGAAGCAATTCCACATTTTAAAATAAAATGGCATTCGGCTCTGCACTGTGATTTATACCTCAACATCCAGTGCAATGATAAAATTCCTTCATTCCAATCAGTCACTGAATAACATAAATGTGATCTGGTCTCATGTTACCAGACTGAGCTCTTTGAAAGGGAGCTCTCTTTTTATCACAAATACTTACAAAGGCTTAATGTATACAAGCCATAACACTGGTAAAATGTTGTTATGAAATATCAGGACAAAATCCCTGGAACATACATGCAAAGCACTATGAAGCACAGGATATTAAAAGAGAAACATAAACCAACACAGCCTGAGGGTTCTTGTGAAACTCCTTATCTATTAGAAGATCGGAGAAGCCCTTACATGCTCAACTGCAGAAAGAGGGATTTTACCCCAGTAATAGGAAACACACCTATTTTTAAAGGTACACACCTAAAGACACTGAGGTTACTAAGTAACTTTCAAGTTATGCAACACGAAAATCCCACTGACAACCATTTGAATATTTTAACATGCATCTTCTAGTTTTAAATTTGCAATTCTGCAATTTCCGTCATGGGATCAATAAAGTATCTATCTATCTAAAACTTTGGGGCACTCCACCTCTTGACTATCAATCAGAAAATGTAAAATGATGACCTTAAAACAAACACTAAGATGAAACATTCTATACAATATACAGTAGGATGCACTTCTTAGTTGCTGTATTAGAAAACTGGATTACCTGGAATGATATATAATGTATATACTGTTTTAAATTTTGACTCCAGTAAATACACTCAGAAAACTGCTTGTCAACTCCAGTCAATTCATGGTAAATAATCAAAGGCATCCTTGGCTTCAAAGAAGCCCCAGTAAATCTCTCATGCTTTATGGTGCAAAACAAACCAGAGCTCAACAGCGATATTATCAGCAAGACACTGTAAAAGCAAATCACACAACCTAAATGCAGCCATAACACTCAATGCCACTTTAAAAGCAGCTCTTTAGAACAATCGCAGTTATGGTCCTTCCTAGATTAGAAGTCTAGACTTCAATCAGCTTTAGCAAAGCTTGTATAAATTTAACATCCAGACATATTAGTTCCAAGAACATGAGCCAATTTGCTATAAAGAACAACTCCATGTATTGTGAAACAGCCTTTGTTTACCTACTTTAAACAAACTATACAACATCTAAAGACCAGTATTTGTAAAAATACATGATTCCAAAGACAAAATAAAACTGTAAAATAATATCCTGTGAATCAGGGAAAATTACATGTTCAGCTTTATCCCAACTATAATCGCTGTCATACTTAGGCAATCTAGTTGTCCATCTTTGTGGAAGACAAGGGACACACATAAATACCTGTTCATCCTCCAAAGAGGGAAATGTTCAATTGCAGCTAATCCACAAACTCATATTATCACATGCAATAACACATTTGCCCCCGGACACCTCCTTAGGAAACACTGTCTTAAGACAGGGAAATGGCACATGCTGATTCACTCTTCAGTTAGTGATCCAAGTTCAGTGTGTAGTGGAGTGAACTCATTGGTGACGAAATAAAGTACTGCTGTACTGTGCTGAAGAACTGGGCAAGTTACTGAAACAGCAGTGAACAACGCAGCACTTCACTGCAGCAAATTACGTCACTGCTAGACCTTCTCCATTTTCATCATAACCCCAGCACACCACTGACATCCTGCTCGGCTTCATCACTGATACAGCATCATTCATACAATAATGTTGTCCAACATAGGTATTGACTGATGGCTGCGTATCACAGTACCTATTTGGATCATTGTGTAGCTGCTGGTCTGTCCAGCCGTCCGGGCCGAAGAGAGTGCTGGAGGCGCTGGTTCTGTTAACGTCACACACCCAGTCTAAGCCCTTCGGTCTGTGGCAAGCAGGAGTGGGCAGAGACTCGACCCACCTCGGCCCGACGAGGACGTGACCCATAACTGCGTCAGCAGTGTAGTGGCTTTAACAATTTAACACATTTGCACATTCACAACGTCTCAGAAGAAACGAACCACGAGGCGTGGAAAAGATCTTTCCCTTGCGTGTACACCTGGCACTGCACGGAAACTGTGGTGCACATGTTGTTCGGGTGATGGTTCTGAGGCACAAGCTTTAACAAAATATTACAGGCCAGGCGATCACGGCGTTCTTGATGTATGCTGCAGATTGTTTGCTGGTTTAATCTCTAACCTGACAAAAATCAGGATTTTACACTCCCAAGAAAGCAGGCAAATTACAGGAGCATAAATAGCACTCAGACAGAAGATCCAGAAAATGTTTCTTTTTACGATAGCCCCCTCTCCCTCCTCAAGTACAAGTTCCCGAAATGGTACAAGCTCAAAAGTTCAATGTGGATTAATTAAATCTTAATATTTTTTTTTCATTTACTTATAAGCCCACTCCACACAACATTTTATTTCCTATTATACCCTTGGTGCCAGCTCATCATCCCTTCAAATGCTCATTTTATTAAAAATAACAACTCATGCAACTTTTTGATTTACGACAAATACTGTTTACTCTCATTATCGGATTCAGAATGTTTCATTTAATCCACGAAAGGAACAATCCATGGAGGCAATGCTACCCCAGATGACTCTGTTCCTTATTTAAGATTGTTTAAGATGTCCCAGCTCGGGAGTGCCCAGTCTCAGGAAGTGGGCTTGTTATTCAATCCCCATGGCACAGGCCTGCCTTGAGCCTTGGTATCTAGATTGCGAGACTCACCCTACCGTCCAAACACGCTGCCTTTGCCGGAGGAGCCGCAAGCAAATTGTGAAGGTATTAAAAATCTTGCAGGAAGGACTGGCTCCCAGACTGCACAGTCACGCCTCATTAACAGCGAGTTCTCAGCTCTGCAGGGAGCGTTTCCGCACCAGTCTCTTCATCATCATCATCATCATCATCTCTTCAGAGGCCAGGATTCTGGGCCACAAGGTGGGCAAATGCAGATGTACCCTTGAGAAGTGTTACGCCACGCCCCTGGAGGACTCGGCATTCCACCTTGAATTCCAACACAGTCCCCAATTAGCCAATTCATCCCAGCTTATTGAGTGCTGCTTCACAGTCTCCCCTGCGCTCAGTCTTAGGGCTCTTCCTGGCTAGAGCTACTCCTATTCTTGCAATTACTTTCTACTTGGTTTTTTGGCTTCCTGATCCTTGTTTGTTTTTCGACCACGTCTCCTGGTGTTTTGGTTTTGGTACTTTGATTCTCGCTCTGGTTTCGACTCTCGGCTTCCTCACGGCATCACTTCTGGTTTTGTACTTTTGCACTGGCTTGTCTACCCTCGGTTTTCGGACCTCGGATTTTTCTACCGACTACGCTTCTGGAGATTGCCCTGGTTTTCTGCATAGAGTCCTCACTACTAACCCGTAACAAGAAGGACCCTCCACCCAAACTGCTTCACTCCATGGTCTGCTGGGTCCTCTCCTGTTCGTCACTGCAAATGAGAATTGGCACTCAATCGAAATTTCGGGTTAAATAAAGGATTAAAAAAATCCTAGGTGCTAACAGGTCTCAAGTTCACTGAAACACAATGGATGCACAACAGTGATCCATAAAGGAAAATCATCATAGTGGCCAAGGGCTACTGGGGAGTTAAACTTGTTCAATGTCATGTCTAACTTGCACTTGAATTCTTTCAGAAACTCCACAAGCTGATGTGCCGATGACTTAGTTACTCTTCAGATCTGTTCACAGAGAAGAATTGGTATGAAATTGTGATGCTTCACGCTTCCTGGTAGTAATTCACCTATGGGCTTAGCTACAGTAGGTAATTTCCAACCCTTAAACAATAAAATCTTCAAAACCTCTGGCTGTTTTTTAGTTTACGTATGAAATACCCTGGCAGAAAGCAGTATGTAAATGACCTTTAACAACATTAATATTGTCAAATATCAAAACTACAAGAAACCCCAATTCTGTCAATATGCAATTTCAACCGAACATCATAAACATGAATTCTTCAGTTTATGAAAGCAATTTTTCAGTAGATTAAGTGCAACAAATAAAGCAAAATAAATTTTGAGACAGACCTGACCTTTTAGGTACATAAACCAGGTTACAAATGAGAGGAGGCCATTGGATATGTGTAGATCATTTCATTAGTAGGATCTAACTAATCTGAGCATCTCAACCAGCCGTTTCTTGACAGATGCCCGGGCTTTGACTTCAACAACATGGATAGGCTGCTTGTCCCAACCCTAAACAACCCTAAAAACGTGCCTTCTGTTCTCAGCTTTAAATGTAGTTCCCACTTCACCGGTATTTCAGAAGAATTCCGTTGTGCTGATTTAGGGCTTACAAGCAAATATATATGAAATTATTTAAAACTACAGTTGCAAAAAAAGTGACAGATAATATTCTCTCATTTTTTAACGGATGTAAAATATGAATAACGTGAAGCTTCTAAATGATGTACATTGCGTGGGATTATTGCAGGTGCTCAGAGTCTACAGGTGCATCGAGGCTGTTACGCCTGCTTTGTCAAGCAGAAGAAACTCATACGATCAACAAGTGACAGCGAATGCAGATGTTTCACTCAAGGACGTCCTCAAACAAATTCTGACCACTCAGTGATTGTAAACAAATTCTGAAACAGCTCCCAACTATTAACCCAAATGTCCCGCATGGGTAACATTGGCAAGATACTGCCGTCGCTGTGAACTTTCTTTTTATGCTGTTCAGCACATTAAGCAGGAAAAAAATGTTTACCCTTTAAGATTGTGCTGATGACAACACTGTCTTTTCTAGGTTTTATCTTAAAGCTTTTTAAAACAGCAGGTGCAGTCCTACTGTATTAAATAAAGTGTTAAAAAACAGATTGCATTTCTTATTTCTTATTCGTTTTTGAGACTGTCCACAATTTTTTTAGAATTCAATTTGTATGCATAATATTTTGCACATTTTATACACTGTCCTTGGAATCCTGCCCTGTCCCATTGCTTATCACGACACTATGGGAGGTGCAGTGATGACAGATGACCATCGATCAAGTGCTCATAACATGACAGAACATTACATCACAACGTCACATAACATCAGAAGGGCAGCATGTGGAATATAGACCCTAGTCATACTGTAGGTCTTTTGTTTTTAGGAAGTTTTTGATTACATGAAATTGTGTCGGACTTAAGATGAACGGGTTCTGTTTCCCCAGTTAAAACACTAAAACTCTGCAATTAAGAAACAGGGTGAATTGCTTTTCAGTCCTCAGTCAGCTTGACCTTTTCAGCTTGAAGTCACAGCTTCTAACTCCAGATCCCCTCTCATGGGCATTTCAGCCCTGCATTTCTTGCCTGTTTGGTAGATAGTAGCGCGTTGAGCTGAGAATCTCCTCCAGCTGCTTCTTGAAAGACACCAGAGATTCGGCTTCACTGACGTGGCTGGGTAGTTTGAAACCCCCAACCTCCTGTTCTCAGTCAGAAAAGCACGTCCACTGTAACTGTGTCACTTTCATTTAAAGTGCAATATATACTCAATGAAATAAACTACGGTTTATGTATAAAATTAAATTAAAAGTTAAGTAACATACCAGAGCCCTTCCTGCTCCCCGGACAGCACTCATCCTGGTTTCTCTAGTGTTAAGAAGACTAGACGGCACATTGCTGACCAACACGGGGTTAATCCCCCCAGCAATGCTGGTCCCCACCTACACAGCTGGGTGGACTGGAGCAACTGGGGTAAAGAACCTCAAGCTAGAACAGCAACGTCTGCAGCAGGAGCTTGAACCCACAACCCCGCAGGTTGCCTGCCTGCCATGCTAGAACATCCCCACCCAATTAAAACAAGCTGTGCGTAACGCGTGACTCCTGAGGAAAGTGCACCGTGTGTGGACTGCACCAGCGATCATTAGCGCGTCCTGGAGGGGTGGGAAACAAGGAAGATGGAAACAAAAAAGGGAGGAAAAATGTCAACGTCACCAACTGGAAAAAAAAATGGCATATCTTGGCACCGTAGTGTGACAAACTGCATACGGGTGCTGGGGTTCGTGTTTCACACACAAAACTGCTGCTTGTATTTAGAAGGACTCATTTAAAGAACGTGAACAAAAGGTGTTAATGCAGGTATGAGAAGAAGATTCGTTTTGTGTATGAGTCCTGGATATTTTCAGGTCCCCGCTGTGTTGGTTTTTACTGAAACTATTCTTTCAGAGTGTAGCTGTGTCTTACTGTTTAAGAGTTCTCACTGAGGACACCACCGTGGCTACAGAAAAGTTTGTTGATCACAATAGAGAATGTCTTTGGACCACATCATACATTCGTACGATTACTTAATCTGAATCCAATGGGGTAAGTCTGCCAAGGTAGGGCTTAATACAAACCCTTCTAGCAAAGCAAAGGGATGAATATGAAAAGCGCCACCTATAAAATATGGAAGAGTATTCCTGATTCAGTGACCAGAAACTACTCTGAACTGACGAGAGCTGAGCAAATATGAAACACATCTATTTGTTAATGTTTGCCACAAAGAAACTAAAAGCGTATTTCCAACTTTATCATGTTTTAACGCTCCTGTATAAATGCCTCTGATTACAAAACTGAATAACAGGCTGGCCCCTGGCATTTGTTATTCTGAACTGTCAAGAGCATGGTCAAACGAGATAAAGGAAGTCTGCTGTTGTTTCAAGCACGCTGTTTGAGGCCTCGGACTCAGCACATCTTTCATACCTATTTTTCTCTCATTTCAGATGATTCTCAAAACAAATGAGGGGCCATCTGTTGCTGAACAAAAATGTTTAGTTAAACTAAGCAGAAATTATTTACTCACTGATGCCTGGCAGGCCTTTTACACTTTCTCTGACGATGTACCTCTGATATATCCACAGTCCAAACAGCTCCATGAGAGTGCTGAAAACAAACACGGTGTACTGTATCACCCTAAAAACACAAAACTAAAGGATAGCGCAGGTTATTTCTGCTGGGTGCCTCCTGCATGTTGGATTCCAAGAGGACTACGAATCTGTTCATGGAAAAGGCTTCTTATTGTATGAGTTTGACTTACATAAACCCACAGCTGGGCTTCAGCGCATTAGAAATATAAAAAAAGATATATATTGATTTTTAAAGGATATGTTTTTAGGGTTATCGACCCTGCCAAACTATGTGTAGAAGACTTTGAAAGATAAACATAAAGATTGATTTTGCACTGCCATATGACAACAAATCTTAAAATGCACTCTACGTTCAATCCTGCATATAGACTCCATTTAACGGTACGTTATCCAGTGAGCCAAAAAAAACAAAAAAAAATGTTAAATCTAATCAAAATTAGAGGAAATGTATCCACATGCTGGGCCAAATATCTTCCCCAAGTCTAATGAAAAATGTACCCAAAATTGAATTCAAATGAATAATCACACTATTCTGGCAGATGACTTTCCTGGAGAAGGCTGGATTTTGTCATTCATAAAAGGAAGTACTCCAAACTAACAAAAACTCCCATTGCTGACAATCAATATCCGAGTGCTTTATGAAAACTACAACTTCATATTTTCCATTCCCTTTTATAGAAACACACTGAACTTCACAATTTAAATACACAAAGCAAGTGACTTTGCCACAAGACCTACTCCCTGTGATGCCCTAGAAAGAGCAGCAATAGTTTTGTGTTTTTAATTCTTCAAATGAAACATTAAGAACCTGTTAGGAGGCTAATTGTCTTCAGGGAACATTGGCCCTGGTGTGAGTGTGTCTTTGTGCGTCCTGTGCCCAGGCTGTACCCTGCCTGGTGGCTGTTGCTTGCCAGGAAGGGGCTCCTCCGCCCCTGTGACCCTGTACTGGATACAAGATGGATGGATGGAATATCTTCAGTGCGATGTTCCGATGGAACTGCATCCTGGAGATCAAACCTTGGAGGTAATAAGGTTCTGACAACTGCTACTACTGGACAGATATCCAGGGCTTCACACTGAAGTCACCGAACAAGGATTAACATCTCTGAGCAAAGTGCAGGACGTCCACAGAGATTTACATCACCTGCAAGTCTGCAATCCAAGGGAATCAACCAAAACAGTCAATAAAATACAAATGCAACCAAAGGGCACCTGTTTAGTACTGTTTGGTAAAAAGCCTGTGGTTTAAAGGATATGCAATGGCTTTTTAATGCCCTTACCTAAGCCTGTACTTTAAGGGAACATAAACTGATCTACAATTTGTAGAAAAGGGTAAAATATACAGTAGGTTTAATTAATCTCTCAACCATGAAACGGAAGTGGAATTAGATCTGGAAATGTTGAAGGTTTTCTTCCTTTATTGCTTGTACAGTATATGATTTTCTAACCCACTATGATTCCATAGACCCCAGTCAGCAAGACTTGCTCCTGTGTTTTATCACACACAAACACTGGGTTGACCTGAGAGCTAAGCAGACAGTATTGCCACCAGAGTGCTTGAAAGTGTTGTAACTATTTATACCACTGATCAGCTTAAAACATGCCAACAAATACAGTATGTTAGTGTCATAGTTTCTTATCTTTAACTAAACTTCTCTAAGAAATGCCATGGACAGGGGACCTACTGTACAGCACCTTTGACTGTCTGACATTGGGTCACCCCTCATGTACAGATAGTGTGGAATTAAATGAACATCTTCATCTGTTCTAAAACATTTGCTCGATTTGACAGGTCAGACCAAAGATTGCTGGGCAAAGAAAGACCATAATTCGGTTGTTTTTCTGAAATAATTCTAACCCTTAAGAAGCATGGGAAATCAGCTGTTTTGTAATAAGACTATTCTCTTTGCTATATAGGTGAACGATAAGCAAGAGAGCACCTGGGAAGTGTCTAGGAAAGCACGTGTCTACTCCAACTTCCGAGTCTTCAATTCAAACTGTTGTAGATTTTATTACAACACATTATCAGCACATTAATGAACAAATGTTACTGGTTTTATCAGAAAACTAAGAAACAAGCGTTGCTCTGTCTCTACCTGTGCAAAACAAAAACGGCCGTACACAGGCTGGCAGATGTTTAAAATGAAGTACCGATGCTTTTTAACATTTGAAAATTCATGCAGACAGGTAAGACGTCTTACCAGAGGCTACAGCTTTAAAATGTTCATTTAAGGCTGTGCACAGCCTGCGAAAAGGAACAGCCCTTAAATTAAACAGACCAGATAAATTTCATTAAACGCCTTTCTGCGCATAATACGAATATGGTATTACTAATATCAAATTGACAGAAATCTGTTTAATAGATTTGTGTTACATTCTTCCAAATACTAGAACACGAATTATACTAGGGCTTCAAAGTTTCTGTCCATTTTTTTAACTGGGTTTATGCACAGCAATGGAAGATAATTTTCTACACAGGGGCATAAAAGTGATACACATATGCGATCATCAGTTAGCCTCCGAAACATAAGGAGTTTCAACATTTCGCTTTGCGAAGCACAGGAATAAACGTGACACATTTTCACTGGAATTTTGATCTTGTCTCGTCACGCAAAGAACAGGTATGTCCGTGTTTGTTTGTTTGTTTTTAATTCTAAGCACTCGAATGATGTTTTAGAACACGGGTGGTATATCGCGGAACGGTACAAACCTGAAATAACAATAATGATCACGATGCGTCTGCAACATGAGTCGAGCCATTGAAAAGCGAGAAGAGAAAAGACTGTGTTTTATGTTAGAAAAAAAGTTCTTACCGTGTACGGAATCCAAAGTTGGAGTGTCTGTTCAAAACATTCATTTGCTGCGCGGTGAAATATTCCTCCTACATTACCACGTGTTCCATCCCTTTAAAAAAGAGGGCTTTTTCCCAATCCATGACATTTAAACCAATAAGTGTTTGAGAAGCATGGGCGTGTACAGTATTGCACTACATTTAGTTTGAACTCTAGGAGATAGGTTTCGGAGTAACTGAACCTGCCTCTGGTTATCTTTTACATATGGCTGTGCCAAGTTTAAGCAACTTTCCCGATGTCTGATCCTTTTTAAACCTGAAAATCATCTTTTTTTTTTGAGTCTCGGACAGCAGCAAAACTTTCCTATGGTGTGGTATTCAATGTAAATTTAAATACAAAAAACATACATTCCGCAAAAAGTTTAGCTAGAGGTAATTGATTAAAAGAATGGAAACGATTCGTAATGCGCCCGAAGAGTAAGACATATATTTTATCAGAAGTTCAGGTGGGTAGCTGCGTCAGCATGCGTAGGCTGCAAAGGAACAAGTAATAGGTTTATTCCATGCTGAAAAAAAGAAGAAAGAGAACACAACGTTTCGGCCGTGGAGAAGACACCTGACACCTGAAGAAGGCTCCACGGCCGAAACGTTGTGTTCTCTTTCTTCTTTTTTTCAGCATGGAATAAACCTATTACTTGTTATTTTATCAGAATACAATCTCCCCAGAACACTGAATTTGTAGTAACTTTATGAGTGCAGTATCTGGCATTATATTTGTGTGTGGTTATTTCTGCTGGTACTACATTTTTTTTGTTACAATTAACATCATAACGGCAATAGACCGTAATGCCTTTAAAATGATTTATTTTACTTCAAATGACAGACCGAACTGTACGTTATGTGTTCTAAACACGTTTGGTTCTTATACCTTTTCACGCTCGGAACTGTTTCGTACTCAGTTTATGGTAAGACGTATTAAGCGGGTTTCCGTAATAGCCTGGACAAACAATTACATAATTGGGGTTTATATCTAGCAGGTAGTCTGGTGGCTCGCTCGCTTCTCAAGGGCAGGGGTATTATTAGGCGGTCTCTCCCACGCCTCCCCCTGAGCTGGTGATCTGAGGGCCTCTGGCGCAGACCAGCTGTAACTCGAGTCGCCCAGGCTGCGGTGCGCCTCAGGGGCGGATGAAGAGGGTGTCCTTCTTATAGGTCAAATGCTCCTTTGCATTATCACAAAAACTGTAGCACGCACCTTTCTCTACCCTTCAGGTCAGAACAAGTAGTTTAAGATCAGATCACTTTATTGGCCATATACAGTACAATTTCTTACATTAGGAATTTGCCTTCACACATACTGCAGCTTGCTCTCCATGAGACACACAAGCAGGGAGAGAGAGAAGCTTAGGGTCAGAGCACAGGGTCAGCCATTTATACAGCACCCCTTGAGCAGCTGGGGTTAAGGGCCTTGCTCAGGGGCCCAAGTGAGTAGGATTCCTCTGCCGGTCACAGGATATGAACCAGCAACCTTCCAGGAAGGGGTACAGATCCTTATCCACAGAGCCACCACTCCACTCAGGCCATTATACACTACTCGTCTGATCAGAGATGCATAAAACACAATTAGGCGTTCCCTGCCAAATGTAATTATAAGGGCCCTGGGCACTAGAGGCAGTAAAGAGGACTTCTGCCTGCTCTCTGAATTGCATATAGGCCTGATGATCAGAGACCAGGATCCAGTAGGTTAGGGGTGTCCAGTCCTGGTTCTGGAGGGGCTTTATTGGAGGTTTTCTAGAGCTCTTTTTGAAAAGAAGAAGCTGTTAAATTGGGCCAGTAACCAGCAGGTGTAGCTCGTTAAGAGCTGAGCTGGAGTGAAAACCATCAGACAGACTGGTCCTCCAGGACCAGGACTGGACAGCCCTGCTGTAAGTAGCTGTTACTTCTGGTTTGTGATCAATTACTCATTCCTGTTTTCATCGTTTTCTTTTTCTTTTGGTTTAACAGCATTGCTGTTCCACTAGATACACAGGGAGATCAGAGAGGTTTCTAATGGGAGGTGGACTACCTGGCTCTTTGGTAGTTAGAAGTTTGGTAATTGGGCTTTTGTAGCGTATTAATCCTTTGATCATGTTCATGCAGTGTTTTGTTAGTTTGTGTAGCTTGACGTGGTTGTGTGTTTGAGGCACCTTCTTGTATTTCTTGAGACATTTGAGGAGTGAGGTGGAACCGGTCGCACTGTTCTGTGAGTTTAGAAATCTGAGTCTGCTTGTGTGAACAGTGTCTTTTTCTAGGAAAGATTCCATCTCCTCATTTATTCAGAAGCCATGCAAATCCTTATAGTCTTATATGTGAAATCACAAGAACATTTACAGTAGTTAACATTAACACATATTTGTTTAAATTGTCAGCTTTACATTCATTGTTTAAGGTGAGGACTTTATTGAACGCCTTGGCATTTTTATAAAATATTCAAACTATTATAAACTTTTTCAAATTGTGAAACTTCAGGAATCTGATTCATATTCTTATTTGAATTGCTTCACAATTTCATTTTATAATTATAATTCTTACACTTATATAGTATTCTTTTCAAGAAACACCCTGGGATCTTTAATGACCACAGAGAGTTCTGTCTTATCTAAAGGACAGCACCTCCTTACAGTATAGTTTTCCCATCACTGTACTAGAGCATTAGAACCCACACAGACCTAAGGGTGAGCACCCCCTACTGGCCCCACTTACACCACTTCCAGCAGCAACCTTAGTTTTTCCCAGGACTCTCCCTTCCTGGTACTGGCCAGACTCACACCTGCTGAGTTTCAGTGGGCTGCAGGTTTTGAGCACAGTTACTGTACATATTACACTTAAAATGCAGAACTTAACCTTTTCTGGTTGACTGTCTCTTGTGGAGATTGGCATGTCATTAGTTTTAATTGCAACAGTTGATAAAACTGGGGATTGCAAAACTGAAAATTACAAAGAAGCTGAAGTGTGCCCTCTGCTGTTTCAAACAATGTGAAAATGAGTACAGTACTGTGTCAAAAGTTTTTTTTTTAATTACAATCTTTTACCAACCAAAAATGCATTTTTTGTTTAGCTGGAATTCATATATAAGAGTGGCATGCATGAAATAATTATTTCTCCAATCACCCAGGCAATAGTAACGCACAGTGTTACACAGTTACACAGTGCGTTGCGCAGAGTAACGAATCCACCGTACCCTGGTGAAATAAGGAATACCGCACCAGGTACAGAACTGGTAATAACACCAGAGGAAAATAATTTCAATAAACAGCAAGAAAAATGAAAGAAAATAGAAAGATATAAGAAAATGAGGAAAAGATGCTTCAGCGGAAGAGCAGTAAGAGCCCAACCCTTGGTAGAGTAATACAACAAAGCTATTGTTCCATTGGAACCTCCTGAAGTATGAAACACAGGACCATGTGAGGTACAGAATGAGTAGTGCAAGACATGGGTGGCGGGATATTATTGTCACATCTGGCGGGAGAAAGACAACTGGAGTTAAAACAGAAGGTTGGAAGAAGACGCTCCAGCAGCGGGCGGTAAGCGAGAGCCGCGCGGGTGTCGGGACAGACTCAGGTCCAGTCTGGGCAGGTGAGTGTGAGCAGGTAGGTGCTGGGGGGAGAGGTGGTCTCTCCACGGGGGGGGTGCTGCAGGTGAGGAATGGCAGCAGGAGGCAGGAGAGAGAAAGAGAGGGGGGAAAGGCATCACCTGGTGCCAGGCAGCGGTTGTGGGGCCTGGCCAAGAAGGAGAGACGCTAGAGCAGTTGTCTGAGAGAGGCAGAGTGATGGTGGTGGTGGAGAAGATAAATGAGCAGGAACCCTTGGATTTGCTTCTCAGCACACTGGATCCCGAAGTTCTTCACCCACAGGAGAGGAGCCACTTCACCCACCACTGAAGAGCAGCTCCAACAGCAGCCTTGCGGCGCGGCAGCAAAACTGCAGAAGAAACAAAACACCGATCCCTCCCCACATACTGTAAGAGAAGGGAAAAACAGCAGGCTAGATTATGCAGTGGAAGTCAGAGAGCACACTGGGGTTAACACCCTCGCTCTTACGAAAGAGATGTATCATGACCACGAGCTGTTGGGAGTTTAATATCTTATCCTCAGGACAGCACCTCCAACGGTACTGTTTCCAGTCACATTGCTACACAACAGGTTTAGGGATTCCGGTCCTGTGGGAAGGGCACCACCTACTGGTCAGCCTGGCTTTGCTGAGAGGCCTCCCATCCTGGTAACACCCAGGCAAGGCTCTGCTGCTTTCCGAGGCCCTACGAGACGTATAGGAACCACCCCACATACGTATGCTACAGGTGTACGAGTCTGGGTTTGTCGAAGAAAGGAATAATCGGGATTTAAAGGGGAACTGCAAGGCTATTTTTATATTTCGGAGTTAAAAAGTATCAGCATCGATTTGTGCATTTCCAACCCCCATGAAAGTAAAACGTTCACAGTAACTTGTAAAACTTCCAATTCACATCACAAAACAGACAAGATTTCCAGGTATGCACAGATCCATGTTCTGCGATTCAGAACGAAGCAACAGAACTGGTGACACAAAGCAGCCCTACGACATTGTAGACACATCTCTTTTAATCCAATAAAAAATATTGCTCTCAACTTCAAAATGGTTTTGCCAACAAATACTACTTGTTAACTCTGCATGCAGATCACGTTGGGACATTTCTGCTGTGAAATATCTGCTGCATTACCTATTTGTTTGCTCATACATCACAGTGCATCAGTCTTCACAGTGACTAGTGAGCAGGAAGGGCCGCATCACGTCACAGTTCTCGGGAACTCTCGCTGTCTCCTGTGAAAAGCCCATGGGAGTGTGACAACATGGCGACTTACAGCACTTTCACAAAGTTCACGATTTCATGCTCACTTCGAAATTTGTAAACATCTTTCTATAATGAACATTTACAGTTGTACATTACAACATGAACATTGAATGAACATTTATTCATCGTGTTGTAAAAATAATTGAAATGGTTTCTGGGCTTAAGGTTAAGGACTTAAGGACTTAATGGTCTCTGGACGTCTTGACAGGTTAGAAGAACTGAATTCTTTGGTCTTGAACAGGGAAGACTATGTGAGGTCTTGATTCAAGTACTCAAATATTCAAGAAACTGACAAAGTCTAGCCAGTGGACTTCTTCATAATCAACTGTAAAATGTGATTGAACGAAACTAAGGATAAGAGTATTCAGGTCTATTAAGACAGGAGGAACTTCTTTATACAATGGTGGTGGAAGTCTGGAACAAGCTACCCAGCCGTGTTGTTGAAGGCCCTTCGAGACGAACAGTAGCTGGATGAGATCAGGTGACTACAAGCCACCAAATGAGAACCATCTTGGAACTCGCAAGCTTTTTAGGGAATGAACTCTGCGCCAGACAGCAGTGCTATCTGGTTACACTAGCGAAGCTCGAAGAGGATGAGCTCATTTCACAGTCAGGAGAATCTGGTACATGGATTACCTGAGTAACGCACAGACAGGTGGGAATAATTATTGTTTCATAATTTAATGATTATAACTGTAACAACCGTATGTAGGACAGGGATGGAGAAGTATGGGCCTTAACTATCTGTACTTTTCTAATACAGAATGATTGAAAACTAGTGCATCAATGGCCCTTGTGGGCTGGAGTTGATGGAGTCCCATCCTTGATGAAATCAAAGTCAAACCCTCCAATAGCACCAAGTAGCAAATATGGAAATCAACCACGTTTGGGGATAAGTCCATAGAGACCCTCATCTGTGTTCCTGGCCAGGAAAGCCCACCATCCTGCAGACTCTGACGTTGACTCCTCAACCCAGAGCGCTTGGGAATTTCAGGTCCCTGAATAATTGATTCTTTCCATTTAGGAAGGGTACGGCTCCGATGAACTCTGCGGTCCAGTGTGGCGCGAAGGAGTGCCCATGGTGTATTTGTGTCACTCTCACACCATTTTGCTCATCTGCAAAACACAGGAAATTACAGAGACAGACCAGCCCTCAGAGCCACTGTCTCCCTTGCAAACCCACTTTGTTTTTATCACTTTTTCCTTTAAATTATCTTATAAGATTTTGAGTTTTCAAGACATTAACTTCAACATGTGGCGCTAATTAATATTTTTAGAACAAGACAGGCTTAATTGTTTGTTTTCACTTTAGATCGGGCCATCGCGGGGCATCCGAAGTAATGTGAGGCTGCTCACGATGAGCCATTGTAGGATCAAGCACAGCTCTGACCCGAGTCCAGTCTAACTGACCTCATGTCGTTTCAGGCCCAGTGCTCGCTACCTACCTGAACATGAGACACAGCTGTAGCAATACACTAATATGCAGCACAGTGAGCACCTTCTCTCTATATTATCCTTCCTTTTCACTAACCATACGTGCATAGAAATAGCTTGCACTGTTTTTTATTAATCCGTCTAATATCTGGTAGTACTTGACCACAAGTGTCGTTCAGTCGCTCAGCCAGGTGACCTTCCTTGTCTTTATCATTCTGAGCATTTTACAAGATCCATTATAAAAATGCTTTTTATGCACGTATGCATGTACTGTATGTGTGCGTGTTTCATGAACGTTTACTATCCTTTATTCGTGTTTCTGGATATGAAGGAACAGGGTGCCAGGCTGGGATAACCAGGCTTCTGCACTATCCAGACTAATCGGCAGACTTTAGGACCGTGATGTTGTCGTGGTAAGCCCTAGAGGCTGATGGGTGAATCTCAAACCGCAGGAAGACAAACCGTGACCGTAGCACCTGGGGCAGATTTAATTCAATAACATACAAACGTATGGGTGACGTGAGATGTTTATTGGACTTATTAGATGGACATACACACGCACCTAACCCTGCGAACACTTAGGAGTGTGGGACCAAAATAATTTCGCTGCACTAGCAGGTGCTGGGAACGGTCCTTTTGTAATGATGGAGCACATCAGAACGCCGAAGGTAAGGGACTTTCTTGTGCTGATGATCAGCAAAAAAGATCCATCATCATTATCGATGTGGTGGCTCATCATGAATTGTCAGTGCACACCCGTTTGCGTGCGAGAGAGAATTCGTGTATTTTGCTGAAGTGCAATAACGCGGCATGGCCATTCATGCAGTACAGTACGTATTGGCTTGTATTTGACAGAATGGAAATGACTAAGAATCGCTGAGCATTTGTTATTGAATATTGTAACAGCGTTTGCAGTGCTCTTGTATAACCGCTTCATTGCCTAGATGCTACACTGAGTTCTGTGTATTGTACCAGAATAATGAATAAGGGAAATGTAATGGCCCTTATTTAAGTAATTTAAGGAAATGGCTAGAATGTGCGTCTTTAAAGTCAAAATGTACCCACGGTTGGGTCTTGGTTTAATTTGCCGTTAATACAGGTGAGTTGCGGCCCGTCGTGTCGGTTGCTTTCCTGGGATTTTGTCATGTTTTCCTCCTCCACCGTGAGGGCCTCACTCGGGATAGGTTAATGTAAAAGTAATTAGATCCCCCAGAAGCCTCCCTCCTCCTCCTCCTCCTCTTTCTGAGCTCAGCAGCATCAGCAGCCGACCGGCGAGGAAGATGCAGCTGATGTATCAGTCCGCTGCCGTTTCAACTGTGCTCCATGGCAAAGCTTAACTTGGGGCCATGCATGTTCATGTACTGTAGAGAGCGCACATACAGTACTTTGATAAAGGAGAGCAACGGAGGCGAGATTAAATAATGGGTGTGATGAAGCCATTTTATTAATACATTACAAGGGATGTTGCAAGATGGCACTTCACTAAAATCACGTTCAGTACCCGATGCGTACAAAAAAAACAAAAAACGAATAGTTTTATTTTTCCGTTTTGACTTGTTTTGGTATTCTTTACCGCTTCTGTGTTTCTCCTAACATCCCTTAATAAAGAGGTATTAGTATTACCTGCTGTGTGTATGGTGCTGTCATGTACTGTCCATAGTCCAAAAATGGTTTTTATTTACCACAAGCGTATAGCATGGCAGTGTGTCAAAAAGGTTTAAATTAACAATGAAATTATTAATTTGATTAATGTGTTCTCTTAGTCACTATTTTCTGTATTGTTTTGTTTTATTATTCTGTGCTCTTAAAATGTAATAAAACTGCTTGAGAAGCCTGCAGTGAACAATCTTCTGAGATTTTTGTTGGAAAGGAAAAAAATGTTTTTGCTTATATTATTCTGAAATTGTTAACATAAGCCAAATGTCAGGCTTTGAATTGTGGAATTGCAGAATATATACAGTATTTTGATTAAAATTGTGCACTGGAGGGGTGACGTCGGATTGCAGTGGGAGTAACAAACTGATTCAGACGGATTTGGGATTTTCTACTCGTCTTCTCCTGGGTTTTTTTCAGGTTGAAAACGTCCGTCTGATTGACGGAGTGTCTTCCAGGAAAGCAGCGGTGGGCACACTCTACCTGACCGCAACTCACGTCATCTTTGTGGAAAATGTGTCGGAGACTCGCAGGGAGACCTGGGTAGGCACTCGAGCTCACTTTGACAGTGCAGTGCGCGCCAGACGTCTGACTGATGCCTTGGAGAAACGCTGAAAATGTCAGCGCGCTTCTTAGAGTTGTTGTTTACAGTGAATTGCTCGTTATTCAGCTGATGCTTTAGCCCAGAGCAGCCTACATTCGTACAGGAAGCGCCTTGCTCAGGGCTACAGGGGCCCCACCTAAGACTTGAGCTCACAGCCTTCCCGCTGGCAAGTCCAAACCCCTGCTCCCCACTGCAGAAGGCAAATCAATTCAGAAGATCCAGCTGGAAGGAAAGACAAAGGCATAATGTCCTTGCTGAAATCAGTTCTGTTAGGAGCATAGTGTAGAATGAGTCTGTTATGGCGGTGTCGCCGGGCCTCCTGATGTACTGCGTCCTTGTGTGTTTGAGCTGTGCGACTCGCCTGGACCGGTGCCTGGTTTGAAGCTGTGGTCGGGCCCCATGCCCGGCAGTGGTTTGGTGATCTGGATCAGCTGCTGAGTCTGCGGACTAGTTGTCGGGAGAGGTGGAGTGTAACGTAGCTCACAACTCATAATAAGCCTGTTGCAGTGATCCCGCGCTTTCTTAAGAGCTTTCAAATCCCCTGCGTCAAGCGGCCGGCTTCCCGGCACTGAATTCAATCCCCCGTTTCGGGAGGGGGGACTTTTAGCATAGTTGGCTCATCTACAGTAGCTGTCTGTAAGGAGCTGCTGGTGCCAGAGAGACAGCGAGCTTCCTCCCAGGTCTGGCCCCGCAGGCTACGTCAACACTAAAACCGATCCAGACCAGTTTTTACAATGCTGTGGCCATAATAGAGCACTGAAGGAGGGCCTGTACCATCAAAGAGGGGGTAATGGATTGAAGAGCAGTGGTAAATGTACATAATGAATATTTTATTCGGGTATTCCATAGAGCACAAAACCAATGAGTCGATTGCATTCGGGCATGGCTAATATCAGCGTAATTGAAGCCAACATAGTATGGGGGAAGGACCATTTAAGGACACAAAAAAATGACTTAGGATGGGTGGTGTCCGTCCATTTGTAGGAAAAGAAAAGAAAGTTAACATCAAGAAGCCACTTAAAAAGGCCTTCCAGCAAACATAACATGACACACTGCGGGACTGCAAGCCGAGCAAACTAACTGGATAACAGTGAACACGGCGTATGATAGAAACTCATTGCTGAAATTTCAATGGGATACTGAACGAGAGAACGGTTAAATTGCAGTTCATTATGGGTTATCTGCCTTGTAACGGCACCACAAGAGAGAGTCAACACAGACGTGCACAGAAAAAAGGAGAAATCTTGTCTGACCAGATTAATATATTTGAGTAAATATGCCACTATAGATAACATTAAAGTACAACAGTATACAGCACTTGTGTATACTGCTGCATGGAGTGCAGATTATTAGGAAAAATGTTTAGTTTAGGAGTTGCAGAATTACATTTAACAAAAGACAGTAAACTAACTGATAATGCATATATACTGTACTGTAACAAGCAGCCTAACCCTGTTAAGACTGTAGTTAGGATTCAGTTTTTTTTACTAACATGTTATGAATCAAAAGATAGGTTATGATCAGATTTCTGTCACTCCGTTAATATTTATTTGCTTCTCAGATATTTTGGAGAAATTATAAATTTCTGTTGTGGCAGGTAAGCCTTTGATGACAACAGCATGTTTGTGTGGAAGTTCTTAAAAACCACCATGATCTGAGGTCCCATTGGTGGTATTTAAGTATGGTCATATTTCGATCACCTGTTATACACAAATAAACGTTTTACATTTAGAAATGGATTAACACCCGTACATGAATGTAGTGCGCATTCCTGTGCGGTTCTCCTCGGCTTCGATGTGGGATGTATCGCTCCAATTCTCTGCTCGTACTGTAGGTGCTCCACAGCCTGGTGAGTGCCATCGAGAAACAGGCCACAACCGCAACGGGCTGCCCCCTCCTCGTCCGCTGCAAGAACTTCCAGGTCATCCAGTTCATCCTGCCGCAGGAGAGGGACTGCCACGACGTGTACGTCTCTTTAATGCGCCTGTCGCGGCCAGGTAAAGCCTACCGACGCCCCTGGCAAAAAGGCAAAGGGAAGGACGCGTTCTCTGAAGTGATGCTCTCTCTTGCCACAATATTTCACCAGAGATCTATTTTTTTTGGTTTGAGTAAAACTGCTGCGTGACTCACAAAAAAGCGAGTTGCTGTGATCTTAACAGCAGAATTTCAAAGTAGTGAATGAAGGAATGGGGATGCAAGTGAGCACACGCCGAAGGCACCAACACATGACAACCTAAGCTAGAGTAGCCCCAGCATTTTCACTCTGGGCTTTTTGCATGAAATGTACGTAAAAGTTCCCCAAGTAGGTGTGCAAGAATGGGACAAGTCCAGAACAGGGCTCACCAGTCCTGGGCTCAGGGGGCTGGTGTGTCTGCAGGTTTTCAGTCCTGCCTCGCACTTATCAAGCTCATTACTGGCTTAACTGGAGGCCTTCACCCATCCCTTTAAAGCGTAGATGCTTGAAAGACCTAAAAATAAACCTCGAGACCCCAGAGGTAGAAGCTCACCACTGAGTCCCTCCTGGGTCGGTCACCAGTCACCGACTCCACAGCACTTTCCCGACGTCCAGGACTACATCCCAGTGAGCGCATCGCATCACCAGCGTCAGGCCCGGCCGGGAATTGTGTCTTGGAGCCTAAGAAGCAACACATCGGTACCGACATCAGAATAGGCAAGGATTCATACCTTCAGCACAGGAAAGCAAGTGTTGGTCAAATATATACCGTGCAAAAGTGGCAGATGCCGGCAAGTACACTCAGTATTGTAAGTGACACAAACTTGTTCCGCCCTTGCCTGGCGTCTCCCATAGACGCCTTCAGAAGAGGGACGGTCCTGGATATTGAAGTAGAGCTGTACTGATGTCCTCCGAAAAGTGTTTTGACATCACACCCTTCCAAATGTGCGAACTGTGACTCGCAGAGATCTGGGCCGGGTTATTTCTCTGGTAATGTGAGCTGCACATTCACCTGCGTTTTGGGAGCAGTGTATGTTCGGTGTCCAAGACCCCAGAGAAGAGCCCTCGATGATTTCTTTGACTGTGAACCGTTTTCTTTGTTCGCATAATAACTTGACTCTTTTTTTTTTTGTTGTTGTTGTTCCTTTCAGAGAAGTATGAAGAGTTATATTGCTTTTCGTTCAACCCTAAGGTGGATAGAAAGGAGAGAGAGCAAGAGTGGAGTTTCATAGACCTGAGGGCCGAATACACCCGCATGGGCGTCCCGAATTCCCTCTGGCAGGCCACCGGTGTGAACCGCGACTACGGGGTCAGTGCTGCGCTGCCTGTGGCGTGCCAGGTCCACAACACGGGGAACAGGCGCGATCTCGGCTTTCTGTTTGATATGTGGCAAGATTTGGCTTTTGTTGTTATGTTTTTACTGTAAAAAAACAAGTTCATTCGATTGACCGCATCTTGTGTGCTGTGTCACCAGGGAACATCTTTGTTTTTATGTACCGTACATATTCAGCGGCCAGATGGGGATTTGAAATGCACTGTTTGAATTTTAGTCCTTTTTCATGTGCCATACGGTTTAGAGAGTTTTGTTCTGATTTTGCTGGTAAAAATGTATGATGTTGACGTGCTGTGTCTTTTAATTGGGGTCCGTGCTGTTTCATTAATTAATTGGTTTATTACACAACAGTGCCACAGCTGTGGAAACACACTTTTTGGTTTCGTTGTGATGCTATTGGAGAATATTTGCCTGTGAGAAAATGAGTGTCGCAGTTTTGAAAAAATGTTGTTTTATCTTCTCGGGTAGACATGAACTTAGGGGGGTTGTGCGCGTCGGAGCCATCGGCGACGCACCATAGTTAACCGTCGACTTTGAAAATCTGGTGCTCGATTGACTGAGCTGTCCGGGAAGAACAGGAAGAAAAACGATGGAGAAAACGAAGGCGTATTTTTTTTTTTCCCTTCAGGTGTGCGACACGTACCCCTCAGAGCTGTATGTACCAAAGTCGGCCACTCCCGCCGTCATAGTGGGGAGCTCCCGGTTCCGGAGCCGGGGGAGATTCCCAGCGCTGGCGTACTACTGCCGGGACAACACCGTGAGTTATCCCCTGCTTCCAGACCCGCGCCGCTATTGAAATCCGTGTGTGCAATTGAGGACGCACTGCTGCGGTCTTGTTTCTCACTTGGAAACTGTGGCCTCTTCGTTTGCCGGGTGGTTTTGGAGTAACGGGGATTCGTGGCTGAAGTGCGTCCTTCAGTAGCCGTGACAGACCTTAGTGGTGTCTTGAGCCACTAAGCCCGTGTCTTAATTTCAGTCAGAATCCAGACAAGAATGAAGAGGCTTTCGCATCCAATTCATGCGCTTTTTGTGGGTTGAATATCCTTAAGGCCTTCAGAATTTTCTGAGCTGGTTCAAAAAGTGATTGATTTTTTTTTACACGTTCATCTGGCACGTTGTAATTAACCAGTATGTCAGGATCTACGTTTACATTTATTCATTTGGCAGTTGCTTTAGTCCAAAGTGAAACGCAGTCTCACCCGGTGAAGTTGTAAAGGCAGCAGCATAGATACATTTTGAATCAACCCACGGAGAACAGCGGGCGCAGTGTTGATTAAGTGCTGGGATGTTGCACAGAGCACACAACCCAACTACACTGCGGGTGTTAACACATGGTTTGTTAATTAGACCGTCTGTTCTCTGTACCTTCTGTGTTGGTGCCCAGCATGTATTTATTCATTCTGCAACTTAAAAAATGTGGTGGGCTTTCAGACTCTTGCTTCAGATCCACCAGTCTCTTCCCAAGTATTGTAATGTGGTAAGCTAAGGTTGGAACCTTAGCATGCCCTTCAGCAATTTACAGACTGATAAAGGCTGTTTCTAAGCATGTGCACTCTGATGCAATGTTCTTGACTTAACCCCGCACAGAAGATATTCATTGCACAGGAACATAATGGAGGATGCAGACGAAAAGAGCCTATTGGATTCATCGAGCCCATTGTGGTAGTAGCTAATTGTTCCAAGAATCTCAGGTTATTGGCTTCAACAACATAGCTGGGCATCTTATTCCACACTCCTACCACCCTTTGTGTAAAGAAGTGACTCCTGTTCTCGGTGTCGAATACAGTTCCCCACAGGGAAATGGAAATGATTGTTCCAAGCAGTGTGTTTGACATTAATCTACTGGATTGTAATCTGTATTGAAACAGCAGATTAACGTTCTTTAATAGGAGGTCCTCAATCAAAAAGGAGTCTTCTAGAAGCACAGGTGAAGGTGAACCAGGTCGATCAGACTCATAAGGGAGTAGGATAAAGCCTCGTACTGGAAATTGTACAAAAGCACGAGCTGTGTGCTGGAAAATCTTGTGCTGTAGAATTGAAAAAGACCAGGTTTTGCTGGCAAAATCGTAGCTTCTCATGGAGACTGGAAAATTGGAAATTCCCCTCGGATTAATAATGTTTATTGTTCATGTCCTTTCATTTGAATGTCAGATGCTTGAAATGTGTTTGACTTCTTTAGAGGTTTCAAGGGAGTGGTTGTCAGAATCAAGGGTTTTACATGATAAATTATTCGTTTTGGATATTTTTTGTACTACATATTAATGATAAACCGAGGTGAAACAGCTCTACATGTATATAATTCCGCTTAGGGGGGCTTGCTGCCAAATTCCCATGAAAAGTGTCATAATAATACTTGAGTGTTGAGAGGTGATTCTGAAGTGTGGTTGGAAGAAACATGATGTTAATGTCCTAAAGGTCATCAGATATTCTGTATTTACGCCTAAAAATAAATTTTATTTGTTAACATATTATTCCCAATCCTTCACTTACTCATGTTTCTTGTCCTGTATAGAAAATAGTCTCTGTCAGTCCTAAAGGGAAAGATATCATCATATCATAAACAGAATGGGAAAATGTATTTGCTTATTTTTTCTCTCTGTTACTATAATTTTTTTATTTTTTTTTATTTTGCAAGGCCTTTTTTTCCCCCTCAGTAACCAAAAGACATTTTGTTTTTATCCAGCATAAATGAAAGTCTTGGAAAACAACATATCTTTGTATTTTTATGTCTCCACTAATGGTAAAGGCAAAAATGCAAAGCTAGGTGTGTAGTCTGATGATTAGTGGAGCAGTAATAATTTGGTATTTCAACAGCTTTTTTTTTTATTAGTTCAGACGTATGTAGTTCAATGGCAGTGCATGAAATTGGTAATCATTTGTTGTGGCCCTCAAAATCCGAACCAGTGTGCTTTAATTATAATTGCTGCATTTTTAAAATGAAGGAATCCCTTGATGTAAAGTCTATTAAGTATATATTTTTTAAAACTTTGTTAAAGAATTGCTTTCATTAGACTTTTTCTTAAACTTTTTTCGTGTGTTTTACTTACTGTAATATACTACTAAAATACAGCCATGTTCGTAAGCTTTCCTTGCACTACTAGAGTTGAGGCTTAGCTCTTTAATGACAGTAAGCACTTTGCAGAGAACTTCATATCTCCGGATATCTCTCGCTCTTTAAATCTCACCAGCTGCATTTTTCCAGTTACCCCCAACACGGAAGGCAGAAAAAGTTGAAAGATGAAAATTGTGAGGAAGACAATGCAAACAAAAAAAGTTCTGTAGAGACACTTGAGTATCGAGCACTCATCTGAGTTTTCTGAACTTAATGTTCAGAAATGCCCTTGTTCCGTGACTTCAGAGAACTCATCATTAAAATTAACTTAGAGATATTAAAAATAAGTCATTGCAGTTTTTTATATGTTGCAGAGTTTTTCAGAATCTTTTAACTGTGGAGATCCTCCTTAGTGAAAACAATGATTTTACAGTCTTGTTTCTACTCCGGCACGTGAGAGCGCACCCTGCCACCTGGTGGCTGAGATCTGGGAAAAAATAGTCCTATCTCCGCTCTGACGAATTTTCATTATTTGACTCTTTTTGGTAAAACGGTGTTGGCGAATCTCGACGGGCGCGTCCCCGCCGCGGGTCAGATCCGGTGACACGCGGGACATGGTGAGCTTGTCACCCTCTTTTCTCGTTGCGCTCAGCGCGATTTCCCTACTGCGCCCGTGTCTCCGAACCCAGGCCTCCATCTGCAGAAGCAGCCAGCCCCTGGCGGGCTTCAGCGCACGCTGTCTGGAGGACGAGCAGCTGCTGCAGGCCGTCCTGAAGGCCAACCCGGGCAGCGACTTCATGTACGTGGTGGACACCAGACCGAAGGTCAGTCCCTCCTGAGCGCCTCGTCCCTGTTGGCGATGCACATTTCGCCTTGCATGCCATGCTGGAATATTGTTATGGGGTCTTTATTTGCAAATTGCCTGATAATCAATATGCATTTCGGCATCTGCAGTAGCATGGCCTATTGAACAGTCGATTGGCAAGCTTGTTTTTGGAAATTAAACCAGAGCATGTAAAATGTGTGTGTGTGGTTTCACGTCCTTTGATTCCGAGAATCGTGGATTTGGGAATAAAATTAAGGCCTTCAATTGAGGCCGGCACCATGGCATTCATTACAAGACTCACAAAAGCATTTATAAGAATTTTGTTCCAGTCATTCATCTCTAAAACTGAATAAATATATTTATCTCACTGACACTTTTAATCTAACCGGTTTACAGTGGTTAGAGTTAATTTTTTGCCTTACGTTTTTTGATACTCATTTATACAGCTGGGTTTGCCAGAGCTGTGCTTGAGGGTAGAGTAGCACTGTTCTCACATGGGGCTTGAACCTGCAACCCTCTGGTCAGGAACTACAGCTCCTCACAGCCCTCCTAGGTCTTCCTGTTGACTTTGTTGAGAGAAATGTGAATAGTTTGCAGACCTGGGTGACTGATGATAGCTGTAGAGGCTGGGACACCAGTTCTCTTCAGTAGAATTAAAAAAAAAAAAGCTCCATTAATATAATTTCTTTCTGTTTTCAGCTTAACGCAATGGCCAACAGAGCTGCAGGAAAGGGCTATGAAAATGAAGACAACTATTCCAACATCAAATTTCAGTTTATCGGTATAGAAAACATTCATGTCATGAGGAACAGCTTGCAGAAAATGCTGGAGGGTAATCTTTCTTGGTTTCTTGCTCTGAGAAAATCATTCTTCTGTGTTTTAACTTGCTCTCAGCCTTTCATTGTTCTGCTCAAACGAACGCGTCATAGGCATGCCTATTTTGGCTCCCAGTGACGATTAATATTTTATTAAACTTTTGTTCCGAAGGCTGCTTTCTTAAATGCCAGTATGCGGCACTTCCTCTGCTACGCTGTGACATCGTGAAGTTTTATGGCTGAAAACTCAAATCGAGATCCCATCTGGATCTCATTCCCAGGCTATTTCTATTAGTGCGAGCAGCTGTCTGGTGACTCCCCAATAAAGCGAAACGGAGGGCGTGAGAATTAGTGTGTTCAGAAATCTGTCCAAGGCATTGGGGAGCTGCTGGCCTGAAACAATGCAATAAACTGATTTTTCTTCACATCCTTGGATTATCTCTTAGACCTTTAGACCTTTCCTTGAAATTCAGCCTGTTTGTAATCATCATGTCGGACAACTACAGTATACAGATGTTCATGGCTCTGTGCGGAGTTGTCTTCAGATGAGGCAGATGTTGCCCCTTTAAGTTTTTTTTTTATGTCAGCAAGGTAGAAACGATGCAGAAGATTCAGTGTTTACTTAGACATGTGTGAATCCACCAGCAAAGATCAGGGATGTGTGAGCAAAAAGGTTTTTTGTTATTTGTTATATTTTAATGTTCTACTGCTTTGACCTGAATTGGCATTGTTGATTATGGTATTTGTTTTTAATTGTGATAATTGTTTGAAATATTGTACTTTAAATTTAAAGAATCTTCCTGAAATGAGGAGCTTGTAAAAACGTGTGAAGTACTTGTTGGAATCTGTTAGAGGTATACTGGCTTTTTTAATACAGTGAAGTACAGTCCAGGAAAACCTCAAATTTGATTCTTCATATCGCACAGCAGAGTAAACACATTGTCAAGACCTGAAATATTAATTTTCATTCTTCTTATAGTAAATTAATTTTAACAGTGGATATCTGTTTTAAGAGACCATAAATAAATTTGTTTTCAGTAAGAGCAGATATCTGTTTAGATACAAGTAATAGGTTTATTCCATGGTGAAAAAAGAAGAAAGAAAACAGTGTTTCGGCCATGGAGCCTTCTTCAGGTGTGAGAAAGACAGGACAGTAAGCAAAGGTAAAGTAGTGGGAGAACAAAGGCTGGGAGAGAGGAGGAGCGAGAGGCGGGAGCAGGGGACAGAAAGAGGCCAATCAGGAGGTGTGAAGTCAGGATAGGTGTAGAGAGGTGTGAAATTAAACCTACAATGAATAGAGAGAATTTAGAAGAAAAGTTGTTGTTAAGAGAATAGGGAAGGTGTGATCCTAGCTGCAGGATAATTTTGGTTTCTTTAGTCTTTCTGATGTATGAGTTCGGAAAACTGCCTTTGAGAACACAGACGGAGAGATTAGAGTGGTTATGGCCGTCGGAGGTGAAATGTGAAACAATGGGCATGGAGAGATCTTTATCCGTTTAGATGTTTTCTCATTCTTCAGAGGGTGTTAAATCAGACACAATGTACTACATGTATTCTGTTGTATGTACTACAATAGTATTTCACAGATTGAGCTGTATAGTTAGGAGAAAAGGAGAATTTATCCCAAAATTGTTTTCATGTAAATATTGCTAGTTCAACAACTTTTATTTTCTTGTAATTTTATACATGCAGTACAAGTCAAGCTAGAATAAAATTGTACTACTTGAGTATGCACTGTTTGTTAGTCACATATGTGGTGAGGTTTGTTCTTTGTTCAAATACAAGTTCATTTTTTACCACCTTCTAGTTGTTAGTCACCACTTCAAACGTCATACAGTCTTGGAAAGACTGAAGAGTGTCGGAGTCAATCCCCGTTTTACACACAATGAAACCCACCTTTATAGGTGCCTTATAGGAGAGTTAGAATTTATAGAAGGAACAGTGGAGTTCTCGCTGAAAGCACTGCAAGTTTGAGTTGTTGCATGGTCAGACAGCACCAGCCAAATCACGATCACACTCAGCTAGTGAAGTAGTGCTGGGCTGAGCTGGTGATGTCTGGGCTACAGGCCTCAACTCACCAACCAGTTATAGGGGAGTGCATACAACTGGTTAATGTACAAAAGAGTACATTGAAATATACTCTGGCCTGATGCTTCTTAAATGGGGAGGGGGGAACATCTTTCGATGGTAGAAATAATTTATATTTTGAAATTCCTTGTGATTTGTAATCCTATTGGTGATTTTCATTATTTATTTTTATGTGCATGTGAGCTTATTGTGTGGCGTTTTAACCCTGAAATCTGTTTCATTCTGCTGTCTGCAGCGTGCGAGTTCAAGTCGCCTTCCATGGGCGATTTCCTCTGGGGTCTTGAGAATTCTGGGTGGCTGAAACATATTAAGGCTATCCTGGATGCTGGGATCTTTATTGCAAAGGTCAGTCTGACAGTTTTGTCCTTTTTTTTTTTAAAGACAATTTAATTTAAACTCTGCGGGAGTGTACAGTGGACCTGTCCTCTTTCTATTCAGTATGCTGCAGTATTTTATTCATGTACACGTTCTTATTTTAATAAAGCCAATGACAAGTGTGTTCCTGTTAGGATCAGTTGTCCCTAATATTAACCCATGCCATTTTAAAAGCACTCTTGATCAGTGTCAGTCTTCCAGCTGGATGGTTTTATATCCCCATACAAAGTTCTGCATGTATCACATGCTGTGCAAGAAAAAGTTTGTATTTCCGGTATTTTGCATGAAACATTTGAAGATGTACTGACTATCACTGTAAATGCTGTTACATGGAAGTTAAGTTTTAGGTGGTTTCCTTGTTCCTTTTTCTCGCATGACTGTAGAACGCAGGCTGGGTAGCAGGTGATTTGAGTCTAAAACGCTCCCTGTTGTCTGTGTGAACCCAGGCTGTGGCCGAGGAGGCGGTCAGCGTTCTGGTTCACTGCTCGGACGGCTGGGACCGGACCGCGCAGGTGTGCTCAGTGGCCAGTCTGCTCCTGGACCCTTACTACAGGACCATGAAGGGCTTCATGGTGTGTAGCCCTGCCTCTGATCCCTTTGTCCTTGTCAGGCTCGCTGCCCGTAGATACCTGCTGCGCTGGTTTTTTGACCGGTCCCAAATCTGGCTTAGTGCTCAGTTGATATTTATTTCAAATTACACTTTGGAAAACACATTTATTCAAATATGTACAGTATGATTGTGATGCACTAGAATGTGTACAGAGATTATGTTCCAAGATGCCGCATCAAGTTATTAAATCCTTTGGAGCTTCATTCATTTGGCAATTTTATTGTTAATAGTGAGCTTCCAAAAAAGCAGGATTCTTCTTAAGAACAAAATGAGGCTCTAGACCTTATTGGAATGCAATTACATGCTGGATTTGTTGTATAGGTCTGAGCTGCTGTTTGGCTGTAAGCTGCCTGTTGTCTTTGTATTCAGGTGCTTATTGAGAAAGACTGGATATCGTTTGGCCACAAGTGTACTCACAGGTGAGCCATAAGATTGCTTGTTTTCTGTTAGTTTCTTCTCAGGACCCCGTTTTGAGATATTTTAACAGTTTATGTCAAAAGTTTCTTTGTTTATATAACATTAATTCAGTGTCTTTACCTCTCTGTATAAGAAAATGTATTCAAGGTAATAAACAGACAGGTATAAGTTTGAGGATAACGAAAAGTTTCAAATCTGCACATAGTATTTAAGTAATTATTCTAAGGGGTACAGTTTAAATGTGTTTCAACACTGTCTGCTCAGTCTGGTAGGAAAATCTAGTTAATAAATTGATTTTGCAAGCCAATAAGACTGAATTGCTTTTGGTGCGGTGCAGTCCATACTCTGTGCATGCTTGTCCAGTACACTTCAGCCTTGACGGAAGTGCAAGTAGAAATGAAATATGACTGAGATGCTTTTGGGGAAAAAAAGGATATTCTGTCCGTCCTGAGCTGGTTGACTTTCCCGTCGCGTTCCTCGCGTGTAGGTACAACCATCTGGATGGGGACCCCAAGGAGGTTTCTCCTGTCATCGACCAGTTCATCGAGTGCGTCTGGCACCTCCTGGACTGGTTCCCCTGCGCCTTCGAGTACAACGAGAGGCTCTTGGTCCATGTCCACAGCCACATCTACTCCTGCCAGTATGGCAACTTCATGGGCAACAGTGAGAAGGAGAGGCGAGGCATGAGGTGGGTGGGGCACGGGGGTGGGCGGGTCCCCGCTGGCAGGTGTGGCAGTTCTGGGGCAAGAGAGGTAGTGGAGCTTCGGGGGAATGGCGGAGTCCCAGAGACCTCTCGAGATTTGAGCCTGAATGCATATGCTCTTCTGTGGCAAGATTTCTCAAGATCTTGTTGTCTGCTCCTCGGTTCTGGACCACTGCCCAGTCAGCAGCCTCCCTGCTGGTCTCAGACCGGCAGAAGAAGACGAAAGTCTTCTGTAGGTGTGACACTGTGATGAACTGGTGTCCTGGGAACCCTGTTTTGTGCCAGTTAACCGCAGGGTCAGGTTCCTGCCCGCTGCCACCCTGAGCTGGAAAAGCGTATGTTTGGTCCAACGCTGTCCAAGCATGACATCAACTTTGGCCGCACTGTTTTATTTTAAAAGGGTTATATGATATTTCCTGAAGTCCAGTATCAGTATGCTATTTTTTCATAATGATACTGTATATATATATCTCATTCAGCATAATATACAGAGGTGAAAAATACTCTCTAATTGAACCAATAATTTTGTCAGATGTAGATCTTCATCTTTCCTTTTTTCCTTGCGCCTTACTGTCTTTATTATTGTGATATTCACCGGGATATGTTTGTTTTATGAAGCCAGTAGAATAATAACAAACTTCATTTTATGTAGTGCCTTTACATAACTCCTTTTCTCCATTCCTTGGCAGAATCCGGGAGAGGACACACTCTCTTTGGGCTCATCTGTGGAAGAACAGGGCAAATTACATGAATCCCCTGTACAGACCCGACCACAGTCAGACTCAGGGCGTCCTGCGACCAGATACTTCTCCCTACTGCTTCAAGTGGGTACTGCTCAATGGGCAGAACGGCCTCCTCTGGCTCAGGAAGTCTTTACATTGGATTTTACAATGCAAATTTACCAGATCCGCTTTTCCATCGACAACCTTCCAGATGTGTAGCATTCCATGATCCAATGTAAAGTATTCTGCTGTAATTTAGGCATTTTTTAAAAAAATATTTTGTTCATGTAGTGCGGTTGTGGTCCTCTGCTGTGCATTCCCTCCCAGTCTGTCCGAGGGGCAGTGCCGAGGGCGGTTTTGAGGGTGTTGTTGATGTCTTTGGCAGGTTCTGGGGGGGGATGTACAACCGTTTTGAGAAGGGAATGCACCCCCGACAATCCGCGCTGGATTTCCTGATGGCTGTGAAAGAGGAGACGCAGCAGCTGGAGGAGGAGCTGCTGCTCCACGAGGAGGTAGGAGAGAGGACTCCAGCTCGCGGTGTCATGTCTTTGGTGAAGGTGGCGGAGAGGGCAGAGTGGGGCGACTGGGGTGAAGCTCTGCTCTTCCTGCTGAGGCACTGTTTTGACCGCTCTGATGGAAACGGCATCTACCGTGTCTCCGTCGAGCTTCTTCATTCACCCACCTCTCTAAAAACGATTATTGCAGTTCAGAGCTAAAAAGTGGTCTTTATAAACGGGTGAACCTCGCAGATAGAGCTTTTCTGGACACTCCACTTAAAGTGCTGTACAGGTCATGGGGATCCCCTCCACCACCAGCAGTGTGCAGCCCCACCTGGATGATGCACCAGTCCGCTCCCCACACACCAGCTCTCAGTGTGGAGGAGGACAGAGTGACGAGGCCAGTTCAGAGAGGGGGGTTATTAGGAGACCATGATTGGTAAAGGTCAGGGGGAAATTTGGCCAGGATGCCGGGATAACACCCCTATTCTTTTTGATAAACACCCTGTCACTATACTGTGTCATTAGGACCCACACAGACCGCAGGGTGAGCACCCTCTACTGGCCCCACTAACACCTCTTCCAGCAGCAGCCTCAGTGTTTCCCAGGAGTCTCCCATCCAGGTACTGACCAGGCTCACACTGCTGGGCTCCAGTGGGCTGCCAGTAGTGAGCTGCAGGGTGATATGACTGCCGGCAACAAAAACAAAATCTTGAAGAGGTGTCCATGTCAAAGCCACATTATAGTTTAATTGGATCTTTATAATGCACTAAAAAATAATTACAATGACTAACTTCAGCAGCTGGAGTGGGGGTCTCAAAACCTGGGAACCGTCATCCCTAATGGGGACCATCCCAGTACACAGAACCTTTACGAGTGAGTAAAACTGCTTTAGCAACAAAAAACAAGTCTTCCTCAGGTGAGACTGTGCCCTCAGCTTATTAACAGACACTTTCATCTGAAGAGACAATCGAGTGAAGGAATCTGAGAGAAGTACTCTGCTTAAGAGTACCTTGGGAGCATACAAGTGCAGAGCCATAGGATCGGTCCATCTGTCGTTTTCTGTCCCTTTCTGTGTGACCATGCAGTGATCATTTCAAGGAATAGTCCTGCAGGCTGGTGCACTGAGGTTGCCCGCTTAGTAAACGCTGTAGTGACCCATGGGTCTTCCTGATTTATTTTTAGAAAATTGCACAGCTGGAAAAGCAGCAGGTGAAGAGCCGAGCAGCGGGCCAGCCGGTGGACGAGGGTCCAGCAAGGGGTGGCCCCCCGCCTGACAACCTCATGGCTAACACCCCGCAGGACTACACCGGGGGCGTGGGGGGGTTCCCCTCGCGGAGCCCGTCTCGGCCGCTCGCCGGGGGCGCCCTCAAGCGCTCGGACCCCGACCTGTCGGCCAACAGCGACCAGGAGTCGGGCGTGGCCGACCTGAGCTGCCGCTCCCCCAGCGGCGGGGACTCCCTGCCCAGCGAGGACAGCGTGAGGGACCCCGACTCCGACGAGGCCCCCTGCTCCAGCGCCTGAGTGAGGAGGGCGCAGCGGGCCCGGTTTGATCTGAACTGGGCAGCTGCTGTACAGAGAGTTTTCCCATTTATTGTGAATTTTAAGAGTATGGAATCCCCCTGTCCAACCCTGTAATGCAGCAACTGTAAATATGATTTTTTTTCCCTGGTTCTTCCAAACCTGAAGCTGCGGTTTTGACCTGACAATGCCGTGTGAAGCCATCTCCAGCCAGCGTGACGCACCGCAGTGAGGCGTAAGTTAAGCAGTTTTTTTTATCAGGTGCAGGTGCATTTATGATAAGTGTTCAAATTTGAAAAGCT
Source organism: Lepisosteus oculatus (assembly GCF_040954835.1). NCBI lineage: Eukaryota > Metazoa > Chordata > Actinopteri > Semionotiformes > Lepisosteidae > Lepisosteus > Lepisosteus oculatus. The sequence continues at coordinate 76,744,324 of NC_090696.1, forward strand.
TGGATATTTTTTCGTTTTCCCATGTAAATGGCCGGGAGAGCAACGGGTTGTAGCATCATCATTGCCTGAGTTATGAACACGGTTAACTAAATGTAAGTTGTGGATCCTCAAGTCCCCACAGGGGGCGATGAGGATTCAAGCGGCTACATCTGGAAAATGGGCAGTTTTTCACTTGGGGGGGCCAATAGGAATCTCGTTTTTAAGCTTTTAAGGTAAGGTGCGAGAAAATGCAACCATGATTTGCCAGTGTGTTTCCAAAGCGGGCCTCCGTTGCAGTTGAGGAGACAAGCGAGGGATTAATCAAGAACCTTGCGAGACAAAAATAACAGGAAACAACGAAAGCACTTGTAATATCCAGTGTTTTTGTTGAATGTGTGGTCTGAAGAATCTTGGATTGCAAGCTCAGCCACATATGGGGAATTTTAACTGGAATAAACAAGGTGAGAACTCAGGTGTGCTTAACAAATCACAAAGCTAGAACAAATTTGAATATGTCTCAAAGAAAAGCTTTAACCATATACCTGTAGGAATTGGCATAGAGTGGGATTCTTAATCCAAGCAAATGTTATTTTTATGATAAATAAACGTACTGTAGGTAATGCCTAAAGATAAACACTTCATCATCTCTTGTTGTGTACTGTGAACTATTAGACCTTTGCTTAGGAATTTTATGCTTAGGTCTGGATATTTATTCTTAAAATGCTATACCTGCCTACCTTTTTATAAGGAGTTTTTAATCATTAATTCATGACATTTCCTCTAGGAAACTTCTGAAGTTATATTTAAATGCATTTTAATTTGTGAATTGTGGAAACATTTTATTTCTGTAAAACATGCTTTTGATAATGTACTGTATTGTGCAAATATTAAAGCAAATAAAAGGTTTGTTTAAAATCCAGCTCACCCCCAAAGTAATTTCAGTCATTCTTGATCTTATAAATTGTGAATAATGTATGCCCCTGTGTACTACTCATCTGTTCCTTGGAAAATGTGACTGCATATAGCCACTTACAGTTTGTATTTTTAAGTTTAGTAGAATGTAAATTTTACATTATTTTGAAAGTCTTATTCTTTCTAATATAATGCTTTTACAGGTTGTGAAATTGGAAATTTTGAATGTGACCTTTATAAAGACCTTTTTAAAAATAGAATCACTTGCAATGAGAAAAATGGGTTATGAGCCAAAGTCCTTGCTATCCGGTACAAAGTGTAAATATTATCTGTTAGTAATCGTTACCCTGGTTGTTTGTGATCACTGATTTAGACCTGGGTTAGATTCATGGATCTTGAGTTTACAGTATTAGAGGTCTGGCAGACGATGTAGGCATCTTTGGATTAATGTATAACTCTCATTTACCTGAGAAACGTTTTTAATTAACTGCTAAGAAAAACGTCCACACTCTTATTTCATTAAAAAAAAGTAGAATCAAAGTTTCCTTTGGTTGGGATGTACCAGTTATCACAAATCAAAATAAAATAAACTGTTGCATGTCTTGATTTTCACTCATTTATTTCTTTTAGAAAAGCTTCATTTGCAATTCACTCGTTACAGATCTGCAGTTACAACTGGGGGTGAGTGCGTTAGTACCTAACAGACTTGAGTGGAGGATCAGATATTGGTCTACAGCAGGACTGCCCAGCTCCAGTCCTGGAGGGCCAGAAGATTTTTGGTTTGCCTTTCACAGGGACCCTTAAGTGTGCTCATTTGCTCAACTGGAGAAATTTGAAACCTTTTCTTGTTCTTGAAAAGCCAGTGATTTAAAAAGACCTCTACATTCAGCTGGACAGTGGGCTGCTGAAGACTGAAGACTGCAGTCAGACCTTCCTGGTCTAAATGATACTTCATTCTGACACCTCCTTGAGTATGAGTATGTACACTCCACCAGACTGACAACATCCAGCAAGGCCAAATGCCTTATTGTTGCCTCATCAGGTGAAGAAAGTGGGTTGTAACTGAGACTTGCTCCCTCCTCTCTCTTCATCTCCTTTTTCACCCAACTTTGTTTTACAGTCACGTGAGCTGATGCTGATCCTCTTAAAATTGCGGATTTGTAAGGCGGGGAAATTGCAGACCACAAAGATGATCTGCATCAGGTCTTTATACGCACGTGCTCCTCCAGAGATCCCTGGGTCTGTGGGCCGCTTACCACATCTCTCAGCCGTCCAAACAGTTTTCTGCTGTACCTGTAGAATAACTGCTGTAGAGCACGAGCAAAACCATGAGGAAAAGAGTTAACTGGCTCGGCTCCAGCGAGGACTGCTGACATCAACAAAAAGGCCTGCACGAGCAAGAAATGCATGATCTAAAGGTTTATTACTTAACAAATTAAATAACATAAAATACATCTGATTATAATAAAGTCTATTATTAACATTATTTAAATACAGTATTTTTCTTAAGTACAAGGGCAGCAATAACATAGTTCAAGTAAATTTTATGATCTGCAAAATGCTTGACAGTGTGGTTAGTTCAATTTCTTTCTAGTTCTGATACAATTAATAACACAAAACATGGTGCATCTTCAGTTCTGGATTTCTATGAAAACAAGATGTGCTTTTTCATCCTGCTCTGAGCTGTGCTGGTAGTTCAACAAGTCAAGACCTGAAAAAAAAAAAAAAGACATCATGAACTCCTACAGTTGAATACTAGATTAAAACTAGAGTTGTCAATTAATCTCTTCATTGGTCAGTAAAGTATAAAGTCTCCACGTTGAGAATTTAGTAATTATGTAAATTCCTGCTAAAACACACATTAAGTAAAGTATATTCAGCTTGTTATCAGACTCCTTTAGTTTATATATATATGGGTATGTAGTCTAATTCATGGAGTCTACTACAGTAATGTCCAGTGTACATTGTGTATATTTTGCCATTTAAAGCATTGTTAGGCATTAATAAAGTATAATGTAAATTATTAAACAACCACTACCAAAGCGAACACTTTAAAAAGCTTTAACTGTATTTGCATAGTGTTCCTCACTACTGTTAAAACCGATCTCTCAATATCTTCAGATCCTGCATAAATTGTCACTTTCATCATTTTCTACACTTTTAAAATAAGTAAAAGATTTTTTTTTGCTACCTAGCAGAATTCTCCTTTTACTGTAACGTCAAACCATATTGAAGAATTATTCTACAGTACACGCATCCTGTTGATGGCTTTCCTACATTCCCAGAGTGAAGTTGAATGAGAACACAAAATACAGCGATCAACGCCGAACCCTGCAGACTAACAGACGAGAATTACAAGGAAAGGTAACACTGCACGATTTGAATCTGCCTTATTGTTTTGGGGTTCATAATACATACAAAGTCAAAAGGCACACACAAGCAGTTGAAATGTAGTAGTAGTAGTAGTGCAGTTTAAACCTCAGCACTCCAAGCCTTCCACACAAGGATACAGGAAACAGGTGTGTGACCCTTCAAGTGCCAGAGGGCTTTTGTTTGGTATTTATGATAAGCGGTTTACCTTGAAAAAGAAAAAAAACAGCCTAAAGTGCTGCATGAAACTGTCCGTGGGTGTTTATTGACTGCTGGAGCTTTTCCTCTTTGGCTCTTCTACAGTGACAAAGCTGTGGACCAAAGGAACAAGCTTGAATCAAATAATAGTATACAGACGTAGTCCGACAGAGAGTCTCGGCAAGCCGGACCCCGACTGAGTCCGACTTCTGTTTGCCCCGCAAACTCATTAGCTTTAAAACGAGGCTTAGCCACTTGGTAACCATAAGAAAATTCACTTAAGACTCAAAGTGTCAAACCGTCCATTAAAAACAATGGAACAACTACAGCAAATGGAAAGGGCGTTGTGTCCGGCTACGTACAGTCCGTTTCTCCATGAAGTTGGTGAGGAAGTCGTCAATGTCCGTCTTGCCCTCAAGGAACTCCTCGGCAACGACCTCCGACTCCTCTTCCGCTTGGTGAGCTGCGACTTTCAGCCTGGCCTGCAGGGCGCTCAAGCTGCAGCTCTGCCGACGAGACGGGTGAAGCCCAGCCTTTAAACCGCACAACCACGCCTGGAGCTCCCGGAATCGATCGGGGAGCTTCGTAAACCTTCCCTTCTTTTCCCATACTCTCGCTAAGTTTCAAGTTTATTGTCATTACACTCATATACATGGTATATGGTATAACGAAATGCTATTTAGCTAGCTCTCGGACATAAGTAGTACAAAGAGAAAAAACAACAACAACAACAACAACGACAATACAATTGTGTAGCAAAAGAAAGACAGAGACAACAGGCAGTGTGCAAAAAACAACAACAGACGATGTGCAAAAAAAAAAAAAAACAACAACAGGCAATGTGCAAAACAACAAAAAGGTAACAGGTAAGTTTCCGGACCAACAGAAAGTTACATCTGCTCCACGTGACACATTAATGCGCGTCTGTGTGATCCGATTAAAGAAAAAAACAGGCAACTCCTACTAGCATCATCCTTAGGCGTTACTGGCTTGACTTTTCTCCCACCTCCCAAAAGACAACCACTCATTCCAGGGTCCCTGTCTAGTCCATATAAGAGACCTGCGCACCCCAGCACATTCACGCCTCCCAGCCTTAAGCCCCAAACTGGGCAGGACTTTAATACAGTGCAATGAACAATACGAAGAGCTCCTCAACCCTCCACCAGGAGGGGGTGCTCACACAAGTGCGCACACTGAAATGTCAGAGGATCCTTACCTCGCTCAGTTCATGTTGCCTCTGCATCTTTGTCTCAAAGGCAGATTTCAGCTGGTTCAACAGTTCATACTGAAAACAAGAGGCAAGCAGAAGTCAGCGGACCCAGAGCTCCACACTCTGTGGCACAGAGGTCAGGACTGCAGCTGGGAGGCCATGAGGCACTGCCCTTGTACACTGGAGCATGGTACTTCACTCAGGTCCCTTCAGTAAAACACCCAGTTACAGAAATGAGGACCAATATATTTCTTGGATAAATGGATCTATTTTAGCCTGATAATAAAGTCAAACTGGGAACTGGAAGAAAGTGCTATGACACAGACTAGTATAAATCGGCTTCAGAAACATCTGTCCTGCACTGTTCCTTCCACGTTCAATTTAAACAACATATTTCACCCAGAAGAATCCAGCCTCCAGGACCGCCCTCATTTTGCAAGCAAAGCCACCACACACACAGAAGAGCAACATTAGATCAGTCTCTCTTGCTACATTTCAAGCAGTGAAGCAACAAACCAGCACCCTTTTTCCTCTGGATGTGACAAGTTCCTTCAAACATTTCTACAGAAAAGCAGGTCAATTTACAAAACATCACATGACACAAAACATGATCATTTAGTGGAACACTTACTTTGTACAACATTTCCTGCCTTTTCCCTTCCAACTGTGGCTCCAACTGCAAATTCTTTTCTGTATGAAGAAAACATAAATGGACTCTGAGATCAGAAAGCTCAGCCATGTGCATGCCATCGGCGACATTGCACAGGCTCAGTGATGCTACGTACTTGCCATGTCAATGATATTCTGGACAAGATCGTCCTTGTCTGAAGTGACCTGTTTCAGCTGGGGAAGGCGTATGAAATGCTGCAGCAATAGGTCCTCCTGATCGCTCAGGTCTTTCAGCTGAGCTATGCTACACAGAACAATGGAAAAACAAACAACATTCATTCGAGCTTCAACTGCATTCATTTTGGCCACATCGGTACTCAAATCTGGTATCCTCTTCCATGAAAAAACATATTGCCAACAGATTGATGCCATAACTCTCTCTCTGTAAACTTAACTGGGTGGTTACAAACTACATCTGGAATCATGCAAATCTACAAACCAATAATTAAACTACTTGTATGGAAGCCTAGCAATTATTAAGCTTAATTTTTGCTGTTATTGTTTTTTTTCCATCTCACTAAAGAATTAAAGACTAAGAAAACAACCAACCACTCGAGATGATTCCAAACAAGTTGCAATTCCACACTGAAGATTTACCTCAACTCGGTCAACTCTGGAAATGTTTCAGGAATTTCAGGCATCTTGTAAGTGTGGCCATTCAGTCCTGCCTGAAATGCAGCAAATAATTCCAACAGGAAAAGTGTTTTCACCAACAGCTGGTAAAAACACATTGTCGTAACATCTACGCTCCGGGGGAAAAATAATACCTGCTGCTCTACATTTCAGAAATTTGTGTTCCAATACATAGGGCGCTTAACCAAACCAGCTAAAATCACAGGTGGCAGAGTCTCCAAACAGACAAGGTGACATTGCACTGATCTGACCTGCGCATGAAGGAATGCCTGTGTCCCAGTACATTAACTGCAGGCTCTCCAGAGGTAGATCATAAATTCTCAAGTGCACAGTCTAGGGCCGGGCAAACTTACATCCTGGCCAAACCAGAGACATAACCTTACAAATGCAGTATGGGTCTTTATGTGTGACTTTCAGAGTCAATGTGGCGGGGGAACACAGAGCATGTCACATGTACGGGACGGACAGGGAAGAGAGAAGTGTCACGACTGAGAGGCACGGGCTGCGGTCTAACGTGAGCCCTGCGGGCATCAGCTACGTGCCCCAGCAGCTCCCAGCTGGCAGCCCCACTGGAGCTCAGCAGGAGTGAGCCTGGCCAGCACCTGGATGGGAGACCTCCTGGGAAAGCTAAGGCAGCTGCTAGAAGAGGTATTGGAGGGGCCAGCAGGGGATCGCTCACTCCATGGCCTGTGTGGGTCCAGTACAGTGACGGGCACAATATACTTTAAAAAGGTGCAGTCCTTCAGAAAACTGAGGTCCTGACTCTCTGTGGTCAATAAAAACCCCAGGGCATTTCTCGAAAAGAGTAGGGGTGTTACCCCTGGTGTCTTGGCCAAATTTCCCCCTGGCCTTTACCAGTCATGGCCTCCTAATAATCCCCATCTCTGAACTGGCTTCATCACTCTGCTCTCCTCCCGACAGAGCTGGTGTGTGGGGAGTGGACTGGCACACTCTGGATGCTGTCATATCATCCAGGTGGTGGAGGTGGAGGGGATCCCCATGACCTGTGAAGCTCGTTAAGTGGAGCGTCCAGAAAAGCACTACGTAAGCATCAGGAACTATGAATTAATAATAATAATAATTATAATATTCTTTGCGCACCTGTGAGTCGGCTGTGGGGACGGGCAGGGGCAGGTCGGCGATGAGGCCGTAGGCGGGCGCCGCGGGCCTGGGGGTGCCGAACGCTGGGGGCAGCGCGGGGACAGAGTCCGCGCCCGGCACCCGAGGGGCGTCCTGGGGAGGGAACGCGGGCATGAAGTGAAAGCCCTGGGGAGGGTAGGGCGCCATTCCGGAGGGCTTGTTGTAGAGGCTGGAACGACGGAGAGAAACGAGCGCTGCGTTACGACAGCGGCGCACTGGGAACACCAGCACCTGCGCTGCGGGAGAATGCAGGGGCGGCTCCCAGACACCCTGCACTCCCACCAGCGAGGAACTGGGTCGCCTAGAACTGAACCCGGAACGCAAAAAAGAAACGAACATGGAAACAAAAATCATTTTGCCATAAACTCTTTGTCTTAAAGTGACAAAACTGACCATTTTAATGTGGTGCATTTTAAAAGTGCAGATATACCTGGTTTTTCATATAACTCCTTTGTGCATTCATACATGCTGATTAATATTAATGTTTTTAATCTTTGACACCTTAAAGGGAAGATGAGAACTTTTTTTATTTTTAATTTTCTGAAACACAAGACTAATTTAATCTAATTTAAGATTCACGTCAAAGATATACGATTTCGAAAGGTTATTGACAGATAAATACTTTAATTAAAGACTACAAATATTTTTAAAGATGTAAAGTCTGGATGAATTAATGCAAGTAAAGAAAGTTTTGTGAAAGAAATTACATGTGACCATTAGAGGATGTACAGCCCTATCCACAAACCGTACTGTATGTCAAGAGTCTGCAGACATGCAAGATTACAAATGAAATGTATGCTTTATTCCAGCACAGAGGGAATAAGAAAATATAAACCATAACCAAAAACATTAAAAAATAGCACCTTTTAATCAGCCAACCTGGATAAACTAGCATTTATTCTAACGCCTCCTCCAGAACAACTGCCTGAGCTTCATAGCACACCTCATGGGTAAAAATCCAACTATGAAATAAACCCAGAGCTCTTTAGTCACCATGCAAATGAGATAAGTCTAAGAAACATATAAACAAAATGAACAATTGCTTTTAATAATTTACAGAGGTGCAACTGCATGGAAACAGAGCTGGCAATAGGAAAATATTGTGAACAATATCTGGTCTCTAATAAACAACTCTGCCTGTTTTGACGTTTTTTTGTAAAGTTTATAACCTACTATTCAGCTCTTTACCTGCTTCAGTAATTTTGGAATTTTCAAGGAAAGGTTTTCCTTAAAATGTGTACTGTGCTCAGTCAGTTACAAAACAGCAACACGTTCAAAGCGCAAAGGTAAAATAAGATAAAATAACACCGCACTGATGTCATCCTCAAAGAACCTTCACTCCCTATGTCACTGACAGCACAGCTAGTAACACTTTGACAGCATCATAACAGATCATAAGATTGAAAACTGTTTTTCACTTTATTACTCACAAGGGAAAACTGGCAGAACCAGATGCCAGGGCAGGCGGATTCTTCCAAAACTCATCCAAGAGGCTCTGTATGACTTTACCCAGATCTGAGTGCATTCCAAACTGAGAAAAAAAACAGAAAAATAAAATCAAGCAACGTCCACTTGGAGCTGCTGTATGATCTGTTTTGCCAGGGTTGCTGAGTCCTGAGGTTTCCTTTTCACCAAATCGCTAAATTAAAATCCTGCAACCTGGCAAGTCTGAGTGTTATCAACATCAGCTGTGTGCCTCTTCCATGAAAACCGTAAATCTATTTCTAAACCTAATGGCTATGTACTGGAAAACAAAAGTAGATTATCCGTTAAAAAATATATATATCTTGTAGCGCCCTCGCCCGGTGGTGAGGAGGAAGCGCACCTAGGCACTCAGGGTACCGCGAAGCAGGCTGGGAGTTGTAGCCGGGGGTTAGTCTGGGGGTCAGCAAGATGACCAGCAGCTGACACTGCTTCTGTAAACAGTGTTATATTAGTTTAAGTGTCCTGTGTAGCTTAGTGAGTGTGTAGTCTTCTGTTAACGGGTTACCACCCTAAAGCTGGTCCCCATATATGTGCGTACACACTGTAGTCGATAGAGTTTTTAAAAAGAAAATAAAAGTAGTTTGTTTTTCTATCTTGTCCCCAATTATCCTTTTTACTGCGTGAACTCAAGAAGCCTACAACACATATATACTCCTCATGGCCTTAATATAACAAGCAATAGAACAGACTGATCAAAGCAGACACTCCATATTAAGCCATGCTGTAATCATGTGAAGCAGGGCTCAGCATTCACAGCAGCTCTGATATCGAAGTAATTATCGCTGTACTTACATTGGTTATGAGGGGGCTGGTTATGATTGTGCCATTTTGGCTGTCTACCAGGTGATGCCTCACACAGGGGAAAACACTGACAGTCGGCTTCTCTTGGGGAAACTGGGGTGGAAGCAAACTGCAGAGATACACATTAGCCAACGCTGACGTGGGAAAGACACACAATGACCACAGTTACAGCAAATGAGCTCTTTCTCTGAGGCAATGTTCCCACGAAACGCCATGTTCACAGCTGATATCTCAAGAAAGCTGTGCAGTTCTAGAAGAACCGTTTGCCGAAAGGTACGAACCCACCCCCCCAGACAAATCCCCTGTACAGCCACATCAGAGGTGCCCTGTGTACTTACATGTTAAGGCTGATAGTTGTGTTGTTGACTGTGAAGGGTATTCTGTATTCCACATCTTTCTGGATCTCTGCTAGGCTGTAGGGAGAATTGAATATACCTTCACGTTCAGAAGATAACCAACGGATATTTTAAACATACAGGAAGGCTATTTTAAATGTTAAAAACGGAGATAAAAAAATAACGCAGCGTGTCGTGTTTAGAATTTTGAGGTTTTAACTCATTTTTATTCGGCTGTTTCTCAAGTGCCCCAACCCCTCTTCGAACATTTGTTTTTTCATAATTTCACTTTCACGTGAGAAACGAAAGTCAAAAGATGTCCACGTCAGTCCGCGGCAAATCACAATTCCTTCACCCCTCATTCACCTTTCGACCAGTTACACAGGATCCGTGTAACGACCGGCCTTTCACCATGCAATGGTCTGACTTTGAAGAAGTGCCACTTTTGAGCATTCGGCCGAGCCAGACTACTGAGTTCAGGGAATTTCCATATTAACGTCATACTCATCCCATCGCCCAGTACCGGTAAATGTTTTTTTAGCACCGTCATCAACCGCTTACTGCCCTGAGACATCAGCCGGCATGTAAAGTGCCTTTGTTTTTTAGCTTTGCCTCTTAGGGTCACAAACAGTCCAAGACTTTAATCTGGGGCCAGCAGGAAAAAGACGAGACACGTGTGGGAAAAGATGGAAGTACTTACTTGGAGTGGGCAGCTTTGAGCGACTCGATTTGCCTCTGCCTCTGCTGCTGTAAACTGTTCAGAGGTGGAAGCGGTCCAGATCCCTTGGACAAGGGGAAAATCCAGTTCATCCTCCTTTAATCGGGGCAGGAGCTGAACTCGACGGCTACTTAGTCGCTCAACAGTCGAAACTGGAGATACGGCAGGGACTGCGACGGCAAGCCCCGACAACAACAACAACAAAAAGTCAAACCGCACCGGACTTAAACGCACGTCTTGAGCTTGAACATGTCTAAACGCGAGGATGGTCGCTCAATCTACGTCGCCTGCGAAAGCATGTTTCTCAGTTTCGCACTGTCACCCCAGCGCAAAGCCCACTGAAAACCACATACGCTACAAAAAAACAAAAATTAGGAAGAACACTAGCCCCGAGCTTGCAGGCAGTGCTGCGGTTGTGTTGACTGTGCCATACGTCATCACGTGTTTTCCGCAAGGGCTGTTAAAATATTCGACAACACAGTAGAGACCGGTTTGGCGCCACCTTAAATACGCCCCTCTCTTTTTTTTTATCCGGCGTTGAAATGATTATTTTCTAAAATTAAAAAGAAATAATAAGCCTCAAAACCATTTCGACCCCTCTGCCTCCGGGTGGAAAGGTCAGGACGCGCAAGTTGATGACGTCACGGGTTCGCGTGTGGGGTTGTGATGGGAAGTTCGGAGGTGGAGGCTGTATGTCGTTTTCGGTCTTTCTTAAAATAAAACTGTTAAAAAAAGTTAGATTCCAAGCCCCGGTCCTTTCTAATCAAGGTAATTATTTATTATTGGAAAAATGTAGCTTCCATGTGACTAGATGTGACAAGAGGTAAGTTCAAGTTCAGAATAGCCAATTTGCAACTGCTAACACGAGCCCCGCATCGGGGCGAGTACAACTTATAAGGGCTTTCACAAAGCTCAGAGGAGTCTTTTAACATACATATATCACGTGTAGCTGACTCGTCCCCTTCTTTATTCTATATGTTTCTGTTATGAGCCTGCTCACGTAGAAAAGCCGTTCACGTTGTGGTAGCAGGGATCATGGCGTCATGTCAACAACACTACCAGAGACGTACAGTAGCGATGTTGAGTGTTAGCGATTGCGCGTCGTGTGAGCTTCAAGCCATGTAACTTACAGCGCACATAGACACTGGAAATAAAATTGACGACTGAACATAACTGGGAAGGTGCTTGGGTTCGTGAATTATTAGGTTGCAATAACATCGTGTCTCCATTTGAGCGATTCATTTTTGTAGCTGCAGCTGCAGTTTCTTATTTTTGGGCAGTGCGATACTCTACCCCCCCCCCTCCCACCCCCACATTTATAAAAACTGACAGGCCTGTGAGTGTGATACTTAGGGGAGAACTGTTAAATACTGGGCTTATCTTATTTTTGGAGTCCTTGCCTTCTAAGTTACAGCATGGAAGAAAGCAGCACAAACCGCATCGTTCAGACACTGTTGAGTCACGGTGCAAAATACATTGACATCGTTCATGCGTCTTGAAAAGAGATGGGATTTGGAAGATGGGGACTGATGCTTACCGTTCAGCTTCAGCTATCGTCTGTGGGTAATTCAGTATTAGAGACAGCTCCAGCAGACGTGTGTTTTTTGATTGATCACTACCCAACTGATTATCATCCTTGTCGGCAACTTTACTGAATGATCAGTCCTGTGTAAGTGGACTTTTTCAACAAATCAATTCAAATAGTACATATTTATTAAACATGCTTACAAATAACTGTACCTATAGCCCTAAGTATTTTTTGCTTAATTATATTTTACTTCACCTTTGTACTTTTACATCTTTGGGTTTCAGAGATAGTCTATGCAGGCCTTGTTGATTACTCATAGCTGTTTGTGTGACATTTTCTTTTTCTAAAAACAGAAATCAAAAGAGTAGGATTTGCAGAATTCAGTGGTACCATAGACTACTGATAGGTATTATATAGACTCTGGTCATGAAGATTAACCTTGAGCCAGAGACCAATATTTGTGAGTGCATTTGTTGTCTACAATCATTAATTAAAACTTGTCAAATGAATTATACCTCAAATGTTCTTTCCGGCATTGCAGTACTCATTGCATTTGTTTGAATTTTAGGTCAAATAAAAGGAACAGGACCCAAATTTCTATGAAATTGTCCCTACCAGCAAGTTTTGTTGCGTTCGATGCCTTGCATCTAAAAGTGGCATTATGCCAGCAGCAACTGTAGACCATAGCCAAAGAATCTGTGAGGTGTGGGCTTCCAACCTGGATGAGGAGCTGAAGAGAATCCGCCAAGTGATACGCAAATATAACTACATTGCAATGGTAAGCTGATGAATATTATTGCTGTCTTCAAATTTGTCAGTCCTGCAGTGCTCATTTTCAGAAAGACAAAGCTTTTACCAGTCAGAGAGCAAGGTGGTGATCTGTGCTAGGCAGTGTTCCCAGCATTTCTCCGAAGCTCTATGGCTGGAGAGCAGTGGGGACCAGAAATGACTGTTACATAAAGTATGCATCTGTGAGGCGGTGAAAAGCAGCTAATTAAATGGTTAAAACACAATTTTAAAAAATCTTCTAATTTTCTTAAAAACTACAAGATGAGGTGAGAATAGTGTCATACATTTGTAAATATGTAAGTGGTTTCTGAAGTTTGGAGACCATATTCACAAGATAGGTGGATAACTATACATTTTACAGTATGATCGCTGTGCTGCTCCATCTGGGAAGAATGGTGTAAAGTTTAAATATCTGAGAAGATGGTGAATCCAGACACAACTCCAATAGATGGTAAAACATGCACTTAGTTAAGAATATGTAATATGTAATGGTTTTGAAAAAATGAACCATGTGTGGGGAAAAAAAATAAAATATTTCTACAAAAGTAAATAAATGAGAAATTTCCAAGTGTTGTGATAAAACTGCACATGGCTGTATACACATGTAAGAAACGGCATAAGTAAAAACGGTTTGGTTACTCTGATAGTGAATATTTAGAGTGACATTTTTCTTGCTGATTGAAAGGAGTGAGACTCAAAGCTTCTGTACATCAATATGATGCATTTTAACAATACTTTGCAACAGGGTTTACAAATCCCCAGAGTCCAGAATCCAGCAGGTGCTCTGCGTGTCTGGAAGTTATAAACAGCCCCACACCTGGAAGGTGTGTTAAATCTAATTTAGGCTTAACTAGACCAATTTGTACCTTCTTCACAGCCTTAAACGTTTTTAAGAGATTGAAAACCCTCTGGATTCTGGACCCTGAGGAGCAGAGATGGCAAACCCTGCTTAATAGCAAGGGTATCTTTGTGTTTCATATTGTCATGGGAATATTGAGTGCAGAGTTTCCACAGAAGGCAGCATCACAATCTGATTCTGCCCTACAGTGCAGGTAAGGACTGTTTAATGTACCATGTACGAGAGGACATTGTTACTGTTGATAGACCTCTCCTATGTGTTATTGATGACTCCATCAGGCTTCACTGAGTTAAACACCAATTGAGATATTCTTTCCGGGAGAATTACAGTCCTTCTTTTTAGTCTTTTTCAAATGCTTGGAATATCCGATGGACACTACCCCCCTTGGGATTGTTCACGGTACACAGCCTGCCTGAATCTGAGACACCGTCTCGTTGGTGAAACCTTCCATTGAGTCTGTTCTGTGTTTAGTGGACACACTTTTCTAATCGGAAAGCCGTTGAAAATCACTTAAACTCATTTGCTTACATCAAATAGCTAATTTGACACTTGGTGCACAATACAGTACACAGTAGTATTCAGTGCTATTCAGACGTATGATTTGAAACATAATGTAAACCTAGCTTTTCTTCGAGTGATTTACACAAACACAAACTAAACACTGTAAATTGTTTAAGTACTAGTTAATGCTTTGATTATTACTTTTTAAAGTTCTGTTTAAATTAACTTGTTATTTTATATGTTTCAAAGTATTTTTGTAAAATTATATTTTCTCTGCAAACCTTAATTTTTAAACCAGTGTTGTAATATCAGTATAGGAGACCCATAACCAGTGGAATTGTATTCCAAGTGGCCAGAGCCACGATATTTGTTAAGTTTAAATAAACCATTATGTCTGAAGTAAGAGGATTGCCTGAAGTTCCATTAATCAAAATAGATTAGAAAATTGTAGATAACACCAGAAGGCTTTGGTATAGAATTGATTTTCCTGTGCAGTCGGTCACATGAGATAAACTCTGAGAAGCAGTGTATGGTGTACTGTATTACATAAAGAATCAAAGTCTATGGGTCACACAGCAGCCAAATCTTTTAAAAAAGTGTGCAGGCAAATTGTAATTCTAGTGATTTTCTACAGCAAATATTTCCCCTTGAATCTTTTTTAATTGCACTTTAAAGCTAATTTGCTTAAAACCTTTAATAATGTGAAGATTAACAAATATTACTTTGATAGAACACAGTATAGATTGAAACAAATAAGAAGCAGATAAAACATAGAATAGATAGAAATAGGTGAGAAGCAGAGTCATGTTTAACAGTGCATGTAGGTTTTCATTTTAGTCAGATAATTCCACGTCCGTACAGTCTTTGTGCAGTGTAGTCCATAAGTATTTGGACAGACATATAATTTTTGTTTTGGCTCTGTGCTCTAGCACATTGGATTTGAAATGAAACAATGACTATGAGGTTAAAGTGCAGAATGTCAGCTTTAATTCGAGGGTATTTCCGTCTATATTGGGTGAACCTTATAGGAATCACAGCCCTTTTTATATATAGTCCCCCCATTTCAGGGGACCAAAAGTAATTGGACACATTAACGTAATCTTAAATAAAATTGCCATGTTTAGTACTTGGTTGCAAATCCTTTGCAATTGATGACTTCCTGGAGTCTGCATCCCATAGACATCACCAGACTGACATCTTTCCTGCTGATGCTCTGCCAGGCCTGTAATTCAGCCATTTTCAGTTTTGGGGGCTTTATGCTTTCTTTGTCTTCAGTAAGTGAAATGCTTGCTCAGTGGGGTTCAGTTCAGGTGATTGACTTGGCCAGTCAAGAACATTCCACTTTTTGGCCCTATAAAACTCCATAGTTGCTTTGGTGTATGTTTGGGGTCATTGTCCTGCTGCAAGGTGAAGCGCCGTCCAGTGAGGTTTGAAGCATTTGGTTGTATCTGACCAGATAAGATGCTTCTCTACGCTTCAGAATTCATCCTGCTGCTGCCGTCTGCAGTCACATCATCAAGAAAGACAAGTGAGCCAGGTCCACTGGCAGCCACACATGTCCAATCCAGGACACTACCTCCACCATGTTTCACAGATGAGGCGGTATGCTTTGGATCCTGAGCAGTTCCATTTTCTCTCCATACTTTTCTCTTTCCATCACTCTGGTACAGGTTCATCTTCGTCTCATCTGTCCATAAGGCTTTGTCCCAAAACTTGTGGCTTTTTTATGTACTTTTTGGCAAACTGGCCTTTCTTACGAGTGGTTTGCATCCTGTGGTGAACCCTCTGAGGTTATGCTGGTGTACTCTTTATGGTAGTCTTTGGCACATCTATGCCTGCATCCTGGAGGGTGTTCCTGATCTGTTCAACGGTCGAAAAGGGGTTTTTCTTCACGATTGAAAGTCTTCTTCGGTCATCCACTACTGTGGTCTTCCGTGGTCTGCCAGGTTGTTTGCTATTTTTAAGCTCACCAGTGCATTCTTGCTTCTTAACAATGTACCAAACAGTTGATTTTGACACACCTAATATTTTGGCTATGTCTCTGATTGATTTATTATCATTTTTCTGCCTCATGATGGCCCGCTTTACTGGCACTGACATGTCTTTGGTCCTCATGTTGAGAGACAACAGCAACAGACTCCAGATGCAAATGCACATCTAGAATCAACACAAGACCTTTTGTTAGCTCTCTCGTGCATGAACTAACGATGCAGTGACACACAGCTGGCCAAGAAACAACTGAGCAGCCAATTATCCGATTACTTTTGGTCCCCTGAAATGGGGGGGCTATGTATAAAAAGGGCTGTGATTCCTATAAGGTTCACTTAATATAGACGTAAATACCCTCGAATTAAAGCTGACATTCTGCACTTTAACCTCATAGCCATTGTTTCATTTCAAATCCCATGTGCTGGAGTACAGAGCCAAAACAGCAAAAATTATGTCACTGTCCAAATACTGACGGACTGCACTGTACATATGTTATAGGTAAGAACGTGAATTTGGGGATTTCACAAGATCCCTGAATATATAAACAGGATTTTCACAGTTTTTGCAGTAAGATTCACAGCATCTGCCATATAAAGGGCTCCTCAGCTTGCACCCCTTTCAGTCTCATCCGTTGCAGTACTTTGGTATGAGCAGATCCTTAATTGCTGTATTGATCCTGATGATTGTCAATTTAATGATGAAACTGGTTGAAGGACAACTGTGTGGTAGATTGGAGTGGCTGCAGCTGAGAAGCCAGCATATAAAGGTTTTGAGAATAAACTGATTTATTCCTGTGACTAGAATATATATTCTATATATATTAAAATCTCAAGTATTTTGTCTCGTGGTTCCTGTATAAACACTCACAAAACTTATAATTGCTATACTTGAATGTAGAGTATTGAAAGGACAGTCATTTGACTATTAATGATGATGATGTGTAACCAGCACGCTCTTCTGTTATGTGAAGTTTCAGTCTCAAGTCAATATTGTTGTAAGGGAAAGGAAGTTACAGAAAATTAAGTGAAATCCTGAGGGGAAACTAAGAAAAATTAGAGAAGTTATGTATTAAGAGCTTTTTCTTTTTAGATTAAAAAATAAAGTTGTATTTAGAATATCTACAGGATGTTGAGCATTGAATCTTTAGTGCATAAGAAGGTACATTAATAAAACGCTTACACTGGGTGAGTCAGTAGGGGAAGGTTCCGATTTTAAAATTGGAGGGAGAACTCCTGGAGCAACCTGGAAACGGAAAGTTGGATCCATGAGGAATAAACACCAACAGGAGTATTTCCAGTGTGGGAACTACATCAAAATAAAAGTTACCCATTAGTTTAAACACTTGTATTAGGACTGCAGTTGTCTGCAATTGTATGAATGTAAGAGACAAAGCAAGTCAGTGAGTGACTTTTTCTGTAATGTTGTGTTGTTAATTCCTTGCAATGTGCTAACAGCAGCATTGTGAACTGCACTGCCAACATTAGCTGGGTTTATACTGTACGCTGTAACAGAACTACCCGTCTTTCCTGTTGGAATCGAGGTTAATGAAATGGGATCTGCTCGTTTCCTCAGAATGTGTGAACGAGCCTTACTCTTATTTCTTGCGGTAATTACTTTTTAACCAAAAGAGCAGAACGGGGTTTGGCTGAAATGTTGTGGACTGGGGAGACAGACCCCCCCATTCTTCAGAATGTGTTACACAGCAAGCTGTGACCCAGTGGCACTGCAGCACATCATTGTCGGTTTTAAGATTTCTTTTGCGTGCGAAAATAAGGTGAATGCGTCTGCACACAAGTAGCAGTGCATAAAAATGTTGTTTTTTGTCATTTTCATGAGACATGAGTTACATGGAGATGTGCTGTTTTTCATTGTTTTGTAGGACACAGAGTTTCCAGGCGTAGTGGCGAGGCCGATCGGAGAATTCAGAAGCAATGCAGACTACCAGTACCAGCTACTGCGGTGTAATGTAGATTTGTTAAAGATCATCCAGCTAGGCCTGACTTTCATGAATGAGCAAGGCGAATACCCACCAGGAACATCGACATGGCAGTTCAATTTTAAGTTTAACCTTACGTAAGCGCACAAACGTTCTTTCACCTTTGCAATGTTAGTTGTGAAGACTGCTACTTTTAAGGCTTAATAGTTCTGTTTTTTTCAGTTAATATGATTATTCAAACTGGTGGTACAATTTTGTGTTTTTCTTTTGCTTGTTTATTTATTTATTTTTGGTGGGGAGAGAGGTTGAATAGTTACCTGGATTCACTGTTACAGATTAAATCTGGCTAAAATCCTGATTTTGGGCCACTTTGAAGGATGATGTATGGAAATGCTGTTAGTTGTTCCTTTGTAATTACAACTGTAACAGGTATTTAACACGTTTAAATTATTTTGGCTAGCCCAGAGTTTTTACTGTATCAACTGGGGCACAAGTGCTAGGAGAAAAGGAAGTGCATGGGTTGAGAAATCTCAACGTTTTATTACTTTTTATGTTCTTCCAGATAGTGTGTCTGATTCACCAGAGCTCTTTGAGCTTATTAACCTATTCTTTATTGATATTAGAGATTTATTGTTATAACTAGGAGGTCTATTGAAGCCACTTCAAATCACATTTATGGTTTTGTGAAAAGATGCTGCACATACAGCAATATCACAAGTCTTTCTGATTGAAACCCTTTGTGAATAATTGTTTCATTAAGGGGAATTTATGCCCACTCAGATGAGGATAGCGAACTCTCAGAGGTTAGAAATGTATTTATATTACTTATGAATTGTACTTTTGGATTAATGAATGAGTCTATCCTATATGTGAGAGCTGAATATTTCATTTCAAGTGGGCACATAACATTAGGCATATTCTGTATAGTTGTTGAGTTCTGAGTTAATTCTTTTTTTTTTTTTGAGAACTAGCAAGTTCCAGTTTGTGCCTTAATGATCTTAATACTGAAAGTCGCTTCAGCAACTCAAAATGGCTGATGCAATTTTGTGTGTTCGTCAGCAGTTTAGGAATTAATGAATAGTATAATTTCACTGAAAGGTGTAGTAATAGGTTCAGGTGTTTCCCCAGATGGGATATCATTTGCCTGTATAGTTATGATATATGAGTATAATTGTTCGAAATGTGTTCAAATAATTCAGCTTTTTTAAGACAGCCTTCAATGAAATGCTTGTGTTCTGTGGGTAATACACAGATTAGTATGTTGTGGTGAGGGATATGTTAAGAAGGCATTTTTAAAAGAGGAAAAAAAACTGCATTTCTTTTTCTAGATTTTTTAATATTCGTCTCAATTTCTTTTTTTAGTTTGAGATGCCCAGTTCCAGCTTATTCCCATTATCCTTTGCGCCCGTAAGAGACTAAAAGCAGGTTGGGGTCTTCTGATGTAAGAACTTAGCCAGGTAATCTCATTGGTGGGAGTTACTGATATTGTTTCTCCCTAGTCGTGTATATATGCACCTCAGCCGGGCTGCGATCTCAGTCCTTTGGGAAATCGGTGGAAACAGATTGATACAGTTTATTTACCACACATTGTTCCTCTCATCTCATCCTCAACTGAAGGCTGTCCCACCATCAGGAGGGTAGGGACAGTTTGTAATCCTAAACCCAGTGGCTTAGTCTTCTCAGACTGTTCTAGCTGTTCCAGTTGTCCTTTACAACCTCGTATTTTAGCCAGCAAGTCTATTTCATAGCTGACGAGTCCAGTCAGTCCAAGTAGGTGTCCCCCTTAGATTTCAAATCACAGCATTTATTAAAGCAAAAGCAAACACTGGCACCCACCTTTGAGTGTTCCTTGGCAGAGTTTTTAAAAATGAGCTAGTGGAAATAAAGTTTTAACTAAACCACGAGGAAGTGAAATTGACCAGTGAGTCTCGTATCCAGTGCCAGAGGTCAGTGTGAGTCTGAGGAGTCCTCACCAGGTGGTTGACCCTCTTCATTCTGAATCAGTGTGAATGCAGTGTTGTCTCCTGAGTACTGCTTCATGTATTACTTGTACTGGTAGTGACCTGGGTCTTGTGTACTTGCCTTTTAAGAATTTCATGCTTAATGCGTAAAACTGTATCCTCCTCAACGTTGTGTATCTCGAGACAGGTAGTTCAGGGTCGGTGTTTCTCCCACACAGAGACGCTTCTGCCTTGGGATGCTGTATTTACGTTACAATTAGGTCAAAGTGGCAAAAGTTGTACTTGCTCATGACTGTGAGCTTGAAACATTTAAACCTGATCTCCTGATGCAGAAATACAAATACTGATGATTGTAAGTTTGTAGCTCTGTCCTTGTAAGGTTTGTGAAGGAGAGGTTTGCAGTGAATATATTTTATATTAAATACCTTGCTTTGTATCATCTTTACTGAAGTAACTTCCTTTTCTCCTAGTATTCAGAGCTGTACTTTATTTTGTCTTCTAATTATTATTAACCACGAGTCTTGTAAAGTCAACTGTATAGTAGCCTGTAGCCTGAACTGAAAAGCAGCCATTCTCTTTATAGGCAGACAGAAGACCGCTTTCTTACCCTGTTGTCCTTTACAGTGTGCCAAAATCAGGATAGTGAGCAATTAGAAGTTTAAAGACTTAAGGTTTAGTTACACCTCTGTCATTTTGTAATTTTACAGAAGCTTAGTGATATCAGACTTAGAAAATGATCACTAAAAGAACTTAACATCTCTGAAAGGCTTAGTGTGAGAACCTGTGTAATTTCTAAAATGTGTGCGTTGTAACAGTCTCAATTGTCCACGCTTTGTTTTTCCTCTGCTAGGGAAGACATGTATGCGCAGGACTCCATAGAACTGTTAACAACATCAGGTATCCAGTTTAAAAAGCATGAAGATGAGGGGATTGAAACGCTGTATTTTGCAGAACTGCTTATGACCTCTGGAGTTGTGTTGTGTGAAGGAGTGAAATGGCTTTCTTTCCACAGGTAAGTTTGTGTAGTGTACTGCTGCACACAGGTTATAGATATTCGTGTTTAACTGAGCTGGGGAACAGAGGCTGTAACAGAACCAGCTTCCAAGTCACTGCAATGTCAGGTCAGCTTAATTGACAGGGCACTCCAGCGTTCTTAAGCTTTAAATTGCTGAAGTTTTTTTTCATTTTTTAACGTTTTTTGTACAGGTCTTTCAGTGCCTTTCTTCTTCATGGCTACAGAGCCCATTATAACTGGAACAGGACAAGAGCGTTTGATCCTGGTCTTATCTAATAAGGCGTCTGACTTGATGTTAAAGCCTCCAAGCATCACGTGTTCTGCAACTGTCAGTTCTAAATTGTGTATTTTTCCACGTTTCTGTACGGGACCTTAAACTGGCATGAGTCTTTCTTTCTTTACAGATTGTGAAAAGAAAGTATTGGTCAAAAATGGGTCAGGATCCAAAAAAGATAGCAATTGACATATGATCGATTTCCATTGTTGCAGGTCTTCTGACCGTTTTGTACTGAAGAATAGTCTGCAAATGCAGTACAATCTGATTACCAAACCTTTGCTACTCAGTTTATGATTCTGGACCTCAACGATCTATCTCATTAAAATGTTTTGTAAGATCAGACTGAACATCGATGGTCTGTATCATGAATGGAGGCTGGTTTTCTTTTTATGATTTATTTACGTGACAATTATTTTTTTCTACGATGCCACAAAAGGAAGATATTTTATATTACTGTGCATTAAGTTTTAGTCCTAATTTATTTTTTATGTCTCCTGACTTTTATGAATTATTTCTTATTTTTTGTTATTTGCAGTGGCTATGACTTTGGATACCTTATCAAAATTTTATCCAATGCCAACCTGCCAGAAGAAGAAGTGGACTTCTTTGAGATTCTCCGTTTGTTTTTTCCAATCATTTATGATGTTAAGTACCTCATGAAGAGCTGCAAAAATCTGAAGGTGATTTTTTAGATTTTTCTAAGCAAATGTTTTAGTCTATGGGTGCATTTCTACCCTTCCACAGTGCACATCCTTAACTGCTAACCTCAGTGCCTCAGACATGATGCACTAATGCACTTTCTGCATGGTTTGCCATGTTTTTCTTTCAGTGCTATATATTAATTGTTCCGGTTGTTATTATTTATTGTGCTTGTAATGTAGCGTCTACATTGAGTGGTGTTGTCTGTTGTACTGCGTATGGCACACGAGATCGGCGCGAATAAGCATTCCAGTGTACATATACATTTGCAATAAAATCCTCTACTCTATGGTGCTCTGCACTTGGAGGGCCCAGAGGATTTCTGGGTTTTGCGTATGTTAAGGCGGGTACAGGGAGCAAACCTCCCGTATATTACAGCTTGCAGTTCAGGGTCTGTCCGGTCGGTGTTGCGCTGCCAGGTGTTGGATTTACGTAGAAGGAGGTAGTTACTCGGATGTTTGGTTTCAACATCAAAGATATTATTTCCCTGTATCCATTGTAAGATCGTGAAGCTCCGGCTTGGTCTCCTCCACGTCATGTTCACATTTCTTGGGGAACATTGTCTGGGGTGATGCTGCAGTGTCACACCACCATCCGCTGCTTCCTGTTTCTGGAGTGCTGCTTTGTGTTGTTTAGCAATCCTTAGCGACTCCTCTGGGTGTGGTTGGTCTGGCCCCGATGAAAAAGAGTTAATACCAGCTGTCGTCATTTAGCTCATTTATTCGGTTGATTCCAGTTTCCAGATTTCTTTATTTGCCATGTACAACAAGTGTATTGGAATGTCCACTCGTTCAGCTTTACCCAGTAGCGTTCTTCTAGTATTCTTTCTTTTCTCTAATATTCTTTTAACCGGTGCAGTCTACGTTTGTACCCTTGTGTACAGCCCGACAGTATCTTCTGCTAGGTCCGCTCAGGCTTCACTATGACACGATGAAGGGGATCATGCCCAAAATGACCATGATACCACAGTCCCGTATTTTCTGGAAGCGGCTTTGTGATGACCGCTTGAAGTGTGTCCTGCGAACAAAGCCATGCAGCGTTCGCGCTTTTGTCGTTTTCTTGAATGACTGATTTTGGCCAGTTACCACACAGAGATGTCAGAGGGGGGCGGTGGGAGAAAGGGAATGCCATCAGAGGAGGACGCAGATTTAAAAGGTTTTACCACAGAGTAGGCGCACACAGTAATTACAGCCAGTTCAGATAATGAGAAAAGATCTGCACAGGATACATTTATATTTCCTCATTTGGGTATTGCATTCACTGCCCCTGGTGGATTCAGCCTGGTGTGGTTACAGTCTCCTGGTCTCTTGGACTCTCGCAGGGAGGCCTGCAGGAAGTAGCTGAACAGCTGGAGCTGGAAAGAATCGGTCCCCAGCACCAGGCTGGTTCGGACTCCCTGCTGACGGGCATGGCCTTCTTCAAAATGCGAGAGGTGAGGGGGAAAAACAGGTCGCGTCTTCTGGTCTCTTCGGCTGTCACGAAAGTTCAGTTGGAGTGCAGGAAAGTGTGCGTGTGTGCTTGCAAAAGCAGGTTCACGCGTCTGCGTGTTAGCAGCCGGAGCTGTTATTGCTATTAACACACCGAGTGAGAGTAGATGGGCTGAAGTCCCCTGCTGGCGTGAGGTTCGGGAAACAAAGCCATTCGGCTTGATAGTGCAGCTGGATCAGAAGAGGTTTTCTTTTCGGTGGCTCTTAATCTGGGGTTTTCCTGAACTTCTGTCCTAGATGGTCTGATTCAGTCGATAAATCCCAGACACATAGCTCGTACACTCACTCCACCATCACATCTCAGACAGACGGATGTACCAGGAGCCCAGCAGGGTAAATTCCTCATTGACTAAACTGAGACTAAGGGCCTGTATTTTTGCACCTTAGTCCCATATTTAAAACTTTAAAACAGTTTTATAGGTCTCATTTTTTTCACCCTCCTTTCCCACCACACACCTCCCCCCTACCAGCTCTGAAAAGAGTCTCTTTCTTCGCCGTTCCAGATGTTCTTTGAGGATCACATCGACGACGCCAAGTACTGCGGCCACTTGTACGGCCTCGGCTCGGGCTCCTCCTACGTTCAGAACGGCACGGGCAACGCCTACGAGGAAGAGGCCAACAAACAGCAGCCGTGACGCGCCTGCGTCTCGCTCCAGCTCCAGAGCCGCGCGGGACGGTTCCTGGATTTTACACACCCGAGGGGTTCGAACAAGGCCTTCATTCTGTCGCTTGGTGTTCTTTCTTCTGTCAATGTGTGCGATCCTCGAGTCCGCTGGCTTGTGGGGAAATTCAAGAGCTGGCAGCGGAGGAGAGGTTGGTGGTCTTCGGCGCAGCTCTCGTGAGAGACTGTGACGTATTGTCGGGGAAAGGCTTCCTGCAGTGATGGCAACCTCAGAAATTCTTCATTTCAGAAATCTATACCGTAGTAATTTGCACTTTAGAATTTGCTCCAGATGACTAATTTTATATATGTATAAAAATAACAGACATTGGTTATTTCATCCTTGTATAACGAAAATTTAATACAAGGATCTATAGTTTGCCCTGCATTCCACATTAAAACATGTTTGTTAATGTGGAGTAAATGGAGATGTCCTTGAGTTACATTTCCCACTTTCATTTTTTATTTTAAGGTTAAAAAAAAACTCTCAAAGCTGTTTCTTACACAATTCAGCCTTAATACAAAGCTGCATTTTAAATGTCTTTTTTTTTTTTACTTTTTGTGCTATTACATCAGGGTGTTGATTGTTTACCAGCTTCAACACCAAAGATGCCAGCAGTCACTTGGACACTCACTCTTTCTCTTTTAATAAGTAACTTATGAGTGTGGTTCATTTTTGGCACAGTCCATCGTTCAGAGACACGCGCACAAAGACACCGCTGCATATCATCGATGAGGTCAGTCTCACTGATTTTACCCCACACGTTAAGTTGGCACCAGTTTTACTGTTTGAACTCAATTCGGTCACGATGTAAGCTTGTCACAGATAAAATTATAATTGGGCGGCTGTGAAATTCTGTATCATCTGAATTTCTTTCCGTTTTTAAAAAATGTGACATGTAGGTTTGGTAGTGTTTTACTAAAAAAAAAAGCTGATACTTTTACTTGTTAAGGAAACAGTGCTTCTTATCGCAAATCTTAACCAACTCACGCATACCGTTTCCTCGGGATTATTGTTCACCTTTAATGCTGGTTAACCGAAGCACAGAGGTTTGTGCTGTTTTTCTCCCAGTATGGCTTTGCAATATATCTATGTTGCTTAGAAATGCTGATGTGTATCAACAGCATTTGTACAGTCGCTGATAATAGGCTGTTGTTTCATAGTAGCTTAAGGTTGCCTGAAGATGTGAATTGCATGAGTACACTTCATGAATATCCAGAAAAAGTTCATACTGATATGGAGGACCTTGGAAACCATGAGAAATAACATTATTTTTGCTTCTTTTTTTTTTTGTTACTGCCGTGTAAATGATCCCTTTTAAAGAGGAGAAAAACAAATTATGCAAGATAAAAGGGTGTTTGTTTTTAAGGCTTTTGTAAATAAAGGCTTCTGAATTTTCTTACATATGGGAAATGTTTTTTAAGTAGCTTTCCATTGCTTGTATGCTTTTTTACACCTGGAAAGGTCTTAGATTAAAAGACGCGAGGATGTTCATTTCCGCTTTAAGCATCTAGTTTGGGAAATGTTAACCTAGTGCACTTCATTTATGCTCAGATTCCTAAAGATTCATCCGTCATAAAAAAATCTAAATCGTACAGTAATACACATAAAACAGGCATTTCAGTTCTGGGAAGGGGTCCAGATTGTGACCACCAGCATGGCAGTGTGGAGCAGCCTTGAGGATTCTGATCTGGTAACTGGAAGCTTGTGCGTTCAAATCCCAGGTGAGACATTACTTACTGTTGCACCCTTGAGCGAGGTACCTCAACTGAGTTGTTCTATTAAAATACCCCCCCGTATACAAATTTAGTCAGTTATATTATATGGTCCATCATAACATATGATGCGGAGCGGTGGCTCTGGGGCTAAGGATCTGCGCCTGTGACTGGAAGGTTGCCGGTTCAAATCCCGCGGCTGGCAGAGGAATCCTACTCCGTTTTGCCCTGAGCAAGGCCCTTAATCCCAACTGCTCCAGGGGCGCCGTACAATGGCAGACCCTGCGCTCTGACCCCAAGCTTCTCTCCCTGTCTGTGTGTCTGTGTCTCCTTGGAGAAAAAAAAAGCTGGGGTATGCAAAAAGACGAATTCCTAATGCAAGAAATTGTATAGGGCTAATAAAGAAACATTATTATTATTATAACACATGTGCTTTAGACACAAAGCAGCTTATTGAGTCCCTCTCCTGCTCACTGTAGTGTTGAGTGCTGCACTGACACCTGAAGATGTTGGCACAGTAAAGCATACGATGTGCAAGTGTCAATTTCAGATCTCAGTGTGACTTCTCAGTGCTGTCACCAGCTAGCAGTGTGAGCTTTTGGCATGACAGCTCCCCCGTGTTCTTGCTCAGAGGTCTGGTGTTGCAGCTGAAGAGTACTGAGCATGCGTGGAACACAGTCCTTCTTAACCCCACCCCCTCCAAAATTATAACAAGGGAAATAGCATTGTTGCCTTGCGGCGCCGGGGCCCTGGGTTCAATTCTGGATGAAGGAGAGTACAGCGTATGTTAATGTTTCTGCACGTGTTTTCAAGCCATTATCTTTTTAAAGTACAAATAGACCTGTTTTTAAAAATAAAACATGAATGCAGAACTTTATTTCTCAAGGCATACACATCTTACACTGCCTTCACATTTCATTAAAATAAGCATTTTCCATTTCACCAGCAAATCAAATATAAAAATAGGTCATTTAGACATAATGCATCTATTTTATCAGTGCTAGAAGCATACAGAATTAACCATGGGACTTTTTTCTCAAAAGCTATGATGTAGCACACTGCAACTTGAACACAATACCCTCTACCATCACCATTTTTGTATCGTAAAAGGTTATATCCTACCTCACTGACATACAATCTTTTGGGCGGGGAAAAGGTTAAAATCCCACACTCCGCAGTGCAGTTTTATCTCACTTTTTTTAAAGTGCCAAATGTTTCAAGTGTTTTCATTCCCCACCCCCACACTTCTAGCCCCCTGTCTGATGAAGGGTTTCTAACACTCGGCAATGCACGGAGGAGATGAAGAAATTATAATCCAGCAGGTTCACTGTAGGACCATCGGAAAGGTTACAAACAAGTGGGACCTTTCCAGCCCTCCTGCTTGGGTCCTAGCAGCTGGTCTGATCTTATCCAGCTCCCACAGCTGCTCTGTTCTCGATTCTGCCTGCTGCTCCCCTGGCTTGAGCACAGGTCCTGTTTCCCCCCAGCAACACGGCTTGTTCCTGCTGGGTTAGCGAACGCCGTCCAGCAAAATCTGTTGTCCTCCTGTCGGCTGTGGAAGTGAGCTTGTCAAGCGTGGAGTTCAACCTCCTCTGGCTGCTGTGGGAGTGTGTGGCTGGAGGCAGAACTCGGGTGGCCTTTAGAAGAATACCGGTCTTTAGTTTTGATTTGCCAATCTGGGTCTTAACACCCCAGGCGTAAAATAGGGAGCTTGAGGCATTGATTTTGACACTGTGCAGGATCACTAAATGAGCCCTGGTGACACCGGCATGCACACTTCACAGGAGCAGTATACCCTAGGAAAACTAGAAAGAGCAAACAGCCTTCTGGTTTTAACATTTACTGGACAACAGGAGGTGACAGAAGACACTACTGGAGGAAAACAAGACCATCAAGAGAAATACTGTCATTAGACTCCCAGGTGTTATAACACATGGGGAAAACAGACAGACAGGATGTTCAATGAACAAAGAATACTGCTGTGGAGGCACCACAGTGCTCAGCTTATTGGATAAGACCGTTGAGTACAATTAAGGAACAAATACATTAGATTAAATTAAAAAACTGTAGGCACATAATAGAATGTGTAACTCCATTTTGATCATCAGCATGCAAATTCTGGAGTGCAGAGATATTTGCGTCTTTGGCCTGATAGGCTGGATAGGGCAGACACAAGCCGAGATGCCACCAATCTGTCTCTGATGTGGTGTTTTTATGTTCCGCCCACTTCCTGGTGTTTTATTTTAATATTTTGTTTTCAGTTTTGGAGTTCTGTCTTTCAGCAGGATATGCTCACCCCAAACTTCACATCATCGCGGGCCAAAGACACTACCTGGGCTCTTGGCTTTACCTGCGTGACTCAAACTAAGAAGGATGCAAGAGTCTCCTGGGTTTGCCTCCTCAGCCCCTACCATGTCCTCAGCCTGCGAGATCTTTCTAACCCTGCCTAAAAGTTAAGCACAGTCACACAGAAGAGTGCATACTTTCCTCATACACAGCAGTTCATGCGGTTATATTTCTAATATCTTATGTTAATTTGCATATTTAATATATTTTCAATCATACTCAAAAGTGCCATAAAAAGTGCAATAACCATTAGAGTTATTAGTTATCCATGTCCCATACGAAAAATAAATATATTTTCTATGCACTAATTTAGCATGCATTATAGCTCAGTTTATATACGGTTTTGTTTTTTTGTAAGCTGAATTTCCATTGTTACTGCACATACAAGACTAACACTATATAGACAAAACCAGACAGTACAAATAAAAACACTTGAACACTGTACAGTTTACCCTCCAAACATTATGTATTGTTGATACATTGATCATGTAAATTCATGGAAAAAAGCTTTCAGTAAGTGAGCAGACACTCTGACGTGGGATAGGTGTGTCACGTTACGTGGAAACAAAAATGTCATTTCCTTAACACTTCATGTGAACCAGGCTCTCAGAACCAGATAGGGCAATAACTGTTCATAACGTTTTTTTTACTTCCTTCGCACTTTAATTTGATTGTTGTTTCATTGTGTCACATTTAATTGAAGCACATTGTCATATAAAATTGTAAGCTAAAAGGGGAAAATTTAATATGCCTTTTTTCTGTTAAAATTTATGAAAATATATATTCCAACACATATAAAATCTATAAAAATAAGTGGAACATATATTGATTAAAATATATTTTTTTTCCGTATGGGGTCACTCCATGCTGCAGTTCCAGGTTTCAGTATTGAAATCATCTATGAAGAATTCCTTTGGCAAGAAAATATATGTACCATGGAACGTACACAAAGGCTGCGCATGAATGATGGCAATCAGTTACAACAAGCTTCTTACACATCCATTTGCAAAATGCCGACGATGGTTATATGATTATACAATTTACTGTGCTTTTTTCCACAAAGATTTGTTTTTAAATACTGTAAATAACTGGAATGCTACTTTGTTTCCAGACAACCTTAAATTCCATCATTCTGCTGGGCCGAACACAACTGACTCCTTCTTACCTACAAAAGCCCTGACTCCCGCAGGTTTCTCCTCAACCCAATTCCTCCAGAACCACCCACCCCCGCCCCCAGTATGTTCCTGAAAGTACAGTATGAATGTCGTATTGAGCAGTGACACGAAATCAGCCGAATGAATGCCAGATGTCCACACAGTTACACAGGCACAGGAGGGTCAGTGGGCAGGTAAGCACCTCTCCGGGCCAAGTCAGACTTCCAGCACCGTCTTCAATATCGGCCGGACCTGTTCGACATCAACCAGAGGAGACAACCAAACACAGCTTCAGTGATCGACCTCTCGCTGAGGTGTCTTCTGTCCAGAAGAAAAGCCGTCTAAACAATGTTGCTTGGTCTGGCCACATTGAGCAAAGAAAACATTTCGTGTAGTATCGGAATGGTTTAATTTTTTCCTGATTAAAAAAAAAGATTTGCATATCCGTTTTATGTTTTTAAATTAGTTTGCCTCCAGCTTTATTTATTTAATTTCCATCCTTGGATTTTATTCATTACATTTGAATACTAATATAATCAATAAAAAATAAATTGGTCTGTAAAAAGAGGACATTCTGTAATGATTAATTGTGCTACAACAAACTAGATTCTAATCCTAAATACACTTTGTCATATTTACTCATTTAAAACACACAAAGTGAAAACACATTGTATGTCAAGCAACACCTTTCATACAAATCCTGAACACATGAAAGAACGTTTTCTATGTGGTGCCTGTATTATAGTTGTATTTCACATTTGACTACAGGGTGCTCTATCGGGCATATTTAAAATTTAAATTGATATTCCCAACAAGTGAAAGCGAAATGTATCTCTAACCAATGTTAGACTGGTAAAATCATAGACCCTTTTGTAATACAAAAGTGCCATTCTCGTTCTTCTTTGTTTTGCTTTTTAAATAGGATTGGTATAAGATGGGGGTGGAGCGGTGGCTCTGTGGCTCAGGATCTGCGCCTGTGGCTGGAAGGTTGCCGGTTCAAATCCTGCAGCCGGCAGAGGAATCCTACTCCATTGGGCCCCTGAGCAAGGCCCTTCACCCCAACTGCTCCAGGGGCGCTGTACAATGGCTGACCCTGTGCTCTGACCCCGAGCTTCTCTCCCTGTCTCATGGAGAGCAAGCTGGGGTATGCGAAAAGACAAATTCCTAATTCAAGAAATTGTCTGTGGCTATTAAATGATCTTACCTTATCTTAAGAAGAAAATCTTGCTTTGATATACACAGGAATTGTAATTATTTTAAAATGTATTGTTTAAATTTGTAAAAAGATGAATTATTGAACATAAGTACTATAAATAAAATCTAGTTATATTAGCTATGGCAATATGATTCAGCCGGTTTAATGTTACTTTCACCACCTCTAATCTAGAGTCCAGTCCAGAAAAATACATCAATAAATCGGGACAAGATGATTTAATGTTAGAGCACAGCTCACAGTTTGTCAAGTTTCTTCAGATGCTCTCTTCATTTCAATATTGTTTTATTTCCACCACACAGCCTGTCATTAATTTGTCTTAATTAATTAATGTCAACATTACTTAACATGAATTAGTGTCAGCCAGCTCAGTGTGCTGGGAGCACATGCAGTTAGCCCCATCTCATGCAACCTGTCTTTTTACCAAGCCCTTGCTGGGATTCTGTTCCATGAGGATTGTGTTAGAATATCTCCCAGCTAAGCCAACCCTTGAACGTGATGGTGCCGGATTTGTGTATTACACTCTGATGATTCAGTCTCTAATGGGAGGGTGATAGTGACTACATGACTACTCAAGATGAGGTGGACACCAGATTAGCAAAAGCATCTTGGATTATATCACATTTTAAACAAATCGATATAAAACAGGAACAAAGTATGCACCTACAACAAAGAAGCTATTCGAACCAATTAAAAAAAGAACAAAACTGATAAAGGGTCAACGATTTCATAATAAACAGTGATGCTGCTTACCTTCATTTCCATGTAAATGAAAATTCATCCTAGGTTTCATTTTCTATGGTCATCGCTGGGTTGCTCATGCCTGGATAAGACAAAAAGTAAGACATCTACAGTATGAACCCATAATGGTTTTGGGGAGTGAAGAGACAGCATGCATGGATAGACACAGAGAGAATTTGTTCAGTTTCTACAACCTGCCATGCAGAAACGAGCTGATGTACTGTAACAAATATATATATGATTAAATATTGTAAAAACATCAAATGTTTGCTTTAACTTCTCATGATACTTGAAATAAAAAGGGGAATTATTGATTGTTTTCTTACATGTGGAAAAAGGCAGTCTGATGCTTTCAGAAGATTAAAAAGAATAAACACCTAGAATTTTAGTAGACCTCGACTACGTACTCTCTGGCTATTTTTTCTTTTACGTCAATGTTTAAGCTAAAGTTGAATTTCATATTGCTGAAACTAGAACTGTATCTGTCTTAATAATATAATAAATCAAGTGAGATCTTTTGAAGTGAAGCAGTTTACCTAAGGGAGGAATCTATTAGCCTAATCCCAGTTCTGTTGTTTCTGAATTAGATTGTTTAGGTCCACCATTTATAGTTTCTAAGGCTTTACAATATCCAGCATTTTTTTATTTATGCTCTGGTTGTTAACCACAGCAATACTTCCAGCAGCGGAATAATGAAAAACACAAAAGTAGTTACAGATTTCCACATGTATTTCAAGGAGATTTTAGCTAATACAACTGATAAGCTCTGGCAGCGTTCATGACTCAGCACCTCCTGTCCTACATGGCTATGCACGGTCATATCCCGTCTGGAATACAGGAACAGGTGAAATAGAACTAACAGCTGCATGAACCACTGAAAAATGGGCAAATCCATGAATTATAGATCTTCCTAAAGTACTTGTTGTATGTATTCATGAGCATTTTCAGGAATACTTTTTGGAGGGGAGTGTAATTGCTATTTAGCTGCATCTGCAGAATGCCTTGTCAGCTCTTAAGTGGTGTCCTTCATCATTTTCACCTGACTTCTCTCTACGTGTTGTGCTCAGACTCTTCTAAGAGTTCCTATCTTAGCTTTCTGCTGAAATCGTTATGAACTCCTACAAATAATCTTGTGCCTGTAATGTCGTTTAAGTGGTTGAAAGGGTTGAAGCACATTGCTTTATCACGTCGTGTAGTGTTTATGGAGAACTTATGACAGTACTCTGTGTTACCAGATTTTGGGCTGTTCTACAGTAAGTGCCAAATGATGCATTAAGTTGTGGCTGAACCATCTGTTTTCAGAACTTGTTATTATAACTGTTTACAAAAACCAAAGTTCAGCAAGTTTAGCAATGCTCCCTTACACAAGTGAAAATCTCATTTTAATGCCTCTGTTTCTTGTAACTTTAGAGCACTGTCTGAATAGAACGTGTTATAAAACACAGCATTCTAGAGCCCTGCCAGCTGGGAGAGGCTGGTACTGTGGCACAGTGCAACAGCAGGCCGCTGGACACATGCTGAGACAGTGCTAGCAGGTGACACAATGAGGTCATGTTTCCTTGACTTCAGTCTCGCTGCGATTGAATTCAACTCCCACCACAAAGTAAACTCCTCACCTGCAGTTGCACATCTTGTTTGTTTGCCTTCGGTTAGGTCCTTACCGCCCCTTTAAAGCGTAGTCCCACTACTGTGTGTCTCTTACCAAGTTTGTCCTTGTCATCGCCGCCCTCACTCTCGGTCCAGGACTGGCCAGCGTTGAGCAGGCGGCTCTGGGATTCTCTCAAAGTCTTGGCAGGGAACTGGTGAGTTTCCCCGGCACTGCAAACCACACAGCAACATATACTGTACATATACCTTATACAGCATCCAGCTTTTGTTTCTTAAATTGCATAACTTAGGAGGACAAAAAACTCTCTCAGGAGTCTCTCCTGTAAGATTAATTTTACCTTTGAAAAAAGCTTAATGAAATATTGCACCCCTCAAAAGATAGAATTATAACTGCATAAAAGAAATATACAGTAATAAAGTCTTCACTGACAAACCTACACCAATAAATTAACTCTGAATCACCTCCTAATTATTAATCAAAACTTACCATTTGGCAAAAATAACCACTTCCTAACAGAACCTGTTAACAAACCCCTTTCCTAACTACCTTGTGCCATGAATAATTATTGCAATTTAAACAGTAAATCAGTTTTATGTTTCATCCTTATGATAAATGTCAGTTGTTGATGGCAGTTGCTATGATTAACATTGCACCTTGAACCATGAAGCAGTCAGGGCTCGAACACAAAGACTCACTGCAACTCGCACCACGAGTCAGTCAGGGCTCGAACACAAAGATTCACTGCAACTCTAACCACGAATCAGTCAGGGCTCGAACACAAAGATTCACTGCAACTCTAACCACGAATCAGTCAGGGCTCGAACACAAAGATTCAGTGCAACTCGAACCACGAATCAGTCAGGGCTCGAACACAAAGATTCACTGCAACTCTAACCACGAATCAGTCAGGGCTCGAACACAAAGACTCACTGCAACTCGCACCACGAGTCAGTCAGGGCTCGAACACAAAGATTCACTGCAACTCTAACCACGAATCAGTCAGGGCTCGAACACAAAGATTCAGTGCAACTCGAACCACGAATCAGTCAGGGCTCGAACACAAAGATTCACTGCAACTCTAACCACGAATCAGTCAGGGCTCGAACACAAAACCTAACTGCACCTCGAACCACGAATCAGTCAGGGCTCAAACACAAAGAATCAGTGCAGCTCGAACCACGAATCAGTCAGGGCTCAAACACAAAGAATCAGTGCAGCTCGAACCACGGATCAGTCAGGGCTCAAACAACAAAGACTCACTGCAATTCGAACCACAAATCAGTCAGGGCTCGAACACAAAGACTCACTCGCACTTCTTCACTAAAGGATTGTGTCCGGCGGGTGTTGCTGGCTGCTCTGGATCCTGGTTGACAAGGCAGGTCGGGAAGGAGCAACCATCACCCAGGCTGTGTGCGAATTTACAAAGAGGAAAACTAGAGTCATTCATTCATCCCTCCACTGACGGCGGCTTTGAGGAAAATCCAATTTACTCAACGCTGACGTCAGAGAAGTGACAGTGCTCTCTGACTGACCTGCAATTCTGCCCTAATGCAGATACAATCTGAATACATAATAGGTAAATATACATTGTATATTCATGTATACATGTATGTACATACAGTATCAAAGATCATTTATGAGATCTTTTAATTATTAACAACTTTTAATGTTACATTTTGAATCTAATAGCATAGTTGATAATACTAGTATCATTAGGAATTAATATCACGTGCCTGAGTGTTGCAACAGCCTTATAGATGACATCTGAAATATATTAACATTTTATAGTATCATACTTGTTAACAAAGAGGTAGTGTAACCATGGTGATTTTTTGGTTATCGGTTATTTAATCATTTAACGCATTTCTTAATAGCATATTATTACTTCACTTTTAAGTACAAAGTACACTGAACTTTTAAATCAGTGTTTCCACATCTGAATAGGGAAAACTACCTCCATTATACTTTAGCAAGTGGACCTAATTCTTAATTCATTACATTCACAGCGGCGACCACAATAACCGTGTTACATCAATGCCCTTCTGCTACTGCCCTCCTCCCCTAAATGTGAGGTTGACTTTACGAGCTGGCTGGACTGAAGGCTTTAAAACGAATGCATAAGGAATAACAATACCCAATAAGAAAATGTGCCAAAGAGAAGTTCTGGCTTAACCCTCTTGGCGCTCGGCCAGCCCCCCGGCTGGGACCTCGTGCAGAGGGAGGAGTGAGCCAAGAGTTGGCTGCACAGGGGGAGGGGGGCAGGGGGGAGGAGAGGCGCACTACGGTACTCGCAGGTTCTCCGGAAGTGACACGGAAAATTAAGAGACAGAGGAGAAGAAGGTGATGAAGACCTTGGTTGCCTTCATCCCTCCCAAAATTGTATTAAAAAGTCCATTAATGGTCTGGGTCAATCTGAGCATCACCTCTGTGGTGCAGACCTTCAATTAAGCACAGTTTTCATATTAATTAATCAGGTAATGCCAGAAGCATCTGACGTGCTCAGTAGGAGGAGGTCAATGTGATTGCACAGCAAGATCACAGTGTCCAGACTTAACTTTAAAAAGCCCTCCTTCATGTTCATCATATTCAGCTGTTTCCCAGATCGAGGGGGTCTTTATTATCTACTCTGGCTTGACACGATCCGTGCTGCTTGTAGGAAGCTAGACACAGCCTTCAGTGCTTCCTGAATTGCATGAACTGGAACGTGTTACGTCCTCCACCTTCACCTTTGAGTTTTGTTTGTGAAAACCGAGACACGTGAATTGCAAACCTCGAAAAGACGGGCAGGAACCAGTATTGCTTTTCATCCCCAAACACCTGGCGAAAGTTCTTGCTGAGCCCCAGGCTGAATCCATTCTTGTCAGCCCCATGGCGGAAGGCCGGCGCTCTGAACGCTTCTTCACGTCCCAAAAAACACAGAAAGGAAATGGGTCACAAACATCACAACACGAGGAAAACAAAGCTGATGTCATAGACAGCAGCGCTAAGAAAAAGTGAAAAAACCGAAGGGCCTCCTGACATCTAGTTAAATGCCCATCAACACTGTGACGAGCTTGTGAAACAACATCTCTAAAACGGTTGGTATGTTTTCATTTTCACGGACAACTGAAAAAAATGTAATTGTAAATCACAGTTAATGAGAAACAACAAAAATGAGTGGATTGCTGTTTTTATAACATTATTGGCAACGTTAGAGGACAAAGAAATGCAGTAACATGGCACCATACTGTATATGCAAATGAACAACAGGACAGATGATACTTTGAGAAAACCAACTGATGCCCACTGTTAATGCTGTGTACTAAAGTTTCCCACATGAGTGAATTAGGAGCTAATATTTTTGTAGACCTTTGCGTCTATTTTACAAATGCACACCAGCTGTCTTGTTTCTGTCACACAGAGAACAGACAGGTTTCACAATTATCATTTTGAAAAACCATCTGGTGCAAACAGGCGCCAGGCGAATAACAAGCCTGAATGAATGCAGGCACACTCTGACAGCTTCATTGACAAGTCATTCTGAATAAGTAATCCAAGGATTTAAAAAAACTAGGAGAATATATTTATGTCTATATGGGAATATGCTTATTACATTTCACGAAGAGCTTGTTAATAGAAGTTAAAAAGCAGTACATGTCGTAAGGGTTAGATTGTTTTTTATTTTTTCTACAGATTGTGGGAGCGCTAGAAGAAAGCACTCCTGGTTTTAATTCGTAAAACCGTTTCTCCCAGCTACAGGTGTAGCGCTCCAGACAGATCGCTCCCCAGGGCGACTGAGTTAAGTGGACCCCCCTGGTGGTGAACCACGTATGCCTGAAAAGGGGGAGGAGCTGCCGTGAAAATGGAGATGACATCCCTCCCCAGGTCCAGGTGACCCTGTGGATCGTCAGTGGCAGCACAGCCTGAATGTACCGGTCCACAGCCTGTGGTGAGTGCAAGTCCGGGTCAACGGTGAAAGATATCTGCTTCTGCACTTTCTCTTCACTGGGGTTCCCCATGGCTCTCTCCTGGGTCCCTGCACTGTTCTCTCTCTTCACCTTACTCCCTGGGTCCTCTCTTCTCTTCCCGAAGCTTGTTTAAGCCTTGGCGCTGATGCTGCCCGAATCTTCCTCTCCAAACCCCCTCTTTGATGCCCGTATCCCCTGTCTCTACCAGCAACCTCTGGGTGCACTTTCATCATCGCAAACCCGGCCTCTTGAGCTCTGACCTCCTTAGTTTCGCCACCCTGAAGAAGATTGGTAATACGGTAATGGATGATGGTAAGATTTTACCATCTTTCGGTGAGATCCACACCACTCTTCAAAAGTTCTTATCTCAAAGCACTTTGCAATATATGAAAATCACATCAAAGTCCCTACCATCTTTGATGTAAAGTATGTAAAAACTAAACATTTTCCAATGTGAATATGTTTTGATATTTTAGATTGTTGGCAATCCCACACAGAACAGTGGCTATGAAAAATACCCAGACCTAAAACATGATTTTTCTAGCTTGTTGGACAGATGTGATATAACTGAAAAAGTGTTTTAAAGATTGTTGTGGTTTTGTATCCGTGGCCTGTTTACAGAATGAAACAGAGTACACAAAAACAAAAATTTAAACCACATCATTTCCGCAGCAGGGTACAAATATGTTATTTGTTGCTGTTTAAAACAACTAGGAGAATATATTTATGTCTATATGAGAATATGCTTATTACATTTCACGAAGAGCAGGGTACAAATATGTTATTTGTTGCTGTTTAAATTTGCCCTTGTAATGCTTTTCTTGTGAATTTTTAAAAAATCATTGAAATGGAAAAGTCAAAGGACCACTGTGTTCAGCTAATCAGATCTCTCAGTATAATGGGGCTTACAGTTTTACCAACAACATTCTTAACCCCAAATAACTTACAGCAGAACTGAAGAAGTGACATTTCTGATATGTGTTCTCAGCAACTAGTGTTTCTTTAACTCAAGAGCTGCTTTTTCTCCTGCCTCACACTGTGCAGCTAGGAACCTTTTCATTTTTAAAATTAATTTGTGCCTCTCTTCTTTATTTTTAGATCAAGATAAATCTTTATATTCTTTTGAAGTTCTCTTGAAAATGTTGTAAGGATAGACAGTCTGGGACATCAAAAATCTGTATAAAAAAACATTCCTTCAATTCTTCACTTTAAATATCCCAAAGTCTCTGGCTTGTATTTCTTTACTGGTTCTGAAGAAGTCCACTGGGCTGGTCTTGTTAAGCCTTTGAGAATATAAAACAACTGAATCTGGTTGGCTCATAATCTTGTCTGTTCAAGGAAACATGCTGTCACATTGAACAGTATTTGACTCACTCACATCAAGCATGTGAGAGCAAAGTTACCCTCATTAAGTAAATCTGATTAATCTTTAGTAAACTTTAGACCAGGATGTAAATAATATGAAAGAAAAAATTGAGAGAATACAGAAGTCTGCTCAGTTTTAGGATTATTGTGAATTGCAGGCTTAAACTAATTTCTTCTAAAATCAAGATTCTAAAATCTTGAGAGCACTCAGGATTGAGAAAGACAGGGGAAGAAGATACATAAACAACTAGATACACTTTTCTAAAATGTTCTCGGATTTAATCTTCTTTGCTGTTTCCCCATCTGATATGTTGGGTGGCAGGCAGCATTAGGAGAACAATGTGAACTGCTTAGCTACTAAATCCCTTCAAGTGTGAATGCTCTGAATTCAGTGAAATTGATGCTCACGTCTGTGAAGAAAGGTGTGTAATCTTTGTGAAAAGCTTGCACTTGTCTGCAATGCTGTCTTTAACTGTGGCCCCTGCAGGATTCAAAGCTGTACTTAGCATCCATTGTGCCAAATTCTAACAGAAAAAAATATCAATTGCATGAATATTTTTGAACCGTGGCGAGAGCTTGTTATTTGAGTGTAAAATCCAGCTAATTAAAATATGATTGTACACGCAGACAATCCAAGGAGCTGATAATGGCATTTGTTTAATACATACTGTAGTAAACAGGCCGGAAAGATCACTAGCCCATGTGGAGATTATACTGTACATCCTCTGCTGATGTACGGGGCAATGAACGCCTCTCTTCTAAGCTGCAGCATTCAAATACTCATTAACAAGCCATTTTTAAGCCTGTTTATACCGCTGTGCCCCTTGCTTGACATTCTAACACCCCACCTAGATAATCCGCTCCCTGGAAAACAAGCTAAAGCAAAGCCTGCGTCCTGACGAGTAAGCATGCCCCGATCGAGGGTGCACAGCTGCACACAAGGCAGCGTGCTCCCAGCAACGTGTATGGATAACGGCTACTTCCTGTTCCACACACTCCACCCCCCACACAGGCTGTGCTTTCCAGGCCTGTGCTTTATGTGCAGAGACACAACCATGGTTGCTGTGAAGCCGACACACCCAGTTCTGGGAATCAGAGAGTAAAACTTACGTAAATTAAATACGCAATTTTTTAAATGTCACTTTCACTTACTAGCAGAAAAATAAATCCTGCACATGTTATCTTCAGCAGCTCTTATTGGATAAATATGAATATATACAGTATATATATAAAAAATGGTTGTGATAAATTATGAGATTATGACTATTAAATAGCCCTTTTTGTTTCACAATGCTAGAAATCAGATACCATCTATAATTCTAATTTTGTTTCATGCATCTTGAGAAACTTCAGAGTCAAGCAGAGATCAACAGACAACACGGTACTGAAAATGCCTAATATGACAAAGAAGGATTTGGAGAACAGGAAACCTGAAAGGATAATCATTACTCTCTGGTGAAGTGACATTAATGTTATGGTTCCTGACACTAATGAAATAGGTCAGGACAGCAACAGAGACCCTTTCAGCATTTGTCTTTTCTTTTACAGCAATTAAACCAAGTAAAGACCTTTATTTAAAGGCCAAAGGAAAAGTAATAAATGCTTTTTTAATATTCTGAATATGCAATACCGTGCATCTTCTTGAGTACTGAGGAGGAAACAGCGATTTCCACCTGGTTTGGATTGCACAAAGCCGATGTGATAATGGGTCTATAAAAAGAAATCTGAAGAAACCTCAAGTGATAATTAATAAACGTGATTCACCCAAGGTAACTAAATTTCATAGGAGCAATTTAGAAGATTTCACAATGAAGTACATTTTGATCAATTATTATCATCTCAATGTTCTAAGTAATCACAGAGTCAAAATGAACAGGAGGGTCACCAGATGGGAGCCATTGTTTGCCCCTACCTGGGATTGAACCCAGGACCTTCTGTCAGGAGCCAGACGCCCTTGTCGTCTGAGCTACACGGCTCCATGTTTATTATGAGCATTAGAAAGCCTCCACCATTGTTTTCTGCAATTATTATTATTGTGATTAATAATATCACAGATCAGTTTGAGTGAGAAGCCAGGATTGCCATTCAGAAAACTTAACACACTGATCTGAATTTTCAAAACCCTGATGATAACAACTCAGGATAAATGACACATATACATGATAAAATATATATGACTCAAGAAAAACTGAATATGAGCAGCCAGTATGAATTGCTGTGGCAGCTAATCCACCACATTGACTCATCAAATCTAATGACATTTTGTCAGGTGCTCCTTGTCACTAACATTGTAGCCTTCTGTACGAATTCATGAAGCTGATAGGCTACTTTTTGTACATCAAAAAAACAGATCTCCAGCTTTAATGTGGATAAAACTTATGAAGATCACCTTTTACCCGTTTCCTCTAGAAGAAATAAAAACAGAGAGTAAAAAAAGTAAAACATAATATGAGAACATAACAGCAGTGCTTATATGTAAGTGTGTAACACGATCATGCTTTAATTTAATTGTGATTAATGCACGGCCTGATCCCCACACTCATGCCTAAGACTGAGTTGTTTGGGAGCTCATGGATATGGATATATACGTGTGAACTGTGTTTACTCCCCTTTCAGAATTACTAGGACAGTAGAACCCTACCCCTCACCCTTCCAAATCTGCAATTTCAAAACCTCGTACCTTAACCTCTCAATGTTGTATTAATACATATTAATAAAGATACTCCAACCTAAAAGGACAATGCAGGATGACATGTTACTGCAGAAAACGCCTTACCTAGAGTCGATCTGTTCTTACTGACCAGCCAGCAGTGGTACCCGAACAGCGAGGAGAGGCTTACAGAGAACATGGTAGCAGCGAAGAACAGAAACATGATGTGGAATTTGGCCTGGGTGTCAGGAAGACCATTCTGGGAAGACACATGCAAACAACACGCAGATCAGGAACAGACAGAGATTGCAAGAGTCAAGACAGAGGGGTTATTCATTCTGGCATGATCAATGATCGGCAATGATCAGAAGAATGAGGTAAGAACTAATATTGGATCGTTTTTCTGGATGCTTCATGCATGTGCATGGTATGAATGACCAGTACTTTTAAAAACCATGCTGTATTCTAAGACTACTGTGAATAATCACAGTTTGATTATCTGGAATGTAAACACCAATACAAAGCGATTATAGAGCAGTGAAATATTTGTGTCTATGTTCTAGTTTATCTAAATCTATTTTCTACAGACAGATGCCAGGATATTTAGCAAGCCTAGAAAAGGCAGTGCCAATCAGTGTTCATCAAAAACAATGCCACTGATCTGCTAGGATTCCTACCACATATTGAATAAGATGTTTATGTATGTTACCACCAGCCTTCGCATGTTGAAAAATAAGAGATAAAAAATCATGTTTATAAGATCAGAATTTAAAAAGCCATTCATTTCACAACATTTCATGAAATTAACCATTTCTATACTAGAAAGCACTTTTTCTTTTTAATGTACAGACAAATCTGTTTGTAATGAATCCATGCTGCATACTGTATAAGCTTCCAACCCATTTTAAATTAACTGTCTTAATCAGTATTAACAGACATTAAGCTGTTCACATAACTTGAAATGACAAGAAGACTAAGGCAAACTTACAGTCCAGAATTTGATGAAGTACTGCAAGTCTGTAGCAGCAATGAACACGCAGTACAGAAGAGAGTACGCTAAAAAAAGCATGAAAAACTTGTAGTTGGAGAATCCCACACAATTGTTCACCCTGACAAAACACAGAACGGGATTAGACAAAATGCACTGTGCGGTACGTCTCATGTTTGACAAAGACACAATGACATCGAACTCTGTCCCACAACAGAACACACAATCCCTGCAACTGCGGGTGAAGCACACACACTTGTTTCTAATAACACAGGCTCATGGGAAACACTGACGCACAAGAACATGAAGTGTTTCAGGACATTTATTGAGCATGTGGCTAAACTCCCCCTGGCCAGAGGATGAGGGGCCGGGACCCCCTGCAGAGTGAGGAGTGACCAAGATTGACAGATACTTTATTGATCCCATGAGGGAAATTGCCAAGGAGCCGCTGCAGAAGGGGAAGTGTGTGTCCAGTAAGGAAAAACACATTTTCTTATGCTATACAGTATATAGCTTTCGGGAAATGATGGAAAAGACATATTTTAACACAGCTGGGATGAAAGTGACTTGGTTGTCAAACTTGAGTTAAGTTTTCCTTTAAATGGCTGTTGCTAAGTACAATGCATTACAATGCAGTCCAGTTGATGTCTGCTGAATTCACCTTGTTCTTTTGCCTTATCGGTAACAATTCACTTTAAAATAGATATCTGTACAAATTCCCTCCCCTCTTCTACTGAGCCTGGCTGTGCTAGATGAATTGTGAGATAATACACCATGAGCATGGGGAGTTGCCTTTTGCTTTGTCTCAACACTCTCGAGAATATTCAATAAATTGCCCCAGAGGATGAGAAAAACATCTATCTGAAAGACAATCTATAAAGCATTTATACTCAAAGTCATCAGACGACGGTTTTCTTTAAAAAAAAAACAATATTTACTGCAACAGAAACACCAGTTTGCCAATCTTTCTTTCAGCCCTACTGCCATAAAGAAAAAAAAAACTTATTAAGCTGTACCATAAAGAAAAAAACGTATTGAAAAAAAACTGTATTGAGCATCCCTGGTTGTGTATCCAGGGAGAAAGATACACTGAATTTACTTTTAGCAGACAGTCCCTACGGAGGCAATGGACCTCTGTAGCCAGGGTACTACAGGGGTAGAGTATCTCCAGATTCAGCTCCTTGCAGATGTGTGTATTGACAATGGAGGGGGCACAGCAGTCGAATTAAGACATTGAATGATGCTTTTTATAGCAACAGTGACATGTG
Source organism: Lepisosteus oculatus (assembly GCF_040954835.1). Lineage (NCBI taxonomy): Eukaryota > Metazoa > Chordata > Actinopteri > Semionotiformes > Lepisosteidae > Lepisosteus > Lepisosteus oculatus. The sequence continues at coordinate 76,787,473 of NC_090696.1, forward strand.
TCAGGAGATGAGCTGTGTGAATAAATCAGGTGTGACATATTTCTCTAGGCCAAGAACTTTCTCACACACTTGTTTCTGGTTCCAGATCATGACTGTCTTGTAATTTCACATCATTTTACTACATTATTTTACTGTTTCAGTTACCAGTTCATCAATTCATCAGTTGTCATTACCATAAACCACCACTGATTTTAAACAGACATTAAGAAACTAGACAATTACCGGACATAAGCTTTGATATTGTCAGAAAACTGCACCTGTCGAAGGTAGACAAGGCTTTTAAACTACAGTAATCCCTTGTTACATGAGCTTAATTCTCTCCTTGAAAACTGCTCATAAGGTGAAAACTCATGTAACAGAAACTAAATTCCTATTACTTCCAGAGTTTTAATCTCCAGTTGGTTCCACAACTCAAAAGTTCTCACTCAAACACTTAAACTTTACCTTAATACAGCACAGAACAGTAACTAATATTTCTGTTTAATTATTTGAGTGACATTCTTAAAGTCATTAGCTGATGCATAAATAACAGGTAGGAATACATTCACACTCCTGCTCATTTATAGCACAGTACAGTAGTAACATCACTACAGTCATTAGTAAATGCTTAACCGTTAGGTACTGTCCTGAACTATTTGGATTCAAGCATTGACCAGGTCTATTCTCCCAGAAACAAAATATAACGGAAGACTTAATTTCTTTGTAGCATTTACTGTACATGGAGATCAAAATGATAACATAGAACATACCAGGGGCAATGGTGGTCCATTTTGAGTATACATCTGTAAATGCAAAAGAACAAGTCATTGCTGATGTTATGGTAAAAGTGATGAATCACAGACCAATAATTCCACATTAATTAGGTACTAATGTCAGGAAGTTAAATATCAATCATACTTATCACAGACAGAGCAGTGGTGACATCGATCCGGCTTCACCAGCTGACAACGGTCACAGTATCTGATTGCTGAGGAGAGAGCAGCGAGTTAGAGCTCTTCAGAAACTAGATCACCAATAAGTCATGTGTACTTTTATTTATAAGAGGGAAATACCATATTGATCCAAAGCCTTTCCCTGTTGTAAAACGTCCCTTAAATTATTTTCTCTTAAGATTGTGAAATGGGCAGATCTTCTATGCAGCGTTGTAGATTTCTACAGAAGTGTGCCATGTGGTGTCCGACCACCATGAGCGCTCTCCCCTGTGGACCAGGATAAGCTAGGAGACAACCTAGTGGAAGAGTCACCTAACTGTATAGCATGTGAGCACATACTCCTGAAACATAAACTTTTAGTGGAGCGGTTACTGAGAGCACCCATCATCGTGCATCCTGATCCACAATAATCGGTGAATTACCTTATCACCAGACACTTGTAGCAGACAAAATCTCCAGTTGCAGGTACTGTACCTCCAGACATGGTCCTGGTGTAGATGGGTAAATCCTTTGCTATTCTTCTCAGGATCTCCTGTTGTGCTTCTCCTCGATCTTCTCTCTCCAAGAGCTCTCTGTCAGCGTACGACAGATGAAACTGCAAACGATGAAGAAATTAAGCAATAAAGAGCAATATCCTCTTGCCTCTACATGCAGAGACCCCTGGTGCCTTTTGCTGGGATTTCTAAAAAGAATCACTGGGCTCTTTCAATGTTTGGACGTTCTAAGTGGGGAAATCAGATATTTTGATGATGCAAGTATATTGCAGTAGTCTGTCAGTACCTAAAATATTTTCTAAAATTGTTTTTGCTTGGATTGGGTTCTTAGGATCAGGCCGGCATTTAAACAGAATAACTACAACATATTTTCCCTCAAAACAGCAACCCAATACCTTTATCACACGCACCAGATAACGAGCAGCAAGATGTAGGTCTCACATGCTCTTTAATTTTGTGACAGTTAGTTGTTGTACTGGTATGTCACGTACTGTATAGCTGTTCAGTGAAAAACAGCATGTTTCATCTGTGGGATGTAATGTAACAGAATGTGCTTTCCCTTCCACTCAGCTTTCCACTGAAAATCCCATTCAAATTGCAGCATGTTTCAGCAGCATTTTAAAATGATATTCCTGCTTTCATGTTTACGATCATAACTGCTGCACACGCCTGAGCAGAACACACAGGTCAACTAAAACAGTGTCTGTTATATCATAGGCAAAGTGTTCCCATCATGCTCACTGGGAAGAAAACATGTGAATATACAAAATGTCAGTCCTGTCCTCAGCTACTATTAGAATACACTACTGTTTGTGGTCTTACTGGATTGGAATAGTAGCAAGAAAAAAATGCCACATCTGATGCCATACAATGCAGTACAGCTCTTCAGTTTCTGGAGTGTCAGTGTCTGCTGTTTTCCATGCTGGCTATTAATAACACAAAGCAAGACCAGCACTCACCTCCTTGAGGGGATTCAGAGGCTTTGTGAAGATGGTTTTCCAGTAGGCCCAGGAAAACATGAGGAAGAAGAGGTGGTACGCTACGAGGCAGACAACTGTAAAACAAGACAAAGACGGATGTTACTGTAGAGAATTGTTACTGGAGTTCATTCTAATCAGAGCTCTTGAGGGGAGGTAATAGTAATTGCTATATATATGACAAATAATTTTATGGAGTTTACAAAATCATGAAAGCCTCTCAAGCACCAAACTGCTTTCATTTGAGTACAAAAAATATGATATAAAAATATTTTGAATAGAAACATTATATACAGTATATCACCTTTGCGATGGTCAGACTCAGTGTAAAAATGTAATAAGGCCATAGAAAAGTCTAACTGTCAATTCAATCGTAGTGTTCAGATTTAATGTAGTTAAAAGTATTTTTGAATTAAAAATAATCTACCCATTTTCTATCCAGGGTGCAGTGTTAGAGCACAGTGCTTCAGCTCAACAGAATTTAGCAATGCATTTACTTAATTAATTAATACATCCATCAATTTTCTAATGTTATTTCCAGTACGGGGTCATAGGGGGAGCTGGAGTCTAACTCAGCAAGCAAAGGGTTCGAGTCGGGGTACACACAATTACTTACTCTTTTCTCCAGTATTTTCCATGGACTCTGAAAGAAACGAGAGAAATGCAATTACATTTTCTGTTCTCTTTAACGTGCAAACAGAAGAACAATTCTGATTTCAAGATCAAATAAAAAGACTGATTAATGAAATAAATTGGATGATATGCCTTTTGTTGATACTATTAATATTTTATAATTTCCATATCAATAATTATATGCATATAAATAATTTGCTTTCCAAATTGGCACAAGCAGCAACCCTCTAACTTCTGCTCACCTTGTCTCTTTAGTACTTCCACAGTAAAAACACTAAAAATGCCAACTCACAGCCAATCTACCGTCCCTGAATTTCACAGCGCAAGACAGGTGACATGCAGTCTCACAATGAGCCCATTAATTATCCAAGAGGAGATCGTGTGTCTCAGCCTTTGACTTGATCTCCAGGGGAACAGCTGAAGGACATAGGCCAAGATTTCCCTTTGGATCCAAGAACTAATGCTGAGTTCTCATACAATCATGATGCTAAAAAATTAAAAGCACCTTCTTGTAGAGTACACTTCCTGCTTTCATCGCGATCACTAAATAAAAGCGATTGTACAGACCAGCAAGTGAATGACAGATGTTTTATTTAGCGAGTTGGACTTGACACCCAATGCTCATTCACTGCATCTGGGTTTCCAAATTTACACACCAGATTTCTACACAGCACAGCTTTTCATTATTTTGTATTTTTTGGAGTAAAACTTTAATTTTCAATGCACATGACCTACATATGCATATTAACAAGTAATAGGTTTATTCCATGCTGAAAAGAGAAGAAAGAAAACACAACGTTTCGGGCGTGCTGTCACACCTGAAGAAGGCTCCACGGCCGAAACGCTGTGTTTTCATTCTTCTCTTTTCAGCATGGAATAAACCTATTACTGTACTTGTTCCTTTGCAGCCTACGCATGCTGACACAGCTGCCCACCTGAACTATATATGCATATTAATACTACTTCTTGAGATGCATACAGGATAAGTCTGTGCTGATTTCTGTAAGCACTGCACACGTTTTTGAAATGCCCAACAGCCTTGTACCAGAGTTTAAACCAGCACCCCAACAGGAAACACAGAATTTGAATTTAATTGCACTGTGGAGAAAACTCCATAGGTGAAACAGTGAGTTTTGACTGCTTTATACTTTTCAGCATAGAAATAAGCTTCAAAGGAGCAAGTAAAGGTTTATTCCTGCTGAAAGGAGAAGGAAAGAAACACAGGTGTGACACCTGAAGAAGGCTCCATGGCCGAAACGTTGTGTTTCTTGTCTTCCTTTGCAGCCTATGCCTGCTGGTGCAGCTGCCTACTAGAAATAAGCTTTACTTGTTCCTTTACAGAAAATCTTGATGTGTTAGAATAGGCAATATTTTTCAGGATCTTTTAAAGGATAATTCACCTATGTAGCTTCAGTACATTGATAAATGGCACGATACCAAGATAATTGCATATGAATGCAAGGTCAATTATCCTTTTAGTGCAACGACAGAGTTAATCGTATTGTCTGCCTGGATAACTGTGTATCCTGGAGCAATCTCTGCTTGACCTATTTTTCTGTCCGCTGTTGGAGTCACTTGACACCATGTAAAACAGTAAAATGACAAACAGAAAATGTAGAGCAAACAAGTAAAACATGGTTGCTCTACAGGATGTTTATTATAATCCCCATACTTGTAAACAGAAAATATATCACGATAAACGTTTTAGTGTCTTTCCTGGATTAGAGTCACACTGTAGGACCCCACTGTAATACCAGTACTTATGGACACACTCACTCACAAAATAAAGATGCTTTATCTGTTGCAGTTTATTTGATTTTGTGGAATATCAATACACACTTAAGGTGAGTCTAATAAACCTTTTAAAAATTATTTTGTTCCATTACGTTGTGTCACAAACCAAATTAAAAAACGACTAAGTTGTTTGAGAGCAACCCAGCATCTCTATGTATAATGCTCCACAAAGTTATGATGTACTGAACCTTGAACTTCTAAACTCATTTGTGCGTTCTCACTTAGATGTAAGACTGTGTTGTCAGAATTATATTTTCTAAATATCCTAAGACTATGGAAATAAACCTCAATAGTATTTATTCATCACTGTTAGTACAGCAGGAGGGTATGCAAAGAACCCCTAGTGAGGATGTGCTCACATATCCTTTCTGTCTTATAATACCATTAAAAGGAAGAAAATGGCCATAGTTGATTGCAAAGACCCCGTATTTCAAGTTTTTAAAACTAATCTTTGCAATAATTCTAGTTTCTTTTTATCATTTTAAAAGTCAGTGAAAAAGTCACATAACTGTAGCAATTCCCAGACCCAACACAAGACTAATCCTCTGTCTTTCTCATCCTGGATGTTTAAGAGACAGAAGCGGCTGAGGAAATGGTTGTGATAAGTGGAGTGTTTCATCCTTTGTCTTTTTGAAAACGGTTTCCCAGCACACAGAAGGACAGCGGACTTTCCGAGCCAGCCAAAACAAGCCTTATTGAAGAGATCCCTGTGCTTGGAGACAACATTACTTCTGCTTTAGAGATTGTGCTCCATAACTGTGTTACATCACACATTATCATGAAGATATAATGACCCATGTTCATGAAAACCAATTAAAATAAGTTAAATATAACTTAAAACATGGCTGAGCAAATTATCTTCCTATTGTACAGTTTTCATGCTGTGAGAGCAGTGAGAGCAGGGAGCTGAACTGGTCAAAATGCCACAGTGGTCTCCTATCTCCAGTGGAGATCAGTCTTTCCCAGGACATTAAGGGATTCTCTGGACATTTCAGATCTCAAATAATTTATCTGATAGAACAGTTGTTTAAGAAACAGTCAAGTAAAATCATGGTATCTAGATCTCAGATTCTGTTCTTTACTAAGTTAAAGTTGACTAAATAAGTTAGAATATAAGAAATATATCAATTCCAGGTGCAGGGTGTCAGTAGCTGCAATAGATGATTGTTTGGTAATATACTGTATGTAGATCCAAACAATGCCCTGCTCATCATTGAGCAACCTTTTCACAAGAACCCTGAAAACCATTCAGTTCCTAACCATCACCGAAACAAGCTCCTCTTCCCTGTATTAAACCCCTATCAAAATCTTTTTTTATCTTACAGTTCTCTGTTGTGTTCCTGAGAGTCCAGAATAATAGTGGTTAAAATACTACTGTCTTCCCATCTCCAAAACACGTTTGGCATTTTGCTAACTATAAGATTTTACACTGGTGAAAAGATGATAAGATCACTTTATTGGCCATATACAATTTCTTGCATTAGGAATTCGTTTTTCGCAAACCCCAGTTTGCCCTCCACGAAACAGACACACAGACAGGGAGGGAAGCTGGGGGTCAGAGCGCAGGGCCAGCCATTTATACAGCACCCCTGGAGCAGTTGGGGTGAAGGGCTTTGCTCAGGGGCCCAACGGAGTAGGATTCCTCTGCCGGCCGCGGGATTTGAACCGGCAACCTTCCAGCCACAGTGCCACCGTTCCGCCCAGTAAGTTTTAGAAGAGGTAGCAGCTAGCTATCATGGCATTTAGTAAGAAAATGTATACACAAAAAAACAAGAGGAATGCTGTCAGCTTGTGTTGCGACATCCATTCGATTGCACTGCTGTTTGGAATAACACAGCCATATCGGATCACGTCTTGTGCTCTGGAGACGCTGTCCGCAGGCATGTTCCTCCATTATTCGAGGCAAACCTCAGATCACAGTGCAATCTGGAGCTGTGCATGTTCCAATAAATAACCCGCTGTACTAGTTTGAAACTAGGAGAGCTCAAGGAAGACCATTGTCTGTTCTTCCCTCCAGCGAAATAATTTCAGAGGAAGCCCTTCTCCGTAACGAATGGAAAATGTTTCTAAATCAGACGGGAGATGAAGTGAGCCTTAAAAGACAGAAGTTTTATTATTAAACAGAAAAGACTCAGTTGGAAATTCTTTCCAAAGACACCAGCTCAACAATAACAAAACAAAGGAAACAAAACACTGAAGCATATTAAATGGCAACACATCAAAAATATGAAATGACTTATTTCACTAGCACATCTTCCTTGCTTAAGCAGAAGTACTTCAGTATCCTGCATATCATTCTTCTCTTCAGAAACAGCAAGAGCATGAGTAAGGATTCAAACAAAAGGAGGCCATTCTGTTCATAGCCAAGAGCTCCGTTTGCACTGACACATTAATGCTGTAACATCAATCTGAAATCAGCCCTGAACAGCAGTGATAAAATAACATTGTAATGAATTATTACTAGAGACAAGTCATTCCTGTTCTTTACAATCCACTCAGAAAGCACCGGTCAGCATTATTCTGCCACAAAGTGACCACAGGAGGCTGACTATGATATTCCACCTAGAGCCACGCCCTGGCACAATCCCCGTGGGCATTTAAATTGAGCCTTGACCCCTCTGGAAACACCGTGACCACTAGACCGCCTGCAGACATCTAAACAAACTTCAAAACAAGTATTGGGCAGAACACGTACTGCAGTCCCTGCATCTTCGTTCCGCATTTCCGGCGGAGGAACGATGGCTCAGGGGGTGGGAGTCGGGGGGGTATCTGAGCCGTGCACCCGTGACACAGGTGGTGCCCCTCGGGTGTAAGCCCCAGGGTGTACAGGTGACGCTTCTGGCAGTCACTTGTGTGAGACAGTCTGCCACATGACTGCCCTCCCAGGTACCCTGCAAGCACTTTCCACCTCACGTCCTCCGGCTGGCACCACACTATGATGCAATACGGCGCCAATCTCACCCTCGGCGGCCGCCTGTTCCCTCCAGGGCCATCCCTGTGTGCGACGGCGAAGCCCCGCCTGAAATCAGATATCTCCTGCTCCGTGTGAGGGGTGCACACGCCTGTGAATGTGATGTAGTTTTCAAGAGTCCCTGGGGAAGAAGCAGCCTGAAAGACTCCCCTGATTACACAGATTCTGCTGTCTCGTGGAAATAAAACTGCATATCTGCCAATACTCTTGCCAGTCCTAAGAGACGGGGTATTTTTAGTTCACTCTGCTCTCAATAACAAACAGCAAAACGGGCGTGAGGATGTATTTGCCTCTCAGTCTTCGGAAAACAAATTAATTAGAACAGGAAACAGAACAGGACTGAACTGAATGTACAGCAGCAAACATTTCTTGCTGTAGATACCCACTGAATACAGAGCTCCATGTCTACAAACCTGTGGTACCATATAGATTGCAGTTTTATTCGATTTTTTTGCTACTTTATTTATTTTGCATATATAGTTTCTGAAATTTCTCATTAGGAAAAAAATACATTAAAAACACTTTCTGCGATCTTAATGCAAAACAGCGATGCCACCTCTGCTCCTGACAGGGGATTCTGGAAAACCTTTTGTCTTTCACTATACTTTTAACTGAATCTGTGATAACGTCTGGTCACTAGGAACTACTACACCTGCTTTTCTGTCATCACTTTCATCCCTTTCTGAAAATGTCCGATTCGGCACAGGAACATCCAACAATGCCATAAACTACAGCTAGATATCCTGAGGCCTGTCTGAACTACCAGCCTGACTGTCTCCCACCACTCTCCTTCTGCTTGTGCACAGGTACACTCACACTGCACCTATATACAGCACAGCATACTGGTGATAGTATAGAGGATGTCAACACTAATGTCTGCAAAGGCTTGCATGTAACTATCAGAGCTGTAATTCTTGTGCATTAAAAGTCATATCAATTCTTGTTTTTTTTTTGCATTTCGAGATTGGATTGAAGATTTAGAAGGCGAAAAACAAAAATGAAATGCACATTGATCTGCTTGATAACAACCTGCATCCCAACATTTCCATGCTCATTTTCACATTTTGCTGGCCAGTCATATTTTTCCCAGCATTGCTACTGGGAATTTCCTCCTCATCGTCGTCTGACTGTGCAGACGTCAGTTTAATTACGTCAGGGCTAGTACTGCAACCCCACACTCACCTGGTCCATTTTCATCTCCACATTCTGAACAAGAGACGAAACGAGCAGATGAAAGGGCATCAAGCAGCCGCAAGCTGACAAACAGACTGTAAAAACACTCCTTTTCACTTTCTGAACTGGACAGCATGATGGGCAGCCATTTGATTGAGAAGGATAAAGGCAGCAGATTCAGAATCTGGGAACAACGAGCACAGCATGTTCCTTTGTGATCCCACAAGAACTCTCAGTGCATTGCTGGATAAAGTATCACCACCTGCAAGGCCTCCGAGCCTACAGCAACAGACTAAACAATTATTATATGTTGCTTAGAATAAAAAAAAAAAGAGTCTAAATCACTCTGACACTCCCCAGAGACTCCCTGGAGACTCCTTGAATAATGCAAATCTAATATTTTATAAAAAGCACTGAGGAGAATAGGCTATTTACTGTGATTTCTGCAGAAGGCAGGGTTATGCTTGGTCATCTGCTAAAAGAATAGTTCTCTTGTTTCAGGCAGTGCTCAAGGATTTAACTAGATCAGAGCTTTTTACAGCCAAACCGGTCCCTGAGCGCAACCTTGTGTATTCTCATTGTGCAAAGAATATTTAATTTATGTAGGTCAATTTGTGTAATGACTTGAAGATTTGATATTTTAAAAATTAAAGTAGATATGTTGTGTGAAGAGTGGCCTCCATACCACTTTATCCTCTTAAGAAAAGATGTACGTGTAAAAAGCACAGAATGAAGAATTACATTTAACCGTGTAAACTGCAGTGGATCACGTTGTGTTTTTGATTCCGAGATCTCTTAGTCATTAAGCATAACTCCTCCTGCACACAATAGCTTACAGTTCTGTAGCTGAGATGGGAGATAATGGCCACTGGACAACAACAGCCCAGTCACTTAAAGAGTGGAATTGTATGGAACTGACAAAAAAAAACATTCACTTCCCACACAGGGTTTGCAACAAAGCACCTAAATGATACTGCCAACATGTAGGAAAAAGGTTTTTTTCTCAGACAAGGTCAAGTTTGAACATTTTGGCATAAATGCAAAGAGTTACATCTGACACGGACCCATCATAGTGCATCAGGCAGTCACCACCAGCCCTGATGTCAGGTGTGCTGGTGGCAGCGCTGTGATATACGGCTGTTCTGCTCCTCATCAGCAGGGGCAGGGAGGCCTGTCAAGGCTGAGGGGAACATGCTGCAGATAGAACACGGTACTGGGAAATCCTAGAGGAGAACCTGCTTCTGACCTACACCTGGGACACAATTTCACTTTTCATGGGCACAGTGAGCCAAATCAGAGGGCCAGAGCTACACTGCAATGTGCAAATGTCATTGAGTGGGCCAAGTCAAAGTCCTGATTCTATTGAGAATCTGTGGAAAGACCTGAAAACAACTGTCCTTAAGCAGTCCCCAAACACTATGAGAGGGCCTGAGCAAATCTGACAAGAAGAATGGACAAACATTGCATAAAGCAGATGTGCAAAGTTGGTAGAGACTCGAAAAGGCCTGGAGATGAACTTGCAGCCAAACTGAACTCAACTGAAAAATCAGTTCATGGGTCTGAATATCGATGCAATCGGTATACTTAAACTTTATCTTACTTATTTTTTGCTGACTTTTACTGTAACTAATCTAACCCTTTTTTAATATTAAAAAAATAAGAATATTTACTATATAATATTAAAAAGTAGTTTTTAATGATGTATCAAGTTTAACAAATGGTTATACATCATTTTGTAATTCCACATAATGAGACACCATAGGAAGTCGCTGAATAATTTTGTTAGGCAACTACAACTACATCTTCAACTCCAGCTTCTTCAAGTTCAACTCTAATTACAACTACAACTTTTGCTTTTTGTAGAACAAGCAGCACTACATCCCCCAAGCAGCCTTGCATAAACTTGTCTCAATATTTGCTGGTTTATATTCCAACTGGACTAATTGCTTGATTGAAACCTTAATTAAACTAAACATTTGACTAATCAAATATTTTAGTTGTGTGCCTGTGCTGTAATGTTGCAGTATTCACATTGTTTATAAAAATTGCAAAGCACATTTAAAATATTTTACAGTTGCGGTACAGAAAGCTTTTTTAAGTCTCAACACAAAGGATATATGAGAGGATTTGAGAAGCCCTGAAGTAGGTTTCTGTCATTATAAAACATACACTACACACTAAGATGTTAATGAAGTCGATGATAACCATTACCTGTAATAAATGTCAGATTTTGGTCATACTGATGCACTGAATACTCTACATTTCAGGGTGTGCTTGAAAGCAAAAATTCAAAGCTCCTTAGAATTTTTCCAACATTGTGATAATACCACTTTGATCACCTTGAAACATCTAGACAGTCAACTGAAAAATGTGATATTTAAACTGATCCAATTAACATCTAGGAATATATGAAAATTGTGACAGCGTCTACACTATCCCATTGCCGAACTGGCTAAAGGAAAGCTACTGTAGGTGTCTGGAACATTAGTCTTAGTCTTAGAACATTAAAAATGAAGCTATGCTTCTATACATGAATGAGCGATCTGGCAATAATTTCACAATACATACAACAGAGACTGAACTGCACATCACAATCTGCGAAACTTCCTAATTGGATGGGGTTCAGTGATCAATTATTCTTGTATTATGTTCACTAACCTTTTAACTTTGATGAAAAAAAGGAAATGAACCACCTTTTCTCACATCGGTCATCGCAACATTTAAGTCATTTGCCTGTTCCACATAGCAATTATAAAGCTCATTTCAAGACTCAGAAACAGAACTTTATCACAACAGATAAACTCTTCTGAATGGTGACATGACAAACGGAAGTACAAGTCGAAATTAAAATGCATTGCTGTTGAGCACCAAACGTGTTCTGCATACTCTAAATTCAAGCTCGTTACTTTAAATATAATAACACTCAAAACCTGAGTAAACCTGTTTTAGGTAGTAACATCTGTAACGAATAACAAAATATTTTAAAGACAAAGAAAGCTGGCGAAATCAACATTGGCTTCAGCTCATTTATTGACGTACTCGTCCAAAAAACAGCTGTTTTATAACATTTGTAAACCAGAATACAAATGTCGCTAATATGGCGAATAACTTGGACACATTCATTGTCCCCTGTTCGATCGCTTCGATATACAAAACAAACTGGATTTTTCATCGCAGAATACTACAGGCCTGATGTAAAGATAATTACAAGATATAACATCGTTTTGATTCGTCTTGGTCTTTTGCTACATTGGCAGAATTCTCGTTAATTTCATAGCAAAACAAACGAGAACGGCACCTCGAGGAAAATCAATAACAAAGCACTACCCATCAGTGGGGCATTCAGAAACCGACAGGGAGACTTCACCGGCTGCTCCATTACTACTAGTCATCCCCGCCAGCACGTTAATGAAGTCCTTACGAAACTAAATATTGGGTCGTATCCGACTTGGAGCGTTCTCTTATTGCAAACCCCTGCGGCTCCAGTTGTACAATCTGTCTACAGAGTGTAACATTGCTGGGGCTGCGTGTTTCTGTTTTTTTTTGTTAATCCATCCTCGCAACACTTTTTTTCCCCCTTTTCCTCAAGTTTATTCCCTGTTATGCTTCTGTAACTAAAAACAAAAAAAAAGCCATTCAGTCCAACATTACTGCGCACTAAACATTCAATCCACCCCACGGTGTTTTTCGTTAACAGCTATAGCCTCGCACGCTGTTCAGCTGAGTCAATTCCCAAATTCGTCAATGTGTAACATCTGTGTGACACCGTGCGCATCTGACATTGCTAACTGCGCGCATATTCAGGGCTGACAGCGAGACTGAAGCGCACTCGGGCAGCTTCAGGACCTGCGGTCCCACAACGTGACTTGCTTGTCTGAGCCTTACCTATGCAGAGCTGGACAACATAGGCGTAGTAGGACCAAGCCACTATGATGGTGATAAAGAGGACCGGGATCCAATACAAAACTCTCTGACATCTCCGCTTTATACCGCCCGAGCCCGACGGCGCCATCTTCAATTTGGACACCATGAAACTAAGCTAAGTCAACAGCTTCTCCTCACTGCATTGGTGCTGGGAGACAGCGTCCAGCCAGCAGAAAAATGTGGTCGGGTTTTCCCTCCCCCCTTTCCGCTGTTCCAGATCCGGCGCTGCAGCTCGGCGCCCGGCTCCGGTGCTCGCAGTGTTAAGTGGGCAGAACCGCCCCTTCTCGGTTTGTTGCCATGACGTCCCTCGGATGCTGCCCCCCGCATCTGCCGGACAACAGCCACCTCCCTTGCTGCCCGCATCCTCTAGCTGCGACCAAAACTCTTTGCGGGGGGGATAGAGGAATAAAAGAAGGGGGAGTTTTTAAAATAAAAGCGTATGTGAAGATGCCGTGGTTTCTCCGAAATGTCTCAAGGCTGTCGTTTCACTATCAAGGATCCGGGGGAGCGTACAGATAGCAGTACAGTACTAATATTTCTTCACCTCGCCAAGAGTACGTTATTTTTACCGATGATCGCTCCTGTGGGACCAGCTCCGTTGCCTGAAAGTCGTCTGAAATGCACAAAACGGAGTGAGTGGCAGCGTTTCGTGCCCGGAACTGGACGATCAAGACGGCACGTTTTCTGCCTTCTTTTGGCCTGAGCGAAAAATGCACACAAAAAAAAAAATCAAAAGTGCATTTTGATTGACCTTGCTATGTACTCTCATTGCACTCCAAGTACAAAGTTAAAATGCGCTCAAGACTAATCTACAGAATCTGAATGCACATGATGCACTTACACTGTGCCCCAGCCTGAGCCACCATGATTAAACTTTTTCTAAACTATACATGACATGTATATGACATGACATGGGCCCAGGGGCTGGGAATTGTGCTTTGTACGGCAGAGTACCACCTCTGTCTCGGACAGGCCTGATACTCGACAGGGCCAAGCTAGAGACACTCAACTATCAGGGCAGTCACTGTAATACAGCTGTGCCAGAAGTCCTGGGTTGTGAAGGAGCTGTTACAGCTGTGTGAGCTATGGAACAAAACCTGAAAGTAAACATGAATACATGTATGAAATAACAGTTCAGTTCTCTTTGTGGACAAGTGGGCATATGAGTCATGTCCTCATATCCTAATATCCTACCAAACCATTAAAGAACTCCCAGGCAGGCTGTGTTTCAGAGGTGATTACAGAGGTGAGGTGTAACATCAGTCTGATCAGATAGTCCTAGATGACTGTGAAGATATGGGAAGTCTCAGCCCGCAGAATATGGTGTAGCTCTGGTGTGTGATAGTGATTCAGTGACTTTCTGTGGCCAGGCTTGGTTTATCTTTGTCCTCGAACCTCTCCCCGGGAATTCTTCAGGCGGTCCAAACTGGCAGACATTAGCCAGGTCTGCTGTTGCCTTCAGCGGTGTACCGAGAAGCAGGCGCTCCAGGCAATTCCATCTCCTGCGAGGCCCTTCACAACAGCACGCCGAGGGCCTTAAAGTCTTTAAAGCCCCCAGGAATGGAATCTCTTTAGTCTTGAACAGGGCAGACTGCGAGGAGACCTGCTTACAAGGGTTTTAAAATCCTCAAGGGCCCTGATGCTGTCAACCCAGTGGATTTATACAGAACGAACAAGAACCAGGGAAAGCACAACAGGCACTTGTTTACCCAGAGGAGTGTGAAGGTCTGGAGCAATCTGCCCAAGAACGTTGTTGAAGCCGATAACCCAGACTCTTTCAAGACATGGCTGGATGAGATCGAATGACTACTGAGTACCAAATGAGTACAAGGTAGTTTGGGCACACGGCATGCTCTTATGTAAGCTTTCCTAGGTCATATTCCCATAAAACATGGGACGCTCCTTAGACGTGGTAGAAACCTGAAATTAATTAAATTGTTCACTTTCTTCACACTGAGAGAGCACAAACCCTGCCCCTCTGTACTGCTTTAAAACTCAGGACACCCCCCCAGTAAAACATCAGGTCTGGTAGGTAACAGGTAACAGCAGTTATTGCTTATGGGTTGTCCAGCCACTTTGTTGGAGTACCCTTTGACCCCTGTAGGTAGCATATCTGACTCTCTATGTCTCTGTCACAGAGGCGCGATCACAGTTCCGCAGCCTGCAGCTGGCCAGCTCCATGCTTGCGTCCGAGGGACAGTGGGACCCACTGACCAGTTTGTTTATGGTCCAGTACCTGGTTTGGTTCAGCAGATGCTGCTTTAGGAGAGACAGCACATGAGGATGAGCCAGTCAGTCCCCAGCAGAAAGAGTTGTGAGGGTTTTGTAAAAATTGGTCTAGGAAGTGGGGAGCAGACAACAGTGAAGGTGTACGTGTTGTGTGTGAGTTTGAGTCTGGGGAACCCCTGGCCTTCTCGTCATAGTCCTTACAAGACACAGCAGCAATCTGCAGGATGCCGTGACATCCTAACAATAAACTATTACCCCACCACCTGTTTACATCTGGCGTATTGGATGTGTTCCTGAAAAAGAAAACACAGAGCTTTGTATTTCAGTTCATCTTCATCAAAATAACAACACCCAACGTGAACATGAATATCCTGTCCAATACTGCCGGAGATCATCTCCCAACTGTGCTCATGGAAAAGAAAAAACATGGAAATGGAATAAGTGAACCACATGACAGCAGATAAATACAGTTCTGCAGGGCTGTAATTCAGCTTCACTCGAGCAGAAAGACGAACGGGGTCCAATCTTTCCCGCATTCCTCATTCCGAATGTATGAAGACCATAAATCTGAAAATGTGGAAACAAAGTTTTGGGTTTTTTTTTAGTTTTACAGGCCTTGAGCCTTGTTAGACAGAAGTATCCCCTTAATAACAAAGACTCTTTTAACGGACTTTCAAAATAATTTATTCATGCAGAGAGTGCAACACACTTTGGGAGTAACATTCCTTTTTATGTAAAAGTGACAGTTTTATGGTAAAAGAAATGTTTAAAATGTTTAGCTGTCATGTTTTGCAGCATTCAAAGCATACAATTCACACTGCTTTGAAGGTGGCTACATGCGTGAGACACAGACCTCAACAAATATAAATGGTGAATATGAGAAATTAAGAGAGAAAGTATCAATAAACACTAATACTTAAAGAAGCACTTAAATCTATTTATATTTCCCCATTATTTGTCCAATTCTGTGTGTACAACCATGTGTATCCAACCCCAATATAAAATGTAATTTTGTCATGTGTACTTTTACCTGATAAATGTTTGTGCAAGAAAACTTTCTAATAGGTTTTTTAAGGCTGATGTTAAGAAAACATACAGCAGATATATAGCAGAAAAAGTATAGTAGCAGAGCAATATACTTCTGTGCCAATGAGCAAACCTCTGCACTCTTATACAAACTTATAAGCACTGAGGACTCTATTTTAAAACTAGAGGCAGAAACAATGCCTTAAAATATGTAGAACACAAATACTACAGCAGAATTGTAAGAATAAAATAAAAGCACATACAGTATACTAAAGTATAACTGCAACAATGCAAAAACAGTAGACAAATGCTAAAACACACTTTTAGTGTTTAAATGATAAAATCTCTATCAATCTGTAGATATTAGAAAATATGGTTATGTTCTTTAAATTGCATGTGCTCTTATACATGCATGCAAAACAATTTCAACAATATTTTAAGACTTGAGAGGAAATAAATATTGCATTGTAATAAGTGAACGTGCCGAGCCTCTAAAGCTGATCTTTAAGTGGTGATCTTTAAGCTCTCTGTGTGTGAGGAATGTGTGTGTCCTATAGACAGACTATCTGGATTTATGCTGGCTAAGCTTTGTAACTAATGACAACTGCCCTTGTTATATTGCATCAGAGCAGCAACAAGGCACATAGAAAAACTCATTCTTGTGTGGTTGTTTTATGTAAAAAAAAAGACTTAAGAAGTTTAATAAATCACTTAAACTGTAGCATAATTAAAATAAATATAATAACCACCGCGCCGGTGTTCAACATTCAGCACATTCGGGCGGGTCCTGAGCTTAACGTTGCTGCTGTAACTTTCTCTAAACTGACAGGGCTAGCCGGTACACGGAAAAAACAGCAGGCAAAAGGGTGCCCCGTTTCGAGACCCCCCAGCGGATGAGTTCAGGGGGATACCGCAACGAGCACATTTTCAGAAACGCTACAAAATTCATCAGAGGAGCTTCAAGTCCTCAGTTAGCTTTCTGTCTTGCCTGAATTTTAGATGCCAAAAGTGAGAATACGAATTTCGAGCTTGGACGTGTCGATTCTTACCATACCTTCAAATTAAAATCACGCTGCGATAAAGCACTATCTCTAAATGCTCCAAACGGATGTCACAATATTCTGGGCACATTTTCTGCTGGTAGTTCTCTTTACAAACGCCCTCTGCGGAGACCAACCCATCATCATCATTTGCAATCATGTAACTTGAGTAGAAAAGACAACTGCTGAAATCAAGCTTTGTGGGGGGAACGTCAAAATAATGTTCTCGCTTAACCGTAATTTAAGGTGTAGATATTTTTGAAGAAGATAGTTTGTGAACTCCCAGCGTAGCAGAATTGCACAGCTTCGCGCTTGAAGCCCAGGCGAGAGACTGAGTCGCGAAGCCCCGGGGTTTCGGCCGTCAAGCGGCTGCGCCTCCCGGGAGATCACAGTGCAAAGGCAACGCGCCCGTCAGTTCGTCTTGGGAAAAACCCGTCACACTTTCTTCTGAAACCTCCTCCACAGCTCTCCCACCTGTCTCCGGACTTGGACCCGCACACACGCGGCGAAGGCAGACGGTGTGCCCGACGGCTTCGCCTGGCGGAGAGGAATTTCACAGGGGGGGAAAAACATCATTATTACGAACCGAATGGAAGCAGTTTCGTTCCTACTATACCCCGTGACGGTCCCCTTCTGACAATCTGGCAAATTTGAAAATGCACATTTCTGGGGGGAGGGTCCTTTTAAACCCATGCTCTGGGCTCTACCTGCAAAGCGTTCGGCGGCATCAGGACGGGCAGTGGGTTATCTAGGGAGCGCTTGTCCGGACACAGACGAGAAACGCAGTGTCAGCATGACCGTCCCCACTGGTTTCTAAGTGCCCTGTGAGAACAGCACTCGCTGTTTGGGTACTAACGTTCCCGTCTGAAACGCTGGGATCATAAATACCGTTGTGCTGCCCACACGTAGTTGTAAATACTGCCTGGCTACGAGGGTGTAGAGTATATTAAGGCAGTAACCACATGTAATGCTGTAATATGGGAGTCTGTACTATGAGAAATAAGGTAGAGCAACCCGATTCGATTAATATAAGTGGTGAGAGATAGTAAGGTGAAATCTATAGGTAAATCAGAACGTCTTTTGGATTCTTATAAATGAATAAAAGTATGCACAGAGAAATTTGAAAACTATCCCAACGCTCTAAAAATGGAGCACAATTCTGACTTCAACATAAAGAACTTCTGTTTTCTAAACAATCAAACTTGAGGAACCAAACACGACCTGCGACAGAGTTCATGCCTTATTTATACCGGCTCTGGGAGTGATTTATTACTGAGAGCAGGAGGCACCTCTTTACCCAAAGGGTTGTGGGTGGGTGGAACAAGGCTCCTACCCAGCCCAGCTATTGAAACCGATATCCTGGTTTCTTTCATGGGATCAGTAAGCGACTGACTGTGAAACGGGCCAGACGGTTCGAAAAGGCTCCTCTCGTTGGTAACTGGTATGTGATGAAGCAACTAATGCATTTTTTTTTAAAACTTTCTGGTTCCTCCACTGCAGCAGAAGAGCCCTGATGTGCAACAGTGGTCACTGCACCCCCAGAACTGAGCTGACTCGGGCCTGGAGAGGAACACGGCGTTCAGGAACGAACTGAAAGCATGTTAAACAGCGGGAGGCCTCCTGTGATTTAACATGGGTGCAGAGAGCAGAATCGCTCACAAAGAGTACTTACTTATCTGCTGAGCAGCTCCTTTTTCATACAGGATTTGAAGGTAGTGTACCGCTCTACAGTTTTGTACCCCTGCACGGCAGAAGCATGGAAGAGCAGGACAGAGGCCAGTGATGCAGAGTGAAGCCGTGGTGGCACCGGAGACAGGCAGGGAAAGAGGAAAAGACAGGATCTCTTTCATTAACTGTGAAGCTGGCGAAGCACAGTGTTCATGTTCGCATTTCTATTGCATTCAAGGGTTAGATTTGGAGCACTCTCCTGCCATAGCACCGGCGGAGGCCCTTAATTAAGATGATGCAGACACCCAGCAGCACAAACGCAGGGCAGGAAGACCAGAGCGCACAGGAAAAGGTAACTGTCAGTGGGGCTCTTTAAGATTTCAAAGAACAGCTGTTGCCTGCATCCAGGTGTGATTCAAGAGGTGCAAAGACTATGCAGGCTCATTGCTCAAAGAGTCATGTAGCAAACTGCATCTCTCCAGAAATGAAAACCTGTCTGACTTACTATTGTCCTACTTCCCACCTCGCAACCCCTGTTCATCTGGTCTGCTGTCTGTCCCCCAAGGCCTTCTACTCCCTAGGGGTGACAGGGCCTTCTCCTGCTGCACCCCAAAGCTCTGGAGTCCTATCCTCAAGGATATCGGAGAGTCACCTGCCCCGAGCTCGTTCAAATCTAGACTTAAATCTATCTTCTTTAGAAGGGCTTTTATTTAAGTGGCTCTGAGCCTGCCTCTTTGCTTTCTTTCTCTCTTCCAAACTCTCCCTGTAACTCATCAGAATCTCTTTTGGATTCTTATAAATGAATAAAGCATGTATTGTATTCCAGTGTATTCCAAACCCTCACTGTAATTCATTAGAATCTCTTTTGGATTCTTATAAATTAATTTTGGATTCTTCTATATGTAACTGGTTAATTCTGCTACCTCTTCCCATTTTCTTCTGTAAGATGATTTGAGAAGCCACTTTTATAAAGAAAACGTTTATAATAATCATGCATTCCGAATCTGCGGTATTAGAAGCAGCCTTTCACTTGCAATAATTATCCCCACCACTAGATGGGAGCACAGCACCTTAAACAGGAACCGAGTGTGCAACATGCACAACTATTCTTCCTCTCAACAACACAACTTAGTCTTTGAGTGCAGAGATACAATTTTCTTAACTTTGGGAAATGCTTAAACTGGGAAGTGCTTAAAACATGATTTGTGGTTCAGTAAACCAGTATTTTTTCTCAGTTTCCTTTTCTGTAATTTTACAAAATAAATTTGCATTTGTCATTTAAAACAGGTAACACAGGTGAATTAAGTAAAAGTAAGATTAAAGGTGAGGTGCTATATGATGTTAAAAAACTGTGAACTCCAGAGATGACATGGTAAATGTGAAAATTATTATAATTTCCTGATTATTTTTTTGGCTAGGAAAACAAATCAGGTAACCCTGGCTTTGCAATTTAAAAACAAATAGAAATTGTGATCTGAATTACTATAAATTACTGCTGGTTCACTGTGCATTAACACCACGATTGTTTTCACAAGGAAGACCAAAGGAGAGGCTGGAGTAGCCTTGAGAGTTTGAACATCACAGTGTATCGAGGTTTAAGATGAGTGCCGGGTCAGAGAAGTGGCGCTACTGTTCACACCTTGAATGCATTCTGTGGATTATGGTTTTCCCCAAAACCCACTACAGACGTTCTCAAGCTGTTTACAAGATCATTACCCATCTCTCACCCATAACACTGTAAAATCAAGGTAAAACAAATGTACACAACACTGCACCACACATGGTCCATCCCTACCCGAGAACCGCGGTACAGTCTGTCCTTCATGATGCCAATGAACTCCTTGTAGCTCAGCTGGTCGTCACGGTCAACATCGAAGATCTTGAACACTGTGTTCACCAAGTGGTGCGTGAGTTTCAGTCCTGTGGCCACATAAACTGCACGCTTGAACTCATCTGTACAGATCACATTTAGAAAAAATTACGCAGTTTCATTTTGTTTTCCTGGTCCCAGAAGAAATTCAAAAACTGGAAAGCAGACAAACAACAAATTGCATGTTGTCCATCTGAGAAAGTACTCAGGACAGCTGCTTCACCAATTTATAGTAAAAAAGAACACATTACAGATTATGAAACACATAACTGTAAGAGCAACAGATTCGAACAAAAGCAAAATACGTGCAATAGCCATAACAAATCTGACAGTGAAAGACTGAAAGAGAAAATTAAAATCAAACCTTGACCGATTGACCGGTTTGCAAAGTTGTACATTTGCATCGCAATTGCAAAATCTTCCAAGTTGTTCAGGAACTGGAAAAATGATCTGAACTCATCGAATGTGATCCCCTACAAAGAAAAAGAAATGAAAAGGGAAAATACATCTTTAGATTTCTGCGTTCCATCTCTTACCAATTCAAAGGTTTTAAAATATTCATCACATATAAAAAATACTTTTAAAAGCTTCCAGGTTTTTAAGCCAAACACTTGTTTATACAATGGTATGACTAAACCTCCGCAGGTTAATGCAAGATCTATGCACCACTACAACAAAGAGCAAACAGACACACTTCCTGGCTCAAAGGAAAGCCATACGCTGACAGAATAAAAACTGTCTTGAACTAAGGGGAGTCAAGTATTTAAAATCCTCAAAGGTGCTGACAAAGCCAACAATTAACTTTCATCAGAAACAACAGAGAACCACAAACCAGAGGAAGAAGTGGAAACTATGTGGAAGTGCATTTAAAACTGAGACCAGGAGGCTCTTCTTTACACAGAGGGTAGTGGGAATCTGGAAGGAGCTACACAGCCGAAACCCCGGCTTCTTTCAAGACCTCTCTGGATCCTGGGATCGATTAGCTACTTGTAACCGAACAAGCTCGATGGACTGAAGGGGCCTTCTCTCGTTTGTCCCCCTTCCTATGTTCTTATGCACTTACAGCACGTGAAAATCTAAAGGTCAGAAGTCAGAGATGAATTTAAGGATTTTCTCCTTCACATTATCCCACCTCTCTTTTCTAAAACAAAACAAAAGTGGTCCCAGGTACTTTCTGTTAAAGGGAGAGAAGCAACACTTGTCCCCTACATGACAAGATTAGGGTTGGATTATTATACCCTGCAGCTCCCAGCTGGCAGCCCACTGGAGCTCAGCAGGTGTGAGCCTCCTGGGAAAGCTGAGGCTGCTGGAAGAGGTGTTAGTGGGGGCAGCAGGGGGCGCTCATCCTGCAGTCTATGTGGGTCCTAATGCCCCAGTATAGTGATGGGGAGACTACACTGTAAAAAGGCACCGTCCTTCAGAGGAGACTTAAAACTGAGGTCTGACTCTCAGCAGTCATTAAAAATCCCAGGGTGTTTCTCGAAAAGAGTAGGGGTATTATCCCGGAGTCCAAATATCCCCCAGGTCTTTACCCACCATGGCCCCTTAATAATCCCCCTCTCTGAACTGGCTTCATCACTTGGCTCTCCTCCCCACTGAGAGCTGGTGTGTGGGGAGAGGACTGGCGCACATTAGCTGCTATTGCATCATCTAGGTGGGGCTGCACATTGGTGGCGGTGGAGGGGAGTCCCCATTATCTGTAAAGCGCTTTTAGTGTAAGGAGTTAAGAAATCATTATTAACCATAGGGCTCTACTTTTGAAAGAGAGCTTGGCTTGAATTCTGATAGTAAATTAAGCATTTAATAGTTAAAGCTCAGAAACCTTGGCCCCTGCAATGACATACCAAATACTTCTGTTTTTATTTGTACACTTTTCAAGCAAAAACATAGATAATGATTAGCAGTGCAGTTTCATGGTTAAATATCAGATGAATGTAAATGAACTCAAAACCTGTATGAGTCTGAAATCTGAGCATTATATTATCACAGAGTAAGCAGCTGCTGCTGGCTTACAAAATAACCGATTTATGTCTAAATGGCAATAAAGCATAAAAGTAGAACAAGATAAATACAGGTACACATTTAAATCTATTTTGAAGAGCTGGTGTTACAGTATTTTTGTTTAGCCTAAAACACCTCACGCATGTTAGAATACACAAACAAAACCCGATATAAAACAAATGCAAGATTTCAAAAGAAACAACTAATCACCAAATTTTACAATAGACTTAAATTAAGATAAAGTCTTCTAACAAGACCTGTCCTGAAGGTAATGGCTCTTTTGATACATACTATCTGACACTGACCCCTTCAATATAAGCAAAACCATGCTAGGGTTTCATCTGAATGGGATGGTAACGCGTTAAAAGAAAAAAACCTAACAAATGATCTAAGGGTAGAAGATAACGCAGACTAATAGTTAAGGTACACAGAAGCTTTTTTTTTGTTCTCTACAAGCCAATCCGTCAACACTGCCGAATTGTAGCCATTTAAAAGGGTCAAATGGTTTGCAGTCTTTTCTAAGGCAGACTAACCTGATACTTGCATAAACACAAACACAGGGGATCTATCCAAAACAACCCATGCCTGAGAGATTACATGTAACACCAGCCCTATTGTTTGTCACTCATGCGTTTGTCCACCACTAAATTCTTTTATTGCCGAGACACCCTGCCGACAGGAGACATTCACTGTCCTACAAATGAGCTAAAGAGTTACACACAATGTTTTGCTATGTTTGGTGCTGAACTCTTTAAAAATATCTCTTAACCCAACCATAAGACCCACTTAATTATCAGCAGTTATCTACCAACAACCTGCTCTTCCGTTAGCAAAAGCCAGAAACTTCTTTGCATGAGAGTCAGTGGAAGGGGAAGAAAATAAACGGCACTGTTTTCCAATTGCTCATAGGGGCACTGCAGTATCCTGCCCTACAGAACAATGTCTCCTGTGGAAAACAAGACATTTAACGTTTTTCTTGTAAAAAGACATGATGTAACATTGCATCACGAAGCAGACATTAAATAAAAATACTTCAATTCAGCACCACATGTGATCTAATCCTTGTAACTGGTAGCTCTTGATGAAGATCCCAGACAGAATCTGAGAACAAAACTATATAGAGGTATATAATTAAGGGATTTTATCATAAATCAACAATGCCTTCACACAAGGGAAATAAATATCACAGCTGCAGCGATCATACAATTAAAACCTTTAACACCACTATTTTTATACACTTTCTGCAGTCATTAAGACAGCCAATAAAAAAGTCTCAATAGTGCTCTTAAATAGATAAATCAGAACAAACCTTGACAAAAACAGGCTGCTTTCAGGATGCGAATAATCTCTGCACACTACAGCTCCAGGCAAGAAAGGTGTTTGACAGAATAAGGATGCCTCATCAATGTGAAAAAAGGAAACTGTACCTTTTCATCAGGAATTCTTTGGCGCACGTTGTCCAGATAGCTGCTTGTGTTCTCCACATTTGTGTATCTCAACAGAATACGAGCAAAGTCTTCTTCACTAATGGTTGTCATCCCTTTGGAGTATGTGAGGAACTCTATCTCGAGAACCTCTGTCTGCAGATTGTCCATGAATCTGCAACATTGATGAAAACTCACTATGATCCCAAAGCAACAATACAACTATAATTCTTTTTCAGTCGTAGACAGCATCACTGTGTTCATCACCTCCAAACCTGAATTTACTCTGCCGTAGTTACACATTATAAAAGGAAGTTCCTAACTGAGTTTCGGGAGGGCAACGACAGAAAAGGCCAATTTCACACAGCTGTTCTAAATCACAACTATCACTTATTTTTATTAACAATTCTGTTGCATTAATCGCCCCTCCAGCCCATCCCCACCCTTACCGCTGCCTCTAGGGTCACTCGTCTCCCTCAGTGAGGGTCGGGCCTCCTCAGCCTGTGACCAGTAGGCCTCCCTCACTCACGAGGGTTAAGCCAGAACTTAAAATACTCAAGTACTCAAGTAGAGGAGTACACTGGAATGCTTCTTCACACCAATCTCTCAGGACATACACAGTACATCAGACAACACCGCACAATGTCGACAGCACGTGACAAACATCATAAATAACAACTACCCAAACAATAAATCCATAAATATGTTGTGGAGAACAATATGTAGTAGTGAAAAAATCACATGCAAAAAGTGCAGACGTGCAGAGGTGCCCTGAGTCTGAGGTGCTGTTGAGGATGTGCGCTGCAGTGGGATAGAAGCCGTTCCTGAGTCTAGTGGTCCGTGCTTTAACAGTGCGGTACTGCTTGTCAGATCACTGGGGGGGAGAACAGCTCGTGGGATGGTTGGGATCCTGAATGATGGATTGGGCTTCACTGGCACAGCGCACGGTGTGAATCTCACCGACTGATGGGTCAATCAGATGCTATAATTCTTATTAAACATTCACAAACAGCTGGTTCTTGGAAGTGAAGTTTTGTTTATATCTACAACAAAGTTATTTAGTCTTTCTGGTGCTCATATGGATGAGCGTAAAGAACTCTGACAACTTTAAATGGATAACAATGCGGCTTTTCTATAAAGCCTAACACTTAAAATCTAAATCTAAAAAAAAAAAGATTTTATGTTTTTCTGCACTTGCACTATGGGTATAACTGACATTTGAAACACTGCATTAGCTTTATTTCCTGTTTATCTTAAAAAATAAATCCACTTACAAACTCATATCAACTTTGTTTAAGTTCAACAATGTTGAAAATTGTATACCTGTAAAAATCATCAAAGTTCAGCTCAGCCCTCCCTTTCTTTCCAAAGAAATGCACCAACAGTGTCGTATCTATCATCATGTTCTCTTCGGCACGCTGTAGAAAGAAGAAAACATTTGTTTAAACAAACGCAATGACTGCAAAAAGAAAGGATCAACAAGTCATTGGACTTCCGCATTAAAAGAAGAGATACAGTTACGATCACAAAAGTAACATACAAATGCACTGTGTACTTTTGTTGCAAACATACAAGCACAGACAAAAGACAGGCGAAAAAGAGCAATCCATCAATCACAGGCAAATTAACTTATAAGTAGACTTCATGCACATATGCACAAAACATAAAACACACTATGATAAAAGAATTCACCTTTTTCTAGGTGCAAACTAAATGCTGGTTTGAACAAAATTAAGTCATATTTAAAGACTCAGTTCTGATTGTTTTATGTATTGTGTTTAGACTTCAGGATATGGCTGAAGTGCGACTATCCCAGGAAGAATGTGGCTCATGACCAGCTGGGTATAAATAAAATGCTTGTTATATGCTTTCTGTATGTGTTAAAGTCAGGGTTAAAATTCATTCCAGTTCCATATTGTTTTCAGTTCATTTTTACATATGTGGAACTGGAGTTGGATTAAAGAGGAAAGAACAACTGAAAAACTGAAATTGAAACACAGAAAGAGCATACGTGGATTAGGAGGACTGCGTTGTTTATTTACTAATGGCTTGTGATGCCCACACATAACACAGTCTCAAGCCTTTCAGCCTACAGAAGGGGCCCTGAAAGGCGCTCCCCAGTCTTGCAGGTTAATAAGTCGACAGGAGCTTTAGAAAAAGGCGAGTAACGAGCTGAGACCGCGCGGTCGTGTTCTCCATGCTCACAGCTGCAACAGAGCAACTCATGCCACACTTCTCAGTGCCCAATCACTGCTCTCTCCTAAGTGACCATTGCATTCAAGCATGCTCCTTCTATACCTCTAGTCTAAAGTCCTATTGTGGCAGAGTGTTTAAAATAAAGAAGAGAGACATTGTTGCATTGAGTTCTCAAACAAAAGGTTAAAGTAATGATACAACTTCAGAAATGGAGGCAAATGTGTAACATATAACACAAACTTAAAACACACATACTTTCAATGGGAATAAACTGTAGTAGGAAATCAGGCAAGCACGGCACAAGAACAAATGAGAAATGATTTGAATTAGTTTTTGTACAATTCAAAGCAAATCTTTTAAATTTTTAAAATATATCTGAGCCTCTTTTTCCCCAGAATCCCCTAACAGAGTTCAAATTCTGCTGAGCTGTATGCAGTTACAATAGGGACCTAACGCGATTAGAAAAGGGACACCTTGATCATCTGCAGTCAGCTTCCTTTCACTCACCCACTCATCCTGTATCAGTAAGTGACTTATTCCTAGCGAGGACTGCGGCAAACTGGATCCTATCCCTTTAAGCACAAGGTGTAATACAATAACGCACCCTGGACAGGACACCAGTCCGTCACAGGGCACAGGACAGGACCACACCCCGGACAGGACACCAGTCCGTCACAGGGCACAGGACAGGACCACACCCCGGACAGGACACCAGTCTGTCACAGGGCACAGGACAGGACCACACCCCGGACAGGACACCAGTCCGTCACAGGGCACAGGACAGGACCACACCCCGGACAGGACACCAGTCCGTCACAGGGCACAGGACAGGACCACACCCCGGACAGGACACCAGTCCGTCACAGGGCACAGGACAGGACCACACCCCGGACAGGACACCAGTCCGTCACAGGGCACAGGACAGGACCACACCCTGGACAGGACACCAGGCCAGGGGAAGTTTAGCAAGGCCTAGCCAGCATGTCTTGGGAAGGAAACTAGAGCACCGGGACAAAGCCAGTGTGGGTGGGTATAGAGACAACATGCAAAAGCCGCACAGAACACAACTCACAGCCCACAGTCGAACCCTGGACCCAGGAAACATAATGTTTGCAGTGCTAATCTCCCCACCTTGACACCTTAGCTTCATTTAACTGTATCAGAGAAGATCATCTTTGCGTTGAGGACTAAACTGAGATCCTTCCTTACCGCCTAGATTCTGCTCAATTAAAAATTTTAAATAATTTAAATCTTGTAACAAATATGATTTCTGCATCATGTACTCACAAACAAGTATGCTGTCAGACAATTGCACCAAAATGGCAGCCTTTAAAATTTTTAGCAATTTGTAAAATATTCCTAAAACATGAGCGATGCTTTTCCCCGTTCTCCTCATCGGGGCTCAGAGATGGCTCAAAAAGCAGCAATTACAGCTCAAAATAAACACTGAGAACAGGAAGACGTCTAAACTACTGTTTTCAATACTGTTTAAAAAATTCAATAAGACAACAAATAAAACAGGGTGCATTCAAAACCGTATGGGGAATAGGACGACATTGGGATGAACATAAATGAGGGGATTACATGAAGAGGTGAAAGAAAACACTCCTTTACAAGGATCTGATATTTAAACATGACCAGACCTCTGCAAGGTCTGAAAAGAGGACTTGGCTTGTGCTTCGCCTCAGAATGTCCCAGTAGCTCCTAGGGGCACAATCTTGAGCATCTTTTTTAAGAACCTGCAGAGGTTGTGAAAAGCATAGCAATTAGTAAAAAACATTTTACTGATCCTGTTTGAGGATTAAATAACTAAGGAATTCTAAAACAGAAACCAGTTAACCTGAATCTCACAAGAACCATTTAATCTCAATGCTCAGCAGGTAGGGGCCTTCTTCTTTTTAATCTGGAGGAGGAAATTTAGGCAGCAAGGAAGATGTTTTTCAAAAGAAACAGAAGGAACTGCATTGTTGCGCCTGAATTTCATCAGAACAACAAAGCAGAAGAGTGAGAGTGGCACTACTTTCAACTGTGCTAGCGACAATTTGTTATGCAAAATTAGTCCCTAGTTTGTTTTGAGTGAAGAGGTGACTCTAGGGACATAATACAGAAAACCTTCCTTATTTTAACATTTCTCCTAACTTATGTATCTATTGGATTTTTTCATGGCCACCACAGGCTACAATTCACAAATTCAGGAAATTTCCTGAGTGAGCCATCTTTTCCAAACTTTAGTTGGGACATCCCAGTTTTAGGTAGGAAATCGTGCATTAACTGTATCTCTTAACAACTGATCCGAGTCTATATCCAAGGAAAACCACTGCAACAAACTCTTAGCTACCCATGAAACCCAGAGGACGTCAAATTTTAACTGTGATTGTTAAGTATTTCAATTATGGCTCATATGAAACAAGACTCAAGAGTGACAAATACATAAAGTGGTTTTAATTCTATTCTACCCCACCCAGTCTGAATTTCAATAATACCATTTACAAAAGTACACTAGCTAGTACAGCTCATAGACACAGTGGCCTATACAGGCATGTGCTGTTTGTGGGAGGGTATGGCAAAAACCTTTACTGGTTTCTGTTTTCTTATTTGCATGTTTTAAATCCCCATCACTGGTATACTGATGAGATCTGAATAAGGTTTTTTGCTTGGATCTGTAAAATGTCTCTCTCACATTGAATTGCATACTCCTCTTCCTCTGGTTCCAGACAACAAAATAGTGCTATTGAGATCTTACTGTACTACTTGTTCTGAAACCCTGACACCCATCCTAAATGTCAGGAAAGCGCATGTAGGAGACATGTGAGGCTGGAAAATGCAATCTGTAATATCAATTTTCTTGTGACGGCTGAACTTTACATGTAACATAGTGCTGGAAGTTGGGAGGTTTCTGTAATATAGCCATCATTTAGTACGGTGATTTTAGAAGCAGTGCTCTTTCCTTCTTTAAGTGAAGGTAGATTAGAATAAGGGAATCCTTGTGTCATTACAAAACCGAATACTGTGATCTGCATAGTTAAATCCAAACACCTCTGCCATGTTCTGCAGCACCGCTGGATAAAATGGAATCAAAAACACTATTAGTCATGAGGCTCGGGACTGAGTAATCCTGCTTTCTAGATTCGCCATCAATGACTCACTGCATGGCGCAGGGCTCTGTTTCCTCTGAAATCCCCAGCTGTCAGAGAAGGGATCACAGGGCACAATCCCTGGAGCATGGGACAGCCCCTGAAACACTGAACAAATAATAACAGCGAGGGAAGAAACCAAACCAGAAGTGGCCATTCCACTGTGAGTTACTGGTGCTGCCCTGTTTGTGTCGATTCTGCAAAGTGCACGGGTGCTTTCATGTTTAAACAATACACCCCAGAGAGAAAACATCGCTGGCAGCCAAGACGTGAACTGCAGTACAGCAGTCCCCCGTACACATGTTTTTATGTGTGTTCCTTGCTTCGTTTCACAATATTTTTTCTTACTTTTTTATCTTTCATGCCTAAAGGGAAAAATGAAAGCTGACACACCTGATAAAACACTGTTCTTCCTAAGCACTTCATAATTTTCAGAAGAGACAGATTTATGACATGATCCTACAGCTAATTAAGGGAATATCCTTTAATGCGCAGTGATATTCCTATCTAGTATCATAAAAGCTATACATTTCTAATTATAATATATGGGGAAAAGCCCAACCACAATTTTAAAGGGGAACTCTTAACATGTAGGCATGAAAAGATTTTCTTTTTTTCTTCTCTAGTTTTTATGCCTGTTCTCATCTTGGGTTAGTTTCTTTTCTGGGGGGGTAGGGGGTGATAAAAATGAAAACCATTTGAAACAGGGCTTGTGAATCAAAACAGCCTTAGAAAACTCTAAAAGCCCTGACTTCAATATTCCATATCAGTTGTAATAAAGCACGTTCCTAAAGTTTAATGGTATATATGGGTCATGGGTCAAAATATTACAAAAGCCAAAATACCACTCCTGAAGAAAGTGTATAAGTGAAGCATGGGGGCCTGTCCACGTTTCTCTGATTTCACAGAAGAGGGCCTCTCAAGTTTAATTTAGGTAATATGCCTCAACGAACTCCATTTGACAGCAGGCAGGTAACATAAATCAACTGTTTTACAGTGAGAACTGTCCTTTGCAGACAATGCCCTTAAATCTCCAGCTATGTTTGACTGCATCTCCACTGTGTCTGAAGTATTCTTCGTTTTTGGAAATGAAGCGCGCATGAGGGCTTTTGAGTTATTTGAAACCTCGCTTTAACTTAATTTAAACACTGCAGAAGAAGACACGATTACCTCATGTTTGTCAAACAAGCTTCAATGGATGTGTGTTTTATGATTCACCCAAGCCCCGAAACCTCCTCCTTACCAAAGAAAAAAGCAATAATAAGTCCATCTATCTATCCATCTAATGTCCATCCATTATAACTAGGAGTCTATCCTGGAAACACGGGACAAGACAGGACCACACCCTGGACAGGACACCGGTCCATCACAGGACACAGGACAGGACCATACACTGGACAGGACACTGGTCCATCACTGGACACAAGACAGGACACACCCTGGACAGGACACTGGTCCATCACAGGACACAGGACAGGACCACACCCTGGACAGGACACCGGTCCATCACAGGACACAGGACAGGACCACACACTGGACAGGACACCGGTCCATCACTGGACACAAGACAGGACACTCCCTGGACAGGACACTGGTCCATCACAGGACACAGGACAGGACCACACCCTGGACAGGACCACACCCTGGACAGGACACCGGTCCATCACAGGACACAGGACAGGACACACCCTGGACAGGACACCAGTCCATCACAAGGCATAAGACTGGACAGACCCCTAAAAACCAGTCCATCAAGGGACAAATGAAAGGACCGCACCCTGGAGAGGATACCAGTCCATCACAGAGCACAAGGCCCTACACAGGATGCCAGTTCACTTCAGGATCCACATGCACAAAGGCACATCATTTATCAATATAAACCTAACCAGCATGTCCTTCCTTGAGAAGTCTTTGAGAAGTGGAAGGAAACAGAGGCGGCCTGAGAAAACCCACGCAAACAAGGAGAGAAGACAGAAGCTACACAGAAGGCACCCTGGTCTGGACTCAAACTCAGAGCCAAAGAGCTGTGAGGCACCTTGCTGTCTTTGTGCATAAAATGTTTAAAAAATAAGGGTAGAAAAACAATTTATTCTTCAGCTTCCTAGTTAACTATTGCTTTACGTTCTTGGCTTTTAATTAGTTTAATGGAATGTTATCAAGTGGATTTGGATTTCTATCCAGCTGTGGCCTGTGCTACTCAGGTAAGCTGTGAGGCGTGACTACAAATAAATACTTAAGACTTCCACTACTACCTTGTCAAACTCGTTGGGCAATAGCAGATTAAGAAGTTTTGGTTAAATAAGGACTTGGAAGATCTTCTACATTTATAATCCATACAAAATCCAGTTTTGCTCAGGAGAGTCAGCTTTCCAATGGGACTACCTTTCTTAGGGGACCACATCTTACTTCTTCCAGCTGTATACATAAGTACAATATATACACATCTTAAAAGTGCAACAAAACGTTGAACAGAGTAAAAACCATACTCCACAAGCTGTCAGGCATGACACTTTCACTGTATTTTTAAAAAGTATGATAAATTTAAACAGACACGTTGGCCGCACATGGGATAAAGATTTTGCTGGGTTTCATTCATTTTCAATACACAAGGGCGCATTTTTTTCTGCTATGGTTCGAGGCCACCAGTATTTCAGCAATTAAAAATCTGCCTCAACAACCTGATGGAGCACCTTGAGATTAAGTGCTAATTGTGACCATAATAAAAAAACAACAGATAAATAATAAAAAAATAATAAATAAAAACAGATAATAATAAAAATCAGATATACATAGCAGAGCTGTCAAAATTAAAAAATCAACTGTATTCCATTCAAGTTGTGTAACTTCTTTCAAGGGAAACATTTTAAAAGCTTTAATAAGCCTGACAAGTTTCAATTTGTGTCATTCTGGCCCACAAGCTGACATCTAAAAACAAAATCGATAAATCTGGAACTGGGGAGAAAACACCCAAACCCACAAGGTGATTCAAAAGGCACTGGAACAAGTAAGGAGCCGCGAGTAGCAGGGAACCAGAAAAGGCAGGGAAGGGTTTCTCAATACCTTGGGGAAGAGAGCCATCGCAGCAGTGACTGCAGAGCGGCTGCAGCCAGGCCAGAACAGCACCCACTAGTCACAAAGTGGCAGCCAAACCAGAGTCTCCTCAGCTCGCCTGGAGAAGATGCTGGCTTCATTTTCAAAGAGCAGCTTCACTGTCTTTGATGCGCCCTCAGCGACCCTCAACCCTCAGGTGAAGTCACAGTGAGTTTTGAATCACCCTACACATTGCTCGGAAAGAGTCACTTCAACTTTCATGCGAGTTTTGCTTGATACCCCCCGCCCCTCAATTACAGTACAAACAAATTACAGTCCTTCTAAAAATCTGCATTTTAAGAAACAATTGCACTCAGTAATGGAGAAATACCATGCTGGTGGGATACATACGCTGCTG
Organism: Lepisosteus oculatus; assembly: GCF_040954835.1. NCBI lineage: Eukaryota > Metazoa > Chordata > Actinopteri > Semionotiformes > Lepisosteidae > Lepisosteus > Lepisosteus oculatus. The sequence continues at coordinate 76,820,407 of NC_090696.1, forward strand.
ACAGGAGCATACTGATATCCATAAAGTTGCAAATTCTTACACACAGAAAAAGGAGGATGCAGAGTCAGATTTCAGAGAGCAGCATGCGATAAAAGGAAGAAGAACAACAGAACATGTTAGGACACGCAAGGCAGTCGTTAAACAGGCACAGTATTAACACACACTCTTTGCCTTAAGCCTTAAATGCAAACATATTCATTCTCATCATGTTTGAGTTGCTGCAATTTATCAAAGATTCTGATGCGAAAGTTAGCAATTGAGGTGCAGTAAAATAACTGTATCCAAATAAAAAGAGGTCACAATTTCCCTTTGCGAAGTACAGATTGGGGGCTTCTGTCAGTTCATTATCTCTTTCTGGTCTGCTTAGCTGTCTTTGCTTTTATAGTTTTACTCCAGTTCCTGCGTCTTTTCCATCTATAAAAATATGTTTTTAGGAATGTCACTTCCACGGAAACGTGGTGCATTTTAAGCTCATCTGAATCAATCTTAATCATTAATAATAAGTAAACACGGAATACTTCAGTAAGTCATTTGAAAATGATTTATGTTGGGGAAATAAATCCCATACCATCAGTTAAAAAGCAGATGCAGTAATCATTACTGGACTGTGTGAGAGTAAAACAGAAGCTACTCATAACCATAGTTAACCTTGTCATAATCAAGGTCATCTCACTGGAGAAAGATTCGTTTTCAGTGACTTTATATCAATCAGAAAATAAGGAACTGAATACTTTGTTTGAGACTCCAAATAAGTAGCATTCAATACGCTGCATATAACACAGACACAATCCTCTTCACAAGGGAAAGGCAGATCTCCTTTTAACACAGACAAAAGGAAAACATGAACGTTAAGTGCTGTCAGAATTGTAATTGTTTTATTTGTCTTAATGTTGTCTTATAAGTTGAAGACTTGAATTTTATAATATAAAAAAACTTAAGATTAGATTTGGGATATTTAAATATCAAATTTATACTAAATATAAGGTTTTGTTCTCTGTCCACAGCAAAGACACGTTTTCCAGTAGAAAGTGCTGAGATTCACTGGACTCTGAACTCCAAGTTTGGTCACAGGCATGTCTCTACTCAGCAGCTGGTGTTTACACGCACATGGATGTGTATAAACATTTTTTGCTAGTTAAGTACGCAAACCTTACATTTTGGCTTAAGTTGTAGCAGATAAATGCTCCACGAATGTATATATTACACCCATCACAACCCCTGACCTCATAAACATGGAATTTTGTAAGATCTGAGACAGAAATCTTCAGCAACTTCAAATTAAGTCAAATATCCAACTCTATAATATAATTTCCTATGTACTTAATGTCATGAAAAATTAATCATAGCCTGTAATGTGCATTTCTTGATAAATACTTACTTTATTATAACTTTACATTAATTATTCCTTAATATCAGCATATAATTTGTTTGGACTTACCATTGATAAAAAAGTACAAAGAATCACCTATTTGTTACAAGTCAGTGTTTATAAATGTTTGTAAATAGCATATGCTGCTTGAGGTGTGCAGATGCACACACAAATGTTTTTTTTTTATAAATTAAAGTAGACCAGGCTCCTATCATTTTAACATTAAGAACAATATCTAACTTTGTTTCCTAAGTGAAATCCTTCCTTCAATTGAAATAGAATTGATATTTAATCTCAGTTGTGACAAGAATATACTCTGAAATGTTTGGAATGCCAAAGATATATACTGAGGTTGTTTTTCTTTTAAATCTACTGTGACGAATTTCTCCTTCTGAAACTGAAGTCAGGGCGGAGTGGTGGCTCTGTGGCTCAGGATCTGTGTCTGTGGCTGGAAGGTTGCCAGTTCAAATCCTGTGGCCCCCAAAGGAATCCTACTCCAATGGGCCCCTGAGCAAGGCCCTTAACCCCAACTGCTCCAGGGGTACTGTACAATGGGTTTTTTGTCGATTTTCCTCCTGCACTAGACACACTCGCTAGGAGGTGACTGTGAGCGTCCTTACCAGCAGGGCAGATTTCTCAGCATCACCTCTGCGCTCCTTCTTCTCATTTTTCTTGCGAAATATTTCCTGTAGCTGCGTGAGACAGAAGTCGCTCATGAATCACCATTCACGCAAAGTGCTGTAGAACACATCTAAAATCTACCTCAAGATCAAACCCTGCCTGGCGTGCTCTTTCCCGCTTGAACTACAAAGAATTATCCCGAGAGAGCTGTGATGAGGAAAAGGGCTCATCACAAACACAGAGAGAAACAATGAGTCCTGTTGGAGAAATGAGGAACATCAGCACGTTCAAGGCCCCCGAAGTTAGTGATCCTCTGAAACACAGGCTGATGCGCCAGGGAATGTCAAGAGCGATTCCTCTTTCTTGATACGGATATCGACAATTATAAAAGCCAAACTATACAGAAAAAAGTTTTCTGTTCCTGGGTTAATGTACCATCACCAAAAGAAACTTAGAAACACCCATTGAAAATTAATGACAAGCACATTTCTACAAATGAAACTGCACTAGGTGCAATGCTTCCATCAAAATAATTAGTAGAGAACCTAAAGGTTCATTTTTCACTTTACCAATCACTGAATATGATTTTTGTTTTTGATAAAGTAAATATTTGCCCCCTGGTATGTAAAATGTATGTATGGCTGTTTATCGTCCATCTAAAAAACTAAAAGCAATAATGTGAACTTAGCAATCCTGCAGTGACAGCACAATAGTTAACACGTTCATAGCAAGCAGATTCAGGAACAAGAATTAAAAAATTAAAGAAAAAGGGTTTGAGACGTTCTGAGATCTTAGGCTAACACCGAAAGAATGATCTTTCAGCAAATAGGAATGCGAGTGGCGGATGTCAGGGAACAACACAGAGCTGTTCCAAGATGCAGAGTCTCTCTGCTGCCCAGGCACATGGTACGATCAGAACATTAAAACATCAGAAAATAAAAGCCGACCTTTTAAAAAGGTAAAACTGTGTTACTAAACAAAAAAGCCATCTTCCAAGCCTGAAATGGCTGACATATCCAATCAGAAAGGATTTACAATTAAATGTACAATTAAATGAAAGTCAAGGATATCTGAAAGTGTTACACGTTTTTTCACTGGAAAGCTATTGACAATTTTAGATTTCAGTTATCCTTACTAAGATAAGATTGGTGAGAAGCAATTGCAAAGTGCTATACTGACTCACTTACATCTATTTAATCAAAGGTTTGCATAAATTAAGTTTTAAAACGCAATGTTTTTTATGTCAAAACATAAAAAAACAGGTAACACAACAAAGAAAAACGCTGAAACTAGCAAAGTACTTAAAAGACACTTAATTCTTTTCAACAAATGCAAAAAAGAATGAACACATAGTGTGAAAACATCTGTCCATGTCAAATTCACAGAACTGACCTTTATTCAGATGAATATAATTTGTTCCATATACTGACTTATTTTCTTCCTTGACATTCAATCTGAATGAGATAATTTGCCCCAAAATACAAATTCTTATTAGATCCAAACAGTTAACAAGTTTTAGTCCATTTCTAGAATATATTGCATGGCTGGAAGACAATTTTAATCATTTTAATTTGGTTTGCCAGTTATGATTTGGACAAATACTGGTAAGATGTCGGCATTGTTCAAGGACCCCAAACCACATTAATGCAATGGGAAATTCTCAGGTTTATCACACTGTATCATCTCCCATTAGATGAAAGAGGACTAGTTAAAAACAAGTTATCACCAAGTATTACCCTGTATGAATTAAAATTAAAATAGCATACATACCACTAAAAACTCCTTTTTATCCACCATCTGATTCCCATCGGCATCAAACATATTGAAAGCTATTTTAAAACCCGCGTGAGGCTCTAAAAGAGTAAAAAAATGCAAATGAGCAGAATAAATCTGGGCAGAACAGGAGCAAGTTCAGCCAACTGACCTAATAGAATAATCTAGGATTGTATTTTTCCAGGAGCAGGAGAGCAGGCAAATCATCAAATGGTACTTAAAAATATTTTAACTTTAGTTTCACAGCCAGTCTCTTGCACACTTTGACTTTTTACTTTGTACTTTTTAATTTGAGTATTAAAATAATATATTTACATAAATATTTCAGATAAACATTAACACAAGAATCATAGGATCATGGTTTAAACATTTATGAATACAAATAGTTTCTGGTCTTTGAAATAATAGGACTACAGAAGATGAAAAAATATCATCACAATTTCAACAGTTGTTTTTGGAAAAAAAAAGAGAAATAATATAATTGAAATTCTGATCCTGGGACTGTTTTATTAAACTGATTTTCAAACTTAAGACTACAAAGCTGTCAGCATGTTATACATGAAACTTCACAACATTACAAAGCTTTGCAGGTTATATATATGAAACATGAAAATTTGTATAGAAGATTTTACAGATACTCACTTGTCAAGATGCAAAGAAGAAACAGATATTCAGTGTAAGCAATGATACCTAAAACAACAATCAAATGGTTTTCCAATCAGTGCATATTTCTCCATAATATATTTCTCTTTTATTTTACAACAATATGCACACAAAAAAATATAGTGGTGTTTAGATTTAGACTTAAAAGGGAGACACTGAAATGCTTTTATCCAGCAATACTCTGATGCAATGCTTAAAATACTTTTCAAAGCTTTTGATTGACTACTTTCTTCAGATAGATAAAATCCTCTTAATGGTGGTTAGGTGTTCTCTTCACACAAATGGAGGCTTAACATAAGTGACCGTACGCAGACACAAACCCAAACAAAACTGAGCAGCCCTGTGGGTCCTGTGGTACCCCCCCTGTTCCGATAATGAGGTGTAAGACATTCTTTAGCCATCTGTCACCGATTTGGAGTTCATTATTTAGGACCTGGTTTTTCTTTGTTTGATACAACTCCCTTTGTTGCGGGACAAAAGAAAAGGAAGAGCAACTGTCAGAGAACATCCCTGTAGACCCAGGAGATGCTGTACGAGGCAGACCCTCAAAGCATTCTGTCCTCTTGTTTGCAGTGGAAGACAGTGGCCGGGGCAGAGATAGTTCTGGGTGGCTGCTCTGAGTGTTATGGGAGAAAGGTTCTGGAATGGCTATGGCTCCGTAATGAAACAAACAGGAATTGACTGTTCAGTCTCTCCTGGCCACACCAACAGCCAACAGATTGTATTTTTCATCTGTTGTGAGATAACTGGGAACTGTCACTTATTTCTCACTCTTTCCCTGCTGTACGCAAGTATTACCAAACATTACTGTTATTTTATCCCCACATTCCTTTTGATTCAATAATATTGATCCATATCAATATGGTGTTCAGAAGATTTGTCTGAAGAATGGCATACTAGATAGATTCTACCTATCACGGTTGTTTTTTCTTCCATTAGTAAAGAAATTCTCTATGAATCACCTATCTAAAGACGGAAAGCCACTCTCAGTATAACTAAAATTTATTTTTAAGCTTCCATAAAGCCGAATTTATGCTTCCGGACAGCCAAATGTAAAAAATAACGGTTCACGTTTTGTCTGTTGCAAGTTTGTTTTTACCGAGATAAAAAATCTCAACAACAAGGAAAATGTTTCTTTTAGAATTATTTTAGACACGAAAAGGGGGAGTAGAAGAACTCAAAAGGACTTGAAAGATTCCAAGTATTCTTCATAAAAGTCACAAAACTTCATCGTTAAAAGGAAAAAAATAATTTCTGAGCAAAGTCCCCTATAATACCTAAGACTGATACAAACAAGAAATTCCACGGAACGCCTTCTCATAATGTGCCTATGAGTGAAATGTAATTCGAGGCCACTCTTAGGATTCGCACTGACCGCAGTGATCACACATGGGCACAGAAACATGTCCCAACGCTCCAGAGTTCAAACACTCCCCTTCGGTTTCCAAACAGCGGCTTTGTTCACAGATCAATCCCATGCTTTCTGAGGAGCTTCGCTGCTCAGCGCTAGGATTATCAATCCTAATCCCAGGATTGGCACTTAGTTTGAGTCACAGAAAACAAAGGGAAACAGAACCAACCCAAACCCTTGAAGTGTTTAACTTCGGGAATTAACTCCTCACACAGCCAGAGACTTCAGGGTGTTTGAACCTGCACTCGGTAAAGGTACTCCTGTATCAATAAACACTATTTTTAAATCCCAGTGTGTAACACTGCATTAAGATCAATGCTATTCTCATTTACCCGTATAGTGAATATTGGTCTTTTCTATAGGTCTGTGCGCGCATAATGTGGTTTTCTTAAAAACTGCATGTCTGTCCGAATATCACCGGGGGAGCCATGATATAATTTCCAGTGACAAAACATTCTCTGAAAAACAGTACTTAATTAAGTCACCAAATAATTAAAAACAGAATACTTCTGTGCAGAAAAGAAAACTCAAAACAAGTTAAAGGGATGAAGAAGTGAAATAGCACAATGGACAAAGAAAGTTCACATTGCGTCTTCTTTTTGCTTTTTATTTAGGTGTGGATTTCCAAAAATACATGTATTAAAATACTCATTGGTGGGGGAAATGTCCCTATCCCCTAATTGCAGGGTTGTCATCAGGGTTTACTTTAATGTCACCCGTTGTGTGGTATGTGTGTGACAAGCTGCCAGAAATACACAAAACAACAGAACAAGGCACTAGGAAGTGGAACTCGTAGAACTCTGTTTTTAGATTACTCTGGCATTGAGTTCCTGAAAAAGCTGCAGTTACAGTATCACCCCCTAAACCAAGGACTCATCCCCTTGCTGCCCTACTGCCACCCAGCCACACACACGTGACCGAAGCCATGCTTACATACTGTCTACTCTACTGGTAATATTCCAGAGTGAACTTCCTGAAATCAAATTAAGTGGAAAAAACACAGTGCACAGCAAAATAATTATTAACTTCTGTTCTGTGTCTACAATGCGCATGTTAGGTACTTCATTGCTTATCTTAGAAACAAAGTTGCTACTGTACATTTCCGAAAAAGGAAGAGCCGAGATTTTTCTTTGATTTTCCCAGTGACTTCCTGGTAAATCACTGGCGCATTAAATGTGAGGATTTGACATTCCCGACATGCCGTTTTATAAGATGAAGTGAAGGATGAGTACAGGATGAGAGATCCCGATATTGTCAACCTCTCAGGATAAATCCGTCTTACCCTGATCATGCAAGTTCCGGAAAAGTTTTGACGTTCCTTTCCACACAGGAGGAGTTTCCGAGAGGATCTTCTCCAGTTCCTTTGAAAGATAAAGAGACAGAACAGTGCAGACCAGCTGAGGGTGTAAAACATTTTGAATGAGTCAGGTGTTAAAATGGATTCAGTCACACATTGCTGTGCAGTATCTTCATGAAAACAATAACACAAGTTGTCGATTGGATAAAAACTAATCTCAAGATAATAAAAAACAAACCTAAAGTGACAAAAATAACATGAAACAGATTGTTATTAACTGTAATTAAAACCATTTTGCCAAAGAAGTTCAACACTGTGTATTTTTAACAGATTTAAATTTCATAAAGGCCCACAAATCAGTCACAGCTTGACCAGTTACTGTGGTGTAGTAATGCGCCTTTTACTTACCTGTTTAGAGAGTGATTTCCAGTGCCTCTTGCCTACAAAAAGACACACGTTTTAATGCAAAGTAAAGTGATTTTAGCAGTAAAAAATAGCAGCAATTTTGGGCATTTAAATACCATCTTTCACTATATAGCAAACCAATACAATAAATTTGAGAACTGACCCTCTCAGGCATAAGTGGTTACTAAAAACGAGCGGGGGAACATCAGAACCACTGACTTAACTAATGATTCCATCCACACAAAAAGTGCTGAAAAGATTCCAAATCTCTAAAACGAACAGAAGTGTGTTTTCTGCAAAGAATGTGTCAATTTGTAGCAGCAACGTTTTGAACCATTTAATCTAATTTAATTATTAATATGTATTCCAATTAATTGCAAGTCAAACCCATTTTTTATGAAACCATGTGATTGTATTTGCAAAACACTGAATGACATGGAAAACATCACAGCACAGTGCTCAAAGGAGCAAAACGCATTCAAGTGTTACTGGATTTGGATGAAATCCAAACTCGTCTTCCTAGCCAAGCTCGGTCTAAAGCCATCTTCAAACCATATTTAGAAAGGGAGATAACAAAGCTGGAATTATTGTGTGACTGGTGCTCAGTGCATGTTAAAAAAGCATGCCTTAGGATGCTTATTATGGCAGATTGTGCTCTCAGAGAAAAAATGGCAGTAACTAGGAGACAAAGTAGTAACATCTCGTCATGATTTAATCTACCTACTATATTAGGACAGCAGAGAGATAACCAGAGGACTCAAACTAAACCAAAAAAGTGACTGCATCTGTAACATAAACGTGTGCCAATGGCTATAGAAATACTGTATCTAGAAAGATACATGGTACACATATCATTTAGATACATAGTGGATTCAAGCAATCAAGGCCAATCAAGGGAAACTGAAAAAATGCCAAGTCTGGTAAACTGGAGTTTTGTAAGATTCAAGGAAATGGAAACTTCTGCAAGACCAAATAATCACAGAAACCTGAAAGAACTATGGAATTTCTTTGCAAATAAAGTCCTTTCTCTTTATAATGTCATGCGAGACCTTCATACATTCCCCCTCACAAGCACAGGAGGATTCGAAATCAGACAAAACTGAAATGAAAAAGTGAAAATGTCCGACTGAAAACACTTAGATCTTCATTGAAACCAAATGCCACAATGAAATACACCCATCTAATCTCCTGTTGAGCATTCCAATATTCAATAAAAACCTTACCTCAAGAGATAAGATACAGCAATCATAAAACACGCTCAAGTGCTTGTTGGTTAATTAAACTCTTTGGCCTATCGCAACTGTCTGAAGATAACAGTGACAATGACCCTACTCTTGACACACTAGGAAGGCAGTTGTGGATTATCTCACTGATGGTGTATTACACTGCAACGTGCCTTGTCTGAGTTTATGCGGGTTTATGTGGTTGTTTTTTCAATCAGTGAAGTCAAAAGTCCTGAAACATATAACTTCTAAAGCCATTAAACACAATGCCTGACAGAATTTGTGTAACAAAAGTAAGCACCACGTAGACAATGACCAAAAAATATGTCATGGCTTGCCAAAACTTAACTTTCAAGTTTATATTACATTATTAATTACTTTTTAAAATCTAATATTTTGATAAAAATGTTTATTTTCTTGATGATAATCCCTTGATTTGTACCATCAATACCATTTATACCATTGAAGTACCAGCAGCCCCACCTGGGAGACGCACAGCGGCCATTCTGCACCAGTAACCCCACCTGGAAGACAGCAGTGTTTGAGCCATCTGGCTTACAGCACTGGGAGGTCTCTGGTGGCAAAAAGTGGAACCGAACCGGCACTCTCTAGCTTTTACAGTTCACTTACAACTCAAGATCCAGCTCTGTATGTTTTAATATTAAAACACTATTTTTTTAAAAGAAAAGGTTTCACAGGACAACCGTCATTTAACATCCCTCCAGATCCCCAAAATTAGATGCCCCAAAACCAAGCATTTCAAGTAGAAAAATTGTTCTTATCTAAATAAAAGGCATTCATTTGTGTAGTACTTTGAAAAGGGATGGTTTCAAGGTTTGAAGTCAGAACACATTTACCAATTTAAGCTTTTTTCTAAAGAAAGAAATGTTTACAAAGGTCTTCAACATTCCTTACTAAAAACTTTACTAAGCAACACTAAGAAAGCCCCTGACATCACAAGTTTGTAATGGACTCCAGGAGAAAAAGCAGGATATATTTAATCCTTGACAGGAAAACTGATACATTTCCAAGCAATGAACTAAAAAACATTACTTTTCTAGGTCATTTATCTATCTTAAACAATGGTCTAGAAGTGTTCTGGTGACTTTCCCAAAGAGGAGAACCATTTACTCGCAGTCCCAAACATCTTAAGATTATTCCTTATTTACTGTGGCTGCTCTACAGAGAGACTTTAAAAAGAAGACAGTTTACACTGGCAAAGTTTAAAACCTACACCATCTGAAGCAAACAGACAAGTCCTGCACAATCCCTCCAGGATGCACTTTTCATCATAGCAACCAGCTTGAAGGAACGTCAGAAACACCAACTTCAAATAGTCAGCAAGCATTTGAGACTAAAACTGCCTGCACAAATGACAGTGAACTTCAAATCTCGAAATGATCTCGATGTAACGTGACTTGAAAATGTTCAGTCAGTGTGATTAGGATGAGATCTGCATAGATGTTTTAGTACTAGAGAGGATAGCACTACATCAGAATGGCTATTCAGCCACAGTAGGTAGAGATTCCTATTACAAAGAATGGTATTTAAAATTTCACAGTGATTTATGATGTTGGTATGAAAAGCAATAAATAAAAATGCATAAAAAGTTATTTCTTCCACTGTTGCTCTTAAACAGTATGTACAGTCACATTGCACGTGCTCTTTTTAATTCTTTCATTTACTTGAAAAAACCATGGCTGCATCATCAAAGACCATTTCCCATTTAGAAATGCAATTTCCTCTACCCATTATAAAAGTTATTGTTATATGAGAAGCACTTCCTAATACATTTAGCAGGAGATCCAGCACAGTTCCTCTAACTTTTAACACCGATGGCACTGTGCTTCTACTCTTCATATATTAAAAAAAATTACATGAAGACCTGTTCTGGTGAACTTAATGTTTTGTGCACATGATGGTTTAAATTAGTTGGGTCTTTTTACTGCATTCACCCAACAGGTTGGTGCTTTCCTATTAGTTATCTTCGATGGTGTATTTTACTGGCATGGTGCTGTTCCACAAAGACCTGACAAAAATCATAGTAAACGTTACAATTAAGTAAAAAATAAACACTGGTGCACAATAAAACTTAGGCAATGAAGTTTCTAAGTGCTCTGGAAAAGGTACATTACCAAATATGAAAGGCCTATAAGCTTCTTGTTTCAGGTCAGCACATAAGATCCACCCCCACATTTAGAAAAGGTGTAAAAGATGCAGTAAATCCTCGATATATGGCACATATACCAAGCACATTCGTACAGAATTGCTAAATATTGACTTTGAGAAGAAAGGAAATAAAAATACCCTTTGATAAAATATTTTACTTGACACGTCCTTCGAGTTATTTACTGAAGAAAAAGGCCCAAAATATGAAGACTTAAGAAATAAGGATACTTTCAGCCTTAAAGAAATGCATATTCTACACCAATGTTTTATAAGTTTACCAAGGTATAAAACTGGATTTGCAAGAGGATTTATGTTAATACTTTAACCAAATTATTGGTTTTTATCTGTTTAGATCATAAAGCTTCACCATGTGTCCTTTGAAAATAAAGGTCTTGTAGAGACTGCTTGTAACTACCTCTCTGAGCACACACAGTTCAAGCTTTACAGCCACAATATAAAACCATAAACTTCATTAAGACATTTCGCCACACATACTTGCCAAAAAAAACCTTTAAGTGAATGCTCACTGCACAAAGGATACTCCTGGATTTAGTGAAGACTGAGCATTTGTTTTAACTCCAGAGAAAATAATGTTAAAGTCACCAACCCAAATAATTAAAATATAGCATCAACCTGTAGCCAGTCAGTACTCCTTTGCAATCCTTCAGTGATGTAAAATCCCCGATTTCTGTCAGTAATAAATTGTGAATTTAGGGATCCAGGTGAATCTTAAATGATATGTTTCTTAGATCCAATCATTTGATCTCCAAATGTATGGCTGCCTTTTCTCAATCGTTTCAATTCTGATTTGTTAGTCAAAATCACTTCAGCCCTGATTCCACCTTGGGAACAACACCTCTAAGCAGCAGTATTCTACTAAAAGCACAGGAACTGGAATTCTGGTAGCTTTGCAATTTAATCAAAGCAGTGTGGCAGGGTAGGATTTATCTGACCATGGCATTGTTCCAGTATGTACTGACTTACATTTACATCAGCTCCACAATCAATCTATGGAAAATGTATAACTTTGCTGGAAAATACTTTCAAGTGTTAAAATGAAAACTTAAAAACTTGAATTCTGATTTCCGACAAGGCAAAAAATGTGTTGCACTAGTCCATAAAAAAGGCACAGTAAAAACTGTGCTGGACAAACAAAAAAACAGAAATAGAATGAAGTCTCTTTGATCCCAAGTGCACAACGAGAAAGTCTTTGTAACTATTTCAGAAACAAGTGGTAAATGTGACACTGGACGAGATTGTATCTCAATGCAGGTGTTATGTCTGGGTTAGCTTTTTTCAGTCAAGCCTATTTTGCAACTACTCACACAGTTCACCACATGTAAGATTTTAAAAAATGTTTTCATGCTACAATAAAAGCATCCACAAGCAGCTATGAATGTACCAGGGCACACTCAGAAAGGACTTGATAGCTTGTCTGTACCACCAGGATTAACGAGATTTCCTCTGTAAGGGGTATGAAAGCTGTCTGACTCAACAATAACTACAGACACTAAAATCAATGCAGGCATAAAATTGCAAATGAACGTATTTAATCGGGAGAAAGTTGGTCAATGAATATATCAACACGCATACATCTCTTACAACAAACACCTCCATGCTTATTGCGTTTTTGTGAGCATGTAATTGCAATGAAATACGGGGAATTGATAATAAGATATATAGATGAGACTTTATTGACCCCGAAGGGAAATTGATGGGTAATTAATAATTACGCTCCTACAGGTTTTCAATGCTGAGAGGAGTGGAACCACCAAGGAGACTTACTGACCAGACAGTACAGCCACCATTCCCTTAAAAAGGTAGACTTCGCGTTAATGGGTGAAAGCAACGCAGGTACTCACTCTTGGGCTCGCTCATCGTGACCGACTCGATGAAATTCTGCGGAGTCATGTACAGCTGGCCTTCGTACTCCACAGAGCAAAACGTGCGGAACCTGAACTCGTGAGAGGACATGTGCACGTCTCCGTCCTCAAAGTCGAAAGCAACGGGCTAAAACGAAAGACAGCAGGCAGAGAATTCAGTCTGAGTTCCACCTGGTAACCACACGCTCGCTTTAACAGGCCCAGTTGAGTCATTTGTTCTGTAGGATTCAGTTCATTCCTTCAGGTGTTAAAGACAGACCGTCCTGCAGTGTCATCCACAGTGTCCAGGCACATATCCTGTTGAACAGAATGGAGATTTCATGGTGCGCAACGATCGTGCGCATATGGTTAAAATCATTATTTTATTAAAAAAATCATCTTTGACTCTGGAGGCACTACTTCTCCCAATCTTAGGATCTAGGTAAGACTCAATTACTGCTAATTAGTAGAAATAAAGGGAAAAGGGAATAAAGTCTAAAGGGATATAAAACACAAAAAAGGGAAAACGAAGTGTAAAGGGAAGCAGGGGAAGTGATAGTTCAACACCAAAAAAGGAGATCACACAGCCGGACTGTCCATGTCTCCAATCGGGTCTGTGAAACTTCACCTCTTAATATGGACGAAAGTAATTAAACACCTTAGGTTGGTGTCGAAGATAATTCTGTTATAAGCAGTTTAATAGTAAATCATAATTTTTTTTTTCCCATTTAGACCATCACATTGGCAGACAAAAATAATCTGATTTGAAATCATATAAACCCCACAGTCCAATGACAATTAGAGATCATTCTTCAACAAGAAAACCACAAGACACCACAAAGTCTCGCGATTTCTCTGTACGGGCAGCACGTTATTACAAAATCACACTTGAAGCTTGTTGATACCCCTACAAATATTTGCTCATGTGATACCTCCTCCTGCTTTTGTGAAGCTTTCATCGGAAATTTCAGACTGTCACGGAGACTCTTCGGCTGCAGAAAACACATGACGAGATGTATTAACGCTCATTTTTTTTCCCAGCTTTTGATGCTTTTAGGTGCAAAAGCGACTTAACGATTCATCAACCCCAAACGCTCCTCGAACACAACCAGTCGGCTGAACTCGCTCTTCTGGCCGACCCCTGTGCACAGCTCTGTTCTGGAGAAGCCAGGCACGAGCCGAGCCAGGAGACACCGGCTTCACAAGCCGGAGCTGACGGGCCGAGGTGTATCGTGTCAGCCACAGCGCTCTCGCAAGACAGGAGCGCGGGCCTTTCTACAGCTGGCAGCGGGAGATCAGGACCGTCTGCAAGAAGGCATTTATTTTTACAAAGACAGGGGGTTTGCAGAAACAGGACGCAGGAACGTAGAAAATGATGTCTAACAATTTTATCTGCGTCACAATTCACGGTGACAAAGCTATTTTATTTAGAAACCTGAAGATCACAGCGTATTGGACCAGAATAATAGCTAGATTCAATTTCCTACAGAGGACATCCTGAAGTGGCCCGCTGATCTGTATCACCCATGCACCACTGGCATTAAAAACTAAACAGGACAACATTACAAGTTAAATTTCGCTAGCTCTATAAGAAGAGATTCAGTATTTTCCCTTTTCCCATTTTTTTTTAGTTTGTCTTTTGAATTTGGGCCCAAGGAAGAATCGCAACAGTGATTAGAATGTGACTTCAGTTTTATGACTGTGTAAGAAGTCACAGGCACTTGCTGTCCGTTGGTGCTAATGGGTATTGCTGTCAAACAGTATTTTTGAAGTGCAAGAATGAGACCACGAAACAAAGTAAATACCAGTGTGCCACAATCAAAGCCTTTGTTGTTCACTTTTAGAAAAAAAAACTATTGCAAAAACAGAAGGGAAACTGAAAATTATGGCAGCTTAGCTTTTGATCTGATATTTCTCATGGATGTCCATATCAGCCAGATTAGGACATCCTCAAATGCTTCACATGGCTTCAAGTGCTACAAAAATGGTAAAATGCAAAGTGATTACCAGGACAACTTTATTAATGCCTAGAATAATACCTTTCACAAATTAAACGGGGATTTTAGGAATTATGTTTATTTGAAACATCGCATTAGGGCAGGTTGTGGTGCGGAGGACCTATGCATATGAACATGCTGTGACACGCTCTCTGCACTCCCTGCACTCTGTCTGCACTCTGTCTCTCTCGGAACTGTTCTTGTCTTTTATTACCTTGAGTCTCATCGAGCACATTTAGAAAAACCATGAAATTAAGCTGTATGGCTGAATCGCCAATTAACACGGATGAGCGTTAGCCTGGGTATCTGTGTAGGAATGCAAGTGACTGCTTGATATCTGCTGCACTCCGCACAGGCCACACTGTGGCATCTTTTCATACTCATTGCGCCTTGAGGGCTCATTGGCAACCAGCACTGAGTGGAGACAGAAAGCAGGGCCCTCTACGTCTCCGACAACACCATCTCACCCTCTGCCCGTCTGCAGGCCCGGCAAGGTCTCGGCTCAGCTGGGTTCGGGCCGGGTCAGCCCAGCGTGAAGTGAGGCCCGTGAGGGACTACGCAGAGGCAGCACAGATTGTGTCCGTCTCCTTGTCACCCAGCTCGAATGAGCCACCCACTGCCAGCGCGGCATCTTGAGTTTCGTCAGCTCAGTTTCAAGCCACCAGTCGAGGTCAGGTTACCCAAAGAGACCAGACAGACTGACCGGCGCAGCATCGCCACTCTTAAAATGGTCTGAATAACTGCAAGAAGATTTAAGGTTGGCATTGTTTTTAAACAAATCTGAAATCGCCAGTTAATTTGGCTTTTTAGACTCTCCCAGCGGGATCAGCAGCTCTTCCTTCCCTGGGAGCAGGGACAGGAATCACCATCCGCTGGCCAGGACACGGCACAGAACCCAGTGGGAAAGTTACAAGAACAACCAGCGAGTTCAAAATGTCTTCATAAGAGCAGAAAGAGAAAACAAAAGGACTGAAAAAACAGGAGACAGGCCCCGTTTCAGACGGGCCAGCACAACGCACAGCCCAGTTTCTCTTTCAGCCCATTTCCAAACATCACCTCCTGCCAGGAGTCACAGAGCTGAAAGTCAAACTGAACAGAATACGTTCTGAATAAAATATTGAACTTTCGTATGAAACTGGAACTTCTTAAATGGAAAAGAAAAAAACTTTCTTCTTTGATTTTTATGACTTCTCAGTGAATGGATGGAAATAAATACTGCTCTATCCTTAGTTTCACCCTTCTAAGTAATATTTTAGCTGCTAGTCTATTTTTATCTCTCTAAAAATAGCTTTACCCAGGAATCATATGTCACGTAGACAGCTCACTAATAAGAAAGAAGCAACCACAGAGCTGCACACACTTCCCTGTAGGCTAAGGACATAATTAATAAGATCATTAATCACTGATACTTCAGCAAACTGTTACTCCCCAATGTGAAAGATGTTGCTAGAACACAAGTGAGCCAAATGAAGAGATCCAACAAATGCCCACTTTCCTTACCCACTAAGGTTTTCAGCTAAGGATAAGAGCTGGCGTCCCGTCTGACACTTTCCGTGAAAAGATTAGCAAACCGACGCCAGACTATATTTCTATGCACAGAAAGTACTCGCAGTGCATAATGTCGGAGAACACAAAGTCGGACGCTGGCAAGAATATGTTCAAAGAACAGGTTTCTCCCAGTATCGGCACCTCCCTGCTCTGCCGCCAGAGCATCGTGGATCTTGACGCTATATCGCTGCTGACCCCCACTGAACAGTGCCCCCTGACTCCGCTGACACCTGCGGCCTGCGTGCCCTCTGCTCCTGCGATCGGTGCTGGTTCCCTGCGCTACGTTTCTGCAGGAGGCCGGAGAAGTCGAGGGGCATGCACACAACCGCACACTTCAAATCAATCAGTACAAAAAAGAAATCAGCCCTGATCCTAAAATCATTCGAAAGAATTCTGCCCCCTGAAAGGCTCATGGCTCATGAACCTCCCTCTTTCAAGTGCACCAGTAAGGAAACTCTCACTGTAGCACGGGTTCAAGAAAGAGGCCTTCAAATCAAGCGCTCGAGGAAGATAAGGTAGGAAGCAGCACTCCACTCAATTACTGGGTTTCATGGGCAAAAATGGTTAATTAACATTTATAAATATGGTGCACTTCTCACCGCTGGTTAAATAATATCTAAACTATTAATCAGTTCACAATATGGAAATTCTCAGGAACGTTTATATTTATTTGTGACTAAAACACTGCTTAAACAGAACTGTTTAAGCACTTCTAAGAAAAGTCCATAGAAGCTAAATTGGCTTCTAACAGAAAAAAAATGTCAACTCACACATACCAGAGAAAACTGAATTCTAAGGCTCAAACACCACTTTTTTTCTTTTAGGTTTTTCCTGACATTTAACTTTCTTTCACCAACAAAGATGTTCAGATTGAGCACTCAAGCTCTGATCAAAAGACCTTCAGATTGTAAAAAAACAAATGTGCATACATAATGTGTGAGTTGAGTTGGGTCAATGAAATGGGAGCATGATCACAAAAGGGGTGAATACTCAATCAAGACACAATACACAAGCCCTTGATCACTCGTGAGATGGGAGTGCTCAGTGTGAGCCCAGCCAATTCGCCACAGTTTAACACAACAATGTGCGGGCTGTGTAAACCAAGGAATGTATGAGGTTGTGAATTAGGGACAACACAACTCATCATGGCTCCGTCGTGTCAGCACAACAGGTGACTCCGATGTGCGCGCAGGGCAATGCGACGACTGACGTGTAACACGACTGAAAAGCCAGCCTTGAGAATGAAAGGCAAAAACAAACCGTAAAAGTACATTTCCACGCAGGGCACATTTTTTTTTATTAAAAGACTATAAACGGCAAATCAGTTCAACTAAAACCGCCCTGGCTCACAGTTTCAACCTGCTATTTTTTCCCGAGCGCGAAGTGAGCTTTTCTTTCAGCACCGCCCCGCCGCGGATAGCGCTCTCCCGGGTGAGAGAGGGTGGCGGCTGGCTGGAAAATACATTCAGGAAGGGAAAACAACACAGCGAGGTCTCTATTTCTCCTCGGCGTTTCACATCTTCAGCTGCCCCCATACGGCAGGGAAAAACAAGCGTGCATTCCCCTTTCTTAGCGCCCGCTAAAATGAAATATTCTTCCCACTCCCCAGCGGGTCAAAATCCCAACCAGCCCGGCGCTCGCCGAGCACCAGAGACCCGAGAGCGGAGGCGCTGGACACCGGGTCCTGGACACCTGGGAAAGGTGGTAAATCCCATTCGCATCGGGACAGGGCCGGCGAGCAGACTGGGCAGCCAGCCCGGGGTGATGCGCCCGGTTCGGAAACGTGCCGCGGGGAGCTATGGCGAGAAAAGCGAGCTCGGCCCCGTGTCTCCAAAAAAATAACACTCGGAGGAGGGCAAAAACGTATTTCTGAATTTCTGACAGTGACGGTCCTTCTCGGTGCCCCTCCACAATTCCTCATACCCCCCCCCCCCTCCCTCGCTGTCAGCTGAGACGACGATGAGAGGCGCAGTGCTTTGCCTCTCCAGTCCAGCCCCAGACCGTACCTTCTCTTTCGCAGCGACGGCGGGCAGCGAGGGGCGCAGCTGCCGGCTCCCGAGGTGGCGCCGCCGCCCTCCCGTCCCCCGCCTGCCGTTTCCCTCGCCGTCGTCGTGCACCGCACGGTAACACAGATAAGCGGCCCCCGCGGCCACGCACACCCCGGCGGCGAGGGGCTTCAGCGGCCCCGCCTGCTTCCCCCGGGCCGCCGCCGGCGAGCGGTGCTGCAGGGACCGGCCGGCCAGCAGCTGCAGCAGCAGCCTGCGTGTAGCGGCCATCGCTGCGTCACTGCGGGGGCTGCCCGGGCTCGGAGAGGCGACGCGCGGCGGAGTCTCATTCCTCGCGAGACGCGGAAGGGGGAGACTCCAACCAGCCCTGCACCCGAAACTCGTCCCTGCAAAAAAAAAACAAAAACAAAACACCCTTCCCCGCCGGCAGCAGCCGAGTCCGCATGAAACGTCAGATCGAGGGTCGCGAAATTATATTCAGCTTTCTCTATCGCCTCCCCCAATACTCCGCCAACTTGATTTGTGCTGGGAAGAAAAATGAAAAAAAAAACCTGCTGTGTTCCGCGAATTGAGCATGCATACCGCTTCTCGTCGCACTTAGCATAAAGTTCATTATGATCACAACCTTACCGCCGTGTGAACAATGCCTGCCAGTTAGCAGACTTTCAGGGGGCCCGCGGGCTTTGCTGTAGATCTCAATAAAGACATATTTTAGGTGATTAGCTTTTCACCAGTCCCTATTGTACCTGGCTAGATTTGCATTTCTATTTAGTACCATGATCATTAGAAACAGAGGAACACATTTTTTTATTGTGGAGCTGAAAGGCCGGAGAATTGACCAGTTATTGCACTTGACTGTGCTTTTGTCTGTGAATGAGCTGAGGCATGTAAGACATCCAATGAGGATGCGCATCCAAAGCCGTTAAGCAGTGAAGTGGCACGACCGTTCACTCTGTCTGCCAGCTTGTGAGGGGTCCTGGAGGTCCAATCCACATCTGCACTTCTCACCTGGGCCAGATCCATTTCTTTCATCCTGCAGCATTGAGAGTTTCATCGCTTCTAGCTTCAGTTGTCTGTTGGGATCTGGGTTTGAAGAGCGCTCGTGTGAACAATATCATTAATGCAGGCCGCGGCTTTAATAAGTTTCCTGCGCGAGACTTCAGTCTAACATGGCTGCTAGCACAGTGCTGGGCTGGGCCACAGAGCCACCTAGGAGCTGGCTCGGAGAGAACTACAGCTCTCTGGAGCTGAGGACGAGGTCTTGAGCACACACTCATGACATTGACTGAGGTCCAAAGGGGACATTAAACATTCTACTGAATCGCTAAATATGGATTTTATTACATGCAACCAAGCTGCTTTCTGGACATTAACGAGCCAGTACAAAAGCAAACCATTTCACTCCTTGTCACAAGTAAAGGTTTATTCCACGTTGAAAAGAGAAGAAAAGAAACACAACGTTTCAGCCTTTTCTTTTTTTTCTATTCGTGTTTCCTTTCTTCTCTTTTCGGCGGGAATAAACCTTTACCTGTTCCTCTGCAGCCTTCGCCTGCTGACGCAGCTGCCTGCCTGAACCATCTCACTCCTTGGTTCCTGTGCATGTGACTTTGCCATGAACAGCATTGCTTTCTTGGAACAGTTGCAGATAAGGTCGAGGTAACTCTTCTGCATTCATCGAGACATCCTAAACACCAAAGAGCAACAGTACCTCAAGCAAACTGGAGGTTTGAATTTCTGGTCTTGTCCAGACGGCTCACAGCACTGCACCCTCGTCTGCTCCCTAGAGCACTCTTACTCCTGGGAAGACAGGGTCTAGATTCCCCTGCAGCTTGTCTAGGAGCCCCAGGGTGAAACTGTGCATGCTACTTTGGGGCATCTCACTGATGTGTATTTTTGTTAAAGATTTTTTTACCCCACTTCTTTGCCTTTTCTAAAATAATGTTCTTTTCCATGAATCACAGACAAAAAGTTTTCTTGTGAAGAATTTGACACCTCATGCAGTCTTCATTAGTGTCACTCAGCATCATAGGGTTTGACTGATTTTGCCATAGAATTAGATTGTAAAGAAAATGAGTAGGAAGCATAGCTTTTTCTAAAACGTCGTAATAATGCGATCTTACCATAGAAGATGCTTTCTTGCATCTTCTTGCATGTTACAGCTCCCCTCTAAATTACAGCAATCAATATAGTTCCTTGTGTCAAGCTTTGCACACTGTATCAAACCCAGAGATTTACTGTCCTTCACAGGAGCATGCGTTTTCCGTTTTCACTTGCGTTGCAATAATTTTTAAAAAATCAAAGTAGTTCACAATTTATTAACAAGCTTTTTAACCAATACCCCGCGCTGCACTCAAATCCTCTTCAAATCAAATTTTGCTCCTCGAATAATCCCCTTTAAGTACTTTTATGTTAATACATTCGCAGGGCTTCAAGAAAGAATTTCTCTGTCTTTTCAAATTTAAACATGTATTTAATACTGGTATTTGCAAATATCGATTTACATTTAAATTGATCTTTTTCTTCAGCGATAAAATTGATTTGGGTTGGTGAGGTCTTATTTATCACTCATGAATACTAACGAGCTTGGGGAATGACGGACAGATCTGTAGAGATTTCTTTCTGATGAATCACCTTTTTGCCGGGATGAGCAGGCGATTCCCAAACAGCCCTTCGGTGCTTCTGCCGTCCCCGTCTGTGTTGTATAGTCTATCACATTCAGAAGAAAAATAAACCGAACTTTGTTTTTGTCCTGACAAAAAAACCCTCTTTCTGAGCAATAAAAATATAGCTGATTAAGGAAAAGATTAGTCCTGTGTTTGTAAATATCACGTTTTTGTTTTGATTTCCCGGGCGCTGTGGTAGTTCGAGTGAAGAAGAAGAAACACTTGATACGGGTTTCAAACACGTTTAATGCCTTTGTGTAGAAAGCTCTGTGAAGCTAATCGAGCAATGCGAGTCCCGGCCGAGTTTCTCAACTTTGATCGCTCGTTCTTTGATTTTCTTTTTACACCACAATTAAGAAGATTTTGTTCAAAGAAGAGACAGATCGGTTGATGTGTGACACCGAAGTGATAGCATTTACACAGATGTGTTTTGAAATCCTTATTATGGTTGCCCATGAGCTCACCACAAAACAGCTCTTCGACATCCAAAGGTAAAATAAAGTAACATCTGCCTGTGAAGCAAAGGTGAAACAGAGAACAGCAGGCCGGTTCCTCAGTGAATCACCCGCAGTTCGAGAGAACCCTCTCCACAATCCATCATTTCTTTTAAGATTATCAAAGTCTATTTGTTTTCGGTTAAACTTTATGGCAATATTTAGATTCTTTGCCATTGCACCAGTGACAGTAGAAAGAGCTAATATACAGCTTAAGGTCCAGTCTTTGGTAAAATAAAGTGAACGCTATACCCTTGTGTCATGGGAAAACGTTACCAAGCTATGAATAACATTGGCAGAAAATATGGGGGGAACAAACATCGGTTACATCGAATAATAGACGTGTCCTTTACATGGAGGATTTTAGCACATAAGGTTAATCAATTGGTAAACCACTAAGTTTCATTCCTTTCACACTTTCGATGGTAAAACATAACTTCCCTAAATGTATTCTTGGAACTCACAGATATTCCACAGACATTCCAGACAGACAAAATAATTCTAAGCCCAACAGTTCTAATAAAAAATGTACAGGAGATTACAAAAAAGCTACGAAAGATCCATGGGTAACTCGCACCCTGAGCCTGTAACACCATGGAGAACAGTGAAACTCATATATTGAGAACAATGGACTAGATAGATAGATAATACTTTATTAATCCCGTAGGGAAATTGATGACTAATGTAGATTGTTGTCTTGTACGGTGCACACGCAAGCCATACAGTAAATCTAGCATATATGTCAACTATTTTATACACCGGCTCAAATTTGGGGTGCGCCCAAGGTTCAGTCTTCTTCAGGCGTGAGTGTAGAATTAACCTTTGTTTGTTCCTATTTTATATTTGCAGAGCAGAATGAATTCCCAGAAGCTGCGATATATCAGGAGTACCTGAATATAGGAATCGTGATAAAAATTATTCAGTAGCAAAACCGCACATCGCGTTGTGAAATTGGAGGACCCGACCCTTAGATACTGTAAACGCTGTTATAATATTGTAATATTGCAAATACATAGTATATTACAAAGCTGTGACAGGAACTTGCGAAGTCTAAACAAACAAAAAAAAAACAGTACACCATGTTTGAGAAGTTTATGTGACGTTTTCCGAATCTGATAATTTATTTTAAGCAGTCACAGACTTTTTTATATTAGAAAGGCTATGTTTAAAAGACATTTCACGTAATCTTGAAAAGCGGAGGCTTGTTTAACTTCAGCCTAGGCAAAGGATGAAAAGTACTCTTTAAAGATCACCCAGGCACCGCCCCCTAATTCACTGCCACTTTGCACCTGCCGGCTGCGATTCTCCCATCACTCTGAGATAAGCCGTCTCCTGGCGAATCTGCAAAGAACCATCGCATACCTGAGGGGATTATCAATGCGTCTTGTATATTTTATGTATGTGCCGTTTACATGATCTGCTTTTTAACTGTTGCAAATGTCTTTGCTGTAGCGCAGCTTTGAACGACTTTGAGCAAACAGGTTGGTTTTTACACCTGAAGTGCGGACAATAAGGAGTAATATTTCACAAAACGTTGCCTTCAGAGCGTCATTAGCATGTCAGGGAGCATTTACATACGGTAGGCATTTAAATAGGAGCCTGATCTGATCCAACACAGTAGCACGAACCAGAGCCTTTCAGAAGTGCAGGAGAAGAGCAGTAGAGGAAACTTCCAGCCAAACTTAACCCGAGGGAAGAAGTCTTCAAGTCTGAAGGATCAAGTCTGCTTTGGCCGTTTGTGCCGAATAGCGGGCTCGGATGTAAACGTGTTGCAAACGGCGATCTGTTGTGTTTGCAAAGGTGCTTTTTCTTTTCCACGCTTCCCGGCTCCTCGGAACTGCGAAGCAAGCGGCTGTCTGATGGCTCCTGTAGGCGAAGTGGGGACCCTTTTCCAAGGGTTGGATAGTTTCGGGCACGTCGGATCTCATTTTCTCCTGCCTCCTGCGGTGGAGAGCCCAGGGCCACTGGCTGATCACCTGGTTCAGGCTGAGCGACTCTCCCGGAGCACCTCCGCGGACCTGACGCACTTACAGGGCATTCTTCGGAGGCGACAGCTTTACTGTAGGACTGGCTTTCACCTAGAAATACACCCGGATGGCACAGTGCAAGGCACCAGAAAAGACCACAGTCGATTCGGTAAGACCTCGCTTATTAATGTTGCTATTATTTACATCGGTAGTCACAGTTACTGTAGTAGTGCTGTCTCAGATGACACGATTAACTTTGAAAGATATCAAAATGCCAAATGACGACCCATCTACTTCGACGTTTACTCAACGATTCAGTTATTTCTCTAGATTTTGAAAACGGACCACGCTGTTAAAACTTTAAGTATCAGATGACTGGAGAGGCGTTTGCTTTAACCCTTTTCTATTTCACTCTGCCTCTACCCTGCTTGTGGTGGGCGCTGAATCACCTCTGTGTGCAAGCACAGACTACATCTTAGCATCATTGGTATCAGTTTGGGGTCGCTAAAGACCCAACATTTCGTACATGTTCCCCCAATCTTAATTGAAAGGTAACGATAGGATGCGATACACGAGACGAAAAGACGAAACACTTTCCATTTATTGAAGGATTTCACGGTTGTCGATAGTAAACGTTTTATTATTCCCTCGTAAAAAGGCTTTACGGATAAGCGTTGACACGGCACGATTCTGTTTCAGG
Source organism: Lepisosteus oculatus (assembly GCF_040954835.1). Lineage (NCBI taxonomy): Eukaryota > Metazoa > Chordata > Actinopteri > Semionotiformes > Lepisosteidae > Lepisosteus > Lepisosteus oculatus. The sequence goes on from NC_090696.1 coordinate 76,844,575, forward strand.
TATTTTGGAGTTCATCAGCGTTGCAGTTGGACTGGTGAGCATCCGAGGAGTAGACAGCGGACTATACCTGGCCATGAACGAAAAGGGGGGACTGTATGGCTCTGTAAGTATTCACCTACTTGCAAACCCCTTAACCGATCAGATTCACTTGGCAGGGTCCAGTGTTTCACGTTCTTCAAATTCCCGTCCCTGTACAGCCCTGGATTTCGAGAGAACTGGGTTTTTTTTTTGCATTGAATGCAAGCCCCAGCAGGCGGCGCAAGCGGCGTGATTCCCCATCGTGGGTCATTCAGAAAAAAAGTTTTGCCTGGAACGTGTTTCAAATGGGAATACATTCAGGCAACCCAACAGCGATCTTCTGAATGTATGACATTTGAACGCCCAGGAATGGATGAGGGTATAACATATGAAATCATAACATCATGACAAACATTTACACGAGAAATATACCCACAATTGCCCAGTCATAATATAAGATATACACTGTTTTTTGTTCTATATTCGTGCCATACATATTCTACAGATTCCCGAGATTTCCCATTAACACTCTTTTTAAATTATTTGTGCAGTAAAATATACTTTAAGGGTCAAATAATACACCTGAACATTTCTCTCCTAAATCGTCAACGTGAAATGTTAACCCTTTGTGCAGCTCGCAGTCGTGACCCCGTGTGACGAGCCTCCTTTCTTTCCCTCAGGAGAAACTCACAGCAGACTGCGTCTTCAGGGAGCAGTTTGAGGAGAACTGGTACAACACTTACTCCTCCAACCTGTACAAGGGGGGGCGCTACTTCGTGGCCCTAAACAAGGACGGGACCGCGAGAGACGGGACACGGTCCAGGAGGCACCAGAAGTTCACCCATTTCCTGCCGCGGCCGGTCGACCCGGAGAAAGTGCCGGAGCTGTACCGAGATGTGATGGGATACAGCTGAGGCGCAGCGACGCCTGCTTTCAGGGAGGATACGTCCTTGGCGCCAGGTTACCATGGGAACGAGGATGCGGGCCTGTCGGCCTGGCGGTGCAGCAAGGGCACCCGAAGACTAGCAGGGGTGACCCGCATCACATGTGCAGGAGCGTAGGGTCCGGGATCCAGCCGGACAGTTTGGTGACACTGACGGGAACAGGCTTGAAACCTGGTGGTCCTGCACCGAGCTGTCGGATGAGCGGCGTGACGTGGGCACGCTGAGGGCTGTGGAATAGCACTTTGCCGAAAGCCCCCGCTGGCCCTCCATGGGATTGTACCGCTTCCGAGACGGGATGGGAGAGAATCTGTGGGATTTACCCCGGGCTACCGCGGTGATTTGTCTCTGTTCAAGAGGAACTGTGAAGGATTTACACTGCTGGGACTTCAAAACCAGTGACAGCATTAGAAAGGGAAAAAAAAAGACTCACACATGTATTGTTTCGAATGGTGTTATTTATGCAATTCCCGGATATATATTTATTTTATATATTTATTTATTGGAGAGTTTATTTTTTACTGAAAACCGGAATTTACATGAATTCATAAGAAATATAGCATGGCGTCAATATTTTCATTGATGCTCTATCAAGACAAAGGCAGCAGTATTTAATTTTTAATCCATTTGAAAATATTTTCCTACTTTCTAGCCGAATACTAATTTAGAATATACTTACTGTAGTTATCAGAAGGTTTCTGCTAAGGCCTATCAGTGATAATAGTCTTCCCTCTTTCTTCTTCAAGAAAGCCTTCGACATGCTGTTCTCTCTGCAGTACAAACTCACTTGGGAATTAAATGTTTGAAATTCAGTTTGGTGTGTTTTCTTTGTTCACTTACAACTTACAACTGTTATAAATATAGTGTGTAATGTAGTTTTTTAATATCAGCTTTCTTCCTTATGATGTAGCCCGAAACAGTAAATGCACTCTTTTGTATATATTGCACGCTAGCTGCTTACTTAAGGAAAAGAAATCTTCTTTAGGAATCCTCAGGAGACTTGAATCATTCTGGCACAGCAAAACTGTCATCACAGAAGCTCATTGGCAGAAATGTTCTCAAATGTTTCTAGTTGAGATTATGAGTTTCCAAATACGTCCAAAACATTCAGTGAACTCAGAGATATCAGTCCGGGTTAAAAATAATAGAGTTCGTGTGCTAAGACATTTTGCAACATTTACAGTGGATATAAAAAGTCTACACACCCGTATTGAAATTGCAATTTTTGTGATGTAAAGCCAGAAATCAAGATAAATCATGTCAGACATTTTTCCCATCTTTAATGTGACCTTGCAACCAACAAAATTCAAGAGAAAAATAGATAAGTATTAGGAAAAATAATTGAAATGAAAAAACCTACAACACCCTGGTTGCATAACATCCTGGTTGCAAAATGTAGACATTTTATCCACTGTAGTGTGTGAAATTATCCTCCCTTTTGGATTTTTAAATACATAAATGGGATGCTATGGCCCTTTGAGGAAATTTTATCTGTGTTACCGCTGTGATAAAAACAGCATAGTGTTAATAGCAACAAAATAACCAATGAACAGCTCCAAAGTCACTCCAGGAAATCTGTTCATGTACTGTCTTTCAATTGACAAGATCCCAAGTGAAGTAAAATGACCTTTAGTTTAGGAGTACTGGATAGCCTAGTAAAAAGTGAGGTCAAAGCGATAAGGATTAAGTAATCTCTGTTGACAGTTTCAGACTCGTGTCTTGATAAATAATACCTTTAAACACAGACCAGCACCAAATGGCCAGTGCTCTTTTATTGGCAACAAACTTTACGACCCATCCTTTTATGACACTTCAGGAGCCCTGTCTGTAGTTTGTACATTACATCCCACTTTAAGGGAAATATACAATGTTGATACATTTAAGCTGTCAAGAAGATCATTTGACATTAACCAGGCATTACTGAAATATAACATACCGGGGCCTGATTTGGAAGAATGCGATGTGGTTTCAGAACTCCTGTATAGGAAAGAAAAAATATGGATTCAAGTTACAATGACAATAACCGATAGAATTGTGTAGAGCAACCATAATAATGACTAGTCATTTACAGTAGAAATATCCCTGAAAACAAAGGAGTACAATGACAAAATTAGCATTTTTTGATCTCTACTCATGTTGTTATGAAGGGCTTTCAAAATGCTTGGAAGGATCTGTGTGTCAAAGCATGAAAGCTATGCTCTGTGATCTCCGCGCCTCTGTGATTTGAAGCCAAGGTACTGTCTTGACAGAGCCAGTTCCAAACTAAGTCCATAGTATTTATGACAGCAGTGGGGCTTTCCCATCATCGAAACATACACCATCAAAACGTACTGCAGGTAGAAAGAAAAGGTAAGAGCTTACAGGAATATGAAAGGATTCGTCACAGTCGTGCTCACAACATAGCTAAACTATACTTTCTCCAAACATTTAATTACACATAAGTCATAGAGTGAAATAGTTGGTATAGAAAAAAGCTGGGAATGTCTGAGATGTTACCTACTGGATTTTAACTTGTGTGTACAGATTGTACATTGGTTTTCCATAACACCTCTCTGGGAAATTATTAATAGTTTCCTTAATAATAGGCATGTGATGTAAGAGAAAGGGACTTAAATGGCAATAAGAAGCAGGTATAGGAATAGTGAACCAAACAGGGAACCGAAAGAAGAAAACTGAATAAACACAAATTGAAGTAGTGAAAATCATTCACATGTTTTGACAATTTACACCTTTAAAGTGTGATAAAGTAGATTTCAGAGCTCATCGTACTTTCTTCTATGGGTTTTCTAATTCTCTCACTTCACAATAGCTATACTGTATATGTTTTCTCAATCTTTACCGCCTCTTGGGGAGAAATCTTCCTTTAGCACTCCCATGGGGTCTCTGAATAGTTTTACAATCAGATAGCTCTGCAAATACGAAGATGTCAGCCTGTTCCAGTAAACCCACGATGGCTCCAATCATCCTGGTTTTCATCTGATGTTATTTGAAGGAGTCCTGTAATCAGTCCTGACATAAAAATATCAAAATGTCCAAAATGTTTGTTTTTCAGTTCCCACAAAACAGTAACATGTGTTTTTCCCCCACACATTTAACGGTTAACTGTCTTCAGAATACCATTAGATTCACAGAATGTCATACATAAATACACACAAAGATAAAATAAAATTCTCAACTAAAATAAAAGAAACTGACTGCAGAAAGTCTTTTTTCACCCTCAGCTAAACTGTGCCCAGTGTTTAAGTGTCTTTTAAACCATTTTTTAAAATCTTCCTTCAATGTGGCTCCTGGAGTTTGCTCTGGTCTCCCAGCTTCTTTGGTTTTTCGCCCTGAAAGCAGTCTGGGGCAAAGTGAGCACTTCACACTGGTGACCGTGCCCTGTGTTCTGCATGAGAAAGCTGAATACACCGACTGCATCACACTTGAAATGGAGCTTTTAGCTCCAGTCTTTTTTAGTTGCTATAAGTGCCTCCTTGACATTTTGGAGGTCACGTTTACAACATGCTGGAAAATCAGCATCTAAGCACGGCTGTGTTACCTGATGCCCAACCCCTCTTCTGGCAGTGGCTGAGCTGCTGTTTGGCAGCCTTCTTTACGTCTTGCCTAGCCCGAAACAGATGCCTTTGCCCCTCCCACTAGCAGGTGGTCTGTGGCGCTTTACAGTAAACACTTAAATCCTTCATCCGTGCCCCAAAGTGTGTGCCGTTCCTCGCACTTAATGGATGCACCCTTATTTTCATCACCTCCGCAGAAGCAGCCTTAAATGGCTCTCACAGAAACCCAAGCAGATGAAGGTGTGTGAGGGAGTCCACTGGGAGACAGGTGTGGATGTCACTGATCTGCCTGGGCTCTCTTTGTGGTCCACTCAGGCAGTACAGGTGTTCCAGGTTCCTCTTGTCAGCATTTCCTTGCTCTCTGATCTTCAGGGCTTTTGTGTTTGTCAGCCGGGGAAGAGGAGGGGGGGGAGCTTGTGATGAATCTCAGAAGGAAATATACTGACGGAGCTTTGTTGTTGGCCTCAATTATCGTAAAGCATAATTTATATCTTACTCACGAGTCGCAACACTGCTGAGGGAAGCGGTAAAGACTCACCTGTTGTTTAAAGTTAAGACCGCTTCTAAGAGCAGGTTCCTGTTTGCTCAGAGATCGTGCTTTGTAATACAATCAGCAACTATTTATTTAAAACTCTTTGTTATTCTTTAATTTCAAAATAAATTACAATGCTCACCAATAGGTAATGTCAGATAATAGTTCTGCATGGCTGTTTATATGGATTAATTCTTGGGATGGCACTGGTCTTGAAAAACTAATTACAGTAGCAGCGTTACAATTAGAATTGAATTTAATGGATCTCATCCTGTGCTCAAACCGTGTTACTGTACTGTACTGCCAAGACAAGAGACGGCAGGGTTAGCCGAGAGTATCTGCTGTGTTATTTTAACGCTACCAGGTATTAATGATTACCTTTTGTTAGGCTTTAACAACAGCTGCTAAAAAGGACTTCCTTTCAGACACCAGCTGTTTACTGATTACATAATTAGAAGTCTTATTTTTAGGTTAATGGTAGGTCCCAAGCAATAAGAATTATAAGTTACCACCTAACTGTCTAGGACCGAAAACCGAAATGAATTAAACACTCACTTTATGTATGACATACATGACATGCTTTATGCAGTACTTTTCTTGGCTCCGTCAATCTTTCTTAATTATAAACATGCATTTCTGACACTTTTTGAATTTATCGGAGAACGTATGTGTCTTCTGTACAAATACACACACAAAAAGCTGGAGGTGTTTTTTCCCTTTGTTTTCCATAATACTGTGACACTCACGATTTCCAGTCTCCCCTCTTTTGATATTTAGGGTTCCAGCGCAAATAGTAACAGTTACTGATCTTAAGAGCCTGTTAGAATAAAACTTTGTACAGATGGAAGTGCAGCAAAGTATAAAATAACAAACATAAACCAATTCAATTCAATGTAAAATAAACCAATTCAAATGTGACTCTGTCATCTGGCACCACCAACTGGAGAAAGTGGGTAGCAAGAAATATGCACTAAATCACAAACGGATTTTTCTTAGTTCTGGGTTTAAAAAATGAAACAGTGTTCAGCCCTACATGCGTAATTCCAGAATCTGCTTATGAATAACAGAGATGCTCTTTTGGCAAAATAGCAGGTGTGTTGAGACGGTGGTGTCCACTCTTGGAGGCTGGTGTGCCTGTAGGATTTCAATTGATCTTGGGCTCCTACATCTAAATTCCAATTAGTGTGTTAATGGGTCAGGTTTCACACCTTCTTCCAGTTGAGGTGTTGGCGATACAGAGAGACCAACAAAACCCACTGGACAATAGCTCCTTGGGACTAGAAATGGACACCTGTGGATTAAGCTAACCTTTCTGTGGAGCTAAGGTGTGGCATGCTCTATAATTGGAATCTCCAGCTCTGCGTCTTTTGTTTCCTTTGACGTTTTAACAGCTGGAGACGTGAGAAAAGATTCTTGAGTCTCTAACATTCATGCTTGATATACTTTGCAGAGAATTAAAGGTCATTTACTGTGTTCACAGGACGATTAGTTAGACACATCATGACCAGCTCCAGATCTCAAGGTTTATTTCATCAATTGACTTTAAAAGTAGATGAGGAAACACACAGGTCTACTCAGATAATGCTGGTTTTCATGCACAAAATAATATGGACTTGTGCACTGTTGTTTTATTTTAATGTCATAATCCTGTCTCAAGACAGCAGAGGAGATTTAAAATGTAAATGCAGCACAAAACTCATTGAAATTTAAATAGATACACTTTGACCAGTTTTACCAATGTTTTTATCTCATGTGCTTACTGTAAACCCACAATTGTAATGCTATTTGAAACACACTGTGGTCTAAAGCTGGACTTTTTTCACATCTGCTAACCAAACTTGGCTGTGTTTCCCTAAGGAAACCACAAGTGGCCTCTTCTCAGGCCCATGTGTCCACATTACAAAACCACAAATTAGGTCTTGACATTTTGGTGCGATAATTGCCCCTGAAAAGCATGAGGCATCAATTACCCTCTCACCAATATGACAGCTTATCCCTACAGGACATTGTAGCGCCACTTGAGTCATATTTTTTAGTCCAATTCAAGCTGGAACTGCATACTAATAATGTTTCTTTTTACTCAAGAAGTATTACTTACGTGCACATCCAAAGGGTGATTTAAAAAGTTAAACGGGTGATTGTGTTTTTATTCCGGAGCGTGGACAACAAGAATGTATTTTTGGACCTATCGTTTTTGTTGTTTGCAAAAGTAAAATGAAATCAGAGATCCTGCCAAAACAAATCATTTTCACTGAATTAAACCAGGCGAACCCTGTCATCTTACTGTACCAAGTATATCTAAGATTCTCATCAGTTTCTGTACACAGCTTATTATACAAAACACACCTCGTCCTCGTTTAAAGTTTATTAAATATGTTCACAATCAGATTTGAATGATTCGGTTTTTAAACAGCTCGTATTTGTTAAGGATAGGTAAATGGAAGCCGTAAAAGGGGCAATGCGAAATGTAATCATTTATCACCAGTTTGAATATTCAATTCCTTTTTGCTGATACAATTGCTTTTGTGATGTTGTTAAAATAATTTGGAACATTACCGGAAATTAAGCCTGATCATAAAACCTTGTTTGAGTACCTTAATACCAAACTCGGCAAGAAAAAAAGGTGGAAATCGCACTTCTTTTTATTCCAGATTTCGGATTATACAAGATAATCAAAATATAATACTACAGTGACTAATATGTATTCTAGAAACATTTGGTAAAATATGAGTATGAGATTCATAAAAAAGTCTTTTTTTCAATGGTGGGATTATCTATGGTTCTTGGTAAACCTCGCAGGATGCCCATGCTTGGGTGGAAATGATCCAATAGATCTCCCATTGACTGCAGGTCATGAGGAGGTCCTGACAGCTGATTTTCCCAGTAGGCCTGTCTATCCTTGGGGCAAGAAAGGAGAAGGTCAATTGGTTAATTTTCTCAGTATCCACCTTAAACATTCTTCAGGCACTTGGGAGTGATTTAATCAGTAGTGAAAACATTGACTTACTGCCCCGAATTAGAGAATTCAGAGTTGTGTTCGGAGCACCAGGCGCTAGAGTCTCACGCAGTGGGCAGGACAGGGGACCACAGGACGGGTCACTCGCCGCCTGCACTGAGGCAAGAGCCAGCTATTTTAAATATCGCCCACGCTGTGGGCCGGACAGTCCGCGACTCCTATTTGGACTGAGCGGCTATTTAACACGGACGGGATGGATTGTTTTTATCTTCACTTAGCCCAGATATAAATACTAAAACAAAACAAACCCCCCCCAAAAAAAAGATAAGGAATGTAACCTGGTATGTCTGAAAACGTCAAATTGTGACAGGTGTGTAAAACAAAAACGCTGCTAGTATTTAAAAAATCCTTAACAACCACTCGTGTGTTCTTTGTTTTGTTTTGTGTTTTTTTAAATAAATGTGCGTCAGTAAAATACCGGCACCAATACGAAGGAACTCTGTGTAACCTTATCTTTCGCCTTAAAGCCACACTTTTTCAGTGCCCTTGGACGGACTACTCTAAAGCTAAGAAAAATATTTGCAATCTGCTTTTAAGTATACTAAAACAACGAAATGATGTTTGTTGTTAGAACTGATTTCGGTTCTTTACATAAATTACATTTTTAGCTGTTGTGCAAACGATTTCCACCCCTCTCTTATAAGGCGATGTCTTAGGGCAAAACAGGCAAAAAAAAAGTTTAAAAAACAAAGATGGGCTTGCTCAGGATCCACTCACTCTGATGACACTGCTACACGCTTCATGCTGTGCCAGAGTCTGACCCAGCAGTCAATGAGCATAAAGCAGGATACACCCTGGACAGGATGCTTGTGCAACACAGGGCACACACCCACATGGGGAACATCTGAGAAGTAAATTAACCTAGACAGCATGGTCTTGGCCTGGGAAGACATCAGAACACCTGGAGAGGAGACACAAGGCCAACGACAAAGACATGTAAACTCCACACAGAAGGATCATCTGACCAGAATTGAACCCAGGACCCAAGAGGCAGAAGGCAGCTATCTGCCATGACGTACCTCCCTGCATACCAGGAGTGGTTTGAGTTTGCGAAATTGATTCCTTATCTCCCATCATGCTTTCCTGACCATCTGTAGCCTCGATGGATAACATTTTCTGTGAATGCAAAGGAACAAGTAATAGGTGTATTCCATGCTGAAAAAAAGAAGAAAGAAAACACAAAGTTTCGGGCGTGGAGCCTTCTTCAGGTGTTCACACCTGAAGAAGTGTGAATTTCTGAAGAAGGTCACCTGAAGAAGGCTCCACGGCCGAAACGTGTTTTCTTTCTTCTTTTTTTCAGCAGGAATACACCTATTACTTGTTCCTTTGCAGCCTACGCATGCTGACGCAGCTACCCACCATTTTCTGTAAATGCCTGTTTGAAATTTTATTTTGCTCATATTATTATTCCTCAATGAGTTGTTTATGTTTTGCAGTGCTTCACTGGGAATACAAGTGTCTAGTACAGAAATAAAAAAATAACACCTAAACAAAATAAGAAGGTGTGTTGCAAAACATGAAAGAGTGGTTACCAATGAATTCTTTTACCAATTAGCTCTTTAATTATACGCACAACCTGTGGTTGCATACTTAGTTCAAAGACAGTGTAAAAGAAAATTGAGCAGATATGATTCAACACAATAAATGACAGTGCATATTTTATCTGGGAAGGGTAGTCATATTTTGTGATATATGGGACCTACATATAACCTAGGAAACATTTAAATATATATTCTGCTGACATAAAAAAGTACTTTATCCTGAACTGGGTGCTGCTTCATAGTTTGTAGACAGAATGTGATGTCAAGTTCAGTGGAATAAGGAGACGGCTATTTCCTGTAAGTGAAAGTGGAGGGGTACTGTGTTGCTTCACAAGTGAGGCAGAAAATTGCTACCCTGTTTGTCATTGTATACCAGGACAGGGCGAGCGATCACAGAATTCCTTAATGACATGCTTGTCGAATTGCATGTTTTTCCAACGCCTCACCCTTTACACCTGGGCTGTCAAGGAAAAAAAAGGTAAAATAGACAGAGAAAGAGAAAGAGACTTTGCGTGTGAGAAGAATTTGCTGTGAAAACAAGGAAATCGTTCCAAAACGAAAGCCTTTTGATTGAAATTAATTTACATTTTACACACAGTGATGGATAACATTGTTCCTGGCTCTCTTCCAAGCCTATAGAACTTTGTATAATAAGCGCTTGTCAGTAAAACTACAACATGTTCATGTATGCTTCCAGGAGGACTTTGTGTGTGTTATGTTCTTGAAAATAGCAATTATTTTTTTTCTTTCGAAGTAAAAATGTAGATATTTCACACCCAAACAACAAATTTGGTTCTTAAAATATCTTTCGTGTGTCTAAGTGCTAGGATTATCCAGTTTAGGGAGTTAGGGGGGAACTGACTCGTTATTTCCTTGGGGAAGGTTTTTCGATTCATGACTAATTTACAGGGCTTGCTCTGTACAGGGCAAGTCAAAAGTTTAGACTCAGCTCAGTAATTGCTTCTACATTGTTAACAGGAAGAAAGGTTCGCCTTAGACATTTGTCAAGGTAAGAAAAAACAAATAGCTGTACCTACTGACCGACAATTGTCGCAAATTCTGTGGGAGAAACACTTCTCACTGATTAGTGGCAAAGTAAACCAATCAGCAGTGTGCTGTGAGAAATGTGAACAGAAATTAGCACATGCATTAAAATCAAATCCAGATGCAAGCATTGAAAATATGTTCAGTGAAGAAGCTATAAAAATAAGACATACCTAGAGCAGTGACGAATAAGGAAAAGAAGACGAATCATGTGTCATAATACCGTAACTGCAAGGTTATGAGCAAAGTAGTAACTACACAAAATGAATTTAAATGGAAGCGCATTGAATAGTTGTCTGACACCTCATTTCTGTAAATTGATTATTTGTACTCTCATATTGACAAACGTGAAGAATTCCCTTTTGTGAAAATCTGTGTGATTAAAAAGGAAACAGTGAGGGTACTAGGTATTCCTGCTGCAATAAGTCGAAGACTCAAGACCCATTGCTCATTCTAATAATGCAAATCCTTGCAGCTCAGTGGGAGAACGACTGGCCCAGAAACAATCCATCTTTGTAGCTGGGTAGGGTTGGAGAAGGCACATGGAAGCTTTTCAATGCCTTTACATGCTTATCCAGGCTATCTAACTCAAAATAAAGGCTGGAGATTAGAACCTAGGTAAACTGCCACCGTACAGAATTTAATTAAGCTAAATTATGGAGATACCCCTGTGTATTTGCAGAATCAATGTAGAGATTTCCTCAGTGCTCGGAAAGGCGTTCATGAATTTGGCCAAAGGCTCGATATCCATCTCTTGAACTGATATCCACTGCCTCACTACTGTGCGAGACTTGGTTGCTTGTGCATTATGCTTGTGCAGGTACCAGTGGGGGAAAGAGGCATGAGGCCAGCTTGGATCCTCAGGTACTGTAGGTGCAGTCGATGCACATCGTCAATGGCAAGGGCTGCTCTGGGAGGCACTTGGGGCCACTGGGGTGCGCTGGGTTGCGCTGGGCTGCACTGAGCTGAGCTGGGGGGCACTGGGCTGCACTGGGGGACAAAGCTGTCTTGGGGTGCACTGGGCTGTGCTGGGGGGCATGGCTGCTCTGGGGGACACTGGGCTGTGCTGGGGGGCATGGCTGTGCTGGGGGACACTGGGCTGCTCTGGGGGACACTGGGCTGTGCTGAGGGGCACTGTGGCATTGTACTGGATGACTGGGAAGCAGTGCCTTAAGCGGGCCCGCAGAGTGAATTCCCAGCCCTGGCTCACAGGTAGGAGGGAATAAAGACGATCAGCTAGTTGTGCTCGGGAGCAGTACTGGGAAGGCTGGTGGAGGACAAGCTTCGTGCTAGATCAGCACGCCACGAGAGCGGCCCGAGATTTTGTGTGTGGCTTAATCTCGTGTGCATCTCAGTCTAGAACGTAGCCCAGTCCTGCATTTTCATTGCAAGGATTTATATCATCCCATGTGCTGTGGCATTAACCCTCCTCCTTGAGAGCATGGGTTTCTAATCAGGCTGGAGCAGCTGATCAACGCGCGTTGCTCAGGACTGTCTCAGTGTCTTCTCCTCTGGGCTATGGTGGTGTTGATATGAGGTTTTATAAATGATACCATTCTGCCATAGGACTGATCAAGGGCACCCCTGTCACACCATTGCTTTAGTTTCTTTTCCCTCAGAACACCCCACAGTGTGTGTTTACCCCACAGTGAACCAAACGGTCCAGACCTGAATCCGAAATAAAATGAGCTATGCTGCAAACACAGGTTTCTGAGTTAAACCCTCAGTTGAGCATGATGAGATCTTAGTCCAGCCTTCATTTTTCGTCCATGAAAAGTCCCTGTGCACACACAGGATGCTCCAGTTAATGTCAGAAAACAATTCAGACTAACTTTGCAACACAAACGTGTGCTATCTTTGTATTGTCAGTAATGTCATAATGCAAGTTTAAAAATAAATTGATACAGTCCTTACCTGAACAGATTTTATTTGCACAGTGACGATAAGCACTCGCATACCACAGTATCCAGGCCTGCACACACTTGTGTAATAAATGTGCTCCGTCTGTGTCCGCTCTGTCCAAAATTCCTGTGGGGATGAGCAGGAATGACTGGGCAGCCTGTCACCAGATCTGTCTGCTGTGGAGTGTAGGCCAGACTAACACAGTAGTGCAAGAGATTACACACCATATCTCTTTTTAAGATTCTTGTAAGGGTCGCTCTTCGATTATCTTCATATGTTGATGTATTTCACAGACCGTAGCAGATATTCAAGGCGGAAACAAATGACTGATAGATATTTAAAAAAGAAACAATGCTGTGTATCACTGATAGTTAAAGAAAGGTGAAAAAAAATCCTTCGGTTTTTTTAAATGAAAGCTCTTATTTCATTAACAAAATGTCTGACACATTTGTTTGGCGTATTAGATTCATCAGTGTGACATTCATTATGAGTTTTGCAGTTAAAGACTCTGAAGAGTAAGAGTTCCTGGTAAGAGTGAAGGACTGATAGATGGACAGACTTGGGGATCTGCTCCCAGACTTTTTGAGGGGGCTCATAGAGTCTCCGATTGTTTGACTCACAGGCGTGATGCAGTAAGTGACACTGCTGACTCTAGCCAAATTGGTAGAAAATATTGATATAAAACAAAGGGGAAATAACAGCATGTGGGACAATATTTTACTCAACCTTGTTTACATGTACATTAAATTAACCTACGTTGCTGTGCAGCAGAAATGATGTGAAACACGGCATTGCTTTGCAACATCTATGGCTCCAAAGGGATCCGTAATCCAAGCTCTTTCTTCTATGATGTAAAACCCCTAATGCTGTACACCTATCACTTTCTAACAGCCTGCAGTAATCTTCTTTATAAGATCACAGCACAGATATCAAACAGAAGGTCAAAGAGTAAATCAGCAATTAAGACTCTCACATCAAGATGTCACATAAAAAACAAAGTAAAATGAAACAAGTTACAGCAAGTCAAAAGAGGGAGCGAAGTGTACAGAAGCAGAGTATAAATCTGTGAACTCTTTGAGTAATGTAGGCAGCAGCAGGAGAGCTGATAATGGCATCTGGAAACTAAAATAGTGATTTGACAATACACATGAAGAGTGTGGACTCATGTCACTCTGGTAAAACAGTGCTGGCATTTTGTTTTGTTTTCGACTCGTAGATTTGTAATGGTGAGCATTCTGTTACAACACTGTCACGTGTCCCCACTATAAAATTATGAAAAGATTTTAAAAAACAACAGAGTAATGCAATCAGTTATGAAAGTGCTGAATGACATATCAAAAAAATACACTGGTATGTATGCAGGGTGACAAGATACTTTGGGAGGCTCATGTGTATAATTGTGTGTCCAGTCTGTACTTTACTTAGAACACTATTATACAAAAGCAGCCTTTTCTTAGTTGAATTCACTTTTTACGTCCAACTGCGTTGCCGAATTTTAAACAGTTTTTAAAATATTTTATATTCTGTTTTACTGTGCTATTTTGTACTATTTGGTAGATAGCATATGAACCTTTCCTTTTAAATTTTAACTGATTATAGTGTCCGAAGGACTTTGAAGAGATCCAGCATGAAAGATGCTATATAGAAATAAAGACTGGGGGCAGTAATCATAGTAGTAGCACCTGTAGTAGTAGCAGCAGTTGTATCGCCAGTAGCAGAATAAGAGTGTTAGAAGTGACAGACATCCTAGCAGTACAGTAGTTGTAGCAGTAGGAGTGCTATATTAAGACAATAACCCAGGGTATCTGGATTTATCTGGGATGAAGCATGCCATTTCTCACTCCTTGATGTTCCCTGTGGTTTGTACCTGAGCTCTTAGATACCCTCATGCTTTATGTGAATGAGCACCTTATTAGTGTTGAAACTGTTACTCTTCTTAAAGCCCTTTATTAGCCAGGTGTTCAAAAAGGTATGAAAATCTTTAACACTGCACAGCTGAGGGAATTTTCCCTGCAGAAGTAATGCATGACAGATGCCCTGATAGGTTTACAGGTGAGTGGGAACGGTGGAGAGCAACTTAAAAACACAATCACCTAGACTCACCTAGAGATTTATTGCTAAACAATTACTCACAGACTTACCGAATGAGAAACAGGAGCATAGAGGACATATAGCACATTCAATGTTCTTTTTACACTCACAAAAGATCATTAAGCTGGTAATTATGTTGTTTCGGCATTGAAAACTCTTAACTCTTAACACAACACACAAAATAAAAAATGTATGTTAAATGAACTGTCAAAAATTAGTACAATTAACTAATTGTATAATGGTAATCTGCCTGCACTAACATGACATGGTCAAAACCTCACTATACTGTATTTCATCATGAGTACACTCACAACCTCACTCTCACCTGTGCTGTCCCAAGGGTGGAGTCTCTTTCTGGCAGGTTAGTGAACTCATGCAGTAAAGGAACATATCCAATGATGGATCAATTAACAACGAAGGAAAACTAGAATGATCAGATTAAAGACCTGAATGGCCACTTCAGCAAAAACAAAATGTTTTTTTTTAAAAAGGGACATTATTTGGTTGGGAAAATATAGCTATGTATATATTTATTTTAAAGACAATGCAAAGTGATTCAGACCATTGCATTCCAGGAAATCTATAGCCAGAAGGACACTCTTGTCATGCAATGTCTTGCTAAAGAAGCGTTATATATTCAACAAAAAATCAGCTAAAACACAAATCATTTTGCACATGAAGACGTGGTATCCAAAAAGGTGTCACATCAAGGAAGCGGGTACTTTAAGATAAAACAAGATGTGGAGATTACAGATGACAAGAAGAAAAAAAAAATAGCAATGACATAACCTGGATATAAATCTGAACCGTGAACTCCACCTCACATATTTTTTTAAAGAGCTAACCATAACAACAGGAGAAGTGCGGCACGGAATTACCTAATTACTGTATCTTTAGGAGCGGACAAAAGACTTAACTTTAAACCCGTTAAATGCAGTCAATTACGGTGAAATTCGCCTGGAGTTTTAAAAAATAGAGAGCCGTGCTAATCACGGCACAATCAGGAAAGGAAGGAAAGTGGCCTTTTCTTATTGTAACAACTGAGATGTTGCCGTAAATCAGCTCTGCGGAAGAAATCTTTCAAAAGTTTGCTTTGCGAGACATTGGCCAGTGCGCGCTGGTTACTGCTGCCGTGACCTGCAGGAGTGTAAGCGATATCTTATGTACTCGGGAACTTCAAACACTCACGGTAACACCGCAGAACATTAACATCACAGTGACTTGAAGTGTTGTTAAAAAATTGGAAATCCCCTGGCTGCAAACACCGGGATCAGTGAAGTCTCGATCGGTTAAAAACATCCAGCCACTCGCTGAACCAACGCCTGTTTTATTTCGACGTTTTGGTGAATCGCATTCGCTAGCTTGCGCTCCCCCCCATCCACGTCGCAGTTTACGTGCTAGACGTCCTGCAAAACAAGGGGAAACTGAAGGAGTTTATTAAAGCTGCAGATGACCAATGTGATACAGCAGCTAACTTATCAAAAAAGAAAGCAGGCCATGTCACCACGAGCCCTTCTGCGCTACAACTAGAAAGTGGATCGATGGGTTCAGAAAAGCGTGGAGCCACACGCTCCCATTTCATAAAAAAAGCTGCAACCCTTTATAACAGAAAGCACATCATTTGGATTTTTTTCTTCTTCCTCAAATTGGCCCCGTGGCTCTTTCCTGAAGAGTCCGGCTTTGGGAACAGGGAAGGTTTCTTGGCAGAAATAGATGCTGTCAGGTTAGTAAGACGAGTTTTCACGAGGGAGCAAAATGCATTATCTAATAGTCATGACATGAGAACATTTGTGTCTTGCAGTTGAAATGACAAAAGGAGATTTGCTAGATAACTAGAAGGCACACATATAGTGAGATTTACATTATTTGTGTTGACAGGCACAAGTCCCTTTAAACAAACATAACAAGATCAAAGTCTGTCCCAGGTAAGAGAAAAATAGTACAAAATATGTTTTGTTTATTGCCTAACAAATCAAATCCAAAGCTAAGAACATCGCCTCAAGCGTTTCTGTGTCTTTGAAACTCCTATGCTGTCATGCGAAAATGGCAAGAGATCAAATGCAGACCAGGAGCTTATCAAAGATGAGTTCTCTTTTCATACTGAGAAGATGTATCGGCATTACTTCCTTGTTTTGTTTTTGAAGAAACGACCTCCTGAAGAATCTTGCTCTTCCATCTTCCGAAGTGCATTTTGTTATGACAAGAAAGCTTCGGCCTTAGCAGATAGTAGTTTTATATTCAAATGACATGGCAAAACCCTCCCATCCATTATCAGAAAGTCACTTCTCCGGGTGCTTATCCCTGAAGGACAGAGTGCAAGGACGGGGAGAAAGCACACAGATGCTACATGCTGAAATTTTGAAATGTATTTGCTGTTTGTTCTCAGTAGTGTCTGAGGGTTTATCAGCATCCTTTCTCCACTGTCCCTTAGGAGTCGGGCCCAGGGAGAAAGCAAATGAGTAAAACATTTGGAATTCCAGACAGGTTTCTGTCGTTCATTCCTCTGTGTGTCCGCAGCACTGAGCTGGAGCTGGGAAGAATTACTCCAATGTTTAGATGTTTAGAAAACAGGTAAATAGCGTGATAAAGCAAGCAGTACAGTAAGTGTGGACAAGACTCCTTGAGGAGAGCTTGTAAGAGCTCTGAAGAGCGCTTCACCTTATGGAACGAGCACAGGTATGGAAACTAATCCGGGGAACACAAAGGCACCTTTATTTTGTGGAAGCCTCCATGGTCTCCGATATCAAAGGCTGCAGGAGTTTCCACAACAAGACGCTACAGAAGGTGATAAGATACACGCCAGCTGACAGCAGAAATAATTTGTTGGGGAAAAAAAATGAAATTGAATTAATTTTTAGCTATGTAGGACTTCAATGTATTGATCATATCAAAGCACACTGACTATCCTCCTTCCTTATTTTAGCTCCATGCATCACAAAGGTATTCATTATGCAAAATTCCAGTTCCTGACTTTGGAATTCTAATCCCGAACGGTTCCAGGAAGCCTGTTTGAGTGATAGGAGAGCTACTTTCACAAGGGAACATGAATGGATATCTCTCCTGTAAACTCATTAGAGAAAGTGTCAATATTGAAACCATTCTTTAGTAACAAACCATTGCCTCTGAAACCACCATACTTATCCTGTCTAACTCTAAACTGAGGCCCCGTAGACATCCTTATGAAATGACAAAGAGATCAACAAGTAAACATGAGCTTTGTCTTTTCTGCATTCACATCCTGTGTGCTAGCTTTAACTCTTCAGTGTCATTGTATAACTGCTGCTCTGTATAAATTGCACTGGCACACTAAAATGAAATTTAGACTGGAATAGAAGGTTCCTGCTTATGGTACTGAATGGCTTCGCCTCAGGCTATCGTAAAGGTGCATTGCGTGATTGCAGCCCAGCTCTGCGGACACAGACGGGGCCCCACACAGCAAACGAAAGAGCCCCATGTGTGCAGCACCACACGTGTGGCACTCAGATCCACAAGAGGCTCTGCCAACATGGATATCTTTAAAATTCACTTTAAGACCCGTCCTTTCACTAAACATTTTTAATATTGAATTTAGATTTCAGTTTTTTTACATGTACTATATATTTCTTTTTGTACAGCTCTCTTAGCTTCTTGAAACTGAAATTCATGGGCAGTTACAGTATGTCCATCCATCTCCTAACTGCTTTATGCATCACAGTGATACAATTATATTATTAATGTTTGTCATTTCATGGTACTTTTGGTTCTTCTTCTCAATGGGGGCTTATAGTACTGTATGAAACTAGAGCAAGCTCAGGCAGCAGTGCAGGCTACCTGATGGCCCTGCTCCACACAGTATGTCCACAGTGGACAACAGGCAAAGCACACTGCCAGCTTGGGAGTCAAGGACACCCTGAAGACTGCAGCTGAGAGACCACAGGCGAGTCTTGCGCAGGTGCTGAAAGGTGGTCCCCGCCTGAGCAGATCTGATTCCTGTACGTGGTGCGTCCCACCGCCGAGCTGTGAGGGTCGAAAGCAAATGAGCAGATGACAAACGCGTCTGTCTCGGCTGCTTTACTGCTGAGGTGCACCACAGCTCTACCTGGGTAGGCTGGAGTGGGGTGTCAGTTTCAGAGTGTCAGTTTCCAGGGGTCAAGTAGAGGTTAATTGTGTACTGAAAAGCAGAAGGAAAGAAGACAGAAAGCAACACTTAGGCTGTGGAGCCTCCTTTAGGTGTGTATGAGAATGAGTGGAGGTGTGAGGCCGAAGGACCTGTTTATCATACATTGCTGTAGCCTCAAGCCAACTTCACACTTCTGCACAACCTTCTCTTCCAGAGAATCCCGTACTGACTGCCAACAGGAAATCATGGCGGACACCTTCCTTCTCATCAGCAATGAAGAATCGCCTCCTACGGCTCACGCTCCTATTATTGGACTGCCACAGACACCTCAATTCTGTGTGCTTCCCAGGATCCACAGAGCTAACACTTCAGGACCCACTTGTGCTGGTTTGCAAATACCCAGCTAGTCTCACCTCAGCTTTGCTCCTTCCCCTCCTGCGCCAGCCCAGTCCTTGGATTCTACCAGCACTGCTTTAAAAACCGAGCTGATGCCTCCGTCTTCTCTAGCAATCAACTACCGACGTTTCCACATTTCGGCAATCAAATCCGACTTTGCCAACTTCCACCCATCTGTCTGATTCACTCTTCATGTTCCCCCCACCCCTCTTCCTTTTCCGTTTGTAAGTTACCCTGTTAACTTCCCGAGTCTCAAAGCTTTCTATTAAAATACTGCTGATTTGCAAACAAGAGGCTCCAGGTCCAGAACGTTGTTTTCTCATTTTTGTCTGCTTCTCACTGTGGAATGAATCTCTGATTTTCCAGTTGTTTGTTACAGAGTCTGATCTCGACTGCTAATTCACAGGTAGTTTATATTTTTGATAGAAAAGCCCTTTCTTTTCCTTAAAACAAGACAGTAATTCATGAAGAACTGTAGTGTAGATGTTCAATCTAATTAATACATTTATATATTTTTTGCATCGTATGTTTAACATGGAAATGTCTTTACTGAATGCAGTACTTGCTGAGACAATATGTGTTCCAAAGGTGACCATACTGTAAGTACTTTAATGTTGCTAGTATACAGAATAAAAAAATAAAAATAAAATATAACTATTGAGCATGAGACCAGTTGCAAAAAGCAGATATTTTACACTGATAAAACACACTTACATTTGAAAAACATGTCCTATATTTTTACAGTCTTAGAACCTACTCTACATGCAGTAGGTGTTGGACCAGAAGGGTCTGTCCCTCAGGGCAAAAAGCTTCCAGTCTCTGATGTTTCTTAATTTCTGGGAATGACCTGCTAGATGCAGAAACATTTCAGGTGATTCGTGTTTGTTAAAAATAGCTCCTTTTCTCCAGGTGCTCCAGTTTCCTCCCGTAGTCCAAAGGTATTCTGGTAGGTAAATTGGCTTCTGGGAAAATAGGAAAATAGGTGTGAGTGTGTGTATCTGTGTATGCCCTGCGATGGACTGATGTCCCATCTAAGGGTGTTCCCTGCCTTGCGCCTGTTACTTGCAGAGATGGGCTCTGGGTCCCCAAAACTGTGAACTGGACAAAGAGCTCAGAAAATGGCACCACGGGAAAAAAAACTGCTTCGAAAACTGGGAACGGTCAGCTAGCCTTTTCTTTTTAGTTCTTTTTAGTTTCACTGTTTAAGATGAGCTGTATTGAACGATCACCTTTCCTCATTCTGTGAGTATTGTCTGACACAGATAGAGTATTTTGCAGTTTTATTTGAAGAAAGGCTAAAGCTGGATGACACAGAGAAGAACAAGCATGCAGCGGTACAGAGAAATAAAGGAAGAAAGTCGGCAGAGCTTGTGAGGGAAATTCCACCGGCCCCGGAGCTTTTCAATAAAAAGCACGAAAATTCAGCAAGCTGTAAATTAACATACCTCGGAGGCAATTTGGTAAGCTTATTGTGCAAAGTCCAGAAATGAAACTGTATTAAACTGAAACAACTAGAGCCTTCATGGTCATGATACTTTTCTAAGGCTTTTTCAAGAGAAAATTGCAAGAATGTTTTGCATACACACAAACCCACACAAACAGCTTCACAGAAAATATTTCCTTTCTTATCATTTTTTTATTTTCTTGTTTTTTTTTTTTCAATCCAAGCCCAAAACAGAACTATAATATTTCCTCTAAGGGGGGGATCTGTCTATACAGACTTATGATCACACCTAAATAATCAGCCACAGAGAGCGGCCATGCTCACGAGAGATCATCAGTATGGCATAGCTCGTCTCTAACCAGTGAAGTGGATGTCTACAGTACATATATTTTACAAGGAACAACTTTTGGGTTTTTAAGTGTGTTATAAGAACATGGAGCTGCTATGAATTATGGGAATGAATTAATTTATTCCCATAATTCCTATGTGCACATCTTCCTATATACATATGTGAGCATGTAAAATTCAATAAACATATGTAAAGAATTTAAGCAATATACTCAGTTAAATATTTAGAAATCCTGTGCTACAGAGTCTTTTAAACACTCTAGAATTGTAATCTGATTCACCTGATAAAGAATATCACATTATATTTTTCTGAAGCCTTATTTGCTTTTGAATAGCTCCTTCGGGATCCAGAGAAGGACCCAGTGTTATTGCAGGTAATTATTCCCTGCTGATAGGAGAAAAATGTGCTTCCCACAGACATCCTGCCTGGGAATCAGAAGTAATAGATGACCATTGTAACAAAGGACTTTGTATTTCATTTTCTGAACAGAGAGATCACACTTCAAAGGTCATTATGTCTAAGATGCAGTTAATCTTTTAATACACTTCCCGCATAGATTCATCAGAGTTCAAGCGATTGATCAAAGGGAAGGCGAAAGTGAAATATGCACTTACCATCATCCAGCATTTCTTCCTGGATGACAATGCTCAAACTGAGCAGCGCAGGATGGATATGCATGTCAGCCGCCTGGCTGCGAACGTTTCCAGAGGCCTCGTGTGTAACTCCGCTCAGTTAATGAGGAGAGCCTTTCGAACAACTTCTTGGCCTTTTCAGAGCGCAGGATTTCTCAGAGATGCTGTCACAACACCGAAAGCCCTTAAAACGATAAAATGAGGTTACTTGGAACCCATTCTCTCCCTTTCTGCTCCTCTCTCTTTCTTTTATATAGAATGGATGCTGCACATTGGTGGTGGTGGAGGGGAGTCCCCATTACCTGTAAAGCGCTTTGAGTGGAGTGTCCAGAAAAGCGCTATATAAGTGTAAGCAATTATTAATTATTATTATTATATAAAAATAGAGAACAGAAAACATAACCCCCAGCACATTGCCGTTCCACCAGGGGGCACTATTGCACCCACTGGCCTGGATTTAGTATAGTAGTCTTCTTCTTCTTCTTCGCATTTTCCCACTTATGGTGGGTCTGCTTGTTTGCACCGATTTTTCCACGTTGTACGGTGGTGCGATGTCACACATTGGCTTGGTACTGGACCGCTGGACTGGGTTCAGTGTTCTTGCAGGAAACTGGTGTCGCACCATGCGTGTGACATGTCCTGTGCCCACTCTGTGGGGCTGGGGCCTTGTTCGGGGACTGTCCCTGTGAGGTTTGGTGTTACCCAGAGGGGACGACCCCCTGTCGCGCTGCAGTGCCAGCTCTCTGTTGCTGCTGGAGGCTGCCTACTAAGGGGAGAAGCTCATTGCACTGGATGCTGTTCTGAATCCTCAGGGGGTCCGCCTGCCACACCTATAACGCAGTGTAAGAACATTTAAAATGTGACAAGCGAGAGGAGGCCTTGTGGGAGTGATTGCTAATCGCTGACAGTTGGGGAGGATTGAGCGTGGTTGTTGTCATCCCTCCCGAACTTTAGTTAAATAAACTCCATTAATAATGTGAACAATTATGGGGAAAAGCATACAATAGAGAAAATACTGATCCCAATGAGTGACATTTGAGCGAATGCAGAATATTCAGATTCCAGAAAATGATGGGGTGCTGCACTGCAAGTCCTTTCTGAAAAGGTCCCCCTTACTGTTGAGATCAGAGAGAATCTCAGCATCCGTTTGGAAAGCACACAAGCTTATCTCAAGGTCTCTAGGAACTGTGGTGATGCTTAGCTACAAATTCCCCTGTCAGAGTGAGACAAAGGCATAGTTCTGAAGGACGCTTGTCCTGTGGGATAAAAAGACAATCCTGTGCCTACAGCCACACAGTTTACTTAAACTTGACTCAAACTTGTAATTAGGTTCTGATATAAACTTACTCCAGTCAACAATAAGTATGATGCGCACAATTATGTACATTTTTGTGAAAAGTCAAATTGGTTTCTTTTAATAATTTTAATCAAATTATTAGAATATAACCGTTGACTTCTATTTTAAACTTAATTTGTCAATTGTATTGTTAATGTTTATTCTGCTGTACTGCTCTCTACACATCGACAGATTAGGGTGGGGAACTGGTTCGGTGTGTGAGCAGAGAATGAAATAAATGAGGAGACTACACAGCTAAAACGTGTTATTTCTAGGTTGTGTTAGGTCTAATTTGAGGTGAATATGAAAGCTGCATAAGAAGCTATATCACCTTCTGCACAGGGTGGCATGATGGTGAAACTGCTCTGCAGGTTATTATCAACAAGTTAGTTAATGAAGAAACGATTTTATGGCGATCTTCTGGATTGGATAAAACAGTTAGGAAATGCAACAAGAACAGCAATATAAATCAAGACACATGGCCGTCATGTCTGGCGAAGTGAGATCTCATTATTGTTTTATTCTGTATCATTTCTACTAGCAGCTGAGAGTTAATAAAGAGTTAAGAAGAGATACGGATCCCCGCTTTTCTGCTTTTGTCATTCAGGTCTGAAAAGAACGGCTGCCGGTGCAACTGACAATTTCAGGTTGCCAAAGGAATTTCACTGATGAAGCCTTCTCATCTCAAGCCATGCCTAAAACGAGAAAACTGCTCAAAGAGTTGTCAAACCTCAGTCTTCTGTCACAGCAGGATTACATCCAATAATACCGTTGCCTTTGTCCTGTTGACTTCACTTCAACAGGAATGTAGAGTTCCAGATGTACTCTGCATGCTTGGTGGGCCTTTGTCATCCTGACACAAGTGCCTGCTTGCACTGAAGTTTGAACTGTTTTTATGTAACGTGCACAATTATATTGTCTTAGAGGTCGCCAATCATTTAGTTCAGTACAGAAATGCAAGCTTTCTCCTTAATACCGTTCATATCAGTTACTATCAAGTGACATAATCTGTTTTGCAGTATGCGGTGCACAATGAAAGATATTCGACTAAACAAAGTTCTCAAAGGTTTTGCCGAATGTGGGGTAAACAAACTTTTTTATTTTTCTTTAAAAATACAGAATAATTTGTTGTGATATCTTCTGCTTGTTCTCTTGTTATTGTTCTGTCTTGTTATTGATTGGTTTTATTCTGACCTTGATGACAGACAGACTTCCAAATCGTGGCACAAGGATCTTATTAGATAGGACCACTACAGTGTACAAACTATGACTTCTGGAGCAGACACAATCAGAAGTTAATAGGCTGTATTTGACGAGCATGGTCAATTTACTCAAAGCCTCTAGTTGTGTCTTGTACTGTTGTCCCCTTCAAGGACCACAGTTGACCACTCCTGACTTAATTGGACCAATTAATGCTCTACAGGGATCAAACTCACATGTGTTCCAAGTCTTTACAAACTGGTGCTTTCAGGAGGACCTGGAAGAGCTGCTGGATGTTGGCTCTCCAGGGCCAGTGTTAGCCACCATTGGAATAAAACAAAATCGCTACAATTTCAGCCATAAATCACCATTAAGAAAAGAAAGTGTTTCTTCAAAAAGAAGCAGAAAAAAGGGAACAGAGCACTGCAAACTGCCCAGGATTTGTGCGTAGCACTGTGTATGATTCTTTGCAAAAACAACAGTGGTTTAAGCCGGTCAATGCCATGACTGATGAATTGGCTATTCTACAGTAATACGCTGTCCAGAAAGAAAATATGGATCTCAGGTAACTTTAGAAGCAAACGTGAGAACCATCAGAGACAGAAAAGGTTTCAAACATTTAGAAGCTGGTCCCACCCCCAGCATAAACACATAGCACATAGAACAGGGATGTCAAGGACCAGTTCTGCCTTAAGCATGTGTTTCTTTGCCACTGCTCAAGAAATCCTTGTCTTCTGGACTGAATCGAATGGCTTTTCTTCCTTCTTCTATTGGAAACACAATTACTAAGCACAGTGCATATACTGTACGTAACTATGGAAATGTTGTAACACCCCATCATAGCCATACAGTCATTGATACAGTGCTTTTAGGGAAAGCCTGGTTTCTAACAGATATTCTCGAAATTCTCATTAAACATTACATTTCAGCCAGGGGACAAATTAGAATTGCTTTTACACAGTTTTCACCTGATGTCTTAGAAAAGCAAACAGCAGTGTTAAGAAACTGAACAATGTCTTTCTTTGATTCTTGTTGGGTTCTGCTTAGCACATTAATAGTTGCTTTTCAAGGAAAATATGCGCTCGGGGATTTTGAAGTTGAGCGAGGAACAGTTTCAATGAATGAGAAAACTTGTATCTAGCTTCTAGGAAAGCAAGTTGTCTTGTGCTGAAGAGAAGCATATTGTGTTGCATTACGCATCATGTACTGGGCACCAGAGAAAGGAACAATGTCTTGCTTATCAGTGGAACAAAAGATTCGTTCTTTGGCTGGCTGCTGGGAAAGATGACAGCTGTGGGATTGGGCTTCACAAACAGACAGGTCACATGCTAGACTGCTAACAGGAAATAACCTTTTCAGCCCGACTTTAATGTCTGCTGCTATTTAGTCTAGATAAAGTGAGATTAGCCTACCTATAAAAGGTAACTTTAGAAGGCATTAATACTAAAGTCCCTAGTTCAGACCGAACAGGAGATAAATCGAACAGCATGTGTCGGCGTATAGTTGCCTGCTGGCTTTCTTTTTCTCTTTTTTTATTTTCTAATTTTGTTGTAATTTTGTCATTAAATTACAGGTCACCTTTGATTCAGTCTTTTTCGCTATCTCTGTGTCTATCACGGTGTCTGTGGTTCAGGTGCATTCAACCCTCCAGTCTCGCCAAGAGAAAGTACTTTTCTCCATTTCTGAGAGCTAAAGGAAGCATCACTGGGGTCTAAAATATACCTTCCAACTACATTCTTTTATATTTCCATACTATAATATTATCTATTGCATTCTGCTATTCTCAGTAAATAATTCTGAAGATGCTATTTTAACTATATGACTACAGTCTTTTGCTGAATTTTTCACTGACATCTGTTCTCCTGCTGGTGGTTAAGGAGTTTATTCTGCTGCTTCCCTTTGGTCTCCCACTTTATGTATGTGGTCCAGTTACATTTACACTCCACTGCAAAACCCTCAGGCAATTTTAATCTCTTTTCACCCAGTTTGTTCTTCTTTACCATAAACACAGTTCTGTGGTGATCTACTGAACTTTTAGACATTTTGGGCTGAGGTAGCAATTAATCCTGATACACATGCATTTCATAATACAAAAGTAGCCTTTTAACTTCACATTATGCAGTAGCTTTATTGTAGCTACAACACTGCACTTTGGCTGTTCCTGTATAGTTTATGTTGAGTTGCTGTGATCCAGTTTTTGAATATTTTAAATTAAATATGCTTTGGAAACAAATGTACAAAGCCATGAAATCTCATAAGACCCTCTTTTGGAAACAAAAACAGAAGCAGAGAACTTTCTGCTTTGCGCTGGGAGAGGATATAGCTAAACAGGAATCACAGCACCAAGCTATTTTATAGTGCTTTCAGAAAAACAGCAGCAACCAAGGTTTAAAAAGTGTCTTGGTTTTGTTTTGGGGAATAGGAGAAGTATTTTCAGAGTTGTGTTATCCACTCCAGTAGAATGCAGGCATGCGCTTATCAATCACAGGTTAAACTGTACCCACTCAGAACAATACAAAAATGTTTTTTTTGTGCTTTTGGTGGCAGATTGTGAAATATTTCACAGCCTTTTACTTTACATCTGTCTTCTTGTCTTACTTGCTGTTTTGTGAACTGAGCAAGTCATGCCAGGTGGCACCAGTGGTGTTGACATTTTCCCAAAACAGTGCCAGATTTTTTTATACTGCAGTCACTCTTTTTTCTCCCTAAATTGCTTTGATGTTCTTTACATAACTCTTACATCCCATCTCCAAAGATGTATACGGCTGTGAATCTGTTCATAGTGGTTTACTACTCAAATATATCTATCTATATATTCTATCTAAATATATTAGAGTCCCATGCAACAGAAACTGAGGTCTAACTAGAGAAAATACAAAAACAAAGCCAACGACAAGGATCTCTCATGACACTTATCATCACGTATTATCAAGCAAATCTGTACTACCTGGATAACGCACCACCAGGGCCCCATCTCACAAAGGCTTCATGTATTCCAGCCAGAGACGTTGTACCCGCATCACTGTGTTTTTATTCTCCGCCTGGTGGTCTTGTCAAGGCTGAAATGAAATGAGAGAAGATGAGAAAGAGTGACGGCTCTTGCTTTTATGGAAATGCTCGTGTTATACTTTCTGACTCCTGGCAAAACCGCGTTGTGTAGAAAGCTGTTTGGTCATCCCGTCTCGGGTCGATAGGTCATACGGCAGATTCACATTGCGCAAAACACAAAGTTGTATTTTTATTTTTAAAGAAGCAGTAAACATAGGCTGCTGTGAAAAAGGGTTCGACATTGTGCATTGTTCCGCTCTTTTCTCTCAATGTTTTTCTTGCTGAGCTGGTCCGGTGATTAATTGTCATCAAGTTAATTAATGAAGAAAACGTCTGTGGTGATCTTCTTTTGAAATATTAGTCATTTTGTTGTAATTAATTCCTGTTAGATCTTTATTTTGCATTACAGGACATGGGGTGCTCTCTGCATGGAGTTTGCGTGTGCTCCCTGTGATCAGCTGGGCTTCATCAATGTGCCCCAGTTTCCTCCCACAGTTCAAAGACATACTGTTAGGTTACATGGGTTATGGGAAGAACGATTTATCATAAAATGATTTACTTTCCATATGGGATTATAAAACGCCTGAGACTTGTGCTGGGCAGGGTTTAACAGAGCGACATGGTTTTTCAAATGCCAAGTAAAATGCAGGACGCAACTCTTTTCCATGAGGTAACTCAAAGTTCTTCATAGCTGTGCACTGCTTCACACTGTGATCAAGTTTGTTCAAGAGAAAAAAAAAATCAGTTTGTTACTCCTGGACTGAAGATTACAAGATTTAAATGATGAACCAGCATAGACGCTGATGTCTGGTAGATTCTCATCTTCCCATTTTGCCCACACCATAGTTTTAGCTGCTTGCAGGTGATAATCTGTACTTCCGTTCATGAAATATTGTCTGCCAGGTGTTGAGTTTTATTCAGTCTTGACTTTGGTCTAGGTGTTTTTTCATTTCCTATCCTTTGCATTTCCTTTCCTATCAAAGTTTGCTAATCCTTCTATTTTGGCAACATCTGTGAGCCTGACTGGTTTACTAACGACACCAGAATCTTGATCCTTGATTACTGGTAGAAATTCTGAAGAGCACCGGTCATAATATAGATCCCAGTGGGACCCCACTTATGACCTCAGCTGGAGCACTCAGCCCAGTTCTTCCGAGCACCAGATGCCTTGTGAATGTTAACAGAGTATTTACAGTAAGTATATTGAGTTTTGGTTTCTTTTCTGTGCTTGGTTTAGGGTGGCCTCTTGGCCACAGGGTGAGGAGGGTAAACCTCCTTCCAGGGAGAGGAGTGAACCAAGGCACAGCTGCAAAGGTGGAGATGGGGTGGAGGAGAGATGCTTGCAACAAAATGCGAGAAGAGGTGTTTAACAGAGATATATAATGACAGTCGATAATAATTGGAGTTTAAAACAGTTGGGTGGGACTGGCTTTGTCTGTCGCTGTCCAGTCCCGAACTGCTGTCACGAACTTTAAATAGAGAAAATCATTCAGATTTTGCATATCATGCAAGCGTTTGCCTGTTTTGTGTGCAGCCCCTTTAGGTTCAGTCTCTTTTCCGGCTTACAAAGGGGAGGTATGGTGCTGCTATTAGCAGTGTCCTTTCACAAGGAGCTCAGTAAGGAATGCCTCATTCCTAAGTAAACAATGCGAAGAGATAAAAGATGACAAACTGGATACATTCATTTCCTCCATAGTTTGCAGCGGAATCAAATCTCTTCCCATTACAAAATAAGAGGGGTTAATTTTTAAATAGACCTATAATACCTGTGAGAGAGCATTATGTTCTTTGTATATGCACTTCAGAGAACAAGAGAGCATTGTAATAACATGTTTTTTAAAGGAAGATCTGGTTTTCAAAGTTATATTGTTCTTGCTTTAAATTAGTTAATAAAACCAATAGGATTACTCAAGCCATGCATCATGGGAAATGATCAGAAATTTGTATTGCAGAAAATGTTTCAATGCAGCATAAAACAGGGTTTGTTCAGTGTGTGAAATCCTTTCAAATGGGTGAACTGGGAGAACGTGGGTTGTTGTTGAAGAAAAGTGATAATAATTTATAATTGTTTGCCTGCTGCAGTACAAAATTTAATTTTTTCGCTGCCATTTAATTCACTCGTACGGAACTGTATCGATACAAACCCGTTTTGACAAAATGGGATTGTAGAAATGGAGTATCGTTTATTTTAGGGTGTTACGTGAGACTGGACAAAAATATTCTTTTATTCACATAACAGTTAAATAGGGAACCAAATTTAGTTGGCCGGCTGGAGAGGCTGAGACCATCTTTTTCTGAGTATTATGCGATTCGTTATTATTAAATGCCCCGCACCGTACTAAATACAGAGAGCCCCTCCAGAGGGTCTCGGCATGAAGACGGACTGAAAATGTTGTGTTGCCTTCTTAAACACATGCACTTCAGCACCTGCCTTTAACACATTGGGGAGGAGGAGATATGAGTCCAGAAATTAAGAAAGATAGATAGATACTTTATTGATCCCGTGAGGGAAATTGCAGTGCAACAGCAGCTTAACACACACAACACAGCCACAGTGTAACGAATTATATACTAATAGTACAATACATACAATACAATACAAGAGTTACTCACAGTCCGGACACACAAGAGGAAACTAGAACAGAACAGTACACAGAAAATCGTATCACACGTATGAATATAAATATAGATGTAACCATAGATATAAATATAAATATAAATGTATTGCACAGGTCCCTGGCATATATTGCACAAAAGTGGTCGTCAACGGGAAAAAGAAAAAGAAAGAGAACAGATGTAGCAGTAGATGTGTATATGCGTTTAGTCCAGAAACAGGTCACTGTCGCTGTTGCCTCTGCCAAGACGCAAGGTGGATGCGTTGTACAGTCTTATGGCAGACGGCAAGAATGACCTCCTGTAGCGCTCCCTGTCGCACCGTGGATGAATCAGTCTATTGCTGAACGTGCTCTTCATTCCTGCAAGCCTGTCATAGAGGGGATGGGAGAAGTTGTCCATGATGGCCTCTAGTTTGGACATCATTCTCCTCTCAGCCACTACCTCCAAGGGGTCCAGGTCAGACCCAATGACAGAGCTCGCTCTCCTGATGAGCTTGTTCAGCCTTTTGGAATCTACTGCTCTAATCCCAGAGCCCAAGCACACCACTGCGTAGAAAATGGCACTCGCTACCACCGACTGATAAAACATGTGCAGCATCTTACTACACACATTGAAGGACCTGAGCCTCCTCAAGAAGTTAAGTCGGCTCGGTCCGTTCTTATAGATGGCCTCGATGTTCTTAGACCATTCCAGTCTATCGTCGATAAAAGATGAAAGCTTTATTAAACGTACGCACCCCGCCCTTCGGCTTTAACAACAAAACTACCACAAAACAGACAAACGCAGATTTTTCAAAGATAGCAATTTTGAGCTGATACTCCGGGACTGTCCCATAGCGAGGAGCATCCTGCGCGCCCGTTTCACAGGTCAACCCGGCGGGTAGGTATCTGTAGGTATCTGTCTGTATCTTCTACAGTCGACAGAGCTGAAGAATCGAACTGAAACCGGCCAGCAGAAACTGTGCAATTATTTCGAAGACCCCCTGGCTCTGAGGCTGGTGAGGAAAAAAAAAAAGAAACAAAACAAAATATTATTTGTCGTTCCAAGCTATTTTCT
Source organism: Lepisosteus oculatus (assembly GCF_040954835.1). Classification (NCBI taxonomy): domain Eukaryota; kingdom Metazoa; phylum Chordata; class Actinopteri; order Semionotiformes; family Lepisosteidae; genus Lepisosteus; species Lepisosteus oculatus. Next base: position 76,875,390 of record NC_090696.1, read on the forward strand.
CTAAATGCAAAGAGCTTCAAATTAAAAGTACAGAGGAGTCGAGCTGTCTTTGTTTGCCTAACCAAGAGTAAAACAAATGATTGAATTGCTGCGTGGAAACCCACATTAAAAACAACAGTGGCAGAAACTGATATGCTTAGTGTGCAGATGTGTGCCAAAAGTTAAAAAGTCACTTCAGCCGCAGTCTCTACTTGTGAACATTTCCTGAATCTAAATCATCAGGTCTCTTTGCAGGTCGTTTGCAATTTGTTCCGTACACGAGGTTGACACGTGAAGTGTTTAGAAGGGTGAAGTGCCTCGGTGGTTTTAATGACCATTCATATTGTGATTCTTTTTGTAGTATATTTAAAACGCTATTTTGGTCCCATGGGGTTCCCGTAGTCAGTGGACGATTGTCCCTGAAAATACGGTGTGTATGCAACCTTAATCTAAACTGTTTAAACTGTAAACCCATCTCTGTTTGTATCAGTATCTAATACTTTTTTTAAAGTAATTTTCAGTAACCCATAAAGGGCTAGTGTGTTGTTTTTTGTGATTTCTTTTGTAAATAGAAGTATTTTTCATGAAGTAACTGGGCCTGCAGTGCCTTTTAGACCCACATTAGCTAAGTTCTTTCACAGAAATATCTATAGAGAAATCCAGAACTACAGAGGAACTGTAGATCAATACACGTGATAAACGTTGAATGGAGAAGGCCTAGAGCATGCTGAGCTTTATCTTTCTATTGTATCGTGAATAATGGGAAGATTAAAGTCTTACCGAGTTTTTTCAGATGCTATATCCATTGTTGCCTACATCATAATAAAAACATAGATTGAAAATGTCAAAACAACGATTATTTCTTTGACAAATGCCCAGAAACTTCTGTGAAAGTTTTTTTTTTTTCTGGAAACTCAACGCAACATCATGACATCAAAGACAGACGCCACATAAACAGCTGGCTTGCATGATTTCAAAGGAGGCTCTTGACTTGGAGTTCACACCCAGCTGGCTGGAACGCGACTGCACCGGACGCAGCTTCTGACACAGAGATGCCCCCTTAGTTATCGACACAAAATGTTTCTCCAGGTGAGTTTTCCGAACGACGTCCCGTGCAGAGGCGCCATTAGCATTGATAACAGTGCTGTTAGACGTCAGTAGAGTATACATTTGCTTTAAGGCTGAACTGAAAGGCTACACAGTCTTATGTAAGTGAAAGAAAAATGTTTTTTGATATATATTACCTTAATGAGGTAAATCTTCACTTACCAAGTCACAGAATATCATATCTGGAATGCAAATGATATTCCTGTATGTCTGACCCCTTAAACGTGCCTTTATTTTCAAATAAAATGTCCTTTGCAATAATGCGCTATTTGTTGTTGATGTCAGTCTGTCTTTCTTCGTAGAGCCAGTCAGAACTGAGAGTGTCAGTATTCCTATCGAGTCAGAAACACTGCACCTTCCAGGACCTTGAGTCACAAGCTGATAACTGAACCACATGAGAGCAAATTTCTTTAAATGTTGACCACACATGGGAGCAAGAGGAGCTTATATTTTTTCAAAAAAAGAACCTATATCAACAAATGGGACAAATGTTTTGTCAGAGTATGCTGACTTCCTGACATCGGTATTTACAGTATCTGTGAGACCAGTGCGTCTGCCATTTTTAAAATCACTGTTGACCATCTTTGGTCCACCAAATTATGCCAATAAAACCCAGTAGGCCTCTTAAATTGGAATGGTAATCTCTGATTAAAACAGATGATGGAAGTCGTAGGAGCCTGGCTCTCTGCCAGGCAGCAATTTCCTCTTTTACACTTCGACACCAATCAGGTAATTATCTCTCCTTCTTCTGGCTCATTAGGGACTGCGGGTTTGGAGCCGGAGAAAACTTTTTTTTTCACAGAAACACAGTTATCATTACAAGTCATTACAGAGGCACAATTTATTCTGCTTTAAAAAACGAAAATAAGTAACTTTGTATAAGAGACTATCATGAAAAACACACCCTCCATCTTGTGTGAATGCAGTGAGCACACGAGAAGATTAAAGCAAAGAGATGAAAATCTGCAGCTCTTGTCTTGGAAGGTATATGACTAAGTTGACTAATGTCCTGGTGTTGTGAAACATACTGTATACGATATGAACAATTCACCTCAGTTCCCTCACAGTAAGAAGCTCAAATCAATACTCACAGACATGAAATTATTTGATCAAAGAGTTCAGCTCAAAATAAAAAAAATCTATCAGTTCAATTCCTTACTTGTGACTACACTAGGCAATATTCTTTGGATATTTTTTCCATATTTTTACCATAGAGTTCCTCAGGCAAGTCACACTTTAAAGACTGCAGCTACTGATCTGTAGAAAGTAAGTCAGGGGTCTCCAGTCCTCGTCCTGCTGCCATGGGGTGTTCGGTGAGCTAATTCAAACGCCCATGTGTAATCCAGAGCAGTACCTTGTCATGTGGTCCATTCAACCCGCCTGAAAATCAGCAGAAAACAAGGCCTGGAACACAGAGCGAAAGGAGAGGAGGAATGGAAAAATGTGGATGCTAGTATCATTAAATCTATAGGCTGCATCCTGATGAGTATGGTTTAGTACTGTTTACCTGAAAATTGTTTAATAGTATCGCTTTCTATAAATACAACGCCTTATAAAGCTGACAGTTTCTTTAACCTTTCTTGCAAGGGGTTGCATGTACATTTTTGTGGGTATTAACAAGATGTGTCTTGAACGCGTGTCATTCGTTTAAGGTTTTCCAAAATGGGCCTGCAAAAGTCCTGATGCCCTTTCATCCTTCGACCCGATCAGTTCTCCCTGATTCAGAAGGACTAGAGCACGACTGCTTCAAGTGTGCTAAAGCACATGCCTGGGATTGCAGCAATTCCAGCAATTCCAGCACTTGAACCGTGGCTTGCAGGCTCTTCAGGTTACTGCGGCCAAGGGCCACACACCATGTGAGGTGTGTCACCATGACAGCAGGGATGTTGGACTGGGCACCACGCGGGGGTCAGCCTCTGACAGGGACTAATGAGCGGGACCAGTGGCCAGAAACGGGGGGTTAACTCTCAGGCACACTCAGCAAGGGGTAAGGGAGAAAAATATTAAGAAGTCAGAAGGAATACAAGTAAACACGTAAATGCAGATTTTGCAGAAGAGGAAAAAAGGTAAAATTAAAGTTCCTTCCGTTACGAAAAGTCACGAATGAATAGTTCAGGCAGGGGGCTCATTCTGGCCCATTGAATATTAATAAAAATTTTAAAATTTCAATGATGGGGTGTATGACCCTGGTACTGCAGAGTCCTGATCCAGCAGGTAATGTGTTAATTAATTGCTTACACATGTTCCTTATCCTTGAAATAGGTAGTTTAGGTTGACGTATACTGTAGGCCTCAATCGACCGGGCCTTTCACTGTCTAATCCATATGAGGCACACTAGCACAGCTTGCTACAGAGACTGCAGTGCCAGTAGCCCAAACATCGATCATTTTAACATCATCCAATGAACAGAAGGAGAGCAAATGTTTAAATTCTCACAAACCATCATGTTTCCACCTGCTGTACTGCTGAGGATTAGCTGTGGAAGGACTTGGGAAGATGCGCAAGTCAAGGTCTATAAGCCGGTTGGCAGAGAAAACTAAGAGAGCTGTAAGTTGTTTGCACCCTTGCATGAGCAAAGAGTGGACTTGCTGTGTGTTAATCACATCTGTGGGGTTACCTCAGCTGTGCCGTGGCCCTGCCCTCTGAGACCCCTGAACTTTCCTGTCACGTCACAAACTTGTTGGTAAATTCTGAAATTATCTAAAAGACCAATCTTGTCCACTAAACCTATTTTAACTCTGCAGTCTCTACGATTGTTAATTATTCATACTGTATAGTAGAGTGTACACTAATGCACTTCCGAAGTGCTTTAGTGTACACTCTACTATACAGGATGAATAATTAACAATATTCACAATACAACTTTGATACCACCGACTTTGTGTAGCAAATGTAATTTGGAATAAAAAGGACAGGATTGACATTTTTTTTACTTATAGCGAATACAAATCAAGATATTCCCAGACTGACTGTCCATTAGAAATCTCCAGGAAACTAAGAAAACTCAGGTCGAATCAGCAATTGAAATAAGTACTTAAAATGAAAGATGCATTCATGTTATTCTACTTCCTCTGTTGCAGTCAGATCCTTTTGCAATAATTTGAATAGCAATAAAACAACACTGACGATGACTCTTCCAGAGATAAATCTACTACACAAGCTCACTGTTTTCTTAATATATATATATATTACAATATTAAACTGTTCTGTGACCTGCATTGCCTGAAACAATAATGTACAGCACTAACTACATGCTGATGCTAGTATTGCATTAATTGAATATGGGCTCGAAGAGACCCGAAACAATCTTGTGAGTTATCGCTGATCGACGCTGCAGATCATGCTGGGAGGAGGGGTTAACTCCAAGTCTAATAGGGGAAGCAGCTATGAGCTGCTTTATGATCTTTCTAAAGTGTGCAATTGTTCAATTTGTTCTCTTCACTGCAAAGCACCCAGGGAAAGGAGCATGTCTGTGTCGTGGTGCTCTAGGAAGGCCTAGTTAAGCAGAGCGCTGACATCTAGTGAGGCGCTGTCCTCCTCTTTTTCCACATATCTGTTTTTACCTGAAGACTAAAAGTGTCAAGTCTGATGTTGTAAGAGTACAGCTGCAGCTGTTCCACTCCTGCCTCTGAGATGTTGCCGTGACGATGGACTGTCACGGAGGTCCGAGCCAGGCTGTGATCCTCCGAATGTCTGATTCCTGGATGATGTGTTATTTTCCTTTCATACATACTGGTACATTTACCAGTCGTGAAAGCAGGGTGATGGCACGACGGAAATACACTCGCTAAGTGGTCACTTTGATTTGGTGTATCGTTACCTGCGCTGTGTATTTTGGATAACGTACAGAAAACACTATGCACCTGGTTGACATTAAATTCGCAACAAGCCTTTTCAAAGCATTTTGCAACATCAAACAGTTACGTGTTATGCCTTTGGATAATGAGAAAGATGTGGGAAAGGATGTTAAAATGCTTATCTCTTCTGTGCCCCCCTTTCTTAAGCCAAATTGCTGTAAGGTGTACTGTTTAAAATATGTTAAGCAGTTTTTACACTGCCCTTTATTTTTTAAAGTATTTTATATGAATAGAGTTATTTTTTACCAATAAAAATATCGGGAAGTTCGAAAATTTTGACATTCTGCATTATAAAAGGTGTTTTCGATAAAGGTATTTTGGTATTTTTAACCAATTTACATAACTGTCAAACAAGTACTAGTTTTAGGCAATTGTGTTTGTAATATGTCTTGTGTGAATGCTATTTTGATGGTTATGTACTGGTAAAATTAACAACTGGGCCAAAAAGAAGCTTACTGTAATTGTTGTTGGATATCAGGGGATACATTACCAGCACACAACAAAACACATACAGTACTTATAACCACATCACTTTTTTCTCATTCTCTGTTAAGGTTGTGAGAGGATGGTAAGTTCAGACAAGATGGTGGGTCCTGTGAGATCTATATTTCCCTGAAAGCAGTGCAGAATAACCCTCACCTGTAGGGTCACCTGACTTATTGTAGGAAGATGATTGGTCAAGTGATGATTCGAGATTTTTGGTGAATAATTTAACAGTTTATCATAATCTATGTTGGAGTTAACTGTAAGCAGGACAATGCAGAATCAGTGTCACGTTCCTGTAACAATGCAACTTGTGTCCTGCCATCAAGAAAGTTTGATTTTTTTCTTAATAAATTACGTTTCTTCAATTGTGGAAGTCCACTCACTGTTGAAACTAATTTAAATGAACTGTACTGGACATGTTATGATTAAATGATTAGTTAATGATTCGTAAAAGCTCTATGAGATGGCGACAACTCCAGCTAAACCATTTTATGATGCACTAAAAGAAAAACACCTTCACATTAAACAACACAGCTCCTTTACTTGCAGCTTAATGCAATTCTGCTGCTGTGTGCTCAGGTGCAATCCTTCTTCAAGGGTTAGTAGTAGAGAAAGCAAGTGTTTTCCGAGGTGTAGTGCTGCAGGATGGCGGTTGCAACAGGGGAACACGAATTTTAAAGATACACCTCAGTGTCATTGGAAAACTATTTAAAATAGTAAAAACAAAAAGTTCAACTATATTGCGAAGACCTACCTACGAGTCAATCGAATCAAGTCCGAAAGCATATTTTTGTCCGTTTCCTTTTTTATGCATGTCGTGACTGGGATTTCTCTGGCTGTTCGCGTCATCTGCCGGGGCCCCGGGGCATGAATCCCCCGGGAGGGGAGACCGGCCGGGGCAGCTCCGTCCAGCTGCCCCTCACTCTGTCATCGCGGCAGATTAAACAAACCCGGGGAAGCCGCGAGGAGCAAGGGCTTGCTCTGCGCCCAGGACTTATGTCAAAAATGCTTCAGTCTTCAGGTAATTTGCTACATTCGGGGTCCTTTCGTTCTTCACTTCAAAGCCCTAGGCCGGGCGGGAGAGGGGGGGAACGGTATTTAGGTTTAGGCAGAGCCTGACAGATCTGCATTCTTGTGAACTGATGTGTCCCTGCTGATGGGTGTCTTCCCCTCTCTGCCAGGAACGTTTCATCTTCACAGTCTATCTTAAGAAGATCTGTCCGGTCAATTGGCCAGACACAAGGCTTAATCAAATAAAGTATCGTTCCTGCTCCTCCAAGCGTTAGCCCCAGCAATGTGCTGTTAAAACAGGTCTTATTTTACTCCATGTGTAAGATCGGGAACATTCCACCTCAAATAATTTCATTGCAGTTATAAAGAACTCCAGTTACAAACAAACCCTTTAAGTAGATTTATAGAAGTTAGTATATTAAGCACATGTGAGTTAAAATACTTTTGCCAGAAATGGCACAGAGAGGGGACTGATGTTACAGATACCAGTGGTAAACCATTTGCTCAGAATACTTCATGTGCGGAACAAGTAATAGGTTTATTCCATGCTGAAAAAAAGAAGAAAAAGAACACAACGTTTCGGCCGTGGAGCCTTCTTCAGGTGTGACACCAGTAATAGTATGGAATAAACCTATTACTTGTTCCTTTGCAGCCTACGCATGCTGACGCAGCTGCCCACCTATACTTCTTGTGTGATCAACAGGGTTGACAGTATTGGCAGTTATGATTCAGTTTGCAAATTCTAACCTTGGTTATTACAAAAGCTACAATTATGAAATATTCATGACACAGTTCATTTCAATTTGAAAACCTCATTCATAAAACCAGGAAATTTTTTAAGTGTCTCCGTTTCATTCAGAATTTGTATTTCTGGGGTCGGGTGATCAGTTAAAGTCATCAGTTCAATAAAACATCAACTTAATGACCTCAATACCGAACAGGAATAAAAAACGAGAAACCTATGGTTAATTTCTAATCATGTTTTTATTCTGGGCACACATGTAATAAAGTAAATTATTTTCTACAGCTTGAATTTGACCAACTTTATTATTTCTCTGTGGCCCATAAAGAGAAATTACTTTTTACTCACTGGTGTAGTCATTTCATTTTTTTTGTGGTATTTCAGAATAGTTTACCTTATAGATGTGTTCTTCTAACAAGCTTAAAATCCCATTCTGCAGTTATTGTGGCATAATAACTATCAATTTAATATTAAATCTCCCTGTTGGCTATCAAAAATAACAGAAAAATAATATATGCCTATTAAGCTTTATTTTATTATTTGTTAAGGTGCTTTAAAAACATTATGTTTTTATAACTTATATTTTCCCCCTCGAGGGTTGAGGGCAAGAAAAGTGCACGTTCATCTGTGAAGGCCATGCCGTCAGAACCAAAGAAATAATTTAATTCCGTTCTTTATCCTTTGCATTTGAAAGGAGAGTAGTTTTACAAGATGTGTGCGTGGCTCTCTGAGTGTGTGTGTGTGTGAAGCATTTGAAACCGGTTGAACAATTTGCTGCAAAAATGAGCCAAAAGAGATGTATTTACTCCGGCACTCAACAAACCGTGACAAAACACTGTAGTCTCGTATTGGATTCAGGGGAATGTTTTCTTTGGTTTCTCTTTGTTGGACGAATTAGGAATGTAGCTGGCTATTCAATGGTAACAAAACAATGATTATAGTGGGTAACAGGATCAGCGCATTAGCCTGTGTGCTTGAAGAAAATACTCTGGTCTTTAACCACTGTCAGGCGTTTTTTTTCCAGTGACGTGAATTTGCAGCATTCCTCTTCTAGCGCTGAACGTCCTCTTGAAAAACTTTCTCTTTTCTTTGAGATGGTCCTTTACAGTGATCAAAACCTGTGGAAAGACACTGTGGAAATTTGAACTCGTAATGATGTGCCTTTTTATTTTTGTACAATGAACAATGGCCGCCTCATAAGTAATGGCATTAGTACAGAGAAAGCCTCTTCAATTCAAAGAGGAGGCGGGGGTGGTGGGGGATAACCATTATCCAAAGACATGCTCTGTCATGTCAGAAATTCTGTTTTCTCAAGCCAAATCCTGTGCAAGCGCTGTACTGAAAATATTCAAACCTTGCTCTACCGAGATATGGAGAGAAGATAAAGGGATAGATGGGCAGTTGTCTGGGGCTGAGAAAAGACAATGCTGAGGGTTTAAAGGCAAGTCATGCTGTCAAGCTACGAATGAAAAAGATGGAATTGTTCTCCACACCTTCTCTCTGATGGCAGTAAAATGAGCACGTTACCCACGAAATATATGCGTTTCCCTATGCGAACGTTGCCCCCTGCTGGCGACCATCTGCCACAGCTAGCATGCATTTGTACTGGGAGGTTTGTGACACAGAGACATTGAACCTTTCACTCCAGCTAGCAGCTCAGCCCGCAGTTTGAAGTAAATATAAATACAGAAGCAAGTGACCACTTTGAGAATGACACCAAACCCGTTAACCCATATCTGTTATACTCTGATGTTTTGAGTCTGCCCTCGAATACTTCTTATTCACACTCTCCAGGGTAAAAAAAATGAAGTAAAAAATGAAAAAGAAATAGATGTACTGATACAAAGCCATATCTGTTATACTCTGATGTTTTGAGTCTGCCCTCGAATACTTCTTATTCACACTCTCCAGGGTAAAAAAAATGAAGTAAAAAATGAAAAAGAAATAGATGTACTGATACAAAGTATCAAGAACTTTGATATGACACTACATCAGCCAATTGCACTACCGCCATCAGTGATGCTGAACCATCTCAGCAGCAGGTAGCAAGCAAGGTATGGTGTGAATAGAGAATGCAATCACAAAATATTGAGGGTTATGTTATTAAGGCCTGGGTAAGACCTTTTCAGCTTTGATAAGAGAGAATCCAAAAAGTTAAGGCTGGAGGTACTTCATGAACCTTGGCAGGTAATGTCAGACAAGAAAGGAAAGCTCCAGAAAGCTGGAAGCAAACCTATAGCGATTGCAGCCGAGGCGGAAGTGCAGGGACAGATCTTAGTGGGAGAATTCGGGAGAACACTAGCTGATGAAAATGTGTGGAATTGCAAAGTCCTGGCTGTGCTTCAGAACCTGTTCCATAACACCAGGACAATGGTCACTGCATTGCCCAAAACATCATTTTTGCTTTACATCTTTTTTACCCAAATACGAATGTACAAGACACTAGATGTTGGGCTATTTTGGGACTTATTTTGGAGTTGTTATTTTTTTCCAACTGATGTAGTTCATTTTATTTCTTTGCTATTACCTTATCAGTTTCTGCCCTTTTCCTGCTTGCTCCGACATAGGTCTGCTGTCCAAAACCTAATGACAAAGTAATTCTTAAGAGATTGGTTCTTTTGTTGAAGGATGTCCTAGTTCCAGTGCTCATATAAAAATTAAAAGGAATCATAAAAAATGTAATTGCAATTAATAGACTGAGGCTGTTGAAGCTCAGCTCTCCTCCAGACAGACACATCATTTTGAAATCAAGCACTTCAAAGGCTCAGCAGACACAGAAAATCTGGTGGTTTAAAGAAGACTGTGCAGAAGCTTTACTGCAGCAAAACCCACAAGACTTTGAAATCTAGAATACAATAATCGAATCTACGGCAGACACAGTCATGTACTAATGAACATGATCTGTTTTGTGTCATTTCAGTTTCTATTTTTGAATGAGATGTTGAAGATACTAATGTGCTCATCCAGGCTTGTGATTCGATATCTAAACCACCTGTGTATCAGACATACTACAGCACACCTCTATGCAGGAGAACTCTCCCTGTTAGCAGATCGTTCCACACAGAGGTTTTACTGGGTTTCTGGCCAGCAGGAGTCTCATTATAATCACACCCATGCAGAGAGAGCTCAGGCCCACTCTGTGCAGCTCAGCATGCTGGACTGCCCATCATAAGGAGAAGCCACTGTGTGGTGGAATCATGCAGTGGCTTATCGCAAAAAGTAATCATTTTCATCATGGTTTATCTTTATCATTCTCTTGATCTTCACTTAAGTGCTGGAAGAAGTCCTCCCACCTGTTCTTCTGTGAAATTTCTGATGTTCTAATCCACCACCACCATTTTGTTTTGGCAGTGTTTGTTTTGCTGTGTGTTTGGTCCTTGCCTGGTTTTGCTCGTGCAAATGTGATTTGCTCTTTGGGTGTGTGAGTGTGGGGGGAATGTCACATTCCTTCCTGTTTCTTTTTGTTTTTTCTGATGCTTTCCAGATTTGTTTGTGCTGTCTGCAGGTTTTGCATCAATGTGTTAACACAAGCAGCACACACTGGTTGAAAACTATTCCAACAGAACATCTCCTTTACTTGTTTCATGCACAAATGATTTGTCCTTTCTTAAAAAAATTTCTGTTTCTAAAAATGTTTTCTTTGTAGTCTGTTTATGAATACTTTGACAAAGAGTCAGAAAGCTTGCCTCTACTTCACAGTTCATGTCCAGAAGCTGTTTTCTTTTGCCTTATTTATTAGTGAGCGCTCGTGCCAGTTTGTACCCATCTCTTTACCCCTTCCTCTCATTCTTTCCCTGCACTGGTGTGTGCAGTTCGAATGCCAAGAGTTTTGCAAGCGTACGCCCACCAGAGAGCTCGAATTTCATCACATCTCCGGCTCAGGTCACACGACCGGTCCTGTCTGGCACTGACAGGCACTGGCATCTCAGGTAATCCGACGCTGAGAAATAATCATGTCTTTTAAAACTGCCTTACAGACCCTTGTTAGTAATTAAAAATGTCTTCATCGGGGAAAGTCTTTAATTTATTCTTGGAGCTGTGCTCCTGGGAGTAGCTTGAGGTATAGGTAATGCAATATTATAAAAAAAAGTTAAACATTAAAAAGCAGCACGGGGACCGCTTTCAATAAGAAGCTTAATTTATGACCAAATAGGCATGAGATCACCTTTTCATGTGGTCTGAATAACAAGCACACACGTAAGGGCACTGTCGACCTGAGCCCACGGGCGTTCTGGCGTTAGAGAAGATGCCTCCCCACGTCAGGACACTCCCATCAGCCACAGCTCTCGCTGTCTCAGCGTGAGGTCTCCACATGACCCCTGTTGGCTCGCTTTTGAGGACGGACGTCTCCTCTGGGATCCGTCTCTCGCAGACGGGGCCACCTGCGGTCATGCTGGTAGCAGCCAGGGGAGTGGCCTTTAGCTTTCAATGTTTTCCAGTCCAGCAGGAGTCAAATGGTTTCCAAATGTTTTAAGCCACAATCTACAGTAGAACTTCCAAGAGTGCTCGGAAGCTCGGATAATGGCAGGTGCCCTGCACACATTCATTTCCTTAATGAAGACTGACTGTAGTATACAAGCCAACAAGGAAAACCAGTACTGCCCATAAGTTAGTTTTGGGTTCTGAAAGACCTGAAATTGACCTGATGTGAAAATATGCCTTCAAGAAGCTGCTGAGAAAGCTGTCTCCTGATGCATCGTCCTTATGTGCGCTTTCATTTAGCTGAAGTCTGCTTCCCAGTGCTGCCCGTCAGCCCGCAACTGGACAGCCTCACCCTTATTACTGTACTGCAGTTACAGGTTCTCTTCTCTCAGCTGTCAAAACACTGCAGTGAGATAAACTCCAGCTGTCGTGACAACATCACCGTGTATAATATCCAGTGTGTCTCTCCCGGCCTGTGGCTGTTGTCACCACAATTGCAGACAAGTCCTTATCCCTAGACCAGTGACAACTTCCTGTCACAGTCTTATTGCCATGTCCAGAGAGGTTCGACAGCTGACGGGGTGTGAGGAACGAGTCATTTTAGCTTTTGTGACATCCCATTACACACTTCTGTCAGGAGATTTTCTGGCAGTGTGCTTATCTGGCACAGTAAAATATTCTTACGTCCCAATTTGACAGCTGGAAAGTCATCCTTGGCTCAGTTTCTTGTTTTACCACAGAGTGGTGGTCATTCCATTAGCTTTTAGATAATAAAACGTTGCATGGATAAAGATGGATGCAACACCTGTTCAAATGTTTTTTTTTTTATTTGGTTAATGATTTGAGATTATAATAAAGTTACAATTAGAGCTGCATTCTCATCTTGGTGCTGCTGTTTAATGTAGTTTGACAACTTAATAGCTTGGCTCAGCTGACAAACTGGACATAGCAACAATTTTTACCTTATACCTTCAGCTTAGAGTTTGCAGGTTTTACTTCAAAAGAAGAGATTGAACGTCCTAGCAATGATCAGCTTTAAATAATTCTTCCTAAGCACATCTTTCTTGTCCTCAGAAGCTATTAAGGACAGATTAAAGCAGAATCTTAGCAGTAACCACACACTTCAGAGTAGAATTAGGGATATTTTAATTAAGAAAGATATTATTTCAGAAAGAGCAGAGAAGACATTTGCACATTTATTGAAATGGTAGAAATCTCCAAAAAAGAACCTTGTGACCATTAAAAACATGTAAAGTAATGAGGCCAACATTTGCAGTGTACATCAAACTATTAAATACAAGAATGTTCTCATTTTTAATGCATTACATCTAGTAGATTAAGAATGAGTCTTACTGCAGAGACTACATGTGTGTGGTATGACAGTAGGCTACTTAAATTCTGCTTTGTACTTGCATAGTCTTTCATCACGCTTCGATTTTAAAATATGTTACAAGCTCTTATTTTCGTCAGATGCGTCTGTACATACACGTACACACGTATTTCTACAGCTGAGCCTTTTACCCCGTTAAAGTAAAGCAGAACACACGTTAATATTAAAAACATTCTGTATGACATCTGAACATCGTCCCAGTGAGAGCCGCTGTGCCCGTGCTGTTCAAGTGTGGTTATCCTAGTAGCCTGACACCGTGAACGCTGGCTTTCAAATGCGTCTGAAGGCTAAATGAGTGCGAAAGGTAGAGGGAAGTCTATAAGTGCACATTTCCAGGCACTTCCCTGGCGATTGGCCGTCGGACGTCCTTTCCGAGGGTATTACTGCTGCTTCGCTCCTCTGGTTGCCCCAGGCCCGACGCCGCTCAGCTCCATCTGCCCCTCTGCCTGCCCGCCACCTCCAAGGACGCGAGAAAGACGATGGGAAGGGAGAGCCAGGCTCCTTCAGGGGGTCCGCACCTCTCGGCGCGATGTGAGCTCTACCACGTCACACGCCTTACAGAGGTTTAGGTCCTCCTTGAGACGGGCTCTTCGATACCAGATCTGTCTGACACAGGTGGAGCGAGCAGTCACATCAGAGCAGCATATTGCCCAGCATTGCCTGGAAACAGTATGACACCCGAGACGGGATGAAGGACCAATGTCTCACTAAGAAATGAGCTTATTACATTTTAAAGGGCACGCTCAAGATGGGTAATAAAAACAGTCTACAGTTCTAGTTTAGACTGTTACTTCATAAAAGTGTCTCGCCTACGTGCTGCTGAATTCTTACGTCTGACTGCAATCAAAATCAAGCACCAACACAATCACAACCTCTGTTGAATAAAACCGAATGCTGAATGAGACACAGTCACCCAAAAACAGGTGTGGGTGAAGAGAAACAGTCTTAATTGTCACTGACTACGGTGACAATAAATTCCAGGTGGAGCTGCATTTAAACTCACATGAGTCCTGGTAGAGCAATGAGCTCCTTTGTTGTCCAAATAACAACTTTCACTAAACATCAGCCTCTTCAGTATCTCTGTCCAGTACTTCCCATATACAGTACATGCATTAGACTGACGTTTCTACCTTCCCATCTTGCTTGGGAAGAATGAAAAAAGATGCAGGCGCCCCAGCCGATCATTCCCAGTCATTTAAAGAAGGAGGAACCTACTAAAGAAATCAATGAAATATGACTCAGATTAGTCAATCCATGTATCTTAAACCATTTAAACAAAGTGACAAAAAACGTGAATTCATAGGATAGCGGTCTCCTCTCCTCACTCCTTTGATCAATCAATCAAATTGATCTTTTTCCTATGCAACACCAGCACTAGTGCCTTTCAATACAGAGCATTCCCAAGACAAAGATTTACAGAGTCAGAGAAAGAACGATTAGAAATACGTAGGTGATGGACTGGCATCTCATCCAGGGTGAGTCCCATGTTGTGCCAGTTTAGGTTGGGTCCCCACTCTGTGAGCCTATATTGGATGAAGTGTTTAGATAATGCATGGATGGGTTATATTAGGTATTGAAGGCCATCGAGAACATATGTCCTGAGGCGAGAGCATCAGCAGGGGGTGCATTCCCAAGACACGGGCTACCTCTGAAAAGGCGTGTTCCCCCCAGAGTGTGAATGTGCTCCTTAAGGATCACGGGGCACCTCCTCTCCTTACTTCCATTCTCCTTGAGCTGTCCCTGAAGCTTCGTCTGTCCTTCTGGGCTTTCTGCTACCTTCATGCTGGAGAGACTGGCTCCTTCTCTCCTTGTCCTCCTTCGCTTACATTCTCAGCCTCTAAAAAGGTGATGGGATTTTCTTCCTGCACCAAATCGGATCTCCTCTCATTTCAAGAAGCTTCCTCCCATGTCATCTGATGTCCAGTGTCTTTCTGTTTCCATTTCTCTTAACCCAGTCACTTTTTTTTGTTTTTTCATTAAGACAGGGTCTCAGGTGTCCCCTTTCCTGCTGCCTCTTCTTTGTTCCACATCTCTTCCTCTCAACTCACTGTCTTTTTCTACAGTATCTGCCCTTATTTCCACTCTTTTCTTCTTCAGTTTCTGGCCCTGGAAAAACAAAAAAATATAAATTCTATAAATTGAAATAAGAAATCAAAGCTCTTTCCTGTCTAAATTACATCCTGGGCTTGACATAACAAGTATCTATTGTTCACACGCTCCTTTTTCACTTAGAGAAAAAGGACTGAGCACCAGAATAATGGTCATCAGGAAAGAAAACAATGAGCTGAATCAGTCTACTGTATATTGCTATGATTTGTTTTTATCATCACAGAGGAGCAGGAATTCATACGACTAAATTCCAGAAATTCCTCTTTAATCTGTGCATGGTAGACCAGCCCAGCTATGGATGAGAAACAAAGGATTCCAATGAGCAGCTATTTCAAAAGCACACTATTCTAACCAAATTGGTAACGAGCTGAGTGATCTCTAATTCAAATTAATTCACCAGCACAACATGACATGGAAACAGAATGGTTGTTCCACCTTTGGGAATCTGTTCTTTCTTAGGAAGATTGAAATATGAGTTTTTTTATCCTACCTCTACTCCACAGGTATTGATTATTTTATATTAAAGAGGTTTCAACCAAAATATCTGGAGGATTTATTTCATTTCTCATTTCCAATCCAAATGCACAAAAGCAGGTTTTAAGCACAAGAGAGCAGTTGCTGCCAGAAAGCCTTTGTCTCCATCACAAGAATCACATTGATCCTAAAACCTCATCAAACCATCTCTTAAAATGTCCTGCTGTATCTGTCTTGACAGAGGGTGTTGGTAATTTGTTCCACACAAGCATGGATGAGGAAAACCTTTCATCCTGGAACTGTTTACAGCTAAAGAGAAGATTAACGACTCCCTTTACCTCATAAAAATCATTGCTTTAAAAAAATAGGGAGTATACATAAGCTTTAATGCTTAAATATTTCTCCACAATAATTTTCTTACAGTCTGCAAAATCTGTTCCCACTTCTGAATCTTCCTTTGATGTCACCAGGCAATGAAGACACACCGAAATGTACTTTTCAGACAAGTGGAGATTCAAAGAAAAAGGTGTCCACGTGCAAAAGGCCTGTCTTTGTATAGATCCTAAAACCTGATAAAGCTCACCATTGCACCAGTGTTTCAGCTAACCTGCTTTAATGGTTTTTAAATCAGTTGTTTATTTTACCTTACAATGCATCTTAAGCATGTACTGTACTAGATGAAAATAATTTCTGGAACATTTTTAAATAAAATTGGACTTCAGTCTTAATGATTGCATAGTAAATGTGTTTGAATTTAGGTAAACAGAGAAAAAGTTTCCAATAGCAGAGCTTTGCTAAAATTCTAGGCTAAAATTCTTAACCTTGACTTAATTTTTTGGTTTTACCTCAGGGGCTTGTAGAAATTTGCAGATAATTTTGAGCTTTAACCTTCACAACAATCATTGAAATTCAGAAGCCATTTTTAAAACATCTAGTAGAATTCTCAATTGAAAAAAAATATGGTTGAACCTGTCCTTAAACAGAATACATTCTTAGTCATGGCACAATAACAATGCTGTCTGCAATTTATTAATTTTTCCCTTCAGTTAATCTAATCTTTGATGTGCAAAGAAAATACAAATATTTTGTTGTATAAAAATACTGAACTGTATACACTTCATTTCATTTCACTTTGGGTGTGGATTTGCTTTTTGTTTTGTACAGTAGGTGCAGTCTCTTTGACTATCTCCCCCCTCTGTACATTTCCTACAAAGAGCCCTTAGATCATGTTTCTGAAACTGTGATCACAGATGTAGACTTTTCAGGACATATAGCAGTGTAAGAATAAACAACAACAGAAAATTATAAGTCAGAACCTGTTCAAAACAAGAAACAACTGAAATCATAGTGAAGCTGCTGTAAGATGTTATGCAAAGCTCAAATTTAAATTCTGAATAAGTTAAGAGAACGGAAATCTTGTATGTAGTGCCCAATGTAAAAATAAGGCATAGCATCTTCAAGTACCTTGGCTTTTATGATCCTTAAATCATATCAAATATTTAAAGAGACATTGAAAAATGCATTCCAGGTAAGACAAGTGCAAAGAGACGAAGAGGTGCTGTACTTTTTTGCAGAATAACTCAGCCAACATAATTACAACTAATTAATATCTATGGTCTTCCTGAATTTAGTGTGCAGTGCGAAACTCCCATAACATGAGCTCAGATGATGCGAGTTGTAAAAATACACCTTTTAAGCACACACTGAAAGTTTGGAGCTACAGAAGTATTGATGCTGATAATAAATCACGGGTTTCAGGGACACCTACAGCACCATGGGGAAAAGTTTTGTGCAGCGCGTTTGTGGCCTGCCCTGCAAGGCGAGCTTTAACCTTCAATCGGTGATGGCGAAAGCTTGAAGACAACTTGCGCGCGGGAAGCAGTGGTGCAGAAACTGCAGGCAGTGGCGAGACACAGATGCTGGGGTAAAAGGGAGCCCTCCAGAAAGGCAGCTGCAGCCTTTAGCTCAGTTGACTAATTATTATTACACACCACACCTGCTCCTTGCCTATCCCAGCATGAGCATCAATCTTCTGGGCCACCACAGAGAAAACCCCTCATTCCCTCTTGAGCTGGAATTCCTTATTTAAAAGCCATCTCCCTGCCACTCCAGTATCACTTCACAAGGTGGTGGGATAGTTCAACTCCGAATGAAGGAAAAAAACCTCGCTCATATCCCAGGATGTACTAGTCTGAGCAAAGTCAATTAATTTTTACGGACTGAGCAAATATTTGGATTTATGAAAGGGGAACCCAATGGGAGCTGTCGATCACAGAGGCTGCTGCCCTGCAAACTGCTTCTGCCCCAGAGAAACACACGCAGCTCATGAAAACATGAAAACACTTCTGTGCAGTGTCAGATAATTTTGATTTGTTTTTAAACAGCTTTTTGGACACAGGCACCATAAATTAGAGCGCTGTATGTTGAGCAGTTATCATAATTTTTTTCAATTTGAATTTCTAACTTGTACAAAAATCTCAAAGTTTCTGATTGACATTACTGGATATTTTAAAATATATTATCAACACATTTTAATACTGACAGGGTAAATTTAACAATGGGTTAAAGTGCATACTGTATATGTACCATTTTAAAAGCTGAACAAATAAACATCAGTATAAAAATATTATTTTTATATATTTTCCACACCTGAAGAAGGCTCCACGGCCGAAACGTTGTGTTCTCTTTCTTCTTTTTTTTCAGCATGGAATAAACCTATTACTTGTTCCTAAAAATATTATTTTCTACATGAGTTAAACAATTTTGAAACATAAATTAAGCTCCTGAACAAATAAAAAATGTACAGAATGCATTTGAATTTGGATGCATTTCCCATGCAAAACTGGAGAGCAGATCATGTTTTGTACCAGTCAGTCCACAAGATGGCTTAAACTGTTTACTCTTCAGACTTCCTCCATCATCAAAATATACGAAATGTGTCCACATTTATTACAATTGCTCAATTAAGTATAATAGGCACCAGTAATGACAAAAAAGTTCTTTCTGGACATGTGGACAAGTTTAAGAGAGAGTTAGAGATTAGAAGCACTGTAATCCATCAAGAAATTAAACTATAGGGACTCACAGACCTCCAACCCCACCTATTACAATCTTTGCAAGTGTAATGGTCTTATCTCATGGAATCTGGTGCCCAGCATGGGCACAGGAAATGGAGCAGCAGCAGGGTGGCAGTCCAGTGCCTGTAGCTCATGAAGGCTACAGCATGAGAAGAAAGCCCACATGGCCCTACTCTCCAATCTCCACACGCTCAGCTCAGCCTGGAATCAGCCCCATTATTCTGCCACACCACCTGCAAAGCCTGAATGTGTGTTTAAATAAATAAAATACATACAAACACATGCGCTGAAAGCTGTTTTCTGGGATGTTATACAAAGTTTAATAATCTGTCAAGTTGACAAAGAGGATAATAATTTCTGTCAAGTTTTTATGTGAGGTTGCACAGTTTACGAAGTATTATGTTTCTGCCCTTGTTTTACAGTTTATTTTGTTTTAGGCTGAGATAACAAAGCACATTTTATCAGCTACTTAAAATAGCAGAAAGAAGAAAGAAACCTTTAAGCTAAACAATCCTGGGGTGTAAATTGCATCTTATATAAATTCGAGATGTGCAATATCTATTACTACCCCCCGAGCAAACCACTAGCACCTGAACTAGTTGAAAAATAAAAGAAGAAATCAACTAAGCTTCAAAGATATACGAAATAATTTTGGCACAAGTGTTATAAAAATGCCACTAGATGGCAGCAACGAGCAATACAACTTTTTCGACGGCTTTCAAGTAGAATAGAATAGACTGCTTCTTTCAAATGCAGTATGGTATGCAAAATGTAGTGCACTCTAGGGATACTGTAAAATAACACTGAAGGAGTCCAAAGGCCAGCTTTCCGTGGAATACATCTACAGCATCCTCTGCCACAGATAACTTGCTAAAACTGCAGCGCCATGAATTATACGTGTACTGTATAAGGTTCAACACTGTTCCATTCTTCAATAGTGTGAAATATTCTCAGGAAGATTATTTGGAAAGGTTGTTTTTCACCTGTCAGCAGTGGCCAAGAAAACACAGCTAGCCTAACCTTGAAGGTTTTGCCTCCCAAATGTCAACTGGTAACGTACATTTCAATGGACAGTGAATGGCGATTTATGATCCTCTCATAAAACGCTGTTCTGCTGGAATTCTGGCGTTTGAGCTCACAGGAAGGGCAGGCAGAGAGGTCCCGGGACTTGATTAATGTAGCGCCGTGCAGTCAGACGGCCATCAATCACTACAGGCAGCGCTCTGAGGGAGCTAGGCGCTCCTGCGCTGACCAGCACAACTGGAACCCCATCTATCGTGTCAACACGTCGTAACACCTAGTCTCCCAGATTGCATCCTAGCACTGACAGACTGTGCTTGGCTGTAACGTCTTTCCAGGTCAGAAATGGAAATTGCCGTCTGTGAAAATACCAGACAGGGAGCACCAGTAAGCTGACTTAGTCTGGCCTCAAACACGCTAATGGAACAAAGGAGCTGTTCTCTTGATAACAGGGGCATGTTGATTCCTTCCCTTTGTTCTTCTGCCTGGATTCTCACCAGGCTTGGTATTTAACAAGTGAAATCACCTCAGCACCTGCACCTAAGCAGTGCTCCTCACTAATGAGCTGATAGAGGGGTTATGCAAAAGCCGAAGTCCAGGGTATCAAGGTCAGTCACGAATAATTAATCAAAACGATGCAGGAATCGTGTAATCAATATCCAAAATCCATCTACCTTATTTTTCTAAAAGCATGAATACATAAACAGAGTGCTAACTTTCTTCTGATGTTCAAAACGCACACAGACAACATAGAATAGAAAAAAAAATCTTCTTGAGTCAGCTCAACAGACTCCACTCCAAGCTAGTTGAATAATTGAGCCTCCTCGAAGGGTAAACTTCAGGGTGAATCATTTGATCGCGTTTGTCCTCTATTGCTGCAGTCCCAAAGGTAGCCGAAGACAGAGAAATGGGTATTCCAGAGACGCTGGGGTCTGCACAATGAGATACTAAGGTTAAGGACAATTGCGAGGTTCAAGCTAAGGGTTAGCAAAGTCCATGTGACAGAAGGGAGATCAGGGAGCCAACACAGAGTTGTGTGCAGGAGAAGTCAGAGAACAGACCAGTGACAGAACTGCTGAGGTGGTCCACATCTCTATCCCTGTCAGGTTTCATTACCTGATGCCTTTCCTGTGGGTATGAGGTCTTTTTAAAAAAAAACAAAAGAATAAGAATAACCATTTTTAGAAAAGGGTGGGGAATACTGCCCAGCAGCACGTTTATCTTACCAGCCAATGTGCAGTTGGATCCTTCTTGAAAAAGAGAGAGAGACAGCAGGATGGTGTCTATAGCGAATGTGCTGGTGTGTCTCCCACTGGGAGCACATTCTGGTCACCCAGCTAAATTCTGGTATGCCACTCTAAAGCTTGCTGAAAGAGATCCATTAAGGAAAAAACGTCAGGGGATTTCTACTCCTTTCCTTATCATTATTTTCTGAAAGAAATTGCACTAGCGGAAGGGGGTGGCCAAGCTCAAAGAAATGTGCTCCCAAGCGTACGGAGATTTCACTGTTGAAAAAAACATAGTATTTGGAGGGAGTAAACAGAAGGATGGGTGTATGTTCATTGTATGGCTATTAAGACAATACTCCGTACCTTACGAGAAGCATACTTCCAAAACTGTCCCGATCGTAATCTCTCCTCTTAAGGGCGCTCCGGCTCTTTCTTATTTTGCTGATTATGTGCACCTGCCTCCTATCCTGCCCCTCCTTATTTTAGCCAAACGCTATTCTGGGCTCAGCACTGGGAGATGGACGCCCGGAAGCCCGCCTACCAGCGGGTCCAGGAGAGACACGACGGCATCGGCTTCACAACAGCATCCTGACCTGCTGAGTCCGGGGCCCGGAGCACCTGGCCTCGCGATCCTGTTTTTATTCCCCGTCCCTGTACCGGATCCCGCTCCGGTTTTTAACCTTGTCTTGTTTTAGTCTCGGATGAATCAACCGGTTCTGGACCTTGGACTTCGATTTTCCCCCCCTTAACCCCTTGGAGTTGTCTGCCTTGGCCACGCCCCCCGAGAACCAGTTCACTCTCATCACGCCCCCCTCCTTGTCAACCTGCCCTGATCCTCGTCGTCTCCTTCCCGTTCTCCTTTTCCACTTACTTCCGGATTATACCGTCTGCATAGGGTCCTGAACTACGCTTCACGGGAAGTTACAAAAACTATGTGGTGGCAGGAGGAGTCAGAGACAGATGCACAGAGAGACGTTCAGAAGGCTAGATATATAGTATACAGTATACACAGTGTGTAGGAGATCAGAAGTGCGAGACATTAAGATCTGACCTTCCTGCAGCATTTCTATTAAAAAATCCATTCCTTGCATGTGACATTTTGTGTTAAACTATGTCATGATTAATCTACACCTTTATCTGTTTTTTTCCTCAGACTGCTCATACATCAGGTAATGAAAAAGCCCAGTTTGGAAACCCGATCAAAGTCACCTCTCTGTGCCCTTTCTGTTTATCTGCCCTGCCATTCATCTGCTTCTAAAGGTGATGACAGTCTACAACAAGGAGCACTTAACTCTTTCTTTCATTGCACATGTGGAAAACTGCAAATCCTAATTGAATTTCCCGATGTAACATTGGTTCTGCATGAATAAACATCTTTCTACCCTTAATTAATAAATTTAAACAACTGGGACTTCAGTCCAGAAAATGTCTTCCAAGCAGCTTTTACTGCCAGCTCAGGTGTCGATCAGGTCACTACCTGGTCCTCCTGGGCTGTAAAGCCACCACAACCAGCCCTGCGAGGATCGGATTTAGAAGCTCTCTGCTGTGCTCTAAAAAAGGAGCAGGATAACAACAAACAGATGTAAGCTGTGTGTTTGGCCCACAACATTCTCCTTGTTAGATTTTTGAAGCTCTGAGGGGTGCTGGTGGTTAAATTATAGTATTACTCCTACTTTGCACATTTTCCCCTGAAGAACAGCACTGGTTGTGCTTCTTTCCTGGCATCATAACAACAAGGGCTCACAGCTGCTGCAATTGTCTCATCAAGGCCAGTTAACCAGCTCATACATAACTAAACGGTCAAGGGGCACTGTTTGTTTATTCCAATTGATGGGAGAGCTGTGATACATGAGATCACCTGTGCAGAATGATAGACTGGTGAGAGCAGTCTCTTGTTCTCGGCTGTTTCAGGGGGATAATCTGCATGCAGATTGAAGTCTTCCACTACACTGTGTCTGTTGGTAATAGGTGAGCTCTTGGTTTCTGAGCAGAAACTGGAAGATCAATTGAACAACAGTAATAAAAAAATCTCTGATTGAACAAAAGGACTCCTAATGCTTTATTTTTTTTTTTTTACAGATTTGGCAATGGCTATTGCTGTTTTTTCATGAGAATGAAGAACATAAACTACTTTACTCCTAAAAATAACTGTGATCACAAGCACATGCAGTCTGTCTGCCTGCCACTCACGACTGAGGAACATCTGCAGTGAGCCTTTGAAACTGCTGCTTAGTAAACAAAGACTTATGCTGCAAGACTGAATAATTCTGGTTGCTAATACAGGTAGTGGTGACACGTTTAATATCACAGTTATTAGTGCTAGCATTGTTAGTGTTGGTGTTATTTGTATAGTATTGCTAGCAATACAAAACAATGTTTAGGACAAAACATTTTGATCATGTTAGCTTTTTGTGTTTAATTTTATAACATCCCATAATTAAAAGTCCAGTTCTCCCTTCCAGCTGTGTTTTTGTGAGCACATCCTGATGTTCTATGATTGAACCGTTTGCCAACAGCTGGATCCGAGAGTTGAGAGTCTGCATTAACAGAGATGCATGCTCAGACACCTGTCAAACTGATGCACACTGATTTTAAAAACATGCTAAAACTGAACGATTGTCCCTTTGACTTTGTCAATCACTATTGGACTATTTAGAGCTGGCAAAAAAGTCCAGATTTTTAACAACAAAGTTTTAGAAACAGACTTTTACAGAATATAGACACCCTTTTGTATTAAGCATAAAAAGTTAATTGTATCATAATAGGAAATATTGCTCTAATCAATAACCTCATATGAGCATGGGCTTGAAGAAAATTAGGTCCTTTTTTAAAATGCCATTAGCGCCAATTATGTAGACAGGGACTCATTGCACACCATTTCTTCAGTGGTAATGATTTTCTTCTGCACCAGTCTCTGTCAGCAGTAATGCTAGTTGCCCACTGTTGTAAGTTGTAGAGAAGTTCAAATTTTCCCCACAGCTTACAGCAGCTGGGTCAGTTTGAATAATGATGAGGAAAGCCTTCCAGGGATACCTCTTTACATTGTGTTTGGGTGCAGTTTCTAAATCTGAAATGCTATTTTAATTAATATCTGTAAATTGCCATTCATGAAGGACACCTTCCTAGGGGAACCCTGTGCATAATTTTAGTCAACACATAAAAGTAAGGCCAGAGAATCGTGACTGGATACATCCCTGGGCTTTAAGAAATATCTTACACTGACAGGCCAAAAACTCAACTGCTTTAGGTTTGATTAGAAATGACCAGAATGAATGGACCTGATTCAAGTATTCAATATCCTCAGCAGCCCTGACTAACTCAACCCAATTGACTCTGAATCAGACGTGAGGCTCCCAGAAGTGGATACAAGTGGGAGCTAAGAGAAAGCACATTTTGAACTGAGAACAGGAGGCCCTTCTTTACTCAAAGGGTGGTGAGTGTCTGGAACAAGTAAACTAGCCACGTGATTGAAGGTGATACCTTCGTTTTTCAAGGAAACTTCTTAGGCACTGTTTGGAGAACGACTCCACAAATATATCCACAAAATGTTGAGAAAAAATATTTAGGCTTTGGTTCAAATGTTTGAAAAGCTGCCCAGCATCATCATTAAGTTATTTGTTTTGAAGACTACGTAATACTGCCACACCACCTCAATTAATCTCATACTGCTGCGTGTTAGATTTATATTGCGATAATATCTGAATATCTCAAGGTGCTCAATAAAATCGGAATAGTGTCACAGCCGAGACTAAATGGAGAAAGAAAATTTGCCAGCAGCCTGCGTTAATATATAAAGCATTTACTTTAATATATTAGCTGCCAGAGACTTCACTGTTGCAAGTGTTCGGAAAAGTGAATTGTAGTCAAGTATTTTTGCTGTTGCTGTGCTCAAAACCAGGCTTTAACAGATGAAGCCTCTATTGTGCATTAAACGTCTGTCCTTTAAAATGATATATAAAAGTCCTAGAAGAGTTCTAGTCCACCAACATTCTTCTTTTTCGCCATAAGTATCCCTTTAGTGCTTTTAAGCTAGATGTTTAGGGGAGGTCTTCCTAATCTCTGCTTTCAATTGCTCGAATGCCAAGACCTTCAAGCTCCCAGGGGTCCTCTTTGATCGAGTCAACCTAATAAACCGTTCACTCAGGTCACCTTCCATCGTCAAGACCTGGGCACAGGCTGAGACGCACCTGTACAGCAATCAGCAGTTTCACTAACACAGTAAAAGCCTTTTCTTCAGCGGTTTAATATTGATCTGAAACTGTCTCACTTTTACCACTGTTTTTAATGGTCATGTTTTTTTTTCAATTAACCTAACAACATATTTCTTTATACTAAATTACAATCTGTATTTGACCACGTTAAGTTAATTGCAAACAAATTCTCAAATTTAGGATGACCTGGTCAAAATCCACTTTGTTATTTTTAATTATAAAAATGAACAGTCCACATACCGGAAAAAATATTTTTATTTTTAATAAACATTGCAGGTACAATATGAAATGCTAAATGACAGATCTAAAGTTTAAATTGTTGAACACGTCAGGTAAAGACATTTTTAATCATGGAAAACAATTTTTAAAACGTAGGAAAGCATTTAAAAGCATTTTAGCATTTAAAATAAAGAAAAAACAGGTCTCATGTTGCATTTAAGCCTAAATTAAGGTGCAGTATACACAAAGAAAGCATTGATTACTAATTTATTTTACAACTTGATTCAATTTTATTCAGCACATGCTTTATTAGTAATAATTTTGAATTTACAAACTTGACTTTTTGAGGGTTTATCTGTTAATTCATTTGAATGTAACTTAATTAGCAAGTAAGCACTGGGTACACAAATCCTGGGATTAAGTTATATTCTTGGCCAATCCAAGTTATTTGAAGACTTTCTACATTCCTCTGATGCGCTAAGATCTGGCTTATCAATGTAGAGTTCGCACCAGAACTCCAAAATACAACACCTGCACAGGTCGCCAGCTGGGAGCTGCAGGGGGATAGAGCAGCAGCATCTTAAGGGCTGGGAGAAGCTGCTAAACAGATCCAGTTAGGCTAATAACCAGCTGGTTCATATAATCAAGAGCTGAACTGGAACAAAACCCTGCAGCCTGGCCATCCCTCCAGGACCAGGACTGGACACCCCTGGGCTGTGGTCATTCTGTAGAAATTCACTTATGGAGAGCAGTAAGCAAATTTAAAGAAAAGTGGGAGACAAGTCTGGCAAATAACCTGCTTTTCCATCCGCGAGAGTGTTACAGATGAGGCTGTCAGGGCAGGGCATCATTTATCTGGATCTCTCAGAGAGCCTTCAAGTTCTGCATGAGAGGGTCCTACTTAAGCCAAAAACAGCTTGTCATGAGGGGAAAACATTAACATGGATAAAAATCCACTGTTGTTCTTAATCTAATGGCCTGGAAGATGTCCTAGAATCTAGTCTAATGGTCCGGAAGGAGATGAGGAATTTAATCTAATGACCTATAAGCAGCGACAATCTGCACGTTTATTAAGCTTAATCACTACTGGGGGCAGAGGGTTCGTGGGGCGCAGTGGGCACGGTACCAGTCTGGGGCAGAAGTCTGGATCTGCGGTGCGAACGCCCTGATATTCCTCTGCCATGTGCTGTGAAGGATACTATTACACAAGAGGGAAGGAACAAGCACAGGTTTGGAGTGCTAAAAAAGAGAACACAAGCTACTGCTTTCAGAGCTTTACCTGGACTAGGGGCTCCCTGTGGTGTCCTGCTCTGTTTTGCCCCCCTAAGTAACCCTTAATTGACCCCAATAGTACGATGAATTGATTTTCTTTCGCATTCTGAGGATCGCTGGTGTAAGGAGATCAGCTTCACGTCATCGGGACTTGCTCCGCCCTCAGGCCTCCGCCTCACCTCGCAGGGGAAGACTTAATTAGTCTCTAATCAGACACCCAATCCGATTCCCTTCTCCTTTACATGCCTCCCTTCTCAGGGCTACCTATTCCTGCCCCACGCAGCACTCCTCGCTCAGTATTGGGATTTACCCCGGTCAGCTCAACTACCACCTGCATTCTTTAAGTGTTTTCCTGGTGTTTTGACTCTAGCTCTGACTTCCTGACTTGGCTTTCTGGACTATGCCTCCTGGCTCGTAACTGCGGCTCTGGGTAATATACACTGGCTTTGGCTTCCTGGTTAACGGCTTTTGGATACCCCATTCTGGTTTTGTTTGCAAATCTTCATTACCTCCTTAAAGTCCCCACAGGGTCCATTAAGCTAAGAAATCCCAATGAATACGCACCAGCCTAACAGCTTGTTCATGGAGCAGAGCTGAGACACGTGCACATACAGGGGTGCTCATCTCTCTCTGTGTGCATTTAAAGATCATCCCAGGAGTGAGTAAACACTCGAGACCTTCCTCGGGTACATGGGGTGTGCCTGCCCTCTCACCAGTCCACAGTGCCTTGAAATAACTTGTTAGGCTTTACAATATACTGTAGTACTTTGTTAATACAAAAAAACATATTAGCTATAGTATTTCAAACACAAATGCGTGTGTACTTTTCTTAGAAAAGTACTTTGCAGAACGTCAGCTGAAAAAAAATTATTGACAATTATAGTTGGATATGTATGCTCTTTACTGACATATATATCGATTTTACATTTTTCTCTTCATACTTTGGGACATTTCTTACAACAGCTAGTACTGGCAGTTCAATTAAAAAAGCAGCGTTCTTTTGAAATTGCCGTGAGGAATTTAACTTATTAAAAATCTGTATCTATTTTCTGGATAGCAAAGCAGTTAATAATAGAGAGAGTTTGTAAAGTGAGAGCTATAAGTTAAAAGAATGATACAGAGAGAGGCATGACAAATTCACCTAGTCCAGAGGAATGGACCCAAACACTCACAAGAAAAGTGAAGTTTTACTTGATTTTCACTGGTACACAGAAGGAAGCTGTGGCTCAGAGCTTCTGTATTTCAGAAGATGCTCTTGTAGCAGTAAGGTTTAGGTTCAGCAAGCATTCAGGCATTTGCAATACTTGGATTCAGAGGTAAATGAGTGGTATTTGGGAAGATAACCCCATTAATGTTGTCCATTTTATATTAGAAAAATGAACTGTATGTGTATGTCTTGTATTTAAACGTAGCAAAGTACTTGGAGAACTACTGTCACACTATAAAAATGTCTGACCCCATGTTAGAAGGTAGTGCTACATTTATGCTGAACACCTCCGATCAGTGTAGTCAGACCTTATAAAATGCTTCGAGTGAGTCTGGGTGGCTTGGCCCCTTGTAGGGCGTAGCTGTCAGTCATGCTACACGAGCAGCAGGAGCGCGTGTGCTGTCCTGCTGGAATGTGGTCTTGTCGGGAGGAGACCCCAGGTGGTCCCAGGACTGGGTCGGTGGGGGGCTGCACAGTTCATGTACCATTAGCCACTACTGGACAGAGTCTCCAGCACCGAGGCACTCCCCATCGATGGCACCTCTAGACGGGGTCTTGCCATTGACAGAGTTTGCATGGCTGTGACATCTTGGCAAAGGTTGGACGTTGCTAGCTGTGAGCACCCAGCCAGAGAACAACTGCACCTTGATCCCAGCTTCCCGATGGCGAGAGAATGTGATGCTCACTTGAGAGGTGGGGCATATAGGTTTCATTCTCTGCTTCTGGATTCTCACCAGGCCTGACATTCAGCAGCTTAAATCACCTCATCACCTGTGCCCAATCAAGTCTCTCACTAATAAGGCGATTTAGTGCTCCTGCAACAGCCAGTTATCAAGGTATATTAAGCTGATTCATGAATGATTCAGTATAATTGAATAAGCATGTTTCATAATTGTTATTAAATAAAGATAACATTTTTATTTTCCTAAAAACATGCATACAGTACATAAATGTAGTGAGGTTTATTCCTATGCCTGGTAAATATCAATCCTTCTTTTAATAGGACAGTTTGCAGCAGTTAAAAACATTGGGTGAAAATACTAATTTGTGCTCAACTAATGAAAAGCAGAAAAAAATCTTTAGATGTTAGGAAAATCATGGATTTGGTTGATGTATAACATTTTTTAAAAGAAATATGTTAAAACATTTATGGACCATGGGCTGCCTGCAAAATTGTTTCCTTTAGGACAATATTTACATTTAAAAACACACAAATATGTGCTATTCTGTTATATCTACTGGGCACAATGGGCTGAATGACTTCCTCTCATTTGTATCCATTCTTACATTCTTATTTTGAATCCAAATCATATATTTTTAGAGCACACATGCTCATATCATTGAATGATTTGCTCATTCCTTCATGAAAAAAAACATTACAATTATCTCAAATTCCATGGCAAAAGCCTTTACTCTGAAGCACGACAGATTAAATAAAACCTAGAAAAAAAGATACAATGCATGATTCCCTAAGGTTCACCGTTACAAAGTGAAGAATCAGAATAAATGTAGGCCTTTGTGACCACCTATGTTCTTTACGTAGACAAGGATTTAGAAAATACACGTATATTGTTTAATTTGCATGCTCTCAAAATCAAAGCAGAATAATTTATGACACTGAAAAAAATGCTATGCAGTTACAGCCAAGACATTCCTCTTAATCTTAGAATACCATTGACATCTGATTACCATATTTTATGCATTCCTGCTACATAATATTGGTCCACTAGACACCACTGCTACTCATTATCACAAAACTGAAAGCACAAATAGTGACATGCATTTAATTTTCCACCATCTGTTTTAAACCAGATCCTGTGTGAGAAATGTACTTGTTTTAATCAAAAAGAGACCTTTCAAATGTGTTGAATATCTTTGCAATAATTCCTGTGTTCAAATAGTCATTCATTCACAGCCAATTTGAATAGATCTTTGGTTTGATAAATACACATGGCCTAATGTACCATTGCAAAGGTATTTGAAGATTATGTTTGTAATTTAATAAGTATGTTCCATAAATGTTACTAAATATTCATCTGCAATTACTTAAACACAGTGCATTATGGTACCAGTGAAAAATATGGTGATTCAAAGTCATTGTGCCATTTCATTAGCAGGTCAAAAAAAATAATGTGACATTCTTTGCATTTCAGGGGTTCCCCACCTCTGCAGATTGGTTTTAATGGATCCAGATCACATTTGAACTGTATTGCGAGCTAATCTGAATCGTCTAACTGTACTTAATTGGAGTAGATGTGTTTTTTTCAGAACACCACATCTGGAACGTCTCAGAACTCTGTTATGTTCTTCATTCTTTTCTTTGAGGAGGCATAACTTTGGAAATATGTGCCTGTCTCCCAAGATTCTTCACTCTGAATAATCTTCAAAATTTCTAAAGCTGACGAGATCCA
Organism: Lepisosteus oculatus; assembly: GCF_040954835.1. NCBI lineage: Eukaryota > Metazoa > Chordata > Actinopteri > Semionotiformes > Lepisosteidae > Lepisosteus > Lepisosteus oculatus. The sequence goes on from NC_090696.1 coordinate 76,905,613, forward strand.
TTTTTGTCAGGGATTAAGGGATGTTAGTGCAGTGCTTCCCAACAAATGGTTTTGGATGGTGAAATAATGAAAGGTCTTTCTCTCGACCAGTACTTCTGTCAGGCTGGAATAAAACAGAATAAATATGTACAGTGTGGTGGAACTGAAAGTTCGTTCAAGAGTGCACCTGCCTGTTGAAACGATGTTTTGCTTTTTCAAGCTCCACCTTTAAAGTGAAAAACCTCTCTTTGCATTTCCACTTTAGAGCATGTACAGTATATCAAACAACCTTTTTGAAAATTAAAGAGACCTAACTTCAGAAATGTCTTTAACTATGTTCCATGTCTCAGTGAATTCTGGTTAGACTAACTATCCTCTAACTACTACTCTTCTGCTTTATGTTCTACTTATATTCAGGTTAATTGCTTTACATTTCCTATGCCAGGCATGTTTTGATTTTTTTTTAAATTTGCTTTCAGCGCTTAAGGTGAAAGGGAATTTGTAATTGGCATCAGCCCTGTGGGTTTCAGAGTGACCCTCATTCACGCATTCCCCGAAGTGCACCTCTGTGGAAGGAAGAACACGACGGACGTGGCGAGCGTGTTAACACACGGAATATCAAAGCAAGTTGGGGGGAGCCCTGTAAGGGCCAATATACTGTGCCTGACGCAAAACAACAGTCACCGTTCAATAGCACCAAGGGGTTTACATGGTACAAACAGAAAACGTCAGGTCTCAACAAAGAGAAACAGACTGGGTTTTGCTGTATCCTTTCCTGCATTGAGATACAGCATCAATTGAAACCAGCTGTGCCTTATACCCCAGGTTACAGCATGTTACCTACTGTAGCCTTCTTCCAGGTGCCTCATGGGAAATGTGGTCTCTTCTGGTCTTTGTTGAAAGAAGAAGAGAGTGGACAGGGGACTAGTGACTAAGTCATGCTCTTCGTTTACGTAAACGAGAGGACACAGAAGCACACCAACTCCCCATCTGCTCTTAATATTCTTTCATGACACTCATGGTGATCACATGGCTACAATGCTGAGACCTGTAATACAAGGTTTCAGAGGGCAGAGGCGTTATTGGCCCATAACGCATTCCCACCACTAATGTGCCCCATATTCCTAATACATATAACTTTCCGTCCATCCATGATCTAATAATCCAATTCAGGGTCGGGAGGGCAGGACCCTACACCCTGGATGGGATACCAGTCCGTCGCAGGACTCATACGGACAGATAACACACTCGCAACAGGTTCAATTTTCCCAGGAGTTGCAAGGCTAACTCTATCTATCCTTCAGGTCATCCACCAAATAATACTACCAAAGTGCATACCATGTAGTTGCTATACTGTATATATAACCCCGAACTCTGACACTTTGCAAGAAATTAATCACATTTCCTTATTTTACTGTGGTTTCTATTTTCAGGTACTCCCATTTTTTAAAACCGCTAATTAGCCACAGATTTATTTTAATTATTTCCCCCAGGCCCAGTGCTGACCTTTAAGCACTTGCCTGGAAAATCCCAACAGGTGGATGATTTACAATCAATTTTGTTTTGTGGGTTTAGCTTTATTTTTCACCGCGGGCTCTGGGTTTTCATCTTCTCAAGTTCCACAGTAAGGAAATAAAGTTTAATGTCGGTTGCAAAGCAGGCAATGCCAAACTGGTATTAATTAAATTAAATTACAGGTATTAACAGCTAAAAATAAAAATATTGACTTTCCACTATAAACTTTGAAAGATAAGGAGTAGAGAAAATGTGCAAATATTCTGTGTACTTCTAGTTAAAAATCTGAAGAATAAATCATACAAAACCCAGCTGCTTAAATCTTACTACACTCTGATTGCCAGACATTGACAATTTGTCGATAAATTCATCCACTGACAGGAGAGCAATAACCATACTGGACAATACGTTTCCCGAAAAGCAAATTAATAACAAATCAACAGCAGAGATGGTGAAGATTCCAGACAAGCCATATTCCTCTTGAACCTGAGTGGTCAGTAAAAGGTCAGTGGGGAAACTGAAGATTGGAATTTACTAACTATAAAAATTCAGGTTATATTTAGATGTATTCAAAGCCCTCAAAGGCACAGACAGGGTCAATCCAGTGGCTTTCTTCTGAACGAGCAGTGAGACAAGAACCAGAGTGCACAAGTGGATACTTGTGGAAGTGCATTTATAACAGGTCGTGGGGGTCTGGAACAAGCTATCCAGCCACAGCGGTGAAGCCGATACCCTGGAATCTCTCAAGAAACGGCTGGATAAGATCCTTGTATCGGAAACCGCTGAACTCCGAACAGGCTGGATGGGCCTCTGTGGTCTCCTTTTGTTTGGTAACGGTTCTTATGTTTTAATTTTCTCGAGGTGAAATGCTTTCAAAATGATGATTCGGATGAGCGAGACACCTGGCTGTGTGATTTAAACTCCGCCGATCAGGTGCCGTCAGGCCTCCTCCCTGCAGTCGCTGTGTTTTCAGGCCCGAGCTGCCCGGCGCGTGCACTGCTGCTGGATCTTTGGGGAAGCAGCGGAAGTCCAGGCGCTCCGGTCCGCCTGCGCAGAAAAACAGGAGCCAGGCTCTGCCTGTGCAGGATTAGGTTCCCATTCTGCAGCAGCCTTGAGCCTCTCAGTTTAACATTCAGCCGGGCTCAGGAAGGACTTAACCCAAATCCAGGAGGTCCTGTGCTTCTGCGTCTTACTGCTGAATTCTCCAAGGATGTGTAAATATGCAAACACAACAAGTATTTCTTGTTAATCAGCTGCTAATCTTTGCCCTCTGTTAACACTGACTTAGTTTACGGTCACCGAAACTGAACTTCGAAGAGAAGCATCCGCCATTAATCTGCTAGGGGCATCTTAATTAACCTCAAGGGTCTTTCCTCCCATCACCCTGAAATCCTAGCAATCATGATTATAATTCGAAATGATCTACGTGTGGCGTCCTGCCAGGCAACGCATTGGGATCCACTTTATTTACGGTACTTGAGCTCATTTAATTTTCCTGGATGCTACTTGTCTGCTTCTTCAACTTTATGCAGACATCAGGAGCGACACTCTCATCATGCTGATGAGTTACATTAATTTTAAGTTTATTTTACTTGTTTGAGACTCTCACGGTTTTGCTGGCATGCAGCATAATTTCTGTTTTTTGTGGTGGCATCAATCTCTTGGAAAAACTGCTGCGGTGGCAGAACTGGTTTCATACAGTTTCAACATGACTGTGTTTAAAGCAGATCTCTCCCAGATGCTCGTTTTTATCACTTCTATTTCAATATTGAACGATTCTCCCTTTGTGGTCTCGAAGAGGAATTCTCTTGGGCAGCCTCATCGCGTCATGGGGCAAGTATGTAAGGTGATGTTGAAACATCAATTTAATAATCACAAATTATTGAAAGCAGCTTAGTGAAATGCACCAGGACAACATGGCAGAGAGTACATTCCACAGGCTGTAGGACTCCATAGGAAAGAAAATTAAATTTGCAGGGAAGCTTGTCTGCTTTTCCATACTGGTGCACCTGAAATAACAATAGTATTGGTTCCGTGTTGTTATTGTAAGGATTGTTGCAAGTGGAATGTGATGAACTGTGTATGGTGCCCTTTTAAAAGTGAGTAGAAATTCATGGTTTTTCAAATGGTAGTGCTCTCCAGACAGACGTCCCCACACACACCTGAAGAAGGCTCCACGGCCGAAACGTTGTGTTTTCTTTCTTCTCTTTACAGCATGGAATAAACTTATTACTTGTTCCTTTGTAGCCTACGCATGCTGATGCAGTTATCCACCTGAACTACGTTTCTTAAATTTCCCCACTTCATCGAAATGGTGAAGAGGTTTCTCACTCCTCCAGCTGATCTGTGTTGTAGTGGGGTTAATGGTGCTGAAGAAAATCCTTTGGGACAAAAATCCTTTTATATGTTCAAGGAAATGATATTATTATTTAGTCTTGGTGCAAAGCACAGTAGATTTGCTTACAAAGCATTACTTGAAATTCAATAGCATATGCACCAATATGCAAAGCCAGGTATCCAGTGTTAAAGATGAGACAAGTTCAAATATCTCCTAGTACAGAATGTACATTATAAAAAACATAAAAACAGAATCCGTTAATCCGAAACACACAGGAGTCTACCATTTATTTATTTTTTCATTAACCTCCTAGGGACCAAATCTGTTCTAGAGGGATACTCCATAGGGACCACGGTTATCACTGAAGATTAATTAACACATAAAAAGAAGCTCGATTTTAATGGCATTAACCCAGTTAGGGAACAGAAAAAAACTCTTCATTACATCTGTGTGTAACAAATGAAATTATTTAAATGTGGTTTAGAAATCCTTCAACGGCTCAGAACTGAAATCCACACCAAAAAAAAAAAAAGACGATGAAGAAGAAGTACAGTAAGTACTTGGTGAAAATGAAAATGGTGATAGCCGTTCAGTACCAGCAGTCCTACTGCACAGGAGGTCAGGTGGAGAAGTGAGAAACTGCTGGTTACACTTTAGGAAGGGCAGACCATGAACGTCAAGAGCAGAACTTAGCCAGGACATTGGGGTTAGTACCCCTACTCTTTGGAGCAGATCTTTAACGACCAAGTAAACCTTGGTTTAACATCTCCACTAAAGAACGGCACCTTCTGTAGCAGAATGTTACAATTGTTAGAAATTCTGGTCCAGCACCACCTATTGGTGCACCAGCAGCACAGCAGCAACCTGGTTTTCCTTAGAGGTCTCCATCCCGGTATTGAACGGGCCTGTACAAGAATACAGGTTTGTGTTCAGGTTTTGTGTCACACCGTACAGAATAAGTGCTGCAGTTCAGTCTTCTCAGGCAGGAACATTTTCAATTTATGAAATGTGATGTGAATCCATCTTTTTTATTCAGATTGGCAATTTTACACCTAATATAGAGGGAATCTCAGTACAGAGAGAGCAGCATTATGTGGAATGATTTCAGGAAGGCAACTGAATTCCATTGCCTGGTTTATAACCATTTATACATGTCTTATGCTGAGTTTAAAATGATTAATCGTTAGAAATATTTTAAATATAAAACCTGAAACAGAAAACCACCCACAGTAAGTACTTTCGGTAATTTGAGGATAATAAATGAACAGAAGCTTAGGATTACTTCATTGATAAATTCAGCAATTAGCTACTGTTTCTAGCTAGCAACTAGTGTTTTAGTTTGCGTCAATTGACTTATCGATCTCTAAACTACTAATGGAATTAATGTAGCCTTGTCAACTGAGGGAATATAGTCTTTTTATTGTATGTTGATGTTCCCCACAATTATTTTCTTGACAACTGCTGGTGTATATGTGTTTAATTGTGTAAAATGAAAGCATTTCTAAAAGGATAATTGACTAAAACTAGACAAATATTGATCTTTACTGGTCATGGATTACTTTACATCATAGTATTAACTTCTTGGACAAAAGGAATATTAATTATACTACAAAGCATAAGGTATTATTTTGTCATGACACCCAGTGAATGACTTATTAAATTCAAAAGCATTCATTCACAGCGGTTCAGCACAGAATTCAGTGACAGCTCTTTTAATTGAATAATATGCTGTTTTCAACACATTTCTGTAAAGAACATCATGGACTCGTGCCATAGAGAAGAAAATGAAATATTGCCACACAGTCACGGCTTCTTGGGTTATTTACATCCCACTGTCCATCTCTAAATAGTACTCAGGACCCATTTTTTATTTTTTTCCATTTGAATCTTTTACTTTTTTTTAAGTGAACAGGAGGCTGAGAAAACAACAAAACATTTACAGTGGGTATAATCGAGCGTTAGAAGCTCCATAGTAAGTCACGTTTGTAAACTAGAGAATATGAAACAACGCTCCTTATAAATCACCACATTCATGAATTATTTATTCAGAGTAACTTGCCTAGTGGCGTTAAAAAGTTAATGGCTGAGATGGCGCAAAAGCTTTGAAAGTAAGAAGGTGCAAAGTTAAGCCCTTCTAGTATATTTCTGTCTCCTGTTCCCTCTCATAAAGACCTCAGTCCTCGGTAAATCTGTCTCCAGGGCTCCATTACAGAGTAATTACCAGAAAGAAGGGGGAGCCCTGGAGGGTCTTCTGAGTGTTACCGTATTAATGTCCTTCACAGTAAACAAATCTATAATATCGATTACTTCAGAACCAATTTCTTTGCTAAACATATTTTACAAAGACTAACAGTTGTAAAGCACAGAACCTTATATATAGTTCCTGATACATAAATATAACATAGACCCTTTTTTTAAGTCTTGACCTCAAAAGTCTTGCTGACTTTTAATAGGTTTCCAAATTTCACTGGCTGTCATTCAAGGTTAACTAATTCTAGACCTTACAGGGCTTTAAAAAAAACAGAAAAACAAACAACCAAACAAAGGTACAAGCATTCCGATTTCCTCTTATATTAAATAAGCTTTTCCCGGTTAAAAATACATCTGTTTTTTTTCTAATCCATGTTTCATTTTGGTTTCTGAAGAACTTCATTGGGTTGACTCTGCCAGTGCCTTTGCAGATTCTGAACTACACTCAGTTCAGTAGGTCTCCTTGGAGTCTTCTCCGTTCAAGATTAAAACGGTTCAGTTCCTCTCCTCTGGGCTGTTTTCAGAGCAGCAATATTATTTTCTTTATGTGTTGACCAAAATTGGGCAAATTATTATAAGTTCTACTACTGAATTGCACAATATTGTTATTACATCACTTGACTAGAATTCTACACATTATACATACAGTAGACTCACATTTTCTTTGTCTTTTTAATCGCTTCTTCACGGTTTCTTGAAGATGAAAAACTGTTTTATTTGTAGCTTTGTTCAGCTCAGTGTTTGCTATGTTTATATCTTGGGTTTTTGCCACCTGCATGCAACACCTTGCACTTGTCTACAACAAATGTCATCTGCCAGATGCTTTAGTGTTATTTGGGAACACGTCTAGTTGACTAATTTACTAACTATACTGGAATCCCAATCATAGATACAAATTGGCAGGAGAAGGGGTTCTAATACAGATCCCTGTGGTTCTCCACTAATTACATCTCCCATATTTGAGCGTGTACCCCTTACTAACTCTTTCTGTTTTAACCCATTAACCAGTTCTCAATTAAATGATACTACAGTACCTTCCCTGAATGTCTACTGCCTGCAATCTAAGAATTAATATTTAATGTGGAATTTTATCAAAAGCCATCTGAAAATGTAAATGTACTATATCGTGTGCTCTGTGTGTATTCTTTACTTCTATTGTTTATTCAAAGAACTACTGGATAAGAAGTTAGTTAACCAAGACCTATGTTTTCTAAATCCACATTAGCCATCTCCTAGAATCCTGCTGTCATACTGATGACCCCCTAGTTTAATTCTGTATTACTGCACGTCTATCCCTTTTCAGATCACTTCCTCCAATACAGTGGAGCAGGAGACTGCTTACAAAGCAGGTGTCATGGATGTCGGAAAGGGCGAACCGTAGAATGGCAGGAGAGCGAAAAGACCCTCTGTGTAGCGGTGAGACGGGGGTTAGCCTTGGCTCATCTGTTCAGGGAATGCCGTATAGAAACCTATGCCCTCAGGTAGCGGACGTGGGGCGACCTGGTGCTAGGCGGGTCTCAGGACATCCGAACATCAATGCTGAGCGAAGGCAGAATGAAAGACCTAGAAATATATAGCCCCAGAGGGAGAGAAACACCGGAAGGACAGCAAAGAACCGGAAATGATAGAGAGGACAGAGAAGGAGCGCCCTCTGGCTTCAGAGGGCGTGACACCTGGCAAGCAACGGGCCCAAGTCCATCACAGGGCAGATAGAGTCACAGACACACACTCACACCAGGACCAGTTTTCCCTGAAACCAATTAACATCCTGGCAGCGTGTCTTCGGACTGTGGAAGGAAACCAGGGCACACCCTGAGGAGATATATGCGAATATGGAGAGAACACACGAACTCCAGCACCAGGGTCCCAGAGCTGCGTTGTTAAGCAATGCTAGCCACTGTGCTGTTCTAATTTTACATAACCTGTCATGCCATAGACGTGAGACTTATTTGTACTTTATATGACATTAAGCGATGGGCGTGTCCAGCGTGGGGGCGGAGCCCTGGAGGAAGGGCGACGCCCCGCCTTTGTAGTCCCAGCTGTCCCGGCTGCTAGAGGATGAGCCCCAGCTGGGCGGGTCCTAGAAAGACACGCTGGACGCCCCCCGAAGGGGGAGTTTTACACCGGCAGTCCCGGAAGGGGTTGCACCCGCGTAAGGCGTTTCTGTTTTCTTTTTCTTTTTGTCTGTCCCATCACGTATCTTCACCGGGGCGGGCACACCTTTTACACACACTGAATTCTGTTTTGTTTTTAGCCTACACACCCTGCTCTACCAGGCTGGACCCCGTTAAACAGGGCAAGCCCAGCCTGGTGGTCGCTGTGCACGGCGGTACACTTTTCTTTTTGCCTTTTTGTTTCATTTTCCCCACGCCTTTTTGTGTTATTTTCAGTGCCTGCTGACCTCACACCGGTGCTTTGTCTCTCAGTTAGGGGCGTTGGCTTTTTGCCAGTGCAATGCACTACCAGCCCCACACTCTTACATGTCTAATCATTGATTTGGTTTTGTAGTATTTGCAGACTATTTCGAAATGCAAAAATATGAAAGCGGTGCGGACATTATTTTTATTTAATTTGTTTAATCTTTTTTCATAACTTGAATTTTATGTAGTAGTATGTACCTCTGATGATATTTTTGTTTTGAATTGTTATATGTACTCTTGTTTGTATTGTTGTTCTTTTGTTAAGCATAAATAAATAAAAAAAAGGAAAAAAAAAGAAAAAAATTGATTTTGTAATCCTTTATTGTGGACGGACGTGTGGTTTTGTCAATTTCCCACTTCATTGTGACCTGTCTTCAAGGGGCATATACAGTACAGTACCACGTTATTGTCAGTGAACACTTCCAACGAGTGTTCATTAGTGGAAACAACATTATCAGGCCCCCAAAATTAAATGTTTAGATTGCTTGCGACACTTCTACCTCTTCTGTGCTAATAGTTTCAGTATGGAGTTTGGTCTTTCTTTAGCCTCATGTCTGTTGTTGATTTCTCCCTTTTTAAACACCTGAGTAAAATGCATTTAGTACATTTCATTGCCATAATCTAACAGCTCTGCATCTTTAGTGAACTGTTCTCTGAGAATCTTTGCTTCATCCCTTACTTTCCTTTTGCTGTTGTATTAAAAATAACCTTTCATTTTTTACATGATCTCCATTATACTTTTGCTCCCTAATACCCCTTTATACCTGTGCTAGCAGCTCATTTTTATAACTGGAACTTGTTCTTTTTTTAATCACTTCACACAAGAGCTTGCTTTCTTCGAAAGTGTATTCACGAATTCCGCGCCCTGCCCAAATCACGATAGAAGTAAGAACAAATCTGTATTGACGCTGACTTTTAGAGCTCCTTGAGCAAAGCTTCTACTTTTAGCTCATAAAAATGCATTATTCGGCTGTTTGAAATCAATAAATTGCCATTTGTGGACAGTGCAGCCCACGGCTGATTACCTCCACCTCTGTGGAGTGCTGGGGATAACACATCCATCACCCCCTTTTTATTCATGCAATATGTAGCGGCGCTCGTTCGGACACGGTGACGTCATCGCCCTCCCTGCGCGTCGCAGGGACCTCAGCTGCCTGGGCTGAGGGAGGTCTCCTTTAGCTCACTCGGCTGGTTCCCTGTTGCATTACGCCGGAGATCTGGGTTCGTGCCCCAGGTGCTACGGGACAGAACGGGTGGCGGGGGGCATGACACTGCGCGGAACCGCGACAGTCATAGATGCTTATATTAAAACATGCTCGGCTGAACTCCCATGAACTTGGTCCTAGAATTTCGAAATGGCTGGTGGATAAACATGCTCTCTCAACACTGTGATCACTGTTACCTCAGTGAAAGCCATGTTGCGGGTTGAAGTCCGCCAGGAACATACAGTGTCTGGGACTTATTTTCTGTGAATATTGCAATTTTGTTCGTTTCGTTAGATAAAACGTGGCTGTTTTGCTTCAGATATTACTACTGCTTTGAATGGAATGAAAAAACAAGAACAACAAGGTTCAGGCAGGTACTAGCTAATTGCAACGATTGTAGGGATTCTTCAATAAATTATTGCAATTACAACGAAAGAATCAGGTCCTACTTATACTGACATTCTATGATTGAATATTGCAAGGCACAACATACACCCACGCTTGAAGAGACTACGCAACTCAATCGTGTTTTTATCTCTTTTCCGTTTTTCAGCAAGGGAATTACCTCTGCCTAGGCCTAAACATAAACTGTCATGCTGAAAAGCATTATTTGAGCCATTGAGCCAATCTAATCACATGCAAGAACACGCGCATTTGTTTTGATGTGTTAACGTGAATTTTTACATTTTTTCAAATAATGAATTATGTTGTCTTACATCAAATTGTACTCTGCAATGAAGATTGTAAAGACAGTTACAAAATTGTGTAGCTCTATGTTTAAAATAGCCTTCAAATGTAAAAATGGGAGTCCCACATTGCAATGATTGAAACCTTTAATGTAAAGAAATTGTTGATTGTGCAGTAATCTTGTGTATTACAAAAAATGAAGAAGGGATAATTATTTTGCTAGAGATGGATTTTGTTCTTTCTGCACCTGGTAATCACATTTTTAGTTCTGCTGAGCATTAGATCTATAAGATTAACCTCTGAATTTGTTTAATTCCCAAAGTCTCATTCTTTTTTTGTCAGTTTTACGGTGGCATTACTTAGGTTTCAACTTTTTACAAAAAATATAAAAGACATGAAAAAATTAATTAAGTCATCAGAAGATAAATCATAATTTAATTGAAATCAGCTCAATTTCAACACAATCAGTGAACTGTTAAGTTCAAAGTTGTGTGACTTTAAAATTAATTAGAAACTCATGAGCATGCTTATAGAAATTTCACATAACGCTGCTTAGAATTAATTTTTTTAGTACTTCAAATTATTTCTTTAAAGAAGTTTCAAACAAATTATTTCTACATGTGTTTATGCTTACTGAATGTGTACAAATGAATAAGTGACACATCTATTTGATTTAACATTAAATAAATCTTAAATGGTTTTTTTTTCTCTATCAGTTGTCTATTGTTTATCAACGTTGGATTGAATGACAAAATAGTGGGTTATGGTGTCTACCTAACTCAAGATCCCGAAAGAAGGTTGTCCATCTGAGATAAATTCCCACTTCTGTGAGTCACAGCTGGTCGTGCTATGATACTTGAAGGAGTCCACTCTCTCCACAGATGGGCCATTAATGACGTGTGCACTTAAAGCCGAGAACAGGAGACACATCTTTGCACAAAGGGTTCTGAGGGTCTGGAGCTGCCTGGCTGTTCCACCGAACCAATCTGCCATCTTTTAAAAAAAATTCCTTTACGAGAGCCTCAGATGAATTTCGGTATCTGTTTGCCTTTTCTTAAATCGATACGTCATTATATCTGGCAAATGCTTCTGCCTCCTCTCATCTACTTTCTCCCCTTCTTCTTTGTTAAGTTCTGCCACGGACTGCTCCTCTCTGAAAAAGCCTCGTATTAACAGCTCACCAGAAGACGAGGCAGGTGGCGATTCTCTGAAAGCCGTTGCATTGCGACGGGAGATCTGTGCGTGAAAAAGAGACAACCCGTTTGTGCCACCCCGTTGTTCCTGATGACGGTGCTGTAAGAAACGGTGTTTACTGTGCTTCACTCTAGCGTCCACTTTGGGCCAGTTTGCTGCAGATGTCCGCAGTGATCGTCTGTGGGGACAAGTGCAGGGTCAGGATGTCGGAAACAGAGAAAGAGCAGAGTGTGGATCTCACCTCAGGAACTGAGGATGGCAGAAATCTGAGACACTGAGCGTGGTGAGTGATGGGAGAGGTGACCTTCATGTGTGTTTCTCTGGGCGTGATCAACCAGGGAAAAAACAATGTAATCAGCAAGATGAGTTACCAGCCCAGTAATAAAAAAACTCAACTTTGCCTTGGGCCATTGACTGTTTAAAGCTATGATTTAGGCCCAACAGTGACAAGTTAGTGGCCATTATTGCTTTAGTAAATCTGTTTAGTTCTGCATTTTGTATGATACCTTATGTCAGCAGTATAAAAGCAGCTCTTTTTCTCCCTCAGGCTTGAAAATACATTTTTCTCCTGTACCTGTGTAAAAAGATCATTGTAATTTTTTCTACCGTGATATTCTTAGTAAGGAGAACAGAAGTCAGCAAATTAGTTTTGTTCTTTTCATTAAATATTGAAACATTTTTATAATTAAATTGGAATTGAATTAACCATTATTAAGGGATCTGAGGTGTGGGATTTCCTTAGTTTTGAATGAAAAAATGAGAACTCCGAATCAGGTACTATTTTTTTCCTAAACATTAAATGTCTTTGTTTTTTCCACTTTTTAATTTGTGACTGGTACTCAAAGTACACAACATATTGGGAAACTAATATAACTTAAAATACAATGTAAAACAGAATCTTCAAAATTTGCAATACGTATATAGTGTACTAAGAGTATTAAAATATAAATTACACTGAGTATCCTGTTTTTTTAAGCATGTACACCAAAGTACAGGTCCAGAAATTAAAATTAGTGCACTAGGTAAAAGTCTATATTTTCCTCTCACAAAGGAGAGAAGCTGCTTCCTTTGGGCAACAATAAGTAGCTGACTTTTATGAGTTTAATTTCAAACTATTATACTTATACTTGGCCTCCTTAAAGTGACTGTGCAACATGGTTGAGCTCGTATAACAATCAGTAATATATCAATGAGCTCTATCATGTCAGAATGGATTGTCTGACACAGAATATGTGGTTTCATGCCATTGTTTATTTTTTAAACAAGAAGACCTCCACTCATGAGGCCCTGGAAGTGAGATTCAGGATGAAAATTTGACACAAGGTTAGAAAATAACAGAAAGTTTCCATTCTAGTTAGTCTGTACAGTTATGCAATGTCTGTAAAGCACAGGAGATACTTCGATAACTAGCTGCCTGCCATAAATATTCCTGCCCACACTGTTATGCAAGTTTGAAGTCTGTAACTGTGTCGGTTACTGAAATTTTTGGTATAGTGATTTTTGGACTTTTTCCACAGATACACATAATGAGATGAACTTTGAAGTCTAATTTCACACTTTCTTTTGAGAAATTAAAAGCTCAATAGATTATTGAGCCATTTTATGGGGTGATGGAGCAGTGTCGATTGCTCTTTTGATGTGTTGTCTCTCAAGGAAATGCGCAGAAAAGGAAAAGCCCTTCTCTGTGTAAGTGTCCGCTCTGAAGTCTCGAGATCAATCAGTAAGAATTGCTCAAAGTGCCCTTCCTGACATAAAAATCAGATTTTAGCCTTTTGTCGTGACTGGTGTTGGAGCTTGCTTTCTTTATCTTTCAGGAACACCCAGAATACAGTCCCACACTCATTGAACAGGTCATAGAACTTGGCCTTCTCTGGATCTCTAATAGCCGAGTTTCTTCAAACCATGTTCACTCTCAAACATCGAGCAGCAGAATATCAGGCATTGTATTGACGAAAGAACGTAACTTTTGGACATAAGTACGATTTCGTGTATGACATAACTTTTGTCTTCCATAGCTTAAAAATGATACTGAATTACATCAGCGAGAAGATATAATAAGAATTCCAACAGTTGTTACAATATGTTTGTAATGAAAAGCAAATAATTCTTAGGCGTTATCTGCCTGAATCTTAATCATTTTTCTAATAAGCATCACATACTTCTTTCCTGAGCCAGTCTCACTGCAATTGTAATGTAAACAGAAAAGAATGGGATTGGCTCTTCGATAGCGAGCAGTGATAGATCTCTGCAAATATTATTCAACCAGATGACGTACCGTTAATATATTAATTTTGGCTTTGGTGTATGTGATAAAAAAAATCTTCTTATTCCAGCAAACAGTACAGAAAAGATTCCACAACTCATGCTTCCTGTTGCGAAAAGAAATATTGAAAAAAGCCTTTAATCCGTTAACCCTGTAACCTGTTCGTCTCACAAATACTTACGTTTGCAGGTCAAGATACTAAAACCTTTAGAAAAAAATAAAAATCAATTTTCTGCTCTTAAACAACAGTATATGGTTGTGGATATACTGCATTCAGACATTTTGCAGGAATGAAGGGTGGCGAAATGTCATGTTCGTTCGCACTACTGTGGCAAATAGCTCCGTGAAGTTGGCCCTCCCTACAAACAACACAATGATGAAGTCGACCTTCATTTGTGCCAGTTTGTGCCATCATAAGTAGCTTTTGTGGATGACATCACATAGCTCCCCTACAACGTCACAGGAAAACCAATCCGATCTCGTCCATTAGTGCTGAGTTTGTGCCGGCCTGTGCCGTTGAAAGTAATTTCCCTGCTGTTTTCGTTCACGAGATATAACGCCTTCTTTTTCGTATATTCATGTGACCGTGCATGGCACCTTTGAGCTCCAGTGACCCTGTCTGCTAAGTTCGAGCGCTCTGTGACTGGTGCGAGGGTAAAAAAACGTCCGCAACTTTGTTTCTTTGTTACCATGGAGGGGGCGACGTTTGATTTTCCATTGAACACCACAGTATTGTAGCGTCCACATGGGGCACTTTAACGGCTGCTCCGCCCCCTCCAGCCGTGCACTCGCAGGGCAGGCTGGGAACAGCGCTCGAGGGGCGGGACTTGGGGAGCCGGACTGTATATAAGGGGCGGGGCTGTGAGGGCTCCTCCCTCCCGTGTCTGTGATGGAGTGGCTCCAGTGCTGTAACCCCTGTCCCTGTGTGTGTACCTTTCGCTTTCCCTGGCTCTGGTTAATAAAGGTGTTGTTCAACCCGTACTGAACCCTGCGGGCGTTACAGTATCTTCTGCGCGTTTGTGTGAATGAGAAATTAATTTTGTGTGTAGTCACACTGTACCTTCCCCGAGTTTGGGTGGCTTTTCCCCAGGCGGTATGGTTTCCTTTCAGTCTCCCAGGAGGATGGATCCGGCTCCCGTCCTCCACAGGTTTATCCCGTCTGAGGGAAGAGGCTGGGCTTCCTGTCCCATTGCCCAAGCACAGTATTCCCATTCAGGCCGGTGGAACATGGGGACAATCTGCAGCACGTCGTTCACTGAAGACCCTGGAGACACGCAGTAAGTCGTTCAGAAGTGTATTATGAAACTTGTCAGAATGTGTCACATTGCTGTAAATGGCAATCATGTGGGGCTTTTCTTTCCATTTCTTGCTTTCATTGATCTGTTTGGCTTTTAAGAGAATTTGAGTCAATGTGCTTTTCTTAATTAAAACGAAGATTCAATTTATTGTTGCCAACATCTATTGTTACTGCTTTGCAGCATGAAAGAGCTTTTCCAGTGATAACAATGAGTGGGAATAAAATGGAATCCGATTTCAGCATTAACAAGCCAATTATGCAAGCTAGGAACAAACTCCTTGGGTAGGCATCAAAGTTTTGACATGTCTTCCAATTGTATTATTTTGATTTATTTATATCAGTTTAACACGTAGGAGTCATGTCACATTTTATTGTACGGGACGTTTTAAAAAAAGAGTGACCCATTAAATGTTTCTTTATACAGTTCTGTACATTAATGGGGGAGTATATTCCATTTTCCACAAGACGGTTTGATTCTGAACATGACTGACCCCTTAAAGGAAGAGGTCTGTATTGAATGTGAAATATTGGAACATGCTTTGCCTTACTATGATCTTTAAACAAAGCATGTGCACCTTCTTTAATATCCTCTATAAAATTTCAGAATGGGTATTATGAAAAATGAGCCCACGGATTTCTTTAAAAAAATGCTTTTACTGTTAGGTTCAGTGTTGCATGCTCAGTCCTTCATGAGCTGGGAAGGCAAATATCAACTAAACAGGTGTTATACAAACAGCTTCGAATTACAATTTAGTTCAGAAAATGCTATATAGAACAATACAAAGTACAAAGTACAAATCATTTTATTTCTAATGCGAGTAGACTGACTTACTAGCTTAATAATGTGTTACTTCATTGGCCTTTACCAATCATGGCCTCCTAATGTTCCAACTCTGCTCTCCTCCCCACTGAGAGCTGGTGTGTGGGGAGCGTACTGGTGCACTCTGGCTGCGGTCGCATCATCCAGGTGGGGCTGCACACTGGTACTGGTGGAGGGGATCCCCATTACCAGTAAAGCGCTTTGAGTGGAGTGTCCAGAAAAGCCCTACATTGGTGTAAGGATTAGTATTGTCGTCATCACTCAAAAGACATTGAGTATCAGCTTGAACTCTGTTTGGATTTTCGTCATTATCCCACTTGTAAGGAGGTCACTAGAACACTGAAGTCTACTGCATCAAGGTCACCAGAGTACTCGCATTGTTGGCGTGTCCCCTCAACAGATGTGCAGTGCGAGGGGACTTCCTCATTTCTGTCATCAAGATACAGATGTGTGAGACAGACTGTGTCAAGGGGAGGGGTTGACGCCTCACCAAACCTCTATAGTAGTTTGTTGACTTGTAACAGCTAGAAGAACTCATTTTGACACTGAGGTGGTGAAATAATTTCTATTCCTCTGAAAGGTCACTTGGGTCTGCACTACTGAGCAGATAAAAATGATCTTTCTAAAAACGGCAAAACCCGGTGCCAGTAACAATCATGTAATTCATATGGCTGTGATCAGTGGTGTGTAATTCTTTCATTCAAAAAAGTACAGGACACCAGGGATAAAGACTGATGCTTAAAGTTTCAGTGATGTCTTTGAATAATGAGCAGTGCACTGGCAGGCATGAGCTGGTTGCTGGATACCTGAAGTGTGAAATATACCACATTCACTATTCGCTGCCACTCTGAAAGAAATATTTTTCAAACAAATATCTCATGTGAGCAACAGCAATCCTTTTCATTCATTACAGTTCACAAGTATTTGCAATTAGGTCTATTTCTGATGCCCACACTACTTTTCTTTAACCCAAAAAGCCATTATCTTGAGTAAGAATAAACATGTGCCAATGTTATAATAGCTGAACAACCAGTTTAGTTTGCCTACCCCAGTTGGCTGTAGTGACAGACACTGACCAATGAAATGAGTGATCTGGAGCACATCCTTGACTGAATGGGGACATGCTTTAAGTTGCTGCTATCCCATATACTTGTGGTATTATCTCAGCTGTGGACAGAGAGTAGCAGTGAAACTTTATCATTCCCACCTCCGGGGAGCTATGGGACAACATTATCTATGAGTTCTGCAAGACCTCATATGTTACTCCTTGGCTGATAAGTATCACCACCCGGCTTGTTTGTTTTAATCACTATCCTTTTCTGTAAGACCTGTGTCATGATGGAGTGAATAAGCCACCCACCCCATCAAGGTTAGAGATATCAATATGCCAGCAGGCTAAGTGTAAAATATGGCAAGGATATTTGGCTTTTGCTGAAGTAGCAGTATTATTAAAGTTTCACAGTTTCAGAATTTTGTGGAGGGGCAAGAAAAAGTTGGGGAGTACTTTTCAACAGCGTGCTCATATTTCAAAGTACATTTTAAAATATAGAAATGTACTGGAAACTTGTGTTTTTGACTGTAGAAGTGGCAGAGATAGAAAATCCATGCAAAATTCCTGCATAAATGCTCTGCAGGATGGATTGCAATCCTGTAAAGATTTTGTGAATGATGCCTTTTTTGTACAGGTGTTAGAATTTATTCATGTAATGCAAGATGTACACTAGTAGCAAAAGGTTTCAATAAGACAGGAAACAAATCTGAAAGAAAGCCCTTTCTCCTGCATGACAGTCCTTCTTGACATTTCAAGAATTTCATCAGTTGATGAAAGCCAATATAAGATCCTTCAACACTAGAAGGAGTCATAAATGCTGAGCTAGAAGTGATAAATTCAATGCTGCTTTTTATTTCATTATACTTGTCATTAGCTTCACTGTCAGTAATCAGTTTTAACAAAATAATGTGCTGTCTTTTTATAGGACCATTTATCATTGCTGAACATAATTATTTCATTCTTTAATACAGAGCAACATTAATTCAATCTCCCTTTTCAAGATAACCGAAAATGAAACCAATTAAACATCTTTCCTCACTTATGAATGAGGCAAAAAAAAACTTTCTTTCCTTTAAACACAAATCTTATACTCATTTTATTAGCACTTTACTTAAACAAAGAACATTTAATTGCAACATTTCATGTACCTTTTCAGCATTACTCAAGTATTTAAGAACAATATTTCTTGTAAACCATTTACTACAACTTAAAAGGCTGAAGTCTGTAGCCAGTGTTCTTGCAAAAGGAGTGAGAACAGAAGAATCACCTTTGTAAGTGGTTGTGGAAAGTGCTTAGCTCATTTTACATGAAAAAATGAATTTAATTACCATTCACTGCCAATCCCTGTCCCCCATACACAGCTAATGGAGTTTTTAATGAAAGTTCGGGAGGAATGAAGGCAGCCGCGCTCATTCGACACAGCTGCTGCAATTCTCACTAATCCTGACGTAAGCAACCGGTCTCCATAAATATCAAACGTCACCCTCTCCTCTTCCTCGTTCGTTTTCTGCATCCCCCTCTCCACCTTTGCAGCTACCCCATTGGTCGCATGGGGGTCCTATCCTCCCCGTCCAACGGCCCGGAGGTTGGCCCTCAGCCAAGCGGGTTACGCCAAATCTCCACATCTCAATAAACGATTCTAATTTCTCCCAAGCTTTCGGCTGCCGTCATTCCTCGTGAAAAAAGATTATATCAAAAAAATAATTCAATGTCTCAGTGAAATACAATTCAGCTTTGCTGGGCAATCCAGAAACAGCTGTTATTCAAATAAATATTATATTTGATATATTACATCATTCAAGTCAAGTAACCCAGGATGTCATCCAGTAGTCAAGGTGCAGGATAGTAATTTGCATAAACAAGCACATCTCGAATAAAGTTGCCTACCCAGACTGGGAGCCTCCCCGAGGGAGTGGACTTGCTCCATTTGGTGTTACAAAACGAGATACAAATCCAGGAACAGCATACAGTCTTAATTGTGTTACTGTCAAAGGAGGCAACAAAACTAAGTGAAAACAATATGTATAAAACAATGGCACTTTAATTGATATAAACATGGATTTACAAAAGAAAGGTCTTGTGTAACTAAGGTTCTGGAATTCTTTGAGCAAGTCCCAAAGTTCATTCCCAGGTAACCTAAGTCTTAAATTACTGAAGAAACAGAAAGTCATCTTAAGAAACACAACCTTTAATGGGGCAGATGTCAGGAAAGGTGTACCACAAGGATTTGTTTTAGGCCTTTAGAACACTGTGCTCAGTTTTGATCATGACACCACAAACAGGATATTTTAGCCCTTGAAAGAGTTCCAGAATAACTCAACAAGAATGATTGTTAGGACGTTCCCCATATATAGAGACGTTAAAAGAGCAAATCCTCCACCATCAGGGGTAAAGTAGTTTGAGAAAAGACGTCCGCCATGTACACGAAATCCTCAGAAAGTCCGGTCAGTCCATGGGACTCCCAAGAATCAGCAGCAAAACGAGTAAACGTGACCCCAATCGGAAACTTGAAAGAATTAATATAGGGACATTCGTTCTATAAGAAGAGGAATACTGTACTTCTTCACATGATGTGTAGTGGGCGTCTGAAACAGACCTGCAAATCGGTTTTTGCTTTCACCAAAAAGCAGTTGGAGGATCACTTAGCAAAACTAAAACAAATAAGTAAGATGAGCCATATGGCTTCCTCTTAGTTGTCACCTTTCCTATGTTCTTATATACAAAATCTAACAACCTCTGCACGAATTATAAGTGCTGAGAATGTGCTGCGTTTTTTGGGAGATTAAAACAATACTGGATGCTCAAGGGATAGACTTAGTCATCCATTTATGTCAAACCCATTTAACATAAGTGAGTAGAATAAATGGGGAAGGCAGAAATTGTGCTTCGTGATAGAATTTAAATCGTCCCAGAATAATGGCAGCATAATTAATGCCATCAGAAAAGGTGCAGTTACAGCTATTTTGTAATATGTTCTTTTTTTTATAGTTCTGCTGACAGACAAATAATCAGAGTGACTAATTTACAAAAAAAATCTACAGCATGAATTCTCTAGGTTTTCACAATTAAATATTTGTACCACTCTTTCCTTTTTTAGGGGTATAGATGATAGATTTTTAGTGCTGTATGAACTTCAGCCTCTTTGTGTTATGTCTAGCATGACTGAGAAATAGTGGTATTCTTCTTCATCCGCTGTGTCTGGATTTCCCAGAGTGTGATCAGCCCCATTCTTAGCAAGATATCATAGTATCGGGACCAGTACTGTTCTCATATTCTTATAGTAAGCTCTGAAGACAGTGCACAATTGGGAAGAGTACTTAGCATTCAGCTGTGTAGGAAACGCAGACATGAACCGTGCAAAAGCATGGCAAATAGAAACCAATACCAGTGAATGTGTAATGTTTTACATTTAGGAGAGAAGTGTAAATTGGTCATACAAGTTGGGACTATGGCACACTTGGTACAACTTGGGCAAAACTCGAGTTAGTGTGTTAGATCTTTGGATCTGTTGTGGTTTTTGAGTAGGAATGAGGCAGGAAAGGGAGAATGTGGATATCCTCGTGTGTTCATTAACAGCACTTTGGCTTATCTATTTTGTGGTGACAAGTGAAAGAAAATTAATTCCAATGGAGTCTTTGTCATTTGGAACCAAGAAATTGTTGGAACTCAGCAATTCGCCAAACATTTAAAAGCCGACTTGTGCAAGGAAAGCAGACATCTAATATGGGCAAGCATGTGGCTTTCATGTGGAGATGTAGTGCTTTGTGCTGAGATGGATCATTATATGCGTGTTTACCTGGTTGTTAGAAATAGTAAATTGATCCAACAGAGCGACTGAATGAGAAGACTGAGTTTTTGTTGTTTACTCAGCAGTGCACGTTCCAGGAGGAGCAAGGATGTGATAAAACAGGATTAGGATTTTGACGGAAAAACTCTTGAATTCCATTCAAATAAATTCTTGCTCAAGTGTATAATTCACTGCCTAGGCCTGTGTTGGACGACGTGCATATTCAATCAGTCCTGATAAGGTTCCTGGATAATTAAATCAGCACCAATCAGTTTAACAAGTTTGTATAGACAAAATGGGTTCCTCTGATCTTTCTTATCTTTTTACTGCAAATGTAAACTAATAAGTCATAAATACTAAAATTATTAAAATGTCCTTATATTTCATTGAAAACACTCTACCAACTCTGACAAGATTATTTTAGGGAGTTTTCCTTATATTCCATACAAGTACATTATTTATAGTTTGGAGATCAAACGCCCTCTGAATATTTTATTTTCAGTTTGGCAACTGAAATGTTTTCTCTCAACAGCAGCCACACACACACACAAAAACTGTTTGCTTTTGTTAGTCTGGGATGTAAACTTTGCTTTAAATTGAATTTTATTCCGTACAACATCATCAGTTCTTGTGCCATAACTGTGCCCGGTGTTGTGCCCAGCCTCTTACCTCAGACTGTTAATTTAAAGTTGAAACTAAATGTAATGTTCTTGACTCCCTGATCTTCACAGTCTCTGCAAAGACTGGATCTGCTGACCCTGGATATTGCTTCTGAGAATTTCTTTGGTCTTTGAAAAAATGTCACTCAGAAGGAGGTTATCACTTTAAATTATTCATTTTTGAGGACCTTCTCATCATTTCTTTATCTTGTGATATACACCGTCCTTGATTCAATATACTATTTAAACTAACTTTTTCACAGCGTGTTTTTATCCCATGCAATTTACATTGGTACACATTTATATTGCTGTGCATTTCACTGAGCGATCTAAGTGAAGTACCTTGGGCAGGGCTGCAACAGGAGCAATCTGCCTGAGACGTGAGCCTGCATCTTTCCAGTTACAAGGCCAGAGTACTAACCACTGCTCCACACTTAGCTAGCTATGGGATGAGCAGATTAAATACTTTGTGTCCCCTTTTTCTTCAGCTTCCTGATTTGAAGCATTCAGTTCATACAGTATGTTTTAACCTCCATTATATCTAACCCATTCCCACCCCCATATCATCATTTTAAATTTCTGGGATCACCATCATCAGTCACCAATCACCGTCACCATTATCACTATCACCATCACCATCACCATCATTATGACTGTCACCATCATCTTATCACTATAAGCACTGTCACTATCACAATCACTGTCACATCATCATTATCACTATTATTATCACTGTCACCATCACTATCACTGCAAATATCATCATCTGTCACCATCACTATCATTATCACTGTCACTATCATCATTATCACTATTATTATCACTGTCGCCATCACTATCATTTTTACTGTCTACATCAACATTATCAGTTACCATCACTAGCATTATCACAAACACTTTCACTGTCACAATCGGACAATTTCCGGGTCATCTCTTTGGCTTTCCTTGTGGCACTTGCGTGCTCCAAACCATAGTCACGTGGGTTTTTTGCCTGGCAGGTTAACTAGTGTCTCTAATTGTCCCTGTGCTATGTGTATGTCCTGCCATTGGTGTCCTGTCCTGCTTTACAGCCAGTGTCTGCCAGGTTCAGTTCTGACTCTCTGTTTCATCCTAAGGATACGAGGCTCTGAATGATGGATTGGCGACTGAGGAGCACTGTTAACACATTCAGAGCCGTGGAATAGCCCAGGCCCAAAGGGTATGTAATTACTGAGTTTAGTTTAAGTGCTTTTTGCTACTCTTTTTGACGTTAATGTCCTCAATAAATCTTCTTTTCAGGGCCCCTTTTCCATCACAGTAATTGTCAAGGCTTCAGCCGAAATAGGATGGCCAGGGCTCAGGAAACTCCCACTCACAAGCAGAGAGGACAACGTATTATACAGTGCTCATCCTGAGACGCCAGCATCCTGCAGGCACCGGAATAGTCTTGGAAGACAAAAATCCTGCTTGCAAGGTTTATAGTGGCAGCTTGATCACCAGCAGCAGCTCCCTTTCAACTTCTCAGCATGGTGCCGCATAAGACAGCATGCGGCTATTTCGGTAAATAGGAACTTCCTCCCAGGGCTGCGAGGTGGTGCAGTAGTTAGCGCTGCTGTTGCAGAGCTGTTTCTTCCTGTGTCAGTGCTGCTCATTGCATATACCACAGTTGTGCGTACAGTATGTTGTAAGTGTTAATCATGGAAATGTTGAATGCTCTGGATGGTAGGACAAGGACACAAGGACAGTGCCTTCCTTATGGTTCTGCGTATCTGGCTCCATCGCTGGGGTGGCAGGGAGG
This sequence comes from Lepisosteus oculatus, assembly GCF_040954835.1. Classification (NCBI taxonomy): domain Eukaryota; kingdom Metazoa; phylum Chordata; class Actinopteri; order Semionotiformes; family Lepisosteidae; genus Lepisosteus; species Lepisosteus oculatus. The sequence continues at coordinate 76,928,855 of NC_090696.1, forward strand.
AGAGCGAGCAGCCAAGTGAAGCAGCGGGAGACGAGAGGGCTGGAGGGCCTGAAAGAAGAGACCTAAGAGAGGACAAGGGGATAATGGGTTCCGTAAGTAAGGTCAAGGATTTTGCATCAGCTGAAACCGGCTGAAAGGAAAGATAGAGATGGAGAGGACGGAGCTGCAGAAGAGAGACTGTGATGGGAGCAGTGAGGCCTTTCAGGGTTTTGGCCGGGTGGGGGATGTCCTACTGCTGATGAAGGGGGGCTGGCCTGGAAAGAGCTGCAGTCGTCCAGTCTAGAGGGCAGGCCAGTCAAGAGCTGGGACCAGGAGCCGAGTCAGAACTGGTGTGAAGAGGTGCCAGGCCCTGCACAATTTGTTCAGATAAAGACGGTCGGGGAAGGGATGGGATGTGCCGAGAGCAGGAAAATAAAGGGATCAACGGTAACCTCAAGGTCCTCGCCAGTCAGGGAATGGGGAAGACAGACTCAAGAGGAGCAGAAGTAGAGAAGTCGGAAAGGTTGTGAAAATGAGGTGCCGCTAAATGTGTTTTCATATGTGTTTGGGGGTATTCTGAAAAATGTGGGAATAGGCAGACAGCCGCGATGAAATTCAGAATTTCTCTATTCGGGAGGAAAGACGAGGACTAATGGAGCAGACAGAGATGTAAATAAAGGTGTCCCAGCACTCTTCCTTGGAAACCACCTGCAGATGGAATTCATAGTTACTCTTGCATCAGGGATGCAGGGAGAGAAACATATATATTTTTTAAAAATAGAAAATACTTTTGAAATAAAAGAATCACTGTTTCATTATTTATTATGTGGATCTTCCAATGACAAGTTGCCTAGGATGCATAATTTGAAAGTTAAAACTTTGCAGATCAAATCATAAAATACTATAACTATATGATGGTGTATTGTGTAGCCCGAGAGAGACATACTGTAAATCTTTGTGATTTATTAGCAGTTGAAGTCAGCTAAAAAAAACCCTGTGAAATGTGACATATAAGAACTTTGCAATGGTAAAATCCTACTTCTGTGTGTTAATTAAAGATGCGTCTTCTTCAGGCTGTCCACTTGCTTCAGCTGAAACTGTTCTTTGGTTAGAATTCCTCCCAAGAAGGTGACAATCCAAGGGAAAAAAACAACAAGCAGAAAAATACCATACCATAAAAATAAGCTCTTGGAGCAAACTTAATCTATTTTTAACTGAAACTGAGACAAACAGAAACATTGCCCAAAACAGTTACCATACAGAGGTGAATAAGCACTCCTTAAAAACATGCTGTTGGATCCTGCCAGAAGTCAATCTCATCTAAAATATATGTAATGGCACTACACACACATATACATCTGGTGAGACTGAGCTGTCGTGTGTCTTCAACGTGATTATCATTGTAAATCTGTGTTCCCTGCATGGGAAGTGGGAGAGTGGTGGAGAACTGAGGTGTCATTGTCAACCGTTCTAATAAAACACAGGAGATTGAACATGGGAGTCTTCTACATCACACCAAATGCAAAAAAGAATTATATTTCTAGCATTTTTTAACAATAAAACATCTAAAACATGCTGAACACTGTTTTAATAATTCCCATGGTTAAGTCAAATAATATCTGCGTTTGAATATAACCTTTTAGAAATGAGTCGATAATAAATTACAAGGCTTTTACAAGTTTCTAGATTAAATTAAATTCTGCTTCCTTTGGAGGATCAAACCCTATTGTAGAACCCAGAAAGAAATTGTTAAGGGAAATTTGGCTTAACTTCCTGTAGATAAAAAATGAAAAAAAAACAGCTTATGTTGTTCATAACCACCCCAACAACAGTTAAATATTGCCAAAGACATTGATGTTTGGACAGATTTTTAACAGATTCTGTGCACTCTGTGTAAATCTTTGCTTTCCTTGACACAACCGCACTCCACACGCACAAACTAATCACGTGTCTCAGAAACAGGAAGTCATAATAAAAAGTAAACTCAGTCTTCGCACGTGAAGATCACTCCGATTGCTAATTCTGACATGCAAGTAGGAAACACTTCTTTTGAGACAGAGGTTATTTTAAAATTATATTTTTGTTGCTCTACTATTAATTTGGTTTCATTCTATAAGTCAATCATCTCTGCAGAGAGTTATAATTAAAACGCTGAAAAATAATATATAAAATGGAAATTTAAATATAAATTGAGCTCTTTTTGTTAATATAATTTTAGTTTGCGATCTTAGCCAGCTGAAAACAGGGTGTTAACAAAATATCATATCAGGAAACAGGACTATACAAAACTGTCTACAGATTCTCTCTTTGTACAATTTCCTCTGGTTTAAATGTACAGTAATGTATGGAACTTTGATGAACATACGATCTGAATTTCAAAACTTTGTAACATGAAGTTCAGTCTTGGGCATTTATAATTATTGTCACTGGTGTATTTATGTGCTTTTGCGAACACATGTTTTCAGCTCCTCCGCAAGCATTATTTGTAAACTCCATGAAACGCAGAGCTCAGAAGAAGGAAGAGGAAAGTGCTTGAAATCTCACATTTCATTTCTCTCATAGATATGACATCTTTGTCTTTCTTTCTATTGCTTTTGTTTTGTGATACTTCTTTTTAAGAGTATGCACTTTAAAAATAAACTGTGTCAAAATGTTAAATCATGCAATCACTCAATAACAAGATTGAGCATGATGATAACTTTCTGACCTTTTATGCAAAAAATCATAAAAACTAACAAGTGCCATTCTCAGCTACTGTATAAATCAACAATCTTCACTGCAAAATAACACGAACACAAACAGATGATTCCTATTGAGTTTCTGTTAAGAAAACAAGGTCTTGTACTAAAATAAATACAAAATCTAAGGGAAGCTGAAATTTCGTATTATTCCTCTGTAATCAAAATTCAGGATTCTCTTGGAAGCAGGGAAGCAGGGGCGATTTACTGCAAGCAGAAAGAACAAGAAATGAGTGGAACTAAACAGCTTGTAGTGCTGACATTTTGACAAAGGGATGATGACTGAAAAAGCTTTTTGCCATAGTAATGGAAAAAACTAAAAAGTGTGTAAAGTCTCCTGTGTAACAATTGAACATGACAACAATAAAAATAAACTGCTGGTGAAAAACAGTATTTTGATTCCAGAAATAACTAATAATAATTAGAAAAGAAAATTCTTGCATAATACCCTAGACAGAAAGTTTAAAGTACAAAACATAGTGTTCTGACAAAAGCTAACGTTTTCGCAATCAATCACTTGCAAAGGTTGTGCAAGCTATTTCCATGACGCCTCTTTCTGGAAAACTGTCTGCTCCCCAGAATATGCTGATGGCTGGAAGTGGGCTGTGGACCCAGCATGTTGCTGTCAAATGAGGGCTCAGAGTTCATTTGGATGCAGCATAGCTCATAAAAGCATCTGAAGGCAAGCGCTCAGTCAAATTCCTTATAGTGATCCATTTCAACAGGGAATGCTACATCAGGCAGCACCAGCAACAACTTCCAAAGAAGAGGAAAGACTGGAATTAATGTTAGTATGTTAATATATGGCACATAACAATTTTCTGATCCCTTAAATATCGTTTGGAATATTTTACATCCTACATGTAAAAGGGGGGAGGGGGAGGGGGGGGGGAGCTGAAATTTCAAATTGTATCTAAAGCGACCGGAGAAAGTCGGGAGCTGCGTCAGCATGCGTAGGCTGCAAAGGAACAAGTACAGGTTTATTCCCCGCTGAAAAGAGAAGAACTGAAACACAACGTTTCGGCTGTGGAGCCTTCTTCGGGCGATCTGAGAAGGGTGCTGACATTCATGGTTCAGTGGGTCAACATTCACGCTGAATGTGTGGTTGCAGATGAATAGAAGATCTGTAGCAGGCGTGAGGAGCCCATCAGCAACCCTTCTATTTAAAAGCTAAGGCATCTGAAGAACGTATTCAGCCTTTTTTTGAAAGAAGCCAGGGTATTGGCTTCAACCACATGGCTGGGTGATTTGTTGCACTCTTTAGGTAAGGCATTGCCTGCTGTTTCTGGTTTCAATGCAATTTCCTGTAGTTTTCGCTGGAACTAGACTATAGTCCTGTGGTTTGAAGATGGTTTCCAAATTAGTCTTTAAAGGCCAAGAAAGCTAAGAATGTGAACAGATACTTTACACACCTTCATTCAGTGAAGAGCTTTCTTTAGCTCTTCTCAACATACATAATAAATCTTCAAACATACACCAGGATCTGGTTAAAAAAATTCATATGGTCATGAAATAATTTACTGTGGAAAAATTATATTCTTTCTAAATGAATTTAAAGGTGGAAAAATAACTAAAAAAAGAGTAACTTCAAAAAGTCACTCTTTCAATTTTATAAGGAGCACTCTTGATTTGATTTTGATTTGCAGAACCCAGTTTCGCTTTTAGAGGTCTGCTTTATTATTATGAGCCCATGCGCAGTGGAGTTGTCCAGAAGTTTCACGACATGGTTGTATAAATACTTATCTATTTCTGCCGTGTCTCTCCTGCCTGGTAAGATCTCTAAATAGAAAAAAAAAACGTACACTCACAGAATGACCTTTACATTCATAGGAGAGCCCCCACAATATCCTGGTTCGTCAATATCACATTTTCAGCAGTTCAATAGCGGTGTGCTGCTTTAAGACAGGAGTTGCTGGGGCCGCTTTGTGCTAAATGGGAGTGAATGGTCTTCGGCCCAGCGAGAGAATGGCTGTGTACCGTCCTGAATGGCACAGGTCCCTTCTGCCTTCAGTTTACTTCCCTAAAACTAAAAGTTGTCCCCTGGCGACCAGCAAACCTTCACTCTCAGGCCTTTGCCACACGCAAGCCGACCAAGGGGTTTCTTTCTTTTCGTTTCCTCTTGGAAAGGCCTCCGGTCAGGATGGCTGGGAGGCGCTGGAAGCGGGCACCCCCTCCTCGGGCACGTGCCAGGCACTGCTGCTATGTCGTCTGCCCGGCACACGCTGCTCGGCCGCTCCCCGCTGCTGCCGCGCCATCTGCTGCGCCCGCCCCCCCGCCAGCAGCGTGGCGCTGCGCCGTCATCTGGCCCTTCTGTCGCCACCCCTCCACCCGCTGGTCTCACACCAGCCGCCCGCCACCTCCGCGCACCTGCCAGGCCGCTGTGAAAAATGAGCTGACAAATTGAGCTGACGTCCCCAAGCAGGGGCTGGAGGCAGATCGTGAGCAAGGAGGCGCGGTGCCCCGCGCGCTTCCCTGGTGCTCCCGAGCAGAAAGCTGTGGTCCGAAATCTGAATCTGTGCTTTCATCCTTTGGGTCATGTTGTGCGCACATCGATAGCATAAGAGGAAGCACATGTGTCTACACAGCTTTTTACTAGGTGCCGCGTGCCACACAATGTTTGTGTTTTCTTCTTGTTGTTATAGAAATATGCATTTTGAAATTGATTTGTACCACGCGTTTAAGAAACTGGGATGTTTACATTTGCAAATGCTTTGACAGACCCTGAAATAAATCGAATGTTTGCTCTTCTGGGATGAAACTGTGGCAAAAGAATTCGGAGCACCATATTGTGATCATACTAAAGCCTCTTCACATACAAGACTGCTTTGAACATTTCTTGAACTGCTCTTTCTTTCAACGCTGTCCACACACATTGTAGACCACAAACAATATGCAACTGTGTGTGTTTGCTAAATTGCCAGCTCTTGAGTATGAGAACAGGCCTCTTTCAATGAATACTACTGCAGGGCAGGTAACGATTCTACCTCCTTGATTTATTCTCAGCAAAGGTTAAGGCTGCAAATATATAGTCAATAGTACATGGTGTGATAAAATCAAACTATTTAGCATAAAAACTTTCTCCCCTGTATTTTCCCACATATAACATCAACATTTTGTACTAAATTACCTCACAGAATTAGATCTATCTAGCTAATTCATTCTGAAAATAATTTAATCCAAAACTGTTTGGGTTTTTGGATATTATTTGTATTTGTATTCTTTCCATAACTAAAACATATCCCTGACTAAGCATACTAAGGACACAAGCAGGAGAAATAAGAGAAAAAGGATAACCTGAATAATAAACTGAAAATGAGATGTTTGTCCCGTTCTATTTAAATCTTGCATGGTGAGACCACCTCTGCAGCAGCTCAGTAAGAAACAAGGAATGTACAAGAGGCTACACAACAGATACAGAGACCACCGGAAGTGACAGTCTTGGCTCACAAGCACCGAAAATGTCACACAACACAAAATTGCCTGGGCATGAGTAACAATAATTCAGGTAGAATGTGTCAGAAAGCTCATTTTCTTGGTTAGCAAGAAGTTATTTAGATGAAAACTTTGTTCTTTCTGAGGGGCAAAAGCCCATCTTCATTACAATTCTTAACATTTCATTATCTGTAACGTAGCAAAAAATAAGATGACTAACGAAGATACACAATATTGCACAAGCAGTAATTCACAACAAGGTTGCCCCAAGGCGCTTAACAATGGAAGTGACCAGACATTTTGTCAATACAGAACAGAAGACCAGAAGACAACAGAGGAGAGGAACCGAAAACTCCTTAGTAAGGAGACAAAAAAACCTCTGGGGATCCAAGGTCAACTGGCTACGCAACTCCTTTGGGTATGCTAACATTATATAATATAAAAAAGGAATAAATGAATAAGGGTATTAATCCATCCATCAAGTCTTCTGTATGTCAGTACTCCATGCAGATCTCTGTAGACTAGCAAACTCTTCCTAAACGATAGCTACATCCACGATGTCCCTCTTGGATCCATGGCAGTGATGCAGTATCCAACTCAGAGGGTGCCCAGCCTGGGCGCCATCCGGACATGTGGGGAGGAGAATAGGATAGTTTGGTCAGAACAGATGTATCTACCTGGTGGGCCAACACAGAGACACACAATGGCATGTACAGCAGCACCAGCAGCCATGGTTGCAGCAGGCTATGATGTAAGTTGTGAGTAGGCTAGGCTGAAGTAATAGGTCTTCAGTCTGGATTTGAATCGGCATCCCGAATATTGGGTGGGAGACTGTTCCATAAGATAGGGGCCCTGAAACTAAAGGCTTTACCGCCAACTGGTTTTTTATTCATGTGTGGAATATGAAGAAGACCTGCATTCTGTGATCTAAGTAGGCAACTTGGATGGTAAATATTAATAAGTTCCATTAGATAAGACAGGTGCCTGACCTCTGAGAGCCTTGTAAGTAAGTTGAAGGATTTTGAAGTCTGCCCTGTAAGTAAGTCTTTATATTCGTGAATGTCCGCACATTTGTGTTTCGTAGTCCAATGCTGTTTTGATTGCTTTCTCAATCCAGATACTGCTTGCCTTGAAGCATCACTTGTTGTGGTTTTTACCACCGGCGTACATTTCAACCCACGTGCTTGACACCCTGGGAAGTCGAAACGTCATGTGATTATTCTACCTCAGAACTATTTCAGATACAACAAACACATAAGAATAAGATTTCATTTGGGAACCACTTCCAAAACGGGTCTGTATACTAATTAGCCAAAGAAAAAGAATAAAAAGAGAAGCGCTTGCCTTGTAGTGTTTCAGTAAGAGATTTGAAATGCACAAGATGTGGAACTTAAAGAAAGTTACATCTCTGCCCTCTCCCTTTCGTGACTTTTGGCACTTTGACATTTATTTTTTAACCTATCAACATGTGGCATTCAAACACAGAAGAGTGGGATATTTATTCTTCACATTGATGTTAATTTACAATGTTTTTTCAGATTAATTCAGTCCAGATGTACATATATTCATATATTCGGTACATATGTTCATTTAGCGTTGCTATTTACAAATTACTGACTAAACATGGTTTTAAGGCCCATTTACTTTTTGATTTGAAGTAGTAATGACTAAACACTTTGAGAGAAGCATGTCAATGACCAGTGAGCTCAAGAAGAGCCAGAAAGGAGCACGTAAACACAATGAATAATTTAGAATACTCTCAATACGGCTCTACAGAAAATCAATAGCTACCCCAGGCTATTTTATAAACCTGGACTCCTAGAAAACAAACTGAAAAAGTTTTCAAAACTGAAATTAGTACAAACCCCAGCTCATGAGGTCACAGCCTTTTTTTTCTTCTTCAAAATAGTGCTTAGTGTAGTTATGGCTGTGTTTTTGGACAATATGACAAAAACTGCAAAATCAAAAGCAGATCGACAAAATACTGAAGCACTTTTGAAATGAGCCTCTGACTGGAGTCCATGGTTTGATGGGGTGAGGTTGAAGAGTTTGTGATGTCAATCCATGACTTCTGAACATGTTTCCAACAAGACAGATCAAAACACAAATGGTGTAGAGAGTCAGATGGTGTATTTAAGTCAGCTACTCCTATGTAAGTTATCAATACATGAGGTGTCAATCATTAAAGTGTGAAATGGTGTGACATAGGTGTGATATAGATTGGACTGAAGAAGCACAGAGCATGCAATTTTGAAGCAATTTTAGGAGGAGGGGGCTAATCAAAAATTAAAGTCCTGATAGTAAGACCAAACATGTCTGAGTCTGGGCTTTCTGTACTGACAAAAATATAATTAAGCTGTACCTCTTGTCATGTTAAAAATCTACTGTAGAGATGGGTTTTCTGGCAGATGTCTGTGTTTAAGACAACTGGGACTATCAGAGATCTGAGACAACTGGACATTGACATGGTAGCACTTTTGGGGGTTAGTAATATTCTTCTTAAATGCACAAGGACCTTCCAGAAAAGCCCCATTGACTGTCATGAGATTTATGGTAACATAAGAGACTGTGGTCGTGTCCAGGGAACAAGACACATTAGACATGCTTGTTCTTTACAATTGAGGAAATGAAAGAACAGGGATGTCCTCTTGACTCTTCTGAATCAGCAGCAAACTTCCCCCTCACCTCTTGCCCCCTTACAGTGCAACCCAATGAATGCACCCGAATTTGATTTAAGGATATCTCAGTCTTCATCCCAACTCTGAGATCAACATCACTGTTAGGCTGTCGCTGCTGTTGACATCAATGATTGTCAGATTTGTCTTTGAGAACTCAGCTGGTCTAACGTGTGGCGTGAAGCAGTGGACCACTGCTTTCCAGCTATCACTGAGTGACCCTTGTCATGTGGAGATGACAGTCATGTTTCAACATCCAATATCAGGAATGTATTATCTTGATTAGGAGCAACGCAGAAAACACACAGAGCCAAATACAGGAGGGATTTAAAGAAAGATTTAAATTTAAAGTCCTGGCTCCTGTCTGTTAGAGAGCAAATGAAGGAAAACACCCATCATATCTCTCTACCCACATCAACAATTACATATGTTTAAATGTTTTATAAAACAGTGTGTGGAACGCATTTACTGTAAGGGTTTGAAGGTTATTGAAGAGTATTCACTAAAAACTCACCAAGAAAAGCTGAGACATGGAAATCGAAAAGCAGACATCAGCAATGGCAGGAAGGTTTGGATTGTGCCTGTATTTGTAGAATTTAAATCACATGTACTATGATACAATTGTACAATATACGTGTGAGACTTTTAGAATAGATTTTTGTACATTATTGTGTACAATATGGGTCAACATGTCAAAAAAGGATATGGCTGCTCGGGAATCAGTTCAGAGAAGAGCGACCAGATATTTTCTTGGGCTCAATTAAAGGAATGTGTAGACTGAAGGAACAGAACCTTTTAGTCTTGAACATATGGGGGAGTCTGATTTTTATCTAATTTCTATATTTTCAATGATATTGACCAGGCTGAATCTTCTTGCATAATGTTTCCATTAGATCCTAAATAATGTGATTAGGGGACAAAATGTGATGAGACATCTTAGTTGGGGGAATGGCAGCCTAGTTGGGAGGTGTAACGAACAGTTCTTTCCGGACCCTATGCAGACGACACAATCCGAAGAAGTGGGGAAACACTGGGGAAACGTCATGCAGGGATACGGGGCTGAAGACAGGGGGGCGTGTCCAAGGTGCGTTGGTGCACGGGGTTGCCGAGGCGAACAATCCAAAAGAGTAATCCTTAGAGAGTATCCAAAACAAATGGGTAAGTCCAAAACCAGGAGATCCATCAAAACAAGGAATTAAAACCAGAGGCCGGGTCGGAACCGGCGGACAGGGAACGGGAACGGGAACAGAGGTTAAAACCTTAACGGGACCAGGCGCTTCCAGGTCCCGGACTCGCACGGCACAGAAACCAGATGCAGAGCCCGGATGAGCGTCAGCGCCTGGCTTTTAAGGTGGGCTGGGAATAGGAAACAGGTGCACAGAATAAAGTCTCAAGTGAAAGGGCTGGAGCACCCTTAAGGAGGGGGGACTATAATCATGACAGGAGGATGAGGTTACTCAACCCCCCCCACTATTGCAAGGAATGAGCTAGGGAGCTGCTCCAAGGGTGTAGATGGAGTGGCAAGAGGGGTGTGAGCGAGATATAGGAAGAGAAGGTGTGAGACATATACAAGGGCAGGAGGAAGTGTGCAAGATTAGGTTCTAACCTACCTCCTACACTTCTGTTATAAACTCTATTTCCAGAACAGAATATGTCAGAACTCTCATCTTTCTAAAAAAATCCAATATGCACAGTAATCATAGCAGAGAAGGACAGGCCCATGTAAATAAAAAAAACCAATGAGGCAGAGCAGAGCTTTGTATATAAAGTCAAAAGACACTCCTGTGTCTTTTGAAATATTTCAAATGGTGAAAATGTTTTTGTGCTTCAGAAATCTAGGAAAAGCAGAAGTGAAGAGAATGAGGTAGAGAAACATTACTCAGAGCCAGGGAAAGAGGAAATCAAGCTCTGGTTACGCAACACACCCTTCAGTATAACAATTCTTGATCAATAGCAAAACTGCAAGCTGTCATTCTTTTATATGCCGGCATAATCACTTCCTGCCAGGTTTTGCTTTCTATGTAACTCTTCAAATTGCACAAATTTAGATACTTCTTACCCCCCGGAAGTAAGAAGTATCTGAGTTCAGCTTATTTATTTAAAGCTTTTGCACTGTCGATGTTGACAAGAAAGCATAGAAATACTTGTTTTGAATAGAGGCTGTTTTGAAGGGCTGGTTTGCATATTTCCGTCAAAAATCCCCTATTTGGAATTGAGTTAAAACACGCCAGGACGAACCTAGAAGCCAGAGGTTTAAGTTTTCAAAACAAAATATTCTAAGGTATTGTACACACGATCACAAGTATAACCAAAACAAGTGGAAATACAGTACCGGAGAGGAAATCAGAGATATTTTTATTGTAATTAGTAATAATACTGTAATTATAATACTGTAAATATAATACTGTACTAATAATACTGTAATTATACTATACTTCACTTAACTGCGTGGAGCTTGTATGTTCTCCCCGTGTTCATGTGGGTTTCCAGCAGGTGCTCTGGTGTGTGTTTGTGTCTGTGTGTCCAGGGTGTACCCTGCCTTGCACCTGTTCCAGCTCCCCAGTAACCCTGTATTGGCTAAAGCAGTTAGAAAACTGATGGATAATTTAGGATTACAAAAAGGCGCTTATTGAAAACGTACTTGTTTAACAATTATGCATAGTTACAATTTATAAAGCCGAAATATTTTAAGAATAAAACAGCACCACCTTCATAGCACTATAATGAATTAATTAATATCTGTGCTGTTAAAGTACATTCTGCCTTATCAAGCCCTTAGATTCATCTCAAGAGCTGGGATCTGCTGGGGTAACCACACACAAGGGAGACTTGTAAGCAGAAATAGCTGTTATGTTTAGGCTGAATGCTGTAGGACTGATTAATTAATTCACTGTGTTAATCTCCAAAGAAAAGACAGCTCAGCTGGGTACAATTCTCTCCTGCCTAGCAAGGGAAAGAATAAGCACATTTTTTCACAGATGTTTTTGTTTTCTTCAGATAAGGAGTCAGTGAGCTTACTGCCATTACTGTTTTTGTGTTGAGGCAATCGAGGATGCTAAGCAATTCTGAACAATTTTCTGACTGGCTGTTGGTCCAAATCACCCATTTTGCCAGACAGCAGGGTCAGGGTTTAGATTAGGTTGGACCAGGTTTGGGCCAGAATTGTCGGACTAATGGGCATTTGGGTTGGAACTCTTGAACTAGTGGACTTTTTGGACCGACAAGCCATGGAAAAGAATATGCGTACTGCTGTCACATTAGAACTAGACACCGTAAGTGGCATGTCTAAAATTTTCTATATCTCAAAGGGCCCATTGGCTGGGATTGTAAACTAGAGAAAATTACATAATCGAGGGGGAACAGGTCTGGCTGCATTTCACTTGTTCACAACTAAAACACTCTGTATTTAGCAATATTGTGCAATGTAATTACTGAACCTATCATCTTATTTTCCGGTGACCCTCAGCACAGTCAAGGGCTATATGAGTGACCTTCACACAACGGCACTGGTGTTCCACACTGCCAGAAGTCTTTCTTGAAAGGAGAGCAGTGGATGGCAATAAAAAGAGATGATTATCCTGCATGGCTGTGATAACTTCCAATCGTTTTAATTTGTAGAGCATTTATAAACCAGTCACTACAGACGCCCTGGCCTGTCATCTCGTAAGGTGGATCACTAACTTTTATCTAGCCATCATCCCTTTACAATCAAATTGAATTTTGAGTGGAAAAAGCAAATACTGTAACATGTTTCATTTTTAATCATGAGCTCTGTTATTAGGGACCACCAACACTTTTTGCTGAGCCTCTGGGATCAAGCCACTAGGTGGTAACACTGCAGTGGACTGATAAGGAGCCAGATTTTTCTCAATGAGCACAACAGATTATTTCAACATGTGTGAGTGACATGCTGCACATGAAAGCCAAGTATAGACATTCTACTGTATGATATATGATATGTATGATAATATGATTTTAAATATTGCAAAATAACCAGAATCAATTCAACATCTATGGGTCCAGAGGTTCTGTGCTTAGCAGTAACAAAGAGAAGAAATTAAGATGCTTCAGGTGTGTGCAGACTAGAGGGAGAGGGCAGGAAAAATAAGGAGAGAGTGGTAGTGGGAAAAACGAAAGAACAAGAGAAAATGAAAAGAGGGAGTTGAAGAGAACATATGTGTGAGTGACACCTCACTCTAACCTGCCCCTAATAATGTCGATGAAAACAATAAAAAGGAAATGATCAACTTCACTGCAGTGGAAAATAATAATAAAATAGCTTCATAACTAAGGAAACTCCTCAGTGTGAACAACAACTTGTTTGGATCAATATGTAGAGTTAATTGCAGCATTTTATAAAACAAAGCCTTGTACCTTGATTCATAAATAAAATCATTGTAACAGTACGGAGACTGGGGTTATTAACAACTGTTTTCGAAAATGCAAATGAAACACACTGCTAAACTTCGTTTTAGACAGAAAAGAAATGTGCATGATTAATATTGCATCTGTAATGTTATTTCAACCAGAGAGATTTATGCTGTTTGTAGGTACATTGATCAGCTGTACAGGAGACTGAAAACCAGAGATTGTGTTCTTCATGGGAACATTACCAAAATCTAAAAGGAGAAACAAGAGAACTGTAACTTCAGACGTGAGCAGGAGAAAAAACAATCTCATTTTACAAAAGCAAGACATTTCCAAAAATCTGGAGTAGGAATGTTTTGTTCAGTTTATCCAGGTGCACCAGTTTCCCCCCATGTCCCAGTGACATGCTGGAAATGGGAGGTTGAGTTTTCCACGTTGTCTGTGTTTTCTGTCCATCAGCCATATTTGGTTTTGTCATGTGATGTGCAGCTGCTAAAAATAATCTTGCATTACACCACTCATTTATCTGGAGGTCATATGATGTCATACTGTTTTGCAATAATTGCACATAAAGAAACAGCAGTGTAAGGGGATCACATTCAGTTTATTAGTACAAATACCCATGTCCCTAAATATGGATTGTGTGTAAAACAGAGGAGTGGCCGGGGGGCAGAGTGGTTTGGCCAGAGTGGTATTGCTGTGCTGCTGCTCCACAGTCCTCAAGTTCCGGGTTTGATTTCAAACTGGGTCACCTTCCCTGTGGAGTCTGCACAGTCTCCCTGTGTGCACTGGTTTCCTCTCACATCCCAGAAGGCATGTGGGCTGGTTGAACTGGTTCCCCTAGACTGTCCCTGTGGTGCTCTGGGCTGCCATCACCCTGACCAGGAACAAGAGACTTTCTGACAATGGGCAGAAACCCAGCTTGTTGGCCAGGCAGACTTCTCTGCTGTCATTTGCCTACTTTTGCATTTTCTCAGCCCTTGTAATCCAAATTCACTGACCAGTTCCCCCAGAGTCTAGGGTGTAGATGTTCTAGAGCAGGGGACTTCAACTGTCATCCTGGTGCCTCCCTCATTGTTATGTTAACAGATCCTTCACTAAGCCATTGACTATCCTTGACTGGAACCTCCTTTTATCCGGGTTTCTAGAAAACACTTAAAGGTGGAACAAAAGCTGTCGAAAAAGGATGTGATTGAAATCTGAGTTTTACATCTGAACGATGTGAATTATCTTTACACACACTGACTTGCACAAGTGCCAAGGAAGTACGTTGTGTCCATTCCTGAATCAGCAGCTTGCTGATGTGCTTTTTTAACACTCTTGCCTTGTCTCAGGGTTCAGAAGTGGTTTGGAACTAAAGCACAGACTGTGGACCTGGAGACTGAGGGAATCTCAAACAAGCTGCTTTAAGTAATATTTAATTTTTTTTAAATGAATGCAGTAAACAAGGGTGCTTGGCACATTTTTTAATTCGCTTTGTTTTACCTTGCTCTATTCTTCTGCTTTCCTTAACCTCACATTAATCATTTTTGCTGAATGTCGTGGCTCTATGTGGTCAGGTGTACGGTAATATTGGAGATGTCAGGGAATTGCATTTATTCTCCAGAGGCATTTTACAAATTATTTTTGAGATTCAGTTCTGAAAATGCTAACCATTAGAAATTGATAATTGTTTGACTGCCGAGACCTTGAATGAACAACATAGACTGTTTGTTTCAATGAATCATTTATGAAATTTGATCATGTCTGACTGCACAATGATGAATGGAAGCATAAATTGAAAGAAAGCAGACAGTTCATATGTAATAACAGGTGGCTGAATTTGTCATTAAGAAGCCTACAGACTGGTCTCAAATTTATTGTTCTCTGTAAAACTCAGTATTCACTCCGCCTCATAGCCTTTTCTCATTTTTGTCAGAGAAAACAATGGTTCTGCAAGATGATAACTCTTAAAAATGAAATTTATACAGTATCAGTATATGGAGGGAAATAATTGAAATCTATTTCTTGTGTTTTGCTTTTTCTGTAGAAGAAAACTGAAAACTACATGGACTGCAAATTTAATGAGAAAAACAATCACTAATAACATTTATTGTTTGTTAAAAAAATGCATTTTTTGTTTAACCTAAACAGTTTATATTAGTTTTATTAATTATGAGACTATTTGTTTGACTCTTTCAGTTAATGCTCAAAATTCATCAGCATTATTTTTATTTGTTATTATTTGTTAGTTTAATTCACAGACTGTATGATGTTTTCTATCCTCGTAGCCTTGATCTCTGCCACTTTGTAGGAGTAATGTCAATTATAATGCTCTCAAGATAAGTTCAGATTTCATCTGTACTTTCTCTAATATGTAACAAAAGGACTTTTTAGGATTAAATATTTTTGTGTGTCTTTTAAACGTGAAAGACGGACCATTTAAACCTAATATTCTATGCCTTTCTGTGCTCTGGCTGTCCTGTCAGCTGACTTAGTGCAGTCTTAAAACTCATTGCTTATAACGAAGGAGGAACAGGTTGATCTGAATTCCTCCTTTACTTGTATCACACCAGTAAAGTCCAGGATCTGAGCTAAAAGGAAATCTGTTTCATCCTGGTAAGATTTTTTATTGTGTGGCATCTTGACTGAGCAATGTATTAGAGTGAACTCTTTAATTTAAAAAATGGCGTGGTGCCACAGCGGCCCCCTTGCTTGTATGCCAGTGTGGCATGTGGCATGTACTTTGGACAGCACCCAGTGTTTAGCAGGGACAGCACGATCACTCAGGGCTTAAGACAACCATTTTACACAGCCCTAAGTTAAATTTTTCAAATTCTCAAATTGATACGTAAAAAAAATAAACTCTTACTTTGTTTTTACCAAAGGTATTCTGGTGTTCTTTGGCTTTACTGAGTATTCATGTATTGTTTTAACTTCAGGAGAAGTGTTTTTTTTCCCTGCACATGATGGCGAAGTGGAATAAATGCACTGACGATACAGAACAAATCACTTTTGTGGACAACTCACTGGACGCCTGCTCTCTGAATGCAGGTAACAGGCTCACATGGAGACTGTCTGGGCAGACTACAGTTCTCATGGGCATTACACGTCTTGGTAGTATTACATTCTTCAGCATATCACGTGCTTTTATGATTTTTATTTTTTAATGGTCGCCATCTTTCATTATTTAGTGCTCTTAACTGCAAAAATCTTTAAGTATCGCGTATCATATTGAATTGCATGATTTGAGATTGTACTGGTCCACAGATAGTAATAATTTTGTTTGCTATGAAGTAATGTTGCTTGGTGAATTGGTGGCTATATATTATGCTTGCCAATAAAAGAGAAATTAATTGTTCATTATTCATAATGACTAAACATTTCAATAACCATTTTCTTACTATATTGTATAGAATGTTGGGCTGTACAATATTTTCGTGTACATCACTTCAGAGAGTTAAACTTCTATTTTTTATCATTTGGGATGTTTGGAATGTTTTAAAAAGAATTTTGCCAGAAGACCTGTTGTCGTTTCCATTCCAGATTCTCTGAAGAACAAAGAATCTGAAGAAATGAAGAAAAAGCTGTGTTCACTGAGAACAGCAATCATTGTACTCTATGTGATTGTTATGTGCGTGATGGCAGGTTTCATCTACATTATAGGTATAAAGGAAACCTAATCCTATTTCCACTGTCTCGAAACCGTTCTGTTAGTACATTTGTGAGTGGGTTTAGTTTGCCTTGCTTGTCTCCTGCCTTCCTTGTCATGAGCTTCCAATTGTGTAAGCTTTTCCTTCCTTTCTTAGACGCGCACTTCATTTAATTTGAAAAGACCCCCCAAAAAATTATTTCCACGCACATGGCAGGATACCGGTGATACAGGAATAACTCTCCCCATCTTTAAATTCAGCAAAAGTACAGAGAGGGCTGTATTTTAAAGCAACAGCATTAATCTACCACCGCTTCCAATTACTAAAAAGCTTATCTGCACTTAAGAAGATTTGAGTTTGGCATCAATTACTTTTATTTGGATAGATGTTGCCAGATATTTCTTTCTTTGTAAAGCGGTTTTATCTTACAAGTTTCATGTGTATATTCATAACGTTATTTTTTTTCTATTAAAAAATACGTTTGCTCCTAGTTTACGTCACTTCTCATGATTATTGTAAACTATTTAAAACAATGATTTTTTTAAAAAATTATTCCATTTCCTACTTTTAATTACGTAGCAGGTACTGGGAAGACAAAGGAAGCTCTGGGCACAGTGAGTGGGAATGGTGTTTCCAAACAGACAGGTGGAACAGATGAGATCAATGGAGACACGCAAAAGGGTTTTACAAATGTCGACGAAGGCAGTCATTCTGGTTCGCTGATAAAGCTCACACAAAATGTGGAAGCCCTGACTGAGCAGGTTGACTTTGTCAAGGAATCCCTGAGCAGATCATCCTCTGCCTTGGAGGGCAACATATCAAAACTGACTGAAGACGTGAAACAGCTGACGTACACTCTGGATCTGAAAGTGAATTACACTCTTTCCGTGATACAAACTACTGAGAGCACGCTGCAGGACACAGCCAACTCAATCAATGACTTGAAAGATGATATCAATGGAATCCGTGGGATGGTGAAGTTTGTGAATAGCACCTGCATGGGAGACATCTCGATTCATTCACAGGTACAAACACATAATTCACCTTTCCCATCTCCATTATCTCGTTGCCACAACTGCGGCATGACTGACAGGCACACGGAAGGAGTCACTAATAGAAAATACACACAGAGGCACAGGTCTATAGATCTGCTAGTCTCAAGGTAGAAATAAATCCAACCTCAGGCTCCGGATCTGTCATAGCGAATGAGGAATCTGGGGTCTCCAGATAGGGTGCTAAACATCTTTTTAGGAGAGGTTTAAATAAATAACTCATGACACAAAACAAAAATAATGGTTCTCTGAAGTAGAAAGAACCAATAAACATGTAATCCACTAAAGCACCTGTTCTAGGGAAAACTGCAGATAATATGCTTTACAGGTTTATTGAAATAAGATTTCAGTCTGGTTTTCAGTCTTTTGACTGTAACAGTCCTTATCAGGGTTTTCATAATTGGGGTGTCCAATTGTTCCCCTGTGAGGCCCCGAATTGTGGAATAACCAGCCACCATTTATGAAGGAGGCTTTCTCCTTTCATTTTTAATTTAATTAAAATAATCACATTAATTAATTTTAATTAAATTAAAACAATATTTTACTAAACACACACTTTATTAATAATATTGTTTGCATCAATATTTACATTTACATTTTTGATCTCTGTCAAATGTAATTATTTTTCTTACTGATTTTATTGCTTCTCAGCATGGATTTCATTCTTCTAAGTATTTCTATCATTTAAGTCTTTGTTGTTTCTGTTTCTCTTGCAAGGCAGTCTCTTTATCTAAAGGGCTATATAAAAGATTGATAGTTTATGAATGTGATTTATACGTTTTGAGCTGCAACAGTTATACGGACAGTAGCACGCATACAAAATGATCTCTGTTATATAAATGTAGAAACATCAATGTTTTCCAATAAGTTGTAAAGTCAAGTCTAATGGAATCACATTAACCGACAGAATATTGATCAGATAACTTCTGCTCTTCGTAACGTGACTGTAACAACTAAATGGTTGAAAGAAAAACACACCAATATTGCCACTGAAGTGAAAGAAGAAATGGCTATTTTGAAAAATATTACAGAGGACCTGAGATTGAAAGACTGGGAACAGTCACTGGCCCTAAGCAACATCACAGCCATCCAAGGTGAGCATGTTAATTAGCACACTTTTCCTCGTATACTGTACATTTGAGCTTGCTTTCTTCTAGAAAATAATTGTTTTTACTCAATAGCAAATATTCCAATTTGGACTAAACAAATTTATTTTGTACATCCCAGATGTAAAACATCCGTCACAATATGTTCTCGGTTTTACATGACATGCAATTGTAATTCCTAATAATTGGGTTTCCATAACACTTGGTATGTTTGAAATTCATTATGAATAATATCTTGAATCTCTTTAATATTAAAGGATAATAGCCTGCCTCTGTTCATCGTATGGGTGTGATATGATTGACGATGTTTGCTAATTCTGCAGAAAGGAACAGGAAAAACTCGAATGAGGATCTACAGTATCTGAATTCCTTTACTGTGTGTCTGTCTCCATGCATGGCTGAGATCGTCACCTTTCCTAAGGGACAGGGACAGGGGGATTGTTCAAGTGTGGTGGTTTTCGTTACCCTAAGAATTGTATTTTTTCTGTCTGTTTTTGAGGTCCCCCGGGGCCCAGGGGAGAGAAAGGCGACAAGGGAGAAGGGGGTTTTCCTGGGATTCCTGGGCCTCCTGGTACGGATATATAAGGCATTCTCATAGAGCCGCGCTGGAAAACACTGCCTCAGTGCTGGCAGTCTATACACCAGTGCAGACAGCTGCTGTACGTACAGTAGACATGGGGCAGGTGAATTTGGAATCAAATTCGGGAATCTTGGTGGCAAAGTGGCGAACCATAACTCAACACGATTTTTGGAAAGCAGTGGCCCTAAATCGGTGTTGTCGTTTACAATGGGGAAAGGCCCAATGCCAGTGAGTCTGTACTTCCTCATCCTGGGAGCCACGTACAGACCTGCGGACATGGGCAGACAGCCCTGGCTCCAGAGAAGGAGCTCCGCGCTTTGTCATCACACAGCGCTCCCTTGCAGGGGGTGGAATTTGAGCAGGTGATGGCGTGGGGTCCTTCTGACAAATTCAAGCCTGAGCCCAGTTTAAATTGTCAGGAGGAAGTGATTCAGAGCTCAGTTCTGGGGGGGCGGGTCTTGCACAGATCCAGTAGATCTCCTGGGAGTTGGGGAGAGTTGGGTCAGCAGAGCAGGCTATCCGTGAAAACACCTGTTTGTCATTTACTAGAAAATTAACAAATAAAAGCAACACAAAGAATTGGGGGGAGGGGGGGGTGTTTAATTAATCAATTTTTGAAAGGATAAAAAAGCACAAAATGAAGATAAAATAAAAAAATATAACTTCACTTGCTCTGAAACAGGTAGATAGCTGATACAATGACTTTGAAAGACAATACACTAGCATCCAAAAGGCTCTGGAAGTTATAATATAGTTCATGCGCTTTATTTATTTTCACTGTTTCAGGTGTTTCAGGTCTGCCAGGGCAGAAAGGAGACAAAGGAGAAAGAGGAATTGGGATACCTGGAATCCCAGGTGTGGCTTATACAATCTATCCATGCAGTACAAAGGCTGGGGCTCACTGGTCATTTTCATTCCCTGTGCTCACAAGCCATTGATTCCTGACACTTCCCACACAAAAACAGAATGGACAACAGAAAACGCTTTCGGACTTTGCTTTTTTCACGTAATGGGTCTGAACCAGCCTCAGCTAAACAGGGCACACGGGCCACGTCTGCCCATCTTTTTATCAGCGCAGATTGTCGTTTTCCGAAACACATACAGTACAGTAGCACTTAAAAGCACTCAAGGAAACCAGGGAAGCAGAGCCTCCCTTCTTCATCCCGAACAGAAATTAGATTTACACAAGATGGGCGTCTTCCCTGTGAGACGAAATTTCCAAGGCACAGTTTCACAACGTTGCAACAGACGGTGGCCTATTTTACTTGAAAGGCCCACTTGTTCAAAAGTGCTCGCCCAACCCATTTCCCGGAAGAACAGTCTGTTTTCAATTTGAAATCGTTTCTATACAGCATATAAACCTGCGGTTTTTCTTTTGCCTGTTTATCTTGTTTAAGGGCCCCCTGGACCAAAAGGAAGCGCAGGTGTGATTGGGCTCCAAGGTAAAGTACAGTGAAAGGAATGCATTGAAGCTCAGGTGACTTTCCGAAAAAATAAATATAGGGGTATCAAACAAAGAGCTTTACTTAAACAACTTAAATAAAACTCTTTACTGAGCTTGATTGAATCCAAATGCAGATAAACATTAAAAAATCCAAGAGCTTGGTTGGGTTTTAAAAAGACCAAAAACATCACGTAAGAATGCAGGTAAGGTACTTGTTTCCTTTGTTCAATGGTGGAATGTCAGCTTTCACTGCACTGTATATTTATTTTAGTAACATAATATTTTTAACAGGGATTTAATAGATATACATTTATACATTTTTAATTACAATCCAGTTTTATTGTTGATTTATGCCTCAGAATGTCATTGGCATTTCTGTTTTTACGATTTCTAGTAAAAAGTCAGAAGGTTATCATGCTCCTATCATACATACACTTTAGAGCAGTGGATAAATTTACAAAGAGGGAATCTGTAGACAGTTCAGTATAGTCCTTTTTCTCGATATTGGGTTTAGCCAGACTGGTGCCTAACATAAACCACAAAACAGTAGTCTAAGATCTCAATCTAAAATGAACTAACTACTGTATGCCAATGTAAAGAGGATCTCAATATACTGTATGTTTAAGCATGCATTCTCCAAATAAGTCATATCAAGTTTTTCATAATACATTTTTAATTCATTGTTTAAAGATAAAAAAGTAACGTAAGATGAAAAAGTCACAGTACCAAAGCAGAAAAACACAACTTCAAAATGATGTCTCTTTTTCAAAAGGTAGGCAGTGTTTTTATTTATAATGTATATCCTAATTACAAATCCAAGTGATGCCAATTTCTTTTCTTTTTTAAAGATTTTCAAAGGCTTAAGGGTGAAAAGGGAGAGAAGGGTGATCCAGGTAATTCAGCATTTGTTTATGAGTGACATTCATTTCTATAAATAATCAGCTTAACAAAGAGTGTGTTAACAATGTGATTTTACCGATATCCAAATGCATATATTTACACTTCAGAAAGAGATTTTTAATACTGATAAATTATTTTTATCTGTGCAATGCAGTGTCAGAAAACATGCACAAATTATGTCTCTGTATATACAAAATCCATTTTAATCATAGTACTAGTGTTCCTCATATATTATTATAATAAAAAGCATCATACATGTAGTAAATTAGACTAAATGTTACTTCTTCCAGATGTTTAATATTCTGTGGTTGTGTCTTTGTCTGATTCTAAGGTGTGATGGCTGAGCCTTCTTCTTCTCCTCCTGCTCCTGCTGGTAAGAGGCAACAGAAGACATTGCATCAGAGTACTTAGGAAGCAATAATGAACTGGTCCATATGCTTGTTGTTTCCTGATGTCTGTAAAAACATTGCTTTGGATATTTGTAGTTTTTTCAATCAAGGCCTACATTAAGAGCCATAGTACTTTACACTGTAAAATTGATTTCATGGTGCAAAAACCCTGATTTAATTCTGACCCAAGTCAGAAAAGCCTGACTTAATTGAGTGCAAAAATATTTAATGAGTGAATAAAAAAAAACATATCAGAATACTCAATGACATGTTAAACCTGTTTTGACTTTCCAGAAACAAATTTTACAATGTAGAGCAGGCACGTGAACATTGTTATACTGTACTGGAAGGATTTTAAAAAATGAATGTGTGATACTAGTCAGCTCATCAGGGGTGTCTTGTTTTCTTATGCATGTACAGTAGCTGTTGTGCGGCTGGTTAATGGACTAACAAATAATGAAGGCAGAGTTGAAGTTTTGCATGACGGAGAGTGGGGCACCATCTGCGATGACAAGTGGGACTTGCTGGATGGAATGGTTGTCTGCAAAATGCTTGGATTTAGAACTTCTTTAAAAGTACATTCAAGCGGCTATTTTGGAAAAGGTAAATACCAGCAAGAACAATAATGAGTGTCCTATCAAAGAAAAGACTTTAGGGCATAGTATGTTAACCACACATCTGCACACATCAAATTTAGTTGATTGTGCATATATTTCATATATATAAAAGTGACATTTTAAATTTGGAGTTTTATTTTCATAGACCGTAGAACATTGTAATGGTCTTTATATAGCAGAGCTTAGAGTTGAAGCTGGGTCCATGAGAGAGGCACAAGGTTAATTCTGCAATGAAAAGTGGAAAGAAAATGCAGCAGGTAGCAATCTGAAGATGAGTGGAGAGACTGAAAAGAGATTAGCTGATCTGGAGGATGCACCAAATGTAAGGATAGGTTTCTTTTCTGATGTCTTTCTGGAGTAACAGTCCAGGAAACCCTGTGACAGGATGCAGACAGAAACAGAAACAGTGCAATCTTGCCCTGGAGGGGTACATGTAAATGGAGAACTGTCTACGTGGATTTCTGACCGTTCCTCTGAATTGGGCCACATCCTTTTCTTTCCTGTTTGCTCAATTTTAAAAAGAGGTTTGACTAACAAACCATCACTAAAATCGAAAAGCAGGTAAAGAGTTAGTTTGGAAAAATTCAAACTTACCTAAGAACATAACAGAGGTTACAAATGAGAGGAAGCTATCTGGTGCCTTTAACTCATTTGTTTTTCGTAGCTAATCGATCCATGTACAGTATCTCCTCCGGCCATTCTTCAAGCTAGCGATGTTATTGACTTTGACAAAGGCTGAGCAACTTTTTCCAGACTCCCTGCAACTTTTGTGGAAAGAAGTTCTCTGGGTTTCTTTCTGTTCATGGTTTTAAATAAAATTCCCTGTTTTTTATTTACTGTAGGATCTGGGAAGATACTCATGGATAATGTTGCTTGTACAGGAAGAGAGAGATCCATTGTTGACTGTACCTTTCCTGGATGGGGCAGGAATGACTGTTCACACTCTGAGGATGCTGGTGTCACTTGTACCACCTAGGTCGGAGTCACAGGACGGACATGACAACCTTGCATTCTATTTTGTTTCTGATTTCACACTGAATTGTTTTCTTAACAAATGAGAGTCAAACAATGTTGTTTTATAAACTTTTGCTTCTCATATTTGATTACTGACCACGATGCTTTTGCTTTTTGACTTGATAAACAAGCCGGTTGTTTCGCTCACACTGCTGTCTGGAAGTGTCTTCGCTCATCCTGACTCTCCTCGCTGCTCCAGCGGTTTGCTCTCTCAGCCTGAGTTCTCCAGTGCAGCTCTGCTGCTTCATGTTCTCCATCAGCTCCCTGTTCCTGCACATACCCTGCTGTCCTCTGCATCACCCCCTGCCCCCTCCCACCGCTGGTCCAAAATATAAAATCGACACATTTCTGCACTGCTGCGAGTTATCAATGCAAATTCACGCCCCAAAACAGCTTATACTTTAAAAGAAGTGAATTATAACACCTCTGGGAAAAGCACAGTACCACAGACTCGCAGAACACTTTCCCTGGTTACCCACACTCAGAGTATCAGTAAGCTGTTGTCAAGCTCTGCACAAAAATGATAATTTCATATTATTTGCATACAGTTTAAGGCATTTATTATGCAGTTGTTTGTGACCATTTCAAACAAGCAGCAGTTTGTCAGATCCTATTTAAAGTAATGTAGAGATGACATGTATTGAAGTTTATTTGGCATGCCATCATTTTGGCCTGGCTGGGGGAACAGCAGCCTGCCCCCCAGGATGAGGCTGAGTGGTCCCACCACTCCTCATGAGGAATGAGCCAGGGTGCTGCTGCAAGGGTGAAGCTGAGGTGGGGGGAGGGGATAGAGAAAAAAGTGCAAAGGAGGAGCCCAGGGGGAGGGGGGAGATATTCTTGTGCAGGAGAGTGGAAATGGCGCAGATTAGAGATCTGACCTCCTTTTTGAATTTCTGTTTGAAATCACCATTAGCACATCAAGTATCAGCACCAAACAAATGATTGTTAGGTACTTTTTATGCTGATTGGTTTTTAGTGGGCTACTTATTAGCAGGCTACTGGCTACCCGTACAAGATTTGTATTGCTGTACTGAAGTGAAGACTGTTCTCAGCCAATTTAGGCTCCTAACTGTATCAGTGAGCTGTCACAAATCTCTGCACAGCAAACGTTTAAATAAAAAAACTTTAATTTAAAGGTCATCCTGAACCTAAGTATCTTCAGCATCTTATAAATTCTTACTATTAATCTGTTGTGATGTTAATCAGCGTTTTAAAAGGACATGAACAAAAATAATTACAATTTCTATGTGCTTTTGTATACAAATGCTTTCTTTCCAAGAACTGAGAGGTTGGTTTGAGAATTATTATGAAATCTATAGCAAGCAGTATCATATCCTTCCATCTGGAAGAAGACAGGAAATACGTTTTTTGCTCAGAAGAACTAGATAGTGTTATTACATTTGACATTTCCAGATTAGTCTTTTACCTTAAGACTTGGGCAAAGCAGGAGAATCTGTGAAAGCAGCTACTCAGAGGAAATTAAGAGGAAGGAGTGCCATCGTCTCCATGCATCAAGAAACGCGATAACGATTTCATTAAACGCAAGCCAGGTCTGATTAATTAAAAAAATTGTAGTGTAGTCTACAGTGGCTATAGGAAGCAGAGAACAGTTTCATACATGTTCTGGATACCAAGTATGGTGGCAAGAACAATCACAGTAACTGTTTTTCATGCACAGTTCTAACTTTAGAAATGTAAACCTTGTTTACATTTCTAAAGTTAGAAGTTGTCCTTAATTGCTAAATTAAGGACATATGAACTGCAGTGCTGCTCTGTGATGCACACTTCCTGAACATATAAAAGAGCACCATCCCCGCTAAATTTGAATTGAAGTTTTCCCACGACAAGACATTTCATCAGGTAAAACGCGAGGCAAGTGTGAGGTGAAAGCAGTTTGATGGCTGTGACTTCACAGGTTAACACAGTACCGACCCAACCACTTGACCAACATTGACCAATGTATCCTTCAGGGTCATCTTGCAGCCCTTACTGGACTCTTGGCATAATCTAAATTGTGAAAGAAGTTCTCTATCTGTGGAATGAAATACTTTCTTAACTGTGTTCAGAATGTTATTGTCCTTGAGGCTGTCCTCCTATAGTCGTCATTAGACCTAAAGCTCAGAAAAGCATAGTTAATGTTTCTTTATTAGCCCTATACAATTTCTTGCATTAGGAATGTGTCTTTTCGCATACCCCAGCTTTTCTCCAAGGAGACACAGACAGGGAGAGAAGCCTGGGGTCAGAGCACAGGGTCTGCCATTGTACGGCGCCCCTGGAGCATTTAGGGTTAAGGGCCTTGCTCAGGGGCCCAACAGAGTAGGATTCCTCTCCCAGCCGCGGGATTTGAACCGGCAACCTTCCAGTCACAGGCGCAGATCCTTAGCCACAGAGCCACCGCTCCGCCCTAATGTAGCTCAATAAATGACAACACAGAATAAGTAAGGGTTCTATTTTCATACCACCACAAATCATATCATTAAAACTATTATGTTATTCTGTTGAGTCTTTTTATATGCATTTTTAAACTATTTTTATATTTTGTATGTGGTAATAGTTTCTATGCAGCATTTCAGAATTGTATTCGAGGGCGAATATGCACAATAACCACACAGGGTTATTTATAAATCACAACCCTTGCCTCTATTCTTCCTCCTGGAAGAATTTCACCAGTATGTGAATGACTCATCTGGCCGGTTCAGTCTCAGTTCTCTTTTCGATGATATCTTCAGCGGCACATACAGTACCTCAGCCAGCTGTCTTCCAGCTGGCGCTGTGGCTGTTGTGCTCTGATGCCAGCAAGATGTGGATAGAAGACTGAATAGTGGGAACTAGTGTTGGGCTTTATAATCCCATGACTTCCATAACACACAAAATCAATCAGAAGAAGCAAAACCATCCCTAGAATTACACGCAGTTCTGTCTGTGTGAACACGGTATATTTCTGGATACTTCCCCCCACCACTCTGACTCAGTCACAGTGCTAGCAGGCTGGATTCTCAGCTGACAGATCAGTGTACAGAAGTGACATGTGTTTAAGGACCAATATTATATTTAGCTGTAGCCTGTGCAGGTAAGCTCTTTGGTATACCTGCCTTTTAACAGGTGGATATACTATCAGGTAAAGCATTGTTGAGTGAAGGTCAAATTAGATCATTCAAAACTGCATTTTAATGAAGCAAGAAAAGAGCTAGACAACAGGAACAGGGTTAGGGTTAAGGCTGGGCTCTGTGTCAGAGCCTGCTGTCACACACGCTGGAGCAAAATGCAAGTTGTTAAAACCTTGAACACCTGAGACAAGCTTTCTTGAATCATTCAACTCTTTTAATAAATCCTAAAGCTATTACTGCATAGCACACAGTCAGGAGCTGAAAAAAAATGTTTTTCCAATCAGTATTTAGATTGCAAAATTCAGTTTTGTGCTTGAAAACTGAAACAATGGAAAATGTCACCTGTATTAAACAACTGATGAGCAGAGTTGAAGTTCCACATGCCTGGCCTCAGGTTGTAATGTGCTTGCATTGTTATTCTGTGAAATTGCAAACCATTCTCACATACTGCATTTGGATTAGGCCAGTCCTGACCTGGATTCAAATTAATTCTCACAGTGATGGCAGGAGAGAAAGATAAGAGTCAGCAGTTCATACGGCACGATGTCAGCCACTGAGAGCAGCCTAGACAGAAGAACGGAGAACAGTGTATATTTCAAAAGCACAGAAGTCCTAAGAGCCACAACCTCTTTATCCAAAGCTGTCTGGACCCCTGCTTTCACCTTCATTACTCTGGCTGCACATTCAAAGGTCTGGTACTGTAGGGTGGTGTGAAGAGAAATCTCCTTTCCCAGCCGCACATGAGAAGCTGCTGATCTCACTTAGTCACTGTGGGCTGGTATTTACAGTACATCACTGCTCTGTACCCTCCATCCCTGGCCAGCTTCAGCTCCTGTCCTTTTATCTTTCTTTGTGTGACACTTGAGTTGCTTGTCCAGCTCGTGCCAGCCACCCTTTTACTAATTTGTACATCACTTGCTGTTAATTTTCCTTTATGTTACCCGTTTTATTTTTTTGAAAAGTCACCAAAAGTCACGGATGAGGGTGTCTGTAAGCAAAAGAAAAGAGTAATCAATATGTAAGAGCTGTGCTTTGGGGACAGGCCCTGGCTGAGCGTGAGGCCAGTGGCAATCTCTGGGCAGAGGCGAGATGCCCTTTCGCTGTCCCCTTTGCCAGACAAATCCAGGAAAGCAGGCACAGGCCGGGGAGGAGAGAACAAATGGGCATCTGGTACTAACCCCTGCGGTGACGATATACTGTATGTGGTGAGGGGGAGGTTAACATACTGAAGAATATAAAATGAAACCAGGGAGAAAGGTGAGTTTTAATGGGTAGAAATCAGATTGGACTACCGAGGAAAAAATAAACTTTGCTGCAGTTCTATGTCACAATAATTTTGTATATTGATATGGCACCCTGCAACTCACCACTGGCAGCCCAATGAAGCTAAGCAGGTGTGAGCCTGGTCAGTACCTGGAAGGGAGACCTCCTGGGACAAAATTAGGTTGCTGTTGGAAGAGGTGTTAGTGGGGCCAGCAAGGGGCACTCTGTGAGACTGTGAGTATAGGAACACTATACTGTAAAAAGGTGCCATCCTTCGGATGAGATGTAAAACTGAGGTCCTGACTCTCTGTGGTCATTAAAAATCTCAGGGTCTTTCTTGAAAAGAGTAGGGGTGTAACCCCGATGTCCTGGCCAAATCCCCCAACCCTGGTCTTTACCAATCATGGCCTCCTAATAACCCCCATCTCTGAACTGGCTTCATCACTCTGTTCTCCTCCCCACTGAGGAGTGAGGGGTGTACTGGTGCATCATTCAGGTGGGGCTGCACACTGGTGGTGGTGGAGGGGATCCCCATTACCTGTAAAGCGCTTTGAGTGGAGAGTCCAGAAAAGCGCTATATAAGTGCAAGCAATTATTATTATTATTATGAGCAGGAGTCAAATCCCACCAAAATGCAATTCACTTTTTAACTTCAGTTCTTGACAAGGTCAAGATGAACAGTCTCCAACACAAAAAAGATTAACTGATTCGAGATTGCCTAAGGTCTGTGCTCCATACTGCATGTAGAGTCAGAGAGCAGGATAACTCAAATACTCCATGTTGCAGTTTCACTACAGATAATATGAAGAAAATCCCCTAAACAATATTACACCTTGAAACCTATATTGTCCATTACTGTTCCTCCCTTCCAGAACAATTTCACTTTGACATTCAAAGTATCCCTCCTCATGCGCACGACACAGGTATAAGGCCTGTAATTTATGGTCATCATTTAAGTCATGATGTGTATTCATTGCAGGGAAAAATTATTTATGTAGCCGAAACACATTTCTCAAGGTGTTTCAGTGCATTGAAATTCACAGATTTCATTGCAATGTAATCTTTGCTTCTTGTGTCATCTGTATTACTTTCAGGTCATTGCCTTGAAAATTAATGATTCATAGAAAGAGTGCTCTGGTAAATTTGCCTCACTTTACACTTTGCAAGGGGGTGGTGTCAGTCGTAAGCAGACATTAAAATCCAAGCACAGTAGATTAAATAAGTTATAATAGGATTTAATTCTGAATTCGGTTCTATGACATAAATTTGAGGGTAGCAGGCCATTAACAGGCATTAACACAGAGACAATGTGCAGGACATTCCAGGCAGACCTGTTGCAGTGTGGTGATTTCACAGTTACCTGCTGTGTTTCCTTCTAACCCTGTTGGACTCATAAAAAGATCACCTGAATGATGCCCGTGAGTGTTCTGCAAAGCTGTAGCTAGTTGGATGATCAATTTTAAAACACTTTAAAGTTCAAAATGTTGTACAGTTTTAATAAAAAAATCACCACAATTCTAATGCTTTAAAATCAGTTTAATACTAACATACAAAATAATCTTATGACTTAACAATTTTAATAGACCTCTAGTGTGTTTTTATGAATTTCATTCTTAATATTATCCCTCAGACAGAATTAGTTTAGATCAAGGTTGTTCTGCTGTGTATTGCTTTTACAATGCATCTCCAGTGAACAGCAGAGGATTTAAGATTTAGATTTCTCTATACAGTATGTCCAGATCTTAGTCCATCATCTAACGCTAAAACAATTAAACCGTTGGAACAATGGACACACAGTTTTTCTGGGAGCCACACATCCTGTAAATGGAGTTTTCTCGGGCTCAGCCTGGTTTAAAATGTAACCTCCGCCTTCAATCAGACCCGGAGCACGGCCATGCAGGGACCGACAGGCTTAATGAATGGGCAGGGGGATCACTGTCTACTGCAGAGGACCAGACACATAGAAAGACGTGAAAAACAGCGCTAACAAATGAAAGACTATGCACACGCAAACACATTCCAGGTGGGGAGGGAAAAGCAGATACCCAGGAGCAACCTTCCTCGGACACACAGCTAAATCCACGAGAGCCGTGACTCTGTCCTGCTTCAGTCCCGTGACTCTGTCCTGCATTTAAACCCGGATACTGTCGACCGTGGCTTCTGAAATTGACATTTCAGATTGTTATTGTTGCTAAAGTTATTTTTTATCATGAGCAAAACAAAAATAAAGCTTTGAACTGCATAACAGAGTATGAAGTATAATTGTACAGAATGTGTAAATGAAAGCATCATTACTTACTGTCTTAAACGTGTGTTGAGAAAGAAAAACTATGGTGGTCTTAGTTGAACTATAAGAACAGTGAAACACATCATCTATGATATTAGTAGTTGGATGGAAATGTACCTACCCTTCATAAGTTTATTTTCAGTTCTTAAACCTGTGAAATAAAAACATTTAAAAATTGCCAACATTTCTGTGACATCTGGCCTTAAAGTGCTGGTGAGTTTTGTTTAGTTCAGCTCCTCACTAACTAGATCAGTTAATTACTGGTTTAAGTGGACTATAGTTTGGGAGTTTTCTTAACCGGCTAATTTCTTTACTGTTTGTTTACATGTGACATTTCATCCATCTGGTGCTGTTACAGAGAAAACTGTCAATATCAGAAGAATGCAGGGGTTTGGTTTAAGCAATATCCATGGCCAAGGTGTGCAAATAGCAGTCACGACTATTAAAATAAAACAGCGCCTTTCTTTTTTGTTTCTAGGTGTGAGAAGGCACCAGGCATCTGAAAAAATAGTTCATGTTTATGTTTATTGCTGTGATTTCAAGCCCTTTTCAGATTCAGTCTTGATCATTCATTTAGACGCTCTGAATTAATATGCTTGTAGCTGTGTCAATAGAGGACTACAGCAGGCTTCCCTGGGCTATTACTAACCTCTGGGTTTGATTATGAGGCATCCCAGCTACCAGGAGCAGATATGTAGACCAGCAGAGACTCAACAATCTGCAGTATAACTTACTACTGAAAGGACACAGTAAATCCTTGAGAGAGGTAGTAAACACAGCCATTGGGATTGAGCAACAGGAGAGAAGGAGAAGTGTAAAAATGTTTATTCATGCACTTGGCACTCCTTGGCTAGGCAGCAGGGTATGCTGTTAATTTTCTATAATTGTTAAAAATTGCACAACTGTCAAACGCAAATCAAAGTTTATTCCAGGACACATCCATACTTTCTGCGAGAGGTGACGGAGCCAAGACGAAGCTAATTTGTCTTCGCTGCACCCTCTCCCTTCGAAAACAAATGGGCCGACAACAGGTGCTCGTGTGTTGCGGCTTCGATAATGACGAGGAGAAATATCTCCAATGGCTTTCTGATCTGCACTGATTAGACTTCTCAAGGCTAAATGATCATTAATTAGAGGGCAAAGTATATTAAGTGCCTTCCTGCGTAGTTGCACTTCCTTGAACAGGGCGGGAGAGAGGTAGACCGGCTCCGTCCCCTCAGGGGGTCGATTTGGAGCAGCCAGTCATCCTCATGGGAGTCTTCGGGAAGGCGAGAGGAAACCTGGCAAAAATCCACACGAGCACAGGGAGAGCCAGTTAAATGCTAATGTGTGGAAGCAGTGTGGAGAGACAGAAAGAACGATAACTTCTAAAAACATACTGTAAGGGCGCTGGTACGATTGCAAATAAGAGGGGGCCATTCAGAATATCAGGCTGTTTGGTTGCTTTCAACCAAACCGATCCAACAAGCTCATCCAGCCGTTTCCTGAAAGAGGTCAGGCTATCTGCTTTAACGTCACGGCTGGGAAGCTTGTTCCTCACTCCTACCTCCCCTCGTGTCAAGACGTGTCTCTACCGCTCAATTCTAATTGCTTTTCTCCCCATGTCTGCAGCGAATGTAGTCCGGTTTTGTGTGACCCTGAGTTCTGTTTAGTTTTAGTTTATTAAAACTGAGTCATCAGTAACATTTATACTATAGACGAGGGGAAAAATCAGAGGCTAGTTCGACTCTAGGAAATCACATAATTTCAGCTTTGTAGACTCCGTCATGTGTGTATGATCACATTCTGTGTGCTGTGTGCATGCCAGGCAGAAAGGCAGCATTATTTAGACTCTCTGGTTGAGTAAGGAGGGAAGCATTGTGGTGCAGTTGTTCACATTGCTGCCTGTTCTGTAAAGCGCTGCTTGTGGCTAGTGACAGAGAGCCCTGTGTCACGCTGCCTCTCAGAGCTGGGGCCCTGGGTTCAATTCCTGGGGTGATATCTGCCTGGAGTTTGTATCTTTCCCCCTTGTTTATATGGATTTCCTCAGGTTTCCTCCTACAGTCCTGGTAGGTTAAGTGCCTTCTGGGAAATTTGGCCCTGGTGTGGGCGTGTGTGGCTGTGTGTGCCCAGGTATGCTGTTCAGGGTGTCTCCAGCCCTGCGCCCAATGCTTGCTGGAATAGGCTCCACGACCCGCTATTGGATAAAGTAGTTAGACATGGACAGAGATAGAGTATGGGTTTAGTAAGGTTCAGATCACATCTTTCTGGTCTCGGCTTTTGCTCCCTGCACCCTCAGCTGAGTTGCCTGTGGAGGTAGTGCTGTGCCTCGTTTTCTGCAACAGCCACAGGTAGTTTGGGATTTAGACAGTGAGGAAAAAGAACCTTGACTTGTTCTCAGCTTCTAAACAGGAGGAGTGCTTACTTTTGGAAAAACACACATTAAATCAAAAGGCACTTTTAAACAGATGACATTACAGGGCAAGCCTGATGGGACAAATGTCTGGATTTCTAAAAAGAGTGAAACAGTGCTCAGTTCTGCATCGTTTCTTCAGCTGTCTTCTCTGTCCTTGTCTCTCCACCCGGCTTACCATTTCAGTATACAGCACTGTAAAAGAGGAGAGAGTTTTACGGAAATCAACACTACTGCTGTCTCCCCCAGCCTCTCTGTTCTTAGTGTTTCCAGCTATCTGATCTGTAATGTATATCTCTACACGGCTGTAAATTTCTATATTATGTCTAGCTATATATTTAATATATGCATATTTCTGTTGCACTAAGAAAACCTCTGAAAGATTGTCAAATCTGGCTTATTTTAACATTAGGAGTTTAATCTGTGAAAACATTTGTGTAGCTCGGTTTTATTGTGAAAAGGTAGGCAACCAAGCCTTCTTCCCTCACCCTGGAGTGTCAGCGTTCTGCATTATTACCTGCTGACAGATGTCAAGCAGAAGACATCACGCCACACTGAGCAACAGAAGCATCATTTGCATCTATTGTTTTCTAATGTGACACTCCAGAATCACAACAGCTAAAATCAGGCTGGTCATCAATACTGGGAGCCATGAGCTAATCCCAATTGGAGCCTAGCGATGAACAAGATGGAAACACACATGCTTAGGCTCCTGTGCAATGCCACAGTTACTCTGAGTTTGTAGCATTTGTGTTAACATGTGTCAAGAATCAACAAATATGAGGTATTCCAAATTTTAACACTCTACTGTATATCAGAGATGTAAAATTGGACAATTGCACTCCTGGTGTCTGACCCTTCCTGAACAGTCATTTAAACAATTAACCAAATTATTTAGTATAATTAGACAGTTTTCTTATAGTGTCATGGTTCTAATCAAAAACTGAAAAAATGCACTTCAGTATGGCTGTATGTCACAGGTAGGATTAGGTACTGTAGCACTTCATCATTAATCAAACCAGTATTATTCATGTTCTTATTTACTTACTCACTTATAAACATATAAACAAGAGCACTCTTTCCTCTGGACTTGAATTTCAAACTAATGCCCTAGTATGGTGACTAGGAACACTCTGATCTGAGGATATAGACATTAGTCTGAGGTATTGTGCTAACCACTTAGAGATTAAACATCCTGTGGCCCTGTGTTACCCCTGAAGTCCTAAATCCCTGTCAGTTGAATTCCTCTGTGGACATGTATAATTTGGCCACGCTCACATTTCTACTTAATTCAGTTGTTGAAAGCTCTGGGCCTGCCCTGCTGTATAGTAGGTCTGCTGACACAGGATGGCTACTGTGTGCCACCCAGGTGGTGGGTGATCATTCCAGAACATCAAACTCTTTGGGATACTTTGTGCTAAGAAGCGCTAGATAAACACAATTATTATTAGCATTAACTGTTTTCAGTATTGCAGAGGTAATGTTCTCATTAAAAATAAAAAAAACAATGTTTTGGCAGTGAGTGGAAAGCCAAATTAATACCTTGTACACTTGTTTTACAGTTCAAAGTAGACTTTTGTTTTCAACGATCACATTTTTATAGGCTCAGACATTCAAATTCATGCCAGCAAGAGGCTTTCGTGCTCAGACAAGCAGTGTATCTGCAAACAATGTTTCAGCACCCGAACGGCATCTCTTCAGCAGTGCGGAGCTCACCTGTGGCGAGAGGTCCTGTACTGACTCAGCCGGAGACTGTTTTCTACATCTGCCATTACCACTTCTAGAGCAAACCTGTTAAAAACAAACCTCCTGCATTGCTTAAACATACTATTCAGTTTAAGAACCCAGATAAAAGAGACAAAAAAAGTTTCCAAAATTACAATGTTTTCAATTTCTGTAGCTTTTCTATCTAAATATTGAAACAGATATGAAAAAGGGCATGGAAATATGTCAACCTGTGCAAAGTAAAAAAATAGTTTTTTTAAAAAAAGAAAACATTGAAATAATTCAACTTTAGAATACCAGAGACCTTTAATTCAGGTGTTATTGAAGGTGTAACATGAAAATAATTGCTTTCTTTCTAGTGAAAATTAAATGGCCACATGACACAACAGGTTTTATATAGTATGTTAGACCTACAACTTCATAATGCAGATTGACATTGAACATATAACAACAATCCAAAGATAACATAGTGAAAGCATTAGTAGGAGATAATGTATTTGGCTTGTTCTACCCTCTGCATTTTGACACACTAACCCTATTAAATGCTTTCTAAGGAATATTTACCCATTTTTTCCATTTTATTTTACTCTGTATCTACAAGGGCTCTGTGCATGAAAGCTTTCTGCCAGGAAACTTTCAACCCATTAACCCCTGTAGTGTTCCTGCTTAGATTCAAAGGTTCTGCATGTTGATGATGGTGATTCCTGGTGTAAAAATGTACTGTATACAGAGACCGTTGGTCACAGCTGATAACACATTTTCACTCTTTCTAACCGTTTTTTGTTTGTCCGATAATTTGGGCAAAATTTGCTGGATAATTCGGTTTAAGACTATGTTTAGATACGTCACCCTGAGATGTGGCCATAATTTGAAAAAGCAGGACAATAATGGGGCTCTTTAACTTGCAGAATTTCAGCTGGGACTTTGCTAGAACTGACTTGGCTGCCATTTACTGCCCACAGGGGCTTATGTCAGCAGCTAATCCGTACAGTTAAGTAGGCCAAGTTGCCACAGTAAATTGATTTGGTGAATGATTAAGTTGTTAGAGCACAGACTGTAACAATTATAAAACGTTCCTTGCATGAATGAGAGCACAATAAAATCAAAATCTATATAAAGTATACATTTATTTAGACAAATCATCTCAGAAAGAAAAAAGATATACCGTTCACAGTGATATTACACTACCTGCGTTTTGGGGAATACACTTGTCTAAGTGAAAACAAGAACATTTTTCTTGTGTAGGAATTCTGGTGTAGAGGGGCCTAAATAAGCCCAAACTGTAATTCACAAAAAATTCCATCTGATATCAAATGAGATGGGTGAAACCAAATGAAATGTTTTTTTAGATTTTCGAAAAGGCAGCTGTAGCACTGGAATGTTATAAAATGCAGATGTATTAAATGCATAGAATTTCACTAGGAGCCTTTTGGAATAATGCAAAAAAAAATACCAGATATTTGTAAAAAATAATGACAGATCTACCATTCCTTCTCATTTATAAGAGCAGTGGAGAAAGGGGCAGCTTATTATTAAAGGCAGGCGGCGATTCTTAAATATTGCCTCTTAAAATAAATTAAAAGGCATCATATTTCACGTATTGCAAAATTTTAAAGACACATTGTCACAGCCTTCACCTCCCCTCAATCTGCATCCTGTTTTCCATGCTATAAATCTTTTTCTCACACTCTGACCAGCTGGACAGCAATGCAAAAATTAAAAAAAAAAGTCTCATTGCTGTTTTTGATATTTTGCTATAGCGAAAGGGTGTTGAAAAAACAAGGCGGGGAAGAGCAGGTATAAAGTAATCCATTGCAACAGCACGTGTTTTCATGCGCTCCACGTATGGAGAAGGAGAGGCGGAATATGGTACCTATCGTTTGTCGGGAAGTGACGTCTTGGACAATACCGGAATAGCAGAGGTGAGGGGTCGCCGATTGCTGGCATTCGTCCTAACTTTAGTTTAGTTAAAACTCCATGAAACTTCACGGTTTCATGCCAACGCGGGAAAAAAAGAAAATGACTTAAAAACGAACTTGTATGAGTAAAAATATGATGCAATTCGTAACGTGACGTGAAGTGATTTCTGTCGATGCAATAGTGAAATAGTGTCTCTTAACTGCTAGGCACGTTTATTAGAGTTTTTGATCTTCCGCAAATTCCGCTGAGGACGTTAAATAGTGTGGCCGCACGCAAAATATATTTTATTTAAAGTCGAATAAAGCAAGTTAATTAGTTGAAACAATTACTGGCTCTGCTTAATCATTCTGCATGCTGAGGGTCTCAATGAACCTTTCATCACCCAATAACAGGGCGTCTCTTTGTGCTCCCCATAGAGCAGAGTCTATTAGAACTGCAAAGAAAGTAATATAAAAAAAAGCAAGAATTGTGCAGGAGCTTGTCGGAGTCCACCTAGGAAATCCTCACAGCAGGGACATTTGCCTGGTATTTAAATAGTCAAATATGAAAGACTTCATTGCAGGCATAGACTTGTGTTTTATTCATTTATTTCTTATTTGTTTGATTCATTGGTGTGACATTTGTGTATCTTGTGTAGTTTA
The DNA here is from genome assembly GCF_040954835.1 of Lepisosteus oculatus. Classification (NCBI taxonomy): domain Eukaryota; kingdom Metazoa; phylum Chordata; class Actinopteri; order Semionotiformes; family Lepisosteidae; genus Lepisosteus; species Lepisosteus oculatus. Next base: position 76,966,116 of record NC_090696.1, read on the forward strand.
CTGTTAAAAATGCACTCATTATTTATGATGGGAAGTTGTAAATGCAGATGGCAAAAGCAGTTATGTAGAGTACTCTAATGTTTTAACGTATCACAATATGTTTTACACTCTTAATGGTGCAGGTTACATGAAGAAGCCAGATACAGTACAGATGGCCACAGCAGAGAATATGTGATTCAGCTGGAGAAAGCAGGGAACACGTACAGTTTACAGGCTGTGAGGCCGGGGAGTATGTGGTATTCAAGTGCACCCTGACAAGCTGGATGTTTAAAGTGGTCCTTGAGGGTAGTCAGAGATGCTGAACTCCCGAGGGGTTTTCTGTTTTATCCAACACTGTTTGGACAGTTAAGACAGTGAAGGAAAAAAGCACAGTGTTTAATGAATGATAATCCGAAAGAAACATTTTAAGAATTCCTTTTGGAAAAGCATTTCTTCTCCGTCAAAGAAGTGTAGTTTAGATATAGATCAGGGTAAACATATATTGGGTTGGACTTTCTTGTCTTTGTGCATGTTATTACAGAAACAATCCCATCTAGTTTGATTGCATTTTTAATTGATTTCAACTGACACATGTATTAGAGCTGATGACACTAAAATGAGATATTCAAAGATATGAGGTTTGAGATTGCAGTGTATGTATTTTAATTTGTAATCTTTTAATATTCAATTATTTTATTTGCTGCTCACTCTTATTATTTGTTAATCTTAATCTTTGTGTGTCCAAGCTGTTAAAGGTTTTTGAAACATTTTGCATTTCTTGTAAAATGTTTCAGTTTTTTCTCAGGACTTCAACGCCTTGTCTTTCTGCTATTTGGAACATCTTAAAGAACTATCAGAACATTGCATTGTCATTGAGACTGGAGTGTACATGCAAGTAATCACAGCAGAATTTTGTGTCAGATTTATATCTGATGTTAAAAAGTATCAACGGGTCACAGATCCATAGACAGAATGCGAAAAGTGAAAGACTTAACTGTGGAATGCTCCTTCTGAAAGATTCCCCACCCCGAGCAAGAGAGACGTTGACCCCTTTTCCCCTTGATCCCTGATATTCTAAAACTGAAGGGCTTGAGTCTGACGTGGTGGCTCAACGGTGAAGGTAAAGGTTTGTTCCGCGCTGAAAAGAGGCACAACATTTCGGCTGTGGGGCCTTCTTCATGGTGTCTCAATTTCTGAAGCAGAATACCAAAAAATGAGCCTGAAGTATCCCAACATTTAGAAACCGAGGACATTTCTAGTGGGGACCACAATGAAACTAAGGCATGTTTTGTTTCATACAGGTATGTCTGAAACAAATGAATGTGAAATTATAGCTACAGGCGCAAGTACAGTGCGCCTTCAGTGATTTGTTGTGAGAATCTCCATACCATAATAAAGAGTAACATGAGAAAATATCTGTGCTCTTTCAAACACATCTGACATGAAGCAAAGGAGCTTTCTGAACGGATCATTAACATAATAATGATGGGATGACCTAGTCATTAACAGTTCAGTGTACAGTGCAATTATATTGTTTTACTTTTCTAAAAATAACTTAAAACAATCACCCTTGAAGATGTTACTTCAACAGAACTTTGCTTATCCCATATGGTCTACCATATGGGCGTTTCACCCCAGGTCTCCAAAACTGTGCTGAACAAAGTATCTGTCTTACATTCCTCGTAGGACTGCAGCAGACATCCTCCGCAAGGCTCTCAGGCTCAGCCTTACATGTTTATTTTCCAGATTCAATAAAATGCTTAATTATTGATGGAAGCCTTAAGCAAGAGACATTTTGTGCTACATTTATCTTTTACATATGGTGATGCTGACATGATTAATTTATTGCTAAGATGCCCAGTAGCCAAGGGAAAATGGCATGCATTTAAATAGACCACAAAAAAACGAGAGACACAAAAAATCAGCATTTAAAGGTTAGATCTATTTCATTGCAGATTGTATCAGTTGCAAAGGAACAAGTAATAGGTTTATTCCATGCTGAAAAAAAGAAGAAAGAGAACACAACGTTTCGGCCGTGGAGCCTTCTTCAGGTGTGAGGAACACACAGTTACGTCACACCTGACACAGTCACACCTGAAGAAGGCTCCACGGCCGAAACGTTGTGTTCTCTTTCTTCTTTTTTTCAGCATGGAATAAACCTATTACTTGTTCCTTTGCAGCCTACGCATGCTGACGCAGCTACCCACCTGATTGTATAAGTTGTCTGTTTCAATGGGATGTTATGTTCCATATGGAAAGAACTATTCCGAACCCAGACTGTCCAGCATCACTTGAAACATGTGGATGAACCTGTTAAAAGGCACAACATTTCAAGATGGAAATTCCTACCTTCTTTTTTCCAGTCCCCTTGTTTTCAGAATCAGTCATCTTTATCAGATAAATAGAAAAGCACCTCATGACAATCTGAAATACAGTAACATATGTGCATTTTAAAATCCCTAACTTGTGATATGGGCTATGGTGTATCAGGTTTTTATGGATCAAGTTATGCATTTACAATCCTATTCAGTTTTCTTTATCACATTAAACGGTAACTGCACACATTATTTGTGGATGTAAAGATGAATATAATATTAAACTCTTAATTAAACTAAAAGTAAACAATCACAACAGACATTAGCATAGAGGAAATATTTTTTTTTTATCCCATTAATTTCAGCTTGTCAGGTTTCACTGCAGCTTCCATGCACTGTACTGAAACCAGCACATAAACTAGAGGACCTGCTCTGATGTTAACCGCTGCTTCTCCATTTGTAGTGATGGCTCGCAGTCTAAAACCTGTTTAAGTGGAGGGCTAATCACAGTCCCTTTTGGCTGTCAGGTTCCCTCCCTCACCAGGCACAACTGCATAACGCAGATGTGTTCCATCATGACATTCCCTATCACCTTGATGAACAGCTCTGTTTCAGGACTGCGTGTTTATAGAGTGCTTTTCATCCAAGGGAAGTACAATGCCCAGCCATTCTGTGCCATCAGGTGGACTGATCAGGTTGATAACCCCACTCTTACAGACAGTGCCCTAGGATCTTTAATGACTGAGTTGTCCAGACGAAGCCGGTTTATCACTCTAAGGACAGCCTCTCCTACAGTATGGTGTTTCCTGTCACCATACTGCTACACTGGTGTGGAAATCCTGCCCCATAGGCAAAAGAGCCACATACAGTACTTGTCTTCCAACACCTCTTACACAAGCAACGTGGCCTTCCTGAAAACTCTCACACCCCAGTGCAGATTAGGCCCAGCCTTGCGCTGTTTCTGAGACCAGACCAGGTGAAGCTGGTGTATGGGGATTATATTCAGACATTATTTTTGGACTTGCAGGTACTGTATACACTTGCAGCACAAGGCAAGGCAGTCAAGTTTTTTTTGTTTGCAACAGAAGGGCTACAGAAATTCTCAGGCAGCCAGCAGAGGATTTGCAAGGTTAAAAAAAGATAGTATGACCACCACACAACAGAATCAATGTAGCATGACATCTAACATCTGACAGCATATCACAGACACCAGATTGATAATTTGAAGACTTATTTTCAAATAAGCAAGAAAATGCTTATTTTCTTACTCTTAAACAAAAGTTAGGTTTGTTCGGCAGTGTATGCACCTGTTTTGAGCAAGCCATATTGCACCCATTCATGATTTGCCCAATATCTCACATTCTGAAGACAATTCATGGAGAAGTTGGCATTTCATTAACGCAGTCAAAGACTGTAATGATTATCTGTAAAGTGAATCGGAGGTCCAGGAGTTTGCTTGGATGTATTTTGGCAAATTACTGTATATGAATTAAATTCTTTGGCATATAGAGGGGTATTACTCAAACTTATTCATTAGAGGAGCTGTCTTTTTGAATAAGGATCATTGTCAATGGTATTGTCAATACGAATTGGAGTCCGAGGAGTTTGGCCATGTATCTGACAGGCCTGAGATATCAGTGCCTTGTGTAACTAATGTTAAACCTTATGATTTTTACCGCAGTTGAGAACCAACCAGGTCTTCCTCGAGCTCCTTGTTTTAGTGAATCTTTGCTTATCCCACTATGACCACCAATGGGTGTTTTGCTCAGTTTATAGGAGTTTCCTCCTGCCATAACTGTACTAACACTACTAACTGTAGTGGTTGTTGGTGTATTGTCTAATGTTTTTCTCAGGATGTGTAATAATCTATAGTTTTATGACATACTATAGGTGTGAATTTACAGCTGATAAAACAGAAGACTGTTCAACAGATCAAAATAAATTAAAGATTTTTTGTTTTCAAAATGTTATTACAATAAAGGAGAAATGGGCAAATAAGATGAAATAAGCACATCCTGAGCTGCACATTGAAGAGAATGGGAATATAAATCCATTTTGTGTCAGTGGATTCCTGGAGAAGTGCACTCTTGTGGTGAGGCCTTGTTCTTCAACTTCAGTCTGTCAAGGAATAATTGATTGCTTTACCTTCTGTGTTACTTAATAATATTCTTTACACCCATACTTTGGCTATTTAGTTGTTCCCATATGGTTATTAAATATAATTAAATTTGTGATGAAATTACATATTGGATTAATGGTGCATGACCAGATGGTTTTCGGTTGACCCAGGTTGGAATTCAATTGAAATACATTGCACACATTTTCAGATTATTGATTGTGTTGATGTTTTCACATCACAGAATGTAAGACAAATTGTCACTTGTGCTGTTTCTACTGGTTTCTTCACACTGAACACACAACAGAATGCTTGTACAGTATGTTGCATCGTCTTCCAGAGAACCCCAATGTCTGCGTGAGAGTATCTTCCTACTCTGCACTGATAACCTCTTCAACTTTAACAGGATTTCAGTATTGTTTGCCCTAGCTCTTATTGTCTCATTTTCAGTGTGGGATAATTTAAATGCAATAAATTATTATTCTCTGAATACTCGTTAGTTGTATTATTGTCAGGGGTTTTAGTCTAACATCAGCAAGTTTTTAGCAGTTTTTACCAACCTTCTGTAGACTAAAAAGAAGTTTCAACAACCTTTTGTTGGCTAGGGAACAATGCTTTATGAACTTTGGGTGAATAATATTCCTGCAGAAAATAACATTTCATAAAGGTTACGGATTAAGGTGCCTTAAGGTCAAAATTGATGAGGTCCAACCTGAAACCAAGTCCACATATTCACCTATCATAAAACTGTCTGTAGTGTGAGTATATGAGGATTTATTATAAAAGAGCTGCAGAATGCTTTAAGCAGGATAATACCAACTTGATGTATGTTTTCAAAGCAAGGACCAAGTTTAATTTAAACCTCAGCATGCTGGTGAACCAGGGGACAACACCATTCTGAGCTGATGCTAAATGAAAAAGCACAATAATAAGAAAGACTGTGTCCCTCTGCAGGAATATGTTTTTTTTTCAGTTTAACACAAGGTATGATGTCATTTTCATTTGACCTTTGGAAACAAGGTCCTGTAAACAGCCTTTTCAAGACAAAAAACTGAACTACCATATTCAGAGACACTTTAGGAAAAATGCATCAACAACAACAGACTGAGTGTCATTCCAAGCATAAAATCATAAAACAGGTTACAACGGCAGGGGTCAAGTTGCTCATTAAGTTGCTACCAACCTATGATTCTGAGAATCTCACACAAGCTTTTTCTTGAGGAACGGGATTTGGTTACGTTCATTTAGTTGAACTTCGGTCATTTAGACTAGCGAACACCCACTTCTTTTCGGCCTTAAATAATGTACTGTACAAATCCCTTAGTTTCCTTTTTTGTGTCTCCTGGTTCTTGTTATAGAATTTGTCCAGAAGTCGTGATATTGGTACTGTTTGGGAATTTTAATGCTATCAAGTGTCCTCATAATCTACTGTGCTCAAGGGCAAAAAAACTTCAGTTCCATTAATCTGTCTGCATGTGAGGAGTGACTGGGTTCAGAGATGATCCTTGCCTCTCTTCTTTGAACTGATTCCAAAGCTGTGGTGCCCTTTCTGTTTCCTTCATTTCTTCTTCAAAGCTTGCAGCTCCCTTTTCAAGCAGAGAGGCATACAGAAAATACAACCCTATAACATAAGGGCACCAGTTCCTTACAAAGCCCAGAAAGGAAGTTGTGTAGCGAATATCAAATCCACACCGCTGTGTGTAAATTCATAGCAGTGGAGAACTAAGCCCAACCAACACAATACATGATACAGAGGCTTTACTAGTTGCCTTGCATTCTGGATAAAATTGGAGAAGGTCACCAAGGCTGGGAAATCTGAAATACACATATAACAAAACTAATACTGTTCGTCGACAAGAAAGTCAAAGAAACACCAACGTAGGAATGAAAAGCCAATTACCAGAGATGGTGTTCTGGGCTGGAAATGGAGGGCAGCCTCAATCAACGAGCTGTCATCCAAAGCTGCTGTGGGACATGTGAAAGCTGAATGTACAGTAAAGAGTTTATGCCTCCTTTAACATTGCTGCCCTCATGTTCCTGCTCCTATTGCCTTCAAAATATTTTAAAATGTTGTTGTGTGTTAGGGATATCGTAAGTATCAAAAGCCCCCTATTGTGCTAGGTAAAGCAAGGCTTTGAGAGTATTTGCATGGTGTCCCTTTTGTCCTGTTTGTCCACCCGTTGGAAATACCCTATTATCATTCCTGTTAGTTCACGTAAAGGTCAAGCTACATTTAAAAAACCCTTGACATACGACAAAACGTGAGCAGACCAGCCATAACATTATACTGTATAAAATGTTTGTAAATCTTTATCGACTGGCAGAAAAAGTCTTCTGATAAATTGTTCAAATTACCCTTGTGGGCAAATCAAATAATTAGAAAACTAAAGCTTCATTATAACCACAGTCAGTGCTGTCTCACACAAGTGAGAAAAAAGTGGCTGCGCTACATTAAAGGAAAATTCCTAAGACCATGAACAAATGTACCTACAAAAAACTCTTGCACTCGCATGAGTGCATTCAATTTCCCATTCAATTGCCCATTAGGGTAATTGGAACGATTTATAAGGTGCAGTCAGCACCGGTTAATGAAGATTGCAAAAGATTTCGGATAACATTTGGGCCCTGCTTTTGTTTTTTTAGATGATCTCTATTCCTCCAATATTAGATTTCTTTTCCTGGTTTCACGGACGAGTTTTCAGAGGTTTGAAGCAATTTAAGAAGTTTCAGAAAGAAACAAAATACTGCAAATACTGCTGCAGAACACAATCTGTTTTCAGACCGGGACACGATCTTTCCAAGACAAAACAACGTGTTATACCATATCTGTTTTCATTAAAATCTATCCCAACTGGGAATAATATAAGAAAATATAGAGTTAGCAGCAATTACATTTTATTTCTAATTGTTTTGGATGTCTACATACAGTAAGCTGATAGAAATAGTGCTCTGTAAAGAAATGAAAATTCTATTCAAACTTAAAAGCTATAACCAAAACATTTTTTTCACGAACTGTAATTAAATGGCCCTGAATTGAACTGAATTGAAAACTACATTTACTGAAATTCAACAAAGTTGACATTTATCGAAACCATTGGAAAAAAAACGTAGAAAGTGGCAACTGTTTCAAAACCACAAAAAATGTTTTGGATGTAGACATTGACACTGTATCTAGAACAACTTTGTTCACTAATTTGTACATTTGTTTAATGGACTATTGTTCAATATTCTTGACTGATGATACCTCTTCTGTGCCTGATTGATTTTTATTTTTACCAAGTGGCAAATAAACAGCTGTAACTAATAACCTGGCACAGGTGCTTGGAGTTCAGTGCTGCTGACTCATAGCTCTTTGACCTTTGAGTTCGGGTTCCAATCCGGACTGGAGAATCTGTGTTGCATCTTCTTCAGAAAAGCTGGTTCCATTCTTCACCCCTCTGCTTTTCTTATACCACCGTCCACGGTCTCCTCTGTATATTGTAATTGTGTTTTATCTTGAGAATTCTTCTTATCTATTGTTGTTGTCATCCTGTAAAGCGCTTTGAGAACCCACCTTTAAAGGCGCTATATAAAATAAAGTTTATTATTTTTATTATTATTCCCCACATGGTTATGGGGGTGTTCTTTGGTTGAAGTTCTTTAGTTTAGTTCTTGACTTCTCTCCTTCCATGGACTCACTGGCAAGGTGAGTTGGTGTCTCTTACTGTACAAATCCTGCTCTGGAACTGGACCCAGGCCTCCAGATGGAGAGACAGCAGCACTAACTGCCATGCCAGTGCCCTTCCCTGAAGAAAGCTAGGAAAGAGCACTGTAAGAGCAACCAGCTTCGAAGAGCCAAAACCAGTTTGCACTTCTGCAGCAGATCACAAATGATTAGCTTGCAGTACACTTGAATGCGGCTGTTATTGAAAAGGGTCAACAACAGCATTGCCATCATCACCTTTCACATCTTTTAAAAAAAAAATCTTTCATTATAAGCAACAAGAAAAAAACGTTTTACTTGCTTAAATCAAAATGAAGACACTGATGTGTCTCAGATTTAATACATTTGTCTGAGAATGGTGGTGGAGAATCACAGATCTTAAAAGATTAGAGGCTTGAAGCTTAACGTTTGTGCTGAACAAGGTATTAGGAATTTCCGAAGGACAGCACAATCAAAGTCTACATAAGAGTAAACATAATGGACATTTTTTTCCAACATCATCAGGTTCTGCAATGATTTCAAGGTCACAGAGTCTTGAGCAAAAGCTGTGAAATCCTGTAGCAAGACAATCGGAGAGATAATACTAGCAATAATATTATTTATATGAGAAAACAAGCAAGGATGAAGTCATTATTCACAGGAGTCCAATTCTAGCAGCCAGGCTGACTGCAGATGAATCCACTACATTTGTTCACATATATGTCAAGAGTTAAGGAGCAGTTCCTCATAACTGCTAAATACCATTGCTGAACCCTGCTGGCTCGCTCTCCTGGTAATACACTGTTAACGGCTATAATTTACCGTATAGCAGCATGTCATAATGACTTTACATAGATTTGTAATATACTGTAGCCCTGCAACGGTTGAGGATGCTCCTCTCCTCTCACATCCTACACTCAATAGCCACTATTTCTTTCTGTTGAGAATACATTCTGTTTATCTGACTTCTCATCAGTACTCTGTTCAGTTTATACTAACACATCAAGGATGAAATGCAAATGGGACAGCAGATGTAATGGGCTTCCCTCAGTAAATCTTCAAGGATGATACAGAACTGCAGTTCAGCGAAGCAGGCCCTATGGGTTTGGTCACCAGACTAGGTCTGGAACTTTTGTACTTCTGGAAAAGAATAACTTGAATTATAATGACCAGGAAATATTTTAGTCTGTATGAAAATCATGTCTTATTCTATGAAGTTTAGTCCACCAGAGCCTTGCTTTGAAAATGACAGAATTGACACAATCTTTCTGTGTTTGCTAAGTGTTTTGATTTCACAGAATTGGAGCTTTTTGCTGAGCTGTTCCTGTGCAAATTTATTTCTGATGAAAAGTGCCCTCTAAGAAGAGAAAACATCAGAAAATATGATTTGCTTTCATTGAGAAGGCAATGTACTGCCAAAGTAAATTAAAACCATTTTTTCCTTCCATTATCAGAAGGTCACTTATCCAGTGGGGGTTCTGTAAGGGCTGGAGTTTAGGGTATAGAAAAATAGAGAAAGAAACAGTTTCTAGTCAGACTTAGCTAAGCCTGTGTTTTGGGGTAGGAGCAAGCTGGAGGACACAGAAACCCAGAGGACCCATGTTATGTGTAGGGAGGCGATACAGGTCATAAGGACATATGTCTGATTTCAGTTTTTTATTTTTAATACATTTATAAAACATTTCTAAGAATGTTTTCACTTTGTCATTATGGGGTATTGTGTGTCAGTTGATGGCAAAAAAGAATCAGTTCAATCCCTTTGAAATAAGTCTACAACACAACAAAGTGTGGAAAAAGTGGAGGGGTCTGAATACTTTCTGAAGGCACTGTATATTAAAGGAAATTGTACCTTTTTTCTTTTTTTAACTGGGCAAGGCATGCAGCAAGAAATATATTTACTTCCTATCTGTATTTCTTTGTGGTTGTTCTCAGTGCATTGCCTGAATTATAGGTTACTGCAAATTAGTTACTTTTATCACATGCACAAAGTTAGAAAAACATTTTTTTCTACATTTTTAGCGCCACTGATATTGTATTTTATTTGATTATTCTAGGATATATTTATCTTAGAAAATCTTCGTTTCTTGTTAAGAGCTTTTGTTATTTTTAACACAATTAAATGCCGAAAAGGGTTAAAACGTCTCTGTCAGCACTGCAGTATACAGTTACATAAATAATAGCCTAATAACAGTAACCTAAGTAATGGCATAATAACATCATTGGCTAAGGGCACTGAGTCTGATTGAAGAGGCAAATCAACTTATCATTGGGGAATCAGCTTTAAAAGAAATAAAATAAACATGTCAGGAGAACCAAAGGCAAAACAAATGTCAAAATAAATGCCTTTTCTGGACTTCAGAACAGAATGGAATCCAGCTTTCAACCTACAACTTTTATTGAATGCAGTAGCTTTCTCTTCCTCTTTTGTTAATCTTAGGCCATTTTTCTGTTTCTCTACTGATTGTTTCAATTTAAATTGTTTGAGATGGTGTTGAGTTACAAATTTTGCAAACATAAATGCAAAAGAAATATCTCATACAGTAGAAATCTGAAGAAATAAAAGCAGTGGAGGAAAGAGTTAGTCATTTTATTATTGAACAAAACATAACGAGTTCCATCTTTAAAAGCCCGAACTCAAAATGAGAGAGGAAAGAAATGTTACAGTAGCAAAATTGCAGATTGAAATTCTTTTCTTTTTTCAAATTATATCTTAATTCCAATTCATTTGTTTTTTTCTGGCAATGGTTATATTCATTTTATGTTTTTCGAGCTTCATCATGTAGAGTATTCAGATGTAAATTGAATGTTTTGTGTCCACTACACTTTTATTTGGAGAGCCCAGACACCTTGTTTAAATTACTGTCAAAATTAAAACAGACTCAGCTAACAAAATGAATTGCACTGCATTGATTCAATCAAAAACACATCTAACATCTGAAGTAGTTTCTTCTCATTCTTAGAAGAGCTGATATTTTATCAATCCTAATAAATTAGTCTCGTATAGACAGTGAAGAATTGTTAAATGTGTTTTCGGTAACAAAAATAACCTTTATTTTTCTGTGTCACGGTAACATGAAATCCTGTTTCCTTGCAATTGCAAAAGCATGTTTTTTAAATAAGTTGCACACCCAAACCTTTGAAATTACCACAATAAAAGAAAATTAAATATCTAATAATATATTATCATAATATATAAATGAAACAATGAAAACAATTTACAGCAAAAAAAAATACATTCTAACATTACCTTAAAAATTCTGCATTGTGTTTTGTCATGTAGTACAGTATATTCAGTGATTATTACATATAGTATAAAAGTAACACATTATATCATATTTAAAAGTTCGTGTACACAAAGAAGACAAAATCACGTGATGAAGTGTAGTAATAGTGTTTTTTTGTGTTATATATTTTTCCAATGGCCATAGTCCTTGATGGGGCATTCCTGTATTGAATTACTTTGAGAAAAATATATTTACATTTTGTTGTGAAATGATGCTGCATCACAGAACAACAAGAACAATAAAGGCTATAGGAAATAAGGCAGTCAGGAGGCTCACGCAGAAGCCGACCTGGGAATCAGTTTCTGTTGTAGCAGCAGATTCATGGGAACATAACTAAGGTTACAGGAAGTCAGTAATGTGACCAGAATCTAGCACTTCAATGTGAAGGCGAGTCCGTCATTATTTCTCTCCCATCTGTTGTTTTCAAAATAATTCATCAGTGGTGCTCGTCCCCAGGGATTTCAAATTGAAATCCTTGTTTAAAATATAAAAATATACAGTATATGGAAAATAAAAAGTATAATTAGCCACTCAATTCTTTCTAATGAGTATGTTCCCTTAACAGTGAATTTATTATATTTTCCAACAGGGTAAAATACTGTAAATGTTCACAACCTATTCAATTCTGGATAATGGAAATTGCAAAAATCATACCACTGATCAGAAGAAGACAAAGGAATGTTCTGAAGTATTATCTCTTACACTGCACACAGGAAAAACAAACCTGAATGGAGTTTGGTCAAAGGTGACAAATTACACAAAACGAATTTGAGGACCAGCAAAGTCATCTCGTTTATGTTGGGCCACAGCAATATACCGGATTGAGAAAACAGCACATAACCTCCAAAATATCACAATTAAAGTACAGTGTGATGCAAAATATCAGTGTGGAATTACAATAATCAAAACTCAGCCTCTAAGACAAGATATTGCACATTTATTCTAACAGTGTCAAGCAGGAGGAATCTAAGGGGCAGGATGAGATCCTCATAAGAATGAACTCCTAGCAACCAAACACTCCAGACAGGTCTAATGGCCTCCTCCTGTTGTTAGCTTTCTTATGTCCGTCTGGAACGTACTGTACTGTCCGTATTGGCCAAACCCTGTTGGAAGAGTAGCAGCTGGCACATCTCCAGGCAGGCGATGACCAGTTGTGGATGGCCATTGTAACATGTGAGGTCCAAGTCCAAAACCAATTCAGTGTAGCAGTTCCTACAACAATGGCAGCTTGAACTTGAGGGAGCAAATTGTTGGTTAACGTAAGCAGAGGCCCTGTTTTAACATGTTAACCATCTTGTCTGTAGGGTGGTGCCATGTTTGGGATTAATTGGCTGAATTAGAGAAGCTATTTGCATTACCAACACAACCAGGGAGCTATTCTGGCAAATGCAGGTACACAATTTCACTGTATTGTAATTGCTTTGTTACTAGAGAGGTACCTATCGTGTTTGGAGCTAATTAGCCAAACAGCTTTTGTAGAAGAGGAGCTAGATGTTATGGGACATGTGAAGACCTCATATGGATCTGCTGTATACAGTGTCACTTAATGTGTTTTAGTTGCTTAAATGTTGTAGAGTGCCCGTCTACTGTGACATTTCTGGGCTGCCCAGTTTCAGTTCATATGCACATTTTCAGGAATGTGGAGAAGAAGATCCAATTATTACATATTGTGGCGCTGCAATATAATCTCAATGACTACAAACTTCCAATACCTGCACACCTAATTTAAAAAGCAGTGAAAATTCAACTCTACAACCGCCTGTGCTTCTAATATGGAGTAACAACCACATCAAAGGCAGTTTTTTTCAGTGGCTATTCACAACAGTCTTGTTGCAGTATGTATGTTCATTTTCACTTGCAATTTCCTCGCAAGATAAAAACACAGTTCTCTAATGAAGCTCTTACAAGATTCTAATGGTGCAGTACTTCAAAATCACGACAACAAGCTTTTTTGCTATTTTTTTCTTGAAAGCCTGAATAACCCATAGAATTGAATCTGGAAGTGTTGTAATTCTCAGAATGAAGATCAGTTACTGAATCTAAGCCTTCACATATTTATTCTCCTGAGGATATTTGCTGTTGGATCATTTAATTTAGGTATTCAATTATATTTTGTATCTTTGTGTCATGTATTTAAGCAGATAGTATTAATCTTTTATGAAGACCTTCAGGAAAATCTAATTACATTTTATGTCTAAAATATACAAGAATACAGACCAGCCTGGGTGGATCACAGTCTTGTTCTTGACCCTGTGTGAGTGGTAACTGAGCTTAGCTCTGCTTTTGAGCTTCAGTTTCAGTTTGACCATAGAGCTTAATTCTGTCTACATAGAGGTATTAAAGTGCGATCACCAGCAGTGGTTTTCTCTGAATTCCAAGTTCTAATCTGCATGCATTGAAAAATATTATTTCATTATAGTAAAACACTGTCCAGTTTTTGTCAAGTAGTGATGCTTCATAATGACTCATTTTTTTAGCATCTTTAAAAATGCATAACAGGATGACTGTGACATGTACTATAGATAGAACTGACCTGTCAGTTCTGTTATTCTGCACATGCCCGTCCAGAGTAGAGGCCTAAGCCCTGTTGTCTGTACCTCTAGTATGGTATTTGCCCAACACGGGGCAACAGTCGTTCACACTTCCACCAGGGCAGGTGATTGATGTGGCCTCGGGGCTGGGCCGAGTGCTGTCAGAGAGTGCTGTATGCTCGGGGTCCTGTAGGCACTGTAGGAAGTGCAGTGTAAACAATGAGGAATAACTCCGCTGTGTCTGCTTGAGAGGGAGGGAGGAATTAAAAAATGAAAATAGTGGCAAATTCCATTAAAAAAAAATCTGAATAAAATACGGTGTTGTTTCTGGTGGGGGAGGCGGGTATAGGAGAGAGGAGGTAGCAGAGCTTTTAAACATATTAATATGATAGGCTAAAACTGCTAACATTTTCAAAACATGTCATTTGATTTTCCCGAAAGGAACCTTTGAAATAGGATTACAGAAATGGCAGCCAGTCCTATAATCACACAACAGGAGTAGAGTTAATGGGAAACGGACCTTTATAATGCAGAGTGTCTGACGGATGGCAGCTCAGATGACTCAGACAAAAAATAATGGGTGCTCATTACAAGACAGTATAAAGTGTGAACATTAGGCAATTATAGCAAGCATTTCTTTTTCCTTAAATACCCCTGTCTCGTTTTTTTGCATAAGCATTACATTCTTTCCAACCAAGACAATGAAAAAACACCCACTTTTACCTTCTTTTAACATTGAGAAATTTATTGAGATACCTTTTAACCCTTTACTGTTTAGGCAGTGTTTTGTTCCTAAATCAAGTTGTTACATAAAAACTAAACCTGCAATCACGCTGTATCTTATTACAGCATGAGGGATGTTGCACCACAGCAGAAACAGATTGTGGTGTTTCATAACAGCTGGCACTTTAGGCTAAAAATTTGGCTTTCTATTTTTGATCATCATGCAATATTTAACGAGTTTCTCTATAAAAAATGTTTTAGGTATTAGGGAAATGAAGGAGGTATAACCTTCCCTGTAGCCAAAATGATGTAGTGTCCAGTTGGAATGTTGCAAATCAAGTAGAGTCTGGAGGAAGGACAGCCAGTGAGGCTCTGGAACGTGCATGCAACAATGTAGCACCACACATTCAGGTGGCCTTCATTTACTGCAAGTGGAGTTCTGTGGAGACCAGACATTCCTCCCCCGACCATCATCTTGAGCCTCCCCATCAATTGCTCTGTTGCAAACCATGCAAACTCCACACAGACAGCACCCCAGGTCCGGAACCAATACTCATCACTGTGTCACAGCTCTGCCCTTATGTAGACATAGGTCCGTCAATACACTGATGATGTTCCTGCTCAGCATATTCTCTGTAATACATCAATTCAGATTTTAGGCTTCTGCTGCAGTAGCTGGATAAAATGTATTATTCAGAAAGCAGCTAAAATATTATACATTGACCGGAAGAATTGTTTCTGCTACATTTATAAGTGAAGGCCTGTATCTTTGCTAGATGTTTAGTTGTTCAGTCTTTGGAAATCTTAATGAAGCCATCCTCAGAAACTGGTACACTCATTAATCTAAATATCATTGTGGGAATAGTTCTTATCACACCTGCAGATCATTGTGCCTAAATACCAGTGTGTTTGGGTGATTTTTCATTGTAAAGCGTAAACATCTTTCTAACTCTTTGCCTTCGCAAGATGATTTAATCTGGCCAGGAATTAATTTTAGTTGTATCTAGAGATGTATTGTTTATGAAGCTGCCATTAACTCTAATAAATAATCATTAGAAATAAACAAAGCAATTTGCTCAAACTGTTGCATGTTATTAGACGTTGTCCTCCTCCTTTTTCTGAGATTACCGTTTCCAGATCACATGCTTCCCCGTCTCCTTAAAGCTGCAGCCCCGACCCACGGCTGCCCAGGTGACTTTAAAACCTGCAGGCCCACAGCCTGTGTGAACTGATGAAGGTGCAGCTTCTGGTACCCTGTAATTAAGACACTTTGAGCCCTGTAAGATACCGTTCATACTCTATGAAAGCGCATCGACTGATCTGGTGAAAGTCATTTTGTCATTGATACAGCGAGATTTGTAAAGTACACACAGAGTGCAGAAGTGTCTCTTTACATTTTTTTAATGTTAGGTGCATGTGTTTGTTCAAGTATGGGAATATAAAAGATAAAAATATAACAAAATATCCTGGTATGGAAATATAAAATACGTCTCTTTAAATGTTTAACTAGACCACAAGAAATTATCTGTTGTGATGCTTTTTAAGGAGAAAATGTGTATCGATAACATTTAAATGTTTGGAGATGATTGTGGTTGTTCGATATAGCAGGGATTTTTGAAACCATGAGAAAGTATTTTTCATACAGTAATCTTGTATGGAATATAAAGCATGCATATGCTGTACCAATAGGTGTACTGTATGTACCTGTAGAACATATAGCGTATGTGATGATGATGATAACAATACTGAGGGTAATGTTTTAGGGCTTTTCTTTAATAATAACACTTATTTACAAAATCAAAAAACTAGAAAGCTGGCAGATATAGGCTTTTAAAAATGACCTTTTCAAAAAAAAAGTCTGCAAACTCACAGAATTGCATAATGAGCAATCACCAAATCACCATCAGTAGCAGTTACTCAAAACCGAGTAGCAGTACTATAGTTTTGTATAGTAAAAAGAAACGCCAATCATTAACCGAGCGGCCATGTGGCACAAGCTAGACCAGGCTAGTTCACCCCCTGCTGGAAAGGCTGGCTCGTATAGTCCTGGAGTCCTGGAAAGATCACTCATGACACAGGCACAAAGATTGTCCAGTTCACTCACGCCACATGCATTACTCATTCCCAGGGAGTCACAGAATTAAATCGCAAATCACAGAAGCATCTGGCAATGACCCCGCGGTCAGGGTGTGGATCCTTGCGGGGGAACGTAACTCTTTCACACGGAGTCGTCCTCCATCCCCAACGAAGCAAAGGTTGTCAATGATGTCGCAGCCCCCCAGTGACCCAGCCCAGCCACACCTGGGGGGCTGCTGCTCCTCATTCGGGAGAGAAACCCAAAACGCCAGTGGACTCTGTGAAGACGCAACTAGGCAATGTTTTTAAACACACAAAAAACAATTGTGCACTACTTTTACATTTACACAGCATCAGGGAGGCCGTTTCTGTAGCTACAACTCTCTTCATCCAAGTGTTTTAGCTCACTTTCCTTTCTCTATAAACTATAATTAAATACAAGGACATTTTAATCACTGTACAGTATATAGCATATATACAGTATAGTGAAAATAATAGGATGTAAAGGCAAACTGTTTCACTCAAGTGTGGATTGTAATTGTTCTATGTTTAACAACCTGTAACATCATGCAAATTATAAAACAAAAATTTGGAATTATCAGCACCTGGAGGCGAGGTTTTGCTTTGAAAAATGTTCCCTGCACAGCATGGTACCTTAACAAATCTCATATTCGCTCATTCATATTAATTGATAATTAAATGTGTGATAAAGAAAGGTAATGAGCTGAATTTTAGCATGCAAAGAAACTGTATTGTATGTGTTAAGAACAGCCCACGTTTTACTTGTGTGAGGATGATCATGCATTCGAAAGTAACTTTTCCCAACTGCCAGTCCAGTCCAGGAGACACACCCTCGACAAAGAATGTCGGACAGATTTCATACAGAACTAAGGTCTACGCTGAACCATTAAGTTTGACAAATATAGTAAAGAGTAAATCTCTGAGTTGTTCAACTGATACATGGCTAAATCATACATGTATTTATACAGTAGCTACAATCTGTAGAAAGAAAGTTGGACTGAAAGTTAAATTTGCATATTTAAATGTTGGAAATGTACTGTATTTGTTGTAAATTAAAAGTTATCTTCTTAAAGAGAAGCACCTGTGAAAATTCACATAGCTTATGCCTTTTGCTTCCTTTTCCATAAAGTGTGTTACATCTACAGAGCATGGTGTGGTATTATTATTGTTCTAATGAGGCGTTCTTAAATGAAATTCAAGCCAATGTGCCCCAGAGCCATGAAGCCTGTTATGTCTGAAGTCATTGTGTTTATAGATCAGCCTATTGTTAGTATGTGGGTTAAGAAAAACGAAGGTAAACAAAAATTTACAAGACCCCAAAGGAGTATGTTCTGCTCTTGAAATAGCAGTTTGTAAAGCAAGAGAATGGACTGAATTCCTGAATTACTGTAACCTGCCTTAGGCACTTGATTTTAAACATTTGTTCTGCTGCTCATTACTTGCCTCTGTGTTCTGAAAAATAAACCCTTGAGTCTGAAGTGCCTTACTTAGCAAACACTGTATGCTTTCAGATATATCAGTCAGCACAATGGAAAGACCCAGGGCCCAACAGCAAAAAACAAAAATTAAATTGTGCAGCGTATTTTGTCTTAGAATGATCCAATTTTTATTAACAAATCAATAACTTTTAAAATGACCACATTAAATCTTATTATATTTTTCCACTCAGTACCATGACTGTATAGTATTTTCGAAGAAAACAACATGGGTGTGCATTTTAATCAGTGGTGGTTTCAGGGGAAGGCAGCTGGTATACAGTATGCTGTATATATTAAAATGAATAGAGAAGGAGGAATTATTACAACAACTGCAGCAAAACAGAAGTTCCTGTGCACACCTTCATCTTTAATGAACAAACTGTTTCCAGAATCAACCACTGATAATTAGAATTTAGTCACAAAAAGAGGAATCACTCCGATTCCAAGCATCAGAATGTTTCCGGGTTATCACAAGTAACCGGCCACTGATTAGAAGCCCCCGATAAAGCATTATATTATTTGATTCTTGTTAAAGATATGTCATGGGAAGCGTGACTCCTAAAAATTCAGTCATGACATCATTACTCCAATTTGACATATCACACTGGATATCTTTTGTTGATCTTGGTCTTTTTGATATTATGTGATTTGTTTTATGCTACATGTGTGAGAGGTGTGTTAGTAATGTATGTTGATGTTTGACGGATGTGTTTGTAATGTATCCAGCAACACAAATTAAATAACCCGTGTGGAAAATTAAGTTATTCTAACATAGATATAAAAAGTGTGGATAAAGCCTGAACAGCTCAGCTGTCTTATCTTCAGCTGGCCTAGTTTATATGCTCTGTGGGAAGAGGCTTTGTCTCTTTTTTAAACTCTGTGTTAAACTGCCTCTTTTAGAGACTGCATTAGTCATCAGGGCCTAGAAAAGATCCTCCCTGAGTTTCAGATCCTTCGAGCTTAACATACAAAGCAGGTAACTCTTCCCCATCAGTTCAGCAAGCTATCAACTTTCTGCACTTCCCCGCAAGGCTTCGTTAAATGGTTTTAGACATTTGTGAATCCCAGTTACTCCTTCCCCCAAAGATCCCCTTCAATCAAATTTTAATCCCCTGCTAGAATGCATGAAGCCGGGTTTCGCATGGGGGCCTTATCCAAATTTCACTGATCAGTCACAAAATTTAGCAACGTTGAATACACTGCTTACATTTTTATAGCTGTTCCAGCGTGCTGTCCTTTTTATCTCTCCAAACATTTACTCTTTACCAAAATAGACCGCTTTCATTTGGAACAAAACAGTCCCTCCAATTCGTACAGAATTTCTGCAAAGACTCTAGCTGCGGCCAGGTTTCAGGCTATTTTATCCTGGCTTCATTCTGAAGTTAGAGAAGCTTTTCTAACTTAACTACGAAGCAGGACCAGCTCTCTGACAGCCCAGAACCCTGACTGATCTAAAGTGTTTGCCTTTTCTCTTGTCTTCTGCACATTAAGTTCTCTCTGTGTGCTGCGATGAAACACTCACTATTGGAAGGGACCTATTTCACAAAAGAAAGAAAAATTAATGAGAAAGTGTTCCAGCAAGAGATACCAATATTCTTTCATAACCTCAGTTCTAAAATGCAATAATTTGTAAGTGAATTTTAAAAGCTGGACACAGGTATAAGCAGCCTTCAGCCTTCACTTGGCCTGATTACGTTTAAATGTCACACAGGAGGCAAATTCAATGTCCAACTGCCCAGCAATGTCGCACATTTCACGGAGGTCTATATACAGATCCAAAGCTGCAGCAAGCTGGTTTGTCTTTTAAACATGAAGGCATTGTGACTAATTTATTAACACTTAAGGAAGAGATGACAGCCATCCCATAGCAGGTAATGAATATCTTGCTGAAACTTTTAAGCGCAGTGGGAGTGGAGCTGCTGCCACACCTCAACACTCTTCATCCTACAGGCCTGGAGTACAGGCAACCCCTCATGATCTCAAGGATGACAAGTCTGTGACAATCTTCGAAAAAGGGGAGCCAGTAAGGGAAAATTACAGAGGAATCTCTCTGCTGTGTGCAAGATCATTAATATATTTCTTCTGAGCTGCTTCGTTCCTCTTGCTGAAGAACTTCTCTCAGAATTCTTGTGTGATCGAGACCCGTGATAGGAAGGGCTTCAATCATTTTTAACTTGGATCATTACAGAGGCCTTTGAAATCTGGACAGGAGTCAGACAAGCTAGTGTCATCATCCCAGCTCCATCTTCAATATTTCCGAGTGTCATGCTCCATTTGAGAACAGACAAACTCCCTTCAGGAGTGCAGCTGACTAACAGAGTAGGCATAAAATTATTTAATTTTCAAAAGTCTCCGTTCCAAAACTAAACCACCCTGGCTTTAGTCCTTGCAGCATGCTGATGATGGTATATTAGTATATTAAATATCAACACATTTAGCAAGGCCAATGAGAAGATGAGGCTTAGACTAAACATTCATAAGACCAAGATCTTCCAGTAGCTTTATTTGCACACAAACCAATTGTCATAGACATGTATTCATGAGTATATAAAGAATGTAAAGCACACATTATAATGCTGATAATGACAGAGATCCAGCATTAAATATTCTCTGCGTTGGTTCTGGATGGTTGAGGAAGTGTGTGTCTGAGCATCATGACAAGCTAACTGGCCTGTTGTGTTTCTACCTTCGTGTACAGCAGCACTAACTGAGACACTCTAATGAAGATTCAGTCAGGGATTTTGCTCTCTCACATTTAGTATACTGTAGCTTGGACTTCTGTTTACCTCAGCATTGCAAGACTACTATTTGATTAGAAAGGACTGTATGGAAGATTGGGGGTTATGAGTTCTAAATCTCCGACCTTGACTTGCCTGGATGGAATCAAGCCTGTCTGGACCTGGTAAACCATCCTCTGTTCTTAAAAAAAGCTTGACGTTATGACCCACCTCAAATTACAGTGGCCCAGTTAATAACACTGGAGTTTTTAAATTTGAATTTAAAATTTGGAATTGTTCTTTCTTTATCTTTTCACCTTCCTCACAAACCTCTCATTCAAGAGTGTGAGATTGATCGGATTACAGTACGCTACAGTACGTGCAAAGCGTTCTGCAGGGTGATTTAATTGTTTGTTGTGGTTTTAAGTAATGTTGCTCAATTTTATGTAATGTTTGTCACTGGGATCTCAGAACAACAGGAGCAGTTAGCGAAATTTAAAATGCTTAAGAGGTTTTCTGTGATACCTCAGCAGATTAGATTACCCTGTGCTTTCACTTGGGGGGCTGGAAAAGGCCATTCTCTTCTGCCTGGATCAGCCATAAATTGCTACACTACTGTCACAGCACTTTCCAGGATATTGTGTTAAGCCTTAGATGTGCTTAGGGCATTGCTGTCCTTGCTTCCCTTCTATTTTACTTATTGTTTCATATAATTTATTTTCAGTTATCTTTATCCCTTGGGCTCCTGGACTTTGCACTTTTCTGCTAGTCTCTGTTTATGGCAGTGACATATCAGGCAGAAGCACATAATCTTTCTCCCCACAGAAGAAGGTGGCAGTTCAAGCAATAAATCCGGACTCTGTCTTTTTGAACCTACTGTGACCACTTTGTCAAACAAAACTTTAAACAAAAGGAAAAACAAAATCTCCAGCAATGTATCTTTTCATCCATCTCCATTCTTCCCGGTGGGGCGTGCTGGCAGAGGATCACGTCCCTACTGTATATGTCCTGTGCTTGAGTTTCCAAATTTATTAAAAAATGCATTTTAAGCAACTTTACACCATTAACACAGTTTTTCCAGGTCATTCGGGGGTTTAAAAGTCATAGCACCACCTGCGGGATTCAAACCATATAATTACAATATCCAAATTTATGGATAGTCTGGCACAACCTTTACAAATTAACTTTTTTCACATTTCTTTTGTTCTTGAAGTGAAACGACAGGCCAAGCAATGTGAATTTTGTTGTTTTATGGATGTTACACAGCTGTGTTGGCAACAGTACAATTAAAGATAAATAATGGAGTTTAAGGAATGTATCAGGTACTGAGACTTCTGTTCAACACATCCGCCTAGTATGTTTGTCAAATTTAATTTAAAAAATCGTTTTCTTAAATCGTGATCAGCACGGCTCTGCAAGCTCTAGAATGCCTTTACAAAAATAGAACAAGGGGTACTGTATATGCAAAAACAAATCCATTTATGACTGAGCACATACAGTAAAGCACTTGTAAAATCTCAGATTCGTTACTGGTTTCTGATGGGGAGGAGATTTCCAAAAATACAGGAGGGGCTGAAAATCCAAGCCCTGTGTATTGCTGCTGAAATAGTGCCTGGGTACGAGTGGTAAAGTTGTGGGTGGCACGGGGTTCCCGGGTTCAATTCCAGACAGACCTGGAGTGTCAACAGTGGTTTCCTCCCACAGCCCACAGACACGCCGATAAGTTAACTGGCTTCTGTGTGTCTGTGTCTGTGTGTGTCTGCTCTGTGATCGGCTGGTGTCCCTGCCAGGGTGTAGCCTGCCCTGCTCCTATTGCTCGCCAGGATAGGCTCCTGCTCTGCTTCATGGAGGTGGGAGCTGCCATATTGGAGGTCTACTAAAAAATTTGCAGAAGCGGTGCAAAAAGAAATTATACTGAGGAATCTGAGAAGAAAATAGGTTTATACTGCATATTAAAATAAACTCATTTTCTGATGGATGCAGCACTGTCATAATGGGACAGAATGTTTAGAGTCTTAATTTGAACAGGACATTGTTTTATGAATATTGCTGAAGAGATGCATGTATTTACTATTGCTCAGAAACAACATTCCCAAGAAACAATGCCCTGGCATCTATTGGATTGTACAATGCACTCCTGGATTGTGCAAACTTCCACATAGAAGAGCAGCCATACAACATCATACTGTACCAAGCCCAGGCAGAAACTTTTGAGAAATGTTCAAATTAAAACATTTTTTTATATTTAAGCAAAAATGGCATACTGGGGGGAATAAAGAGAGAAAATAAAAAACCAAAAAATATCTCTCCACAAATCATGTTCTCCATTTTTTCCATGGATAGACATATTTCTCTTTTTCTACTCTTATGAAGTATATTTCTGCTAAAACAACACCAGGAAGCATACATACAGTATGTCTCGTGCTACTGTATCTTCAGGTTTCCAAGCAATGGATGATATGTAACTGTTCAGGATACTACTTTACAAACTGTTAGACGTCTGCAGGTAAAAAGTTAAAAAATGTATATATATTTCATCACAATTTAAAACAAACTTTTTTTAAGGTCTTTGCTCAACAACCTTATTTACATGAGTCCTTTAATTGTTAAACGAGATACTGTATTAGCTTACAACATTTTATGTTCTAGGGCTGTACGTTTTCAGAATCCTATTCCTTCATTGTTATTTTGGCCCAGATGCCCACCTGTTCCATAAAGCCCTGTTAAAAATTCAAACCCTCAGGCAGAAAGGCATAGTGATTGGAAATACATGCCTCTGCAAAGGTGAAGGTTTACTGACAAGTAAACAGAAACACATTGATTTCCTTGATTTCATGGTAGGAATATAATATTGTAGCTGTTGTTTATCCTCACAAACTATCAGGAGTTTAGAATTATTACTGTACGATCATATAAGTAAAAAATTGATATGTTCTTGAACATCTGTGAAAGTATTGCATGTTAATGTTCTGGGAAAATTCTGTTTAACGGGTACACATTTACAGCAGAATTATTTTAATTGCATTTTTTTGAGGTGTGTAAGACAAGAAATATTTGCAAAAGCGGTTAGTTTATACACAAAGAAGTTAAACGTATACATGTAATCTATTTGGGAAAGGACTGGGGAACCTACACAGAACCATGTTAAACCTCTGAAAATAATTTAGAAAACTGATAATATATTTTTTAAAAGTTCAATGCGGCACATGAAAAATGTTCCAAACCCTTTAAAAAACAAGATAAGCGGAAATGAGATTTGAGGGGTCCGTAAAGAAAACTCTTTTATTGTTTCCATTTAATTGCTTTTACTCTGGCCTACTCTAGCTCAGGGAAAGAATTAAAACATCTTGGCAGGCTCCTTGAGGGATTCAGAAAATGCATTTGTAGGTCCAATCAAAAACTTAAGCTTTTATTATTTCACAATCTTTGACAAAGCGTGTGCTGATGTCTTTGGGGGGAGAGAAACTTGGCCAGATGTACATGCTCAGTACAAAACTTTCCGAGATATTCTTGCTTGGTACAAAAATCCAACAAAAGTGAAATTAACTGGGGGTAAAACCTGGCAATCCTATAGCAGTCATTGAGTTTTATGCAGATGCTGTGCAGACAAGAATATTGTTTTGACTGAGGGGAGGCCAAAGGGAGGTCATTTGAGTTTAATTCCCCTCCTCTTCCTCCAGAGCTTGAACTGTGGATAGATCGTGGCTCAAATCCGTCGTGGAAGCAGATTCTGGCTGGGTAGCCTGAGCATTGCTACGAGAGACCTAGCTGTCTTATTTTAGGCAATTCCCTTCTGTATACTGTAGTATCCTCGGGCTAAAAACCTTCTCTGTTATTTTAGTTAGAATACTACAGATAAACTGGTTCCCACTTACTTGTGGGCATCTGTGTTTTAGAGAGGGTGATATACTATTGGGTAATATCCATTTTTGGAATGCTGCAGGTGTTCTCTTTTTGGCCTGTTTGAGGTATTTTGCTGTGTATTTGGATCCATAAGATATTCTAGGTCCATAGGAATTAGGACTCTAAAACGCAAAGATTGTACCTGTATGTCATAATTTAACTACTGTATGATGGCTTTATGAATTAATAAGTATTTTAAGTGTGGGCCTGTGTTACTACTCTGTCATCAGAGCTGAGCCAGCAAATAAAAAAGACATGTTTTATGTAAAGCTTGGTAATGTCTTTTCTGGTAGTTTGTAATACATATATAATATGTGTGGACATTGTTTAAAAAACGTCTTAGACAGTTCTGCGCAACCTCTAAATAGCCTCATTACACTCCCTGGACATGAAGCATGTAGGGAAAACTCAACAGTAATGTGAGTTTGAAAACAGTAATGAAAAGGAGGAAGATTTTTTTTTACAGAGCATTGCATCTTATTTCAGCACATTTTATATCCTGTTTTCCTGAGACTTACCATTATGTAACTTGGATTTGTTTTGTAGATATTGGTACTGTAGGCATTGTGCTCTGGTTAGGCTGTTTTCATTAACGATATTGCATACCTACAGTATAAATAAATATTGAGACTTGTAGTGTTGATTTGGGGATTATACTGGGGGATGCTTTTTGTATTTTTGGACTCTGGTGTTGCAAACAGCAATTGTTTTAAGGGTGTTTATTTAAATCTATTAAATACTTCAATATTATTTGCTATTCACCAGGTAAAAAGAGAAACAATTAATGTGACTTTGTGTGATTCTTCCTGACAGCTAGGTGGTTTTATAATTGTCATGAATGCCTATGAGAACCGAAAACAGCAATATTGTTTGTGTTTCAGAATTACATAAACCAAATCAATGTTCCTGCTAGCTGTACACCTTGCTTACTGAGATTGACAGTGCATGGTTTTGATCACTTCCTTTAAAACGAATATAAAAATCTTTCTAATTCACTATGTCATTCCCTCAAGAACACGTCTCACCGGTAGAGATTCATCAGTATGTGAGCGAGCTGAGATAGTGTGACGAAAACATAAGAGGCTGATGGAACCCACACAGACACTGTGGTCCTTGCAAAGTCCTGACATGAACATCACCAAGAGTTCTGAAGCTGTGCCTTCATGAGGATTCAGGACTGGAATAATCAGGGTGCTCAGAGTGGCCTGTCAGATGTCTACACACAAATAATTAGCAGTAGCACATCCTGTAGAGTTTTCATATCGGCACATTTGATTTTCAGAGTTAAAATACTTAAAAAATAACAGTTGTGACCAGATTAATTGGCTCCAGAATTAAGACTTTGAGTTCCATATTTTAATTGGAAGATTAAGGCCAGCTGAATGCATAGTTCTTCTGTGACAATAATATTATTCATCGTGTTTTTAGTATTTTCAGCACGTGTTTACTTTGCGGCACTAAACTCTGTAAATATTTATTAAAGCAGCATGTGTCTTTGAAATAAAAAATCTACATATTGTTGACAAATAAAATGAACAAGAAAAAGAGGGACAGATGTTTTGCAGGAGAAGAGCTAAATTTTAAGATTTTTCCCAGAAGCCAATTAACCCAAGAGTATGTTTTTAGACTGTGGGAGGAAAGCTATGCAAATATGGAAAATACATACTAAGATACTCCACACGTGCCAGGTCTGGGATTGAAGCCAGAGCCCAGGTACTGAGAGGCTATATTGCACTGTTGCTTTGGATAGTGGTTGATTTCTACTGTCAGAATAATATAGCGAATAAAAACCTGCTACAGTACATGTTGCCAAACATGAATTGCATGGGAATCAGCCTTTTCTTTCTGTCAAACTTTTCATACTTTTCTGCAAATTATTGCATCTATTAGTTTTTACATAAAACAATAACACAACTGCCATTTTTTTTTTCATTTTTGGCAGTCACTAAAAAAAACATTTTGGAGAAGTGACAGAGCTGAACTAAAAGGGAAATAAAATGTAACATCTGGTCTTGCACCTGAGTCTTAGGATGCTCACTTACAGCACAGAAAACAGACCCTGGGACTAAGGCCTCAGCTCTTTACTTTCTTTCATTAACTGTGTAACTCATTCTTGATATTTACCGTATGTTTCAATAGCTTAAAACACAAATGATGCTTCTCAATTACAATTTATAATCAATATAAATTATAATTAAATTATAATTATCAGCTGATTTTAATTAATGTTAGCCTGCTTGGACCCCTGAAAACAACAGACTAAAATAGTCTTGCTGGACTTTCTTGCTGGATTTTCAATTAAACATCAGTATGTTCATTTTCAGACATCCTACTTCATTTTCTTGTTTTTTGGACATAGTTCTATGATGAAAGTGTTTAAAATCTCTGGGAGCCCCTGAGGCTCTTGGAACTTTCCACACATGATGTGCAGGTAAATGGGGTAAAACAACTAATGAATAACTGGGAGAGAGCATTTTTTAGAGATATGGATAAACCTAGCCAAGTTAAGGGCAAGAAATTATCATTAATTTATAAACAGTTGTTTGGGAGGAGGTCAAATTTTCTCTCTTAAACATGAATATCTCACCCTATGAGCAGATATATTCTTACACCCCAACTTTACCCTTGCAGCTGCCTCCCTGGTTCATTCCTTGCAATTGAGTTGGGTGTACAGCCTCAACCTTATGTGGCGGTTGTAGTTTAGCGAGGGCTCGCGCCCATGCCCTCGCTGCTCCGCACAGCGGGTTAGTCCCTCACTACCTGGGCACGAACCTGGGTCTCTGGCATCATGCAGCAGAGAACCGGCCGGCTGAGCTAAAGGAGACCTCCCTTAGCCTGGGATGCTGAGTTCCCTGTTATGCACAGGGAGGGCAGTGACGTCAATCCCTTATAGCCATGGCTGTCATATCCTCAGCCAGGCAGGTTACCTACAAATATTAAGTACCAAAGCACCGGCCCTTTAAATTCCATTCTGTCACAGCTCTGAATTAACTAAGAATTGACTGTAACTATGTGCTCTTCAGTCAGCTAAGGCTTCGACTTTGAAGCCAAATTTTGGATTAGATATGCATGATAACAGAAAAAGCTGTGTAAGTCTCAAGCTTAGCTTTGATTGAGAGATGGGCAGAAACTGGTGAGAGTCAAAATTCTAGGATCTGTTAGTAGATCTATAGGTAGATTTAACAGTTTCAATGTTGCAAGACTTCACTGTATGTGTTGAACAAAAATATTTACAACCTCAGAATATGGTGGTAAGCAACTGGGACCTTGTCTTGAATGAACAGTTACGAAAACTACGCAGATAATTTTTTTCCAGAATGTTCTTCAAACTACAAACGTCGGAGACTCTGAAAACATCTCTGTCTGGGAACCCTGTTCTGCCAATGATCCAAACATTATGATCAACACAGCTTCATGCACGTTGATGGTCAACCCAAGCTTTTACAAAGCTTGAGAGTTTGAGCTCTTTTCAGAAGAGAACTGGGCTGAGATCAATGCTCACAGTAACACAGTGCTACTGATGCTACAAGAGGCGTACAAAACACTTTCAAAAATGACTTTGTCTCGGCAAGAGATGCTCAAACACAAAGGAGTGTCATTTAGCTGGAAAAGAACATAAATTATTCCAAATATGCCATATAGATGTATATAAATGAATGAGGGGATTTTTAAACAGCATATTTTACTCTCACCTCCCTGACATGCATTTCACACCTACTGTAGATATTTGACACAAATAGATGATCCTGTTGATGTATCTTATGTACAAGGATTTTAGTATTTTTCCAATATTGGAGCAGTTGTCCAAGTGATCAGTTTCACACAAGAACACATGAATATTGATGCCTTCTTACTCATCTCAGGTAAGGTAATGCTTGTATTAGGTACAGCAGATCAGTACTTAGGCTGTAGCAAACACAGCCAAAGGACATGATGACATTGCGTCACAATGCTTTTACAATACCTACAACACCTTCACATCTCATCTTTACCCGAGCCAGCCTTGTCCCTTGAAATGACGCTGTTGTTGTCATCCTTAGCAAGAACCTGAACGTCTGACCACTGTGTCTTCCCCTGCCTGAGATTCTTCAGTAACAGAAGTCCTTCCTTCCCATGGGGAGAATGGGAAGATTCATATAATGAGGCAGTACTCATTTTTCTTGCATTTTCACTGATGCTACAGATTGTGGCACCTGTCTGTGTTTGTTTGTGTTTCGCCAGGTGCTCTGGTTTCGTCCCACATCCCAAGGATATGTAATTTAGGTGTGATTGGAGACTCTAAATTTCCCCCTTCCAGGACAGAGGGCTTGAGGGACATTACAACTGGTAATGGCGAAGGGACTATACAGAAACAGGGGCAAATGCACACAATGGATGGTCTCAGTCACAGCCATGTTCAATGCATTAGTACAGCTTCATCACCCTCAGAAAAAAGTTACATCAGTGGAGATGGACGTGTACAAGGAGAAGGCTCAAGTCAGGCCACGGTCCTCCTGGAGTTAAGCTAACTTTTTTCTTCGTGTTCTCTTGTGAAGTCAGCATCTTGTAGCTTATACAGTACCATATTTTGCAATCTGTTTTTAATTCTAACCCTGATGAGAAGAAAAAACTGAGGTGCTGCTGAATGTCCACCTCCAGAGCTGCTGTGATTTATCCTCATGTCATCCAGACAATGGCTTCAGGTCTTGACATCCTCGCGAGATTGACTCGGTGAAACAGCACCACCCTGCACGAGGTGTGACCAGCTTCACCTCCTTAACTTTTCTGAGGCTTGTAAGTTCTTATTTATAGCAAGCTATGTCATTCTTGAGGATATCGGTTCTGCCATAATTTATGAACACATAATCAATATATGCTGCATATCAGAATACATGCATTGGTTTGATTCACATAGACATTTTAGACATGAGTTGAATAACTGAATACATTTCAATTAAATTAGTTAATTTTTTCCCTACCTGTCTGTTTTTCATATTCAGCAACTATTTCTGAATGCCTCTCTAGCATTTAAAAGAGCGAATTAAATACAACAATCCTGGCAGACAGGCAGTGTTGGAAACAAACTAAAGGATTAGCCTAATCTAAAACAGGAAAAGGGGATGCAAGTCTGAAACATTTTGTACTCCCTGGGGTTGTTTTTTCTGCAGATAGTTAAATATTATGTTAAGTTCAGTATTGATTTGGAATTTAAACTCCACACTACAAAATCCATTCAATCACAAAGGTATTTCAGTGATGAATGCCAATGCTTTTTTTAATTTATTTTATTTTTTCTCCCTCTGTTCTCTTTACAGGATAAAGAGAACTGAAATAGAATCACAAACCCGAAGGCAGTAACTGGACTTATGCTTTGGATAACAAATCTCTCTGTGACAGGACAGAGCCTAACTGCACACAGCTGTCAGCAGGACTCCTAATAACCAGTAATACCACTTGCTCTCTCTGTTGTCCTCTGTTCAAACCCCTTTCTCTTCTGATATCAGTAGTCACCCAACTCCTGCAAAGTAGACTGGAAGTTCGCCAGAGTATTTGTATTTTTTAGTTTAACATTATTTTAGTTTTCTTATTTATTTGTAGTGCAAGTCTAACTCGAGACATTCCTGAGAGATTAAGCTTTCTTTTCCTCTCTCTCCCTTTGGCCAGTGAACGGGGATATTTTGTTTAATAAAGAAAGTCTAAGTATTATTTCTTCTCCACCTCTTTGCGGACTAATTTTGTCTCTAGTCCTGCTAGACCGCGACCAGGAAGGACTAATTCAATGGGGCAGGGTAGCTTTTTTCACTTCTTTTTTTTAACAGGATATGTTGAAAGCTTCTCCAGCAACACAGCTGCTGGCTGCTACAGAGGAGCCACAGGCACTGCAGCTGAGGACCGTGGAACAGATGATGGAAGAGAGGAGGAGATATTTTGGTTGGCCCGTACGCACGCCAGAGACTCATCCCAGGAGTACTTCAGCTGGACCTGGGGCTGCCGGAGAGCCTGTGTGAGCAAAGGCATGAAAAATCACAAAGCAAGGGCCCGGGGGCAAATCAGGGGCCTCTCTGCTCATCCCAGCTCGGCACTTCTTGCTAACGTGGGTGGGCAGAGGCTGAAAGGGTATGGCTGCCCCTGGCCTCGGCACCAGGGAGCTGAAGGCAGTCAAGAAATCCAAGTCCAGCAGCCTTGGTCGAACAGATCTCTGAGCTGATGGCATAAGTCCAGCACACGCGCCATGAAGCCTGTACGTACAGTACCTCTGGCTGCTTTCCTAGTGGTGCAGGTTTGTCTGCTCCATGTCCCTTTGCACCAGCACAAAGCGCCCCAGGCCCAGCGACCAGTCCCCTGCTATGGAAGCACCAGCATGCTCTGGCTCCAAACCAGGCAAGATCGCATTCAATTCCTGCAGCCGATGTTCCCGAAAGATCCCTGGTCTCTAAACCCATCATCTCCCTCTCCTCCCTATATCCCTCTGTAAGAAAAGCCATTTCTCTAACCATGCTTTTTCCTACCTTTAGCAGTGCAAGTGTTGCACCTGTGGACAGCCAGGACTTTTACCCCCAAATGCTCCTCCTATTGGTTCAGCAAAGGAATGACTTTCTGTAACTGCAATACTGCTAATATTTGGGGAAGGTAAGGGTCCTCAGCATTAGGTCAGGAGGGACACCAAAAGTGACAATGCCATTTGTCAATGGATATTGTAGGATATGCTCTTCAGTCAGGGGGTAAAACTTTGCCACTTACCCTTCCTTGTGATTCTAAGGTAGCGGCATGGGTTGCATAGCTTTCTGGACTTCAATACCTTTATTATAAACTCATTTGGTAGTTAATATACAGTCTAAGACATCTAAGTGAATTAACTAGGTTACTAAACATGAGAAATACATTTTTTTTACAATCAAAATGATTGTCCTTGCTGATTTACTGGAAATAAAACACTGTGTCTTGATGTTTTAGGGGGGGAAATGATCTTACAGTACATTGATATGCTGAACAGGTTTCGGATGCAGGCAGGCCAGCAAGGTTGAGATCCATTCGCCTGATGAAATTAATTAAAAAGAAAATATTTACTGATTAATTTTATTCATCGACAGTCCATTTTGCTCATGTGGAGGTTACAGCACTGGATGGAGATTAGAATTGTTCATTTTTAATTTGTGAAAAGGACTAAGTCTAAGATGAAGATCATGCCAGACAGAAGCAGTTTTGTAGAGAGATAAACAAGCTATAAGAGATCAACTTTAAGCAAACAAACGCTACAGGATTTCAACACTAATAATAAAGATGAGTGGGTGATGTTAATGCTGAAGGTTTTATAATACAGTTCTAAGTAACCCTTTAACCCCTCTAACAGAAAAGCTTTTTATCTTCTGAAATACAGTATTTCACCTTAGATGAATGTAGAGACCCCAGACATTCTGCATTTATAGCTTCTTGCCTAGTTTATTGCATTTCTTCATTCATTCAGACATCAAATATCAACTATTAAAGCTCCTGCTTGTTTGCATCTTGGTCACTAGATAGCTGAAGGGTCTTTCTTGAACACATCACTCCAGTGATTAAGTTCCTACATTGCCTACCTGAGAGCCTATGAATTGTTTTGTTTTTTTAAAGCCGCTATTGCACAGTGATGTATAAATATTCAGTTGTTGTCCCCGCCAGTAGAATTCTATTACATCTAACATCCAGACTGAAAACCTATCTAGATTTACTTTTGTACGGCAGGCCTGCATCATACACACGGACTCTATTGTCTTGTTTTTAATTTGCTACAGCCCTCCAGGAGTCCTCCACATGAAGGGTGCCATATCATTTGCCCCAGATAATTTATATTGCCTTTTACAAAGCCCCTGGTAATCTCCTTAAAATTTAATGACCTTTAGACTCCTGTTGTCTAAAGCAGCTGGAACCAGCTAGAATTTTATCCTTGGCAGGGTACTTACAGTCTATCACCTTCGAATCTGGCACTTTCCTTGTTACATGCAGCAAGTCAGCATCTCCTGACATATTCATACCCCAAGTCTGGTCACCACGGCTGCCTGCTGGGCTTGAGAGGGGTAAAACTGCAGTCTGCCGAGCCCACAGAGACCACTGAACACCAATAACACTCCCAGAACACTATCCTAACACTAGGGAAGGAAACTACAGTAAATACAGCACCTCAGATATATGCAAGCACACACTGTGGATTGTACGTTAAAGTGCTTCTTTTCACTTTCGGGCGAATATGGATACAACTGTTTAAAGCGCAGCTGCTAGGAAGTAAAAAGTGAAGGGACAGATATATACCATCGCTCACCTACAAACACGGTCATGTGATAAGATCACTTTATTGGCCATATACAATTTCTTGGATTAGGAATTTGTCTTTTCCCAGCTTGCTCTCCATGAGACACACAGACAGGGAGAGAAGCTGGGGGTCAGAGCGCAGGGTCAGCCATTCATAAGGCACCCCTGGAGCAGCTGGGGTTAAGGGCCTTGCTCAGGGGCCCAACGGAGTAGGATTCCTCTGCCGGCCACGGGATTTGAACCGGCAACCTTCCAGCCACAGGCGCAGATCCTGAGCCACAGAGCACGGCACGGAACTTTTCATTTTGACATGGTACTCTTCGTTGGAGAAAGCTGATTCAGTTACTTTTCAATATGCAATATGCACCATGATTGACAGGAAGTAATATAATAAACAGTAATTTAAACATATTTCTAATGTTGATGAAAAGTGTTCACTGTAAGAAAGAGCCATAGAAATTGATATAGATATACACTGCTACAGCTAAACAAAAATATATATACAATTTGTAGTTCAGGTGGGTATCTGCGTCAGCATGCACACCTGAAGAAGGCTTCACAGCCGAAATGTTGTTTTCTCTCTTCTCTTTTCAGCATGAAATAAACCTATTACTTGTTCCTTTACAATTTGTATTGTATACATGTTTCAGCTTTAAATGATACTTTTAATAATACAGTAACAACATTTGCTTACCTATCAAATAATTTGGATTGGATACAGAAACTGACTTTATGCAAATAGCTCGCTGTCTTGCTCATGGTGGGGACACAATTTCAGAAAAGGCCCCGAATAAAAAATATTAACTCTATAACCCCGGGCACAGCTAAAGTGAACTCTACCAAAAGTAGAGGTGTGCTGGAGAAGAGTGTTTGTGACGCTACTGATGAGAATACTCACACTCATGCACACACCACATCTGTCTCTCTCCTGCATTGCCTTTTCTTTGCTTAGATACACACACAGCACGCTCCAAGCGATAGCATCCCCAGTGGATATGAAGTTAACATTATCCCTACATGGATTTGAACATTTCTATGTCTTTTGAGGTTAGGTTATGAACAGTTCCCTTGGAGATTGCAACAGTGCAAGTGCAAGTAAACTGAATAAAGCCTTCATAGAGTTTCCTATGTTGGACAAACATCCATTTCATTTCTGACACCCCTGGCACTGTGGGTGTATTTTCCATGGTTTTTTGGTATAAACCAAGAAGCAGAAGCCCTGATTATATTATCACATAATAAGGGATATTCACTTCAGACATGAGTACCTTAGTGTCTACAGATGTTTGCAAGGTACAATTCACCTTAATTATATATACAAAAGGCAGCATTTAATGGGATCAGAAAATTAAAAGGATTGAAATATTTCTTATTACAAGCACAATGGTAGTGCCATATCAGCCTCTACAGCAAATGAGCTGGAGCCCTAATCACCAATTAGCCTACTTAAAATGCATGAAGTTCTATTTTTCAGACTGTCAGAATGTGCTGTTCCCCATTATCAGAGAGTGGACTTGCAAACAGCACACTGAATGAAAATGAAGGAAAAAGCAGAGAATCTTTTCATGCATTTAACATTTTAATGGATTCTGGAACATTAATAACTCTCAGCTTAAAGCTGTTTAAGAGGGAGATGCAAGTACAGTAGCCTGTGCCTGGGTTTCTCCATGTGGCACAACTACTGTAGAAACAGACTTCATCTTGAAGCTGATATTAGATTAGAAACTGCTGCGTCAAACCTGGGCCTGAGCTACCCAGGAGGCCACCGAGGCTGGACAAGAGTGAGCGGGCCAGGACAGGCTTGGGCTTTGTATTATTCTGGGGTTTGACCCACTTCTTCCCCTTCTGTGTCCACAAATACATCTGTTTTTCTTTTCCATGTACCAATGCTTAATAACCTAGCAAATGAACGAAAGAAAGACAAAGGCTCCACATATAAAGCAAAACAAAAATCATGTGGAATCCAGAAACAATGTTTATTACAGTATTAAATAGCGTTCCTATTACATGATGGATTAATTGACTTTCTTTAAATTGCAGTGCTTCGAAACAGAAATAAACCTATTTATAATTCCTTATTTTGCTTTTGTGGAAAGATTTGTTTTAAGGATCATAAAGATATTGCATCTTGTCAAAACACATGCAAACATTTTTTTAACTAGTAAGCATGGGCATTAACTTCTTGTCTTCTTAATTATCTGGAGAACCCCTCAAGCTGGTCATTTAATTAGAAAGCTGAAAAGAAGAATGAAAAAAGTAATTTATAATTGTGTATAAATATATGTGGATAAACGTTAGGTACAGACACAGCCTTAATGTTTCCAAGGAGACAGTGAATGAATAAAAATACGTTTTTAAAGAACTAAAATTAATCGAGCGTTTGCTCAAAGCATTTCAGTTGTTCTTCATGACACTGATAAAATGTGAAGATACAGAAATGTTGTCTCACCTGTAAGGATAACCATGATACTTCGATCGAAAAATTGACAGCAGGAAACTGAAGAAAAACACAACCAAGCCGAGACCCACAAGGCAAATAACTGAAAAACCAAAGACAAAAGAGTTGATACTATTGATTATTCACAGCACTACACACTCATTATAAAGTACACTAGAATTACTGATCTCAGACCACAGCGAAAACTGTTAGATACTGTGATGTTAAAAGTTTGCAATGTTCATTTTCAAGTATCAGCCACATAACCCAAAAGGGATAAT
Organism: Lepisosteus oculatus; assembly: GCF_040954835.1. Taxonomy (NCBI): domain Eukaryota; kingdom Metazoa; phylum Chordata; class Actinopteri; order Semionotiformes; family Lepisosteidae; genus Lepisosteus; species Lepisosteus oculatus. The sequence continues at coordinate 77,001,924 of NC_090696.1, forward strand.
GCTGTGGACAAAAGAAACATTTTGATCTCCATCATCCCAGTGTCAGACAGATATAAACTGTTTGCAGATGGGAAGACCATGGTGACTCTACCCATGACTGGTTGGTCTGCCAAGATCTCCCCAAGAGCAACCGAGAACCTCACCCAGGAATCACAAGGAAACCCGATGCAACAGTGCAACAGGACCTGCATGCCTCTCTCACTGCATCTAATGACAGTTCTCATGCCTCAATCATGAGGAAAAGACACAAACACTGGTTTTCATGGAGGATAGTCAAGAAGAGACCAGTGAGCTTTCAAAAACCTTTTCTGTCTTTCTCAAGTTCACCAAGTAGCACGTGGATGATCCACTAGACTACTGGAAGAATGTACTCTTTACAGACGAATCAAAAGTTGAACTTCTTGGTGACGCTGAGAAATGTTTTGTGTGACAAAAACCAAACACTGACTTCCAGAAGAACCTCATCTTATCCATCAAGCTTGGAGGTGGATTGGAAAGCCTGGAACATCGGATTGGGGCTGCTTTGCTGCCTGAAGACCCGAATGGCTTGTCATCATTGACAGAACAATCAATTAGGCTGAAGCTCAGCTATAAGTGGGTCATGCAGGAAGACAATGATCCCAAACATACCAGCAGATCTACAACAGAACAGCTGAAGGATAAATTTTACATTTTCAATTGGCCAAATCAAAGTCAGGACTGACTTATCATTGAAGGACCCTAAAGAGAGCTCTTCAAACAAGGAAAACCTCAAACATCACTGATCTGAAGCTCTGCAAGGAAAAATGGGCAAACATTTCTGAAAGCTAATGCAAGCTCAGGGAGCACCACTGATTACTGAATCTAAGTGTTTACATACTTATTTACATTAACATAATTTTTGTTGGACCGTTTTGAAAAATAATTCAACAATATCTTACGTGTTGTGTGTTTAAGGTGTTATTTGTTCCTCTTTGATTAAGACTTTTGTTAAGATATACTTTAAAGGTACCAGAACAAGGACCAATCTAAGAAATTTACAAATATTTTCTTGGCACTGTAATGGTTTGAAATTAAACAAAATGGGACATCACAATGTTTATATACTGTATGCTGATACAAATATCAGATTATAGAAAGGTATATTTATTCACTGAAAACCTCTAGTGGCATGCACCTGGCAAATGAATAAAGTACAAAAAAAGCAAAACCCTCATTAGTAATGTTCAGGCAACACTATACCATAATTTGCAGGGACATTCAATTTTGAGTTTTCATAATGAATGCAGATTTTCCATTCACAAACCTTTCTTTGTGTTACTTGTGTATGTCTGTACAGTATACAGTATATAACTTTTCAAATGTTTTCCACGAAATTCCTTCTTAAAATAAATACCCCTTTTTTGTCTCTTCTCTTTTCCTTGAAAGCAATTTGCCCAGCTTTGGAATTTGTGGTCCACTCTTTCTCCCACACTTTTTTAAGAGATTAAGTTTTGTACGTTTCACTGTGAGACAATGGGATAAACTGGCATTCAAAGCCTGAACCATTTCACACAGCTTTCTTCTATACTGATCATGACATTATTGTGCCTTATAAATTGGCTATAAATTATTTCATACTGTACATGATTGTCACGTGGAAGCCTACAGGCAGACTCCTAACAAGTTTGAGCCGTTTTTTGCTATGCCACACTGCTTACAGAGGCAAACGGCAATATTCATTTTCTTTCATTTGTGATTGTGCGTGGGTGGGTGGATGCAACACAAACATTCAATATTGATAGAAGAAAACCACAGAACAGTATGTGAAGAAAGAAAAGGATATTGCTCTTGAGGAAAAACGTCCTCACAATCATGTGTACTAAAATGTCCCAAATATTCAGTCAGCTATAAAATTAAAGTGAAGAAATTAACCTTTATACGTGACGTTTTTTTAGAATTATATACTGCATGCAGTAGGTGAAAAGGACAAAAGCTTATACACCATGTTCTGTGATGGTTTTGCCCACAACAGTACCGTCTTCATGGCTTAACAATCAAAATATATTAGATCTGCGCATCAACCATCATACACCAGGAAGCACACAACTTGGTTTAAGTTCAACAACAAGCTTTGCCTGCAAAATAACAAGTTAAGGTTCATGCGACACTTAAAAGCAGAAGGAAGAAACACAACGTTTCGGTCATTGAGGTTTCTTCTTCGGGTGTTTCTTAGTCCTGGTACAGGTGGTCTTCAAAATGATACTTCTGCGACTCCATTAAGTAGTACACTTGTAGGAGGTGTAAATATTAAAAAACCCGATATTAAGAATCAGGGTTCAAAAGTGAGACGGGTGTGTTTTCACCACACAGGCACTTCATATACAAACCTTTCATTTATGTATGTCTGCTGTGCCGTGGTCTGCTAACAATTTCCCTCTCTACCGATGTCGGTGTTTCAAAGCTCTTCAGATGGGTAATGGCAAAAACAAGCTCTCATTCACAGAACAAGCAGAGCTCATTACTTTTTATTTAATATAAAAAGTTTTTATATTTTTTATATTTATATTTTTTATATATTTTATTTCATATTTTAGCATTTAAAATTCTTACAAGAATGAAGTATTCCATGCACAGTAGTACCTTGCAATGCAATGTTCTTTTTATTGCTGTGCATTGAAACCACATGTACAGACGTAACTACTAGTACACTCCATCTTGTACTAAGCAATTGTGTAATGCATTGACTGCCAAAAATATTGTTAAACTATAATTATTTGATAAATATATCTCTTCTAAGTTGATTAAACATTCATTCATCCTAGCAAGAGGCAATTACGGGTGTGAATACCTAATTTCCGCTGCTTCACAGTCGTCTATAGAAACACAGAATTAAGTATTCACAACAGTGCGTCTTAAAATAGTTAATTCACTCAAAATCAGAACTAGTACTTGCCAGGATGAATGAGTGTTCAATAAACGCAGAAGTTCTATCTTGTAATAGATGCATTTTTAACTGTATCCTACCACTCAAATCACTTTTAAGTGTGTGAACCATTGCCAGGGCATTCAAGGCAGTGGCAGGAGGCCTGTGGAAAACGCCGCAGTGTTCCTCATTGCCCATGCAGGCCTGGCCAAATAACTACGCCATCGAAAGATAAACAAATTTACCAATCCCATTCTCCTTGCAGGCAAGATTCAACACCATAATTACAGTTTGGAGGGCCATTGAGAAAACTGTACTTCGCCGAGTTTAATAACCATTTGTTTGCTGCTGGCTTCTCCTTCAAACACCCGCTTGGGTGCTAACCGACATAACCGTTATTGCTCACAACAAACATTTTAATTGCAAATGACTTGGAAAAAAAAGTGACATACTTCTGCGTTTGCCAACATCCCCTTTCGAAGTGGCAGCCTCATTCAGAAGAACCATCCCCATGGTGATTGCAGCATCTGTAGCTGTTGTCAAGGAAACAACGGTGCCGTCTAACGGGATCTTCAAAAACAGATTTCCTGTTTCAGTGAACTTGTGCTTCACATGTGCTGTGCTTTTCAAATGTACTGTACATGTACACAAACGTCTTAAGACACCCGAGTCTGTGATCAGTTTCAGTGTGGTACTCTGTATTAAAAGACAATGAAACAGGTTTAATACTGGATTTCAAGTGTTTCAAACTTTCAGGTGTTTTTGCGTTTCAATGTTTCACGTTGCTAGGAAACCACATTTTTGTTGACACCCACTCAGAAATCAATGCCAAGGAAAGACGGTCCCAAGAAAGCAAAATAATTCAACAATATGGTGAACTGACTCAAGTACTTTCAGCATGTTCAAGAACACCAATGGCAAAAATAGTTCCTCTAAAAACTGAAAAATAAGCCCACAAATAAGCTCATACAAATGAAGATATTTAGCAGTTAAAATGTTCACAGAGCACATTTTCACAGTCCTTTTCATGTTGTCCTGGCCAAAAACTGTGAAAGTGATTTACTGTATATTCAGCTCCCAGGGAAATACTTTCAATAACATTTTATTCACAGTTATTAACAACTGAGTAATGACTCGGGGTCTTGTTCACGCGTGATGGGACAGGAGGGGACTGTGGGATTGACCTGCGGATCGCTGTAGCGACTGCAGTAAGGTGGACTCTGAACCGAACCGCGCTGCTGGAGCGGGGAGCCGCGTTTTCAGGCAAAGCCCTGGGTTGTCGGGTTGATCTGCGTCCCCATCCTCACCTGTGGGCACGCAGGGTCCGGGCAGTGACTGACAGGATGAGATCGCCGGACTGCGAGGAACTCGTAGTCGAGTTGCTGCTGGGCCGGATCGAGCAGAAGCCAGCTGAGGTGCGGATGGGGAGGCGGTTGCCGCCAGGCACCTCCCACTGGGAAGAGACCCCAGGGCAGACCCAGGACATACTGCAGGGACGATACTGTATCTCTCGGCTGGCCTGGGAGCTCCCAGGAGGAGCTGGAGACTGTTGCTGGGGTAACAGAAGCCTGATCTACTGCTCAGCCTGTTTCCACCGCGACCCTCACCAGGAGTAAGCTGTCAGATGATGATGATGAGGAGTTTTTCACATTCTTGTTCAGCTATAGCCAAATATCAACCTCTTAAATTTTTATTTAATTCATATCTGTCCTAATTTCAGTCCCACACAACTTTAATTATATTAAAAACCTGAGGTGCAGCTTTTTTTTAAAGACTACCGATTCACAGGTAAAATATACAACTATAATCAGCTCAGTAGCTAAAAGTGTTCTAATATTTCATGATAAATAATCTGTCTAGTTATTCTGCTAATGACAGATTACAAATCACCTCATTGTTGGTTATATGTCAAGATAAAAAATCAGTCATGAAAGTGACCATTAAATATTTAAAAATTAAATTAATGGCACCTGATCTAAACTGACTATTGGGATAAAAAAATAAACCATAAAAAGTTATCCAGTTAACCAATATGAATCTGCTTTATCATAAATCCTTTATTAGTGGGATCTGAGGTTTGTTGCCAGTTTCCAGAACATTTGAGCTAAGGGGAGGGCACACCAACCACCTAAAATGATTATTGCCTGATGATCAACTCTTGCCTGCTTCACTAAAAGCACCAGGGCCACCCTGCTGGATCCTGGAGAGCCAGTGTGTCTGCAGGCTTTCAACAGGCTGATGAGGCTTGGTAGATGGCCGGGTTGAAATGAAAATCTGCAGACTCCAACCAGGACCAACCAGTTATCTCTATATGTCTATATAGAAACGTGAGTGATTGAAAGAGTTTCTACTGAAAGACGTCTAAGCACAGTGAAGTCACCAAGGGATCAAGTCTGCAGTGCTATGAAGCAGAGATAGTAGTGTTACTTTTCTGTCTTGTTTCGTAATCTGATCCCGTAATTGTCCCAGAGCTCCAAAATAAGGGATGCCATTTCGCAGAGTTCCTCTGGGACACACGGTGAGCAGCTCAGTGAGTGACGTGTTGAGGAGCTGAGGGTTTTTACAATCTTAATGTCCCAAGGGTTTTTTTTTGTATGAATTCTTCTGTTCCTAATTCAGGTAGACAGCACACCACATATTAATTATCCCCTGTGTTTTTCAACTGGTTAGTGTCTTGTAACATTAAATCAAACAGTCACACTGCATCTTCTTGTAAAGATTAAAGAAAACACATCACGATCACGAAGAAATGAAGACCCACTTTACTGAAGACAAATCAGGGACGGCAGGAACATTGAAAGAAAGGAGCTTCTCGTGGGTGTGGCTCATGTTATTTCCTTAATTAATACATCCTGCACGGTGAGGATCCGGATGACAGAGACGTTCCGCAAAGGGCAACAGTGGACAGAAGTTTAGAATTGAGGATTGGGATATTTACACACTGATCTGAAGAGCAAGACAGGCAAGCAACTTCAGATAAACAGGCTGCCAATTTCTACCCCGGCTGTGTGCTGCCAGTTTCATGCTGAGGACTCCACAGAGCAGGATACCAAGGCTGCGTGGGCCACAACAGGCCATCGTCACACCTGGCAGCGCACGCCTGTGAGTTCGGTGGTACACAGAGCACAGACTGTGGACTAGCGAGCAGCGGAGAGATGCCATCTGGCCAGATGAATCGTCCTGCACCGTGTTCTCCACAGACGGATGGGTGCAAGGGTGGCACCAGCCTGAAGACCTCCGTGGCCCCGAGCGCCCGGGTCCTGCAGCGAGCGGCTGTGGTGGTTCTGTAGAGTCGTGGCACTTCCCTGGCGCGGACTGGGCGCGCTCGCTTCCCTTCGGAGACCAGGGTCAATGCTGCCCGCAATCTGCGGTTTCCGAGCGATCATCTTCGATCCACAGTTCTCCAATTCCGGAATCAGTCGTTTCTCCCCCGCTGGGAGGGGTGTGTTCTAGAAGGACTGTGCCCCCCCCCCCTTCCACGGGGCATGTGTTGTGGGGGATGAGCGTGACGTTGATGTTATCTGTATGTCACGGCCATCTCGGTCACCGATTTTCCACCTCCATCATCCGGGGGCGAACTGACCGGTTTCTCAACGTCTTACTCTTCCTGTGGAAGAACTGTGTCACATTCCAGAGCCTGGCCACGGCGCATACAGGCTCCACGTGGTGGCTCAACTCCTTTAGTGACTTTACATCGGTGTTTCCATTTTTCTGTTAACTGCCTCTGCCTTCTTTGAATATTTGGTTTATTTGATCACTTTTAATAAAGTGCAAGACTTAATTGTACTGAATATTGGGCTTTATTATTATTTAATAAAGCAATACCCGATACTGCCGCCATAGGTGGCTGCATGTATGTCAGCGGCTTGTGTCTAAAATACTTGCTGTCACTGTAAGACTATTTTTTCCTCTCTAGCATATCTCTGTGCAACTTAACAAGTGACATATGCCTTCAGGCAGCTTTGGCAGTGAGGATAACTACTTTGCTAATTAACTCATATTCACTTAACCCGCTTTATTGATCGGAGTTCATTGATAGCCAAAGTGTTAATTGACTTTTTGAGTAAAACTGTAGCAAGAAGCAAGAAGTGTATGGGGGGTATTATTACGTAGCGAATACCCTTTTCTATTCAAAATAACACAAAAAAATGTTGAAACTAGCACGGCTTAGATTATGAATTTAAAAACGTATTTAAAATAAAAATGTTTAAGAGGTAAGATAAGATTGCATCCAACACATTTCTCTAACAAATGCACTTTTTGCAATGTTTTTGTTGGAGCTCAGGAACTGCTTTTAAGGTAAGGTGTGTACACTGATAAATTACTACTGCTGTTCTGAAGATGAGAAATGCTAAAATTCACAATGTTTCCAAGTTTTTTCTCTTTCAGAATCCATTGCCTCACAAATTCCCTTTATTTTTGTTACCCTTCTCTCTCTCTGAGTGCCTGTCTCTTTAATTACATGTATTGTTGTAGAGTAATCACAGTTGTAATAGATAAGATGCAGCTAATTAAGTTGTTAGTAATCTATATTTTGCATATATTATAACTTAATCTCCTGACAAAATAATTCCTTGGGACATTAAGAATAATTAATGTATCTTAACTCTGTGAAGCTGAATGTTCAATGTAACAACACATATATTCTATTGCTAAATCTTATAATCCCCATGACACAAAATATAATTTAAATACTATTTAAAAGGAGCACACCCATAAGCATTATTCTTGCTAGATAAACTACACTTCAGTCTAGCAACCCATCGCATACACTGAGCATGTGTTTTTGTCTACATACACGAGATAAACTCCTGCCTCTCTCACCACTGTAAAGGGACTACAAAGCACCACTTGCAAATGACACATACTGTATAAGGGCTGGTCTACCAGATAATAATATTTTCATGGTTCAAAGTTGCACGAATTGATGGAAAATCATGGGTTTTGTGCTGAGCATAGGTACACCTGGCACAAACGTCTTAAGCATTGAGGCATTTTCTAGCACTAAAGGACATAAAAGGCAAGGAATATTCTGCACAAAGCCTGTCTACCCTCACATAGTGTGAAGGCATTATGAACTGTGCCCGTGACTGACGGTACGGCACCGGGCACACTTACGATAAATCTTGTTGGAGCATCAGGGCTCTGGACTTGTAACTAGAATGTTTTGGGTTCAGATCCCAGGCGAGACACGGCACTGTTGTTACTTCACCTGAATCCATTCAGGCAAAAAAACCCAGACAAATGTATAATTGGGTGCGAATAAGCACAGTAAGTCGCTTTGGAGAAACCTGACTTTGCAGATGGGCTGGATTTGAGACGCAGCTGGAAAATGAAAGTGAGTAGAGGCCGGAAACCACCTGCTGTGGGTAGACGTGTCTACATTGATTGACCGCGTCTACACATTGACCGCGGGACCCCAAGAATTCAGATACAGCGTTAATCGGGATAGCATCACTGAAACAAGACGGACGGCACGATGCTGCTCTCATACTCCTCCTCCGTGCTTGAGCGAAGTGCCCAGCGACCAGCAGTCAGCAGAGCGTAAAGCTCCGTGCACAAAGGCAGCAGGTGCCTCATTCCTGCCCGGCGGACCTGCTGCCCCGTGGAGCCCCTCTGCGTTGGTCTCCCCACAGTCCTCGCTGTCTGAGCGGACGAGCTCCAGCAGAAACAGGCGCCAATAAAGTTAATGACAGCAAGGATACTGAAGGGAGCTTTTTCAACGAAATGTTTGACGTGAGCAACGCAAGCAGCCGAGCTCGCCTTCCCCTCCGGTGCTCGGACTTATAATACTCTCTGATGGTGCTTGCCAGAAAGATGTAAATACCATAGCAAGCCTTCCTCTCTTCTCCCACACCCCTTCTCCACCTGTGCAGCTGCCCACGGTTAATATGCCTCAGCTGGGGTCCTGACTTCCTCGTCCTCTGGCCAGGAGGCTGAATCTCAGCCAGTGGGTCAACCCAAAGATTCTTAAACCTGACGTCTCCATAAGCGTCCTTAATGCATTTTCCTGTTGGGTATTGTTGGTCCTCAAGAAACAGCATTACGCTTTTCATTAAAGTGTACTGTATTTCACACAGAATTAAAATTGATTGAGGAGGTCATGACAAGTTTGTGGTGTACCGGTGTGGGTCAGAGATATTTCCATGTGTTTGGATGGATTTTTACACACCTTCATACTGAACACTGAACAAAAAAAGCCACATGCAGCAGACCTGGAGAATTTTAGTAATTTGACTTTATATGCTTTCTTATCAACAGTATATTTTCCACTCAAGTAAAAAGTTTTCTATGGGGCAACAGGTCACACATCAAATGTAAACAGGTGAAAACAGTGTAACTGATAGTTATTATTGCTGATATTATTATTATTATTATTATTGTTGTAAACCCAGCCAATTCATACTGCAGATCTGAAGTAGGCTCTTAAATATGATTTCATTCCAAAGCTTGACACAAAACCTGAGCTAAGATACCTTCTTTTCATTAATGTGGAATTTCCTAAAACTGAACTCATTCAATGCAAACAGAAAATCATTATTAACATAAATTACCTTTTAAACCCTTAGGCATTTTACATCCTTTAGGATCTCATCCATGACAAAACTGTTTATTCCGCGTGTTTGTGTTTGCAGTTTAATGCTGTTTTTATTACTTCTAGGTATCTCCGGAACAGAACACTCCTGAAATCAGTCACAAAATGAATAGAACTTCACTTCTAAATATGCTATGTATTATTCCACAAACACTTTAATAAAACTGAGTTGAGAGATGCATCATTGCTCTCCAAAACTTTAAATCTCAGATTTTTCTCAGAGCACTTTTCTACTTAATAAACTTTAATACATACACATCAACATCAACAGGTAGATGCAAAACTAACCTGAGATCTACAATTATCTGCTAAAATAAGTGTTTGTTCTTAAATATAAGGAACAGATTATCTCAAGTCACCAATGAATAATGTTTAATTTGCCTAAACTATATATTATATATTATAGTTTAGGTAAAAGTGTCTAAGTGGTTTGTCAATGTTGTCGAGTTATTATTACAGTATGCTACTTGTTTAAGCAATAAAGTCCTATTTTATTGCTGTGAAAGTACAGAGACTTACCTTCTTTAATTAGCTACAGTTATTTCACTGTATAGGTCTATGGCCTTGAGATGTGTTTATGAAAAGGATACTCAGCAGAAGAATGATGTGAGATTCAGCGACAAACTGTGCTTGGCTGCTTCCATGAATGTAGCTCTGTCAGAGAGAGAGAGAAATGAAATTATAGAAATTAAACACAACAACCAATTCCACATCTCCTTAAGTGTAATTTAATGTAAAGTGATTTTAGTTGAGCAGAGGAAATGACCATGCCTGTGTCTGAGAGTGTGCAAGCATGCATATTCTTTGCAGGTGATCCGATACTGTACCTCAACTGCTCTACGGCTAAATTGCCCATTTTTCAATCGGTTCTGCAAAAGCTTGCATCTGTGTACAGAGCTACACCGTGGTCAATTTTAATTATCCACATGGTAATGTATTAATCCTATTTCAGTACTGTGATTTTTTTTCAAATTAATTACCTGTCACTTTGGATAAATGTAAATGACTATAGCACTGTTTGAAAGCCATCGCTTACAGTAACAGCATAACGTCTCATCCTGGAAACAAGGATACTGAATTGCCATCAACTGGGCTGCATGTGGGCAGCACGATCGTCCAACATTCAGGACTGCTGCCTCGCAGCGCTGGGGCTCTGGGTTCAAGTCTGGACCTGGGGTGGCGTCTGCCTGGAGTGTGTATGTTTCCTCCAGGTGCTCTGGTTTCCTCCCACTGTCCAAAGACTTGCTGGTAGAGTAATTGGCTTCTTTGAAAAGTGGCAGTGGTGTGAGTGTGTGCACATCTGTGTCTATGTCTGCCCTGTGTTGGCCTGGTGTCCCATCCAGGGTGTATCCTGCCTTGCGCCTGTTGCTTGCCCGGATAGGCTCCAGCTCCCCCGTGCCCCTGTACCGGATAAAGGGGTTAGAGAATGGATGGCTGGAGAGATGGACTGAGTGTCAACTGTACCAAAGCATGCTATGTAGGCCTCGGGACAGGAGGTGCCAACACAATCCCAACATAAAAAGCAGGAGAAACAAGGCCCCAGACTCCAGGGGGAAAGTGACTTTGAGCCAGCTGCAGAAAACGGAGACTGTGAGCTGACAGAAGACAATCGCAGCTTAAATGCTGAGGGATAATGCTAACTAAAAGAAGACAGATTACAAACTGATTTGCGAAGTCCCTGTTTCAGACAATCTCACAGTCGTGAAACTCGGATGCACCTACAGAAGCTGCACGTTTGGAGTCCAGCCTCAGACACGAACACAAATGTAAGACACTTTTCAAACCAAGGAAAAAGGCTTTTCCTAATGAAAAGGTTGTAAAATGGATGATCACTCAATTTCTTGCATAACTAAAATGCACTTTTCCAATCAGCAATAACGCATAAAAACCCCATGGGGCTGTAATGAAGGAATTAAATCAGGGATCTTTTCTTGCAATTATTTTTTTTACAGGTTTCTCCCTTGTTAATTGATTTCTGGTGGTTTAAAATGTATTTAAAGGGTCAAATATTCCCAAATCCCTTTAAAGCAGTAGGGGCCTCCCTTCTCAAGCCAGCATTGCCTGGAGATAACTGGATAACTGTGGATCGTGGGCCTCATCAGGATGCTTCTCTCTCTTCGCCATTTCCCCATCTCTCATAACCAAGCCGCAGAATACTGGGTTCACGTAAAACTGAGGTTATTATCAAAGTATATTAAAAAAACAAGTTAATTGTAATTCCAAACACATTAAAGGAAAATGCTGTACAGTTCCACAATAATTGTAGCAGAGTATTCAGATTATTTGCGTTGCTAAGGTAACGACGCATACCAGACAGCTTGATTGTTACTCTAAGTAGATTACTGACATTACTTCCAATTATTTTTCATACATTGCATATTTCAGTATCTAAAAGGCATGTGCACATTATTAATTATTTTTAATTTGTTCTTGCAATGACTTTACCACTTCCTTTAGAAAACACACCACATTAACAAACCTTAAACCAACAGCTGAGGCAGAGGAGCCTAAAAATTCTCCCTGCTAATGACTGCTTAATTGCACTGCACATTTTTAACACGGCCTTGCTTCAAGAGAGATACAGTATTTCAATATTTCACCCAGAGCACAGACATATTTGGAAACATACTGAAACATTCTGACAGTATTTAATTCTAACATTTCCTAAAAGTAAAGTGGAACACACCTGCAGAATAGCTGCCACAGACTCTACCCATGGAAACTTCATGTTTGGAAATGAGCCTCAGACACAAAAGCAAATGTAAGACACCTTTAAAATCAAGGGAAAATGCTGATGTCCCCAACAAAAACACATTGTGTTCCACGCCTAACAGCGGCTTGTTGATAACATTTTAGAAATGGGCATTATTTTCACACGCATTATTCACCGTGCTCCTCCAAGCACTGTTACAATGTAGATTTGACAGGTTTTTCTCGAGTTAAACTCGGGACAAGACTGAGGATAACGGCTCACACACTCCTAAAAACAGCTTCTTGAGGCTGGCAGTACCGGAGTTCGAAACCTTGCGGTTGCTTTCAGCCCTCAGGGGTCATTCAAAGCCCCCTGCAGAAGCACCCCAAGGGTATGTTTTCTCATCAACATGCCATTTCCAGGTCACACTCCTTGCTCTGCTGATACAGAAACGGACACATGGCTTTATGTAATGAAGACCAGGCTGCTGCGCGGCCTTACTGAAGTGTCTACAGCGCCCTGGCTTCAGTGTGTCACGGGCTCTGCATCTTGTGTGTAAATTAAAACTATCCGGCATCGATATATAACCTACAGTAATCCTACAGCATGTTAACTGCACGGCTGTCTCCCTGGCTGCTGAAGTGGACGTTAATATTCGCCCGGCACGTGAGGCACTGAACAGTTATCTCAGTGGACTATCGGCTATCTCAAGGACTTGAGGCATCCAGTTCTTAACCTCAGCCCAGATATCATCGGCAGCACTTCAGAGTCATATGAAGCAGGACCTCTCCTAAATGCAACCAGCTTTGGAGTCTTCTGGGATGAAAATCTCTATATAAATGCATGGAAATGTTTTTGTTAATATTATGTTAAGTGATTTCAGTTGAAAAGCGCTGATCAAATATATTTTAGTGTGACAAAAGTATTCCTCTTGCAACTATGCTGATGTCATAATTTTGTCATCTCACCCACCTGTGTTATATATCCCGTTTTTGTTAATATTGTCTTTAAGAATTATCTTCAGCATGAAACACCTTCTGTTCCGAAGTTTTCCATGTGCAAAGCATTTCAAACCAAAACAGATGTTTTGTTACCGACTTTATTGCATATTACTTTCACTTGTATCACTGTGGAGAGAACTTCATAAAGTCATTTTTTAACAGTACAGCCGGGTTCCAATTTAAAGATAGCCTTTCATCACTTTGGCTAAGAATTGTGACAATGTCTGTGTATATTATACATGTATTTGTTAAGCACACCATCTTCCTGGCTACAATGCTGATTAAAATACCAATTACAGCATTTAATTATGAGGGATTGTCTTGTCAAACTGTTTCTTGCTGCCAGGTACCGAATATGTATGGGTGGATGCTGTGTTTTGGTACCTGTGGGGGTGTGTATCTGTTTCCACGAGTAGGCAGGCGGATTCGTGATGGCCTTGAGCAAAGGAAGAGGAAAGTTTGTTCAAATATTTTACCTCTTCAGAAAAATAAAAGTATACTGTGGAGAATGTGCTTCTCAAAATGGCAGAAAAGTAGAGGCATGCAACAGTATCTTCTGCCAACAAGTTCTATTCTGATATGTCCAATCAAACAATTCTCATTATTGAATATTCAACTTGCTATAAATATTATACTGCTCATTATATCATAACTGTTTTTCAAAAGCTTGTAAGTGCACTGTCTTCCATTTTTCAGGCTTCTGAAGTAATTTATGCAATGTTGCGTGCAAATCTCCTTCACACTCAATGAATTTATGAATAAAAATGCACAGCAAAATTATAAGGCTCTAGAAGGGCTTCCGCTGGAATGCTTTTTAGACACAATGAGGGACATTTCTCTTTGGAGGGGCCCCTAGACATTTAGCAGGTCAGGGGTATGAGGGTAGAAATCCCTCTTCTTATTTTAAACTACCATGATAGGGAAATTGAAGCAGGAAAAAAACCTGAAACACTGCCTTTAAAATATACCATATTTAAAAAAAATGATTAAATGGAATACAATTAAAGGGCTTTAAATAGAACGTAAAATTGCATATAATACCTACAGTGTTACAGTATACTGCATATTCCTTACATGTTCATTTTAAAGCTTTTTCAACAGACAGCAAGCAGCCCTGCCTGGAAACAGCAGGCAGCACCACTGGCAGTGTGGCGCGTGATCACGGTGAGGTAAAAGGGGTTTGTTCCAGAGATGTCATGAAAGGACCTACAACTATTGGCAGGTGTCTCAATCAGATCATTCAATTTCAGTGTCAAAGATCATATTTCGTGATCCAGACACATACTGACTAGTACACACACTTACCTTGAAATATCAGTATAATCTGATTCCTATTCCATTTTTTAGTCACCTTAAGCAGAAAGGAAAAATACCTCAGCTACATTCTCAGACATACTGTATATGTATAGGCCCATAAGGAGAGGCAGATACCATATATGCCCATAAGGAGAGGCAGAAATATATCTATTTTTGTCTGCAATGTAATACAATAAAGTTATTTAATAAATAACAATGGATCACAAGTCTATGGATTTTCTATACAGTATATGGATGATTTAAGTACATTTAAAACATAGCACATCAGGAGCAGGTGTATCAGTTAGTAACGTGTGGCCATTTGTTTTTTTATCACAAATACTCAACACTCAGCCTGGAAAAACAGACGATTAAAATGAAATTAAAAACATCATTGTTTAACATTATCCCATCAGAAAAATAAACGAAAATTGGTGACTTTGAACAGGCGTATCTAAAACGAGAAGGGACACCCACGACAGTTAACTGATACACACTTCTGGCAGACAGTGAGGTTATAATTAAGCAATAAGACACAACCAGATGAACAATGGTACCTGCAGAGTCTCAGAGGATTCTCAGCACATTCAATACCTGTAGTTGATATTTTTTTAGTCTGTGTTAATTTAACACAGCTGAAGCAAGCACAACAAACAATGTTGTCAAACAGCAGTTATTAGTTAATAAATCACCAAAAGCATGTTTTGCAATGTGATGGTACAGTTGGAATAATGAACTGCACACTATAGTTGAAATTGTCACGACACAAATGAAACACTGGTACTATATTAAGTTTTGCCTTGATCATTTAGGGACAAGCAATGTATTTTGATTTTAAAGAAACTGGTCTCCAAAGAGTAGAAACAACACCAAATTCAACTGTCCAATACCGCTATACCAAAAACACTACGTACATTTCTAACGCACTGAGTACATTGCACTACAACATAAGGTGTTTTGGTGGGTCATAACTGGCACACAGGCACACTGACAAAAATAGTGAAAGAGTTTTTCGTTTTCCTTGTTTGCAATCATAATAAATTAGACTTATCAGGAAGAATACTTAACCGTAGCAGGGGTCAGGTAATTGTGTCTTGTAAGCAAAATTAAAATACTCCGTTTTTAGAGCGCACAGGTTGTTTAATGTTCCTTTGTATGAGAAACTATGGCTACTGATAACTGCTCCTCGCCAGCTACTTTAAATAGCTCAACTCTATGCTAAAATATAAAAATAAAATAGCTACAGTATGTGCATTCAGCTCCAG
The DNA here is from genome assembly GCF_040954835.1 of Lepisosteus oculatus. Taxonomy (NCBI): domain Eukaryota; kingdom Metazoa; phylum Chordata; class Actinopteri; order Semionotiformes; family Lepisosteidae; genus Lepisosteus; species Lepisosteus oculatus. Next base: position 77,017,657 of record NC_090696.1, read on the forward strand.
CTCCATGAATTTATGAGAACGTTATTATTGTATTGCCCCATGCTGTCTGTATCTGCGATCTCTGAACTGATTGTTGTTCTAGAAGATTGTGACACCTACATTAAATGAAGCTTGTAGTCATTCCTTTTCCTGTTAAATTCCATATAAGTGATTTGGGACTGCAGTAATTGGGAACAATGTCTCTGTGAGTTATTTTCCAGCACTAGAGGCAATTCAATTAACTTCAAGAACAGCCCACATTAAATTTTAAACGTGGTATATCTGTTCCTGCAAACAGCCACAAGTACATCCCAAAAAGGATCTAATAGTGAATATATAAATCAAGTGTTCTTTACTTAAATATATTACAGGACATTCAGTTCTGGATTCTAACTGCACAGAATAACACATATTTACATTTATATAGCAACTACAAAAATGTGAAATTGCGTTCATCAAACCCATAATGTAATTTAAAAACTTGATAATTAAAACAACACCTTTTAAATGTTATTTTAAAAACCTCCAAAATCTCTGCTTCTGAACTGCATGGTGGTGCATTCCGCCCATAAAAAAGAAACAGGTGTTCTATAACTTTCTACATTGATTATGAACTTAGTTGCTTCTCCTCAAAGATGTTCCAAGTCTGTAAAAAATTATGAAGAAAGTTATGCTATGTGTTATGAAACTTGGCATAATTCTTCTTACTGTCACTCCGGCAAAGTTTATAAGGCCAAATTAAATGGTAAAGGCTGGGATATATATTTTTTTATTTCTTATTACCGACAGTTGTTGAGCCTAATCTATTTCTTGAGGAAAAAAAATCCAAACAAAAACCCCCCTGCAGCTTATATAAAATTTGAAGTTAATAGAAAGAGAATTTAAATAGCACAAGAGAGCTGCAGCCCTGACCTCTCAAGCCCAATAATCCAGACTTTCATTCCACAGACGTTCCAAGATTTTACGAAGCCCAAATTAAAGCATTTGACGCAATCTGCTCACGAACCACCAGGTGCAGACAGTAGCTGCGGGTGCCTGCAGGTTCCTTTTGGGTGCTCAAAGGGATTAAGAATATTAATAGGATTATTAATGTCATTACACCCTCATACTAACTCATTATGCTGAAACGTCCGTTTCAAAACAAACCTCATCTGATGTGAGTGGAAAACAGTGCTGTCTGCATCCCCGAGGTTCTGGTAATATACTGTACAGTATGTTACTGAAAGAAAATGTAGTTTTCCTTTTATTAGAAAATTACAATTAGAAAAACAAATTGCAAATGTATCTAGCAGAAGAATGCATTTTCCCCCTCAAATGGGTTTGGGAATTAAGTGATCTTTATAGGCCTTGTCATACTTGAATGGCAAACACTCCCTTCATTAAAACTCCATTTGTTAAAGATCTTACTGAGCACTGCTGCCCAAAATGTAGTTCTCATTATTGTCATTTGAAGAAAGAAAGGACAGAACATGTCCATTGAGCATTTTGTTCAATAAATGAGTGTCCTGAATATTTATTGCAAATTATAGCTCATTATTTTACAAATGATGTACATAACTGGCCCATAACAACAGTGCATTGCAATGACATTTTTAAGGCTGTACTATTAGCAGGTCTCTCACATAAGGAATAATGGCATGTGTGAAACATTTTGTATTACAGCTATTTTACATATTTGCCAAAAAAGAACATATTATTCGTCTAGAGTATATTTAATTAACAAATACCTTGAGGATACAATGAACATAATTTTTCTGCACTTTTTCTCTCATCTGCATAATGCACTCATATGCATATTCTATTACAGTACCGCAACGCATGTAGTGCTCAGAATCCTTACTGATCCTGACCACAAGACCCAAAGCCTATCAGGAGCTGGCATTTACACCAACCTGTAGTACAGGAAAGGCATATTCAAATGAGAGTGCTTCCCACATCATGAGCAAAAAGTCAACTTCCTGTCACGTTGGTGACATTGTAGCTGTTGCAGAAACGCTATTTTGTTTACAGTGACATTTGCCACACATGAAAAAACTCAACAGGGACTGAAGAATGGCACTGTAATTGTTTTTATTTTTAACCTGTGGACTCCGTTTTAACCATAATGTAATGTTGTTGAAATTCTGAAACACGAAACAGGTGGGGACACAGGTGAAAAAACTACCTGGAAGTGCATTTAGAACGGAGAACCCAAGGCATTTCTTTACCCAGAGAGTTGCGGGAGTCTGGAACGAGCTACCCAGCCATGCTGAAGAAGCCGTCACCTTTCAAGAACAGCTGGATGATGTACTCACAAAAATTAACAACTCACCACCAAAGGGGATACATGATGCTAAATGGCCCTCTCCCATTTGGAACGATTCTTTTGTCCTTACGTAAGCTAGATACATAAGGACGAGTGGTGGCTCTGTGGCTCAGGATCTGCGCCTGTGGTAGGAAGGTTCCCGGTTCAAATCCAGTGGCCAGCAGAGGAATCCTACTCCGTTGGGATCTTGAGCAAGGCTCTTAACCCCAGCTGCTCCAGGGGCGCTGTATAAATGGCTGACCCTGCGCTCTGACCTCAAGCTTCTCTCTCTGTCTGTGTCTCATGGAGAGCAAGTTAGGGTATGCAAAAAAAACTAATTCCTAATGCAAGAAATTGTATATGGCCAATAAAGTGATCTTATCTTAAAATAAGTTCCTGACAGCCACTTGACACTCCATGCAAACGCTGCAAAGGAACAGCCGATTTCAGTGTTATCGTACCAAGCACAACATTTCTTTAAGAGCTGCAACACCTGCTTTTCACCTTTAAGGCAGCAAAACGGCTACAAACAGGACAACATGCCAACAGGACAGGTAGAGCGACAGCCTCACAGCCCTTGGGTTCTGAGTTCTCTTCCAGAAAGGTGTGGGACGTGCAGGTTCACTCCAGGTGTCCAAACTGTCACTATGAGCTTGTGTATTCGTGTGTGTGTGCTCTCTGCTACGGTGTCCCATCCAGGGTGCAGTCCCGCCCTGTGCCATTGCTTCCAGAATAGGATCCAGGTTGCTGTAGCCCTTCACAGAAACAAACAGCTCTCTAATAATGGGAATAATGGGACTAAGAATTGAATCTGGGGGGTGTCCATCAGACTTTTTTTAATAGTAACATCGCAATTCTTAGCTACGCATGGCCTGCTATTCTGGCTAGAGAACTGCAGAATCCCCTTAGCAAGTCTGCAAATGCAAATAAAAACTAAATCAAACACAAAACTCAACCATCTCTATGCTAGGATTCTCACATAACTCTTAAATCATATTCTGATAAAGAAGGAAAATATATAAAGATAAAACAGAGAAAATAAAAATGAGTGGTTAGCTAGTTAACATCTTGTCTTGTAGACAAATAAACTATATATATACACTAAAAGGAATACCCTTGATGCTTTGAGTGACCACATGTTACTTTTCAGTTTGCCTATTTTCCAGTTTGTTCATTTTTTAAATTGCACTGTGCTTTCTTATACCTCAAAGCACATGGTCTGAAAAGGACTATGTATTTGACCAGTAATGGAAAGCAGTTATGTCCAAGACAACGTCACTTTATTTTACTGTTTATTTTACTGAGTGCTTAAACACCATGTGATAGTACCTGATGCATTAAAATACCAGAATTCTCCAAAGCACAGTGCAGAACACAGGCCTCTTTTAATACAGTACTATACATCCCCAAGGTTTCAGTGGACTTCTACAAATGTAAAAGGAACATAAATATTTAGCTCTAGTGTGAGATTAACTTACATTTTATTTCTCCATTTCTGCTTGTAAGCCCGTTCGTTTGTCATTAACATAACATCTTGTAAGTACACCATTAAGAACAGGCCCTAATATGTTTTAAGAGAAATGCGGACTGTACTTCAGCTTCTCCACAATACCATCTCCAATTGCCACAAATAATAGACCATGTTTTTATTAAGGTTTTCATTTATTTTATAGCACAAACGCCTCTTCTAGAGCAGGAATGGGCCATTAGAGCCCGCCTTGGGCTGCAGACGCGCCAGGAAGGATGTGTGATGGATAGCCATTGAACCGCATGAACAACAGCAAACCAAGTGCTGCTGGAACCGGAATTCAGCCAGCATGCATAAGGCATCCCAGACGATTATCCGTCTTGTCACATGGGCGAAAAGGCTAAGTGAGATTTCTTTACTCAGGGCTACACTGGACTAATGGGCAGCATCCTTAATGATCCCGCCTGTCAGTGCAGAAATACACCCAAGGTTCAGGTGGCTAGAGGTCGATGCTTCAGAATGACCCTACAGGGAAGAAATGTCATGATACCAGTGAGGTATATTGTGGTCTGTGAAACAGATCGTGATTTGGGGAACAGAGGAGGACCAGGTTGCGATTTCATGAACAGCGAGCTGTTACTATATATACAGTAGGGATACTGGGAACAGAGAATCTCCATCCGCCTATTCGCTCCAGAGAAGAAACAGGGTTGGGCAGCTTGTTGCCTACACAAACCACCCTCTGGGTAAAGACATGCCTTCCTGCCCATTGGTTTATGTTACACTGCTCGTTTGGAAGAAATCTACCGGGTTTCCAAAACTGGTGACCAAAATTATACATAATTTTCTAAACGAGGCCTTACTAGTGCATTGAACAACTTTAACACAACATCCCTTGATTTAAATTCTACACTATTAACTGTACCTGCTAGATTTTGTTTGTCTTTTTTTATTGCTTCTTCTCATTGTCTGGAAGATGTAAATGATGTGTCAACATAAACACCTAAGTGTTTTTCATAAGTAGCCTCTTCCAGCACAGCATTTTCCTTTTGTGTTTAAAGTTTTATCAGCACACCGATCAGTACACTCCCACTGGAGTTCTGTTACAACATGAATAGAAAGAAAGGACTGCATGGGGAATGTGTGTCTCTCGTACATGTTGGGAATACAGGTATGCTGTGTAGAATACAACATGGTTCACGACAAAAGAGAATAAATGTAGTGTCAAACATCATTTCATTTAAAAGTGTGCGTTGGGATTTTGCAGCACAGTGCAAAAGGGCTAATACAGTAAAAAGAGAGGAAGGAATCCCCTTTAAATAATGTCTGGAAAGCCAAATGAATCTCAAGACACTGGGTGGTCCCTTACAAGCACTACATTTGGTTGGTAGCATGTGTGAATCAGTAATACAGTCCTTCAGATGTTTTCCAGAGATCAAACCCAGTAATTGTAGTGTACTGTATGTGCTACTTTGCTATACTGCCATATTGGCATATAGCCCTGGGGTTTCTAAAACACTATTGAAATGTCAGAATGCCAAGCTTCTTCAGGGTGGACAGTTTACCTTCTCTTGGTTGACAAAAAGCTATTGTGCAGCATGTTCTAGTTTTGGGTGTGATGCCTGTTTGGAGACAGCAACTCAATGGCTCTTCTGTGACCAACATTTCCATGCTGAAGGCAAGAAACTTCACACAGGAGAAGCAAATTCATGTTAACCCTAATTAACACTGTACAGGCCTGAAAAGAGCCACTGCCTCTGTCAGGGAAATGGGACTCACTTTTTCCAGGTTCTTTAACACCAGGTTTGTTTCCTTTCAGCAATAAAGTCCCCAGCAACCACCTCAGAGAAGCTTTTCTTAATGCAGTTGTTACCATTGTTCAAAGTTATTCAAAGGACACGTAAAGTAGGTTTTGAGAGTTAGAACTACTAAAGAATTGCAACATTAGAAAACATGCTTCTACTATTGACTGTTCTTTCACAATCAGCAATTAAAATGTAATTACATATTCTTTAAATGTTTTGATATGTTTTACATATGTCACATACAGAACAGTTCATAGTGGAGATACCGGTCTATTGCCACAACCTTCAAATGGATAATGAATCTTACTTGGTCAAAGTCAAAGAAAAAAAAAACTAATAAAGTGAAATAAACCAGGGTAATTGGAATATTCTAACAAAATATAAATATCACAGTTGATATTAAATTTCATAACCTAGGGGCCTGAGGCTATATTGAAATTGTTATGTTTGTCACTTAGCATTCTGGATCCGGTCCTGTTCATTAGCTGGAGGGCTTGTGAGGATGCCTGAATCTGGAATAAGCAATATCATACTGCTTAGTACGCTTACAGGCAGGTGTGTGTGCAGAATAAACACAATCACACTTGGTGTTTAATATAAGACTCATTTGCACAGATTTTGACTCTACTTTTGGAATAAACTACCTATGTCAATAACAGGCACCGGAGGTGGATGTTATAGTGCAGGAAGAGCTGAATGAAATAACAGCACTCCCATTAAACTCTCTTTTTATTGCTATTACTTCATTTTCTTGTGTCACTGCAGCTACAGCTGATAATAAGAGTCATTTATTTCTGAACCGGAGAGATGCAAGAATGATTGCACTTTAACGGGAAATGAAAGTGTTAAGCTATGCTCCTGCGTCAGGTGCTGAAAACGTCAGAGCATAAAACTTTAAAAACCTGACACAAAGAACTCTGGAGACTACCCCTGCATTTCAATCATAAATTCGGTAACACCAAGAGGAAATGTTTTATTTGGAACGTCAAAGCCTCAGACTCAAAAAGAAAAATATTGTGGCTGACTTGGTGATTCCAAGGACTGAAGCGACCCTGGTATTCCTAGTCGGAGCCAAACAGAACAAAACCAAAAAACATTGCAATACAACTTATCGCAATACAACTAAGACCACGTGAAATAAGTTATTGAGTTTATTTTAGAAACAGCCACAGGAAATGCCAAGACGGACATATTTTATATACCCTTTCAGCTCAGTCCTTTCTCCTGAAAGGGCACAGTCTTTTTAATATCAAGCGTCTGTATACACTCTGGCATCCTGTCCCACAAAGAGGGACTCTGAATACCCAGTGTCATTTATTGCTGCCTATTCAGTTGTAATAATCTCCAAGAACACATTTATGGTGGTTAGAGCCTTTACTTTCTCTCTCCTGTCAAAGGCACCCTACAAAATTTCAGGGGGTCGAGGGCATACTGCAAGCCTGGCATGACCATCACATCAGTTTCTGGGGCCGTTGCTTTTCTTTTTCATTTCAGTAATTAGGTTTAATCCGGCAGTGTGTTCATCGCTCTGAAAACCAAAGCCCTCACCCACAGACTGCCTTCCAAAGACAACAGAGAACTGAAGGGAACCGTATCATGACTGCAGTGACATTTCTTTCTTTCACCCCGAATCAAATGGTTTTTTTTCATTACTTACTTAAGCCTTGTGTGCCACTTAAAAACGTCCTTTCATGTATCACTAACTCTGTATATCACGGGTTACGCACCAGCTATACAAATCCAAAGTATTTAACTATACAACCTAACAAGGGCCAAAAGAATGTTAGGCTATATAGTTGGAAGTCAAAAACATAAATCAAGGGACATGGGTTAAAAATGCACAATGCATTAGCAAGACCTCATTTAGAATACTGCGCACATTGTTGGTCACTGCATTGCAAAAAAAAACGTCTTGCTGCTCTGGAATCTCTCCAAAGAAGAGCACCAGGATATTAAAAGAATGTCCTACTCTTCTACTGATTAAATTAAAAGACCTGAATCATGATAGTCTTTAGCAGAGAAACTGTAACTATAGGGGGGGGGGACCTGATTTTAGTATTCAATGTCTTTCTCGGCTAAAACAAAAACATTGGCAATTTTCAGCAAACACTTGTGTTGACGAACCCGACATCAGGAACCCAATGGGATTCTTCAGAATCGATAGTGGAACATGAATCAGAGAACAAGAGGAAGCAATGTGAAACACAGTTAAACAGGAGACCGGGGGGCATTTAATTACACAGAGTAGTGGGAAACTTTAGTTTGTAAGTGCTGTTTGGCCTTCCTTGTTTTCTGCTTTATTACCCGGAGATTTTCATGAAGTTTTCCATGTTCATTGCTGTCTAATTACAGCCCCTTCCGTAGAGAGGTGCTTTTTGTCATTGTGCACTCTCAGGCACCTCTCCATCTACAGTCATCCTGTTGTAGCCTTTCCCACGGGCAAAACAGTAACTTACAAGGCCTGCAGGCAGCTATGAGACTTGTTCTTTTTCTGAATTTGGAGCATGTACTGTTCCACCTTACCCACCACTCTGGTATGAAACGTCTAATCGGATTCACTGTTAAAGTCCACTTTATCTACACCTCAAAATCACACACTGACATTGGCACTGATGGCCTGGAATGATAGCCTTTCCAGCCCTTCATTGCAGCCAAGCTACAATCCAACACTCATTCATTCCCCCAACATTTTGTTTGCATTTTTATTTTATATGTGGCATTTGCACAGTAAAAGGTTAACTGTTAAAGTGGTTTCATGTTAGAGACCTTCTGCAAACGTTTTTTGTACCTTACAACTTGCTGTAAAAAGATCGTACACAGCATGTCAAATTTGGGTTTGTGATGACATATAGATTCCGTCACTGAAGACACTTTTGCAGAGTTATTAAGATTAATGGCTGAGAATTAATATTAACATTAATTCCTATATTATGCTGAAGTACTGTAGGAGGCCCTTTGATTATGACAGGAGGGCTCTGAAGTTGTCTACACAAGGACATTTCCATATTTATCGCTAGAAAAACCATATTCATTTGTCATTATTTAAGTGGTTTCTTCACAAGCACGTCAAGAGCAGCATGTTCGATTTTAACAGCATTCTCATTAAACTGAAATGTTATTCATTCCCACATAAAAAGAGGTTTAGAACCAGGGTCCCCCAACTCCTGGCACCAGGGTCTGAAATCCTTCAGACTTTAATTTGTCAACAGCTCTTCAGTTAAAAGTTCTGTGAAAAAGAGAAAATGGGTCCTGTTAACCTTTACTGAAATGGTTCACCTCTTCTCCCAGACGAGCCAGAAAAGCTGCTGACTCGAGTGCAGACAGTGAGGAAAGAAGCTGGGGGACTCAGGCTGGGGAAGCCTGAAGCACTGACCCTCCTCTACGACCCTGTATTTTGACCATTTCGATGACAACAAAGCAGCAGAAAGAAGCCTGAAGTGAATTGGTTATAATAATAATAATAATAATAATAATAATAGCTTACACGTATATAGCGTCTTTCTGGACACTCCACACAAAGCGCTTTACAGGTCATGGAGACTCCCCTCCACCACCACTAATGTGCAGCATCCACCTGGATGATGTGGCGGCAGCCATAGTGCACCAGAATGCTCACCACACATCAGCTATCAGTGGGGAGGAGAGCAGAGTAATGTAGCCAATTCACAGAGGGGGATTGTTAGGAGGCCGTGATGGGTAAGGCCCAAAGGGAAATTTGGCCAGGATGCCGGGGTTACACCCCTACTCTTTTCGAGAAACACCCTGGGATTTTAATGACCACAGAGAGTCAGGACCTCGGTTTATGTCTCATCCGAAGGACGGCGCCTGTTTACAGTATAGTCTCCCTGTCACTATACTTGGGCATTAGGACCCACACAGACCGCAGGGTGAGCGCCCCCTGCTGGCCCCACTAATGCCTCTTCCAGTAGCAGTCTTAGTTCTTCCCAGGAGGCCTCCCCTCCAGGTACTGACCAGCCTCACACCTGCTGAGCTTCAGTAGGCTTTCAGTGGTGAGTTGCAGAGTGATATGGCTGCTGGTTACTCCTGGGGTAACACCCATGAGCAGAACTTAAACATTTAGGTGTTGTCGGCAGCATTCGTGTGCACCATCTCCTCCAACAATGTCACTGAAACTCCCACAGCCCCAGACTGCGGACCCTCACAACTTGATATTTATGAGATTAAAAGATGAAGCTGAAAATCACGCAAAGCCCCAGTAACTTTGTTCTCACAATGATCAAACATGTCAGGTGCCTGTCCCCAGTCATGGGAAAAGGTCACGTGTGGTTATTGCTGTTCGATTCTGCTAGAAGAGAACCAATAGGTGGTTTATTATTAGTCGTCTGCCGACAGCTGAAGGAAGCCTTGCTGTCGGCCATGGTGAATGAGTCACACAAGACTTCCTGACCTCTTCCGCCACGAAGCGCCCCGAAATCGAATCTCCGACCAGCAGCCGATTTGCTCATCTAACACAAGCCATGTACCAAGTTGTTTTTTGTGTGCATCTAAACTTTTCCAGCTGAAAGTCTTATATCACTGACTAAATTCTGACTAAACCAAAATAACACCAACCCTTGCTACAACAATTAGAGCCCTCCACCGCTGACAAATCTATTTTCAATAATGAAAAGATAACGGGTTTCCCCACAATTAAGTGCTCACCCTTTCTAAGCCGATGTGGCAAGATCATCCAGCTTGAAAGACAATGCTGAAGGCTGTTCTCCACTCAGCAGTCTGAGTACAAATATTTTTAGGCTGAAATATGTGATCATGAATATTTAGCAGAACAGACACAAAAAACTAATTTTCTAAATGGAACATTCCCTCCCTAAGGGTAACTGAATGTGTCAATAACTTTGAGTTACAAAATCCGTCGGCCCCGGATCAGAATGAAGAATATGACAAACTCCAAAAATATGTTCGGCATCCGGAAACTTAATTTAATTAAATCTCCTGTGAAGGGCTTACATTCCTTTAAGGGAATACTGTATATTCAAGTTAAACCAAACTGACTTTACTGCGTGAAAATGTAGCTTAATGCATAGCGTGCACAACCGTTTGCAGTTTGCACAGATCGTGTTTGCATGATCAAAAATAACCTATTGCTTACACGGTTTTGCATTTCAGTAATGTGGTATAACCCACATTAAAACCCAAAATATATGTGTATTTTTCTACAAGGTGACTAAAAGACACCCAAAAGGCAAGAGGCTCCTGCGACAATAGCCCCTACATGCACTGTTTAATGTAAGAAGCTACTGCAGACGGCGAAGAAGTGGATTTAGTGGACTGACAATACAAGGCTGCCCTTGAGGAGGATGGGAGGCAGCTCATCAGAGGGTGAGCTAGTTCAGGAGAGAATGCTCTGTTGTGCTTAGTAGCTGTGTTTTACTGCACACACCCCAGCTGTCTGCCTCCTAGGGGGGGGGCAGCGGGGTCTAGTAATGTCATTCCAGCTCCACTCCACATGGCCTCAGCAACTGCAGCAGATCTGGGGAAACGGGTCAGAGCCCAGGGCGGAGGGAGGGACTCTGGGGTGGAGCGCGATCCTCCTGAAGAAGGAGGCGGAAGGGACCATGAGCCAAGCGTGGCGCGGAGAAGGAGCGATGCCGGGGAGCGAGGTGACCATGTGCCCGCGCAGCGGCACCATGGAGGAGTCCGCCGCCTTGCAGGGAGAGGGTGGCACCAGCTGCACTGGGCACATCTAACTCGAGGACGGCTTGATCAGAGGCTCGTGACATCCGATATCATTCGCACAGTGGAAGTGCATGCTCATCTGTGCCCCAGACGCCTGTCAGGAATGGCGAGGGCACAGCAACACCCAGTAGCCCAGCTGCATTGAGTGATACATTAAATATCGTACCCGTCCAAGCCCAATGCCATCTGCCTGTTAGTATTATTGGGTAAATATGCCTGTTTGCCAAACAAGGGTAATTTAGGCATACTTTTCCAAGCCCTGAAATTCTGACACTTGTTAAGATGATGTGACAGTTCCCAGTTGGAAGTACCTGAGCATGGTACCTGCGCACGTTATCCCCCTTTGTTTAACGGTTCAGGCTGTGACAGGAGCAATGCTGTTACTTGATTACCTTTCTGACCTGAATTTATTTTGACAAGTGCAAGTCTTCATATCTTCTGCTTGGCCATTTCTATTTGGCCGGTCTTCACTCTTCCTATCTTCTCTGTAGCAGGAAACGACCAAGGTTGCTATTCCATGAGAATTTTCCCTTGTCTCGATCCATGTCCATTAAGGAGTCCGGCGACTCCTAGACCACCCGCCCTGAAACCCTGATGAACCTTGAGCCTTCCACCGATAGTCCCGTGTGAGACCGAGCTCTACTCTGAAACACCAAACAAATGTCTCCCAGGTCTGAGCAGACAATCAACAGAAGTCTCCCAACGAGACTGCCTCTTGCTCAGACACCGATCTGTCTTTCCCCTAAAACAGGCTGTACTGCAGAATCCTCCTCTGGGGCTACTGCTGCAACTGGCCCCATTCTGGGGTGGATCTTTCACTGTCCTCTGGGAGTCTCCCCGTGCTGAATCGTCAGAAAAAGCAACTATGGACAGAAAACGGAAGCTAAATGTAACCAAATGAGCTGGATGGACTGAAGGACCTCCTCATATTCGAAAACTTTCCTATGTTCCTAGCTATGCCACCCCTGTGGATATTACATTTTCCCAGATTGTGTTTGAAGCAGTTAGAACATACGTATTTGTTTTGTCACATACAGAAACATGCACGGTACATGAAAAAATATGCATTCGTTTTAAAATACAAAGAATCATGTTGAACCGGCATCAAAGGAAACTGAGAAAAATCAAGGAAGGGTACGATGCATTACAGCAGAAACAAAGCACTGGGTTGGGCTGTGTGATGACACTGTCAAACTAAAGAGCAACAAAAGACTATTATATTAGTTATATGAGTGCTTGCAATTTAAATCTTCTCTCTGACTTACAATATACTGTAGGCAGACAATAAAATTCCTTCTGCATCTGCAGGAGCTCTAGAGATTATCCTTGTCTGACATAAAGAATAAGCTTGTTGATGACAAAATGCCGGGACACACAGCATTTGCATGGAAATCAATGCAGTTCACACTGAAGTTGAATGTTCTTTTATTGATAATAATTGTTGACTGCACATACAAAGTACTTTTCACCCCTAAAGATCTTAAAGGCCTTCACTCGCAGGAGGGGACTGACCTCAAGCCCAGAGTGGAGCTCAGCCAGGACACCAGGGTGGACTTCCCTGCTCTTTCAGCACGTGAGCTGTGTTATTTAACGACCAAGTTGTCAGGACCTTGGCTCAGCATCTCTCCTGGAGAACAGCACATCCTGCAGCACAGTGGTCCTGGTCACCTCACCATTAGAAGGCAGAGCCAAAACCCTGGTCTGCCAAAACCATTTAAAGCTTGCAACCACATCTTCCTTTAGAGGTCTGCTCTGCTGCACACTGTATACCCTGAACCGATTTGCTTCAAAAACAGAAAGGCAATCTCTCCTGCTAGTTCAGGTGTGCAAAACATGCATTTTTATTCAGAAAGTCCGGTAGGCTGATCCCACCCCTATCGATGTGCCATTCTTCAAAGTTCTCCAAGGGTTTACTGGCTGGGCCACATGGGGAGCTGCCTCTTGCAACGTACAGATCAGCTGCAGTGTCTTACTGCGAACGTCGAGCTAAGCAAGCAGCGCATAATAAATCACGGCTCTTCTCTGCACGGAAACGTTATGATGTAACACTTCACAGCAGGCTTTTCCTTCAAAGAATCATTCCACAAGTTTTGAGCACATGCAAAAAAAAAATGAAAAAAATGTATAAATTTAAAAAGGCAATGTTCTGCAAGGACTTATTCCAAACATAGTGTAGCACATAACGCAATGTAACAGAATTTCTGAACCCAGCAGAATAAATTGGTTTGTTAATAGCTGTGTTTTTGTTCTTGTTTGTTTTTGTTTAAATCATGCCTGAGAAAGATGATGCTGGTGATAAGTTTACTTGTAATACAGGATATGTATGGAGCTTCCAGTAAACAAATGTTTTGCAATCCCAATTTCTCATGTCAGAAATACTTTCTTAGACCCTAATGTATTGTCAAACTCTATAGCCATATAATAACACTCCTGAATTAGTTCCATTCTAGTTCTAGTTCAGTGTTTGCTGATGAATGTATATTTCACTTTTTATATTATTAGAAAGCACAGTACCTTGACCTAGAATTAATGACATGCTATATTTCCATACCTAACTTGGTTAAACAAATCCCCATTTTTAAATACTTAAACTAGGCCAAAGCACAGTATGTTGTATTACTACACACTCCAGTAGTAGATTGTGTATTAATATATTACAGTCAAAGGTGAAGGCACCACTAGGAGTGTCACTTCAGACAGCTTCAGTGTGTGATTTTTAATGTCAACACTTAACAATACAACAAAGTGTGATGTTGTACTGGGCACTGAAGCACAAATGTCACAGGATATCGCGGAACACCTTCACCGATGTCAGCTGTCTCAGAATCAGATATCTGGTGACAAGACAAAAGACAATGGGACAGCAGATTGCGTTACACAAGAGAACAGGCTTACTGCTATCAACTGTGGTGCAAATGTCTCGAAGTCATGTTTCAAAGCGCATTGTTACATACTTATCCAACAACGTGGATCAAAAGCTGACATTTAACATGAGCTGTGTGAATTTTAAACCAGCTGAGGGCCCCAGGTCTTAATGGACCAGAGTACATCTGTAGACTTGCACCAGGAAAAAAGGCCATACTGGAAACATGAAAGTATGTACGATACATGCAGTATAAAGACATACGAATGGTTACAAACATGAGGCAGCATTCAGCTCCTCTGGCCCATTAAGTAATTAGTGGCTAATTGATCCCAGGATCTCATTAATCCATTTTCTGTAAGAAGCCAGGGCATCGACTCCAAAAACATAGCTGAGTAGCATGTTACACACTCTCACATCCCTTTGGCTAAAGAAACGAAAGTATTGAGAAAAATATAGTTTGTCACATTGTGAATCAGTGAATGCCAAAAAAACAAAGCAGTGTCACACAGATGAAAACAAAGCGTTTAAAAACCATCACCAAAAACCAATCACTAAAAAAACTGTTCCTGTTTTATTGAGAAAGAAATGTTGAAATGTTTTTTTTCTTTGTTTTCCCACTGAAAAAAATAAGTTTCATTTTTCTTCTCGGGGGACTGAAATAAAACAGAATAAGTTCAAATGCAATACCAATCTATCTCTATAATATAATTTTATAAGAGGCAAAAAGGCCAGCGTTCCTTAATTAGAAATGTGCTGAAATACCAAAGTCTTGATTGAGCCGTGTTATCTGCTCTGATATGGAAAATAAGACCTCGCTAAGGTACTGTTCTTCATTAAAGATTTAAGTTTCAGCTGTCGCATTTGCATGGTTGATAAGGGGTAGAAAGTTGAAGAGAAAGAGTTTTGAAGGTCAATGTTTGCAATTGTCAAAAATGGTATAGGAGGGCTTTACAATGCACCTTCACGCAGGTCTCAGATTAAAACCTGCCACCAGCAATCCCCACTGAAGGCCAAGCATGATAATCCTGTTCACCGTCACTGTCTTTTCCAAGTTCCCTTTCTGCAGTTTCTAAAACACAGCCTAATGTGGAAATTCTTCTAAATAATCAAAATGCACAGAAAGAAAAACTGAGGGACAAAAGAGTACGCCTATTATGTCATTGGGGAAAATGAAAGCAAGTTTATCGTTGTATTTCTGCAGAATGCAATTGTTGTCCTGACTCCTCGCGTTCCATCTTATCAAATTATCACGCAAGGTGTTCTACCTCCAGCTGCTTTAATTATAAAAACATTGCTAAGTTATTCAAATGAACAAGGGAGAAAAATGCTGAAAGAGCATTTTTTTACACTGACAAGAGAAATATCAGCCCAAGCAAATGTATTTTTTAGTTTAGAAATCAAGGTTATGTTTTTCAATTTCATGGATGAATGCACAAAGATAAATAATGAAGAGGAATCCTTCCCATGTAACATGCTGTGCTTTTAGGGCGATTTTGATTTTGTTGCCATCAGTAAGAATCCATAAATAAAATAAATGTAAAAAAAAACATCTACTGTAAAACATATAGTGTGAAAACTAAATGCTGTGCCTTGCAAACAGACAGATCCTTCCTATGGTGTCAAATGTAGTGAAATTATAAAAATAAATATTAAAACTTGCCAAATGTGCCTTACTACAGACATTTACTAAGCATAACGTACTGTAGTCACAGGAAATGTCAACAAAAACTAAAGATGAAAAACTGAAATATGTTAAATGCGAGAGTATTCAGTCTGGTTAACTCAATACTTGGTGGAAGCATCTGTTTCATGTCAACAACAACAGCTGCAAGACTGGCTGGGGAAGCCTCCACTACCTTGGCACACTGTGAGGTGGTACAGTTTTTGTCCGTTCTTCTTGATTTGCAGATTTGCTCAAACTCTGTACAGTTGTCTTTGAAAAAGATTCACAAAAGGGCCAATCAAGGACTTTCCCATTTTTATTCTCAAACCACGCCAGTGTAGCTTTGGGTCGGTGTCCTGCTGAAAAGTCCCCCGTTTTCTCGTTGACAGACTGAAACCTTCGAGTTTGGACCTGTACTTTGCTCTGCCCATTTCCCCTTCAGTTCCAGTCCCTGCTCAGAAGAACTGTCTCCATGGCATGATGCTGCCACCACTATGCTTGCTTGTAGGGATGGTTGATGCTGCCACCACTATGCTTGCTTTTAGGGATAGTTGATGCTGCCACCACTATGCTTGCTTGTAGGGATGGTTTTAACTGTGTTGGGTCTGTGACAAATTTAAAGCTTGACATTTAGTTCCTATAGTTCCAGTTGGGACCCAGGTGACTTTGGCATGCCACATTTTCACAGGATCACTCAGGTGCTTCTCTGCAAACTCTACTCAGGTTTTAAGATGTCTTTATATAGTATTTGTAGCAATGTCTTCCTTCCACAAGCTAGCTCTGTGCTGTGAATATTGTTGGCTGATGCACATTTTATCCCGTCTCGGCCATGGACCTCTGGATCTCCAATGTCTAGGTGTACAATTATCCATGTCTTGATAATGGAGTAGACTATGCTCACAGGGACATTCAGAGACTTCAAATGCTAATCAGTGCTTTTCAATTACTTTTATCTCTGACTTGTTTTGAATGTTCCTTAGTCTTCATTGCTAAGTGCTTGGAATTCACTACCCGATGAAAAACACTTGCAGAGACGGGTGTTTTTAGTCTGAAATCATGAGAACCTCTACTATTGCACATAGAACCAATTAAACTCACTGTGTAGCTACAGGAATTGTGTTACGTCATTTTGTGTACTAAAAACCATGGGTCAGTTCTAGGTGAGCTGCAGAGGACAGGGGGCAGACACAGGAAGGACTGTGAGGACAGAGGTGGACATTCGAGCCTAGCAAGGACAAGGGGCTGGGCCAGGAGCTGAGAGGAAATGAGGATCTTTAAGAGGTTCGGAAAGTGAGGTGCAGGAAGAGGGAAAGGAAGCCAAAGGCACCACGAGGTGTTCAGCTGCAGAGGAGGCAAAGGGAAAACAGGGGAAACCAACAGAGAGATGAAGAAAGAACAGGTCCGGATTCGAGACCTGCGCCCATTCGGCAATAGACCGGTGACGGGTGTTACTACTGTATGTCTCTGTAGAATTCTTACTGTGCATCAGCAACAGTGAACAGTGATCATGACAAAGTAAACTCCCGTACAAGTTACCAAAAAAAGATTTCCAAAGGTGTGTTAAAATGACAGGTATTCATAGCTCATAATATCATTTTGTTTTCATTACAGTTTACCTGAAAATTTACTGCAGTAAAATATTTCATCAAGGAGACGCTGTCACAGTTACAATTAGCAGGTTTGCTAGTATTTTTTTTAGGGGGGGAGGGAATCTTTAGAGCGTAACGGCTCACGTCTTGGATGTCCCTCTGATTTTTATCTTATACTCATAATTGAAAATAGCTTTTCTTCCAGCACACAATGCTAGGGCACTATATAATTAGTGTGAGAGAACAGCAGAGAGGACTAATATTATATTAGGCACACTCTAGTTCAAATGCACAGCTTGCCAAAGATGAAATCCAGATTATTTGAAGACCTTGTTAACATAAGTGACTTTTTCTCCACCACTTATTACTTGAGCACACAACACAGCCAGCACTGCTGCTGGTAGAGTTTGGCAAGATACTGTATCTTAAGGCACAATGAAGATGTAAAGAAGATGCCTGGGTCTTTGTTTATGGAATTATTTCCCGACATAAATTATCATAAAACCATAATGCATGATAGTTTAGACAAAATAGGCTTTTAGGAAGGTCCCACTTCCCTGCACCCCTACTGTTTTGTATAACTCTGTTAAGGCACTTTTCAGCGATGCTTTGAAAGATTCAAGGCAAGTAAGGTGAATGTGTGCATTTCACCACATTTTGAGACACTGGCTCACAGAAACATTTGTCCTGCTGAGTTAAAGCCTTAAGACGTACCTCTCAGCATCTGCAGCATCTCAGGAAACGAGATAAATAATGAAAAACAAGTGAAGGAGTACATCAGTCTGAAGTACAATGTAACCAACTCGACAGCCATAGAGAGATAGGGAAATGCTGAATGCAGGATGTATTAAAAGTCTGACATGTTTTAGAGCTCATGTAACAACTCTGGGAGTAAATGAAGAAATAAGCCATTGCTGGGTAGCTGTGTGATGTAGTGATTAAGGTCCCTGCAGTTATAACTAGAAGGCTGTGGGTTCCAGCAAAGGCACTTAGCTTAAACTGCTTTAGAAACAATGCCCAGTGGTAGACAGGGGTATGCATTTAAGAAGCTACTTTGGGCCTTCATACTTTTAGTGTTACACTCACACTGAAAGTGCAACTTAATTTACATATTTAACCAAAACAATACAGTCTTGTATAACAATTCTGTGTTAATTAATTATTGACCTAGACCACTGTATCCTTAACTCTTTTCTAAGGCACACAAGGACTTTAACAAAATGCTAT
This sequence comes from Lepisosteus oculatus, assembly GCF_040954835.1. NCBI lineage: Eukaryota > Metazoa > Chordata > Actinopteri > Semionotiformes > Lepisosteidae > Lepisosteus > Lepisosteus oculatus. Next base: position 77,036,235 of record NC_090696.1, read on the forward strand.
AGAAGAGGACCATTTCCAGACAGCTGCCACATTATATAATAACTTGACATCTTTGCCCCACTCGCTTGCCTTACGCAATGCAAACGATTTAGGGCACATAACAATTTTAGCACAGCCTACGCCACTTCACGCAAGACAGACATTGCCATCGATCTTGGATTCAAGAAACTGTTCAGCTTGAAGACTGACTTCTGAGCTTGACTAATTCAGGAGCACTTTCATTCCCTGCAGGGCGCGGACCGAGGGACAGTGTGGTTGGCGTTGAGCGGGGGTGTTTAACTACTACTACTTGGTTTCATAAATTCTGTTTAAAATAGATTCTGGGCGTCCTTCTCCTTCCCATCCTTTTAGATGACCGCTCAGTCTCCGTTCCAGACAGAGGGGATTTTGGACGATAACGCTATCGCCTGCTGAACAAGTCTTGGGGAAGGCCGGCTGCTCTATGATGCACAAGGCTGGGAAGAGCATACGAGCAGCAGAATCCTAGAGCTCAGCCACAGAGCAGCCACCAGCAGGCTGGGAAGCTGGCCCTGAATGGCACAGATGTTCCTGCAGGAGTACTCTATCCTCGGGGCTTTTCTTGTGCCAGGCATGGGAGCTGATTGGTTGGCTTCTCACAAGACTGCCTAGCAAGTGGCATTCAGAAGAGGATGTTGGCCTAGACACACGACCCCCCCCGACAGGCAATGTGAAACATGTGGAAGTGCATTTAAAGCTGAGAGCAAAGGCTCTTGTTTACCCAAAGGGTTGTAGGAGTGTGGAACAAGCTATCACGCCATGATGTTGAAGCAGATATCCTGGTGTCTTTCAAGAAACCGCTGTATAAGATCTTGTGATCAATTAACTACTAACTACCAAAAGGGTAAGACAGGTCAAATGGCCTCCTCTCGTTTTCAACAGTTCTCATGAAAGAAAGTTAACAGCTTTGACACTCTGTGCTACAAGACTGAAACGAGGCTTTCAAGAAACTTGAAAGGAAGAGAACAGAAAGGAAATAAAAGACAGAACAGAAACGAAACCACCACACACTGTACTGAGGTTATGAAATGAATGAGGCCGAGTCGAAAGAGTCATGTCAAAAGCCACAAATAGCTGTAGCCCAACGAAAACCTTCTACAAATCACACGTCTTTGACAGTTCAGAGCCTCACTATATGAAGTACAGAAAACAAAAAGATGTAGTTAGATACAGTTAGGTAAAGCGAGGTGGTAATACAATCAAATTTTGTAATGAAAGACATCCAAAATGTCAGATCTATGAATGTATTAATATTATATAGCAATATTACACAATATTGAGAAGTACAATATATGTAATATGACAGATACGACAAGCACAATGTCTATTCAAAGACACAATAAAGACAATTTAGTCTTTTACAGCTGATCGAGTGTTTTATTTTAACAAAGATGTGATGGTTATTTACTGTCATACCGATGCCTGATAGGGTCATATTCCTGTGGTTTTAATCTAAACTGTGACAATATTTTGCAGCCGTTTCTTCTTTTTGTATAATTATTTCTGGACGCCACTGCCTGGTGACAGCTACAGACTGTTAGCTTATTAGTGTGCACAGTACAGAACTAAAGGTCTGTCCATTAGCAGAAGAATTATATGTAATCTCCAAAACGCACAGAGATAATTAATTAATTTCACTGCAGCTGCAAAATGCGACTGTGACTTTTGTAAGACATAAAATGTAGAGATAAGAAATTTAAAATCTCATCAGCCATTTTCAGTGCAGAACAGAGCAATCCACGGATATGCACTGTGGGGAAGGGGCACATTGCAGAATCCCATTAACTAATACAAGATAATTGCCCTGAGTAAGCTAAATAATTTTAACTTGGACATCAGTCAAGACACTATGCACCATATGGCAGCTACAAACAAAAACAGATACATCTCCAGTGCCTGTCTGTGTGACCATGTCTCTTTGAATAAAGGCAGAGGAGGGTTGCTGGGATGGAGCGCCTTTTCTTTATTCCTTGCCTGGGATTGTATAATTACAACTCACCGTTTTATACTGATTAGGAAGAACAGGCGCTCGATTGCTTTCCCACCTTGCATGGAGAGGTTTAAAACCAGAGATCATTCAGAAGAAAGAACCTTAGTTTAATTTACAACTGCAAGTTTAAAATTAATCAGGCCAGCAGATAGGGACTTTAAGGTAAACACTGTAAGCCAAATTCCTCTCCTCTGAAATTACATTCACCTTGCAAATCACCCTAAGTGCTTTAATAAAAATCATAAAGTGGTTAATGATCTATATTTAAACCAACTTGCAACAGAGTAAATGCCAATGAATACAAGTTCTTCACACACTGAGGAAATCTATTATGCTTCCACAGTGCTGCTCTGGATCCAGCTCAAAGAGGATCAGCTGGGTTAATCCCTGGCCTTAAATGAATGTCGTAGACAGACAGACGAAAGGAAATGAATCTTCTGAGCAGAGAACATCGCAAGGAGACTTGACACTAGAGAGAGAAATCCTGACAGATAAGGGATAAAGTCAACTCAGACGGCCACTTCAGGGGCGACAGTATAACAAGCACCTGGGGGGACACAGTTTGTGTATTCTTTACACAAAGGGTTGTGGGTGTCTGGAACAAACTACCCATCTTGCTGAAGATGATTCTCTCTGATCCCGCAAAAACAGCTAGAACAAGATCCTTAGAGAACAAGTTACAAGCAACCAAATTAGTCAAACGGGCCAAATTTCCTCTGCATATGCAACTCTATCTTCTTGTGTCCCTCCTCCGAAAACTGCAAAAGCCTCATCCTGTTTCAGTATCTAAATTTGAAATCTGCATTATTGTTTCTTAAACATGTCAGAAAACGCTGGCATTAATCTTTTGATAAATTGTTTTCATTCATCCTTGTTCTTCTCCAGCATAGGGTAACTTTTAATAGATACAGCTGTTTCTTTGGTCGGTGAATGTCTTGATCCATCCAAAACCTTCCTAAAACAGCCGGATCATAATAGTAACAGAATGTCTATCTTCTGTGCTTCTGGGCAGTGGTATTTCTCAAACTCCAGTTGGCATTGTGTTATAAATTTAACATGATTCTACTTTAAGAAGACCTAACCTCGAAGTACCTAGAATAGGTTTAACAGGAGAAGGGGAATTGCATTATTTTTATTAATTATTATACCTAGACCTCATTTAAGGAAGGCAGGGGTTGCACTGCTTTGTGAAAAAAATCATTTAACGGTTGAAGTATTGCTGTGAACATATTCCTTAGTAATTATACAGATTAACTGATTTAAAATGGATACAGCTTTTTAGACAGCACATAATTTCATTCGTTTTTAAAAAAATCATCCCAGAGCTGATTAAAAAAGATTTATCCATGAATAAATGTGTTTTACAAATGACAACAGTATGCAAACAGCCAAATATTTCCTTAAGCCAACACTGAAAGCTGTTGCTCCCACAGAGAGAAACACAACGGAGAAAGGAAGACAAACGCGCTCACCACTTGTCCATTCTGTGGGTTCTTGTGTGCATAGGGCGGGCCACGAATATGATTCCACATCTGCCCAGATGTCATAGCAAAAACCACACACTGGGAAAAAAAGACCGAAGAAACAGTGACTCACCAACACATTCCACCTGGTTCCTACAGCAGGTGTTTGTTCTTTCATTTGCTTATTTCTTATGTTCTAAATGCTGCAAGAAAACTTCTTGTTGTCAATTTCACAATAAAAATTCAGAGTAGCGTTTAAGTTTCTCGCTTATTTTTCCACCTATTCAGAAACTTGTGAGTGCACAGAACTGAGGAATGGCTGAGGTCCTCAGCTCTCAACACTGAGCTGAACCCTGTTTCCCCTTCATTGAATTGAACCAGGAAGTCATTCAAGAGGTTCAGCTCAGAAGGAGTGTGGTCAGCTTCCAGATGAAAACTCGATATTGGAAGTTAACCCGATCCACATTCCTAATTTCTGGAGACACTGAAGCGGTGACAGGACCGGTGGCTCTGTGGCCCAGGATCTGCGCCTGTGGCTGGAAGGCTGCTGGTGCAAATCCCGCAGCCAGCAGAGGAATCCTACACCGTTGGGCCCCTGAGCAAGGCCCTTAACCCCAACTTCTCCAGGTGCGCCGTATAAACGGCTGACCCTGTGCTCTGACCCCAGGCTTCTCTCCCTGTCTGTGTGTCTCATAGAGAGCAAGTTGGGGTCTGCGAAAAGACAAATTCCTAATGCAAGAAATTGTATAGGGCCAATAAAGTGATGTTGTGTGATGTTATGTCTGGATGGCTTTCACAGTGGTTTTCTGCCTGTGCTCAGTCCTGGCTTTGTTTGGAGTGTGACGGACAGCACCTACTTACCAGAGCAGCCATGGCCCATCCCGTCTTGTTATAGATAAACTCCAAGTTATTTCTCCTCAAGTAAAGCAAACCTCCCACCAGAGACACCAGAAGAGCCAGTGCAATAGTCCCCGAATAATTTGGGGGCCTAAAAACCCGGATCTGAAAAGAGGGAAAACAGAAGTAATCATGGCACTACTCTTCTCAGGGCAGAACACCCAATCCGAGGACGACTGTGGAAATACAGAGCAAACAGGCTACTTCAAATGTTCCAACCATCCTTTCTAACAGCAAACACACCAGGCACCATGTCCCAAATTATTAATTTAGTCAGATCGTCTCCCAGAGTGCATACAGTATACATGCATGATTATCTGTCCATGTGCTGCCTACCTTAAAATTGCACAGGGGAAAAAAAGAGCATGTGTGAACATTTTACCATATTTGTATCAGGGCTCTGGTATAGCGTCAGGCTCTGTGAAAGTCTCAAGTCCTCTCGTTCCCTAGTTCCCTGCATGGTGCTTGCTTTTGATCCTCCACCCTGCTTCGTCTTGACTTTGTTTCTTGGAGCGCCCTCGGTGCCTAGTATGGCTGTTCCCCAGCTATGCACCTTCGAGGGCTTTGGTTTACTCCTCCAGGCTGTGTTTCCCTGTACTTCTGCTCGTCTACCTGGTGCCTGGCTGAGAACCCTGCTGCGTTGTGCTGTATGTGTGTGTGTGCTACCCACTCTGCCTGGTCCCTGTGTGTGTGTTTGCTACCCACTCTGCCTGATACCTGTTTGTGTGTGCTACCCACTCTGCCTGATACCTGTGTGTGTGTGTGTGCTACCCACACTGCCTGGTCCCTGTGTGTGTGTGTGCTACCCACACTGCCTGGTCCCTGTGTGTGTGTGTGCTACCCACACTGCCTGGTCCCTGTGTGTGTGTGTGTGTGTGCTACCCACACTGCCTGGTCCCTGTGTGTGTGTGCTACCCACACTGCCTGGTCCCTGTGTGTGTGTGTGTGCTACCCACACTGCCTGGTCCCTGTGTGTGTGTGTGCTACCCACACTGCCTGGTCCCTGTGTGTGTGTGTGTGCTACCCACACTGCCTGGTCCCTGTGTGTGTGTGTGTGCTACCCACACTGCCTGGTCCCTGTGTGTGTGTGTGTGCTACCCACTCTGCCTGATACCTGTGTGTGTGTGTGCTACCCACACTGCCTGGTCCCTGTGTGTGTGTGTGTGTGTGTGTGTGTTGCTACCCACTCTGCCTGATACCTGTTTGTGTGTGCTACCCACTCTGCCTGATACCTGTGTGTGTGTGCTACCCACTCTGCCTGGTCCCTGTGTGTGTGTGTGTTGGTGTGTGTGTGTGTTACCCACTCTGCCTGGTCCCTGTGTGTGTGTGTGCTACCCACTCTGCCTGATACCTGTTTGTGTGTGTGCTACCCACTCTGCCTGATACCTGTGTGTGTGTGCTACCCACTCTGCCTGGTCCCTGTGTGTGTGTGTGTTGGTGTGTGTGTGCTACCCACTCTGCCTGGTCCCTGTGTGTGTGTGCTACCCACTCTGCCTGATACCTGTTTGTGTGTGCTACCCACTCTGCCTGATACCTGTGTGTGTGCTACCCACTCTGCCTGTGTGTGTGTGCTACCCACTCTGCCTGGTCCCTGTGTGTGTGTGTGTGCTACCCACACTGCCTGGTCCCTGTGTGTGTGTGTGCTACCCACACTGCCTGGTCCCTGTGTGTGTGTGTGTGTGCTACCCACACTGCCTGGTCCCTGTGTGTGTGTGTGTGTGCTATCCACTCTGCCTGGTCCCTGTGTGTGTCTGTGTGTCTGTGTGTCTGTGTGTCTGTGTGTCTGTGTGTCTGTGTGTCTGTGTGTCTGTGTGTCTGTGTGTCTGTGTGTCTGTGTGTCTGTGTGTCTGTGTGTCTGTGAGTGGGTTTCGAGTGGGTTTCCTCCAGGTTCTCCAGTTTGCTTTCTAGTCCAGAGAAATGCTGCCTAGGTGACCTGGCATGCCTACGTTGCCTTCTGTATAGACGTGTGTGATGTAATAAGTGCCTGCATGTGTTTGCCCTGTGTTGGATTGGTATCCTGCTCTGTGCCCATTGTCTGCCCGGTTAGGCTCTGTCTCACTGCAATCCCTGTATTGGACTAATGAGGGTTTCTAAAAACATTCCTTAAAGAATAATGCAAACCATTTTTAGCACACGCGCACATACAGTTTGCACAAAGGATTTACTGCAATGAAAAGACATTTAATAAATATTTTGATTTCACTTTATTGAAAGAGCATTTATTGCCGTCATTAATCTGGCAGTAAACGCAGTAGGAGCAGTAGCACATGTGCTAGGAAAACCATCTGTAGACAAAAAAAAAACTTTTGTTATCCAGGCAGAGTCAATCACCTTGAGAGTTACTTCTTTTCTTGTCTTTCTTCAAGGTCCCATCTATAAAGATTGTCTCCAGAAGCCATGAGTTTCCTACTATTGGTTTTCGGTGTCAACAGACACTCACTTGTGCTACTGCCTCACTGTATCAGCTTGGTGTTGCTCTACTCATCTTGAATGAACTTTTTTGTTATGCTGTTGTGTTTATAACAGGGTTCCACAGCATCATCATTGCCTCCAAAACATTCTAGATAGGTAATTCTAATGCTGTCCGAGTTTTCCCAGACACAGCTGTGCGAAAAGGTCAACTAAAGCACGTGCAATGTACAGTATCAAGGCCATGTCTGTTTTGAAATATGATGTATTCATTGCAGTTTAGTTTTCAATGAAAGTTAAATGAAAGCAAAATGTCAAATCATAAGTGTTATAGCGGGGACAAATGTGCTCAAGAACTCTCTTTGTGAGGCAGTACAGGACCACTCTTCATTTGGAGTTTGAATGAAACCAAAACAGAGAAGTTTAAAGTTCTAGCAATTGGAAGAGCGTGATGCAGCTCCACTCAGAACACTAAATGAGCCAAGAGTTTTAAAAACACCCCCCCCACCCCCTTAATAAAAAAAGCAGGAGAAATGTTTGAGTCACTTACTTGCACATCGGTCCTGTCAGCTATCCACTTAGCAAGCTGCTCTGCTGCGAAGCCGATTCGCTGGAGGTCGAACGTGTCAGCTCTCTTGGGCTTCCCTTTCGGAGGGAAATGCATGAAGGTGGGGGCTGAGTTCATGTTAAGCTGCAAAGGAGAGAAATGGTGCCGTTAAATGTTAATTAAGTCAAGTCAACAGCGTGCATACCAAACAGCTGCTGGTTTCTTTGTTTCGGCAGTTTCTTGCATGTGGTGACGGGGATTTTGTCAAAAGGACTCGCTAACGGCATGCCACAGATTTAATTGCGACAGTTTTCCAAGTAATAATTACAACAATTATTTGCTGTAACTAATAAGACTAAAATACATCTTCACTGCACGTTACTTACTGTACAAGCACTGTCACTTGTCAGTTAACTACATCTCTTTTTCTTGCAACAGCGTAATCTTTACTTCAACACAAGAAAACATATCTCTTATGTTGTCAGAGAACTTATCTATTTAAAAAAGAGATTACATTTCAATAAACTATATCATATCATAAGAAAACAAAAACCACAAAGCTGACCTGACAATATAATTTTCCATGTATTAGAAATTACCTGTTAAGTAAAACTAATGTTTAGCTGACTGGCATTTAGAAAACCTGTTAAAAATGAAAAAGTTCAGAGGCCCATCTGTTTATTTTCAAATACTTGGCACAGACTTTCAAGCTTTTCAAACCTTTCAAGCAGGTCCAGAAAATTTAATTTGTTTTAGCAGAAAAAAAAAACAAGATGACAACTGGTCTTTGGTTTCAAAATCAACACACACACAACTAGAACACTTGATCGTAAGTCAGTAAACCTTTAATGTCACTATGAAACATTTGTTTATGGTGTCTTAACCTGTCTCCTTCAGTAATAAAAAATATTTTAAAGCAAAATAGTCAATAATGTCAGTGATCTTACAATAATGTTAGCACAAGCTTCCCAACTATTCTAAATCCATTGTTTATGAAGGATAGTTCAGCCTACAATTTCTCTGATTTACAGAGACAATGACTTACACTATCTTTAACATCTGCATAGTCTAAGGCTGAGAAATTGAACAAACTTGCCTCTGGCAAGCAGTCTGTACTGGAACTGAATTCCCTTTCTCCTAGTGCTTTTGTACAGAGATCTGTGCAGCTTATTAAAACCTGAATTACGCTATTTAAGGGTGTTATATTCTGTATGATTCTGCTCTAAGTACTTAAGAAGCACAGTGTAACAGAACGACCATGCATGGATCCTTGAAACTCTATGCAATCTGCTAATAGGTGTCCTCAGAATAAAACCCTCACTGTGCTAATTCACCAGGAAACTGTCTGTGCGGGAGCTGAAAACTAAACGCAGACAAGTGAAATGGGTGTTTCGTAACAAGCGACAAAAACAGATCACAAACAACGCCTGTGCTTTTAGCATCTGTTCTTTCAGGGAAGCCGTCATTTGACAGAGCCCCTGGACATGTTAATTAGCCCAGAGGAAAGCCCGTGTGTGGAGTGACAGACTGAATTACCTGCTGGAACACATCCGCCCCCTCATCGTAGTCCACCACAGTGAAGAAGAGTTTGTTAGAAAAGGCGGACGAATAGCGCCAGGAGTTAGCGAGCACCTGGTATTCTTCATTAGCCTGTCTGTTTTAAAGAAAGCAGCAAAACGAAAGAGATAGAAAAGATCATCAGTATTCAGAGTTGGTAACAGAGCAGTGCAGGGGAAGAAGGGTGGCTTGTATACCACTCAACTTTCAGAAATAATAAGAAGGCAGCCAGCTTTTAGAGACTCTTCTCACAGAAACCAATGGCAGACTGAAAAACAACCAATTAAGCAGATGATATCCTGAACTATTTGCGACACATAATATGTTAATATCACATTTGTCTGCCTACAGTCACACAGTCTACAGTCACTGTATCCTTCAGAACTGCTTGCATTTTCATTTTTGTTCATGAAGTAGTAGTAGCAGTATTCTACATTGCCCAAAGTGCACTCTAGGGTCACTTAGTTATGCCTAAAGCACTCGTAAAGAATAATATTACAGCTATTAACATGTAGGAACAAAGACCAGGCTTTCATATCAGTATAGTGTGTGCCTGAAAAGGAATTCCATACAAAGCTAGTATCCCCATATTTACTGACTTGAGTACGGCACATGTCCTGTCAAGGTCACTGTATGCTTGCATGATGCCCAGTTAACCACACTAGGAGAGGTAGGTGCAATGCCAATGACAATGAGATAATATAACAGGCAGGAGAGATAAAGCCAATAGCCTCAATCTCTGGTAGAGTGTTGATCAGTCCATGCAGCACATCTTCCATATCATCGTGTGTGAGTTTTTTTTATGTATGAAGAACTTAAAAAAAAACGAATCAACAAATTCACCCACCAAATGAAGTGGGGAGATACTGAACTGTGTCCCAAGGGCAACACTCCCTGCAAAAGGAAAGCATCAACACAGAAGACAGAGGACCACACATTTTCAGAGCTTTCTCTTAATGGAAAGTGTCAGTGCACTTCACACAAACCTCCGCACTGAAGTTAACACAAACACAAAATAATGCACAACACTGGAGTGTATAAGATGAAATATCCTATCGCATTTGCCCCCGTTTTTGTTAATCAGAAGAGTTATCATGAAAAAAAATCAAAATAATTCCTATGTGCACAATTTCTGAAATTCCTTCAAAATCATTAAGTATTTAATAAAGTTACAGTAGCTGTAAGCTGACACTACACAGTATTTGCTTCTGAACCCAATTCTGGTCCCCAAATCGTAAGTGTTAATACGAAAGGCATAAAAAATATTAAGATGACGATGATTTTAAAGCATGACTTGTTATTAGGACAGAGAAGATGAAAGGCAGAGTTTGCTTTAGGCAGAACAATGAAAGAGGAAGAGCTAATAATAGCACAGGAATAATACCACTCAAATCACTTGTAAACACAGTTAACAAGCTGCTCGTGAAGTTTTACGGCTCTAAATTTATCTCCCTTTCCAGATGGTAACAAGTTCTTTGTCAGGTGGTTCTGCATTAATAAGGTATTGTTTATTATGAGCACAGGAAAATTCATTCAGAAATTACTTAAGATGACAGGACATGCATTAGAAACAGAGCACTGTACAAGTGCAGTACCTACAAGAAGCACACAAAAACACAATTGCAGTAGAAACGTATATGATTAATGGTAACGTTTTACATAAATGACTGCTTAATACATATTAATTAATGATCAATTTTCTAGATGATTTGTTTAGAAAGTTAATAAAGCCTCCAAGGTTTTTATACACCCTTGTTTTTACATCTTAATCTAAAGTTTGAATCAAATGATAAGAAATGAATGTATTTTCAGAAAACAAAAAACAAAACCAACAGGCCTCTACAGTCAGTCAAGGACAATTAAAATAATCATGTTATCCATTTATCCAATTAGCTTTGACATAAAACCTTATGATTTTCTCAGATTCTGGAAACCATCAATACTGCATTGGCCATTATTTTAAATATATTTCCTCGCCTCACAACTGTAACATACTGTATACCACCTACCAACACCTAGGGTAGGTCCTACAAAATTTGGATGACATCCTTTAGGAACTGCAGCTGTGTACAGGTAAATTACAACTAGATGACATTGTGCCGGGAGTTCCTGAATCTCTGCAGAACATCATCTTTATGTATTCATCTATAAATGAAAATGCAAAAGCATTGTTTGATCATCCTGTTATGAGCATATTTTTTTTATGATGGAATGGATATTCTAACGATCTCTTTTCAGGCCTTATTAGAGAGTAATAAAGATTGCTGACAGAGTGTGTCGACCATTATAAAGATTAGACAAGTTGCTTTGTTTCATGATTTGCTGCTTTTGTGCAGAAGATAGTGTTTGAATGAGGACTCACAAGAAACACATTCAGGACCACTCTTATCCTTTAAAAGACAATTCTTAACTGTCAGCGGAACACTTCACATTTTAATAACAGCCAAAGACCTCCAAACAGACAACATGATTTACAACACCAGTGTGCCTGCCACCCTGGGTCATGGCACAACATCCATCTCACCTGATTGCTAACAACATAATCGTATAACTTAGGCAAATAAATGAATTTCACCGCAGAATTCCTTGGCATTAACTAATGTGCAGTATTTCAGAGTGAGCTTTTAATGTGCTCAAGCTGTAAAGATCTTTACGTCTTTACTGTCATGTGAGGTACTGTAGAACATCAAAGGCAAATTAAATCTTTGTTACTAATAATTAAATATTCATAATACCGTAAAAGCAAATACATTCCTCTTCACAAATGATGACCCATTTAAAAAGCTTTTTTATAAATGACGAAGTGTCATTTCTCCAGAATTTACAGTTAATTATCCAATAAAACATGCACATTTAAACACACGATAAATTTTGCCTATAACATCCTTAGTTTCAATACAGTGCTTCTACGGTTTACGGATGAAGGTCAAATATGAAATCTAAGACTTGGTGGTCTGCGTGAATAACATTAAACAGATGAAATGAACAACATTTTCAAAAAGAGAGACTTCAAGTTTCCGGATTTGATAAACAGCTACCAAACCAAATATTTTGTATTTGAAAAAATGTCCATCTTCTTTTCTATTGCCAGACAATGTGTAAGAGCCACGGGACTTTTTTTTTCCTCTTTAAATGATCAAGCTTGAATCCTTCCATTGAACAGACCTGCTGTAGGTTAACCAAGACAGCACATTATCTGGAATGCCACCCTCACAGTCAAGAACCTAGTGACTTCAGACTTCACATCAGCGTGTGAATATGTGTTAGCAAGGCTACTTTAAATGGAATTAAAAAAGCCAACTTCATTAAACCAAGTAAAACTTTCAGAGCAACTGAACAGCGTGCAACAGCACAGTAGGAAGACAGTGATTTGTAAGAAGCAATGCAGTAGAACATTCTATGTGGGGAAAAAAAAAACCTGCATCTGTGTTAGCTCTCTTCCATTGCACTGGACTACTGCTGTTGCCATTAATCTCATGACATAAGAAGCATTATTATATGTAGAATAACAAACAAACTTCTAGCCTTGAACACAGTATTATAAAGCACAGTGCGAATGCGGAAGCTCTGTACCTGCACACTGAGCACTGCCTCTGAGGCTGGAGGGCGGTGAACATCACGACCACGGAGTAGTTGCGGGGCGGCGCCTTCACGAATCTCCTGAACTTGTCTCCATTCATGCGAACCACGGAGCGCCTGGAGCTCCACTCCATCAGCTGCTCCACCTTCTCAGCCAGCATGTTCTGTCCGCGAGATGGGAAAAAAAGAGCAACTGTAAGGCCTCCGGCGAAAATCTAGAAACGATAAACGCTGACTTTGCCTTGCGATGGGTCCATGAGCACACACTGCACTTGCATGCTTATCAACCGCCTCGATGGGTTTCCAAAGCAAGACAGAAACACCTGCTTAGCAGAGCCTCGAGTCCATTTTAGCACAGTTTTAACTCATCTGGGCTGTTACATTTAATGATCGAGTGCAAAAACAAATGGAGACAGACCCACTTTGCCCCATAAATGCCAAAGCATGCATTGGATTATTTTTTTTTGGTTTAATTGTTTTTGCGTAACAGGAAGTATGTATCTGCATTCTCAGGTCGTGGAAATAAATGACTCAATATTACCGATATTAAACACCTTTTAACTGGTTTTGGATAACGTTCCTCAAAGTGATAAACCAGTTACCAAGAATACAGAATTGTTTAGAAACAAAAGGCACTTTCATGCCTGAGTAAGAGTCACATGGAAGGGAGGGGTCTCAAGTTATTTGCTGATAGCACTTTATAAATAGATCATAACAGTCAGGTATTGTAGTATGTAATGCTTGAAATGGGCAAAAAAAGCCATGAGCAATCTAGAGAAAGCTGAACACTAAATTCCAACTGGAAAATGATGCAAAATATCTCTACTTAGAGCAGCCTCTCAATATGGTATCATTTTGTACTTCATGCTAATTTTCTTCCAATTTCTTTTCAGACTCGACTCGAGTTCATGTAATCATCTATATACAACTTTACCCATACAAATTTACATACACGGCTATATTTTTTTAATGTTCATATCAAATGTCATTATACAGCTTTTAAACAATATTCTAAGTACAATCTTTAGTAATGTGCATCATTATTGCTACCTCATTTTGCATTTTGCACTAGAAAATGTCTGGGGCTAGCGCTGTGATAATAAAACTATCCTTCTGTTTGTCTTTAATAGAAAGTCAAAAAACAATGACGAGATATTAAAAGAATGGAACAGAGAACAGCCGTGAAACCACTGTTAAGCAAACTAATAACTATACAACAGCTTTGTCAGCACAGTTCTTGCTCTGACTTTCTGTCCACAATCTCAGCTGCCTTTTCACCTGCTTCCACAGGCCTCGGTACTTCTCACTTCTCACTGGTCGTCAGCATCTCACATACATTAAAAAACAATTAATTGCAATTAAGGTATACTTGAAATACTCAGTGTGCATTTAAATTAACACATGGGACATCAGTACCTGAAATTTTAACGTTTTCAAATAAGTAAAACATGTACTGGTACACAGTATATTTAGATACTTTTAAACTGCATGCACACTCTCCCACTGTGTAGCTGTGTGAAGAGACCTGATTTCTTTCCTCGACAGCTTATGTTGACTTAACTGGATAGGTTTTTGGAAGAAAAGCAGTTAAAAACATAATAACAGGATAAATACATATACTCAGAACTGGATGCATCTCCTCTTGTAATCTGGTGTAAGAAGAGAGAGCGAATGACAGTTATACAGTTGGCCCAATTAAATAAATGACTGACACTGCACAGTAACACTGTACTAATTTTTGTCTTTATTTTGAGTTATGTACACACCATATCATATGGAAAGTAAGATCAACATTCAGCAATGCCACACTACAGCTCTAATACTGCCAAATGAAACCAGCTGGCCAGTTTCATTCACAGTGGCTGCTCATGTGTTCAAGGGCACCTACTGAAGGCATTATCAGTGGCTTTCCAGAAATCACAGTTAAAAAGGTCTGCTCTGTAGTGAATCACCGCAGCACATTTTGTTAATTCAATAATGTGGCTTAAAACGTTTGCCAAAAGAGTCTCTTTCATTATTCAGTGCTCTCACGGCGCTGAGCTGCAAACCAGACTGGGCAGGTCTTCTGCCAACCTCTCGTGCTGAGAAAACAAGCCATTTTCTGAACCAAAAAAAGACAGTAAACCTTTACAAATACTGCATAAATCCTTTTTTCTGTATGTCTGTGAATGAAAAGCAATTTAATGTTATGCTTTACTTCTATGCTGTGCTCTTTCCTATTCATCCTAATAAAGTACAGGCAGAATATATTTTTGCAGCAATTCACTGGCAATAGATCTAGCAGGATACCCGACTACCTGTATACAGGGTTTAAATAGTGCCAGAAAACAGCTCTAAGGGAACAAGCCACAAACAAATGAAGCGGTCAGATCTGCAAAATATGATGAAGTGCCGTCATTTTGTTCATTAATAGCACAGAATGTTGGACACAAAAATAACACCCTTTATAATGAAACACAAACACCTATGAACTTTCCCATTTACTTCAGCAGCTCCATCTAGCATATGCCTAATTGTCTGAGGTGTTTACACCTATTTTTCAATTTCTAGAATACATCTAGAATCTGTATTTCAGAAGGCCTCCTGTCACTTTACGTTATTGCAAAACAAATGCAGGAACATGCAGAAAGCAGTATTAATAGGCTCACACAGAGCAAGGTAAATCTCATTGTGCAGCAAAACCTTTCCGAGCAGTTTGTAGACTCATGTATTTAAAACTACATGCAGTAGTCACTTCTAATCTTGCAGTGCTGCATGCAGTATTAGGATCATTACATTGTTGGATTAATTTAATTTTTTAAGTATGGATCCTGACTGAATCTGTCCCTCTTTTCTGCTTTCATATTCTATTGACAGTATCAGCTAGTTTTCCATCAAAGACACATGGTGCTGTTACCGATCTTTTTCCAGACTTTAGTGCATCAAAGTAAGTGTGTGTGTGCAAATATTAAAAACATGATACGTACATACAGTAAAGGTTATCCATACAGAATATAGTCATGCATGCAGATTGCCTTTATCTTCCAATGAAAACAGGGAATTCACAGTTTTAAAACTGGTGCCAATCCATTTTCTTGTTTTATTTTTAAGCCTTCATAGAACCATCTCAATGGGAATGTACCTGCACTGTATCCTTTGCTGGGAAGAAAGGATGGTACCATGGTTTGTTCAAAGGTGGGTTGGGAAACAGTGTTACAACAGCTACAATAAAACGTGCAGTTGACTGACAGCATACAATATGTACACAAGCAGATTGAGATCCACTGTGCCATTCTGTCAGCAGTTTGTCTCACGGGGTCTCATGGGGTAGGATGTCTTAGCATGAGAGTGAGACCAAACAAACTGACAGTGTGATTTGAGGTGGACACAACTACTATGTTACTGTCATTTCTTATTATTCAGATGAGAATGTTTTCTACAATATTTTTCAAATTTCAATATCCACAGCATTTATGAATACTGACAACACCAAATTGCTACAATTGCAAAATAATTTCATGTCGGTTGACACCATATACTGTATGCTAGGCCACAAATTACCAAACAAGATCCAAACTAAAAGGAAGAAAACTGAACACGTTACAGCCTATACAATAAACTGAATCTACCACAAGCTGAACTTAATGGACTTTTTCACTGTCATTTATGAAAGATGTATACGATATTTATTTAAAATCATACACAGTCAGTTGTTGTTTTCCATATTCTATTGTATTCACATCAGCAAAAACTTTGATAGAGGAACAAGTAAAGGTTTATTCCTGCTGAAATGAGAAGAAAAGAAACACAACGAGTGGGATATTTGATTCACAGATTACACACAGTTGTGATTGAGCAGCCAGTGTTTTCCTAAAATTGGACTCTGATATCCTTCTTCTAGATCAGACCAAATAACGCATCCTTCAGTGTTGTACAATTACAATTGGGAAAACGCATCAGTCTAAATATAACTCTGAAATATTATATATAAAATATTATATATAAAAGCCAGATTAACACAGACAGATTAACACAATAGTGAACTCATTTGAATATGGTAATTTTTGTAATATAGTCGTTTCATTTTATCTTTTAAAGTCTGTGATTTTGTTCTTTCGGAAATGGTTAGAGCACTTTCTTATTCTAAATTTAAAATAAATTCATAATTATAAAGCATATACATTTTGCATATAATGAAAACGTCTTTATTTGTACTGTGCAATGCCCCTTCAGTAAGACATCATGTATAAGGACATTATGTAAACAAAATCATTATGAACATATCAATGACATGAACTATTTGTTGTGAATTATATATATGTCATGAAACTCAAATGCTTATGAAGATTTCATGGGTTTTCATGAAAAATGCATGAACAGATCCTGAAATGAAACTATTAATGTCTGATGATTTTAATCTTATGAATATTTGATGAATTATGCAAAAATGAAATTAATGAATTTCTCCCGAGGAGCTGATGGAAACCATTCTGAACTTTTAATAGAGGAGGGGACGGTGAGAGCTTTGCAGTACACCGGCATGGCAGTTAGTACTGCTGCTTCATAGCTCTCGAATCCCGGGTTCGACTCCCACATAGGGGGCCATCTGCTGCTGTGGTTTCTGGCAACACTTCTAAGACATGTTGTCTCGGTTAAATGGCATCTCTACAGGAAATACGGGCCTCAGTGTGCGTATAAGAGCAAGCTTCTCAATAGCCCGCTGTCCCTCACTGGGCGTTTCCTGCCTTCTGCCCATTACCTATAGGGTGAGGCTCCAGTTTTGAAGATGGAAGGATGGTGGAGGTCTTAAAGAAAAGATCCTGATGCGCCCCCGGGGCATCAATATTAACTGGATGTTGCAAGCTGGATCAAACCTCTCCTTTCTTCACATTCTCTGCATCTTTCTGCGAGAAGCATGCCTTACATAAGGAATACAAAACAGCCGGAATCCATAACAAAACATAAATCTTTCAGTTTATTTTGCTGCAGCCAAGCTTATTATTTTAGTGAGGCACTAAAACAGCTGTGAGAAGCAGTCTACTGTAAGAAACAGGCAAAGGTTAATTCCACACTGAAAAGTAGAGAGAGGAAAAGCAACATTTCAGCTGTTGAGCTTCTTCAAGTGGACTTAAACTTACTTATTAATACGTGTTCAGCCAACGCACACTGGCACGGCTGCCCACTTGAACTCCTCCTCTAAGAAATGACTCTCAAGCCGACGAGCCAGAATGCTTCCGCTGGGAAAGCAAGTGGTATAGAAACTCCCCACATCACTGTTAACATAACGCACATGCGAACAGCGAGCGCACTGCTACAGCTATTGAGGCGTCTCAGGATCTAGAGACAATGGTAAACATCTACCTTGTGTCCACATTTGCACTTGTCGGGGCTTCAAAGGGGGTAAAAACAGTGTGTGGAAGACAAGGTGTTTGGTGATCTGTAGGGGGTGTGGGACACGATGATCAAAAAGAATCTTCCGCTTTACTGTGACTCTAATTATGTTCTCGATAAACCACTAAGAGTCAACAACACAGTCAGAAACACCGGATAAAAGGACAGGCAGGCAGAGCCACAGGAGGAGACAGAAAGGGACAAAAAAGAGAGAGGAACAACAAGGAGAGAGGAGAAAGCGTGAGCCAGGCGAGAGCACCTTGTTCAGATCAACCTTAAAGACCCGATTCGAGTTCACTATGTGAACCTTGTTAAGAGAGCTTGTCATTCTGGTGTTCAAGGACACTCAGATTTCCTTTATAAAGAATCCCTGCGTTCAACACATTATCCCCTGGTTAGTGGATACATTTTTAGAGTAGGGAGATAGGGTCCCAGTAACTTTAGATGATCTGTATCTACAAGATGAGAGATTTAGGTCCCATTCTGTTTATTTAGAAGTCAGGTTCATTGCTTGTAGGCATTATATACTGTAAAATGTCTTAGCAGTCTGGGTTTTTGTGGTTGCTCAGGACTAATGTCTCTGTGTTTGTATTTGTTAATACTTTGAATTACTTTGTAATTATCTGTTACTTAGTGAGTATTACAGTACCTTCGTTGTTAATAAATGTGTTTATCCCAATTTAGCTGTAATTTATTACTCTTTCACCAAAGCTGTGCCAGAGAACAAAGAAATCAAGTGCCTCTAACTATACCAACTGCTATACCAAAGATTTTCCTCACATATCTTGACAATTGTGGGGTTACAATTTTTGTAAGTACTGATTATCACGCTTGGTGTTTTGGTATTTTCTATTTTCTGTAATCCTCTATTTTCTTAACCCCCAATATTTGTAACAGTACTCTCCACAGCAAACAATGAAATGTGGGTGAACATATTAAGGTGACACAAGAAATTTCCACATAGAGAAAGAAACACATATATAAACAAAACAAAACGCAAATGGACACACAATCTGTCCCCCAGCTGTGCATGTCGGCACATCTGCAATAAACCACACTAGAGTACAGAAGTGGACACAAACACTCTGGGTCTAAGGAGCTGGGCTGACAGAAAGGACCAGATTTATTTTAAGACATTCACATGGTTTTACAATATTATAACTGTTCTTTATGTAAGTACACTAGGACAGACGTTTTACAATGCCTGCTTTAAAGAGTCCAAGCCAGACTTTTGACTTTGTTTTTAAAACCAAGAATAAGCCAAGGTGACTAACAGCAGGTCCTCTTTAAGTTCAAGATACTGTCATTTTCACTTGCAAAACAAAAGGCAATTTCAGTTACTTTCAAACCATCATGTGACTTTCATGATCCAAACTCACATATGGACTGCAACAAATTGCAAGATTTGTTTGTAGTTCTCTCTAATTGTTTTATTCTTAATTATATGTAGATATTTCAGCTACGAGAGCAGCAGTATACTTCACAGCTGAAAACTCACATTTGCTTTGGACTCTGTATACATTTTGGATGAGCATGCATGCCTAAGATACGTTAAGCCTCAGGTGATCATTTATGCCTCAATTCCCAGTGAAACGTTCTTGTCAGGGTTACTTTAGTTTTCTGCTTCTATATACAGTACCATGACAGTCCTTCTTATAACAGAACAGAGCAGGTAAATGATGTGAGAAATGAAATGCAGATCCTTCACAAACACCCAAACACAATTACTCTCAACACAACACTCTGTTGGATCAGTTATACCTCCTTGCAGATACAATAAAACAAAAAGGACCAACAGAAAATATTAACTCAGTACAATATTTTTTTCTGTGCAATAATAAGTTAAGCTTATATCTCTAAATCTTCTGCAATAAGGATAAATCAATGTACAATCTTTCTACTTATTGTACGAATTTTGACTTTATTACTGCCCACTAACAGATTAAACACTGTTCATTTCTACCTAATGAAGCAATGTGAAACACACTAATTATATGCAATAAACTAGGGCCTCCATTTGCAATTTAGCACACTAAGCTTTTTATTAAAAAGAACACTAGGAAGCTTTCATTAAAATGTAAATTTTCTATTGATCATTTAGTAAATTGAATCCTAATCATACACAGCAATAGCTTTAAGTATCAAACTCACCCTACTCTGAAAACACTAATTATTTTTTTTATATACCGGTTAATTCATGTGGTCATTTTTTTGCTCCGATTAGTAATTTAAAGGGAAAATGATCTGAAAAGATTTGCGAGCAACTTCAATTGTATTGTACTAACTGGAAGTTACATGGTGTAATTCCTCCTTGACCCTGCAGAGGAAAACAAAGTTCAACAGAGGCACTATTAATTAACTCCCTGTACAAAAGTCAATGCACATAGCCACAAGACGAAACACATTGCACTGTTAATGGTAAAAGACAGAAGGCTGCAGCCCCAGTCTTCCAGCACCACCATCTACCAGGTTTTCCTGGTCTCTTCAAATCACCATAAACTTAAGAGGAGAATGGTTGAATAAATGTTCACCCAACCAGTTTAACCCCTTTCCTCAGGTCTTTTTTACAGATTCTTTTTACATTTCTGGCATTTGTAGAGAGAGCTCCAGCAGAAATCCTGCAGACTTTCTAACCTTGAGGCCTAGTGGGACTGGTGACCTACTGAAACATGGGAAAAACTGTGAGCCCCTCTCTTGACAGAGGACTGAAAACAAAGATGGATCTGTTTTTTTACACTGAAGAGCATTTGCATTATCTATGTGTCCTTAAACATTCTTCGTGCCAGCTAATTGAACTTAACGCAACAGAATTCTAATACATTTGGGTTGTGGTAAAAACCCAATAGATACATTACCCATCACCACCACCTCTGCTCTCCTCCTCACTGAGAGCTGGTGTGTGGGGAGCGCAGTGGTGCACTCTGGCTGCTGGCATATCATCCAGAAGGGGGGACACACTGGTGGTGGTGGAGGGGATCCCCATCACCTGTAAAGCGCGTAAGCGCGGAGTGCCCAGAAAATCTCTATTATTTTTTTTTAAATCAGAATTAAACAGCAGTATCTGAAATAAGCACCAATGTCTCATACTCAAGAGTGTAAGAGTGACCTATTGTTTCCTACTGCACAAAATATTCACTAGGAACCAAAGTTCAGAACTAAGATTTTGAGCAGGTCTGAGGCGTCCAATCCTGTCCTTTAAGGTTATCATGTTACACGTCTAAGAAGTATATATTAGAGGCAATCCAGACACTAAAAGGGGTTTTCTAGATCACAAAGATGTTGTTTGATTTATAAAAGGATGTACATCAGTTTGTATCTTATAATTCTTTACATTAGTTCAACCAAAAAAATAGATCTTTAGCTCTCACGGATCACTAACCCAGAGAATGGTAACACGACAATGCCCACAGCAATGAGCTGACATATGACACACATGCTGACAGAATTACATTATGATCACCACATGGTCAGTCCAAACTGTGCTTCATAAATGCATCACGAATGTGTCACATGCTTGAGAGCAAAGGCTCTAGTCTTTGTGTTTTATTAATATAACGGGAGAAACACCCGAGTCCGCAGACCTGAAAGATTCATTGAAAGCAAACATTGAAGAATTAATCTGGAGCGATCAGACATCTCGGATGTTAAGATATGTATATTTATGCACAAGACAAAAGGACACCTGTGCATTCCAAACAAAACTTACAAAAGTGTCTTTGCAAATGCATGGATTAATTTCTAAGATGGTGAACACAGTCAGAGTACAGTTCTCACTCAGGTTTAAATAAGCTGACTACTGAAGGTACAGTACCTCGCAAATGGAAATTTTAAACTATGTCCCTTTCCAGGATGAAAAAGCAAGAATCAGCAAATACTCTACTACCAAGATTACATCAAGCCTCTTGAAGAACTCTGGAAATGACTCAGAACAGCCTAAATCATTTTTGTCCGCCACTGTGCTGTCTCAATCTCACCTGAGGCTACCAATAGTATTCATGAGCCGACTGAAGTGTGCTTGTATAAACTGATTTCCTTTTAAAGCCCTACACTGAAGAAGAAAAAATTACAACTCGCAATCAGGGTGTGAGTTCAGTTCCCCGGAAACAAACACCAGGGCCGAAGATGTTGTCTCAGAAGCGATGTACACAGGCTCCACATTTTCACTATAGCTACAAATGTAGAAAAAAAAACAAACATCTCACTTCATTTCAAATCTGTCACAATGAATAACAGATTTTCCCATCAAAAATGGATTACGCTTACTGTACTCCACCACTAACTTAAGGCTATTATCTCTGCATTATCTAATATCATTTTAATAGATCTTACATGAAATGTACTGTATGGTTTTGCTTTAATATTAAAACACAGTGGGAAATAAATCCACAGAAATACTTTCTTGTTACAGTTTCAGAGACATGAAAGGCACAGTGAATCTCACGAGTGTTTTGCTGAATCTGTGATCCAGGTGTGGCCAGGACCAAGGTCAACAGAACCATTTGTCCCTATTCTGAATCACCACGGTAATGATGCAGCCTGTGTCAATCCATATAAAAAAGCCAATCCAATCCAAGCAGCATGCATAAGAGGAGGTGAGAAACAAATGGCAGACGAATGTGATAAGAGCTCCAATTACTCCCAACAAAGCCATCAAGACAGTCTAACAGACACCTGTGAAAACACTGCACAAGCACCATTAATAAATCGACATAACGCCATTATCGCCTCATTACTCTGAACAACCTGTGCTGATAAATGTCTGCTTGCCAGTCTTATCACTGTAATTATACATCTATGTTTTTAGAATAATACCGCATATGGCACTGAGTTTTTTGGCATTATTCTGATTACCTGATCATTCAAGACAGTGAAACAGTGAAGTGACTTTGTCATAAGCGCTCAATCAACCTCACTGGCGACAGAGTTAACGGGACGCAGGGGATGATCCGATTTAACCTGAGTGTCAAACCTGGTGAAAATCAACAAAGAAAAACACATGAAGAAAACAATAGGCTCCGCTTGGCAAGGGGAGCAACACTTTTGTGGTGTCAGTGCACTGAGAGACCTGGTCGGAGGCCTCACTGGCAGTGGAGCCTAGTCCACGGCCATGATGAATCATGGTTCTGTGATGAACATCACGGCAGCTCTCTGGAATTTAAATAATTGAAGACTTATCTTTAAAACGACCAGACTGCTCCTCTTAAATCTGTAGTTAGCAGTTAAATGTGTTGTAGCCCTTCTGCCTGTTTTGCGTTTAATAATGCTACAATGTGCATTTATGAAAACCAGCAGCCATATCACATCATGCAACTCACAAATGTAATGGCCCAGTATAGTGACGGGGACACTATGCTTTAAAAAAGTCACCGTGCTGCGGATGAGATGTAAAATCGAGGTCCTGACTCGCTGTGGTCACTAAAAATCCAAGGGTGTTTATCGAAAAGAGTAGGGTTGTTACCCCGGCATCCTGGCTAAATTTCCTCCTGACCTTTACCAATCATGGCCTCCTAATAATCCCCATGTCTGAACTGGCTTCATCACTCTGCTCTCCTCCCCACTGAGAGCTGGTGTGTGGGGAGCATACTGGTGCACTGTGGCTGCTGTCACATCATCCAGTTGGGGCTGCACATTGGTGGTAGTGGAGGGGATCCCCATTACCTGTAAAGCGCTTTGAGTGGGAAGTCCAAAAAAGCACTACATAAGTGTAAGGAATTAAATTAATTATTACACCTCTCCTGCTTTGGGCTCAAAAGTACAGTAATTGTACTCAGCAGAATATTCCATCACATCTTACACTACAAGGTTGGCTATCTGAAATAACTCTATAATAAAGCACAGTTTTACCAAGAAAGGAGAAAAGCTGTTGCAAAAGTGGAAAGGGCAAATTTTGAGACGGCACGAACACAAAACCAGAAAAAGAAAATGAAAACTACTAGTTCTGTTAAAAACACAGCGGGCAGTCTTCAAACTTAGGCTCCAGAACTTCTCTCCAGAAATAAATCAAACACTACGTTTCGTTTTAGAAGCGTTTCAAAAACTCCCTCAGGCGAAATTATTATTGTTGAGAAAAAAGCACAATGGGATACACACCAGATTATGTGGGATTTACATTTGCTCAGTTGATTGCGTTCTGAGAATGCAATTAAATGTAAGCTGCCAGGTGTTATGATGGAGCTTTCAGTTTATCACTAGTCAGGCAAGCCTATTGTATAAAGCTTCTAACCCTGATTAAGATGCACGCACAAATTTATATGACAAACTCAAGTAGACGTAGAAGTGTTTCAACCATGACACCATCACTCTCTGAAAATGAAAGATCAAAGTCCAATTAAGTACGTCTGATTTCATGTAAAATGTAAAACGCAGACCCGGCGATATACTGGGAAAGCTCACACTGTTAATAAACCTCTTTCGATTGAATGAATGTCTGCAGGATTGCTACGTTGTGTCTGGAATGCCATTACCTGGTTCCATATTTTTTCAGTGCCAGAAACAACAGCAGGGGAATCACCTGGCTATGTCATGTCCAAATACTTGACTGTGAAACTTATCCAATAGGATATCTTCCTAGTCCAGAACTGTGGGACTTAAAAATCATAAGAGACTTCCTTTTTTAAATTTTAAACAAATCCTAAATTCATTACTAAAATGCATCAAGCTGTCACTGGTAAGAATTACCTTAAAAAATATTATCATTTTTAGTGTGCTGGTTTGGAAGGCACTTTAAATGGTCCTTTATGTGACATTAGTCACATCACACAACAGTGCACCCTGCTGTTTTTGTGTTGCTAATGTAACAGGAGTGATCCAAACTGGCCTGCAAGAATATTAAAAATGATTGGCTTTAGAGTTCCTAATGGTTGGACATTTAAAACTGACTGGAGTTAACTTGATCTCACAACAACAAATCCATCTTTCTGAGATCATTTTCAGACAGGATGACCAAGAACGAATAAGAAAGACACGCATCTTAATCTTAATCTCTCAGGCTAATACTCAGCAATCAAAAAATATAAGAAGGGAAAGTTAGTCGAAAACAATAAAAAAACCAATCACTGAATGACTTTCAAGTGGGAAGCTACAACTTGCTCAACAGATGAAATGTTGTGTCTCTTCATTCTGTTTTTCAGCATAAAGTTAAGCATAACTCCATAACTTGCTCCTCTGTATGAAATAATTTGCACCACACAGCATTGCTGAACATACGAGGTCGCTGCATAATAACCCTACACTTCAAGATCTCTCTGTCCTGCCACGCTGCCAATCAGCGAGAAGGACAAGCACTTGTACTGATGAACTCTGACACATCACGCTCACTGAGCATTCTTCAGTTCATTACAACAGCCCAGAAAGATCGGGGCTCCAGATAGAAGCAAGCAGACAGTTTAGTCACTGTAACTAACATTTTAAAGATGATTAATACAGAAAGACAAATACTGAGACACACAGAAGAAAAATGAAGCTCTCAAGTTCAATATGAAACCATGTTAGCCACAATCTTTAATTCCTTTCATGCTAGTTGAAACCTCTGTAATAATCTGAGTTGAGACCTGAGAATATTCTGTGAGCCAATCTCTCAGACATCAGACGCAATATTTAATGTGTTTGTTCTATTTTCTACGGTAATTAGTGTTTGAATCATCTCTCAGATGTAACTAATATTTTACATTATGTTTTTGAACAACTCTGATAAGAAAAAGGAAGGCATCAGTCTGAAATCTGAAAAACAAAACTATTTTGAACTGTGTATTATGGGAAGACAATTCAGATCCGATAGTGATGCAGTAACCTGTGGCCTGAATGAGCACTTGCAATATGTTTTTTTTATTTGTAAGGTCATACTACCTGTGGTAACTGTACTTACTTATGGATGGTTAAACGTTTTGATATTCAGAGACAGTACAATATGATAACTCGATCACCGTGTTCTTTTTATTACAAACAACAGTTGCCTGTTGCTAAATATATCACTTTCTTTCACAAACACAGAATTATTGCCTTTCTCGGGGAAATCTACAGAACTATGGTGAATTTATTTGAGGTCTTTTGCTCCTCATGTCAAAAGAACTCTAATTCACAGCAGCTGAAAATCTTTAGAAAGTAAGGCGCTCTGACAAGAACGCTCTAAAAAATGTCTCAAATCTGCTGCACTGCAATTAAAAACCAAACGGAGTCTGCACACATGAGCAATAAAAAAGCAATTTGCCATGTAATGTCTTTTTCACTCCACACATGCATTTTGAATACAAAAAAGTATATCGGCTTGCTTTAGGCTACTGATGGCTCTCCATAGCACATAAAGCAGACATGACTCAAGTTTGCATACACATTATTATTTTTTTATTTTTCAAATGATTGTTTTTACAGGCTCTTCTGGACAGCGCTTTGTGATGGGTGCATACAAAGGCACGTTTACGACTGTGTTTGATATTGCTGTTACAACTGGTATTGTTACTGTTGTTGGGAAGCTGCATCTGAAACAGCCCATAAATTCTAATTCATTGTATTCCTCTTAAAAAAAACTCAGAGAATCCCAAAAGCTTTACGTGCACAAGGGCGATTCCTTTATCCACCTCCGAGCGCACAGCGCTGCTTAGGTCTTGCCTGCAGTGGAGCAAAGACTTGGGGGGCTCTGGGCTCTGGACCTGGGACAGGGGGGCTGAGGGTTCAAACCCCAGGTGGGACAGTGCTTTTGCCCCCTTAAGCAAGAGACTCCAGTCCACACTACTACAGTAAAGACACTGATGCAAAACATGGGAGCCCGGAGCTCCTCTGAGGGACACCCCTGCCCACAGCAGGAGCTCCCCTACTCGCGCCTGTCGGGGGCGGCCTCCTCACTCTGCCCCTGCAGGACAGGGTTGCTATAAAAGCCCGGCACGGCACAGGACGTCTCCACCATCGCCCATCTCCGTCCAACGCACAGAATATCTCCAGCAGTGACGGATTTCATCAGGTGCCTTTTGTTTTGCTTTTTCTTAGTCATTGCTAAGGTCCCTACCTAAGGACAACAGCATTTGCATGTATTATAAAGAACCATCAATAACACAGCTAGTAAACACCACCACATCTGAAAAATGAAGCACAAGGGAATAATACTGTATCTCTCTGGGGGGGGGGAGTAACCACCCAGATCATTTTCAATAATTCAACAAACAGCTCAGGTTCAACAGAGAACAGGGTGAAAACCAGAGTGGAATTGATCTGTTCTGCAGACAAAAACACTTTTCAACATGTTCTCTCACAATCCAGCTGCACCCTTGTCAATTTCTGCTTTTCCTGTGGGTTTTCAGCCCAAGGAAGTGCAGGGCTACAACTCATTACATGAAAACTGTACAGCAATATTATCAACTAGGTCACACAGAAAAGCTCAGTGTGGAGCTCAGTGTTGTAAGAATAGAGACAATTTTGTGTTGTTTTTATTGATCTTTACATCAAACCCAATGTTTACTTCCACAATGAAGGCTAGAACTGAATGTAGTGCGCTCGTCTTCCAAGAATCTACTCTCATAATCTTATGCAAATCACGGCATCTATTTAATCTATATTTAGTCACAATAAACTCAGATATCTTATGTAATAGTTAGCCTTTGCATTAACTGGATGGGTTAACAGAGGAATTAACAATTGAGCATGAGAATATGGAATGAAATAATGTCTGCTTTGACATTGATGATGAGATAATTAACTCTGATTAAAGCAATGCAGACCCTTCAAATGTACTGATTTATACCTTATACAAATTACTTTTTCAAAGAAGCCTGTGCATCAATAATGCAAATCTAATTAAGCAATCAGAACTTACCTTCACATCCATGAATTACATTATTATCTCGTAAAAAACTCTTAAGGACAGCATTTACTGTAGGTTTTCATACTGCAAGACTAAAGAAAATATTTCGGCACACAGCATACAAGAAAAAAAGGAAAAGATCCATTTAATAAAGGCATTTCAGGATGTATATCTGCATTCACGTCTGGCATCGGATCCAGGGAGCACTATGAGCTCATGTGGTTATATGAATGGTCGATGAATTGATGGAGAATTTTTACTTTATCAGCATGAAACAATTTCTTCTCATACCGCTAAAACAAATCAAGTGGCAAGTGGCCACCGAGTGATCACAAGTCTCCATTTGCGAGAAATGGAATTCAGATGCAATCGCAAGGCACATAAATAAAAACAAAAGAACATGAGAAAGGTTACACTCGAGAGGACCCACACAGCCTATCTGGCCCATTTGGTTGTTACAGTAGTATTCAATGGACCCAAGGACTTCATCCAACCATTTCGTATAAGAAACCAGCTTCAACAAGATGACTGGGTACCTTGTTCCACACTCCCACTACTCTTTGGGTAAAGAAGTGCCTCCTGTTCTTAACTTTAAAACGTATTTTCCACCTGTGCCCCTTGTGGTTCGTGTTTCACTGTTTTTTTTTGGAAGAAGCCCACCGGCGGGGAGGCACGCTGTCAGTGCCCGTGAGGCTTCTGAATACTTTTAAGTCTTTTCTGTTCAAAACTAAAAACAAACTCGGTTCCTTCAGCACTGCGAGTGCGGGATGGATCCTTGCGCTCAGGAGCAACAAGAGCCGGTTGCTCTTCTCTGAAACGATTCCAGAGCAGCGATGTCTCTTCTTCAATGCGCTGACCAAAACTGTACACAATAATTATACAGCAGATGATGCCTTACCAGTTTGTTAGACAATTATACAATTTTAACATAACTGGATTCAATCCTGTGCTTTTACCGATGTATCCCTGTGTTTTGTTCACCGTTTTAATCACTTCCGTTCATTGTCTAGAAGATGTAGATGTGTCAACCTCACAAACAACATACAACAACAACATAAAAGCCTTTTCGATGAGCAGCCTCTCCCAGCTCCCATTTAGTATTTATAACTTGTGTTTTCACTACCTCCATGCAATACCCTGCACTTGTCTACATTAAACATCATTCATGTTGAAAGCAAGGCTCACCTTTTCATTTGGAGACCATTTAACTAGTGACTAAGTGACTATTACTGTGCACAGTTGTGCTGTACACCCACCCCCACACTGAACATCTCTTCAGAATCTCTGCCTGTGTCACAAAGAAGCTGTTACTGTAGGGAATTCCATCCCAGTCTCTTCACAAATTAACATAACAAATACATATTACTAAAGAAACGTGAACAAGGGGTTTAACCTTTTTCCAGCCACACTGAGCTGTGTTTGCTTATGAAACAGCCACTATAAGTAGAGACGCCAAAATCAAAACCGTCCCATCATTAGATGGGATAATTAAAGCGAAAATGAACTATTTGCTTTTTATATTCTGTGCTGCATTGAGTCAAAGGTTTTCTCGTTGCCTCTGAAATTATGCCAAAAATAAATTAATCCATTAACTCGCTAATGAAGAGTGTGTTTTTCCCACAAATCCCTGTAATCGAAAGTGAAGTTATTACTTTCAGGCAATGTCAAATAAATATCTCCGGAATAACAAAATAGTGTGACAGGATAAAAGAAACAGGTTATATAACACCATTCTGTCAAAGACAGTTCACTTCATTGGGAAATCTTCATGGAGTGCCATTGGCAGAATTACTCACTGCATAACTGATCGTTCTGCTCCAGCTGTGTCCACATGGCTAAATATATAATAATGTCTCATACTCAAAAATCTATCAAAATGTTATTACAAATCATTACTACAGTTATTACTTATTACAAATTCAACCAGGCTTCAAAGGAAAAAAAGCAAACACTTGTTTTATGAATAAAACTAAAAGTACTGTTTGCTTTCTGTACAAACAATGCTCTCTTGTATTATTTAAGATTATTGTTATACTGAATATCATAATACAGTATGGCATGTAGCATATAGTATTTAGTATATGCAGTACTGCACATCAAACATCCTTTTTTAAAATCTTATTCTTGCCTATTATGAAAAGCTGTCCATCTAAAGACTAACTAAAAATCAGTGTGCAATTATCACTTACTGTATGCGCACTGAATATTTTAAAGAGCATTATGGAAAATTCTTAATTTAAAAAAGAACAACAAACCTGCTATTCACGAACCCACAAAATCCAGACATACTTTATTATATTTCTGCATTACTGGATGCATCACTTAGTCTGTACCGGTTTTCTTCCATCAGATCGACATATGCTCATTTTTAAGTGCCAAGAGAGTCTTTGTATATCCTACAACATAATAGAATCCCATTTCTGGTCAGTGAACCCATTGCACTTATCAGACAACATCTTGCAGAACCTTTTACACATTCTTTTACACTGTGCTAAATCCATACTGTCAACACAAGGTGAACAATGAGTCTGCAGCTCTTCCAAGATAGCCCTCTCAAGGAACTGAGCAGTTACTTAATTAATCAGAAGACACGTATTATTTTTGGAGAAACATCTTAAAAGGGGAAATGTGACAGCTGTTAGACAGAAGGGGACAGAACGCGCCTGTCCCGCGAGGGAACAGCTGTGTGCTCCCAGCCCTGCCATGTGCTCCGTCATCCACTGGGCACAACAGGTGGATGAAGAACAAGTGTCTCTTCCCCACTGGCAAAACCTGGGAGATCACAGAATGTGTTTGCAAAGACTCAGCACAGCGTGTTTAAGGACATCCAAGTGATGAAAGCACGGAGCACCCTTATAAATACTGTGTAGAAATGCACTGCATGTTTAACGCCTGATTTGCCCTAGATGTCAATAAGGTACTAGTATTTCCTTGGATTTGTGTAGTAGTGCTCATCCCAGGGGATCCCAAAGCACTTCATTATACAGATAGGAGGGAACTCCTGTTCAGAGGTAACACTTCTGGTTTTACCATGCCACTGGTGATACTCTTGTTTTGTTTTCTTCACTACACGACCAATAAATTGGATGCATTTGCAACCCTTGTATGGCTCTAAAATAGAGCGAAAGAATGAGTGGAAGAGACAACACCTCTTGCTTTAGAAAGTGTTGTTGCTAGCAATCGCCGCGTGACGTGCCGCAGTGAGAACAGACGCTTTTTCGTTTCACGGCTCTCAATCGTGCAGCGCTTCCAAGCAGCTGCTCTTGGAGAGGTCAAAATTATTTCGGCAGCAGCTGGATAATTCTGGATTTCTTCTTTGTTGAAAATAATAAAACCCCACCTTTCTTCAAGCACACCACTTTCTTTAGCGCCTACAGTACAGTACATCACTAACTCAAAGATGACAACCCCAGCCTTTCACAAGACCACTGGAAAGTTTAGATGCCGCTGAGACACAGCACCTCATGTCCAGTTATTGGCTGTGAGGAGTCTGAGGGCTTCTCCTTTTCACAGCAATGAGCTAGTCATGCTGCTTTCTCAAAGACGGCTCTTAATTCCTTCCTCTGACCAGGTGAGGTGGAGTGGAAACTGCGTCGACCTGGGTGCCAGATTAAGCACGAACTTCCCAAACAGTCAGTCTGTCTTCTCCGCCAGATACTTCTTTTCCCTTTCCGATCCAATCCCTTTTGCTCTTTCCTTCGGTGGTGCACCCACGTGATTTCTTTTCTCCCCTGCTGACAGCCCTGTGTGTCCGGTTATGCAAAGCGCTGGGCTTTCTTAACATTTCCCCCCAAACAATACTGTTCTGTGACAAGAGTAATTAGAGTTACTACACACAATCGCTATTCTTTATCTCCTTTCTTGGAACTGAAGATTAGATGTAACAGAATGAGAAGCTAATTGGCCCTTCAATCTGCGAGCTAATCACTCCCAGCCTCGGGGTTGCACTGCCAGCTGAGGTGCTGTAACTGTACTGCACTCAAAGCCCAGCGTAGGAGCCTACCGTTCCTGGAGAGCATCGAAGTAACATCTTCTACAGTTACATGTTCTTTTAAAAATGATAATGGACGATTTAGCTACAATCGCCATTCTGGCCGCTGTTTAGGAAACGGATTAGGCCCGATATTCCCCAAACATATTTAACATATTTAATATTAACATATTTTGAACACCTCAATTTGGCAGTTTAACCAAGAGATGCTTTGTTTCAGAAACAGCAATATCATACCAAAGAATATTCTCAAATAGTACTTTGTTCATCATCACATCTGGTAATCATAGGGTACGAATCGTCTTTCTGTGTTCGGAACTGTAGGTCCCAATATTTATGGGCATTTCTTGGAAAGAGTAGGGTGTTATCCCGGTGTCCTGGCCTTTTTATAATCCCCATCTCTGACCTGGCTTCATCACTCTGCTCTCCTCCCCACTGAGAGCTGGTGTGTGGGGAGTGTACTGGTGCATCATCCAGGTGGGGCTGCACACTGGGGGTGGAGGGGATCCCCATTTCCTGTAAAGCGCTTTAAATGGAGTGTCCAAAAAAGCGCTATAAGATCACTTCACTGGCCATATACAATTTCTTGCATTAGGAATTTGTCTTTTCGCATACCCCAGCTTGCTCTCCATGAGACACACAGGCACACAGATGAGGAGAGAGAAGCTTGGGGTCAGAGCACCGGGTCAGCCATTTATACAGCACCCCTGGAGCATCTGAGGCTAAGGGCCTTGCTCAGGGGCCCAACGGAGTAGGATTCCTCTGCTGGGTGCGGGATTTGAACCGGCAACCTTCCAGCCACAGACACAGATCCTGAGCCACAGTGCCACCACTCCTCCCATATCCTATACTATTATAGGATTACTATTTTGTATTTCTATGAAGCAAACATTCCTTAGGTTATTGTCTTGCAAAAAATAAACTTGCAAAGTTATAAGGAGAAAATCTCGATCTTGTTTTTTATTCCATTAGACCACATCTCCAAACAGTGTAGACAATGTATGCAGTAAACCAGCACTCGAACTGAT
The DNA here is from genome assembly GCF_040954835.1 of Lepisosteus oculatus. NCBI lineage: Eukaryota > Metazoa > Chordata > Actinopteri > Semionotiformes > Lepisosteidae > Lepisosteus > Lepisosteus oculatus. The sequence continues at coordinate 77,068,874 of NC_090696.1, forward strand.
CTAAATTCAGGAATTTCAGAAACAGGAGAGCCGTGGAAGGAATTGCTCTCTATCTAATTAAATTGGACAGTGAGAAATCTATTACCCACACAGTTCAGGACTCTGCAATGCATGTGTGACAGATGGTATATATCCTACAAGTTTAATAAAATCCCAAGGGGGCCCTAAGTTTATCTAAAGCAAGATCAGTTTAGCAGTAAAAGTTATGTGGTATACTGCAGGCCACAGCACCGCATATAAAAATAATAAGCAATAAATGAGAGCCTGGAAAAAATCGTAATTATCGTGCAGTAACAAATTCATGCTTTCAAACAAATGCAGCTGTTTTGATATTTTGAATAATCTGTTTACAGGAAGGGTAATTTAAATTGTACTCATTCGTGGTACAGGAACTGAAAAAAGCTTTAAAGACATTGAAAACACCGTTAAATCTTAGTTCTACCTTATGTCTCATTAGGATTAATGAAGGGGGGGGGGGGGACTTTTCAACCAAAGTGGCAAACCAGCTACAGCTGGCATAAAGAGCTCATTAACACGCAAATATCTGGCAGAAAAGGAGCAAAGAAATACTTGCTTCATAAAAGCACGTACTGGTGAACATGAATGCACTATGGAGGAGACTGGAGGAATCGCTGCCTTCACACCACAGCTGCATTAAGAGCATGGCCTTGTGTTGACAAGGCTGTCAGTGCTGTCCTTCCCTGACGCTGCCCCCTCAGGGCTGTGGAGCAGTCTCCCAGCTCACACCTGATCTTCAAGTCAGTGAGCGCGTTCACATCCTCCCTTCAAACTTTTGCTTAAAATATATATATATAATTATTTTTTTTGCTTGCAATTTGTTTTACTGTAGAGTGCCTTGAGATGATGTGTTAAATAATAATTAATCCACAATCACAGTTTTAATTAAAGTAATTTCTCCAGATTGTCAAATCAGCTATTTTTCCAGATGCCATCTTCAGATGATTGATGTTTATTAGAGCAGTATTTATACTTAGCTGAGCATTTTTTCTTTCCTATTTTAATTACATCTGTCCACCTGTATGATTTTTTTTAATTACACCCTGCATCCAAAAAGATCTCAGGAGCTGCACACACAGGAGGGGACCAATGTCATCCAACACTGAAGTACAGCCCCACTTAGGAGACACACAGCAGCCATTCTGCACCAGGAGGTACGTTAGAGGAGTGCAGGTCTCCCCAATAAATTCAATGTTGGGGCCACTTAATTAAGGCCAGATTGATAAATGGAAACTTTTCATCGTTATGAAGGCCAGAGTGTTGATTGCAGGGCCAAAACAGCGGAGCAGATGACCGGGGTTCACACGGCGACTCTTCCAAACAGTACCAGGGGGATCTATAAGAACCTCAGGGTGGAAGCGTACAGATCACAGAAACAGTGATCTAGAAGGAAGAGCATCACAAGCAGGTCTACAAACACCAGTTTTTTACTTAGCTGCTGAGACGTGACTTGACCAGGCCAGAAGGTGGAAACTTCAACATACCACATTATTTTCTTAATCAAAACCCTGTGCCTGTGTTATTTTCAATCTCGATGAAAAAGTAGTTTTATAAGTCACATTGGGTGGTAGAGCACACTTTTCTATTTTCTGCTCTGTACACATCTTTACTTTCATGGAAATATTTGCACAATAACGCAGATGGATTCCTAAAACACATTGATTTTGCAAGCTAAAGTCAAGATCAAAGTGGTAAAAAACAGGCAAGTTACAGTCATTTTTGGCAAAAGAGAAAGATTTCACTATCTGCAAGCAATTTTATCTCCTTTGAACAAATACTTTTAAGCAGAGATTTCATCCGTTACATTTTGTCTGAAACGCCCCCAACACAATGTACCATCACAAAGCAATCAAATACAATCTCAGAGAAGAACTCGATGGCGACAAGTCACCTTCATGTTAATTAGCAGGAAGAACATAACAATGCCAGTTTCTAAATGAAACAAACAGCTACTTCATTTTAAGAACTCATATCATTCATAAGGATAAGTCTTATACTAAATAAAAACATGATAAAGAAAGGATGTATATTTAAAGACCTAGTGAATGTGAGCAATGTGTTCACAACTCTTGTTTTTCTTCATCAGAAACAGAACTATAATGTTGATATAATGTGTAGATGAATTGGATGTAAAAAAATAAGGGGTGATAATTCTATAATTAAAAACCTTGAATTTAAAGCACAGAATGCACAGACCAAATCCTTTAAAAACTACAATCATAACAGCTTACCTGAACTAAAAAAAATCATTAATGATTACAGCTAATGTGTCAGAGCAAGGAAAATGCACATCAGCTCACATCCCATGAATTAATGGCACACTTCAACCTATTCATGGTTTTACGTTTTGATTACAAGTCACCTGAAATAGTGATGAGCACAGAGAAGTACAGCAAATTCTTTAAGGTGAATGCCACTGGTCAAAGGCTACTATGCACAAAAACAGATCCAGAACCCCAGATTACAAAACTATTTCAATCTGTTTGCTTGTCTAACAAGACCAAACAGACATTTGGTGGGTGTTTAGTATGCTGCTGTAAATGAGTGAGCAAATTCCCAACAAATTAAATGCCAAGACTTATCACTCCATATAAAGTTTTCATTTACTTTACTGGGTAACAAAAATTGGTTTGCAAGCTTCTGCAGGTTGGATGAGAATAAAGACAAGACTTAAGCTCTCTAAATAAGAATTCCATGAGTCTATCATCTGACACATTAAAACGGCAAAAAAGCAGTAATTCAGAAAACTGTTGACCTTTGACCTTTTTTTTAACTTTACCATTATAAAAACCATTAATCGAGAGAAAAGGAAAGCATAAAAAAACTCTTCTCGTTTACCTCCTAATTACTGCTTTCTGTTTGCTGTATAAAAACTTTATAGATTTAGCCAGAACCAGACCTGAAACTATTAAACATTAAAACAGCTTGCAAATGCTTTAACATTCTCTCTTTTTACTGTTCACACAGGAAAGAGAAGCACCTTTAATAAAGCAGTAAAGTCTATCAGCTTTGGCAACCCACAGACACTGAAAATCGTAATGTCTCATAATCTGGTTATATTTCATCAGCAGCATTTTAGACCATCACTGCATCACTGTTTTTGTAAGAATGTTGCTCATAGCCTAACAAAACTCTACAGTACATGTAAAATAAAGCTTGACAGCTCACTAGAATCTTCAACCTTATAATTCTTTTAAACACTCTTGAGTTCTTTTTTTGACCATACAGATGAAAAGATTGCATTCATCAATTTTCCGAACTAAATTAATTGCTTTTATACAAGGAACTGCACTGCAAGTAATACAAATCCCATTTACAGGAAACAAAGAAACTCAGATCAGAACAATCTGTCTTTAATTCCATTTTGCAGACACCAACTAAGCTTTTAGTCTTTTTGCTGTCACGGGCGGTCCACTGGTGAAAACCGAACAAGCCTCAAGGTCAGATGACTTCATCATACAGTCAGCCCCACTTAAACATGCATTTTAAACCTGAAATCTAAGATATCAGTATGCCTTACCAAAGCTACACTTACCTGCTATTACTGAGGGAAAACTACTGAACTGGAAATAATAAAGTTCCCCTACAGACCAAAGGTGTACATTACAATGAACAACGTCCAAGACAAGCAGGCATGTTAATCCTGACGTTTGGTGCCTTTCTGAAACAACACAACATGAAGTAAGTTCCTTTGGGATCAACACATTAATTAACACCTTTAAATGTTCTCAAAGGTGTAGCAGCACAACATTAATTAGGGATATCAAAGTAGGAAATATTAATTATTGTACATTTATATAGCAATAGTATGAAAGTCAGAATAATCAATTGAAGTATACCAGCGACAATATCTTCACGTATTATGTTCTTAAATTTGGGTCTGCTGCACCAAAATAAAACCACTTGCCACTCACTCAAACCACAATCACCCGTCTCTGAAACTAACAGAAGGGGCGAGTGTTGTGGATTAAAAAAGTAAAACTTCATAACAGGGACAAGATAACTTATTATCTATAATTATATTATCTATAATTAGAAATTCTTCTTTTGAGTAAACGACAAGCTGCATCTTGGGTGGAGAGGTGGCTCTGTGGCTCAGGATCTGCGCCTGTGACTGGAAGGTTGCCGGTTCAAATCCCGCAGCTGGCAGAGGGATCCTACTCCATTGGGCCCCTGAGCAAGGCCCTTAACCCCAACTGCTCCAGGGGTGCCGTACAATGGCTGACCCTGCACTCTGACCCTAAGCTTCTCTCCCTGTCTGTGTGTCTGTGTCTTCATGGAGAAAAGCTGGAGTATGTGAAAAGACAAATTCCTAATGCAAGAAATTGTATAAGGCTAATAAGGAAACATTATTATTATATTACATAATTATAAAAGTTTCCTGGTAAATTACTGGAACTTTTTTTTTTTAATACAAATCAGGCACACAACTGTCTTGACTTTTTAAAAAGCCTAGAATTAAAGGTGCCTAAATGATTTTTTCCCACCATGAAAAGCACTTTACTCCATCGCTGACACCGCCTTTTATGGAAAACAGCAAAAACATTCGAATGCAAAGAGACTGTCTCTCATCCTGCAGGTCCCAGGACTCTCCAGTTATGAGTATTGGGAACTCACAAAGGTGATGGCAACCAAGGGGAAGCAAAATTTAAAGTGCTGCTTCACTGCTTTATCACATTTCAATTCAATATCCTGCCCCTCCACTTCCCCGCAGAGACTTGGGGCATCTACAGAGGTCACTAAAAGATTATATTTTCTTGGAAGCAGATATTGAACTGTCCTTTCAGTCCCTGATGTTCAGTAGTCTTTTTTTACCTTGTGTCCTAATTTACATATCTCAAGACACAGAGAACATGGTGTGGAAAGAGTGGGTTGTTGGATTTTTTTTTCCCATTGGAAAAATGATTAAAGTGAACTCAGGCAGCCCTCTGCCTATGACAAAGTGCATTCTAAAAGACAAAACAAAGTTTATATGCTTAGGCATACGTGGCTTCAGTGAGCAGACAAACCAAAAACATCTCTTGACAAGGAGAAACTGTGCTACTAAGAATGCCAAATGGAAAGAAAATACTGTATCAAATGATATCAGATGAATGCTATTTGCCCTTCAAATTATTTTTTATTAGTCTTACGCCTTTCACATGTTATTTCTACTTATTTCAGAAAGAATACTGCAACTTGAGTCTTGAGAACTGAGTAAAAAGCTGTTGAAAGCGTAAGGAAACAGACCTGCCGCAAATAATTTTCATTAAGGTTCATCACTCCCTCTGCAAGACCCCCACTGCTTCAGTGGAAAGCATAATAATAAATTTATTGCATTCCCTCAATTGCTGCTTACCATACTACACATGGAAAAGCTCTAAATTAAAACATCAATCATGGAGGTGTTTTCAAGACAGTATTTAACTGCCAGACAGAATATATCAGGTGTCTAAACACTAAGCCTGCTCTCAGCATGGAGCATCTGTAGCAGAGATGAGAAGATGGAGCAGGTGAAAGCAGTGCAATAGGATGTTATGTTCCATATGGAAATAACTATTCTGAACTGGGACTGTCAAGCATCGCTCGAAGCATGCGGATGAACCTGTTAAAATGCACAACATTTCAAGATAAAAATCTCTTCCTTCTCCCTTATCTTCCCAGTCCCCTTGTTTTCAGAATCAGTCACAGATAACTAGAAAAAGCACCTTCTGATGATCTGAAATACAGTAACATCTGTGCATTTTAAAATCCCTAACTGGTGATATGGGCTACGGTATATTAGGCTTTTATGGATAAAACTATGCAATTATAATAATAATAAACTTTACTTTATATAGTGCCTTTAAAGGTGGCTTCTCAAAGCACTTTACAGAATGACAACAATACAAAATACACAAGATATGCACCCTATTCAGTTTTCTTTATCACATAAAACGGTAACTGCACACATTACCTGTGGATGTTAAGATGAGTATAACAGCCATAATTTATGTTTATGTTTGTATACTTTTTTTTTTAAAAAAGGATGGATTTATTTATCTTATTTGCCTTCTTAAAAAAATGAATGTTCAACATACATGCAGTAAACGTATCATTGTCTTTTGTTTTGTCCTTGCAATTGTAATTCGTTTCCCCCACGTTCAGCTGACACTAAAGGCTGTAGAATACACCAGCTTTCAGGTTTGACCACAATGCAAGAGGACACAAATTTGGAAATATCAGGACCTTTGCTAAGGATAAGAGCATAAAAAAGCACAGTGCTTCATGCAAAGCATTCTCTAATTAAATGGTTAATAGGGAGCATTTTACATACAGCACAACCACGAATATCCTTGAAAAACAACCAACTTCAAACTTCAGTACACCAGCAAAATGTTGACAAAAGCTGTCAACACCTTAGATTGCAGCATCACTGTGAGATTCTTCATTTCTCTTTTCTTAGCATACACAGGAATTATGATTTTTATTTCAATGCAAACTAGGAAAGCGTCCATATTTACAGTAAGTTAACCCACAAGGTCTAGCAGTCAGCAAATGAATATTTTATCAGCATGGGCTCAGGCTTTGGTTATGCTTAGAGATTAATATTTTTTTTGCCACCCAAAGATTTAATGCAATGCTTTAAACAGGGCTTTGTTTTGTAACAAAGCTCGTGGATCTATCTTTAGTTTTTCCGAACACAACTGCTGTGTAAAGATAGAGCACAGGCCTACAAAATGCAGTACTTGTGTCACGGAGATTTAAAAATGAAACAGAAGCGAACAATTCTGTGGAAGAACAGTGGACATATTAATGGCGATAAAGGAGTGAAATAAAATAAAACACCGTCATTGCATATCACTCAGCATCAGTATCACAATGAATAAGGGTGGTGCTATTTGCTATTCCCTTTTATTATTTTTAAAACATACGGAAAAACAAAACATCTGTCTGTACCTCTTTCTTCTTCTGTCCTCCTCCTAAATGAACACATAGTATCAAGAAAAAGAGGCATGTTATTAGCAGGTGAACACAATATCCTTGCTTTGCAGACGCCATGTTTAAAGATGCTCATGTACACACATCCCTTGCTCCTGACTGGTTACAGTATCGTCCAATAAGTTGCGTCTGTTGGAGAATTGTGGGTATTGTAGTTTATAAAGGTCAGCTAAAATGAGCCATGCTTTGGTTGCATGTCAGGACATCTGTATTGGATGAAGCGGTTAGAAAATGGGTGGATGTCAAGGCATATACTGTATAATTATCAGAACTACTGTATGTACTGGGGGCATGCACTCCTTTTGACGGGAACAAATTTAACAAAGTACCGGCAAATACAGCAGCTCCTGAGAAAATGATTTTTATATACTGTATAACTGTATGAATTCATATACTGTATGTAGAACATACATATACTACAGTATATAAGAAGAGAGAAAATTCAACGTTTTGCCTATGAAACCTTCCCAGACTAAATGTTGTATTTTCTCTATTCTCTATTCAGCAGGGAATAAACCTATTACTTGTTCCTTTGCAGACTATGCATGCTGATGCAGCTCCCCACCTGAACTACTACAGTATATATACATCTTACACTATATACATATACTGTATGTACCACTAGTTCAGAAATTCTGGTGTGGAGGTTAATTACAGGAAAATATTACAATAGTAATATCACAGGCAGAGTATAGGGAACTCTGCCCAAATAACATTTTAGGCAGGTAACATGTCCCGTTTACTTGTATATCGAAGAGCAATAGAAGATTCCACTACTCAAATAAATGTCCATATTTTAAACAAGACCCTTTGTTTTGGGATTTCATATTTATTGTAATACTGAACAAACGTTTTTACTAAACACATTTATTTTCCTTATAATTTGTCTCCCTGAGTAAGCACACAGTCAGTTTAGCCACTGAACATCTCTGGGAATTCCCAGTTTAACAGCAGATTCAGACACCTGACTATAAACATCAATGAGTGAAGACCTGAATACATTGGTAATTGCTATTAATTGGTAGATTAACTGGTAATTAGCAAGGTAATAAAGCAAAAAAGGCTCAAATGAGAAACAGAACCTAGAAAATGAACAGCAGGAGATTATGAGAAAGTGTCACATATTGCTGATCAAGCCTGAACTTTTGAGGTTCGTGTGTAGAATTTATGCCCATAGAACAGCAAACAGTGAATGTTCAGAAGTTTATCAAGCTTGAGGTGGTATAATGGACTGAGGCTGGTTTGGGAATATTGCTCTTGGAAATCTCCTAAATAATTGAAAGAACACTGACAAATGACAAGCATCTTCATCATTTATTTGAAACAGCATATGTTCATACAGGGGGGTATTTTCCTAGATCAATTCAAGAGAGGCACCTTGTTCAAGGGTACAACACCAGGGTGGCACAACTGGGACCCTCAACCCTCCAGGTAATGTGCAAGCATGGTCTGACTCTGACCCTGACCCCTGCTCACAGGGCTGCTTAATGTAGGAGCTCAGCCAACTAGCGACAGACTAGCCTCCAAAACATGGTCAGGACACCTCAACCATCAACATCTGAATTCAATTCACTTAGGCTAAATTAGATGAGATCTATCACGCTGAAACAATTGAACACTGTCAGTGTGACTCTCAATTTTAAAATGCATGATAACAGTTATTTCTCACAACATTGCTAATGTGATACAGATGAGTCACTGTCGGCAACAAGGCAGGCTTGGCAGCTGTGTGCTGTGACTCTGATGAGTCAGTGCAGCACTATTTAAGGACTCTGAGGCTATGCCTCCGGTGGTATCTTGGGGTGGAGCCGATACTGTTGATGGTGTCTACTAAGGATGCCCCAGTTACGTTCTGCATCAGTGGTGCTCAACTCCAGTCCTGCGGGACCACAGTGTTTGCATGCTTTCCTCCCATTTCTTGTAGTCACCTAAATGAGCTGGACCCTATCTTAATGGGACTAATTTAACTCTTTCTAAGGGTGCAGGTCTGGATTTAATCAAGACCTAGGAAACCAGAAGGATTCCGGGCCTCAAGATCTGGGGACATGTGCCTATAATCTACGGGAGACTGGTTTGGAAACATTCCTGACCAATGTACAGTCAGGTATGGATATTCCTGCTTTAACGCAGCAACCTGGACACAGCAATCTGGAAAAATAAAACCACTTCCATGGGACACTTGGTGTTATCGGGTGTTATATGTGCCCTCTTAGCGTTATTATTTCAAGACCAGCTCCTCCAGTCCTCGGGGCTCATCATAAGGGTAAGATGTCGCGAGGCCCGCCTGGCACCAGTAAACCCTACGTCCGTCTCTTGAGGGCATAGGCCTCATCCCCGACACCTCCCGCTTCCTGAGCCCGGGGTCTGGAGGATCTCGCCCCGTCACCCCTGGACCTCCATGTTTTGTCTGTCCGTGTGCTCCCACCTCCCGGGGATTTTAACTTTGTCGCGTACCAGGATGGATTCCTTGTTGATGGACTCTCGGACTGTGTTTTGACCTGCCCTTGGACCCGTTTGGATTTGGATGCCGTTTTGTCTCCCCCATACACTGTCTCGGACTGTCACTATTATTTTGTGCACTATTAAACCCCTGTGTGTTCGCTTTTACCGTGCCTCCTGTTTTCTCCAGCTCTTACCACATCACATAGGGTCTTCTACAAGATCTGACACGGATTCCAGTCCGTGTTCGTGACACTAATAATGTTCCCAACCGTGTCACACCCTAGCACAGCAATCTGGGAAGAAAATTGCCAAGCTGGAATTGCTGAGAACATGCCACCTCAGGACCATATGGGGGTGAAGACCACATCGCAGACCAGTTAGAGGCACAATCTATTGGTCTTAAATAATTAATGTGCGGAGTAATTAAAAACTAATTCCACTGATGATGCTGATTTCATGTTGCGCTACTGTTTGCAGCTACAATACTGTTCTGCATGTTCTCCTCACCGTGCTACTGCATAAAGAAGCTACAGCAAAGGTACCATTAAAGAAAATAACATGTGCAATGAAATGAGCAGTCTGCAATTGCAAAGAGTCTTCTGTTGACAAAAGGCAGATGATTCCATTTAATTTATAGGTTTGTATTCGATACGCACGGAGTCATGTTATAATTGCTGGTTTGTGCACTTGCAGAGAGCAAATGACATTTCGTGAGCTGAGCATCCTTTTCTCGTTCGGAAGATTCGTAGTCGGCGATTAGGGATTCAGACTTGCTGTCTGATTTGAAACAAGGGATGGTTCCTCTGGATATCACCCAACAGTTTTCTTTCCTGATGTGATGATCAGATGAAACTCTGAAGCCTGCTTGCTTGGGGCCAATTTTAAAAGGCGACTTAAAATGTGAAGAGGGCAAGACTAGAATTACAATAAAAGCTTGAGATTCTGCTTCAGTAACTGTAATATAACACAATTATTACCATAAGTGTTCTACTGCTTAATAAATAGAAAAAAACTGTTGAAACCTGTATAATAACATTAAGCTAATAAGAGTACCATTATTTTTAATGTAATTAAATTAACTCCTTATGTAATGTAAATTAACTCCTTCACATTTCCTCCGGGCTGGGAGTTACATGGAAAACTAATACAAAAACTTAATTTTTTTATACTTTTATACTACTGTTATATAGTAGGTGGGAGTCAGTTTTGATAAATTCCTAACATGACGATTGCACAGAAAAATTTGATTTTGATAAATGATTTTTAAAAATATAATCAAACGTTAAAAAATATATTCTGTCTAAAAAGAGCATAGAATTGTGTATTGTAGAATCCACCTGTGAAATAACAACAGAAGAGTCCCAAGACGAAGTTACTGGGAAATATCCTGCAGAAGCAGGTTCAGTAACTGGTGTGGAACGTTAGGCACCGCTTTTCATTCCAGCTATGTTGGGCAGCAAGAGTGGGTCATACATCACCCGGTTAAAGATTTCTCCTGGGAAATCATGTCTTCAATGATATTTCTGTCTTTATTCAGTTTGGAGCAATGGCTTTTTTTTGTCTAATATAATACAAAACCTCGATACCTTCAAAGATGATGAAACTCTCAAAGAGAAAAGAGGAAAACTACTGCTGCTTCTGTCCCCTCTAACCGGTTTCAGGGTTTTCCCAGTATGCTAGTGAACATCAAGAGATGGCAATGGAGTCAAAGCTCATAAGATAAGTGAGAAATTATGGCAGTTTTGTAGATACCACACAGTACATGTGTGATCATGAATTAATAGCAAATGATTTGCTAAACATTTTTTGCTCTCCTTTGAGAACCAGTGATGTTGTCTTTAGGAGAACTTTAAAAATCTTTGAATATTAAAGGACACTTATCAAAGCTTTTTGCTACTGTCTAAAACTCAGCCCACATTGTCTTCATATACTGTAACACCTTAATTTTCAAAGCTGCTTTTAAGGGAAAATAGCTTATTTTTCCAAACCTACACTATGTTCTCTCCCACAGGATTTGCAGCTTTCAATATTTTCAGTTTGTTCTCTGACAATCCTGAGCAAATCTGCTGTATAGCAAAAATACTTTTTTCCCAAAACAAAGAAAAAACAGTTCTTTAGAATTCTATGGATACTGTACCTTGTGGACCTAGACACCAGGCTTGAGGATCAAGATGCAGAAAGCTGGGAAACAGCTCAGATACTCTGATGCTTTGATACCAGGGCTGGGAAGTCTTGGTCCCAGAGGACTGGTATGTCAGCAGGTTTTCCAGATCACTTCAAATTACCAGCAGCTGAAGATTTGGGAGACGCTATTAAACTGGTCTAGTTAATTAAGTGTTAATTAAGAATTCATTATTGTGGTAAGAATAATTTTGAGACGCATGAGCTCTGTGTTCTCTGGCATGGCTCTGGTGAAAGAGTATTAAATCAGACACAACAGGACAAACAAATATTTATTAACAGTAAGACTAAACTAAATGACACAAAAAGTAAAACATGAACATTATTATATTGACAAAACAAGGCATCTGAGAGGCCTTCATTCTTAAAACTCAGAAACCCAGAATGCTAACCATGTAATGTGAATTCCTATATAGTGCCCAAACAGGCAAGGAAGAGAAATACCCTGTGTCCCAAATTAAAAGAATAGGACTCAGCACTAAATCTTCCTTCTTATAACGTGGAAGCCCCAAAGCAAATCTGAAGCTATCTTCTAATTCAGAAATCATCACCAACTTGGAGAGAACGTCTTTAGCCAGAGGCTTCCCCAGTAAAGGAAATCAGAATGTCTTAAAATAAAGGACGACAAGCTCTCTTAAACAAGGTTCAAATTACTTATACCGCAGAATCTGGCCTCCAAGACTGATCAGAAGACGTTCCTCTCACCTGGTTCCATTCCCTTCCCTGTCTCCCTCTTGTACTCTCTGGAATTTACACTTATTTACTGTATGCCAAAAAATGTCCTGCACTTTAATACAGCATCTACAGGAGAAGAAGCTTTTGCTCTCTAATGCTGCCCTTGGCACCAGGAGGGTCTTAAGGGAGCCCATTATACACAGAGAGTCACACCTGCTCGGGCCACACTGATTCAAGCTAGCTGAAAACACAGACGCACACACGAGCTTTTTACGTCCGCTAATGCGTCTTGCTACAAACAAATATATGTAGAAAGTGATTGATAATCTTAATAGAAAACAATGGGTCGGGAGATGTCACCAATAACATTTACTCAACATCCAAGAGCCATGTGCTTTATCTTTCTAAAAGCATACATAAATGGAGTGATCAGATGCGATGATTATATTTTGAAAACTGCAGTCCATTACATGGATACATCAGTGGCCCTCTGCTCCCTGCTAGTCTGGCAGAAGGGTGTACCATCATGCTATACACATGCCATGTTTTACACATCGTAACAATAATCATGAGTCTTAAGTAACATTCAGTGGAATAAGAGTGCTGAACAGAAACCCAGGAAGAATCATGCTCATGAATGTTTCAGAGCTCCACTGGCTGTTGGCCTTCCCTGCGGTCCTGTTTCTGTTTGGTGACATGCGTCTCTAGATGAAGCTGCGTTTCATAAGACCTGACACTGAAATCATATATATTAAGTTAGGGCTGGACCAAACCGATCTCACCAAAGAAGAACTCTTATATTTGTCTTATAGCAATCATCTCCTTTATATCAGCGGAAGTCACAATGTGATTTGAAAGATACTCAATAACAGAATAAGACTACCACTGAGCCAGAGTCTACCTGACAGTTTATTATGAAAAGAGTCTGTTTCTATTGCAATTATATCCCTAAGGTTTATGTGAATTTAATACCTGTAAAAAATTAAATTACTTATTCATGAATCTTAGACAGAATCATTATAAATAATGCAACATAAACAAGGTTATACATTCACAATGAATACTGGCACATTCAATTAAGCTATTTAGGGTAATAATAAAGATACACTCAGGAGTCCATGGGAATTCCACTGGCTGGGGTAAGCTTGTTCTTACTGCAGTTACACAACAGGAAAAGTAATTGGCTGTGCTGGTCTTCTTGGATGAGTTCATCACCAGCCCACGTGTTCTGGGATTCTGTCCTCTTAAATCAGGTGTGCACTCTACAGTGCCTCATCACATATGTAGATTAGATTAAATAGATTCGAAAAGGAATAAAAAACACTCATTAATGGAAAAGATTTAATTGTTACACTATGTAACAACCAAGCAGTGACATGCACATACTGTACACATCAGTTGGACGATTTATCAATTTTACAAGGGTCCCCTTACATGGTCACAGTTTCTCCTAAGAACAGGCAGTCTCTATGGATTATGGGACTGCAAATATTAATTAGTACTACCATTTCCCAACACTAGAAACCAGAAAAGTCTAAACAGACTTCTAATTCCACTTTGCTTATATAGAGTCAACATTATCAGCCATGGACAGCTACTTTGCCTTACAGCTCTGACATTTACCATTTACTACAAATCCTTTATCTTTCCCTCTCTTTTAAGGAATTCAATACAAGGAGTGACAAATAAGCATTTTAATCATTGCTGTTGTTATTATTATATTAAGTTTACAAAATCCAGCTATTTTTTGGATTCATTTAAATATGGCTGTGCAAAGCACAGAAATCAGTTAAAAACTGCTCAAGAAAATATTTTTTACCTTATACTGTACACTGTATGTACAGCACAAGATAATAAAAAAACAAGTAATCTGTTGTTATTTATTAGATAATTGTCACTGAGTCAATATGCTTATTTTGTCAGTAATAACGTGCAGGTAGGTAAGTACGTTTTTCAGACCATAAAGGCCCATGGGGAATGGGGGGAAAGAGTCACCCCTTTTCTTGGCCATCTGACACTGGAGGTGGAGGTGATGTGGTCAGCACCACGCTCTGGCCGGCCTGTTACCCCCAGAAGGATTAACCCCCAGTCTGGTGCTCATGTGGAAAGCAGGCTGAGTGGACCTGGGAGCCGCCTGGAAGGAATCAGAGCTCCATCGCCTTCCCCTACCTGGGATTGAACCCGGGACATTCCAGTAATAAAGTGTGCTGACAATAAACACTTTCTGTGCAGAACACTGTGATGTGATGCCAAATATATCAGAGGGCTTCACTGGGCACTGCACTTGACTTGAGCTTGTGTCTCTCTTTCCTTCGAATCTTCATCTGGTTGATGAGATGTCTCTTTTCCTACAAAACCTGAAATAATGTGGTGCAGCACTTGTGTCCCGGGTTCAATTCTGGACCTGGGGTGCTGCTGTATCTGTGTGGAGTTTGTTCCACGTGGGTTTCCTCTGCGTGCTCCCGTGTCCTCCCACAGTCCACAGGCATGCTTGTAGGTTAGCTGGCTTCTTGGGAAATTGGGAAATTAGGGTGTGAGCACGCGTGTCTGTCTTTGTCAGCCCTGAGATGGACTGGCGTCCTGCCCAGGGTGTATCCTGCCTTACACTGGATGCTCGCTGGGAAAAGCTCCGGCTCTCCTGTGACACTGAAGTGGATAAAATGGTTAGAAAGTGGATGGAAGTGATGCTTACAGCAGTTCTAAAATGCAGGGCCAGAACCAGAAACTAATGCAGGGATTGATTTTGTGCCGCGTGCTCAGATGCATTGTGTGGGGGAATCCAAGGATTTCATTGTGTTAATGTGGATAATAGTGAGATGAGCAAGACACTCCTGTCAAGTTTATGTTGAATTACCACTTATGACAAGAACAGAACAGAAAACATCAGGGTGACACTGGAGACAAAGAGTAAGCACACCAAGTCTGAAATTAAGAGAGATTTGTTTATATACTGTAACAAGAATGATACTGTACGTTTCATGCAGAAACATGTAGTGAGGGAATTCTTACAGATGTATACTATAGTGCATTCCGGGACTCACATTCAGGAAAAAAAAGATTATACCAAAGAAGCAAAAGTTTTGTTTTAGTAAAACTATAAAACAGATTTAAATGACAAAACAGCGACAATGCCTGAAGTGCAATGCTTGAAGTAATGCATTTAAAAGTAAAAGTCGTCTGCACAGTTCTCATTCACCTGCATTTCTTTCAGCCCACCACTTAGGCCTTGGACACAATTGTTACTGAATGCACATTTTACAGTGATTTAATAAGAATGTGCTCTAGTCATGATAATTTCATACGCAAGCCCTTTTGCATGAATTTTTGATGAAGTTAAAGCAATGCCTCAGGGTGCATTGGCAATGAGCTGAAAATTAATCAAGTTAATAATGATAAATGAGAGGTACCACAGACACAAGGCAGAAATCTGAGGTTTGCACAGTCACAGATGTATTTTACCAAATACATTTGTTTTCGTTTTTTTGCAGAATATTTCCATGTAGAGATTTGACATCGATCCATCCATTGACATTTAATCTCTCCTGCTTAGTGCACTACAGGGTTACAGGTACCTAACACAGCAAAAATGAGCAGGACCACACCCTCGACACCAGTCCATCACAGGACAACACCCTGGACAGGACACCTGTCATTCACAGGACACAGGACAGGGCCACACCCCGGACAGGACACCAGTCCACCACCGGATACAAGACAGGACACACCATGGACAGGACACCAGTCCACCACCGGAAACAAGACAGGACACACCCTGGACAGGACACCAGTCCATCACAGGACACAGGACAGGGCCACACCCTGGACAGGACACCAGTCCATCACAAGACACAAGGCAGGACCACACCCCGGACAGGACACCAGTCCATCGCAGGACACAGGAAAGGACACGCCCTGGACAGGACACCAGACCATTACAAGCAAGACAATTTAGACATCAAAATACCATGTCTTTGGTCTGCTTTCCTGCCACAGTCCATCCAGTGAACCCAGAACATCCAGAGTCCACACAGAATGTCTCTGGCTGAGGAGTACACACCACCACATCACAGTACCTCCTGAGACCTGACACACTGGAATTGAAATGACCATCACTTCAGAATTACAAAGACTGGTCTACTGAGTTTTAATGCCATTTCCAAATGAAGGAACAGACTGAACAGTCCCAAGCCAGTGGAAGTTATATTCTGGAGCACTTGTGCGGTACATTGAACAGGAGATCCATTAATCTGATGGAATTAGATAGGAAAGCCACAAGACTTTGGAGATGATCCAAAGACTTGATCCAAGGTATTCCCAATAGTCCTCTGTCCAAAGAAAATTATTTTAATATGTATTATCCATATTATAGATTTATTCAGTGTAACAAATTCTTCAATTGTACCTACCTATCTAACATTGAATTTACATCCAAGTAAATTGATCAGACATTTAAGTACATACATACCTGATTAGGTTTCTAGTGAATTATCTAATTTAAGACCCAGAGATTGAACATTTGCTCCAGCAACTCTGCAGCAATTTCGGTGATGGGAAAGCTTCTACAGTCAACCTTGCTCTGTTAACTCTGGCAAGGAGAAAGGGTGATTTGAGCGCCCTCTGCTGGAGAGAAACAGTGCTTCACCTAGGTGATACAACAGCTGAAAAGTCAATGTCTCCTGTGTTCCTCAAAACGGCTAACAAAAGAGAGGTTATAAACAAGAGTAGGCTATTGAGGCCAACTAGCCTGTTTGCTAGTCAGTGGATAAGTGATCAGAGAATCTCATCCAGCTTTTTCTTAAAAGAAGCCAGGGTATATGCTTCAACAGCATGGCTGGGCAGCTTGTTACATGCTCTCACAACCCCTCGTGTGAAGAAGCGTCTTCCATTTTCAATTTCAAATACTCTTCCATGTTGTGTCCAGTTGTGTTCCCTGGTTTGTGTCCCATGATTTATTCTGGAGACCTCCCCTGGGGTTGACTTTGATTTTAAATGCCTGGATCAAAGTACGCCTTTTTTTAAATGAGTGGCACCAGCCTTCACAGTGCCAGGAGTGAGAGTTCGAGCCACCAGATGTTTGGAGTATTTCTGTCAGTCACAGTGCTGCTGCCCCTCTCCCTCAGAATCATAATGCCTTACAGGGCAGTTAGCACCAATTACTGGAGCAGTGCGTCTCTCACTGGCACCCAAGCAGAAATTCTCAGGTTCAAGCTTGTGAGCTCTGAGCCTCTGTGTCTCTGTCATGCCACTCCTGCATCCTTTTAATACTGCTGTGCACAACTGTGGATTTTAAAACTCAGCTTGGAAACCAGGTCCACTGTATTTGTGAGTAGCATACCTATATACTGAACACATTTGCAATCTTACAGAGATGTAAAATACAAAGCTTATTACTTGTCATTTATTTCTGCCTTAAAAGGCAAAGTAGCAGATGGTGTCTTTTGTTAAAGTAGGGGGCTGTGTCAGCGTGCATTGGCTGCAAGAGGAGCAAGTAAAGGTTAATTCTGAGGTGAAAATAAAAAAGGAGAAACAATGTTCAATGCTGACAGTGCATTAGTAACCTAATAACAAAGCTCAAACATGTTGAGGTGCGGTCTCCTCCTGCACCCCAAATTAGTGATCTTTCCTAGTCCAGTAACCAGTAGTCTCCAATATACAGAAGATCCCTATCCGGCAGTATAGTGACTCCAGAACCCAGTGCACAGACTCTTCCAAACAGCTGAACCTCTGGATGCCTTCCCAGAGTAGACACGTACAGTACGCAATGAAAAACATCAGCTATTTTTATGGCTTGTGTGTGTGTGTATATATTCTGATGATTGTGCTAAGCCACAGAAGAAATAGCTCAATTTAAGAGGTTAACCAGGTAACTGACCTCCGACATATCTGTGTAGAGTAAATGTGAAACTGAGTTTAAGAATTAACATGACCCACCAACCACTCAATAAAAAAAAAGTCACTAATTGATAGTAATTCTGGAATTTCTTCCTGAGTGACCATTTCATCTTTTAAATTACCTCCAGACTTTCTGCTCTATCTTCATTCTATTCTTGGAGTTTGGATCCCTTGGTAAATCTTGTTGCTATCCAGACAAGATTTGTGTTGCCATAGATACATTTCTGAGCAAATATGAAAAGATCAGGAACAAGCTTCAGGAAATGGACAAAACTGTATGGGAAATACTGTCCACAGCTGAAAATGGTCAATTTTCAGTCAAATTGAGCATAGAAGTCATGTTCATTTTGTCCTCCAACTCCTGCTGCTTTTCACTGGACATCTACTACCGCATGTTAATATACCAATGCAATTTATATCACGTATTTTCTTTCTTGCATCTATTGCTAATCATTCAGTTTTGCTTTGCAAGTTTCCAGCAGTGGGCTAAACACTTGCACTCTGTCTGAGGAGTGCAGCTCTCCCTGCCCCTGCTGGAGCCTCGAATCCGGAGGCTCATGGGCTCCAGCTCTCACAGCGCCACTCCCTAGCCAGGGGACAGCTCTGCCTCAGCAAAGACGAGATCCTCTGCTGCAGCAGAACTTGACACCGTCTAGATTTCAGTGCAGGAACTGAGCACAGTTACAATACATATGTACTGATTTCAGCCAAGTTCCTTCAGGTTACTTCCATCTGTGGTGGAACCCATCTGTCACGAAGGCGTTCTTTCCGACCCTATGCAGACGACACAATCCGGGGTAGAGCGAGGAAAACACAGGGAAAAGGGCATGCAGGGATCAGGAATGAAAACAGGGGGCGTGTCCATGGTGCGCTGGTGTTTGGGGGAGGTGTGGCCAAGGCAAACAGTCCAAAACTGAGTCCAATGGGGAATCTGAGGAAAGGCAAAATCCAGAACCAGGCAGTCCATCCAAGACAAACAGAATTAAAACTGGAACCGGTTAGGAACTGGCAGGAACAGGAACTTTAAAACCTTGACGGGACCAGGTGCTTCCAGGTCCCGGACTCGCCTGGTACGAAAACCAATACAGAGCCCGGAACAGAGTGAGCGTCCGGCCTTTATAGGACGGGGGCAGGAACCAGAGGCAGGTGCAGGGAATGAGTACTGAACAAGGAAGAGCTGGAGCGTCCTTGAGAGGAGGGGTTTACAATTGTGACACCATCTTTCCATATCAAAATGATTGCAACATAATTAAAAAGATCATGCCTGGAACTAAAGGAAAAAATTAAGGAAAATGCTATATGATTATATGTTCTTAAAAATGAAGTATGCGACCTTAAGGAAACTACTGCTGCTGTATTTTAGCATGGATGACTCTGTGCGACTACATCTGTGTGCACTTAAGAACAAACCCCCATCTGAAACCTTCCTCTTTAGCACAGTCTCAAATTTATGTAGTTTTCACAATGAGCAATGTTCCACTGCTTTCACTTAACGAAAGAAATAAAGATCTCCTGTTTTTCTTTTAGAAACGGCTACCATTAAAAAAAATAATGTAAAAGGTCCTACCATGTATATAAGTCACTTAGTGATTCACTTCTCTAGGTTTAATTCCATTTAGGAAAAAAAATGTTCCTTTGTACAACACTTAGTAAATTTTGGCAGAGATTTCTTTTTACGGGCCAATTCAAATGTAAACCTGTAGATTAAAACTTGAATAACTAAAGTAAAGTTTCCAAAAAGTAAAAAGATTAACTAAGCAGTATAATTGTAAAGCAGCAGTAAATCCAAGGTCTGACTGGTATCTTTTCTATGCAATGAGGAAAAATAAGAAGCTCTTGCAAGCCAGTAATGAACATTTTCATTTCATATGGCCACAGATTAAGACCTAACCAAGGCTAGTCAGCCTGAGCCCATTCCAGTTCGATCCATTGCACTTCGATACAACCAGACCCTTAATTGCTAAATTGATCATCCTAATAGTCAATTAAAACTAACTGTGCTGGTTCCAGCAAAACGGCGTGATTGTTTGAATCAGGGTGGCCCCAGGCCGAGTAACACTGCTCTGAAGAGAGGTGACGAGAAGAGTCCAGACGACTCTTCAGAGTCCTCACCTGTGCTTTGACTCCATCTGTTTTCCTCAGTCACTGCCATACAGTCTGCATTCAACAAATACTTTTGCAAATAGGCTGTTCGGGTTTTCTTTTTGTAAGAAAAAAAAATACCTGGCAGTTCAAAAACTGTGAACATCAATTAAATTTTCAAAGGTAACCCAAAGTCACAGCCAAGGAGCTCAGAACAGTTTCAAGCTCTGAGGATGTTTCAATACAAAAAAAATCGTGTGGTTATGAGTTAAATTAAGAGCCTAGGAGCACAGCTGGCATAATCTTTTTTTTTAAAAAAAAACCAATGCATTGGCCAACTGAGACCCTCAAAAGCAAACCTCAAGAACCACAAAAAAACAGAAAAATCTGCATGCAGTCTGAAAGTTAATAAAATTGGATACTGATGTCCCCTTGTCATGAATATAAACTGGCCAGCCCTAGAGCTCAGAGCTTACAGTAAAGGACAGCACGGGAACTGGAGAGCTTCAAACAAGACAACACCTGCTTAGGACCTGGGCACAAAATGCTTCATTTGTTGTCTTTAGCCAATAATTGGTTCAATGAAGTGGCTTAGACCTCATTTGCTACGAAACCCGAACGAACGAACACGGGACTCCAGGACTGGGGCTTCCCCGGCAGTCGGCTGGCAGCGTGCGCGCCTTCCTTCTCCGGAGTGAAGAGGCATCTTGATTAGCCGAGCAGCGGGCAATCAGCCTGCCACACAGCCGCACGGGGTCTGACCCGGCGTTAGGACCCAGGGGAGCAGCTGGTGAGCAAGGGCAGTTTGCTTTTGGAGAGCCGGAAAAAAATTTCTGTTTTGTGAGAAAGACGGTTGGAGCGGAGGCAGGCAGGCAGTCAGTCTCACCTGGTGGTGAATGACAGTACAACAAGACGGGGGAAAATCTCTGCGCCGCCAGAATTATCCACCTTCAACTCTCTCGGTATATTCTTCATGGGAGGAGAGAGTCCTTCCAGACTTTTATCGACACAACTACAGAATCCCACTTCATTGCCGAGGTAGTGCACAGGCGAGGGTTCTGCTCAGCAAGAGAAGCGAATTGATCATTGGCTTTGCCTGCAACTGATCAGAAATTGAAATGTTCTAATATATTAATGATCAGGATTCGGAAAGGCAGATATAACCGGCACCGGTATTCAGCCTCGACACATTTTTCTTAAATTTGCCGCATGAAGCTGTCCAAGACACTGGGTTTTCAGAGGATGCAGCAATTTGCTGGTCGCTAGCTCTTATATTTGCAGGAGACGACATGATCTCACATCGATGGAATTTGCTGGTTTAATTAGGCTGGCAAGCGATCTGGTTAACGGAGAGAACACCTGCCCATTCATAATTAAGAAGTTCAAGTGAATTGTTTTGGTTATTATTTTTAACCAGTGGAGGCGTGATCCGTGGGAATGACACTGAGAAAGGCTGCCGAGGGCTGGAGGACTGGGCTGAGTTCGGGTCGGAAACTACAAGTCTAGATTTTGCAACTTACTTACTTTATAATTCAATCTCCTCTTAATGGACCGATCAACATCCTTGGACATCGAAGCTCTGAAGGTAGGTACCGAAGACACTGAGTCTGAAATCGGGAAATGCACAGCAGAGCGTACTGTAAAGACAGTACAGTACATCGTATACATAGTTACAAACAGTCTACATACAGTATATCGTCTACGTGATTCGAGTGGGACTGCTGTCAGTTCCTAGTAGTTCTATCCTGTACGGGATGCAAACGATTACTGTGTTTTAGTCGAATAATGTGAGTGTTTTGGCTGTAGAACAGGATTGTATCAAACTTGGTTGGGATCCCGTTGAATACAACGTGTTCCTTTAATCTGCAACCATTTAAAACATTAAAAGGCGTTGCACAGTTGTTTATTTTTTTCTGAAGTTGGTCGATACCGCTGTCAAATGTGTGCTTGCGCAGCGCTGATCTTTTTTTTCTAAACGATTGCTTAAAAAAATGGTGATTGTCGTGTGTTGGGGGGTTTTCTGACCAAACGTGTTCTTTTCTTTTTTGCTAAAATAACCCGTTCATTAGTAATAGCAAATAAGCACTAATCAATAGTACAAGTACATACAGTAGTAAATACACAAGGTCGAAACAGAAAAGAAAGCAGGTCTTTTTTCAAGACCTACAGAGCATTGCTGTCAGGGTTAATTAAAAATACATAGAACGTTGCAAGTTTAAGTGCCGCTAATGAGGATATTAAGGATTGGTTTTGCTATTCCACGCACGGAATCCTTATGAAACAGATCAGTGGTGATGGAGAGCGCTCGTCCCGCGGTTTCTACAGATCCGCCGTGCCTTTGATCCCACTTCTCTTCCTTCTCAAATGTATATTGCATGCAGAATTTGCCTCCCAACTTCGACCGAAACAAGCTGTCTGCCCCCCCCTTTTTTAGCAGAGATAATGCGCTTTTTGTATGTTTTTTTTATGCTTACCTTTTCCTGACAAAATAGTATACAAATATCTGGTCGACGCATTAACCTTTTCGTTAACAAATAAGCACATATTGACTTGGGGTATGCCTTACTTTGGTTTAGGATGGATTTAATGCCTTCATTGTATAAATCTTCATTTTGTATCGGGTTGCTCGGAAAAAAAAAGGATATTGGAACAATGCCCGGTTTAAAGTTGTTTCATCACAGACGAACTAAGAGGTTTTTCGCTGTTCTCTACAGCTGGAAGTCAATTAAACTTAGACTTTGGGTGTAGTCTATTAATATCCACTCATCTTCGGAGGCATTTTAAATTCGAAGCTAACAGAATATGAATTCCACTTCATTAATTGTGGCGTTGTCTATTAAAGTACATCTCGGTCTTGATACAATGCATTTAAAATACTTGTACCCTCTAAAGACGATTACGGAACATACACATTACGTGCTTATTGCAATATATTTAGTTATGGTTTAATACATTTACTGTATATTTTCGTTTTAATTGCATTATTAGAAGCCATATTATACAGCAAAGGAGAAGTCAGATGCCTTGGTTCCTCGACATCAGTGATTTATTTAAAGCTGGTGGCTGAAAAGTTACGTCATTTTAATAACCGTTAAAGGACTTGGAATATTTTTAGCTTTTCTGTCAACACTGTTTAAAACATGGTGCTATAAGTAAAAATATTTTTTTGCACTCTGATACCAGTGGCTTTGCAGTATTGAGTATTTTATCACGGTAGAAATTTGATGATAAAATATCTAATTTTAAAAAAAATCACAAATTACATTGCAGAAATTAATATCGAATACCACGCAGGTGATGGTGACAATAATAAAGGAATTGCAAAGATTTTGTCTTTATCTGTTGAATATGAGAGACGAACAAAGTGGTTATGTTACAGCTAAACAACACAAAACCTATCTGAAGCAAGGCTTCTTCGTGAAGTGACACCACGACTGAAAACTGGACGTTCACCACAGACGGTGCGGTGCTTCACCTCAGTCTTGCGTTTTTCTGGATTTATTTCTGTCGCTGTTAAAATAAGGATATATCGCTGTTTATGATCTTGTAAAACTTCTAACGTTGTCGACAGTTTTACCTATTCGCCCCAGATCTCGTCCGGCTGGCTTGTCACAGGTATTGGTAGGCACGGTGTTTGCTGAGAGGAATAGAATTGTTATTGAGAAGCTCCGCCTGAGATTTGATACACGAACATCTGATTGATTACAAAGACACAATCCTCGGTGTGCATATTTTTCAAACATACAGTGTATGCAAAGAGGAAAAGACCTAACAGCTTGATGCAATGTATTTACTAATTTATATACAGTACCAGATATGTTCAATGTGAATAAAAAGGAAAATATTCATGTATCTACAGGTGGGATGTGTCTTTTGGACCAGTCTGCTTTATTAAGTTAAAGGTTCGCTTTTCATGGGCAACATCCGAAAACACAGCAACAGCATTAATGAAAGTAAAGTACCAGCACATTTTAGCTAGAGCCACCATTTTAATTGCACCTGGTAGGCAAATGGTTTATTGGGATTGGAAACAAAATACAGCACATACGCCTTGATACTGTAACGCAACGGGGGCTCGGGCGGGCGCCCTTGCCGCATCAGGTCGGCCCCTGCACCGTCCGGGGCTCGAACCCGGGACTTCCGCGTCTCTCTGCAGCGACCTAGCCCCGTGAGCCAAAGAGAGATCTCTCCACAGCCCAGTAGCTGTGGTCCTGCTATCACAGGGAAGGGCGGTGACGTCACCCGCTCTGGTACGCCGGCTCTTACACAGCGCCTGTCGGCCGTAAGCGTTACACTCTCCCCCGCTTAAATCGCCGTCCCCGGCGAAGGGCTATCCCATCCCACTTCTGACACCAATGTAACGCAACGGGGGCTCGGGCGGGCGCCCTTGCCGCATCAGGTCGGCCCCTGCACCGTCCGGGGCTCGAACCCGGGACTTCCGCGTCTCTCTGCAGCGACCTAGCCCCGTGAGCCAAAGAGAGATCTCTCCACAGCCCAGTAGCTGTGGTCCTGCTATCACAGGGAAGGGCGGTGACGTCACCCGCTCTGGTACGCCGGCTCTTACACAGCGCCTGTCGGCCGTAAGCGTTACAATACTCTCTCTATAGGTCACACAGACGTGCATGTTAAAGATGAAACAATTTCTGTATCATCTCGAAATCCTCACATCTCTTTTCCCATTAGAGCAGTGAAACTAGGTATTAGCAACATGCCAAGTCTGTAATTACATAATTCCTCAGGTGGTAAAAAAACATGCCCTTCATACACCGTTCATTAAGCACTTAATAGAATACTTATAAAAGCTGGTGATACATTTATTTTAGAAATTAATTTCCTTTATTCTGGAAAGACAGCCAGTATGCAAAATGCAACATATGACAAATGTTGGCTGGGATTTCTGGACCACAGCTGAGTTCATACTTTAGGAGAAGCTGAGAATGGCTTCCGTATGAGAAGACACATCACCAGCTGCAGGAATTTCCATGAGAGCTTTGAGCCACACATTCTGTAATTGAATCTGTAAAACAATTCAAACAATAGCCACTGCAAATCTATCCTAGAAAGGTACAGTACAATAGAACAATTACTATTCACTTACAGTACCACTTTCATAAGACATGTAAACCAGCTGTTAATGAGTTACCAAAGTTATAGGCAGTATTACTGTACATGCTCCTAAGCCCAGGTTAGCCTAAGGAGAATGCTTTGAATGTTTTTCTCATCAAAGACATTGAATGCCACTGCACTA
The DNA here is from genome assembly GCF_040954835.1 of Lepisosteus oculatus. NCBI lineage: Eukaryota > Metazoa > Chordata > Actinopteri > Semionotiformes > Lepisosteidae > Lepisosteus > Lepisosteus oculatus. The sequence continues at coordinate 77,094,372 of NC_090696.1, forward strand.
ACCATTCAAATTTAAAATCCCGAGCACCACCATCAAATTTATTAAGAGTGATCAGCTTTTTCTTACTGAGCTTATGATCCATTTTTCATCTGGTCCGATACCTGATCCTGCAAGGACTTGTGACAGCCATGTGGCACTGTTTCAGTGCAAGCTGTAAAAAACAAGATGTTACTGTATGTATCTGTTTTTCATTTTCACAGGAGGCTTTTCTTTACAATTTTATTTTTTTTCTCTGGAGTAGTTCATTGCCACATGCACTTGTGGATCCAGGGCTATCCTGAAACGTCTGTGTTATAACTTACTCAATTGGCATTTGGATAATGTCTTCCACAAGAGCATCTGGGTGTGGGTGTTGGCTTGGCCAGAGGTGCAAGCAGCAGCAGCAAAGGCTGAGAGAGGTAACCAGCAGTAAAGTTTGAGCAAAGATAAACTGATGCCTGCTGGCGTGTTTTTGTGATCCTTCTTTTTTTGAATGAAATCACAATCAAAATTCAACCCTTGTTTTCTTTCTTGACTGGGACGTTGTTATTGACCCTGAACGATGGGGGTCTAAAAGTAGAGCTTTCTTGGTGCAGGAATATCTGGTGTGGGAGAGGCAGTGTGCGGTTGAGTACTTCAGCATAAATTGAACCCTCTTGGCAGAGACTGTAAAGTCATATCGGTGTTATCTGTTCATCTTAAAACCACTTACAGCGCTCTCCCTGATCTAAAAAACTGTCATGATTTTACCAGAGATCCTGCGTTTGCACTGCTGCTCAATTAAATGCATGCTCACTGGCTTACAGATGTCCTAAGTGTTACTAGTACTCTTTATTAAACCAGTATACATAGTGGCCCTGAAACATTTAGTTCAAAATCTTACTGTGTTCTGATCTCATGACTTATCTCATAAGTTGGATGAAGTCTTTCAAGAACTCATGTGCTTAGAGTGATATCTGTTGCATAGAGAGAGAAATTTATGATAGTGGTCATCTAGGCTGTCAGTGAGAACAGTGGTGTGCATGTGGCACATTTCACATGTAAAGGTTTATTCCCTGCTGAAAAGAGAAGAAAAGAAACACAACGTTTCGGCTGTGGTGCCTTCTTCAAGTGTAAGAAAGAGAGGACTCCTCAAGAGAAGAGATGGCGGCTCCACAGCTGAAACGTTGTTTCTTTTCTTCTCTTTTCAGCAGGAATAAACCTTTACTTGTTCCTTTGCAGCCTACGCATGCTGACGCAGCTGCCTACTTGAAACGTGTCTCATACCTTACGTTAGAGGACATCTCAAATCCCTGTGTAATATTGATCTGTCCAGCAGCTATGTCATACTCTATGATGATGTGTACAATGATGTGCCATGGTGAGGTTTTAAGGTGTATTATGATTAAAACAAGTTCAGATACATTTACAATGACCCCAATGTAACTGAGTAGTTACTGCAGTCTGACTTAATTAATATTTGCACAGACTGTTATCTGTTAAGGTCCATGTGATCTCCTTTCATTTATGCTCCACAGTAAAACACCAAATACATAATGGGTTAAAATATTTTATTGAAGAATTTCAAAACAACAGTTGACCTGCGAGTACAGAGACCCCAGTTCACCGCCCTGTAAGGTATAGGGTTCTGTAAGGCTCTCAGATTACTTCTTAGTACATTTTCCAATTCATTAGCTCTGGGAGCCCAGAGGGTACTCGGATCACAATGTGTAGTTTCTTACGCTACAATAATAAATATGATTAATACATGTTTGCCGAGGAGCTGTCATGTAGAACGTGTCTTTGGATAGCCCGAAGCGAGTGTTTGAACTGAGGCGGTTGCACAGTGTGCGTTGGTTAAAGGGGGGGTTTAGACCAGAAGCTGGGAGAAGTTCACTTCTAAGATTTGATCATGGATTTTGTTAATGCTTATCTGGTGTAACACACCATCAGGGGAAGTAATATGATACAATGCTTGTATTATCTTTCAGTTATCATACAGGTACCACTACCCTGTCAGTGTGCTAGACTGATGCTGACTATAAGCCCTCTTCAAGTGCCTGAGTCATTTTTTATTCAGAGCTGCAGTTTGCTAGCAAATTTCGTCGAAAAGGCATGTTGAAATACTGCAGCTGAGATTTATCTGAGGACTCTGAGAAAGTGAACTGGACAGACGTCTGCCTTTCACTCTGGATGAGTGTTGGCCTTTCAAGATATTAACAGAGCAGCAGTATCGCAGTTGAGTTCGGGCGTAGTGGGATGAAATTGCCTGAATGAAATAAACAGATTTTGCAATTAATAAGTCCAGTGAGCAAATAGAATAATTTCTCAAGCCCTCGAAATGTACTCATTTTTTATCAACAGAGGATATCCCAGCAGTGTGATTGACAGGGCCCTTGCCCGAGCCAAAAACACCCCCCGGACCATCAACCCGATCAGGAACTCCCGCCGTAACAACCGCATTCCCTTGGTGCTTCCTTACCACCCTAACACACTTCCTATCCCCAGGACCATTAACCAGAATTTTTCCATCCTACAGGATGATCCCTCCATTGGGGCCCTCTTTTCTGATCGCCCTATCATCTCATATCGCCGACCACCTAATCTGCGTAACCTCCTTGTTCACAGCTCCCTTGACCGCCCTCAACAACCATCCACACCAGGCACTTTCCCTTGCAACAGAGCTCGCTGTATCACCTGCAAGTACACAGCCACCACCACACTCATTCAAGGCCCCTCAGGACAATTCCGGATCACCCAGACAGCATCTTGTACCTCCAGCAACCTTATTTACTGTATCTCTTGCAGTAAATGCCCAGCCATCTACATTGGAGAAACAGGAAGGAGACTCGGAGACCGCTTCAGAGAACACGTCAGGGCTGTGAAGATTAAAGATCTCTCCAAGCCCATTGTTTCTCATTTCACCTCTGAAGGCCACGACCACACTAATCTCTCCGTCTGTGTTCTCAAAGACGGTTTTCCGAACTCATACATCAGAAAGACCACCGAAACTAAAATTATTCTGCAGTTAGGATCACACATTCTCCCTTCCCTTAACGACAGATTACTGTTCTTTTAAATTTTCTCCATTCATTGGAAGTTTCATTTCACACCTCTCTGCACCCATTCTGACTTCACACCTCTTGATTGGCCTCTCTTTCTGTCCCCTGCTCCCGCCTCTCACTCCTCCTCCCTCCCAACCTTTGTTCTCCCGCTACTTTACCTTTGCCTACTGCCCTGTCTCTCTCACACCTGAAGAAGGCTCCACGGCCGAAACGTTGTGTTCTCTTTCTTCTTTTTTTCAGCATGGAATTAACCTATTACTTGTTCCTTTGCAGCCTACGCATGCTGACGCAGCTACCCACCTGAACTACTAATTTCTCATTTGCTTGTTCACCAGTTTATTTAGTAGATAAACTTAAAGGCAGTCTATTCATCACATACCTCAAGGGCTTGGGGAATTAGGGTAACTTCAGTGGGATAGCTCTCAATCAGTCTTGAGCCTTTTTCTTAAAGATTAATTCTGGCCAAAAGCAGGCAGTAAAGTAGCAGCACTGTGTGAATTGTCAGTCCAATCACGGAGGCCATGTGTTGCCCACTGAACCAGACCTATTGCCTGACCATCTCCGATTTTTCTAGAAAATCTCTTGTTGGTTTTCAGGTTGGTTCATCGCGTTCACATGTACTACTCCTAATTTTAAAAGCCATTTCCTCTAAGTTTTTGATTTAGCAATGGTCATCCAAAAGCAAAATGATCAGAGAGATCACCCTGGGTTTCACTGAGTTGGCGTGTGCAGTCCCTCCTTCAACCGGTAATACGCAGGGCTTACCAGAATATACTGTTGTTCTGGAAATGTTTGTGGTTCGCTACTTTTGCTTTCTTTCTGCTGGTTTGTCTGATAACTAGTAGACCATGAATATTGCTTCAATATTTGTTACATTGTTTAATGATGAGATGCAGTAAAGAAGCACTTAAACCCTTAAGATGATGCTTAACACATTCTCATGGGTTTCAAACTCTGTAGTCATCCCAGGAGACCAGCTGTTTCAATTTAGTTTCACCTGTTATGGTATTACTGGATAATTCTGCTGTAAGTAGCCTATTACATTCTGCATATCTTAATTTTTTTTTACATTGGTTACTAATTTTGCTTGCTTTTTTCCTTAATAAAACAGGATGCCTTAATGTGTAAATAAAGCTTATATCATGCTTTTCTTGTGTTGTTTTACACCAATCTATTCTTGTACATTTTTGTTGGTACTAACATCCACTGCATAACAAGCTTACTGCCACTGAGCTTTATTATAGCATTTCATGGTAAAGGAGCTTGCTAGCAAGCTGTCAAAACTGCATGCATTTCTAGTTTGCAATTTGTAGCTGGGTCAAAGTTTTGATTCAGGATTTAGTTTCACTAACAGTGAATAACTTTAACGTTCCTAAAGAGTACTATTTTTGCTTTCTCATTCAGGAATAAACAAGTGTAGCAGATATGCCTGTTCCATGGTGGAAGAATAATTAGACTGAAACCTCCTACAGTAATTCTTGTAAATGGAAATGGGTTGCATTTGTCATTTGCATCCAGTACAAGCCTCTGTGAAATGTGCTTTTCAATTTACTCTCCACAGTTTTGTCAAAATGTTATTTACTGAGCATCAAAAGAAACTTATTTATCCACATATGTTTTCAGAATAATAAATTTAAAGGATATTGTTTTTGGTGTCATTTTGATGAATCGATCATTCATGACTGTGTTACACTTGAATGATTTTTGTTGCATAAGCTTTAAATCGCGGATGAGATGATTTGACGTGTTGAATACCAAGCCCTGTGAAAATTAAGAAAAAAACCACAGAAAGGAACCAACATACAGTACCCTGATGTTCAAGAGAACAATGCTTCAGTACCATTGGTTTGTTGGTGCAGGAACAAGTCTGTGCTTTGTTGTTCACCATCTAGGAAGTTCGCAGTCAGCAGTTTCTATCTTGGAAACCAAACACAGTCATTGATCAAACACAGGCCTTAATCAAAGAGTTGCAACACTACATTAAGATCAATGGGGATGTTCAAGTGTGATGGTCTAGGCAGGACTGTCTGTCTGTGCACACCTCCACTTGCAGTGCTTGGTGTCAGCCTGACTGCATGACACTTCAGTCCATGGATCCAGTCCTGGGTCCTCACTGACAGCTCTTCCTGACAGGAGGACATTCCAGCAGGACAGCACAGGTCCTTCTAACAACAGCTTTCTTGGGAGATGAGAATATGGATGCCCTACTGGCCAGACTTGAGACTCGTTGAACGTTTTTGGGACCATCTGGGATGGTGATGATATCTAGGGCCCAGGGACCACTCAGCAGGTGTCTGACAGCTCCAGCCTTGAGTGGAGTGTAACTGAATCCCTCTTACGTGGCAGTTCCTCCTACTGAGTGCAAAGCTACTGTCTCGAATGTACTACCAGCAGTGCTTCCAGTGGCCAGACTTTCTCCTAGCCTGAGACTCTCACAGTTCGTTGTTCTAAAAAAAAAAAGACACCGACTTTTTGTAATACATCTGCATCATTTTTGCTTTGCTTGAATTTGCACAACATTTCGGTGAACTACCTCTTGGTTTTATTTGTGCTCAACATTTTTGGATAGTTGGTCAGGTAGCGTAATGTAATATACATTACAAACACACCCGTCTCTGACTGAAAAACCTTCACTTCCACATCCTAATGCAATATCTGGCTCTCGCTGGCTGACGGACTGTATAGCAGGCTGCAACTGTTCACTGTGAAAAGGAAACCCACACCGTTTCGATGAGGGCATCAATATCTTAATTTCTGGTTCAGATAAACCCACCCATCCGCATGCCACTTGCAATAGAAACTTTTGTTTTTAGAAAGCAAAGACGAAAGGTGGGCTTTTGGTTGGTATAGCACTTCTCTGCTGCAGTATTATGGTTTCTATTTCTAGGCACTGCCTGAGTCGAGGTCAGCTCTTCCTCCACAGACAGGAATACTAATTAGAACGCAGACCTCTTGCAGAGAGAGTACACACGCAGCAGATTCGGCTGTGAGTCCCAGTTTGGGAAGGTAGAAAGTAATTTAACAGATATTTTTCAATAAAATTATTTTGCTGTATGCGCTCTCCACATGGTTTGGCAATTCCAAAGTTGTGAGGAGGGGCTTCCAAACAAAAACAAACAGGATTTGAACACAGAAAGCCAGCTTTGTGGCTGGGATACAGTATGTTCACCGAAGGGTACAACAGAATGATTGGCCTGCAGAAAGACAGTACACCTCGTGTAAATCTCCAGCTCTCTTCACGGCCTTTCAGAACCGAGTGTGAAGCAGCTACAGTACTGTATATTTAATTCTTCACATAAAAAAGCCAAGGTTACCAATTCATGATTGGGAATTCTTCACAATATCCTCTTTTCCCCATCAGAGTCACGATCTAGCCTCCGGCGTGTGGACGGCACTAACACCCTGTGAAACCTCAGTAGAGACTTGTTGGCTGCAGCTCTTTCTTAAACCCCACACATCCAAAGCCACCAAAACACACAATGTGGATTAGACAGGCAGATCCGGAGACACTGGAGGTTACTACGCCTGAGGAGCCACTCGAACAGGACGCTTGCGACAGTCATGTTTGGAAGTAGCTCAGCCAATTAAGTTAGTAGAAATCCATTAGTAATTAAGTAATTAATAACTAACAGCCTCTGGACTGTTGCTTCCCTTGTTATTTTGTGGGGAAGAAAAAACAATGGAAAGGTGAAGAAAAACTTTTATAAAAAAAGTAACCTACTGTGAATATACCATCGCTAGTTTTGCTCTGGTCGTGTACTGTACTTACTGTACATGTTGAATGGAGTCAAGAAGCTAAATTACAATATTCTAAAATGGCCTTTTCCCCCCTCATGTTTAATCTTTTTCAGTTTGCAGGTAGACTCTAATGAACGCAGAGGGGAAAAAAAATCAATTGTGATATTTTGATGCTGTAGCATACTGAGCCAAAGAAAATTAATGAACACGTGTGAAAGCGCCACCACAGGGGAGCACTGGAAAAAACCCTAGCCAATGCAGAATTCATATTTAATGGATTGGTTTCATTCAATCCCTCTGCAATGGACTGCCCTTTACATCCATTTTGAATTCACTAATTTTAATTACACTGAAGAATCACGGCGAGGAGCTACAGGAAACGTATTGATGGTGCGTGTCAGATAATCCATTTATAATGTTTGTACTACAACAAGAGCATTTCTGGCAGCCTAACCATCGCTCCTGAGCTGTAGGTCTGTTCATACACTGTAATCCAGGCATAAAAATGAACATCAATGCCAGGTTAAATCTATAGCACTTGACATATCAGATGCTGTATTTAATGCCTTTGAGCTCTCAGGCTCCGCCTTCTACTGCATGTTGTCTGCTAGATAATGACACCACAGCTCTGCATTGATCAAGGGCTAAAAAAAGTCTAAGTTTGATAGGGTGGACAGTACTTTGGCAAAGGCTTTTCTTGGTTTTATGGCTGTCAAGGAAATGGAAATTTCATCAGAGGATGCAGCGACACCGCTCGTAGAACCATAATTTTATTAAGCAATAGAGCAAGTGGCCTCCGTAGACTGGCTCGATGACATATTTACATGAACTGTGAATATTATCTGCCTCATCTAAATTAATACTGAATAAAATACAGAGCTTAACTAGGCAGCGTTCTCTGCCAGTGGAATAGATCATCTCCCAATCATGTTCTCTCTCGAGCCGCTCGACGAGCGCAGGAAAACACAGGCAAGCGCCCCGGCAGTGCAGGCCGAGCAGGTCTCCCACATCCAGGCGCTCGCTGGATCTCGGGAATATAAACTGCGTTCTCTGAGCAGGTTTTCATTTGTCAGCCTTTATTGATAAAAAAGGTGTTTAAGAGAAATCTTCCACTCAGCTGGAAAGAAATGTTTAAAGTCGTAGCAATCCGATATCTATCCACTATCCTTTAAATAGTCGGTTGTTAATTAAGAATATGACACTAGCACATCGAAATATTATGCCAATATATTGTTAGAAATTATGTTTAAATTTCAGATAGCACCCCTCTACTTCAATCCAGTCTCAGTAGCAATGAAGACACTTAAATACTTCTCATGAATGCAGTCAAGACCACAGAAAAGGGATTATCAACATGCAGCACAGTCGGTGGACTGAAGCCTTTTAAATTTCTTACTACCTTAAATTGCCATATTTGCATAACAGTTGCATGAATGTTATTCAGAGAGTTTTCGTATGAAATATTTGCAGGTACTTTGAAACAGGTTAGTCCCCGGTCCTCATTGTTCTGTAGATTTCCCTGTTTGTAAAAAAATGTTTGAACATTTTAATCTGTAGTGACGGTGAGAGTATGCAGTGGTTCCTCTACTGAATATGTTGAACTTTCATTCCGGTTATGGGGAAACCCTAAAACACTTAATCAGTTTTTGCTACAAATTGAACAAGTTCCTAACCGTATAAGAAATAGAAAACTAAACCTGACAAAAATTGCATTCAGTTTTGCTGCTGATTCTTGATTGCTTAATAACCCTACTTTCAGTGACAGAACGTCCCTTTTCCTTGCTTAATTTCAAAAGTGTCCTACAATTTAGAGTGACATTATATCATATTGAAGTTGCTGTGTGGTGATTATATTTAGGATCAATATCAAAATCTGCTGGGGATTGGGGACCTTGTGGTATTTGTGTGTGAAGAGCACTCATCTGAATATCCTTATCTTGATAATACTTCTAATCATGGTTATAAGCCCTAGAAGGATTTATGCGAAAGTGATATTTTGTTCTTATATTTCATTCAGAAGATACAGTATCTAAATATGTAGTATGTTTTTGTCTCTTATGATTATGATAGTGTCCACTGATACTAGATTTGCTTAAGTTCCTGGATATAGGCAAAGCCTAAAGCTCACGTAGTGAATAATATAAAAATAGGATCTTGGGAGCTTTGATGAGTGTGAAACTTAAGACTTTGGGGCTTATTTGCATAAAGTGTCACTTGCATTCTTTCCTCTTGAGCTTTATTAGTGGAGTATTTCTTGGTGCGAACAAACGGATTAACTCTTTTGGGATGACTTTTATTTTCCCGTCTTTTAAATCAGTGATCCAGCCCTATATGTTTAAAAGCCAAGCTGCAAATGAATGATATTTCAGACTCCTTGCACGAAAAAGAGATCTGAAGTGTTTTTTTTTTTCCAATAGGGATGTCCCTGGCAAAAACAGATACATTCTATTGAAATGACCCGGAATGCAATATTATTTCGGTAACCCATGGCACTATCAATTTCTGTTATTGTTGTTGACTATATAAAGAATTTGCTTAGTTTATGTGCAGATTGGAAACATCCTTTCCGAATTTCCCTGTGGCTGAATAGGCATGGTGATTGATTGTTTTAATGACCTGCTGCACAGTCCACAGTGGATTCACCCCATCCAAAACAGTGTTGTGTTAATAGAAACTGCACATGGCTCCGAAAAACACTAAATCTTAATCAGGCCAGTAGAGCAAGTTTGGTGCTATTACGGCACAGGCTAGGATTTGCTTAAATCGAGAATATTTGGCAACATCTTAGTGGAGCTTTAAAGAAAATAGTTTTTCCCAAGACAGTCGTGTCACTTATTGCTGACAGCCGAATAGCGGATCCAATCGATTATAGCACCGCTCCGATCATTTGTTACAGAAAAAAAAATGTGGGAAAAAAGGGACAAATTTGATCTTCCTGGCTGGTATAGGAAGAATTGCACATTTAAAATTCAAATGGTGCATGATGCTGAAGTGACAGGGCTGATCTACCAAGAGAGGTGTATGTGTTGGCTTCTCTTCAGGGACAAAGAAGACATTGTACTGTATGTTTCAGAGTATAGATCACTTCCTCTTTTCCTCCTTTTAATGTAAAGCCGAATCTTCTTCTTCTTGGGTTGATGTTATTTAGAAATTGTGCATGAAGTTCACTTTTGTAGTTTTTTAGCTTCTGTATCACTATGACTTTTAAAAAAACTGTTACAGTTGTTTTTTTTAGATTGCAATCTGGAACCAAATGACTGTCACTCAGTGCTCTTGAGATATTTCATCTGACATGCAGTTTAGCTCATCTTGAGTTTTAAATACTCAGTGAAAATCATAAGTACATGAGAGCTGTTTCAGCAGCACCATTTGATTCCTAGACAGCTGCGCTCTGTGATGTCTTGAAAGCTCAAAAGAGGAAGAAATGCACACTCTTTTTTAGAATGATAATCATTAATTCTCGTAATTGTTACAAATCTGTTTATAAAACTGAAAAATTAATGTTTTTTTATATTACACCCCTAACCAGGCAGTCTTCTTATGAGGAGTTCTGTGAAAAGAAAATCACAGTATATCATTGGGAAAAGAGGCACATCAAGGCACATCAAGGCACAAGCCTGGTGTTTGCAGTTTGGATAGTAGTCAGGACCATATCTGTATGTTTAGTTAATGGGCAACATTAGTAATTATGTGTACCTGATGTCCTGCCTACTGGACTTTGTGGAAAGCACTTGCAACTGTTCAGCTAGGCTATAAATAGAGGACCATTTGGAAGTGATATAATTGCAACACGCAACATTTACTTTACAAAGATGTATAGAGATGTTTTCAGAATAGAACAATGCAAGCACTGCCCTACTTTAATTTCTCAGGAAATCCCGAGAGATAAGGTCAACCAACAGTATTTTTTAAAAGCCAAGAAACTGTCATGTCTTGAAATGCATTGAAATGAAAAAAAGACACAACTCTGGAAATTAATTAACTGATTTATTTATACTTCAAAGTGGCTCGCAGAACACAAACCTGGAAAACTGGAAAACTGCTGAGAATGTTGCAAGAATACTCATTAACCTCGTCACTTGTCTAGATCTAGAGGGCGCTCCTGCTCTGTCCTGTTCCTATTTTCCCTGTGCTTGACTCCTTCTTCCGGTGTGTCTTGTTGTCGTGGGCTTCATATTACCGGGTCTCCCTTTCCTCCTGGTTCGGCGTTGGGATCGGTTGTCGAGAGGCTCGCCTCACGTCTGCTCCGTGAGGGCTTGTCTTGTCCCTGACTCTGCCCGATGCCGTGAGCCCGGAGCGAATCCCCATGTTTGCTCCGTTCCTGCCGCTTCGCATCAGGTCCTCCCGTCTCGCCGGTCTCTCTCCACGGCTAGCCCCTGGCTTCCTTGACAGAATGCCGGGCCACACACTAGACCCAGAGAGCAGTTTTTTTTATTTTTGTTTCCTGTTTTTTATGATTTTTATTTTTCTCCTGGTTCCGGGCTTGCATGCCCCTTGCTCTTGTGTGTTGTTTGTTATGTGTTTTTTGTTCCCCTGTTTATTTTTGTTGTACATGCTCTTTTATGTGTTTTGTCTATTATTTTGTCTTGCTCCTCCGGAGCCCCGCCCGGCCCCCCCTTCCTCTACTCAATTAAGGTTTTTACCCTGGAGGAGGGGGTAGCTCTCAGTCGTGGACTCCCAGAGGTTTCCTTTCAGTTAAATGAGGTTTTTCCTCCCCTAGTCCTGTGCGGCTCAATAATTTTCGGGGCATCAGCAGCTGCCCTTGAAGAGTGCGTGAATTTCCAAGCCAGTGATGGGAGACACACTCTTGTGGGAGGAGCAGTCCTTTGGATGCGCCAGTAAACTGAGATCCTGATTACTTGGTCATGAAGAGCCCACGGCACTATGCACAAGCACTGTACAGTAGGTGTGTTAACCTTGGTAACTGCTTAATTTCCACTCTGGGCTTAGTCAGTCTAAATTTCCCACTCGGTTCAAATGGTGCAGTAATTTGTCACTTCTCTACCTGGTCATACTGTATATTGTGGATGCTGAATATCACCGTGGTGGAAACTGCATTTCAATGGTGTAAGTGAGCTTCCTCCCACCTGCAATGAGCTTTGGGAATCTTTCTGGATAAAAAAGTGCCTTATTCAATGCAAGAAATTATTACTTCTGTTATCTTTATGTATTATTGAAGCCTGTACCAAACATTCTGTAGTCTCTCTAGGCATTCTCCATGCAAGTCTCCTGCTTCATTAATTCCAACAAAACATTATTATACTGAAATGCTTCAATTTGCTAAATGTACTGCATGCAGTATATTCTGTATTCATCTATTCATTATTTTTACATGCTAAAATGCCTTTAAAAAAATCTACAGCTTTGCAGGGGAAATAAAATGTGGGGAAAGGAAAAAGGGGAGATTGTGTTTAAGTAGGCGTGTATTGACTACAGTAAACACCATTATATTCAAGTGTTTGACTGTGGTGTTATAATAAATGGATCCTGAGGTGGTTGTTACAGTAAGCAGGTTTTAATCTTTATTGTAACAAAGATAAAAATGATGCCTCTCGTTGCTGTCATAGTGGTCAAAACGCACAGTAGTACATCTGGAGTTGGATTAAAAAACGTCAAGGTGAATACTGTCGTTTAAAGGTCCAAGGAGACATGACCTTGTACATTGATGGTGTGCAACACTGCACACAGAGAAAAGCTAAAATACCTGTCAAAATAAAAATGGGAACTCTTTCAAATCCACAGATGAGAGTCCACACAAAATGTCATTTCATTTAATGTGTGTTGGAACCTCTTTGGGCTTCATCCTTTTAGGGTTTCTCATTTTGACTGTCTCACAGGCATTTGCCAGGCAGATCACTGGCTGTCAGCTAACATCTGACTTTTCTCCAGATGTGCTAAAACATCCACTACACAGTGTGCAAACTGATGTGATGGTAAAGGGCAGATGTTCTGGCATACCGCATGATATGCAGCAGTAATTGAAAAACTGTGCTGTTAGTGAGAAATACCTGACGGGTTGAAGGTGCTTTGGTGCCTCTGGTGCTGTCTCCTTTGCATTTTTGAGTTCTGACTGGAGCCATGAAGGACTAGAGCAATCTGGGCTTTCAGTTTGGTAAGTAGGTCTGGTGTTGTGCTCCTGCCCTTAACCCTAACCCCAGGAAATCTAGAGCAGGGAATTATTTCATTCAGTAAACCCCATCAATAAATTTAACAGAAGATAACCAAAGAAAGTGGCAGATTGTACATCTTTACTTGCTTTCCAGTCCTTGGATTATTTTTTACGTGACGTACTGTACCTTTTCCTCTTGCTTGTATTGTGCCTCAACAGATATAAGCACAGTCTCTTGAAACCCAGCTGGAATTGGGGGCTTTTACATAGTTGGCCTCCGTTTTCTTCTGGTCTTTTAGCCAGTGCATCTGAAAAGTCGCAATCCCAACTCCTGTCCATAATTTTCTTTAGTTTTTTTCTTGTTAAAGGATGTTAATGAGCCCATGTTCTAAATGCCTGGTGAACTGTTTAGAGCTCTGTGCACCAACCCCCATCTCTGTAAAATGGTGTCTCTTGGTTGAATGGTCTGATTAAATAACTCCTGCAAGCTTATGTAAAGCGTTCATGTTTCTGGAAGTCTAAAACCATAAAAAAATCATTCAAATGATTTGGACTGTCCTGCATATCCTGACTTGGCCCCTGTGGGCTCATTTCTCATCTTCCAAGTAACCGAGTTTACACGTGCCGGTGGGACCCTGGCAGAGAATTGTTGCAACGTTAAACTCTTCGTGGTTAAACTTTCCCTCATACTGCAAGAGTGACTAAATGGGAGCTTGTGCAGACGCCGTTGTAAGGTGGAAGAAAAGCAATGTCCACGCTATGCTGAACCTCATTACCTTCAGTTGCATGTGTGTGGATTACGAATGAGACAGTGTGTAGCAAAACACAGGCTGTGGGTTGTTTTTTTTATGATACTACCTGAATTAGCTGGCTTGCTCTTCCACTTTAACTTTTAGTTAGGCTGAGTTGGGTTGGGTCAGTAAACACTACAATAAGTTCCTACTGGATCTCTGTAACCGCTCATACAAATTACTTGAAGACCTCAGGCTGTGCAGATGTGAAGGCAATGAGAAATCCAGTCTCTGCTCATGGAGGGATTGCTCTCCAAGTTCTTCCTGTAGGTCGCCATTACCATGCATTATGGCAATCTGTTTATGAACCACCTTATGAAACACCTTGTCCTGTCTCCCAGATAAGATAAGATCACTTTATTGGCCCTATACAATTTCTTGTATTAGGAATTTGTCTTTTCACATACCCCAGCTTGCTCTCCATGAGACACACGTACGGGGAGAGAAGCTGGGGGTCAGAGCGCAGGGTCAGCCATTTATACGGCGCCCCTGGAGCAGCTGGGGTGAAGGGCCTTGCTCAGGGGCCCAACGGAGTAGGATTCCTCTGCCAGCTGCGGGATACAAACCAGCAACCTTCCAGCCACAAGGTGCAGATCCTGAGCCACAGAGCCTCCGCACTGCCTGGGCAACGTTGCAACGCATTGCTTCCCAGAACACATTGCAGGCGCGTATCTGTGAAAGTTTTGTCCTGCGACATAATTTCTATGACCATAATAACAGTCATGGTTAAAATCACAGCTCCTTTACTGCTGCCTCATCAGTACAAAGGAACTGGCAGATGTTTTTGGCTCATCTAATCAAATGAAAAAAAGTCTGGCAGTAGCCTTGCCTTAGTGTTTAACTGTTATTAAACCTGCAGTCTGTAGCAGCTGAAAAATTAAGCTTTTATTTTAATTAGATTGAATGAGGAGTCAGTTTCTTCGTGGTTTAATAATGGTTATGCTCTTTGTTTCATGTTCATATTTTGAAATTTGCCCTTTGTTTTTGTTTGTTCATGATGTTCTACACAAATCAACAGTAAAAGTGATCTGTCTGTTGTACTGCCTCTCGTTGAGGAATTTCATCATTCCCATCGATCCTGCCCCTCACATCTGTAGCTTTCTCATCTCTGGTGCTCGTCGGTGAGTAGTCGCATTGTTTTTTTTTATTTTTCACCTGTCGACAGCCCACGGTGAGTGGGCACTTCAATTTTTTACTTTGTTATGGAAGTAGGGCCTGATAACACAATGCAGTGCATGTCTGGAAATGATCTCCTGCAAAATAATAGAATTGTTTTTAGTGGAAGATGTGTTTCGTTCAATTGCTTTGGGTTCTGTATTCTGTGTTGGGTTAGTATTATCTCTCCATTTACTGTAGCACAAAACCTCTAAAAAGCAGAACGAGTGGATGATTTTGTTGACCACTGGGATTCTTCCGTATTTACATGTATTTGCCCTGCTTCAATGTGTGAGAGCGCAAGCCTTTTAAATAAAGCGAATAAGGAATGTGTGCAATGAACTGGCAACTCTTGTCTTCCTTAGGTCTGGCCAGGTGTGTATTTTGTTTCAGCATTTTGCAGCACCAGGGGATCTCTAAAGGGTACAGTACTGTATGTGCATAAACCAGGATGATCACAAATACATGTTTGAGGTGCCCACAGGGAGAATCACCTGTGCTATAAATTGCAATGTTAATATCTTCTGTTATATGGGTTGATTCTGATGGCGTTTGTACAGTAAGTGCACAGCTCCTAATTGGAAATGTGATTGCATGCTTGCTATGTAGAGGAGCTTTGTGTTCCTGAGAGAGCAGCAGCATTTCACACAATTACTGTCATGAGCTGGCCCACATCACAAACCAGAAAATGAGCTTTTTAAAAATAAAAAAGCTGCTTGTTACAAATAAGGCTTTCATGTGTTCTGTCAGAGTGTCATGCCCCCTGTGTTAAAGCTCGGCCACAGAGGGCTAAAATTTGATTTTCTCTGCAGATTTTTTGGCGAAATTAGATTGGATAAAATTCAGTTTCACAACTGTAGTAACTATGTTGACACTTTCTGACCAGGTTCAGCAGGAATATTGACTCCGGCTTCTTGTATTTGTGGATTGGTAAGTCTTACAGACAGAAATTCAGCAATGGTGCCAATTATAAACTGTACCTAATACTGTATACTCGTGAAACACAGGCTTGCACTCAAAACGAAATCGGTTTAAACTGGAAAAAAGGCAGGGCAACCAAAGCAGGGCACCACTAAAGATGAATTAAAATATAAGTATTACAATCTGAAAGTCAGTGGGTCTGTTCAGAATCTTTATATCTTAATATCTTCTTGACTGCTCATCCAGCAAATCTGCAGTTGGGTTGTTTCTCACATCCCAGGACTTTTCCAATAGAAAGATGGACGTTGTGGGCTCAGCGGCTCGCCCCGGTTCCCATGGCGATGAGCGAACGGGGGAGGGGGGGGCACAGTTATACAGCTGCACGGACTGGGGCCGCTGCTGTGAAACACCTCGGCAGTGGAAACCCGCCTGCTGAGTCCATGCCTACCCTCTCATCAGTACGTCATCGACCCGGCACACACACAGCAGAGTCAGAGGACATGATTTCCATGGCTGCATGGGGGCGAGAGCTTGGGTCAGGCCTGCAGAGGGAAATCTTTTCTTTTTTGATGCCACAGAAAGGGAAATGAATGCGAGAAAGCGGTTTATAAAACTCTTTTGAGAGCTCGACGAAAGTCGACATCAGCGGTCTCTAACCCTGGTCCTGGAGGGCTTCAGTCCAGTTAGTCTTATACAGTAGGTCACTCGTGTCTGAAGATTAGCATGCACCCGTGTGTTATTGATCGATTGAGGAAGTGATCTGTGCAGAGAACTCCGGTGCTTGAGCACCTGAAGGGCACTTGCACGTTTTTGGGTTTGGTCCCAAACGATCTCTTGATTAATTGACCAAACCTGCCGAGCTGGCCATGTGATGTGTGAAGGCCAGGCATCGATGCCGGCTGCTGCTGGTGTCCGAGCACACACCACGCCCTCCGTAGGCAGGGGGTGAGCCCACCATGCCAGAGGCCGCAGAGCGAAGCAGCAGAGTTTCACACGGTCTCGATTTGCACAGAGCACTGAGCCCGTTTTTGCTCCTCTGCAAAACAGAAGAGATTATGGAGACACACCAGCTCTCTAGGTCTTCGTCTTCACTGTAAATCCAATTCATTTTGATAACTTTTTCCTTTAAATCACGCTACTTGACGTGAAATTTCATTCACATTTGCTCGGCTACAGTCCCACTCTTCACACATTGGAGACCTGCTGGACTGGAGCTCTCCAGGACCAGGGTTAGAGATTTCTCTGCTGCCACCTAAAGTTGCTCCCTGTGCTCAGGGCTCTCCTGATGTTGAGCTAAATGATCCCTCTTTATTATTCACCATTTTACATTCTTAACGTGTATTGAGTTCAGTTTAATTCACCTTTAGTGGGTTAGCAAATGCAAATTGGTTCTGAATCATTTGACATTTCAGTATCCAAATGAAAAGAGCAAGAAATGTTGACCCACTCACACCTTCTGATATTGCTCATTGTTGTGCAACATGAATCACTATTTTAAGTCAATTTCCCTTGTGGAAAGTGTGACTGAAATATTAGTGATTGCTGATAAAATACCGCTTTTGCACGTCAAACAATACACAAAAGCAAACTGGGTACATAGTAGATTATGGTTCCTCTCTTTTTGCTAAAAATGGTTTTACATTTAAATTGCTCAGCTCTAAACTTTGGCAACACAATCAAGTCCTGTCACCTTTATCTGAACTCTGTTAATTCACCTGGAACATTATGTGCTACTTACTAGAGTGACTAGAGTTGAATTTTGAAAGATATTTCTGACACACAATTATAGTGTAATGAACGATGTTTATCATGAAGGTAGGAATTAACTGTCAAAAAAGGAGATAGAAGTGTAACCTCAGGTATTCTTGTAAGCGGTAATCTTGTGGTAATATTTTTTAATTGGGCATGGCTTGATGTAGTGTAGCAAAAAATGTGGATCACTTTAAATATATATCTTTATTTTGTATTTAAATCACACAGTTGTTTGTTTACCTGGTCCACACAGTATGTTTCAGAAAGATAGTGTATTAATTAATCAGAGACCACATCGCAGAACTGCTGCAGGGCAAGAATTTGGAAGGGGAAATGTAAAAAAACCAAAACAGGACGAAATAAATATGTTCCTTGTTATGTTGAAACGGTAGCACTACTAATGGGAATTTTCCTCCACATCTAGTGTGGAGTGAATGGGCATACAGTATACTATAGGTTCTTCAAAGGAAAAAAAGCATGATGCAGATCTCGCCGACAATGAGTGGCAGAGACAGGATTTCAGATCTCTCTTCACTGTGACAAGAAAGTGAAGGCTGCTGGAGATAGAGAGAGAACAGGGGTAGATGTCGCTGGGGCTGGCTCTCAGCTATACGTAAGTGTGAGAGGCATGGATAATACCATATATTCCTGAAAAAAAAACTCTACATGCTACCATTATGCACACATACATTATTACCCTTAACTACACGAGAGAGTGTTAAAGTTAAGTCTTCTTATACCAAAGTGAACAATTTTAAGTTGAAAGATTTTTAGCTTTTGTTGTCCAGAACAGGATCAGCTATTATGCCCTTTTAACCTAAATGCTTTTAGATTCTCTGCAAGTGCAAAAAATGGAAGAAAACTCTTTGAATAAAAACTATGAATACCTGGAATGTGTGCAAATATCTGTATCATAGAAATAAGATAATTTAAGAGAATAATAAAACTTCAAAAACCCAAACTGCCTATATAGAAATGTGTGTACTCTTTGGAACTAAGCCTACTTTTAAAAGAACCACCCCTCCATCATCAGAAGCCCATAAGAATTAATTAATTGCTTACACTTATGTAGCACTTTTACCTTATATAGCACTCAAAGCACTTTACAGGATCCCCTCCACCACCACCAGTGTGCAGCCTCATCTGGATGATGCGCCAGCAGCCATAGTCCACCAGTACGCTCCCCACACACCAGCTCTCACTGGGACAAGAGCAGAGTAATGAAGCCAGTTCAGAGATGGGGATTATTAGGAGGCCATGATTGGTAAAGGCCAGGGGGATATTTGGCCAGGACACTGGGATAACACCCTACTGTTTTCAAGAAACACCCTGGTCAGGGCCTCGGTTTTACATCTCCTCTGAAAGATGGGGCCTTTTTACAGCACAGTGTCCCCGTCACTATACTGGGGCATTAGGACCCACACAGACCTCAGGGTGAGCGCCCCCTACTGGCCCCACTAACACGTCTTCCAGGAGCAATCTTAGCTTTCCCAGGAGGTCCCCATCCAGGCTCACACCTGCTGAGCTTCAGTGGGCTGCCTGAGTTGCAGGGTGATATGGCTGCAAATGGTTGGAAATTATTGGTCCGAGGGTTTTATCCTATATTTTCTTGAAATTAGCCAGGGTATCTGGTTCAGCAACATGGGTTATTTATTGCTAATTGGACAGCTCAAAAATGTGGAGATCATTTTAGAAGACAAGCTTGTTTTATCATTATTTCTGTTGCTGTGTGCAACTAGAAAGGCTTGGCTAGTATATATATATATGTAATGCATAGACCATAGTCCCTTCTTCAGAAGAATTTCATTTCCAGGAGAAATAAAAAATATGCACAACTGCTTAAAATCAAAGAACAGTGATAAAGCCAATAAGACAAATGTAAAAAAATACAGCAGACAGGATGAAGTTGACTTAATTGAAAAATGCCTGTGGTTGAAAATTGGGACATTTTTTGCTTTCAACTGTAGTGATAGTTCAAGCAACATTCAAGTTCAAGTTTAATGTCACTATACTCATATTCAGGTACAGTATATGGTACAATGAAATGCTAACATGAAGTGACCATCCAGTTTAAAACAATCATCAATGAAGTTAAGAATACTCTACATATTTTTGTTTTTTCTTGTGTGTGTTGTGTAATGTGCAACACGGTATTGTACTGTAGGTGTTCTGTACATCAAAGAGCCCAGTTTGGCTACAAGCACAAAGCACTGTGCTTGAGCTGTACAGTATGTGATGCAAGAAGGTGATTGTGTGTGTAACTCTTCAAGGCTATTTAGACTCCAGCCAAGCCCTGTGTTCTTTTAGCGCCTTGGCTAATATTTCTCTCATCGATGATGACATTGACAGTGCCTTGTGTAATTCCATGCAGCTAGTGTTGGGAAACAGTGGCAGCACTTCTCTGGTATTGATGAATTGGGTACTCCGAGCAGCTTAACTGAGCAGATCCTAGCTGCAGTAGGAGGAATCCATTTTCCTTTCTTGTATTCTGCACCCGAGACCTGCATGGTTATGGCGGTCTTCAGTTTCACATTAAAACCTTTTCCCTAAATGCAAAATGACAGGTCAATGTGGCAGACAGAGTGAATATAAATTGTGCTGCTGATCTGCCTCCAATTCCTGGAGTTTCGCTGATCCAGCCTGAAAAATGTATCGTCTGTCAATCACTGGATGTCTTGTAAAACCATACTCATTAATAGACTTTTTATAATATTGTGAAATGCGAAAAGTAAAAGGTTCTGTGCATGTAAAGCATACCCCTGGTGTGAAAATGATGGGATCGCATCTGCAAAAAAGAGTTCTAAATTAAGCCATAAAGAAATGGCAGCAAGTTGTGTTGGTGTTGTACTGCTATTTAAGTGTTTTTGACTTAAATATCATCTTGCTGGTGATCTGAGCTGTACTTACTCTAGACCCTCTGCCATGCAGCCTCAGCTGTGCTCCCTTGCCTCGTGTTGCGCTTTACATTTCAATATTTAAGAATGATTCCCGTTCTATTTAATGGCAGGAAATAAGAAATCCTATAACTACTGATTCACTTATTTGCATTTTCTTTGTGGCTTAAGAAATAGAATATTAGAATTTTACTTTGAGATTGAGTAACAGCAGTTATGAGGGTCGTGTTTGTACAAAATGCTACATTTTAAACTGAGTTATTTATATTTAAAAAAAAAGACTTTTCTTTTTCCCAGGAATTTGACTGTTTCTGGATTTGAGATACGTGACTGAAATGTCAAGCAGTAGCTTGAGAAAGAGCCTTGACAGATTTGCACTGTGCTGTATATATCCGCTGCTGCCTGCCTTTCCGGTCACATACATAAAACAAGAATTTCAATTAAACACTTCAAGCCAGTATAAGAAGGGCAATTAGAAAATGCACATATCTGCAAAGAGAAAATCAGACCTATGAACATTAAGCAAGCAATTACAGATGCATTAGCATAAAACAAGTGTGTTAAATTAAATAATCCTATTATACATCACTTTGTTGAACGGAAAGTACGCGATTGGTGTACCAGGAGAGCCAAGGTCATGGGCATTAAGGGCCTGTTTCATCATGTGCCTTTGGGACGCATGTTTAACATCTTTGGGTAGCTGCATTATGCCATTAAAGTTAAAAGTTGTTTCTCTTGTCTTTGTCATTTTCACTGTTTCAGCTTTGAATATATCATTTGCATTTTGATGTTCATTCAGATTAAGCCACTGTCAATTTCATTCACTTCTCTTGGCTTTGAACCTATTCCTCTTTCAACTGTGGAGCCTTCTTGTGATGAAAGCCACCTCCAAGTACTTCACAGAGTCGGGATTCTGGGGGGCATCGGAACAGTATATACATTAGTTTAAGTGCTATATTATGAGAATTTCCAGAGCACAAGGTCTCTGTGTTATCTGTCCTGAGGTACAATGTTCTGGCGATGATGTGGAAATTCATAAAGCACGGCTGATCCTGACAAGCTTCTTTTTCTCACAGTAAAGCTGACTGAATCTAGTGCTCAGCCTTGACTGTCACTCTTTAAACTGCTGTTTACTGTTCACTGGCTAGACAACAATGCGGGAAGATCCCAGTTTTAATTTAAATGAAAGAAATTGCTTATAAAAAAGCTTTACAAAATTGGTGATTTTCCTCAGAGCAGAGATACCTGAGTCCTCTGAGCTCGAGGGTGACATACCTCACAAAGGCACGTTAATAAATATGAGAAGATATTCATTAAATATTCGGCCGCCAGTTCAAGTGGAAATGGTCATGTGGCTCCATTCCAAAGATGGCAGCCAAATACCTCTCCCTGGTCTTCTGGTTTAGTTGGTGATTGTGGTTAGTAAGCTTGGGTTTGGTCTCCGGCACGTACTGTACTGCCTTCCCTTGGAGGGCTTCAGCAGTATGAGTAAAACAACGTTTTACAGAGCTGTGACTGGTGCTGTGAGTCTGGTGCTCAGCCTTGACTGTTGCCCTTTAAATTGCTGTGGTCCACTGGCTAGGGAAAATTCTGAGAAGATCTTGGTTTTAATTTGAGTGTTAGAAATTGCTTACAAAAAGTGTATACACAGGGAATTAAGCCTACCATAAAGTCCCCAAGAACCTGTGCACGTTCCTTCTTCCATTGTGAGTTAGCTTTAATTTTTGTCTTGCTTGACGTTCCTGCTATTGAGATTCAGTGTTAGATCAAATCTGCATTATTAAGTCATGTTAAATAGAAACACTTGAGGGATTCTCAGACTTATTTAGCTCCAGCTTGTACTACCACTTTTTAGTGTGCATCTGACTGTGATTTTCATGGTGCACTCTGAGCCCAAACCTGTATTCAGCGCTGGTCAGACATGTGCATGGTCCTCTTCTCTCATCAGAAGGCTGCTGCTGGGTACGAATTGGGCAGTCATGAAAAATAAGACGGAAAAGCCACAAGAGACATTTGTTTTTAGAAACCTGGTATTGCCCATTTCATTTTGACATTGACTTTGTTAGTCACAAAGGTAAATGTCCAAAATCAGCATTGGCATCAAGGAGCTGTATATTCACATCGACTTAGTTGCTTAGAGCACTGAAACAATAAATGAATTGAATTGTTCTGCACATCTCATCTCATCTAAAATGATCTGGTTAAATAAAACAAGCTGGACATTTTTCCCACTTTCTTTTCCTAATTCCTTACAGTTTGTCAAAACATTTACAATTTGTCTCTATTATTGCACTGTTATTACCTGCTTAACCTGGCCTAGTCATGTGAATGCACTGTTTCAATACAATTGTTTTTGGATATGATAGGATCACCAGCATAATTTATAAGTTACCTAGGATGTGCTGGCGTTTTTTCTGACAGAAGTCCCTGGTGCTGAATTGCAGAGTAGTGTCATCTGTGCTAGATTTTTCTATCACTTACGAGAATTGTTTGATGTTTCCTCTTTAATCTTTCCACTAAAAGGCCCCGACTTGGGTCTGTTGTGCTTTCTTCTCATGAAGCATGCCAAAGTGTGTTCCCTCATACCATCTTCTAATACAGAAAGTACAGCAAGTAATTTTAGGAAATTCCAAGATAAGTGTAATGCATACACTTATGATGTGATGGAGGAGCATCTCAGTGGAAAACTTAAATGCATGAAGTTGGGACTTTTCCTGCACTCATTTACTCATGACAAGGATTTTGAGACTGAATGTGTTGATTTTCAAGAGCTTCCTTGAAAGAAAAACCTAAAAGTGAGTCATTGTCTTTATTCATCACATGTGAAAATCCCCATTCTTTTATATGACTACCAGGTTATCTAAGAACAGTCAAATGTCCTATTTTACAGACGCTGTGAACCAGTTTTATTTGCTCAGTGTCTCCATTCTTGAAAAATATGAAGCAAGTGAGCCTATAAATGAAAAGCTTTCTATTAGATTCAGATCCGCACAAGTGGCCATTTTAATTGGTCAAAATTAAAAGTAGACAAGTATGTTCTTATTACTTTGATTATTTTTTTTACCATAGCATTTAGATACTGAAAATGTAATTTCTGAGCCGGCTGGTTTGAAGTGAACTGCAGTGTGTAGTTTTCTCTTTCCGTATGGAAAAGGAGCTTTTTAGGCCTGTTTAACCGACCTTCAGACTAATATTCATGGTTTTTGTAGTTCCTTCTGAGATTATATTTTTGTTTCTAAACCTCAATCAAATCCTCAATATCCTTTGCTACTGTATATCATATTATTAACTTCTGAATCTTGTGCTACAGATGATAGTAAACCATGTGCTAAAGATGATATTAACCACAGTGTTATGTATTTTATCTTGAAATCAGTCACTTACTACCATACATGTATAATATAAATGAAAGTGAACACCAGATCAGTTCTGTAACAATCAGATTGCAGTTTTCTATGACCGAGATTGTTTTCTGTATGTTGTTCATGAGTTTTTGAAAAATAAAATTGCAGTAAAATATTAGCATGAGGTTATTCAATCAGATTGTGTTGTTGGGACTTAGTATGTTAGAGGATTGTTACCATCATCTGTCATACCCCTCAACACCCAAGTTAGTCCCGTTTCCCAGACTAGGCCCATTTCAGCAATTCAGTCACTCTGACCTTTGAAGTGTACAGCTTGGAAAGAATTATTGATGCAGAACATGTTGTAGTTGTAAGTTTTCACCTCTGCTATTTAAGGTCAGAAATTCATTTTTAAAAAAGTCCTTTGTGCGCCTGTGTAGCTCCAAAAGTGTCACAGGATGTGCCAGGTAAGACTCACTGAGCAACTAGAGAATGGGTCACTGTACTGTACGTAAACTTTACATTGCTTTAGAAGTAGTTAAGATGATAGTGATAGATGATGTTAAACGGCATAAAAGAATTATACATCAACGCACCAGAAAAATAGTCCAAATAGCCCTTTTTTTCTGGAAGCACAGGGATGAAATCTTGTAAGGTTGTTGTGATCTTTGTTGGCTGCATTTAGCTTGAGTTAGAATCTTTCAGTGTTCTCATTAAAAGCTTTTTCTGCTTCAGACCCTGCTTCATAATTTATTAAAGCAAATGAAATGGTGAAAATCATTCTGTAAAGAAAACAAGAATGCAGAGTGAAATGATGAAAAGTTTTTTTATTTCCATTTCTGTGACATTAACAAGGTTTTTCCATCAAAAGAACAGACATTAAATCTTCTGAAATTGATGTGAATATTTAAAGCTGATGGTTTTTGTTTATGGTTTTGTGCAGATTAAATTGCTGCTCTGGTAGCAGTAAGAACATATGGAAGAACGATGACATTTTACTAATGGACTTGATAACACTCTCATTTTTCAGAGTCCGAAACCGGATTTCTTTTCAAACTGGATTTTCTTTTAATAAATCATGTTATACCATCAAAAAAAACCCTGAAGAATAATTACATCGGTCTCAAGGGTAGATAATTACAAAGCACTGCAAGAGCTCTAAATGATAGCCTGAAAATGACTCTATATGCCTCTATAAAGTATGTTATTGTTTATTTATAGAGTCAATAATGTTTTTGATTATCTGACTGCAAAGTTTTTAGCAAAACTGTTTTTTAGAAGGGAGTGTGCTCTGATACTGTGGTGATGGATGGATAAACTCTCTTACAGTATGTCTACATGTTGTATAACATCCTTATTTCACAGAAACAGCACAACTGTATTATTACCTCAGTCCTGGTATAGGACATGATATGTACAGTATGCACAATAGTACTTGGACTGTATCTATAACATGCTACAAATCAATACAGTCTACAAAAGGGATCTTTAGTAATCAGGAAGAAGCAAAATCCACAGCACAAAGATTTTTATCTGAAGCACAACAACCTTAAACTTGGGGAAACATTTATGGCTTCAAAAATCGAAGCCTTTACATTCCTGCGTGTTTCATCTTTGAGAAGATGGTGATATGGTATCTGTGGTGGACAGTAAACATAGCACATTCGTTTTCACCTTTATAGCTTCTACTGCCTACTGTATTTTTCTACACCTCCTCCTTAGTTTTTAGGTGTCCAAAAGCATGAGACATTTGCTTAACTCCCCGACTCCTTTACCTGGCAGTAACGTTTGAATCCGTTTCTCTGTTTACAATAATACAGACATATTCTCAGTAAAGCTTGAATTTATAGTTTATAGTGTTTGCATTAATTCAGAATCTCCTACATTATTGGCTGTGTAGTATAATGCAGCATAGTAGCTCTGAATGTGGACACATCACCATTATGGTCACTTAAGGCTATGAGATAAGAACAGAGAAAAATGCTTTGTATGTAATGAGAGATTTAATATAGACTGGAGGCACACTTGCTCTTTAGCTGATGTGTACAGACTGTTTTTCCAACAACCTGTCTTTGCACATCTCCTTGCTCAGCACAATGCGATTTTATTGCCCCCACACCAGAAAGCCTTTGCGCCTCTCGCTTCAGATGGTTGAGATATACTGTAAGGTTATTTTATTGTACAAGTCCTGCTCAGGGGGAAAATTGCTATTTTTTGTCACCAGTGGATGCATGGCATGGTATTATAATCTGTAATGATGAGACACTGCTGGAGGCATAAGCATTCAGACACTATCATCTGCTGTACACTGGCTCTCTTGTGTAATCTCTAACATATCCTCTGAGAACTACCATGGCTGTCTCAGATAGCCACTGCGGTACACAGAATGAACTGGAAGAAGGGGCAACAACATTACTTGAATTATTATGATGAAGGTCAGCCGGGTCATCAGCTACCGCTGTTATCAGGACGGTCTCCAGCCTGCAGTATTGACTGCCGAGAGAGGACAGATGGGCAGTAACCCTAGACATCTTAATTAAATCTGAAGGAGCGTCTTGTGCCTGTGTGCACCAGCTTCATTTCCAGTAACACAGTTTCAGGTGTTGTTGCTGATACAGGGCTTGCTATTAAGGTTCATGCCATAGAAACATTTTCCACTAATAATTGGTCTGTCTTGTTTTGGTGAAAATGATTAGTTTCCCACTAAAAGACGGTGGTCATTTGATTTAAAACACTACGCGGCGCATTTGCAGACCCTGATTCGCACTAACCTTGAACTAGCTGATTGAGGTTAAGGTCCAGGAGAGCACAGCTGAAAGGTTTGTCAGCTCTCAAGCCCGTACAGTTCATCCGGGAATCCGGCTGCTGATGGAAAGCTGGCCAGTTTAATGTGCTTGCTTTCTCCTGGAGCAGGCATGGACTTGCATGGTTTTGGAATCTGATTTTGACAGGTCATTCCAATCAGGTTGCAAAGCCAAAATGTAACGTGTTACAGCCTGTAACTAGATCTACAAACCGATCACAAGGGGCTTCATACCCACTTGCTGCCTTGACCAGTGATCCAGGCCTTCTGTAGAAGAAACGTGCTTGTCCACTGCACCAGCAATCCACATCCCTGCAATGCATTCACCTCTGGTAACACAATAGATTAGATCTTCTGTAGAGAACATTTTCTGTGAATGAATTTGATTGATAGTAAAGCGCTGCTAGAACATGAAAGATGCTATATTGAAACAATGATTATTATTTACACTATATATATCAATTCAAATATATGGATGCAATACTTGTGGCACAGTCTCAGTCAGATTATGAAATAAAGGTTCATGAACAAAAGCAAGCAGAAAAATAATCTAAAAAGGGAATGAGTAGTAATCTATGAAAGAATTACAAAAAGCATCTTCTTAATAAAATAACCATATTAAATATTTATCTTTTTGTCTTTTAACTATGATTTGCTGGAGAGCAATCTCCGTGGAGTAATATAGTTTGCTTTCAGATGAGATTGACATTACTAGTTTAATTTATATAGCTCTGCAGTATGGACCGTCTTTTTCCAAAGACCCCATGGGTCTGAAATCTCGTAGAGTCCTTTAAGACTTGCAGTACTTGGTTCCAAAATACAGAACTTGTACAGTACCTGACTTAAAAATGTTAAGAAAGAACAACAGAAAGTGCTGCTGAAAAACATATTTGGGTCTGTAAAAGGTTACTGAGCTTAATACAACAAAATGTGTGCAGGTATTTTATCACACGTGTCACATTTGTAAGAGGCACTGTGAAAATCCCTAGTCTGCAGATTGCAAGATCAAACCACCTGCTGACTGTGGCCTGGAACCCCAGACTGTAGTGCAAACAGGACTGGGACTGGCCAGAAGTAGCAGATGGATTTTCATCTTGGCAGGCAAAAGCACCACTAGTGCAGAAGTCCTGGGAGTTGTTTGCTCTCTGATTGAGACCTAAATCCCATATGATTATATTTCTGCCCGCCAGACCCAAATAAATAACTGGCTTGTCTTTTTTCTCTAGACTTAGGCAGGGGTTTTGCGTCATAATGGTGAACAATATTAGGTGTACAAAATGAGTTATTAGCTTCTTTCAATTAGATCATACTTGGAGATTATACATGTGATGTTTGGTTTTTCTTCAGCCTGAGTTGGAAAAACCTGAATATCACGTACTTTGCTTAGTGAAAATAGATTCCATCATTCGATGATGACGCCCACTATATTGCTAGACCTAGACATACAGTATTCTGTCAATATGTGAAGAGGTAAAGTGTCATACTCTAATGGGTTATGCAACAACTAGTCAATTTATTAATTTTAGCAGTGGATCTCTATAGAGGTTTGACAGTCTCAAGGAGTTAAAAACCATCTGAACAAATGATAATGAATGGAAAAACAAACCTGCTTGCCGGGGTAGGATAACAGAGCTCCTCTGTTTTGGATGCACTTGTGTTTAAAAGTGCTTTACCTCATACCTTAGATTAGGTTGTAGGATGTTAGAGAGCCTTGTGAAGAAGGGTGATGTAGTCGTTGGAATGAAGACTGAAAGTTATTTTCACAAGCTCAGCTGTGGTCTGAAATCACTGAGTGGGTCAGGAAATAGCCACAGCCATCTAGCCTGCTGTATCAGTGCTGTGGTGGTTCCTTCACCATCGGGGATACTGCTGCTTATTACCAGGTTTTTAACACCACTGATGCCTTTTGAGAAAGGTAGCGGGAAATGGACCAAACTACAAAGCACAATTAACACGCGTGCATTGTGAAACACAGGATCCGAGCATCTCCCTCCTGTCTCTGGACCAGTACTGGGAGGTGTAACGGGTTGTGAATGAACGAAAGCTGTTCATTTTGCCACCTGCTTATTGATCCAGGAATGTCATCCCACCACCTCTTTTGAAGGATTCCAGGGAGTTGATGAGTGGGGGGCTGTAATAGTTGCATTTCATTGTTACCGCGAAAGAACAAAATGTGAAAAATAGAGGGAAAAACGAGGCAGTCGATGCTCCATGGGACCTGATTCCCAGGTGTAAAGGGTGGTATTTTCTGCCAGCGAGCTATGTTTGGAACCCCCGTAGTTTTGTTTATGTGACTGTCGGAATTTGATTACTGTATTCCTGCAGCTACATTAGTGGTTCCCATATAATCTGTTCCTTTCATGCATATGCAATGTGCTTCTGTTTAAGCTTGCACCCGGTGAATTATTTATCCATGTAGGGGCAGTGTGTACATCATTCAGCAAAGCAATCACCAGGAGAGTGGAAGCAGTAATGTCTATTATCCCCTGCTATAAAGCCATTCTCCTGATCGTACACCCATTATTCTTAATTCTGTGGAAGACTAAAAGCTCCTACTCCTGACTGCACAGTTGCTGCATTGCCTCAGCTGAGGATGATGTCTGGGGACAGCTGCAAGCTATAGAGCCTCAGGTAGTATATATCATTGGAGGTTACCAGCCTGTGGAAGCCTTGGAGAATTGGCATCCTACGAAGCAACATGCATATTAAAATGAAAGCTATTTTTGCTCATAGAAGAAATGCACTAGAAAGGCTCTCTGCTGAAGGTACCAGTGAACCTCACCTGCAATTAGAACCGCGCTTCCTGATTAAAACCAGCATGCGTGTTCACAGATGTTCAAATGCATCTTCCCCTCTGTTTTTTTTCGGGCGCGGACTGGCGCCTGAATGGCGTTCACAGACTTTGTGGTGATCAAACGGTCCAATCACCATAAAAAAAGTCATTCTCCCTTTCTTTCTGCAAAAAAGAAAAAACATGAATCAAAACAAAACGATTTCAGAAGCAACCTGATCAAATGCCCCCCTGGGTCCGCCAGCAGTGAATGATCCTGCCTGAGGGGTGTGGTTGGAGAGCTGTTGCTTGTGTGTACTCTGTAGCCATGGCCCCATGGACAGTGTTTAGCCTGTACATTGAGCAGGTCCAAGGCCTGCTACCGAGAGAGCTGCTACAGTGTGTAGAAAGACAGAAGGAAAACGCAGAATCTGGTTTTGGCAGTTGTTTTCTACAGTGTGTCTTATTGTCTATGTACATGCTACAAATCCATCATTTTCACTGGATTTTCCTCTAGTTTCCCAAGTTGTAGCTGTATTGATTGCTATTGCAGACAAGGTGTGCTGCCGTGCTATATGGTATTTTTTAGAGCTATATTTAACAGAGCCCGTCTATGCCGGTGTTTTTAAATTAATGTGAAGGTCCTCCTGATGATATATTAATACACTTTCACCATTTTATTTTTCTTAACATTAAAGCAGCTTTTAGATTGCACATTAATTAGCATGGTGAGCTATATTTGTACACTTGCCCTTGGTTATAATCAGTAAGACTTGCATTAAAACAAATAGCATTGTGTTATCTTTCAAAACGTTTATTTGAAAAACTATTTTGCTTTTGCTCATTGCTCAAATGGTTCTTAGAACATTCATTAGGTTTATTTAATTAAAAATAGCTCACAAAACATCACATTTATTTAGAGTTTTCTGGCCTTTGAATAATTAATTCTAGTAATTCATAAAGTGAACACTAGATTTATTCAGGTATTTCTATAACCAAGCCTGTTATAACTCTCACAACTTTTCCCCTTAATATGGGTTTCCATTAAACTTAATTAAAGAGATTCAGAGTTATAAAATATTGTGATTCATACAGGCTTTTAACTAAAAAACCCCTTTGTCATGGCATCCGAATAGTATGTTGTTGAGCCACTTTCACACAAGGTCTGCTAAAGAACCACTTAAGGGATATCGGAGAATATCTGTCATGTAACATAGTGCTACATCTTTGTGCTGAGATAATATCCTCATAACCTTTTCACAAAAAGATTCAAAGAGACCAGCCTGCTTGTGTCAAGAACTTCTCACAAGCAAAAGAAGTGGTAGTGCTTTGTAAGACTTCTGATATTGGTTATCGCAGTTGATATACAGAGAACGAGAGCAGCAGCTGGAGCTCCTGAGTCTTTGGCACGTCTTGTGTGCAGTTTGCATGTTTCCTCTATTTCTTACATGTGTTTTTATTCCTCTGGTTCCCTGAGCAATCTTGCAAGAAAAGGCAGAAAAAAAAAGAAAATGGCAACTTTCCCAGCTAGAGTGACCACAAAGAGGATAGTGGTCACTCTAGCTGGGAAAACATGAAAACATGGCTGATATTTGTTTTTCCTTGCTTTCAAGTCAGACGCTGCTGTATCAAAGGAAACTGAAATGTTAAGAGACATATTTGAGAACCAGCAATAATTGGGTGACTTGGCCCCCAGTGCCCTCTGTCCAGGCAAGGAGAAGGCAGAGAAGAATGACATTCTACCGTGACGGCATTGTTTGGAGACGAAGATTGTTTAGCTGGTGCCTGAAACAAGATGTACTGTGTACTGTATATACATAGAAGACGCATTTTTCCAAGACCTGTACTATTCGAATCTACAGGAAAGTGCTTTTCAGGTCAAGCGTTTGTTTTTCCACATTAAACTTTAGTTAAATGCATAGTGAGGCTAAACCTAAGTAACTGTAATTGAAAAAAAAAATGATTTTAGGAAGAAAGAGCTCTCCCTGTGACTGAGCAGTAACTCCTTTGAAACATGAATTTGGTAGGAAACCAGCATGGAGGTGGTCCATGTTTGGAGATGTCCACTACTGAATGTGCAATTCTGATTTGTACAAAAGGAGGAGCACTTCATTGTTTTGTTTTGAGGAGGTTAATGAATGCGGACTGTTCTAGAAATGTTTGAATAAGACCTTGTATTTACCCAAACATCTCCACTTGTTTGTAAGGTAGGTATTAACATACTGTGTGAAGCCACAGTTTGTAACAGATTTCGTATTGTCTTCACAAAATTGTGTGATTCATTCCTTCAAGTGATAACTTTGTTAGTGTGATTTGATGTTTTGTGCAACAGTGTTATAGCATCTGTGCTATTTATGTAAAAAAGGTCTATAAATTGAACCCATTAATATACTGTAATTGATGGTGTGTTATTTATTTTACAATTTGCCCATTACCCACTAAGTAGACTATGCAGTTTTCAGGACAGTCTGGATTCATTCCAGTCAAGCTAAAGCTCCGTAAAACAAATTACTCTAAGCTCATTGTCTAACTTTAAAAAAATACAACATTGAAAAATATGGCTAAAGCCACAAATGGCAATAATCTGGCATGTTGATGAAGAGATTGCCAGGACACACGTATTCTCTAAACCACAGTGCATAAAAATGCACGTCACCAAATCCTCTTCCCTTGCAGCTCTGTGCTTGGAATAATGTATGCCATTTTTCAAAATCTGGGCTGGTGGGTAATTGCAGATTTGACCATGTTCTCTGGAGTGTGCTTTACAGACTATATTGCAGTGCTTTCCGAAGGTACTTCAGATAGTTCTCTTTTAACCCCTTTTACCTAATTAAAGAATACAAGCAAATGTTTCAGGATGTGTTCCAGATCATTAAGCACGTTGCTGCGAATAATCATTAGGGATTCTGATGAATCCAAGAAGATGCACATGTTATTCATAGTTGCAGATGTGTCACAGCAGGCCGAGTTCCAATCTATTTCATCCCCGACGAGTTGGGTCAAGTTTGTCATGTCCAGTTCGAGATAAATGAGCACGGCAAAATCTGTTGAATTAAGGCTCTACAGTGTAGTGTAGTGTGAACGCATGCAATTCCCAGTTTAACTTATTTTGCATTTAATTTTTACACTGACGGTTTTATCGGGACCTAAGACCCTATATGGTGTGAGATATGAAAGTTTGCCAGTATTGTCCGTAACTGAGTCTGTTGGGCAGAAGTGTGCTGCATCTTGGAAGGATTGAAATGGTTCTCGAGGATCAATATTTCCACAGAGAGGCACCATTCTTCTGTTCGGTATATGTTTGCCTATTTTATGTCATTTATTGAACTAGGAAATTGCTTTTATTGTGTAAATTCATGTGTGGTGAAACGTGTGAAAAAGTGCTTCCACTTACTGTAACAGAGGTAATGTACAGGTGGGCAGTGTGTAAGCCTGGCTGATAAAATGGCTAGAGATAGTTGTCGCTATTATCTAATCAACAATATTGTAAATCCTGTTTTTTTACCAAACCATAACACCGTTCTGAAAAGTGGATAGTGTTTATTTAATTTGTGACTAAAGCAAATGATTGAAAACCATGGAATTTTACCATTGATTCCTGGCCATTGAATTCACCAACAGTAAACATTTTGGATGGGTTGTGTTGTTAACACTTTGTTTCAAACAATACAATTTTGTTGTTTTCAAATCCTTGTTTACCAATTACAATGGTTTGCGTTGTGTGAACACCCCTATGAGGTAATCACAACTCAGCATTTATACAGTATAGTAGCTGAGTCATGATTACCTCACAGGGCAGTTTTCTATGAAAAACAATGCTAGTTGTTAAACTCTAACCTCCATTCTAGTGTAATTTCTTAAATGCCGATATTCCCATTAACCTTAAATTTCCCTGTTCAAGTCTTTGGACCGCATGGTGCTCACCTGAACTAGCTTGGCAGCACCACTCTGAAATACTGATCCAGGAAACAGAAGATCCTTGCCTAGACTTGTGGTCTCTGTGATTTTAGCAGTAAAGGACTGTGATGTAGTTTTTCTTTAAAAAAGAGGAATGAACCTGATGAAGTGCTGTAATGCTACCTGCCTGCTGTCTAGTCTTTTTGTATCTACTGTATGTGCTTTCAAAATTATTGCAACTACTGTTGACTACTGTGGAGAGAGGTATTACATCAAGTACAAGCAACAACTTCTTATTTCAAATAATTGTCTGTTCCTCAGTGTATGGTTTAGCATACTGAAAAAGAAACACGCTTTACCACCTTATTTTAAAACTGACAGTACAGTGATTGTGCCCATTCACGACTTCAAACAATTATTTTCAAAGCAGAGTTGTAAGTTGATGATCTATTACCCTGGACATGGTCCTTGGACCTTTATCTTGTGCCTTATGCTTTTTGATAATTGCATCCTCCTTACAGTATAGTAGATGTAGTTAAATGAATTGACTGAAGTGGTGTACAATTGCATAAAGAGATTTAGGCTTTCTGTTACAATGTCATTAAAATGCTAATTATCTTTGTATAAACAACACAGAGAGGAAAGATTAGAGTTTCTGTCGAGCCAAATCAGCAGAACCTTTGCTGAAAAGTGCAACAAGGTGTTTTACATAACAGAGAAAGTCACCTACATATAAAAAAAATGCACACAGGGAATTCCTAATTAGCAATTGTTCTGTAGCTATAAAAAAGAAATGCTCTTCTAATTAATGTTATTGTCTTCGTGCATATAAATTAGTCCTATAGGACTAATTAAATGTTACTGCGCATTATTATAATTAAGTAATTTTTTGACATTTTTGATTAATTAAAAAAACTGCAAGAATAAAATAAATGAATGCTCTCTCCTGACACACTCTGTAGCTCCTCTACAGCTGGTAGGCTCAATGTGAGCATTACAGTGGCTGCAGGACCCAGTTGGGGAGTGGAACAGCTGGAACAGAAGAATTGTTGTACTGGGGACCATGAAGACAGGGACACATGAAGTGCAGGCTTAGTGCAGGCCTTGCGCAGACATTCATCCAGTCTCCTGTTGGACGTGACTGCTGTCCGTGGGCTGCATGATCTTCACGACCACTTGTGAGAAGTCAGGTGAGGCAGGGAGCTGGGTAAGGAAGGGACTTGAGCTGTTTGCACAAATGTGGACCCAGTGGAATTCACCACATGAAAAACGGTTAGTGTGCACGGGGGCACTGGGAGCTTCCCCTGGGACTTGAGACAGCACGCTGGTGCCAGTGGATATTCCATTGTAGCATTGCTCCTTTCTTGATCTAGCAGCAATGGCACTTACCCCCATGATCAAGCCATGCTGTGAACTTACTCTTGGAGGGCAAGATAATCTGGTCAGAACTGACTTCCCGGCGGTATTTTATTAGGGAATTCCAGTATTTTTATATAGCTTGCCATATTGGCACTAGGGGTAATGTGTTTCTCCTTCCATTAGTTACCAATTAGTACGTTTCTTCATGTTACTTAAGTGAGAGATCAGAAAAGGATAGTTTGTTGGCATTAGCTCAGCAGTCTTTTTCTGGTATTTCTCATGATTGCCAATATTTGACTGTTTTTTTTTGCAAATGTTCCACTATGTTTGGTGCAGGAAGAGATTTTCTATTTCTTCTCTACTAGCAACAGAGCTTTTTGCACTAGGTTTGAATCATGGAACGAATATTTTTTTACCACTTGATATTTTTGGTAATTTGTAATTCATATTGTATATGCAAGGAGGTAATTTAATTGTCATGAATTGATAAATCCAACCTTTTATTATTGAACCACAAGTAGATCGGGAATCAATTTGTTTTAGAAATAGATTATGACTTTAATATTAAAGGGTTCCATGCCGCTACTGTGTAGGTTTTTGTTCAAAAGCAGTAATTCCAGGTGTCAGGCTAGATGAGGAAAGCAGATCAGAGGCTGAGGGGACTTTGCCTGAAGGGAGAAGCCCAAGGAGCACCAATGGGCACAATTGCAAGAGGAATCTGACGCCTTGCTCTGCCTCCCAGGGTTAAAATGGTGGAAGTGAAGCTCGTCGTCTTCGGTGTGCTTATTAAAACAGGCAGGAGAAATTGGCATTTCCTGTTATTACTTGGGCCCAGATTGACAGAGGAGGAATAAAAAACGCGAAACGCGAAAGAGCCTGTGGTGGCAAAGTTTACACAGCGTAATGTGAAAGTGGTTTCCAGTTGGTATTTTCCCTTTCTGTAATTTAATGTGAAAATCTTTTTGTCTTGATATAAGCAAATTCAGTGTGCTTGCCTTTAGAGGTGGTGATCTTTGCTCAGAGCAAAGGCATGTTGATTGACCCTTCAGTGTCCTGCTGCTGGTTGTCTGTAGGACAGAAGTATTAAATGGATTGATTCACATGGATTTGCTGAATGGAGTTCTAAGCTGCATGTAAATAGAAGTGTGTAGACACTTTGACTCTTTGATTTTATTTCCAGGACTCTTCAGAACAAAAGTAAGTTCGTTTGCCATATAATTATTGCAGAAGTAATTATAAAAAGCATGTATAGTACATGGTAATTAAACAGGTAAGAGAAGTTTAAAAACCTTTCAGAAGAGTTTGATCATATGTGCAGTTCTTTTCTTTACAAAGCATTCTTAATGTTTTTCTTTGCTGTTTCTTTGAACATTAGATGACTATAAAATAATAGTCCCATCATCATTTTAAGAAGAAGCCTTTGAAAAGAGTGAATAGAAAGTCAGTTTCATTGATCCTAATGACCGAAGTGAAAACTAATTAGGATGAAATGCAATTGCACTGTTTGGTCACAGATTGTATCTGCAAAGAAAGCTAACAACATTATTTAACATTTTATTCATTTCATATTTCTCCTTAGGGAGCTTGGCCATGGATGATCTTTTGTGGTTTTCATAAAATATGAACTGTTTCACTTAAAGTAATTGACACATTTTTGTGAACAGATTTTCATGATTATAGTATAAAGTATTTGGTGTGTTTTTAATTACAGCTTTAGGCATTACCCTTTGCTGTGTTGTACAGTCTTTGCTAGCTTGCCTGATTGTTTCAGATACCACTTGAACTTGATTTCAGATCTCTCACGTGGAAAATCATAACATATATTAATTTCTTATTCCCCAGGTATGATTTATTCCCCAGGTATGATTTATGGAGTCATCTGCTGCTTTCTCTTTTCTGTGCTAGTGTCTGCCCTAATGTTTCAGCTGCTGTCTCTGTCAGCCCGGCTGAAATCACTCTACCGTTTGAACGTGTTGAGAAAACGAGAGAACTGATTGCATAAAGCTGCAAGCTCTGTCTAGTGGAACTGAGAGTGCCTGTAGTCAACCCCAGTAAGAGGAGATTAACTACAATTAATTAAGAAATATTTTGCTGTATGAGTAGATGGGTTTGCCTTTCCAAGAGCAAGGATTTTCAGAAAGACAGTGGCAGTGAAGAGGAACGCTGCGTCTTCACCCTCTGGCCCATCTCGTTTCCCTGCCTTCGTCATGTACAGTGGAGCTGGTCCCAGTTTTGATCCAGTGAGCAGTTCATTTTCATATCCATCATCGGACAAGTCACTTTGTGCTTGGTAAGGGCCGAGCCAGCTCATTCACGAGCAGAGGGCCGGAGCTGGGGCTACCAGCTGGCCTTGAAGAGTCTACGGAGCTCTCACAGTGCCTCCATATTTCAAAACGGATTAAAGTGAAGCACCTAGGGAAAACCCATGCCAGCCAGCCTGGGCCGACCATGCAAACTCCACACAGAAGGTGCCCCAGGCAGGAATCAAACTTTGGACCCCGGAGCTGTGAGGCAGCACCCAGGACCACCAAACTGTCACATACAGTAGCTCCCTATGTTTAAGAAATACATAGTGACCAGCAGGAATAATAGTTATTTGAAGAGAGCAGCCATTAAAGCCTTGCTGGAATCAGTTGGATAGTGTGTAGTTCGGCTCACTCTACCTGTGGCTTGGTCACCCAGAAGCAGACTCTCTCTGTGCTTTCCCAGCCCAGGTGCTGATGGTTATGTTTTTCGCGAGAGGCAGTTCTCTAGGCTCTCTCCTCTCGGCTTTAATTTGTAACTAGAAGAGAGTCGGTTTGTTGGGTCTGTTTCGTGCACGGGGCTACAGCGCTCCTGTTTTTGTCTTGCAGAGGCTCATGGGACCTAATTCATGCTGTTATTTCTTCTCCAAAAGAGTTGTCATTCGTATGCACTCTGAATGGTAAAATATCCGTAGGAATCTTCTACAACGTATGAGTTCTTGAAGTGTTCATCTGTTTGTGCAGCTGGGAGTTAGGGTGTCTCAGCTATTTATGATGATTAAAAATCATCTTGGTTGCACATGATGCATTTTACCTCCTTTCCAGATTACTTTTGCAGACTTTGCAGACATGAAGGCTATTCCATTTTTTTTTCTCACAGTTGATCAGAGACGCACAACTTTTTGTCATTAAAGTTATTAAAGTGTCTTGTATTCGTATTTGAACTAAGATCCCCCGATGTTGACCAGCTCCTGCCCTACAAATGCCCATGTGTGTGCTCAGCAATGTGCTCTGTCCTGTCAGCCGCTTCCTGCAAGAGGCACACCTGGCTGTCAGATGGAGGACTATTTGGCTGATGGACCAGTGTGTTCACAGTTTTTCAACCTTAACTGGGTTCTTCACCTCAATCAGCTGATGCCTGACTTAACTGGACCCATGTACTGTAACAGCTTCTCCCAGGTTTCCAGCTGCTGAAGAGACCTAGACTTCATCATCCCTCCAGGACAATACCCAGGCCACAGGTTATCCAAATCCGAGTCAGTAAGCCAGTCGGCCGGGAGTTGAGCCAGTTGCTGTATGTTTGGGCCATAAGGTTCGCTAGCTGAGGAAGAAAGCCAGTTCCTGAATTTTGATGCGCAATGTCCATTAACCCCCTTTCCTCCTGCATGGATATTCATTCCATACAGTAAGTGACATTAGCATTGACTAACCATGTTCTGTATTTCTGGTCTGATTCATCCAAAACGATGGGAGGGATTTGTCCTGCTCTTTCAAGGGTGTTTCACACAGTACCTTTTAAGAAAAAGGATAAACATGGTGGCAGGAGACATCCCTGTCTTATCCCACCTGATATG
Source organism: Lepisosteus oculatus (assembly GCF_040954835.1). NCBI lineage: Eukaryota > Metazoa > Chordata > Actinopteri > Semionotiformes > Lepisosteidae > Lepisosteus > Lepisosteus oculatus. The sequence goes on from NC_090696.1 coordinate 77,132,745, forward strand.
TGGGACCAGTGACTGAGCATGTCGTCCCCCCAGGCCTGTGGTTCTGGCATTGCTGTAGACAACTTTAATTGCTGTCATGGTAAGGAGTTTTGGTTTACAGTGCTGTATTACTTTTATGAAGCATCCTCTTTATGTTATCCTCAGTACCAAAGAGACCAGGACATCTGCCTCATCTTTTCTGTATCTTTTCTTTGTTTTCTTGGAAGCTCGTGAAATGAAGATGAGTAAGTCTTGCTGTCCTGACTGTGGCTGTCCAATTAGGGCAGCTGTGTGCGGTGCAGTGGTGTGTGTCAGAGCAGAGATCCACACTGAAGGGAGTCAGGATGGACTAAATGAGTTTGCTCTCCAGACTGGAGCAGAACTGCAGCAGCATCTGAAAATGTGAAAAAAACAGCAAAAGTAAAACCAAATATATTGTAATTCTGAGTCATTTTTTTTCTGGTCCTTAAACTTAAAAATGCACTGTATAAAATACAGTGTTTTCAGAATTTTGATTTGAGAGTTTCCATCCCCAAAAAGGGTGGAAATGGAAAAGGATACGTTTTTGCCTTTTACAGAGAAGGCTTACAGATATCACATTTTCCACCATTTGCGGTTCAGACCATATTCATTATTGGTAAGCATATACTATTACAGGGAATATCACAGGTGGGTACACATGGTAGTTGACATTGTACGCAAGATCATTGACCCAAAATGTTCCCTGTTAAAATGCCTTGTAAGATGTGTGATTGGGAGTACAACCCTATGTTTTGGGTGTCCAAGTGGCCAGCTGGCAGTACCTTAGTCAGGGGGAATGATTGTTCTCAGTGAGGAAGCTGTAATAATGCTGTAATAGTCCCAGAGGTGGTCGATGAGACGGATTCTCAAAACAATCCTCTGCTTGGCATTGTAGTTCTGGTGCGTATTAATGCCTTTTGGTCCACAGGTTGGTGTTCCTCAGAATCCATGCAAAGCCTCAGACCTCATGTGTGCAGCTGTCAGAGGGTGAACAGCATTTCTTATCAAACTAAATAACAAGGATAAACCTTATAAATATATAAATGACAGAAATGTAGCTCTTGTATAACTTTATTACGGGTAACTAAAAGCATGGAATTAACTTAATGTATAGCTGGTAGTCCATGGGTCCCTCCTTCTCATCCAACTCCCCCAGGACGACGCACCTGGCATCCTGCTCCACGCACCCAACCCCAGAGGCGTGTATTAAAAGTGGCTTCCCTGCTCTGTCTCTTGTTAGCAGTAGGAGTCAGGGAAGAGTGATCTTTGCCATTGCATGCCTTCGTGCCATTATGTTATCTTCTCTCACACCGTACTCTACCTCGATGTACACAGCAGTCCTTTTTTTGTCAGGGGACAAACGAACTAGACACCAAACAATGGGAAAAGTGATCGGGAAGTGTGTTTAAAATAGAACAGTAGGCACTTTTTACTGAAGTACTGTGGGAGTCTGGAAGAAGCTGCCCATCCATGCTGTCTTAAAAGTAGCAATGATACCAGCTTTGACATGGTGAGATAAAATCCTTGGATCAATTATTTACTAGAAACCAAATACCCTGGATAAGGATGAGCTCTCTCTTCTTGTTTATTCCATTATATTATTCTGAATTTTATTCAAGTGCAGTGCGTAATAGTAATCCATCTACCAGCTGTTAAAAATCCAACTGCAGTCAAGCCAACTGTCTGAAGCCAGGCTTTGACTGCAGCTTAATGCCATTCTCTCACCAGCTAGCTTTGACTGGGCAGAATCCACTATTACAGAAATACTGCTTCAATTAAACATGCATTTTAATGTAAGTCAATATTTAGAATGACTGTTTGTATTTGTATCCAGAGTATTAACAATTGCAATTCAAAGCAGCATAGAAATATTCTAATTGATTCTCTCATCAAGAGCAGTAGATCTGTGAAAAGGAAAGACCATCGACTCTGAAGGTCAGATGCTGGGTGTTACACAGCAGAAAAATAAAAACACAAGCTTCTCTCAAAGGAAAGGCATTAAAGGCTTCAAAGAATATATTCATCTTCGCTACATTATCTGATTACTCCATATGCATATAATTTCATATCATAATTGTTTTATGTAACAACTTGTAAATGTGTATTTAATGCTGTTTATTATTATTTAAAACTTGAAAATACCAACTATTTCATTTCTTTACACCTTGGTTTTTTACTCCACCAATTCTTAACCAGAAGGTAAGAGATCACAAGTGAAAGGCATCTTAGTCATTGGGTTGCTAGTACACTATGGATCCAAAGATCTTGTCCAAATATTTCCTTCACCTCTGCTTCCCCTACAAGCCTTGCTTCAACACTTGCAGAGCTCAAGACCTTTTCCAAAGCAAGGACTCTCAAACTGCTGCAAACAGGACAGCTTGGACGAACAGGTAGTCCTTGAAGTCGATTTCGTGGGAAGTCGAAAATCGCGATCGCCTGTATCGTGATACTACGACCACACGGATGCGAAAAAAATTAATCATGCATAAATGCTACATTGTGTAATACGGCTTTGATATATCTTTCACTAATTTTACACTTTACTCATGGTAAAATAATGCAAAGTAGAAATTATAAAATGAAATACACTAAAAGTAATCAATAATTCCATTTTCACTATTGTGTTCACTTTGATTTCTAAATCTATTGTCTTTCGCTTTGGTTTTTCCACCACCAGAACACTCAACAACCCAAACAATATCATGCGGCAGCACGGGGTCGCGCAGGCTGATGATGTCATCAATGTTAGACGTGCTACGATCAAAGGCCGGCGAGCGAAAATAATACACATTACTGTACAGTAATACGATTAAGGGGACGGCCGACGTAAGTGCGAGTGGTCGTTAAGTCGCATACTGTACGTTGTAAATCGAGGTCTACGTGTAATAATAATTCCTTACACATAAATAGTGCAATTCTAGACACTCCACTCAAAGGCTTCACAGGTAATGGGGATCCCCTCCACCACCACCAATGTGCAGCCCCACCTGGATGATGTGACAGTAGCCATAGTGTGCCAGTACGCTCCCCACACACCAGCTTACACATGGGCTGATGAGGAAAGAGGCTGTATGTTTAAAGACCGCAGACTGGAGGCAGGGGGTCATTGTTGGTCAAAGATCCCAGGCAATCTGAACGTGCTTTCTGCCCACTCAGTTGTGTCAGCTCCTGTAATGGCCACAGATTTTCAATCACAGACGTAATTGAGAAGCAATTATTTTAGTCATTAAGTGAAATACTGGGTATTATTGTAAAAAAGGTTTGGGATTCTATTTATAGACAACATAATTTGTTGTAACAGCAGAGTCATAAGCTGTCCCATAAGAAATACAGCACAGTAGTGTTAATGTTTGTACTTGACCCATTATCTGTGCAGTAATTAATGATTCTGTTATCGTGCGTGGACTCCTGCTAAGGGTTCTTACTGGATCTACTTTTTGAGTTACTTAATGAGAATTTCCCCATTGATGAACTGAATTATGCACTATGGTACATTTCACTGTATGTATTTTCACTGTATGCAGTTTTTATCGGTGATAATTGAATATGGGGGCATACACCATTAATTTAACAATGGTCATTAATTTAGAAATACATTCCCTTAGGGGTCTTACTTGAGTTTTATGTGTTTCCTATGTTTATCATCAGGGGTGTTTTTCCTACAGTACTTGCATATTGATATATTTAAAAGAACTACATTATTTTCACTTTATTTAAGCAGGTGTCAAATTTGAAGTTTCTCTCAGGTGAAATGTACAATATACAGTACACTACAAAATCTAATGTTTACAGTACAAAGTACTGTATATAATACTCTAGGTTGTATAATATGGGCTTCAGGAAAATAAACTTTTCTCTTTTTTTAAAAAGGTGGATACAGTAAGTAGCTTAAAATTGAAGTATGTTTTATACAATTTGGGAATATACAGTAGTTCTCAGCACTGATTTAATTGTTTGGTGGCACATTGTGAAAAGGTACTATATTAACTTTCTTGAGATATGTTCTTGGATTTTGATCAGCTCAACCCCTCAGGTCCTGGTTTGGGCTGTTGTACTCGTTCGGTGTATTAAATTTAAAAACATGAAATTCCTGTTTTTTTGTGCGGCCCATGGACGAGGATCTCCCTGTACCTTACAGCAATCAGCAGTGGTGTGCAGGTTGTCAATCACAGGCTTTATTCCTTATTGTAAGCATTCCTCCTTTACATTTCTCCAAAAGAAATAAAAACAGGACAAAACTGGAATTACAATAAAATACTGTCATTCATGTTGTTTAGTATCCACTTCAGTATTTTTCATTTTGTAGTATCAATTTCCTTTTAGGAAAAATCCATTGCTTTGTACATAATGTACATGATTGGGTCAGTCAATGGCTCTTGTTTCTTGCCTCTGAAAATAATACAAAATAATATGGACTATTGTCTGTTTTAATTACAAGTTGTGCTTCACCATTTACAAAACCCTTGTCATTGCAAAACTACAAGTGTAATTAATAACGGTCTGAGCATTGCTGCTAAATCTAAGATGAATAAAAATATCTGTGAATGTCTGGGCTCAGCTCTTCCTACTCTGCAGGATTTTTTTTACCATTTTGTAGCTGTGCTTCTGAGCACATTTTATGTTTATTCTATTATTTTACCTATCAGAGGATGCTCTAACCTCCATGCAGAGCAAAGCTCACGATGAGTGTAAGAAAAGGCTGTCAGCACAGGGCTGCTGACACTACTTTTTATTGCCTGAGAAATGTTAGCAGTGGTCTAGGTTTGTTGGTAACATCTTTTGGTGGTACTCTATTTTTCAGTTTGCAATCCACAACAAGCTTCAAAGTGCAACTTTAGCAAGGGAATCATGAAACTTGGTTACTTGGTTCCCTGCTTTAGGTTCCTGCAGTTATGCAATGAATGTCCGTCCTGAGAAGTTAAAGTTCTGCCAGGCCATGGGGGGGGGCTCCCTTGTTGCTTGGCAGTGGCCACAATTGCATTTCAATGGCGATGCCTTTCTCTTTCATCTCCATTAGACCTTGGGTATCGGCGGTGGGAACAACGTGGCGTCTGAGTCTTGCGAGCCCGGCCTAAGACTGGACTGTGTAGAACTGGCTTTCTCAAGCCAGTGCATTTTTTTTAGCCCCTTCCCAGTGCAAGGTCTTGTTCAGGACCTGTGCTGCACTCGCTTCAGAACCTCCGGGTTTCTGTCCTGCGGCAGTGAGATTTCTCCAGCAGGCAATGGACAAGAAACCCAGGCTTGGCTTGTGTGAGTCATTGAGCCGTGGGGTGTTAAGAGCTTATCAGGATCTCTCATGCATGCAGAGGCACATTATTCTTATTCACTTTTTTTAACGAGTTCTGCCTTGACCTTTATTCATAGGTGCCTTACTTGTTCCATATCTTTTCCAGACCCTGCTAGAGTTTAGGTGCCCATACTGTATGCCAGTCTGTGCTTTTCACTGACCCGTTGAACACTTTGCTGTCCTGCTGGTAAAAATAAATGGCTCTGTTTTCAAAAGCAGGGTTAACTTCCTTCTTACTTCTTACTTCCTTGCACTTCTCATCTGACTTCACTGTACTCCAGGGGGTGCAAAAGTCCTGCTAATCTTTTGTTATCTTTGACAACTTTGTGCGCCTCATATATAGTCTGGGCCATTGTGGAAGGAAGTAGTTTTGTTGTCCACAAGATCTCGGTGGCTTGGATGGAACCTCTTTGATACTGTTAGTGTGACAGCATTAGAACACAAGGGTATTGATAGGGGGCTAACATTGGGGTGTGTCTTGAAACTGTGGATGAAAAACAGTGGATTAGCATGATGTTATTATGATGTCAGAACAACGCTGTTTTAAGACCACAGATACCTAGAAAGCCTTGTATCACGGTACAGTTTTGTAATGAGCTATGGAGGGATTTGTTTTGTGAGTGTGTGAATTGGTTTGTGATAAGAGCAAAGATGTTGTGCAACAGCGATCAATCTGTGAACAAATATCATGGAGGGCAGCAAGATGAAAAAATACACAGTGGTTCTTGGGCCTTTTGATATTGATCAACGTGAACAATGTGGTGCGAGAGGCTTTTGAACAGCACAACATACAGTACCACGTGAGGAGTGCCTTTTCCACATGTCACCAAAGCAATGGCAAGTTCTATTAAGACAAGGGAACTGGGACCCTGCACACAGTGGACTTCAGCAGACAGGCAGGCTGCACAGCTGTGAGCATGATGTTGATATGAAGGTCTAGAGACTTCACTGAAAGACGTAACGACCGGGTGTGGGTTTCGATGGGGGTCCTGCTTGGCCCCAGTCCCAAAGGGTGGAGCCCGCTGTGCTGTCAGAGCTGTTCTGCTGCCTGTCTTCCCCAGGCTCAGTTTCAATGGGCTCCGAGCGTGCGTCCTGAAGCCACAGGCAGTGCCGGGTGTACTCTTACAGTACTTTCATGTGCTTGGAACATTTCCTAGTCTTCTGATGTATTGCATGTACCGGTCATCCTGTATAAACTGAGCCATTGAATCCATCCATTTTCTAAGCCCATCATCCTACTCGGGGTCACAGGCAACTGGCACCCGGCAGGGTACACTACACCCTGATGAATGTATTTAATTAGGACTGGTTATTATCGTTAACCATACTGGAGACTGGTTATTATCGTTAACCATACTGGAGACTGGTTATTATCGTTAACCATACTGCAGACTGGTTATTATCATTAACCATACTGGAGACAGGTTAATATCGTTAACCATACTGCAGACTGGTTATTATCATTAACCATACTGGAGACTGGTTATTATCGTCAGCCATACTGGAGACTGATCATTATCGTCAACCATACTACTGGAGACTGCTCATTATCATTAACCATACTGGAGACTGGTTATTATTGTTAACCATACTGGAGACTGGTCATTATCGTTAACCATACTGGAGACTGGTTATTATTGTTAACCATACTGGGGTCTGGTCATTATCGTTAACCATACTGGAGACTGGTTATTATTGTTAACCATACTGGAGACTGGTCATTATCGTTAACCATACTGGAGACTGGTTATTATTGTTAACCATACTGGAGACTGGTTCTTATCATTAACCAGAAATAGACCTATTGTAATTAATCAAAGATTCCTGTGTGTGCTTTTTTTACTATGAAAACCTCGGACTCTAATTGCATGAGTAACAAAATATTGTATGTTGCGCCTTGGAACGGGTGAAAGCTATTGGCAGATGAATCAGTGCCAGGCTGGCACCAGAGTTTGCTCAGTGATTACACTCATTCTACCGCTTGTGATGTGAGCTCAAGGGGACCCGCAGAGCACACATGGTTTTCAGGACAAAAGTGTGGAAAATCCCACTTCAAAACACAGCTAAAACTGGCACTTTATTAACCCTGATAACTCCATCTGTAGACATCAAGCGAATTCAGCTGAAATTGTGAAGTCTTGTGCAGTACCAGGTTGAGGGATGAAAAGTATTGTTCAATTTGTAAAATACCAGACTGTTCCGGTAAAGGCGTGTCAACTTATGTAGAGATGAAATAGATACTGGTGCTGAGTGGAACTGGAAGTATTTTAGACATGCATGGATCACAGCAGGAGCAAAGATCCTGACTGTTATAAAGAAGGGAGAAATGTGGTTCTGTCTCAGGAATATGGGCAGTAGAATTTATTGGTGGAGCCCACAGATCTAGTCGAAAGACCTTGGGCACAGTGAATCTGTAAAAATACAAAGGTGGCTCTGTGAGTTCCTTATCCTGTTTGTGCCTATTTCAAAGTTACATTTATATGGTACTGTAGCTTTCCACTTTTCAAGATCTGACTTGTACATTCTCTTTTCAAAGAAGATGACCTAAAAATAAATGTCACACTGAGTAAAATTACTGGCAGTTGAAAGTGGTTCATGCTGTGAAAATTGAACAACCTGTAACGGTGGCTTCGAGCCAGTTAGACTTTGGGTGGGTTTTCTTCAGCAGAGCACACGACACAGCGGTCTGCAGGCTCTCCCAGCAATTACTCTCACTTCCCAGACACGGGCTTGTTTTTAAGAGCTAATGGACACCTTCCTAAAGAACAGAAGGCCAGAGAGGTGAAATATCACACCTCCATCACAACTTTGATATTTTTCTATTCCTCACATGCCTTTTTTCAAGGGCACTCACTACATGCATTGCTTGAAGGAGAAAAAAGTAATTTTTTATGAGGGTATAGTAAAAAATAAAATACCATGTTCACAACATGACACCAGTATTTTAAATCAATAGGCTGTATTTTTACTTATACTGCCAATTGATATTTTATTTTTTTTATATTTTGTCAAATTATTTCTTATTTTCGATTCTTGTTGGCATGCATGAATATGATAAATTTCTTCACCATTTTTTACCTTTTCTTATGCTTTCACATAATTATTGTTTCTGTGTTGTACATTCTGTTTCTATACTTGTTACTTTTCCTTCATTGCTTTACATTGAATGAACTGCACAGGGTATCAGGCATGCAGCCAAGTGCTGGGACTTCTGGGATACCCTGCTTACTGTTGTTGGGCTTTTGGGGTCTCTGTGTTGGTGCTGGAAAACACCCTTGTGTTGTTGGGCTCCATGCTATGTACTGTACATCACTTCTTTTGATGATGTGTACCTAATCCATCTAGGATCTGACTGGTGAAACACATCACTTGGAAGCTGGCATTCTGTTACTCACAAACACAAAAAGCCCTGTGAGAGAGAAACCTGATGCAAGACACAGGGATATATAGAATATGTAACCTGAGCCAACTGCATGAGTTGTTTTGATCTACCAGACGCTAGATATTATATCTGGTATTACTATATTTGAAGGATGTCAATGATACTGTTTCCAAGACAGGAGCTCTAGAATAGTTTGGGATAATTCAGGGCCCATTAATTCACAGGTCACACTCCTAATTTGATTTTTGTAAGGACCTTGCAGATACTTTTCCTGTTACAGCACAAATTCACAAAGCCTTATTAGTCACATTTTGCACCTGTCCTAGTCATAAATATGAACCAAAAAAAAGATGCAACCAATCTTCATGTGTAGTGCCTCTTCACAAAAGATTATCAGTTGCACTGTTGGTACTTTATATAAATACTGTTGGCCTTTTGAGCAGGTTTCACACTTTCATTGTTTTAATTGAAGGTTTTTTTTAATTAAGCAATACATTTCCCCTTCAGCCAGAAGCTAAAAAGTAGTGGGTACAGTTGTGATACAGATTTGCCCTGATCTAGTTGATCCTATTGCTTCACTTTCGTTTTCACAACGGGGGACTCTCTCTCATTCCTAGGGCCAGGAAGAGCAGACTTCTTGGCTTGATTTTCGGTTTTTACATTTAGATTTTGGTTTTGGAAGGGTCATTGCAGTACAACCTCAGCGAGCTGTTGTTCCCAAGGAACATTTCTGACGCTATTGACGGGGTGCAGACCACTCCCACCCCAGTGCTGCCATGCGTGTTAAATTGAGGGTGTTGGAGTAATATCGCAGGGTGACACAATAGTGCTCCCCAGCCCCACGCCTGTATTTGAGAGCAATGCAGCCCATTAGTGAGCAGAAAGAGAGTGATGTGACTTGTGTTCTAGCAGTAGATTCTGTCTTCAACCATTTCCATAACAGGCCTGAGTGTGCGAATTCCTTAAAATCCAAAAGGTTTGTGAATGAAGTAGAATTACAGCTGTTCTTTAAATTGTTCAGAAAATTGAATTCCCATGCTTCTTAATTGAAGCAGCGTCACCTGTGCTAGCGGTAAAGGAAGTAATATTAATGTAATATTCTAATGTCTTTCAAAAGGTTTGTCTATTCCCCTCAAAATATACAGTACATACTGTATAAGAAAATTAAAGTTAGGATATGTATTTGTTATACACTGGCTTTACAAACCTCTGTAAATAAAGATGAATACTTTTGCTGTTTTTGATCTACTGTGTAAATATGGTCAGATTGGATAAGGAAACCAGTTGAAACAAGCTTCACTTGGCATTTTATTATAAAGTGTAATATACTGAAGAGATATGAAATTAAACATAATTGCTTCTGTCCAAAAGACATGAATAACATTAACGGAGATTTCTCTGCTGTCTTTTGGGGAGGAATTGTGTAATTGATATTTGTTTTTTCCTATACAGTTTCCTGTACTCTCAAATTCAGTTGAATTCAAGTAATAGTCCTTGGCTATTGGATACTGAAATCTAAAGTTCCTTCTCACCCTGGTAATGAGTCACCATTCAAATTGTAAGTCAACCAGGCAGGACTGAATAAATGTACACTGTACATGTACAAATGCTACAGTAGGTCAGTTTAAATCCAAGATGTTCCTGGTAGAACAGCATGCCATGATCAGGTGTGGGATTACGTTTACCCACCTGTAGTATAATGTACATGAAACCTGGTTTGATTTAAAATGACTCCAACCTAATTGTCATTTAAAGATGCTACATGGGAGATCCGCTTTGCTCCTGATCCTCTCGCAGCTGCCTAAGCTCTCTTCATTACGGTGTCGTCTTCCAGCCACAACATCACGCTGCTCTTTGGACCTCTCTGCACGGGAGATGAGGATGGATTCTGATGCTGTAGTGGAGATGTAAGGGAAGGCTGATGCTGCTGATTAACATCATCATACATTAATAATATCTCATTTTCTTTCATTAGATGCTTTTCAGCTGTGCCTTGTGCCTTTGCATCAATTCCTATTCGCTAAGAAAAACAGCTTGTGCACAATCATTTCTCGAGTAATTGGTGGCGATGATGAGCAGTGACCCAAGACTGCAAACTGCCAGGTAATTGCTGGTTTCACCGTTTTCATCTGCAGTGTTCATTATGACAACTGACAATACCCTGGATTCGAACGACTCAACGCTGGTTTTTGTAAATAAGGTGCTTGATTACTTCTCGTTGAAAGGCTGGCATATGCTCTGATTTTGCCATATGTACTGTACATAAGCCATTGCTGCGGTTTCTTAAGACCCAGACCATCCTACAATCATCTGTGCCAATGATGTAACCTACTGTAGAACCCAGATGCATAATCAACCAGAACCCCCCATGGTTCTGTTGAATTGGAGTTTGTCTTCCTGTGCAGCCGTATTTCTGTTCAAGACTAAAATGTACAGTGTTTGATTTAAAGGCTGGTGAACGGAGTCCATGCAGTTCATCTTTTCATTTGGTAGCCCAATCTGCAAGTGCCAGTCCTGCCCCTGCCCCGTCACTCATTTGTGTCCCCCCAGCATACTGTTTATTTGAACAGGGGAAGTTTGTATCTCCTTTATTTTGCTTTGTATTTTGCATCCAGCCAAGTGCACTGATGTTTCAGCTGTTGGGTTGACGACGACCCAGGGTGTGTAACAGCTCCCAGAGAAGGATACTTCATTCTCAAAGACTTGGCCCAGACTAGCCTTCAAACCCATGAGTGTCAGGGTAGACTGTACACCCTAAGTCCCATCCCCCAGCTCAACCTTGCATTTAAACCAGAGGTGTGTCTGGGACTGTGACCCCTTACAAAATGGTGGATCAAATTTAGACAACAGTAGCCGGAAACACCGTGAAAGGCAAAACTACAGTGCTTAAAGGAAACATTCTTATTTGCAGTATAAATATAGATATTGACACAATTCTGTGTTTTTTCTTCTGGAATAGCAAAGATGAAACAGGTAAGTAAATAATAACTTCTCCCATCACATAGTTCACAGTTTTTAAAGTAAAGTGAAATGATCAAGTGCAGAAAACATGTGCTCATGAATACAGGCTTCTTAGTGAATAATTCATGTTTCTTGCAGTGCATTGGCTGCTTTGTTTTGTATGCAACTAGTGATGTTATCTTTAATGAGAAAAAAATACTCAGAGACTGGCAAAGATTCTCACTGCAAAGATTAGGTGTTTTGCAGGTGAGACATCGTACAGCTCATTTTCTCTGTCTCTCTTGCTCTCGGTTACCATACAATAACAATTTCCAGTAGTGGTACTTGACACATTGTCTGTGTAGCAGATGTTGGGTCTTTTTCTTAATTGTATTTCAGTGAGCACACCAGGCAATCTGCACTTTCAGTCTCCCAGCGGCAATGTAGCAAACTTGTTATATGCTGCTTTCTTTCCCTTTACAAAAGCATTTTCTTCTTTGATATTCCAGGGTGGAAGAGATTATGTTTAAAATAATCAGAAATAATTTAAATTTGGTTTAGCCTACATATACAGTGGTGGTTCTGTTTTCTTTTTCTGAATCTTTCATTTCCAATTTTTCAGCCTTGGACATTTCACAGCACTGCAAACCTGGATTTTTCTGAGACAGCTTAGGTTTGCTAATGGCCTTCAAGGTACAACTCTTTAATTATCCTGAAATCGGCAAAAATATCATGGCCATAAAATCTTACTTTTCTTTTTTTTAATTTCTAAAAATGGATTTGTGTTGGTGCCGATTTAATTTCAGCTCTGCAGCCCATGGGTACATGGGCACTGTTGTTGAAATGTAGGGAAAAAAGCCCTTGATGGAAGAGTGGTAGGAGGAGGTCTCATGGATTGGTGACTCAGCCCCCAGTTACAAAAAAGAAGGCCCAGTGTCACCCCAACAGTGCCGTATCTGTCTGAGCTCTGCAGACGGGAGGGCTAGAACGGGGTCACCTGCCTTTGCCCACTCCTCCTGAGTCCGATACACCCGGACCGGGAAATTGGGAGTCATGAGGGGAAACCTCCTCAACTCTACAAGGACGGTAATGCATTTCATTAGCCCAGGGTAGTCACAGCCTTAATGTCTTGCTCTGTAGTCACCAAAACCTTTTTCCTCCCTCTATGCCTCTGTTAGCCAAGTTGCCAAGTCGTGTCGTATTCGACAAACGGGATCTTCACTGCTGTCTGCTGTTTCTGCAGTGTCTGACAGGCTCTAACAAGGGCCTTTATCGGGGCCCTTTTGACACATTGTGTAGTGCTTGATGGACATCCAGACCGATGCCAGGCAGCTGTAATGCCATTGTTGTTCATCTGGATGATGATGTTATGCACACATGCGTCTGACAGATTCAAAGCAGTCTACTGCAGGGCCTGTGGTAAAGGGAGGAATATCACTGATGCGGTGTGGCATTTTAATCAAGCATGTGATGTTCGATCAGCTCGATTTCCCTTAAATGTCCCTTAAATGCTGGGCAGTTTGGGAAACAGGTAGCTCCGTAGTGTTCAAGGGTGCTTGTTTTATTCTGCAAGGACACGGCCTTTACAAGCGTTTACAAAAATGCCATTCTTCCTTGTTTCATTTTTCAGGATTTGATTTTTAAAAGAACTCACCTGTAAGATCATGAAGCAATAGCTACTGTACTGTACTTGCTGTTGTAATCTTGATTTTATTTGACCTACTTGGGTGAAATTGTGTACAAGGCTATAATAAGCACATGATTCATTTTAACTATCGAATGTGCAATGTTACACTTTTAAATAAATTACCATTTAATTAATTTAGAAGAGTTGAGTACAGTTTTTAACATATGACTTAAGATGTGCTCTGTTGTAACTGCAAGTTAATTGCCATCTCGAGTCTCTGATATATTTAAGCCATAGAACACATTCTGCTGTTTTGAAAAGAGAATTTTTGGTCCGTCATCTTCTGCAGACAGAATCCAAGGAGAAAAAGGGAAACACATAGGCTTAAGCCATCGAAAGCATTTATTACAGGGGGTATTTTTACAACACTAACACTAGGGTCTTGGTTGTCCTGACAGTTTATATGAATTTGATTGTTTTGCACATTGGGAATGAGTACTCTTTGGTTAAATCAAAGATCTGTTCATTTTGATTCTGTCATGAAATCAGAATTTGAACAGCTCCTGGCATTTTAACCATCTCAGTATTTAGTGTTCCTCTCAGGTATTTTTGTAAAGAAAATGGAAATTTATATATAGACATGTCTTACTGGGTGTTAATTAATTTTTTGCAGATATTTTTGGATCTGTTGTTAATTTTTCTTACTGTTCTAAGAGAACCTGGAAGTACTCTGTTATCTAACTTCTTTTTGTTAGGTAATATCTCTTATATCTGATTAATGTTTGAGCCTGAGGACCAAGCCACATAAACACAAATTATTTTTTCCCTCAGTCCTAATAAAAGACCTTGTCATTTTTTGCAGTGTCCTTTACTGCTTATTTTCAGTTTATCGGAAACCCTCAAGAGTTTTTTTTTTTGCACAAGATTTGTTGTTTTCCTACACCTCTGTGGCATTTTATTCTTGATCAGGGGAAGTTGCTACCACTTTGGGAAATCATCAGAGCTTTCTTAACAGCCATACCAAGGAATCATGCGCCTCACATTTATCATCCAAGGATACCATGAGCTTATCCACACTCATCGCTCTCAGAAACTAATTAACAGATTAGGCGTAAACAATGGGACTTGCACAAACTAATTTAGAGTTGTAAAACAAGTCATTAAGTTCTGCAAAATTAACAATTACAGAACGTGCAGAATTGGAATAACTTGCCAGGAAAGGACGTTGGGAGTAGTTGTGAACTTGGGAGAGGTGACAGTCCACTCTGGACGGCACTGGCCTGACAGTAAGGTGAGTTATTGTTATTTATATCAATTTGCACATTTAAAACTGCAGTTACATACTGCTTTCCATTCCAAGGATCCCAGCATTTATGAGAAATAAAAATGTGTATTGCATCCCTGCTGTAGATGCTTGCTGTGGCTTGATTTGTTCTTTGAGATCAGGTCTTCCCATGGTGCTCATTAAGGAGATCAGAGCAGCAGCCCCCTCGTGTGCCAGATTTAGCTTTGACCTGATTGGTTAGTAAATCCGGTGGAACAGTGCAGGTGTGGATGCAGCACTGCGCAGTTCCTGCATTGGCGTGTCCACGCTGTTCAGCCTTCAGAGCTGCGCTTAGCGCTACGGCACGGCCCAAATCGTTTGCATTAGCGTCAGGTCCTTGGATGCGTCGACAGCAACGTTCAACAGAGCCAGTCCTTGAGCCCCGCCAAGCTGACAGCAGGGCGTGAAGCTGGAGCACAAACCTGCAGGCTCTTCCTGCTCCAGAGATGCCGCAGCTTCCAGCTCACTAGTTCCCCTGTTGTAACAAAGCCAGTGCTGAGAGCCAACCCGCTCATTGCAGAAAAAAAATCCATAGCCCTCACCCTGGAAGAGGCTGATGCACTCGAGCTTGCGTGTCGCTGGGAGGTGGGAGGAAGCTAGAGAACCTGGGAAACCTCATCTGGGTGCAGTGCAGTGAGAACATGCGGACTGCACATAGACAGGGTCCATGAAACAGAATCCAGCCTGGGACTCCTTGTCTAAATTATCAATTAAAACACTCCTGTTTACGTGTTGGTGCTTATTCTACAGTTAGAGAGCATCTGACTTCTTCTGAATCATTGAGTCTCACCTCTGTTCTCCATATCTAGTATTTTGCTGAATTCCTCAGCCCTACCCAGAGCACTTCGGTGTCCCCCAGCTTTGTATAAGGTTTGGACTGAGTGTATGAATTCAGTCTCCTCTTTGTCCTCAAGATCTTCTTGTGATCAAACGAATGTTTTGATTTTTGCAAAATCCTTGAGGACAAATGCCTAACTTTGCCAGAAGCTCACTGTACGTCTCTAAATATCTGCTTATTTAATAATGACACAGACTGAACTGACCTTCATGGGCATGCTTTCTAATACAATAAAGTATCTTCTAGCCTCAGAGTCTTAGCTCCAAATGAAGACCTTATACTGTAGCGGTCAGCGCTCTCTACAGTCATGATTGATGGACAAGGGGATATGGCTGAGTATGAATATTTTTGGCTTCAGGAACCAACCACCCATTTTCTAACAATTTCATTCTGTACAGGGTTACGGGAGAGCTGGCGTCTCCCAGCCAGCAATGGGGGCAGGGCAGGATACACACACCCGGGATGGGACACCAGTCCATCGTGGGGGGAACACACACTCACACCAGCGCCAATTGTGCCAGAAGCCAATTAACCAACCAGTATGTGGGAGGAAACTGGAGAAGCCCAAGCAAACCCACAGGAACATGGGGAGAACATACAAACTCCACACAGATAACACCTCTGGTCCAGAATCAAACCCAGGGCCATGGCAGCAATGCTGACCACTGCAACTCCACACTACCCTGGCCCCTGATACCCTCGCTTTTAAATTCATCATCTTTCTTTAGCAGTTTTTAAACTGTAGGTGATCTTCTAATTTCCATATCTGTGGAAGCACCATACTTATTCTCTCCTAATGATTTATCAGCTTCAGAAGAAATTGTGTGGTGCAGAGAGCTTTTATAATACGTTGGTGAAATACTTCATATTTTAAGAAAAAATAAAACTTTTGTTTCAAGATTTTAAAAATCTCCATACCTGTATAATACGCAACAGTACCCAAAGGTACTGAACAAAGTTGGAACCTAACTTTGGCTTGGGCAGCAGGCAATTGTGTTGTCAGCTAATTAAGGCTCCATCCACTGGGAAATTTGTGCCTTTGCATGGTGATCTCTGAATGAGTCTTGCACAAGTCATTGTCATAAAGGCAAAGACCTGCAAGCAGTACTGGATTCTTTCTCCTTATGTGGTGCATTGAAAGTGGTCATGAGATCTAACTGACCCGGTACGTCTTTCCATTAAAATTCATCATCTCACATCTCTGCTGAAATCCTTAGGATAATCCTCCTTGCTTTTCTCAAATCCTTTGTTCTTTAATTTTAGATCAAATGCATAATTATGTATATAACCACTTACCCAAAAAATCTTCTTTAAAGTCCAGTTTCAGATTCTTTGTCGTCATTATCATGACTATATTTTTACTATTTTAAAAAGCATGTTTAATACCTTTTATTAATTAAAACAAAAACAAATGAAGAGAAAGGGCTTAAATGGAGTCAAAATGTGAAACAGTGCTAGATTTTGATAGCTCCTTTTTCTACAGTACATCTAACAAACTTGGTGTGGGTACAGTATGATGACACCTTAGAGTGAATCAGACCCTTTAAAGTGTCCAGTGGAACATCACAGCCCACCAAGTTGCTGACTATGTTGTCCTTTGCTGTCTGGCAAAGAGATAATAGATTGGCAGACGTATTCCTGAATCAGTAGTATTGAGCAAATGATTTTGCTTGGAAGAAGTGTCACAGTTCATGGAAAGAAAGGCAATCTATTCTATCCTGACTGCAGAAGTAAGACATTGATCCTCAATGATGACAAAACAATGGCATATACAGTACAGTACACGCAAATGGAAGATTATTGTGAAGAGCAAGTTCTGTGTGGAATTTTGTGTTCCTCATTCTTGGCCACTCTGACCAGTATGCTTACTGTATGCGCACAGGAAACTCATACCAGTCTTTGTAAGAATTTTAACGTGAACTTCATAATGCATGAAATGTTGTTCCTCTCTCACAGTCAACCTATAAAACCTCCATTGGTTTTTTTTTTTATTTTCTCTATTCATGCATGCCTTTAGTAGAAAGGGCAGCAATGTGGACTAGTGGTTAGGGCCTCAGGACTCGGATGTATTTATAGATGCTGCTAAACAGATGCCACAGCTTAATCATGCTCTGGACTTTTACCCTTAAATGCTAAGTGAAGAGTTGTTGCATAATAATAGGTCGAAGTAGTTCAAGTGGGTACTGTAGCTGAATCAGCAGGCGTAGGCTGCAAAGGAGCAAGTAAAGGTTTATTCCTGCTTAAAAGAGAAGAAAGGAAACATAACGTTTCGGCTGTGGAGCCTTCTTCGGATGTGTTAATAATAGGTCATCTGTCTTTATTATTGAGGAACATGGCTCAAAACCCGTTCTGAGAAGTCTATCAGCACTGAGTTTCTATTTAAATCACTTTGCATTACATGCACTATAAATAGCAAATCCCATGATCAATAGAAGTTAGGAGGTTTTGCAAACTCAAAGGTGTTAAAGACTCACCCAACACAGCTGTGAAAAGCTCAGCAGGAAGCGTTATGGAAATGCTCCAAGTATAATGCTGTTTCTGTTCAGAGGGCAATAATACAATTGCAACTGAACCATTTACTGTAACTAAAAATGGATTTGGTTTTGTTCAGCCTTTGCCAAGGGTGGTGATAACCATTTCTCGAGGTCATCATGTCACATGACACCTGCGATGAATTCCGGTTCATGCAAGCAGGTGGCTAAAGGTCTGTCTCTTCTCTCGCCTAAGCTTTCCAGTTTGCATTCCTTGTGATCTCAACTGCACTTAGCAGTTAATACGATCCCAATCATGACTTCTGTTGCTACTGAAACCTTTATTTCATATCATTTACACCCCATCACGTTGGAGGAAGTCACCAATTTGTGTGCTCCTCTGTGTTTTTTTTCCACAATTACATTTGATTCTTTACAAGTCTTTGGAGCCTGAGGAATGTAAATTGAGCTTGCATCCATCTGTTCGTATTAGAGTAAAAAGGGCGGGTTTGAATAATGTGTGAAGGTTATGTAATGTGCTTGTGTTTTTGTAAAGTTACTGTATTAAAACGCTGAGTCAAACCGTGAAACACATTGAACACTGCCTGTTCTAGAATACAGCTCACTTTAACACTGCTGCAGCTGTTGAAATGATAAAATATATAATGCATTTTCAATTAGATGAATAGACTTAGATTAAGGCAGCTGTGGTTCTGCATATTTCAAACACATATTGAAGTTAATCAGGGGTGCCAGTACTAGTGGGTATATTAAGAAGACTTTGAAAGGCATTTAGAGAATGGAGATGGGGTGAAACATTAAGATAATTGCTTGTTTTCCAGAAACAAGTATTAGCGGAGGAATAATATTCCCAACTTGAGTGTTATTATTGGTGTAATTGATATGTCTGAGAGTTTAAAGAATACATCTGACATGATTTAATGATGAGTACGTTTAAGACTTTTAGTATTGGATTTCTCACTTATATAATATAATGAGTACAATATGATGAGAGTATGAAATACACTTATATATTTCCTAATTATTTTATATTGTATATTGTTTCAGATTTTGTGTAAGAAAGTGTGGGATATTAGGTCATTAGGGCTCTAGGCTCTTGACAAATGTTTGAAGGGTTTGATTATGAAACACATTATGGTCAAACAAATACCATTTAGTTTATGTTACTGCATTTGAACTGTCTTAATTGAAAAAAGATTTTTAATTCTTTTGACTTCCTATTTAGTTTTCAGTATGTTACGTTATTTTTTTGCTTTTTAATTGCAGCTTTCAGTGAGCTATGACTGAAATTTAAGGAAGGTTCTGTAGTTATAAAGATAAGCCATCTGTATATTGCTTCAGGTCACAAGCTTTAATGTGTGCAGTTATTAAAGTTTGAGTCCTAGGAAGGACCTGTTATCTTTCACTCTTTTTGTAATTTTCATTTTCTGTACTTCATTGAACATGCTGCACAATATCAATTGTGTGTGATAATGTATCTGACATAATTTTATAGATTCATGGATCTACGCTGGAGAAACTGATGTAATCTATAAAAGGATGGCATCCATTAAGCGCCAGAAGGCCTACTCTGGAAATGAGGGCAGTGTTAAGCACAATTTATCAAAGGCTTCTAGACCCCCTGTATTCTAATGTACTGCTATGACAGTGGTACTACAAGGTCTGTAAATTATGTTGCCAAACTATATTCCTTTATATAAGAATAACTGCATATCGAGATGGATACATTCTTCTTACAAATATGAAATATATATATATTACTTACAGTGTTCTTATACTGATATACTGATGACATAAAAACTCTATGTATCCGATTGCACTTTTGTAAAGCTAGTGTGACACATTAAAACTCAGCTCCCACAAGCATTGTTACAAAACAGCATGTCCACAATACAGAATAAAAACAACCTGTAAGATAAGCTAACAATCTTGCAGATTTTTCCAGTGTCCTGCAGATGCGATCTGATTGTTGTTTTAAGAAACAGAACGGGTCAGTGTTGACGCTCCGTAGCAGCGCACAACGCTCCTTTTTGGCAGAATATCTGAAGACTTTCCTCGGTGTTTTAAAGTCGTCTCAGCAGGGGATTGGGATCTTGTGGAAATTTACCTTTGGCCGACATCCTGGACATTCTGGGAGCGAGCCATTTCTTGAACGTTAAAGAGAGCAGGAGTTTCCAGTTCTCTCCGATGACTGCCGGTGAATTCTGTCCCTCGGTATGTTGGCCGTTTGGAAAGACGGCACGGGGTTCTCAGCTGAAGCTAAATCCCCAGTCTGACATCCTGTATGCTTGGACATCCACGCACGTGCACTGTTAATCCGATTCGTTTAACACAACTGGGGTCACAACGCAACTGACCCACAACCAGGGGTGAGCCCTGCACATCGGTCACCCAGCCTGCTGACCTGGGTGTGTGGCCGCAGGCTGGACAAGGGGTAGTCGATGGGCCAGGCCTTTAACCAGGTCAGAGTGACCGCCTGAACGCTGGGCAGCTAAGACATAGGGGCACTGTTGCAGGCTGATCCCAACTATGAGCTTAGGAAGCTCAGGCGCAATAAGGCTTATCAGAATAGTTAAAAGAAGGAGGTGATGGGAGGGTAAGGAGAAAGCAAGAAAGGGGAGGACCAGAGGAAAGAAGCAGTGTCTAAAAATTCTCATGGAGGCCAGCAGACAAAGCTGGTGTTTTAAATATAGGGCAAGGTGTTATTTATGGCTGTAATCACAGCCGCCAGTTCTCTGGGTCAACTTTATGTGCCTGTAAAGGTTGTGAGTTAAAGTTTCTTTTTACAGCTCTGCATTTTTTTCAGCACCTAAAACCAGGACTGTGGTTTTCGGCTCCGTGGATGGTAGTATCATTGGTAGAGTACCTTACAGTATCTCTATTTAAATTGTCCAGGTTTTATTACTTGGGAATTTAACTATTTCTGTTGTAGTATGGAATGTACTGTATAAGCAGAATGAATTCTGCTTATGGAAATTGAAATTATAACCTGAAGTATCTGTCAGGCCCTTAAAGAAGATGTTTTTTATGATCACATATTCTGCTCATTTTCTGCATTGACATTGGGAGGCATCCATTTAACAGGCATCTAATCCTTGTGGTTTAATTTTACAACATGAGCCAATACGCCTACAAAAGGAAAGAATTCATGTACTGTAAATATAAATGCTGATGTAGATAAAAATTCTTAACTGGTTCTTAACAATGGCCTTAATGCTAATATTGCTTCAACGGGCTTCTTTTAAATATATTAAATACATTTTAATAAATTAAAAATGTAAAATAATTGTATTAAGTATGATAGATTATACAGACCAAAAGAAAAGAATTGTTTTGTTGTGTTCCACAAAGTTGACGGGCTTTTATCTTTTTAGATTTGGTTTTTAAATAAAAAGCAGAAGAGAAGAGAGTTTCTTCTGGAAGACAATTTTGCATGAGGAGGCTTTTGATCCCTTGTACTCACTCTTCTCCCTGAACTGTCAAGTCCACCTTTAGATCCGGTCTTTTCTGTGAACGCCGCCTGTGTGTCTAGCGCAGAGAGAGGACAGCGTCGGCCGCGAGCCGTTCCTCTGACACGTCGGACCCTCCCTGTGCCTGTCAAGCTACTGCTGGCCAAGGTGTTGTCTGGCCGGCTGCCCCGCCCCTGCTGGACACAGCTGGACAGGCAGGCAGGGGCTGGGTGGGAGAGCGACTGTTGGAGCCCACTTGAAAAGGCATTCCTTGCCCTTCCGTAGATGTGCTGTCTGTTTAATTAACGAGGGACTCTGAAGCACTTCAGAATGACATGCCTTCATGAGCGGAACTGAATGCCGGAGTATCCTTGTGTTTTATGAACATGGCTTTAAGTGTGTCTTTTGCCCAAAGCATTATTATACTTGAATTCTACCAGCTTATCGTAATTTCTTGTTAAGATCATGCTGTTGAGCTAACAGCTGTTTTAACTGCAGGTACGCCTTTGACCAGCATGCCCTTTCTCCAGATAGATCCAGCTTTCAGGATTCAGCCTCTACAGTCTGATTTTTCTTTTTACTTTGAGTAAGAAAGGACATTAGAGATAATGATCTTTCATTATAAATATTATTAATAGTATTTTAATGTTTGCTTTCATTTCTGTTTATTCTTGTGGGTATTTAACTGGAAGAGGTACAGTAGGCACAGATATGATTTAAAAATTAAAGGAAATTGAAATTTGTTAAATTGCCAGATCTTGTTTTCTCTATAAACAGTATACTACATCGGGAGAGAAATGAACCCGCCTTTTGAAAACAGTTCAGAAAACCCTAGGCCAGGAGAACTGACTCAGAATGCAAGGATCTTCATCATATGGGGCGATCACGCCTTGAGAGCTTAAGAAGAACATGACACACAAATGTCAGAAACTCTGGTAAATCATTATATAAACACCTCCACAGAAAGCCCTCTTTGTTTCATACCCCTGGAGAATACATTAAACAGAAGCACTGGCATGCTTTGAATGCTCAGTTGTAGGATCAGAAGAAACCTTACAAACAATGTATTTCTCAGTATGATATGGAAAGAGAAGAGGGTTATACAGTATGTACTCAGCTTAGTTCCTAAGACAACACCGGTTTTGAACATACTAATTTTTGGGGTGTTTTTTGCAGCAATTCTATTGATTTGGACTTTCTTTAAGGACTTTCCACTCAAGCATTAGATTAAAGCTTAAGGTTTTCTGTATTTTCCTAGAAAAGTCATGGTCTTGTGGTTTAGAATTGCACATTCCTTCTCTCCATACTAACTCATCCCAGGACCCATTTGGGAAAGTTTCCAGTTATACAGTATTTGGAATATCTTTAATTCTCAGATTGTTTACATGACTCATATTATGAAACAATCAACACGAGTCTGTTTTGTGCATATGAAGATATGAAAGGTTATTCCAAGGACTTTATTGAAGATATATCCAACATGTACCTCAATGGCTGAAAAGTGATTTTATTATTTGTAAAACCTCAAAATATTTATTGGAACTGGAAATGAAGGTCAGGAACTTTATATGAAAGGTTAACTCATCTGTACAATTCCATTTTATCATTTGTGTCCCTTTAGAGCAGACAGCTTCACTTGAAAAGCTTGAACAGCATTTTGATGAGACAAACTAACCTCTGCTCTTAAGAAAAGTGTTTTCATTGGCAAAGTCAAACTTAGCCACCTGTATTTAACATTTTACTGACATTTTAATGGAAATTGGTCATACATTTAGGAGTTAGGGTATTATCATTTTTAATATATAATAGACTTGCAGTATACATCAAATATCAAAACTTTCTCACCAGTTTTAGAATTTTAGTTTTCCTAGACTTGCCTATTTAAAAAATACACTTTTTTTAAAAAGTCAATGGTTTAGCATCCCTTTCGGGTTTTGCTGCCTCATCTGAAGAGATATTTTTAAGTTGCAGCCCCCCCTGTCTTTCCGTCCCCTCTTCTCTTTTCTGGACAAAAAACTGCCCCCCGTTTAATTCCTCTCCTTGTGCTCGCTTGAGACTCAAGCCAGTTGCTCTTCTCCACTCGTTTGAGCTTCCCTTGAAGAAAAAACATTAATCCGACACGAATGATCTGAAGTGAGAAATGTGGTTTGTCTGTAGGCCTTTTGCATGGTTATTTTTTCCCCCATGATGCCGTGTTCAAGATGGTGGATGAACAGTATGAATGGCAAGGGGATCTAGACAGCCCCTTCCGTTATACAGTAGCTCTGGCATGGAAAGCGCTGAATACCTGCAGCTTCAGCCTCTTTGGCGAACTCACTCCGGCCTTGTTTCCCATGCCTGATGACAACAAAATGGTGCAGAAATGTGCAAAAAGAATATTATGTCAATTAAAAAAGGTGCACGTTGGTACTCCTAGTTTTGTCTTACAACAACACCCAAGGTAGACGAGAACATAAGAATGGTTACAAACACGAAGGGGGCATTCGGTCGATCTCATCCAGCCAATTCCAGAAAGAAGGCAGGACAATAAGACTGCAAAGCAGCCAAGCTGCAGTTCCTTCAGCAAATCACCATGATGGCTACATGGACACACAGTTTTCATTGTAGACGGCAAAGACATTCAATTGCCAGCTATTACTGCTGCACGCTGTATTGTTGTGCATTTGATAAATAAACTTTGATTGACTGATTGAGCTGGTATCCCAAGGTACATCGCATTTATAATTTAATATAACACGTTGAGTGGTTTCATGATGACACCCTGAAATTATTCGCTTCTAAATTACGGAACGTGGTGAATTTTCCGGGGGGATTTTGTCTAAGTGGTTCGTGTTTAGTCTAATGAATTATCCCAGGGATAACACAAAAACTACTATAAAAAGGTGAAAGCACTTTCACAATCTAGCTACAATTTGTTTCATTCATAGAAAGCAATGAAAGTGTGTCACTTGTTGTACCTATTGCTTCCATGTTTCTCTGTTGTAAGTGCTAACAGTTGGCTTATATATAACAATTAAAAAGGCACTTAAATTGTCAATGTTTTGACAAGTGGGATAATTAAAAATCATAATTGCTTCATTGTTTCACTTGTCATCCTAGTTTGTCCCTCTGATTTACCAAAATGTAATTAATACCAAGGTGTTAATAGATAATCTGGAGTCTTGAAAGCTGGTGAGTGCCAGAATGTTTCTGTGTGCATGCATGCTGACCTCTGTTTGTTTCTACTGTAAGTGCTCACTAATTAATAGTCAGGAATGACATCCAACTCTGAAACAATATACGCGTTTTTTTTAGATGAAAACTTTTTCAACTACATACACTTCAGCAACAATGATGTCTTTCAAGAAATGTCTGGATGAGTTCACGTAGCTACAGTAACAATAGCCAAGCAAGCTAGGCTGGCCTGATTCCTTACTATCACTGATTATTATTTTAAACTGTGAGTAGAAAGAATAATGTACTGTACAGTATGTGTGACACACTGATGTCTGTGGCATAGTTAATGGTCTTGGTTGTCATTTACAGTATACTGTTCCGTATCAGTTAATGTAGGTGATAGGAGACATAAGACAAACAACAGGCATCTGTGACAATTCTGAACTAAGCCTTCAATCAAATATTTTAAACAAAGAAAGGAAATAAAATTAAATGTCAATAAGGATAAAGTCTTTATGAAATAAAACATTCACCAATCTGTATAAATCTGTCAGTGAAATTCAACAAAATATCTGCATGAAGATAGCAAAACACTGCAAATGCATTTGCATTAATATTTACAATTTTTATCTAATCTAGTTCCTAGTATTGCAGATGAACTATTTATTGTAACAACTGAAGGGGCCCATCTGCAATTCTGCAGTACTGCACATTGCTACAGTATAAGTGATGTGATGTACTGGGTTTTCAATAAGGTAAAGATGATTTTACACATCGGATTGATGGTGACAGATGAAGTCATTAATGTCTTGCATGAGAGTCCTCATGCAAAGACTGAGAAAGGAAAATGGAGAGAAACTGTGACTGCTCTTGTTTGGAAGGAATCCAGAGGCTTTCTGCTAACTCCTTTGTAGGACCAGGCTTCGTTCCTGTGAGACAGTGCTGAACATTAGCTCTTGACTATGTCTGTGTGCCTGCCAATGTGTTCTTCTCTGTGACAAAAGCCCAAGTGTACAGTGCTTTTTTTAATTTGTCCTCCTAGTTTTGTCTTAAAATAGCACCCAAAGTACTGTAGATAACAGAGGTTACAAACATGAGAAAACCAGGCAGTAGTTGGTAGCTAATTGTATCCATCCGGGAGTTTTCTAAAGGAAGCCAGGGTATCAACTTCATGGCTGGGCAGCTTGTTCCACACCCCCACAACTTGTTAGGTAAAGAAGTGCCCACTGTGCTTTTTTAAATATACTTCCACACAGTACCCTCCTGTGTTTCTAATTCTTGTTTTACTGAGTTAGACTTTGTAAGTGAATTTGAGAACTTTCAATATTTGTGTCAGGTCCCCTTGCAGTCTTCTCTGTTAAAGGTTCAGTTTCAGCCCTTAGCAGATCTAAATAGATGTTAATTTGTGTGCGTGTTGAAACATTTCTTCATGACAATGTGCTTTAAAAAGTGAAAAGCTATTTGGTTCTACGGACAGCATTTAAACTCTTTTTTTGTAACAGTAAAATTGGTGGACGTTGTCAAATTGTTTGTTACAGAGCCTTGTTTCTGCATTGTCAGTGAGCTAACATCTCAAGTGGAAGTATTGAGCACTGGAAATGTACAGGAGCTGTACATGTCCTCTCATTACTCTGTGTCCACATTTAGCCTTGCTGCAGCTGACGTTCTGACAAGCTTTCAGCTGTAAAAGGTTGAATTCAAAAGAAGTCTGGAACATGAGATGGTTATTCTCTGTGCTTTTGGAGCAGGGGACACAGCATACATACTCCTCTGATGTGTCCAGTGGAGATTCCTATTGCAAATTGTCCATACATTTTCCTGTGCTAAATTGCATGACAAACACAGAGTATATAAGCAGTGTGTACATCACTGGTTTACCAAAGAGTTAAACAATAAATAATAGTGGACTCTCTGATTTAAAAAATCAGTTTATATGATAATGACTCTATTTTCAATGTTTTTGTTTTAATAGATGCCTGTCGTCAGTAAGCACAGGGCACATTAACCTTTGCACTTCGTATTAAAATATATACATACTGTATATATTGCTGTATATGTACTGTATACTGTATGTGCTGAACAAACTCAAAGAGCAAAATGTCAGTTTTTTGGGGGGGTTATAAGATGTTCTGCTTTCATTTTGCAATGCATGCAAAATATTTACTTTAAATTATTGGAGTTTCGGTTTCAATACTTCTCTCCCAGCTTTAGGAAATGTGACTCAGCTGGTATAATATATGCGTTAAGCTCAGTAAAGAAGTCATGGGATCATCCTGCAGTGGGAACAATGGGTTGCCATAGAAATTAGAAGGGCAGGAGAGAGGAGTTACCTTAGCAACAGAAGCTTCAAAATAGCAACTAAAAGTGTCCAGTTTTAGTGAGTACTAGACACTAGTTACAGATGGAAAGTAACCCTGAAAAAGAATGAGCTATATATACATTTTACAGAAAAGCTATTTTGGAGTTCTCCTAGGCTTACGAGTTGGTCTGATGAGGTAAAATGCAGTCAGACAAAGTGATCAGGCAACCCACTGAAAGCAACAGACACTAGAGCAAACATTAATTAATGTTGCTAAGCAATCTGTTAATCCAGTGTTTTGCATTTGTTAATGTTTCTGTCACATCTGAATTACAGTTCGGCCAACGCCGTGTTAGGGGGCTGACATGACTGCAGTTGCGATGAGAGGCTCTGATACAGGAAAGGCATTACTTTGATGGCACACCATTCGACTTATCTGTTAGGTATTTTTACAGCCGTCTGCAGCTTAAATTCCAGAGCACTTACTGTGATCTGTGTGAATTTGAGGTATATTTTTCTTAATGGCAGACAAATTGCACATTTTTGTCAATCGGAATTGTGATGGCAGTCCCCATGGGAATTTAGATTGAAAGAATAAGCTCTGCAAAAGTCTTACAAGACAAGACATCTTTAGCTGTTCTGGTAACATAAGATTTTCGATTATCCACAACAATTTCCAGTGTAGAGCTGTATTATCGGAGATCCACAAATCCCTTGTGACTGCTATTAGGAAAAGTGGATTAAACAGGAACAGATGTTAATCAGAAGTAAATTAATATCTTACTATAAACAAGCATAATGTTATTATGATGTGAAGTGTGGAAGTTGAGGTGCTAACAGAAAAACCTGGCATGGCGTTTGAGAAATTAGAGAGGACTTACAGACAACATACACACAATTTTTGATTGTGTTATTTATTTTTTTTAAAGCAAGTGGATCTTTGATTTATCCCAATTAATGGCCACAAACCTCCGCTGGAGTGGGTGGGGGGCAAACACCATGGCAGGGGCACCTGGATCTTTATTCTCACCCCCTGGCAGTCCTCCTCTCCTTTGTGCCCACCTGTCTGCTGGCTCTGTATGGTCTCCTCCACTGCTGTAAAATTCTGTCAGGCGTTCTGTGGACAGCTGTTGTGAAGGGAGCTATGCTAAATAAACCATGATTGATTGATTGATTGATTGATACTCTGATTAAGGTGCTGGTAAGGGTATAGGCCCAGGATTGCATACAGTGTGATTCCTCTGAGCGACTCGTTATAGGTGATGCATTGATATCCATTTCATTAATCCCTCTGAACTCTCTCCTGATGCAGTGCACTGGAAACCAAAAAAAAGAGGCAGCTGCTTAACACGATTCTAGATCGGAGCCCATTATCACAAGAGCTTACTGCTGCTTAGTGATACAGTGACAATGTGCCACAGTTCTGTCAGACGTCTTCTACTCGTGTATTAATTAGCAGTGTCCTGTAGAAGCTCTGGATAGTTTGACTCTTGTGTCCGATATCAAGTCTGATGGATGTACTGTATGTTGCACTTATTAATAAAGAAAAATCAGTGACATTGGTTTTAAAAAGCTGAGACTTGTCACTACTTAAGACACAAAGGCAGCCCACCTTCATGCCTCCTCTTAGTCAGCATTGGGCAAATTAGTTGAGTGACTTGTGACCACGCACATCTTTTACTACAGGCAGATCCTAAACTGGATCCGATCGCAGGGCAGAGACGAAACCTTGTGGAATAAGGCCTTATGTGTTAGAGTGAACAAAAGAAAAACTCTGAACATATTTCACTTTTTTTCTTTGCAGTGCAGCTCCCTCAGGTCCTTCCAAATCAATTTGTAGAATATATACAGTACAGTCTTGAAAACAACTGCCTCTCTCTTTCATCTTCATTTGTTTAAAAGAGAGAGAGAGCGTGTTTTTGATCAGTAGCAGTTTTTTAGAAAAATCTATTGATCAAAGAGCGAGAGGGACTGTATGGCTGTTTCAGGAGCCTGAAAGCTGAACAAGTCCCATCACTGTCATGACTGATAACCTCAGCTCCAGCAAGCTCAACTTTTCAAGCACTGGGAGCACTGAGCTCTAGAGGGGTTTACTCATGCATGCAGGAGTGGTGTGCAACAGTGAAATTTATTAAACATGAAATAAATTAAACTACAAACTGTTTTTGCAGTATTATGTATTATGGCATAAGGAGATCTGGTTTATGGAAAAATACTGAATGACAATACATGGGAATGAGCTGACAGAGATCATGAGTGATTTTAGGCTCCACAGTTCAGCTGCATGGAACTGAAAATATAACACCTCAAATATTACACTGGTTGGCAACAAAGCACCTGAGTGATTCTGCAAACATGTGACAAAAGTTTCTGTGGACTGACAAAGTAAAATTGGAAGTTTCTGGACTGGTTGCAAAGTGCTACAGCTGCTGCAAACTCAGAAAAGAGTGCGTCACTCAGTCGACACTACCCCTGCTGTCAGGCATGGTGGCGGAAGCATTCTGTCATAGTTCGGCTTCTCCTTGGCAGAGAGTGGGAAGCTTGTCAAGACTGATGGGAACACAGATAGAGCAGGGCACCGGGAAATCGTAGGGGAAAAGACCTGCTTCAGACCTGAAACTGGGGAAAGAAATCGGCCTTTCAACAGAACGATGATCCATAGCATGAGGCCAAAGCTACACCAGAGTGGCGTAAGAAAGTCCTTGGGTTCTTCATATAATTCCACACTCAAATCCTATTGAAAACCCGTGGGAAGAAAACCCTGGTCAGGAAGTGATCCCGAAGGAACGTACAGTAGAAGGGCTTGGGTAAACCTGGCATGAAGAACGGGCAGAGGCTGTTCCAAGCTGGGGGAGCAAAATTGGTCGAGACTTAATAAAAAACACCTGTGACTGTGATTACTGCCAAAGCTGCCTCCACCCAGTATTGATCAGGCTTATAATACTTATGCCATGCAATTATTTCATTTTTTCCTCTATATTTTCTTTGATACAATTTCATGTTTCTTTCGTCATATTTTTAATACAATTTACTGTCTTCTCTTACCCTTAGAAGTCTTCAGTTTGAACATTCAGATTTTAAATAAAATCTAAAGTTTTAAAAATGTGTTTCCGTTTCGCTAAATGGGACATTATAGGAAGTCACTCCTTAAAAACAATATTAATAATATTATTATTATTTATATTAATAATATTGATTACAGTATGCTACAGTAGATGTAAATATGTGATACTGTGTATTATTTTCAGCAATGTACTATATGCCTCTGAATGCACATGTTTCTTGATCTATTAAAACCACTGCTGTCTGGTGATTCAAAAGCTATTTGTACTGTGCTTCTTACTAAACTGAAATATTCCTTTATGTGAAGTGAAGATTAATCTTTTCAGGGTTGCGACTGGATACTGAAGGTTATTGATCTACAGGGCTGCATGATGATATTGTGCAACTCTCCCTGAATACATCTGTGTTCATTTTCAGAGTAAAATAAAAACCTCAGGTTTCTTTAAAAGCATTAATTATGCCTCATGTTTTAAGCATGTTGCACAGTATTACTACATTTTCTTGTAATTAAGTTGAACATTTTTATCATCTTAATCACAAACTACATTTGTATCAGGGGCTTTTTTCACAGGAGTCTTCAGAAACCACAATAAGCCAAGTCAACACTTCGGTCTGAAATGGGTGGCTGGAGTTCTGTATTCTTCACTATTTAATGTTTTAGTAGTTTTAATCATTTATTTTTTATTAAAATTCAGGTTTTAACCATAGCTGATACGTGTACATACTGTAGACCTGCACTGCATAAACTGTTTATGCGAAAGGACTGTGCATGACAGATGCTAAGTTTGGAGTTTAAGTGATAATGTAAATGTGTAATAAAGAAAGTCCATAATAAGTTCCTGAATGTGACTGAACAGACCTTTTATCATCTGATGTGCCGTTTAGTGCTGTCACGGCTGTAG
Organism: Lepisosteus oculatus; assembly: GCF_040954835.1. Lineage (NCBI taxonomy): Eukaryota > Metazoa > Chordata > Actinopteri > Semionotiformes > Lepisosteidae > Lepisosteus > Lepisosteus oculatus. The sequence continues at coordinate 77,163,504 of NC_090696.1, forward strand.
TGATACAGTATTGATCGCTGAAACCTGTTCTTCTTGGATTTTGGCACTGGGTTTTGAGATTGAGTCAAGGTAATGCATAAAGGTCTCTGATCATGGAGTTTCTCAGACAAAACAGAACAGGAATGGTCTGCAGTGAAAATGATTGATCACTTCATAATCTGAACATATTCTGAGCTAGATACATTCTGTATATCCAACAGTGACATAGACAGAGAGGCTTTTCAGAAAATCAAGCTGAAAGTTAATTAAGTCTGACTTGTTCCTTACAGAATGAAATATGTGAGCTTTCAACCATATTTGCTGTGAAGCTGGGTTCGTGGTGCAGGCATATTTAAATAGTTTACAGCACAATTGTTTGAGCACATCTTGTACTGGGAGAATAGACCTACTGTACAACCTTATACCTTTCTAATGCAAAGATTAAGTACAAAATAAAAATGCAGTAGACAATAATTTTTTGTCAATGTAGAAAAAACCTAACGATGGTTTTCAGGAAAAGGCTGGATGAGATCCACTGATCAATTAGTTACTAACTAGCAGACTGGCTCGAACGGCCTCTCATTTGTAACTGTTCTTACATCAGCATTGGGATATAAATGCAAGATGAGATAAGTTGTTTTTTTAAGTAATTCAATTATTGACCTCATACATTTCAGCAACTCAATCAAACTGAATCTTCAACATATTTTCTGAGAGTGAAGAATTTCTTTCAAACAAGTTCCCAGTTCCCAGATTTGAGCATCTATTTAACACAACTGTGAAGTATCTATAAACATGGATGTCCCATTGGGTCTTAAACTTAATTAACATCATATTGTGCTTTAGGCAGTAGAGAGCATTGCTTTGAAGTCCTAACAGAAGCAAGAAAGTAAAAGCTATTATCAAGCTGTTTGAACTAAGTGCAATTTGACAGATTTAAGTACATTTGGTCAAGTATTAATTTAGGGAAACAAGTTTATTATAATCACCTTGTTCCAGATTGAATTAAAGTTTTTTATGTGTGAGCTTACACTTATTCTTAAGCCTTTTACTTTTAAAATAACTTTTTGAAAGCCATACCAAGAGTGTGGTTGCTTGATACAGAGACATTAATCTAAGTAGGGGGCTGCGTCAGCATGGAAGGCTGCAGAGGAACCAGTAAAGGTTAATTCCCTGCTGAAAAGACAAGAAAGGAAACACAACATTTCAGCTGTGGAGCCTCCTTCAGGTGTGAAGAACATCAGAAGCACATCAGAAGAAGCCTCCAAGGCCACAAAACATTGTGTTTCTTTTCTTGTCTTTTGGACATTAATTAAAGCATGCAATTGCAAAATGGCTACACTTCACATTTACTTATTTAAATTATCATCTTTAACTGTTACTAATTCATGTCAGTGGTACAGAGCTCTGAATCCCAGAGAATATCAAAGCTCTTTACCTACAGGAGAGGATACAGTACATCCCCCAGTGAAGTGTGGCCCCAAAGCACAGCAGCCATTCCGGCAGCTGCAGCATCACTACACACTAGACCAGGTGCGAAATTGCTTGCTGAATCAAATTAAGTGGGAACTTTAGGGTGGTCCAGTTGTAAAAGACCAAATTGAAAATTAGCCAAGACACTGTTCGCACCCCTACCCTTGAACTGTGCCACGGGACCTTTAATCACACACAGTGCTCCCGGTTACCATACTGGGGTATTGGATTGTGAACTCTGGGTTGGTGGAAGAGGGCTGACAACTACTGTAGTCCACCAACAGAACTTATAACAGCATTATACAGTATTTTCCCATTCTAGTTCTGACCAGGCTTGCAACATTGAGATCTGAGACTGAGGACTAAGTACTGCTACTCCTTATTTTAATCGAAGTTCTTCCCATTTTTTGTAACGGTTTTGAAAATGGCAACATTTTGCATCTCTGGCAGTCGCTGAAATGTACACATTGCACCAGGTGCTATATCACTATCCTGTACAGCCCGTTTCCCTTCCGCAGCTATTCAAAAGCACCAGCCAGCCAAGAATTCCATGTGTTGTGTTAACCCGGGTTAATAAACTGTTTCTGAAATGCTAATACATTTCAAACATATGCAAATACACTGGGAAATGTGTTCTGACGTATTTTGGAGATTTAAGGTATTCTGCAATTTTTTTTATCTTTTACTGAGTGCTAAAAGCATAAGTGTATGCTTTAATTGTTCACTCAACAATTGCATTAGGAAGCGATATTTAGATCTGTTGCATTTACCTTTATATCATGTTCATTTTAAATGCATGGTACTTAACCTTTGGAAAACACAGTCTAAATTGTTAATTACACAGGCATCGTAGCTGGCTTTAGACATAACTTCATTCATTGCAGCACATTTTAGTGGGTCATTATAAGTTTGCATTTGTTGCAATACAGTTTGGTATTTTGCTCACCTTGTCTACAATGTTTAGGGTTCAGGTTAGGGTTATGTATCGTTGAGGAATTCGACAAGTATTTAGTGTGACTTGGATTCATTGTGTTTTGGCTGCTGAGTTTTATGTGGCTATGGTGAGACAAGAGCTGAATGTTAAAAATGAAACTATTGAAAACTTTCTCCTACTGGGACTATCAATATAAGATAAATGAAAGATATAAGACTGGATACTGGCTGTAAATCATATAAAGCACATCTCATCATATTGAGGAAAGAGAAAATGACATCCATGGTGAGCATTTTGTATTAAAGATGTGGCGTGAGAAAGCAAAATATGATTAAGCAACAGTTTGTGAATGAAATTTGCAGTGCAACACGTTAAAAATTGGAATCTCCTGCTTGTTAATTGTCCATGGTGGTAGACAAAGTACAGTATAAACTCATTCTTGTTATTAAGAATGATATTTTTGAATTATTGTGTTCAAAAAGAAGTCTTCAATAAGTCCATTTCGAAGTTTAATAATAATAATACATGTACGTCTTAATATGCTTTGATTTATTTCACTTTCTTTTGAATATAACAGGGACAGTGTTAAATGACATCAGATGCCAATAATTTAATTTCCGTCATGTGAAGCAACACCACACTTTATTACTTGACGATCTTTCGTCCCAAACAGATTTTCTTTTCCCTTTGCTTTCTCACGGCACCTAACAGAAAGCTTGTTTCAGGGATCCATGTGGTTCCATAATAACCACTCCTCACTGCAGGGCGTGAGCATGCAGCAGAGAGGCCGGCTCTCTCTTTGTGCTGCTCATGACTGAACTTTGAAAGGACTGATGACATAGTTAATGTAGGTGAGTGACGTGTGGAAAATAATCATTGGAGCGAAAGGTATTTTTAAGGTACAGCGGGAGACGTGCAGTGCTGGTTGGTGTGGCGCTGTGGTGCTCCGGGCTGCTGCTTCAGCTGGTGGATTCGGGGCTGGATTCTGGCCGTGTGGAGTCGACACGTTCTCCCATGTTCACAGTCGTTTTCCTCCTCCGGTCCCCCTCGCAGGCAGGCTGATTGGGTTAATAATCTGAGGCCTGTCTTTGTGCTTCTGTTTGTGTGTCATACGGTGAGCTGGTGTCTCACTCATGCCACCCTCTGTCTACTTACTAGTAACAGGTGGATAGACTTTTACAAACTCAATATTTATTAAGTCAAAGCGTGAGATTTTTATACGTGCCAAACTTTTCACTGCTTTGGGGAACATCAATTTCAGTTAAACATTGGAGGGGAAAATTAGTTCTAGTTAAAATGATCTTGTCTGAAAAGACTATTTGGCAATACAAATCATCCAGTAACTGTGTTAAAATGAATGCAGTTTAACTACCCTTTAATGCAGTGGTCCACTATACAGAAAATGGAAATATAGGCATAAGACTTGAATTGTTCCAAAAGCAATCCTACAGTACTTACAAAGGAGTTTCCTAACTTCTGGTGACCTACTGTAACAAGTAATTTGCACTACTTAATAACATGGCAGTATATAAAAGGAGACATAATAGGCAAAATGCCCAGTCACATTTCTTCTCTGTGCAAATGATAATAAAACTGCTACTCAATTGAACAGACATATCTATGACTTCACAATTGATTTCGCCATAGCTACTCAAAATTAATCTGGCACTTAACAATCAATTCTTCTATATGTGATAAAGCACATTTTACTGGTGATATATAGGATTTGTAGTACATAAAGTTGGTAAATTATGCAGTGTTGAGGAAGTATACTGTGACTAGAAAGATGTTTTATTAAAGAGTTACGGCAAAGCTTTTTAAAGATCTTGCTCATTGGTGTGCCTTGTAGTGCTGAATATGAACATGCTTCACTCGACCTTCCCTCTTCACCTGAAGCTCCTTAGGCCATGAGGATCTGACTTTTTCCTGTCATGATCCCATGTCAGTTTTATAACCTACCATTTGCTCACTCATTGTGCAATTTAAAAAGCATCACATTTCATGAGCGAACCCCAAAGGCATGCAGCGCTTTTGTGTGCTGTTTGCAGATAATTGTTTAAGATAAGCGTGTGGAGACTGACCTCCCTGCCTCTGTCAGAACCGAGGACTCGCCATCTACCGCAGTCTGAAACCACATCCCTTCAGGACACAGCTGACCCCAGAGGCCTGTGACTGACCCTCACTTACTGACTCTGGCCTTATACAGTATTCCTGCTACCTGTCTGACAAGCAACACTGAAACTCCTTCGCAATTTGCACCATTCCAGCACATAATCATCACTGGACCTACAGTACTGTTCTCTTTGGGTTTTCTGCAGCCTTTGCATCTTGACCAGGTGTGATTGTCAGTTGCTTTGGTTGAAAGTATCTGCCAAATGAATAATTGTAAAAGTAAAATGTTTTCCCACAACACAACCAGAACGGACATTTCTTCAGCTGCTTTTTTAAATTTTGTTCTATCTATTTAATGCCTGATTAAAGTTTTGGGTTTCAGTTTGATAAATAAACCTGTGATCTATATACATTTCCACCTGAAGTGCAGCTTAATGGGCATCCAACAGTCAAGTTCATACATAACTTACAGTACTGTATGAGCAAGCACTGTATTATGTTTGCAGAGCAGTGTTTTACTTCCAATTGTCTAAAGACTGATGCCTGCACATGCAAACTTAAAAAATCTACCTCAAGTTACCTCAAGATTTAATGGAATTGTTTACATTGCCATTAATTTCTTGATCTTTAAGATATTTTATATAGTTCTGCCTTGCTTCCTAACCTTCTTGTTAAACTTAAATGCTGAAAAACACATCTCAGAGCTGACTGACAGGTAATGATACAAGTAACCACTTAAATGTGGTTAAAGCACATCAGTGTGCATAGTGCCCCTGTTTCCCAAATTGCAATATGCTGTTCAAGTTGTGCTTCGGTTTGATTATCTGCAGCACTGCAAGGATTTAACAATCCTTAGGGAGCAGGCAAATAGCGTGTGTAAAACCACATGTGTACCTTACAATGAAGGGCAGGAGAGATGTACACTGTAAAAGCTCTGATCCATTAAAGACATAAGCACAGTACTCTCGTGAGAGATTAGAGCAATTTGGCAAATTTAGCAGAAGGGAAATTTTAAGAGTCGAGAGCTGAGCTAGTAGCCCACTAGCAGATGAGTAATATCAAGTTTTATAGAAAGAGAGGGACTGGAGTAAACTATCAATGCAATATAGAATTCATTGTGAAACAGAACCTGCTCCACCAATTGACGTCTTTGGCTGACCGGAATTCTAATTCCTCTAAACTGATAAAGATCTTATTGAAAAGGCTGGTTAACATGTCCGACATGTTTAAGAAAAAGCATAAAAAAGGCAAGTCTCCAAATAACAGGACTTTCAAAACAACAGTAAGTCAGATCATATGAGTATATGGAAACAGCATTGAAAACATTTTAATGGATTGCTCAGAGACCAAGAGACTTTGGTCTCAAAGACCAGGGATTAACTGGTAAATTAGGACACAAATTGCTGTTGTTGGCTGTGGCTGCTTTAGAAATCGCAGTGCAGAAGAAAAAGGCACAGTATTCCTCCAGTCTCTACCAGCCATCGTGGAGAGTGCTGCATCTGTCCAGTAAGACTGCTGATGGTGTTCTGAGGGTTATACAGTGTTAACTGCTGTCTTGTTGTTGTCCAGGTAGTTTTGTTAGAGCATTTTGGATAGTTTTCGTATGATGTAAGACAACTGCTTAATAATATTTGTTTCAAAACACAGTAACTATATAAATATATATAATTAAAACAGACTCCAGATGAGGTTATTGTCTCATGGAAAGAAATTCAGATTTTTGTTCCAGAGAATGTCCCCTGGTGTGTTTTTAAAGCTGTCTTCTAGTCTGAAATGAATCTTCTCTTCAAGGTCTGTCTTCATCTGCCTCAGTTCAATGTACAGCCATTGCAGAACAATGATACAAATACAAAAAAGAATATATACTGTAGGTCTCTGACATATGCAGTAAGTCCCAAAGACAGTCAACCTGAGCTGCTGTATGAAGTACTGTACACTTGGGTATTTCTGAATTCTCAGAATTGTGTGGTACTCCTTTTTTATATTGTAAATTGCATCACAAAAACATGTAGTACCGTATACAAAGAAGTAAATGAGAAACTGGCAGCATGCCCATTTGCTTTTATTGATAGTGCAGCTTGCCAATTTACTTTTACTGCAAGATCAGATTTTATTGCACAGTGTAACACAGTCCCTCTTAACAAAAATGAAAATCTTTGCCTTTGTGTATGTGCCCGTTTGAATTAGCTGATGCGTATTGAAACCAAGGGCCCTGTTTAACCCACGTCTGGCACATCGAAGAGAACCCAACTTGCCAATGTGCCCACAGGCCAGGTAATAGAGATATTAAACAAGGCTGAATGTAAAAAAAGGGCAGCTGTTGGTTAGAAGGGACAATTTTCTTGACTTGTACGCGTTTTCAAGAAGTCACATATCACTTACATTGACCAATAGCCTGTCAGTTGTTCTGTTGTTAATTGGAAGATGGGATTCTCTGCTTTTACCTTGTTTTCAGTACCAGTCCTGGATAACTAGGAAGAAAACTCTCGGCCAAGTGAAATGTCTAAGCGTAACATGCCTGTTATAGGTTATGTCTTTGGATGACTGGTTAGTTTATAAACTACTGGTAGAAAACCAATTACAAATCAGATTACAGGGCATTAATAAAACAGAAGCAGGGTGTTTACGTACAGTATGTGGTGTGTGAGGTTGGGACTGTGCTAAATGGGCTCAACTGGTTCATAATATGAGTTGCGTCTGAAAAACCACCTAGAACACATGATGAGTTTGTGTCGAGTGTTTGAATATCCTTATATGCAGCTACTGTAAATACTCATTATATCTCTGGCCGTGATTAGAATCAACATGTTGACACTCGGTGAAACTAATTTAAAGTATGCTGTATGTCAATTTGTGCTGAGTCTCTAATATTGAAGGTCTTAAATATTTGTTAGAAATATCATTGTATTTGTAAACCAATAATTCTTGACTAAAGTTTTAAAAAAATGAAAACACACAAATTTCTCAGCTTCACGGGTTGTGACTATCCTGCTTCCCTGCTGTAAGTCTATTATATCTTCATTCAGCCTCAAACATAACATTCCGAGCTGTTTTGGAAAAATGTACCTGTACTGCGGATACATGACGTTTCTGTTTTCTCGTAACATTGATCTACCCTGGAAAATAAATATTATTCTTGCTCTTTCTTTCCTTGAAACACTGCACTATGTGGGTGAAGCCTTCTCTTGCATAACATTATCCAGAGGTGCTGCACTTGAGGCTTTTAAAATATGCTAGAAAAAAGGAATTGAAACGTTGATCTAAATGCACAAAATGTGCCAGTTGAATGTGTTAAAAGGCTCAATGACGAAGATACTCTAATCTTGGGTCTTCAGATTCCGAATTTCTTCCAGTCAGTTTTTCTTTCTTTTTACGATTTCTTTTTAAAAGAAATGTTTTGGCAACACCCTCAGTCAAGGTTGAAAACGTGATTTTATTTCAAGTTCTACATCCTCCTCAAATTGCTGAGGCGGATTGCCTGTAGCATGAATATTGAAAATACCAATTTATTGTAGATTATGTGCTAACGTCCATCCCAATGGAGACCATATGTGTGCTGTAACAGTGAGCCAGAATCGGTGTGGATGAGGGGATGGTGGTACAGTAGATTTTGCTTTGTCTAGGCCCTGATGCCAAGGCTACAGCTTTGAGAATGAAATCATAACACCAATATAAAACAGGAAAAGGTTAAAAAAAAGCTGCCTTAAGGCTGGCTGAATGCTTCATCAATAAGAACAGATGAATCCTTACTGCACGCTGAAAGTGACTAGAAAAAAGGTGCTTATTTTTTATTTAAAATAACAAAGACAGGGATTAAGATACTTTGAATATAGAAGAAATAGAAATTCTAAGAATACTGTAGGTTCCCTGCATGAGAAGAAGATGAAAAGGCTGTTTTAGGAGTAGGTAGGCAGTGGTGTGCCTGAGCCAGACCGCACTGGTTGACTTCTTCCTGAGTGTGTTTGAACACAGCTGTGAGGTTCTCATTCCTCTCCATCGGCTTCTTCCCCCACCTCTGAAAGGTGCAGGCTGCTGCAGTGAAATCAAATCCCATATTCTGTTGTCCTTGCAAACCATATAATTCTTTCTAACATTATTTTAAGCAACCCAAGACAAAGATAATGCAGTCCATTTACTATTTGATGTTAACTTTCTTAGTTCCATGGCTTGTCAAAACATACCCTGAAATGAAAAGAGTCTGATGAAACCAAAAGTCTCATTTTTCAGCATGCAACATTAGAAAATGCTTGCCCTGTTTGAGAAAAAGTAAGAGATTAAAGAAGTTATGGGGAAGAAAGCTATTAGAGTCCATTTAAATCTTCTGACATGACAGTAACCCTAAGCACATTGCCAAATAAGCCCTGGAAATAATGTCAAGGTGCTTAATTAGCCTGGAACTCACCCAGAGTGAGGTATTTTGGGATAATATGAAGATAGCTATGCCTGCCAGGCACCCACGGACACCAAAAATACAAGAATAGTTTGTGTTCATGAATATCATTTCAAAAGGGCAGAGGCTTCAACATGTGAAGCAGGAGAAAATGAGGATGAAAGTTCCTCAACCAAATTCAGAATCAGCTGCAAATACGAGCTCTATTCATTTTGACTTTTGATTTATTCTGTTCATCAAAAAACTATCATACCATGTAGCCAGTCACAAAGTAGTATAAAAAAAGGAAGAAAAACTCAGATACCTTCTAAAATTCTGAATGGATAAACAGTGATTTGTATTTAAAAATAATTATCATTAATCATCATTATTTTTTAACATTTTAGTATTTAAGCATTTATTGAAAGTCGAAGGCAATGCTGCTCCTTGAGATTCATTCACCTCTCCCTGGAAAGAATGTGGAATTTGGCTTCAGGTGATTAATAAACACAAATGGCATAGCAGAAAAGATGGAGGGTTTCTAGGGTAATTCAACAAAGAAAAATTGTGTTGTAAAAAATTCTTCTGCTGATAGCTTGATCTGATGTATCTGTTTGGATAGTGTGGCTACATCATCTAAGCTCTGTTTCCACAGGGACATCTTCTTGAGTTCAGTTTCCTATTGGGGACACATACGGTGCGGTGTAACTTCTTGAGAGAAATTGCAAAGCGAAATAAAAGCGTTGCAGAAAATATTTTTTTGAAGGGGAGTGAGAAAAATATCTCCGACCGACAGAAGTGGTTGTTTTTTGTCTGGAGATGGTCCAATTAGCCTACTTTAGTTCTAATTAGGTTCTGCATAGGTTCTTCAATCCTATTTCACTCTAATTAGAGTGGCTGGAACTGCACTGAGATCATGAACGCCTTCTCCATCACGAAAAAGCTTTTTTTTTTCCGATACCCCCACCCCCCGCCCCCCTCCTCCTGCAAAGCTCTCAGTTCTGGAGAAAAACAATTGACGTGCCGATGGCACATTAAGGATATCCCATTTGTGCTTCATTAATTGCTGCAAGGAAACAGTGATGCCTGATAACTTCACAGCATAATTAGCACTTTCATTGTATTTGTTGCAGCTGAAACAGAATTGTTCTGGGTGCAGTTCTGTAAACAGAGCTGCAGGTCTACCAAGATTGCCATTTAACTTTAAAGGCACAGTTTTCCTTAGTAAATGAGTATTTCTTGTAGAAAGGATGAATATAAAATCTCATAAATGACTACCAGCATGCTTATAACCAACAAGATGATGGGTTAAGTAGTCCTTATATATAAGAGCTGATTGGTAATTTCTGTAGCCTTGCAACATTGGAACATGACAACTGAGAGTGCAAGTAATAACTAACACACACACATATACATTCACTTAAATGGTACAGTTTCCTAGCTAAAGGCTGCTTTCAAGAAAAAGGCATGAAGAGACTTAGACTTAAAAAGCAGCTCTTCAGTCTTAACACAGAGATAAATGCTGTCCTGTCCTCACTGTCACAGCATTCTTATAGCACCCAACTAGGAAAATATGATCCTACCATACATAGGTTAGGAACCAGAATAGGCAACAGAACCTTTTCTAAACTTAGATTTTTACTGTAATACTACCTTCACAGAACAGCTGTATACTGTATGTCTATTTCTTTATTTGTCTATTGTATTTTGAAACATCATACATTTTATGAGGTTAAATTGTGAATTATATGCAGTATATTTCATAAGACAGTTTGATGTCAATCTGCAGCAGTGAAGGAGCTGGTTGAACTAATAATATATATCTATTTCTATAATTTAATCATTATAAAAAAGAAAGCAACTCAGATATCTGAAAAGTTCAAGGGATGAAGGAACTGTCTCACAGACGTTATAAAGGAGATCACAAAATTGCAAAACCTGAAACAAATCCCCTGTAATAAAGGCTTAATTAAGGCAAAACTTTAATGCACTAAAGTTTTGAAAATATGGCCATTGTTTTTTCGTCCGGCCTACCTACAGACATCTTTCATTAAACCGGAGAATTTCCAAAGCTTTTTTTGTTTTCACCAGAGTTTGTGGAAATCCGTATATACAGGATGTCCGAAATCCTTTGAAACACTTTAATCTCTATTCTAGCTGGTTCCTTCCTTGGCAGCCCAAAAGTCACTGAGATTTTTAAAAACATTTTTCCGTCTGGCTGAAGATGTTGTGAAGCAGCGTGGATTCCGGGTGATGTTGTAATGGATGGGAGACTGCTTGAGAACTGCCTGATGGTATTCCAAGACCTGTCACAGTTTGGTAGCTTCTGGTCTGATTCATGAGGTATTAATTGGCCCTTGGAGCTCGTGAGCTATAATGCTGCCACTTTTCCTGTAGATCTGTCACTTTGATGCACAAGGTAATCAAGTGTAGTAATAGAGTCTTTATGCATGTTAATGACTTGGTAAATTCAAACAAGACACCATAAGCTGTGGTTTACTAGGATTTGCACCACACTGCAAAGGTCAGAGTTGACTTAATCCATTCACATCTAATATTAATTTTAGGTTAATATACAGTATACTGTACAGGTATATATGGGCAACATATACCAGTTTATCAGGTGTTATCGCAAAAGTACAGAGGATAGTTTACAAAATAAGTTCCATTTGCCGCACCTTGTAGCAGCAACAGAGGTCACAGCACATTGATCAAATGGGTATGTGACTGAATGCCCAGTCTTACTCTCCTGCATACTGTATACAGGATGGCAGTGAAGTGTCAGTTAATGCACAAGAGTTTCCCAAAGGCTTTTAATCATAGGCATGCCAGATGACAAGCTTCGCAGGAAGGCACTGAGAAGGTGTGAGGCTGAGTATGTCTACTGAAGACCTCAACAGCTACAGTGCAAAAAACACAGGTGTAAAGTTTGGCCATGTGTTCATGGCCCACAAGCAGTGCGACTGGCATACGATTTGGCCATGCCCCTCGGACCACACCTACACCATCTACCTCATTGTAATTTCTTATTTATTGCACATCTGCAGTCATTGTGTACATGTCTGCATTGTTTACATTCAAACTGTTTACTTGCTTACTTGTACATCATCTACTGTTTGTTTGTATATTGTCTTGATGCACTGTCTGCATTTCTAAAGACTTTCTGTAAGTAAGAATTCCACAACTAATTTAGAATTCGGAAAACTCACTGGATGAGTGAAAACCTTGGACTCTGTCCCTTGACTCTGTCTCTTGACCCTGTCTCTCTTTGAAGCACAAGTAAAGTGCGCTGAGCTGGTTCAGGCCTGGGCTGTGGCACTAACAGTGTCACTGACGTCCAGAGGGACTAACCGTGGGGAGCAGGAGAGCAGAAAAAGACCCATATGCGTAGCGGCGAGACGGGAAAAAGGCCCGGGCTCATTAGTGCAAAGAGTTCAGGAATGCGGTATTGAAACCTATGCCCTCAGGGAGCGGACGTGGGGCGCCCTGGTGCTAGGCGGGTCTCAGGACATCCGAACGTCAATGCTGAGCGAGGACAGAGTGCAAGACCCGGAATTATATAGCCCAAGGGAAAGAGAGGGACCGGAAGGACAGCAGACCGGAAACTAGGGACAGGACAGAGAAGGAGCGCCCTCTGGCTGCAGAGGGCGTGACAAACAGACTGTGAGCTGGTCTCCCTGTGCAGCTGTGCACATCTGGCTGAGGGCCTCAGGCAGGGGGCAGACATCACAGCGAACGTGCGAGGGGGAGACCTGCTTTTCCTCCAGGTGTGCTCACTCTGCCCAGAGCCAGGGGCTCTGACATGCCTTCGACACTGAGGTGGGCGTTGCCAGCTGGTTGTTGGTGTGGCACCACCGTGACAATATGGGCAGGTATAAAAATGACTTCCAGGAAATTTCAAAATACTTTCACCTATTGTAACACACAGTATGAGCATGACTGCCAAATCTGAAACATCTGAAAATGCCATTGCACCTTTTAATTCCTTGGTTGGAATTTCAAAAGATGTTCATTGAAACATCCACCGATCACACAGGGGCCGGATGGGTGTGGTTGTATTTGAGCATCATTGTGTATAGAGAGAAGATGAATTCAATAATGCTGAGTCTGTGCCTGATTTTGTTTTTTGTTGGACAAGTTTTAATACTCCCATACATTATATAGCAGTAATCTATACAGTAGAAAACATTACTTTTATTTTCTGCAAAGGGTAAGAAACACACAAAAGATATTTGCAAACTGCAAAAAATGTTTTATTCTAAATGTTTTCCATTAATTACTGATCTTTAATTGTTTTATGAATCGGGTCCAGATGTTCAGAGAGAAGAAGTGCGTGTTGGGATAGTTCTAGAGTGGACTATTCGTGCTTATCTGTGGTTTAAGACACCTGCATCAATAGATACGGCTGCAAATTATTTCACCATGAAAGCAAGTTTCTTCACTGCTCATTGAGGTGGAAAAATATGAATATTTTGCCTTCAAGCATGTTTATTAAAACACAAGAAGCACTGTCACTTTCAAATTCTACATTCCAAAAGTTTTCTAATTCTGTAAATTGTACATAACTTTATGACCCATGGCTATAATCCACATAGAACAAAATTAATTTGTACACCTTCTGTATGCTCTGAGCAGAGAGATCTGAAACAGAAACAAAATTGTACTTGTTAATGCACCTAGTAGCTCTAGAAGAAAAAATATATTTGCAGAAAACCCAAGAGGAGGTTTTTAGTAAATTGTGGATTCTCAGAACACAAATTTATTTTAACCCCTGATTGTCTCAGACTTTACAGGGTGGTATACACACACCTATAAAAATATTTAATATTAAAAATATAAAATATTTGAATGCCAAAACAATTTTAAATATGTTTAATGTAAAACAGCTTCACCCCCTATCGTTCCTCATAAAATGATCATAATTGTGATTTTTATATTAAATATTTTATACAGTATGTAGCCCTAACTAATGTCCTTTATTTACATTTCATAATTCATACATTTTATTATTTTCTAAAGATATGTACTGTAAAAAAGGACTTTATTGAGAATGTGAATGGCATTTCAAGTTGTAAAACTAAATCTTTAATCTTTAATCTTTGACTGAGAAAGCTCTAAAGGGCTAAAGGTTGTCTTACGTACATACTGTACAGTATGGTACCTCAGTACCTCCACTGAAAAGTCATGCATCAAGGCTGTTCTATAAGAAAGTGTCGGAATAAGTGAATATGCTGGGTGTTGCATTGTTGAGACCTGGAAGAAGCAAGAAAAGAAACGAGCCAGTTTTGAGAGGTGTGGCACAGTATCTGCTTTTGTAGCCAGTTTTAAAAAGAGGGAGCTGGAGGAGAATGACAGGCTGGGGATGCTGCATCTCAAACCAAAAGCTGAAATATTCTGTTTACTCCAGGATGTCAGAAATCCAGGGCAAATAAGTATACACTTTCTCCCCTGTCTGTACTGAGCAAGATTTGTCTCAATAACGAAGTCCCCCTCAACACCCTCAAGAACACAAAAACAGCAATGTAACATTTTACATTTTACTATAATAATGTTCAAGTGCAAAAGCTATGTTTTGTGTGCAATCTCAGTAATGGTATTATTCTGTAACTCTTTTAAAACCAGGAATATTAAAAAAAGAACTGGTTAAGTCTTCCTATCACAATTGAATTCATTGTAAACGTTAAGTACTTTAAATACATAGAGTATTACAGGTTAGATTTCTATCTTCTCAGCAATAGTTAAAATAAAATGTCTTGGTCTTGTTTTTGTATGCATAAAATTCATTGCCTCAGCACTCCAGGGTCCTGGGTTTGAATTGTTCGAATGGGATTGTTGTACACACTGCCCCTGTCAAAATATTTAACTAAAGAACTTGCAATATGTTTTAAGTGAGAATTATTCTCCATTGACACATACAGTATGCATAATTTAAAGCTGAGTAACTTCAACAATAACCTGTGAGAACTACAAATGGGAAATTAGTAGATCAGAAGGACTATTTTTAGTGAATTCAAAAATGAATAATACATCAGTATCCAAATATCAATGCTGTGCAGCTACTGCCAGTGGGGAAACAGGCTGTGATTTAGTAAATGAAATGACACAGGATTACATCTTTAAAAATATTCACCAGGAAAACATCTCTGAGAGATCTCATTGTTTACAGATGGGACTCTGTGACAGGTTGAGTTAGGGAGGACATCATGAAAATAACGTTTCATAAAAATTCCAGATCATTTTGTGTGAATGTATTACTTTGTCATTTCGGCAATAGGAGTCGAGCTGAAATAAAGGGTCTGTAACAACCAGACGTGAGACAGGTGAAAAGAGTTGCCTGAAACGAATTCACAAAATAAAAATCTGTTAAGGATTACCCAGGCATCTTAATCAACTATGACACACAGGAAAACTGCTACATTCTCACACAGAGAAGCAGATTATACCTGTGTAGTTTCTAAATCATAAGGAAGGCAATATGGGTTAATTTAATACCAATTGTAGAATGAAAAAAACACAATTAGTTTAAAGATTCCTGAGAAGAGATTATTTTAACTGTTTGCCTCTCTCAGTCCTGCTTTTCTTTTGTTGCCATAAAACTTTTTTCAGATACTCAGCTACTGAATTGCTATTATAGAGGTTAGTCTTTTATAAGATATCCACTATAGCCAAGGGTTCTTACTGTGAATAGAATTGCATTTCACTCCAAAGACGATCAAGCAGTAATTACATCTTACACTTTGTATGGTAAATATGATGATATTAACCTAATTCTGTTGTATATTCTATATTATACAGTATACTGCATGAACTATAATTATAATTGGGTTTTTAAAACAAATCCATGATTGGATGACATTTGCATGTACACTATTCTAAATGTATTCAGGTAGTCTTGAAAGGGAGATAAAGGTATGATACTCTCTTTATAAAGATTTCATGCCAAAGGTGTTCCATGCAAAATGTGGCATTTTAATCCCAGTGCCATGCAAGGCCCAGATCCAAGTTCTCCTGCTGTTTTCACAGGAAGGTCTGCGAAATGCTGTGTCTGTGTTCTGTATACAGAAACATGTACATAACGGTCTCAGCAGGCATTCCACTGCTGCCAGGTGACTACGATTTAGATCAACTGTGCGGAGTTCAGAGCTACGCTGATGTGGTGCAGCTGTGATTTCTGTCTGCCTCGTGTCTGGTTAAGAACCCATTTGTGCTCAAAATGATTTCAGATATAGTTGGGGAAGAAACGTGTTTTCAGTAGTAGATGTTGTTTTGGTCTAATTTATTCTGTGACTTGTTTAGCAAAGAAGATGTGCCTGACAACCAGCAGAAAGGAAGAGATTACACAGCCCTTTCCCAGATAACTTCCAAGCATGCTCCCAAGGTTGTCTGAATAGGGAACAATGGAGGACTTTGATTTAAAGACTGAAGCTTTTAACATTACTTATAAGTCTAGCTGTTTTCTTTACTCTAGGGTCAATGCATACAGTAGGTAAAAACGGTTCACTGTAGCATATCTGTAGCTACTGGGACTTGTGCAAGTCTATTATATACTGTAAATAAAAGAGCATGCAATACAGCTTCCGTGTGAAATTACTGCTTCCACACGAAAAACAGCAGGAATTCAGGACAAGGACAAGGAGACTGGGCCCTAGGGAATACAAGGGCTTGTGTGTTTTAGCTGCTGGCCTTGTATGCTGTGTCACTCCTTACTCGAGCACAACCAATGCAAACAGTTAATGAAACGCAAATTAAAGCTCTGCTTGTGCTGGAAATAAAAATGTGCTAGGTGGAGCAGGCAGTTGCTGGGGACTGGAAGATGATGACATTGGGCTCTGTAACAAAATGATTTTGTATTTATAGAGCATGATGAATCATCAGTCTTCTTGGAGGAGGCTCTGTTGAAAATGTCCCCCCCAAAGCATCAGGCAATGGAAAAATGTGTGTCTGCATGTTATGAATGTTACCTGAACCACGAAACTAAAAATAACAGAACAATTGAACAAGCTTCATGCACTTTGAATTGTCTGAAACAGCAGAAGTTATTCAAATCTGCATCCAGGCAAACCAAGCAAAACTTCTAGGTATAAGGTGAATATAGGAGAATAAGGATTGCAATAGAAGAGGAAGCCGTCCAGCCGAAAGAGTCTGTTAGGTGTTGAGTAGCCAGTGTATCAGCTTGAGCCTCTGTATATCTTTTTCCAGATTGTGTACAGAAGTGCTACTGTTTTACATTTCCAATTCATTTCCATGTGATTTCCACTTGTGTCTTGTGATCCATATTTCACTGTTCATTTTAGAGAATTACAACACCTCAATTGAAGCGTTTGTCCCTTATTTGTGACTTCCTTGTATCGACCTGAAGAATCGATGCAATCTGAAATTCAACCATAAATGACTTCAGCACTAGTCCTCCGAAAGTCTAAATATATCGTATCATATGCTCTGTATCTGTTATGGCAGTTGCGTGTTAAAAAAATTCAGCCTTTGAATTCAAAGTTAATTAAGCAAGACTTGTGTTTTTAGATCCATACTGGGTATGGCACACAATCCTGTGTCCATACAGATGATCCTCTGCTTTAGTTCTAATTACCTATAATCTTATTTCCGTAACCTTGCATAGTAGCTGGTCTATAATTGCTTTAAACTTGTCGCCCTGGATGAACGCCACATCAGCAGTTTTCCAGCCCATGGTTACTATTTGAGTAATTGTTGAAAGAGTTTGTCACGATCCTCATCCCTCCTGCAGAGGGCACTCCGACCCCTTTGTGTTAGGTTCATTATCACGTACAACTGTCCCTGGACTCACCTTCCTTTATTTAAACCCAGTGCCCCGGAAGCTCGTAGATCTTCACTGGAAGATGGACGCCTGTTTCTGTTCCGGATCCCGCTCTGGATTTTAACGCTGTCTCGTCTTGGATGGATCACCCAGTTTTTGGACTTTGGACTGCGCACAGATTTCCCGTTTTGGACTTTCCTGGACCTGCTCGCCTGCGCTCCCCACTTGCACCTGATCACTGTCGGCACCGCCCCCTGTTCACCATCCCTTCCTTTCCTCACCGTGTTTTCCCTGTAGCCCTTATCCAGTCACTTCCGGGTTATACCGTCTGCACAGGGTCAGGACTGGCTCGCATGACAGAGTTGTGTTCATGGCCTTTACTGTATAACACCAAATAGCATCTCTTGTTTTTCCCAGACGTGTTTCCATGACATGCTTCTAGTACCTGTAACACTTCTGTCTCTCCTGTGTTAATGCCTTTTAATACAGAGCGTTATCTTCTCATTAATCCGAGGCACGTTGAATACTTCAAAAAATGAATATAGGTGTAAAATATTCATTTTAATATGTCATTCATTGTTACTAAGCCGTTCCCTTCTAAATGTTTCCCATTGGAGATATTTAAAGTCTTTTATACAGTAGTTTAAATACAGTAATTTTCCATTTCTAGACCATCAGTTTGTGGCATTAAAATGTTTTTAGGATGTGACAGAATACTGTATACACCAAGACCCACTTTTGATTTCCTAGGTGAGATTTGGTTCAAAGGTGAAAATTTGAAATAGTGAAGGACCTCTTCAGAATCTCTTAACCATCTTCACACTATTAGCACTCCGGAAACTAGTGGAGTTTGAAAGTCTGAATGAATCGTTCTCTGTAATTCTGACGAGTACCAGTGCACATCTGTCCTAGCAGAAGTTCTGACCAGGAGAAGAAAATTAGAGCAATCAAGTGAAGATAAGATTAAAATATACATTAGTCTCTTTTCATCAGTGTAGAGATCCAGAATTTCCCCCCTTTCTTATTAGCAGCTCAGAAAATAGAATTCGACAGTGCTAGCAACTTTCAAAACTAGACATTGATCAGAACCAAAAACATATCAAAGTGTTTCATTGCTATGGTTCTACTTCGATTGGCACGTGATGCAAGTACAGTATGTAAAGAACGTTCAGTCAGTACGCCTTCGACGTCCAAATACATTAGAGTCATGTCTTGTCTTTGTACAACAAGTGCAATATTGTAATGTCTGGTGCTTTGCATTTAAAATGTAAATGTACAAGGAAAATATGTATGCGTATTATAAAAACAAATTAAGAGGGTGTTTATGGATTTAACTGCTGTTGTGAAGAAAGCTTGGCAGCAAAAGTAATTTCCTCTAACTTGATTAATGTGGGCACTTGGTATTGCTTTGCAAATGAACTTTAGAGAACTCTACAGCCTCACTTACCTTCTTTTCTTTTCAAATACGGTGTGTGTGCTGGGGTTCGTTCCAGCAGCTTGAGACTCTGTGGTGGTCTGCATGGCTGTTCATTACCCCAGACCTTAAGTTCCCCAGGGCTCTCAAGTTGTGGCAAAAGGTCATGGGGATTTTAAGTCATTAAATCGATAATTAGTTTAATTAAGTATGGCTGAAATGAAAACTGTTTAGACAAGAAAGACTAGAGGAACCTGCAGCCTCAGATCAGGACACAACTTCTGTACTTCCTGATCCTTGAGACTTACAATCCAAGAAGGTATCATGGGTCACCCCCAAATCATAAATGTTGAAACAGTTGAAAAAATTTTGTTACGATAATTAAATTATTTAAGATGTTTAACTACTGTAAGTAGCTTAGGGATAATTTTAAGTTAAAATACCAATGCCCTGTAGCTCTCAAGGACTGTAGACCACAGTTGGCCAATCCAGAATTAATTCATCTTATCAACTTCTTAAAAAAGCTTTCCATATTTCGAAAAGACCCATAACAGTTTGATCTGCACCCTACAGTTCATTCATATGCATGGTGATGTTGGCTAGAAACATTTGTTCTGAAACCCATTTTTCATCATGCAGAACAGGGACATTTTGATCTTCTTCCGACAAAAAGATCTAGATTACATCAGGACAGCCCACAAAACATGCCAAATCCTTCTCATGGCTTAGCCAACAAACACTGCTGTGAAGCAGAATGTCCTTGTACATGCTGTCCATCGCCCTAAGCAGAGTTTGAAAATGCCTGTGCACGAAGACAGGTCAAGCACCATGAAAATTCACTATTTTTTTACCACTATAATCTTAATCACATTATTGAGATCAAAATTCTAAATGTTTGCACATATATTTTACTTATGAATAATATTTAGCTTTTTCTTTGCTTTTGCAAGTGCTATAAAGAATGAGTAAATAAACCAATAAACCAAGTGAATTGTATCTTTCTACATCAAAAAGCCATCACTGGGTATCATGTTGTAGAGAAATACAGAATGACCCCTGTTTCTCGGAACTCTTTGTTCCTATCTGTTGTGTGTGGTTGGTTGGTTAATTTGGTAAAGGTTTTTACCCTGGAAGAGGGGGTAGCTCTTAGCCGTGGACTCCCGGAGGTTTCCTTTCAGTTAAATGAGGTTTTTCCTCCCCCCCAGTGCTGTGCAGCTCATTTGGTTTTTGGGAGTTTTCAGACTCCTACTCTGTCCTGTCCCTAGTTTCCCTGTGCTTTGCTTGTCCTTCCGGTGTGTCCTTGTCTGGGGCTAGTCTCCTCCGTGGCCTGAGGGCATAGGTTTCTACCCGACATCGTCTGACCTCCTAAGCCCGGGCTTAACCCCCGTTCCGCCGCTACGCACAGGGTCTTTTTTGACATCCGTGACACACCCAGAGGAAACCCAAATGAACATATGAAAACCAAACAAACTCCATGTAGGTACTGTAGAACCTCAGGTCTGGAACTGGACCCCGGTCCCCTGCACTGAGAGACAGCAATCCTAACCACTGTGCTGCCCCATTCATAATACCTGTTCAGTAAAAGATTATTATAATTCCTTAAACTTTAATACCACTTTTTTTGGACAGTCCACTCAAAGAGCTTTACAGGTAATGGGGATCCCCTCCACCATCACCAGTGTGCAGCCCCACCTGGATGATGCACCACTACTCTGCCCACACAACAGCTCTCAGTAGGGAGGAGGGCAGAGTGATGAAGCCAATTCATAGGTGGAATTATTAGGAAGCCATGATTGGTAAAGGCCAGAGGGGAATTTGGCCAGGATGATGGAGTAACACCCTACTCTTTTTAAGAAACACCCTGGAATTATTCATGACTGCAGTGAGTCAAAACCTCAGTTTTACGTCCAATCCGAAGGATGGCGCCTTTTTATGACCCACACAGACCGCAGGGTGAGCGCCCCCTGCTGGCCCCACTACACCTCTTCTAGCAGGAGCCTTACAGTAGTTTTTCCCAGGAGGTCTCCCATCCAGGCACTGGCCAGGCTCACACCTGCTGAGCTTCTGTGGGCTGCCAGCTGGAAGCTGCTGGGGGAAATGGCTCCTAGCTAATTATTATTATAAAAAATAATAATTTTTGAGAAAGAGTTGAACTTGGTGAACTCAATTGGTGAACTTCTGAATTAATTTGTCAGTGGTAGGATCAGTGGGAGTATGGGTATTAACAGAAATGTCATGGCTAACTTTATTATTCACCACAGTGTGTATATTAAAAACTCTGAATCTGAATCTGAATATCAGGCCAAGCTCAGAATTCCAAACTTTTGAATAAAGGAAGCAAAAGATGTGATTAATTCTCAAGATAATGTTCCAGAGTCATTGTATCATACTGTGCAAGTCCTACATAACACAGCAGCAAATTACAAATCACATGGTGGTAAGTTCAGCATTTTAGCAAAAAAAACTTACACCTGTGATCTACAGATAATTGCCATGCTGCGAATGAACCAATTTTGCTGTGTAGGAGTAAATACCAAAAGTTTAAATAACTCGAACAACTCATAAAAACCTTGTATTGTAAGTTTCAGGAGAAACCTATACCATGGCCCTGCCCAAAAAAATTTCACACAAGACAGGACCGCAGATAACATCTGTCGTTAACAAGGTCGATTAGCAAGGAGTCTACTCTCAAAATCGTAGGACGCCACTACTGGAAAGTGTGGCACATGCTATGTGACTGGTTGCAGCTTCTGACTTGTGGGATTCGATCTCATTCCTCTCAGAGCCTGGAGAAGTACTGACTGTTCACTGGTCCCTGAGCCCAAGACCCCACAGAGTGTTCATGTCACATTCCCAGCTTACAAGAACTTCTTTCTTTCACCAGCAGCCGAAGGATGTGTGTTGCCATTTTATTGTGTTGTGTATTATTGTAGCCCTTTTCACTTTTTCTCGAATAATCTGTGACTTTAAAAAAATGTAGTCTATTTTTTCTTCCCTAAGCAATCACACCAGATTCCTTGAAATAACAGCCAAAATATTCAGCAGTGCTGGCTCTTAAAGGACATGAGAGGGTAATTTTCAGCTGAAGTGTGTAGTGTGACAATGTAAGCCTCTTTGCTTTCTTATACTGTCAATCTCAATGTGTTCAAATGTTGGGTTTAAAACCAAGGGGATATCTAGGATGTTCAGTTTTAAATCCTTAAAGCCTGGTAGTTTATGCCTTCAGAATCCTAACTATTCTAGGTTTTGAACTTCTCACGTTTACTGTCTTCCATTTTTCCATTTCTTCACAGTTTTGAGATGGCAAAGATATTTAGCAACAAAATGGGAATTACTAAATATTTTCTGTGAAAGGAACCTTTACCACAATCTACTACACCGCTACAGGATCACTTGGGAATCTTATTGAATTACTGTATGATTTTTTCAGCAGCTTTTATACACTAAAACTCTGTACACATCGGTGAGGGCTGTAGTGTCTTCTCTACCATACTTCTTGTTTGAGAGATTGATTATGAACAATCGGTTATAGGTTTGACATTTTGTACTATAAAATGAATTTCATCCTGATGTTTAAATTAATGTTGGATATTAATTTAATGGAAAATGTCGGGAGCTACATTGCTTAACCCTCTTCATTAATTTTCTTAAATCGAAATGGAATGTTGATTAAGAGTAATGTAATGACAGGATGAGATCCTAAAATCAATTAACTCAAAATTAACTACAACCAAACAGGTTAGGTGGGCTGAATGGCCTCCTCTTGTTTGTAACCTTTATTGTCTTAAGGCACAGCTTTACGACACTTTCTAGAGATTGCTGGTGCGTAAGGTTTGTCGAAATATGAACATTATATTTACATGCATATAATATATTAATATAGGTATAATACAAATTGTTAAATATAATTATGATATTGGTGTGATATTAACATCATATTAATGTAGTATATATTGTACAGCATTTAAACAATTCATATTTAATTAGTTATTAATATGAGATGGAGAGGTGTGAAGCATGGACAGTCAGGCACAAATTGAGCACAACCTGATCTATACCCAAGAGCTTTCTAGTACCTTAGCTCTTCAGAAATGTCCGTGTTGTCTTTATGATTAGAGAGCTACTGTATATAATATTTATATATAAGGGACTGTACTGATTTTCTGACACTCATATTGGCAGTCAGAATTGTGGGTGCACTTGGGCACAGTGTGGGAACACTCAAAACCCGAGCTGCCCGAGACAGGAGTGAGTATTTCATATCTCGGTGCAACATTTGGTTTAGCTAGAAATGGCTGTTTTGAGGTGATGCTCAGGTTCATCGTACAAAAGGGATGTGCCCCTAATCTGAGTTCACATCTACAAACTGCAAACAATAATAATGCAGCAGTCAGAAAAAAAAAATGTGCTAGCTAATTTTCTAACCTCACATCTTGGGAGCATGCTTTTTTTTAAGAAGCTAATAAATAATTCAGTAATTTAGTGCGTCTTGTATCAGTTCAGAGAAACCAACATGTTTAAAATGCAAGTACCGTACCTTCATTTTAGATTAATACTTTTTAGAAATTAATAGTGTTTGTTTTGGTTGGGGCAGTACAGTGATCTGCTTTGTTTTAGGTTTGCCTAGTTTTGAACGTGGTCATTTGGAATAATTTTTAAAGGCGGTCTGAGATTCTGCGCTCTCCGAGAGATCTCAGGTCTTTGGTTCTGGTCCATATCTGGTTGTCTTTGCCATGTGTGTGTCCAATTAATCATACAAATGAGTTTGAGTCAGATTTTTGTCCTGGGAATTCATGTTTAGCTGTGCGTCCACTTCATTTTCCTCAATTCCCCTGAAGTCAGCATTCCTCGGGATATCTCAAAATCGTCGCAGGTGGTGTTTGAGAATATAATCCTGTGCATGAGTTAATTGCTATTGGCTGCCCATTCTGGTAGAGGCAGTGGTGATTACACAGTTTCATGCTTTAAATTCAGAGCAGGTGTGGCTGTAAAATACACCATGATTAACAATTGTATTAAACTCTACAGCTGATAACCATGGGTATAGTTGTCTGTGCTTTCTAGGAACTAACACTGAGTAATCACGCCGTAATTTGTATTGAGAAGAGAAGCCATTTGAGGTGTGTTAGATCCTGATGTCATGTGGACTTGCTGACCCCAGTACTTTGTTAGCTACTGTACATCTGTGCCTACAGGCAAGTTGCAGTTGCAGTGGCACAGGTGTGAAAATCCCTCTGCCATTGCTTTTAAAATGCTCCAGTCATCCCTGTGGCTGCATTTGTACAACAGTTGTCACACTGGCGATGTATTATATCACAGTTTTGATGTGCTTAATTTATTTAGGACTTTTTTATGACCTTTCTCTTGCTTCAACATGATGGACAGGAGGGAAATCCAAACATTCTTTTTGTGGATTTGCTGAGCTGGTACTTCAGTTGATGTTGATTACAGCATGTGAACACATTTTGGTGATGTGGCAGTGCTCAGTCAGTGCAAAGGTCTTTTAGGAAGCCCTGGGGATGTTTCAAGTAAGAATTTATGTTGTTAAATACTGATGCAGTATTTTACTTTTTGATTTTATGCTGTCCATGGTGAAGTCCTGTCTTGTGTCCTGTGATGGACTGGTGTCTGAGGTGCGGTCCTCCATTGCTCCCTGTGAGGGACTGGTGTCCTGTCCGGGGCGTGGACCTGTCTTGTGTCCTGTGAGGGACTGGTGTCCTGTCCAGAGTTTAGTACAGATTGCAACAGCAGTCGAAGTGTTGCAGCTGACATAAATATGGGCCTTTTCTTATAATGAATGTGTATTGTACAGTATATATAGTATGAAAGAAAGAAAGAAAAACATATTCGATAATAATTCTTTTTTTGACTTCTCCTTTGAAATTGTTATGTAGAAATAAGCAAGGTTATTTAAGAGTACTTCCTGAGCTCACTCTCTTCTTTACACACACCTGCGTTATCAACATAAGCTATACTGATGCTATTTTGATTGACTGAACATTTCAGAATGACTTTAACTGCTGCATAATCACCTCATTCATGAGAAAGGTGAGTGGGAACAAATTATGAGGTGATTTAACGTATAAAATGTCAAGCTTGGTGAAAATCTAGAAAGAAAAACACTGAAAGGAATCAATATGCTCCACTTAGCCAGAGAAAAGTGCCTTTGTGCCATCGGTATCTTCTCAAGTGACTCGCCAGCAGGGGAGTCAAGTCCTCTTCAGAGATCAAGTGGATGACCTGTGCAGGAATGTTTAGTCGTTACCGAACTCCGTTTGTAGTAATTGATGCAACTCTTCCTGACATAACAGGGGTCCAACTTTGCATCACATGTCCTCATGCTTCTTCTGCAGCAACAGATGACGTGTGAGAAAAGAATGTGACGAGTATACTCTGGACGTCCTGCTTTCCAGACTTGAGCCCCATGGAGTGTTTAGGGTTAAAGTAAACCCCAAGTGCTCTAACTTGGGTTCAGAGACCAGTGAACGAGCACAGGCTTGTCCAGGCAGAGCAAGGAGAATGGAAAAGACAGCATCTGCAACCTGGTGCAAAGCATGGGTCTCGGATGTGCTGCTCGTGTGGCCAAACATTTACAGCTGACGGAGTTAAAGTAGGGAGCTGCGTCAGCATGTTTAGGCTGCAAAGAACAGGTAAAGGTTTATGCCACGCTGAAAAGAGAACAAAAATAGAGACACAATGATTCATGGAGCCTTCTTCAGGTGTCAGTTGTGAGGTGAATAAACCTTTACCTGTTCATTTACAGTAGACACCCACTGATCAGAAATATTCAGTCAAATGTATTTACAGTACCTGTGTCGCATTTGTTGAACAAAATGTCAGTGCACCTGTTACTGTACATAAAGGATCGTTATTTTCCAAATAATAATGAGTCTGTTTAACCTTATGGTGTTTTGGTGCCAAACCCACTGTGAGAAAAAATGATTTTGCTTAAAGAAGAAGTCCATCTTCCAAACTGACTAACAAACAACTGTAAGATTACTGAGTGTACAGTGCTTCAGATTGGCTCTTTATGAACCATATATTCTACCACTGCTGCTATTATTGGAGTCTTAGACCTGAGTCTTGATTTACAGTAAGTGGATTTTAATGGATAGACGTCCAGCAAAAGCACTGTACTTTTATTAAATTGAAGGGAAAATTCAGAAAGTTGGAAATTATTCTTTAACTATTGAAATCCATATAAAACAGGAAACATATTTTACTGATTCAGTTATGTAAATCTAGACATAGACAGAGCATTTGCAATTCTATTGTCACAGTATTTTGAGATGTAATTCAGCCAATAACCCCAGTGAGTGACACCAGAAGGTTTACTGTACCAACACGCAATTAATATTGTGTTTAATTGCTGGTTTAATCTGCTGTACTTTTTGTTTCAGGAAATGCTTTTGAAATCCTGCAAGTAATCAAAGTGTTTGTTTGAAACCACAGATAACCATTAAGACCAAAAACATTTCCTGCTTTTGGTGTCACTGAAATACTGTAGACGAGTAAGTATTATCTTGCATACAGGCACTGTTTTACATAACTGTCAACAAAAAAATGTCTTTTTCAGCATTTAATGTAATTACGCAATCCAGTCTCTCTAGCACATTCAAGACTGTAATCTTCAGAATATGGCTATTCCATACAGTATTTTTGACAGGACCTCAGCTCTCGGTAGGACACAGCTGCTGATAGTTGCTGCTGTGAATGCACATATACTGTACAGTATTAATTATGATACATATTTTCTTTTAGATGCACAGGATATGTCCATTATTTAAGTCCAATGGAATTACTCAAAAATCCATGCTTTTCTGAGTTCAACATCTAACAACTGCTAGCTAACTTTGAACTGCAGCAAAGACACCTACACTGCATAGCTTGCAGCTGTATTGGCAGAAGCTGTGGTAAGTCCTTTTTCAAAGGTCTTACCTCTGTCAGAGCTGTGGCGATCGCAGCATGCTGCACATTCTAGGGTGTGGGGATGTATGTTTTCTCTCTGAGGGAAGAAGCTTTCTAATAGGGTGGGTGCACAAAAGTAACTCTGTATATACAGTACATAATGAGTTCTAAAGGGTGATTTTAACATTAGACTCCAAGACTGGCGCTGATCTGGTTCTGTGAAGCTAGTGATGTCTTTAGAAAAAGCTTAGCCTGTGTGTATATCCTGCTGCTTCACTACTGCATGTACTGTAGCCTAGATGTGTGAGGATCCTTTGAAAAGCAGAAGTACTAAGCAAATCCACCCTTTGCCCTTTATTAATCTAGTGGTGTAGCTTGTCAGCACCTGTTTAATGCAGGGTGCTGTGATGATACCCATTGCACAGTGAAATTTATCAGCCTTTGCTGATCTTCTGTATCTTGACCAAGGCTGTTTGTAACCCAGTTCTTGAGTCTGAACAGTGAGGCTTACAGTAAATCGTAAGGGAAGTCAATGAAGGCTTGGAAGCAGCTACAAAAATAGCTTCATAATTCAAGGTGGTGTTTTCCTGGGGCACTTACTTGTTTTATACCACAAATTATGTAAGAGACCTTAATGGCTAATTCTGTCCTGCAGGTGTCTTACTCATTATCACAGTGGTCACCTTGAGCGTGGCTGAAACGTCCCTCTTCATTGATCACAGGTGAAGTGGGTAGCATTTACACCGGTTGTAAACAGCCCAAATGAGGCTCATGCATGTATGAATGATACTAATATTATACAGTATATAATAAATAACATAATATATATATATATTATAATATTAAATAAATTAATATTATACTTTAATATAATATTGACAATACAGAACAGTAACTGTTTCCCCTGTCACCTTGCATTCTGAGCGCCTTTATGTACTGCTGGGGTGGTTTATTATGAATTGGTAATTAATTGGTTTTACAACAAAAGCTACATGATGGTAACAAGGAATATTGTCTCTTCAGCATTAATAATTAATAAAAATAAAGACCTGGTGCAGCTATTGATTATTAACTCCATTTCACAGCTCTTTCTCAGTCACTAGTGGGGTTCTTGATAAAATATAAAAAGCAAAAGGATGCTTAACCTAATAAAATGATAATTTCTGGTTTTACAATACACTGCTGATATTCGTCGTGTTTGTACAGGACACTGAAAATGCTTCTGCACTCACAGCACAGAAAGTCAATTGAGTTAAGCAGGCCTAAACAATTCTGGTTGCAGCTTCTGTTATGACATTTACTTCAGAACATTTGTATAAAGTGGTACAAAAATGCCTGACTGTACTGTATGTGCTCACTGTTTTTCACACCTGGGATTTTATTGTTCAATTGATTCATACAGTAGTTTCACATAGGACCATGCAGCCATTCCCATATACAGTACAATGAGTATTCAGTTTAAACCCTATTATGATTTATTGAACTTTTTCAGTGCTCAAGTGCTACTCTATTACTAACAAGGAAAAAAAGTAATTTAAAAAAAATTAAAAAGTAATAAAAAGTTTTTAAAAAAGTAAGTAACTCTGTTTGTGGGAAAAAAAGTGACACTATTCTTTTTTTTATAGTTAAGACAACCGCGATGCTTCAATACAATTCAGGTCAGCATACTGTATAGTAAGATGACCCAACATCTCAGGTTCTGTGAAAGAGCTTGGATTTTCTACACACAAACAAATAAAATATCTGAACCCAAAGAATTAACAACAGGGCGATATTCAATGCAAACTTCAACCTCCTCTCCAGTCCCAGCATTCAAAACATGATAGAAGCTTTCCTCCAGACAGAGGTTTCAGAAGCACCACCTGTCAGAGGGCCATCACTGAGTATCAGGTTGACAGAACATTATTTTCTTTGGGGATTGGGCTGACTTCAGGCCTTGTTCTTAAAGCCACAGCACAAATTCATTTCAGAACAATTCATAATGTTAATTTCTAACCATTAATTTAGCATTGGCCATATTAAGGAAACAGATAGCCAACCTGGTACCAGTTAGGCAGTGTCTCAATCAACTATCCAAAATTAAACAATTGTCTTAATGCACACTGCATTGCTCTGAGCTCTGAGAGTTTCAACCATATTGGTAAGCGGTGAAGGTTTACACAAAGTGCGTTTCTGTAACTGAAAGGAGATACTATGTGCACAGACAATAGTGTGTGCTGTAAGTTGACTGAATGTAGCATTTTTCAGATTGTAGACTGAATGATTAAACTGCATCTTCAATCAAAACCATGGTTGAGTAATTAGAGGCAGCAGTGTGAAGGAGTGGTTTGGACTTGGCACTAAACTTGTAAGCGGAAAGTCATGGGTTCATTCTTCTGTTATCCCCTTGAGCAAGGAGTGTCACTCAGAGCGCTTAGCTGAAAACCCAACGCTGTGTAAATGGGTATAGATGTACAGTACGTGGCTTTGGATAAACAGATCTGCCAAATACCTTTGGAAATATGAAAGTGAGCTCTCTGACATGTTTGAGAAGCAGCATGAATGAGTGAATGATTGTTTTACAACAAAAGCTACTGAACCATAAGTCAAAATGTTTGCCTAATTTACCTAGATCCTAGTGAGAACTAAAAATAAAAGCTGCACTACAGATTTTATTTTTTGTCTAAAGTAGCTGCTTAAATAATTCATTATTGTAAGATTTTGATGAAAAATAATGTTCTGAATTTGAACGGTTACGACTAAAATTTTGTTTATTGATTTAATTATTTCACAATTAATTTGATAGAAGTCTAATGTTTCTCCAGAGTATGCTTACATCCTACTGAATATTAAATATTAATTTTGACAGTTACTACTATACAGTCAAAGCATTCTGGGTATTCAAGGACTGTGTGCATTTTAGCGATTGGAGATGACAGTTTGTATGTGTAGTGATATTAATTTAAATGCACAGTTGAGCATGTAATGTGTTAGTTTTCAGATAATTTTTCATTGGGAAAAGATCTACAGGTTGAGATCAATAACTCTGTCTGGCTATTTTTCCTTATTCGTTTTATTGTATTACACTGCATTTTGCAGAAGTTTGCAGCTCAGCTGACAATCTAAATTGGCTGTCAATTTGTGTAACTCTTCAGCATAACACACATGGCTGTCTATAGCATTATACTGTATGTGATTAACAAAAGACAAGATGGTCTTTGTGTTCAGCACAAATTAAAGTCCAATACAGTACTCTTGGTGTTGATTCCACAAGGCTTTACTTTTTTTGAGCAGAGCAGATGTAAATTTAGTCAAAAACGGTTTCTATTATCCAGAGATAAACTAAAGTGTGCTTATTTTAATGAGGATTTACTTACCAAATCATCTGCTTGGAAGAGACAAAACTGTATCTTCAGTGCTGTGCATCTATTGCAGCAAAGACAATTCTGAGAAACAGTACTTAAGGCAGGCATTTCTCTCATGCTTAATAATCCCTGGCTGATATACGTTTTAACTGTATGTTTTGATATTGCATCTAAACTGTTAAAATCTGATGTGGGTTTGAGGTTGGGTAGTAGGTTGTATCATAGTTTCTGGGCAGGGAGTGAACATAAGCTGAATTATTTCTCTGATGTGGTCTTGAATACCACTGAGACATTACTTTATGACTCCTGGTATTACAAGTCTAATAATATTTTGTTGAAAGTATGTCATATATGTAGAAGGCTTTTACTGTACAGTATGTAATGTAAGGAAGGCTAAGAATGATTTATTTGGGAGAAATGTGATACCTTTTGTTAAGGGATTGTATCTGGAGCTAAAACTATTTGCTAAAAGAGTTCAATTCTTTGTAGAGTAACTGACAGTGGTCCAGAATAAGAAAAACGTTTAATCGTGCGTACAGTAGTTCAGCAGTCTTTAATGGGACATACTGTACATGCAATTTGAGGATTACTTTGCTTAAGAAGCAACCATAAAGAGACAGTGACAATAGCGCTGACATTAGCAATTCTGCAAAATGCACAGCCCATTTTTATGTTATTTACAACCCCCATGTTAAAAGGTTATGTTATTGCTGGTTAGAAATGAGAGACAAGTGAAAGCATGTTGGTTTTTCTAACGTTTTGTCACTTAATTGTTATGACACAGCTAGGGTAACATCTGGACAGAGATGCTCTCATAAACCTCTGACATTTTGAAAAATGAACCTGAACCTCCAACATGCTTCTGCCATTTCTGTCCCTGTCAAGATAACCGCGGAGCTGCATTTCTGTGTCTCGCAGGTGGCTGTGTGGGAAAGGTCAGGGTCAGTCATCCTGATCCTCAGTCTGAGACACGGGAGACGCCACTGGGGCATTAATCTTGGAATGGGTGCGGAATATCAGACCCACAATACACCCCTTGTGTTTGGTAAACTATGTAAAATTTCGTCATGCTGACCAGCACTAGTCCAAATGTGCTTCACAATGTGGCATGTGCTTTATCTGAAAATGAAAACTAAATGCATAACTTTAGTTTTGTATAGGCTCCTACATAAAACCTAAGTTCTTAACATATATTATTGTAAAAGAAAAAATCATTTGTAAATTGAAGACTGTATTTTTCTATCTAGTCAATTTCTAGTTGCCATAATGGATCCGTATTTGAAGTGGAAGTTGTCCTTCACATAATTTTCACAGTATAACGGTTTTTATTCTTACACTGAAAAGTGCCTTTTTCTGTCTGAGGAAATGCGCAACAGCATTGCAGGCAGCTGACTGTGGGAGACAGAGATTCCTGCAGTCCACTTTCCCCCTGGATAGTGTCATCGGAGGAGTTTAGATGTGTGTTTGGTGTCCTAGTCCTGACAGCTTCTGTTTCAGTTATCTGAGACTGTGCTGTAGGCCACCCTGGACACGTTCTCCAGCATCTGGATCTGCATCTGTACCTACAAACATCAGTGCTGTCGCCTCCGTATTGTACAGGGGGGTGTGGACACACCTGTTTGCTGACAGTTTTCACCACATCTTTTCTCTCCTGTAGGAGCGAAACAAATTACATCTCGGGTTCACAGGACGACTTCCCTGCAAAAGAGCTCCTGCATTATGGTGTCTTTTTTCTGTTGTCAGAAGCTAACCTTTTCATCTTGTTTATCACCCTGTTCAAGGGCTTCTTTCAAGCACCTCGGCCATGAATCCCCTCTCTTTCATTCAATTTCTTTCTGGTTATGTTGACACCTTAACCCCATATTCCTCAGCTGGCTCCTGCACAATATCTGAAGCCCTCAATTTTCTGTTTCTCCTGACCTCAGTATCAATAGCAAGGTCTTGTTTCTCCTTTATTCCCTCTTTTCTTAGATTCTTCACTTTCTCGGACTTCGGGGGGGGAGGGGTGGCCTCTGTAAGAGCACACTCTCTGGTGTGGTATTCAGAGCTTTTTACCATGTCTCCTTGGCTGTAACCTCCACTGCATGAGGTTACTGCTTGCGCATTGTCAGTGTAACAGCACTTTGCCCTTCTCACTGTTCTCAAGATGAATAGCACTAAAAAGTGCCTCTTGTCCTACTGCATTTTAACTGTCATTTATAAGTCCATCCTGCTCTTAAAAGCATCACTATCGGCGGATTTTCATGAAACCCTTCAGAAATACAGGAGTCAGTTTGCATGTCGTAAATCTCATTTGGAGGTATCTGGTGATGTTCATTAGCATGGATGGTCATTGACATTTTCCATTGTATGTAAATGACTCTTAGTTCCATGTGTTAGGCAAGTGGTGCTGCTGTCTGTAAACCTACTACTACTGTAGACCTACTGACCAAAACACATCACCACCAATTAGTGACTGAGGCCTGTGGTGTAGAATTGGCCAGACGGATGTACAGTTTGTTTTCAGTTCAATGATGTGTATGATTATGAGCACCACACAGAAACACACCTATGCACATATGTACAGTACAGTATGTGCAAATTCCTGAAAATGTCTCATTTATGAAGTGTGTATGATATCATCTTTATCTTCGGTCACAGTGCTGCTACACTGCATGGATACTTACAGTCCCAATTTTAGAACTCCAGATTTTACACAGTACATACAGTACAGTAGTTACTATAGTGTGTTTCTTGAATCAAAGCAATACATAATATTTGAGCCCCATCTTACAACCATAAAATCGGTTCAGAACAGCCCTGCTGTCCAGTTTAATTACTAAATTAAAAGCATAAAGAATCATCCTGTTTGCTCCTTTCAATATTGATGACTCTGTTTTCCTCCAGTGGCTGCAGTGGCCTCTTGCCTTGTGCTCGACAGGCTTTTACCTCATTTCAACAACAGGAAAAACAGGCAGGAGCTAATTCTGACTTCAAGCAGCTGCATAATGTTGCTGAAAACTCAACAGCATTTTAATTTGCCTTATCTCTCTTATTGCCACAAAAAACAGTGCGTCACAACACTGTATAAATTACAGTTTCCGTAATATGCAGATATGCGTAAGGGCTGTAATATTCGTATTTTGTCACATCTGGATCCACATTTTACTTTATTTGGCTCTTTTTTTTTTCACTGGGTTGCCCTATGTATAAAGTCGCTCATTTTCATTTCGTTATACATGGGAGAAAAGGCATACATTTGCCATGACTTGCTAGTTCTTGCTTTACAAACCCGGTTTTGATGTGTGGCGGATTGACCTTACAAGTCATGATACCATCTTCGGCCATGAGGGGGCTGGGCGAGTTGTTTCAGTAGCCTCTGAGCTTCTAACATGGAGCCTGGGGAGCATTAAAAGTACAGTATGCACTCACACATGGAACACAAGTAGATACCAGAATGCAGTGCAGCTACTGGAGCTCGTTGTAACAAACCTGGAGTGAAAAGGGATGGGGGAATTGCACAAGGATGACTTAAATCTTCTAGAGGACTCTGAAAGCTCACTCCCTGTGGAGCCGGCGTGTTCCACTTCGAATGAGAGGGAAGCTCTGTGGCTGATGGTGTCAATTTTAGATGCACTGTAGGTTAAAGGTTGATAAATCTCTCAGGTTCTGAGTCTCTGGCACACTCCTGCTGCTGCTTCTTCAGAAACATCCACGAACCTTCAGCTTTCCCACATCCGTTCTACACAGCTTCTACTGTGGGCCCCAGTGCTCTCCTGCTTATTCTCTTGCATCCCTCTTCATCCGCCCACTCCACCTCGTCCAGAAGTCTGTGGCTCAACTTGTCTTTATCCTCGCTGTCTTTCCTCATGCTGCTCCACTCCCTCCACCTGCTCTCTCTCGCCACTTGCACCTGAGACCCATATTCTCTCCTGCCACCGTCTCACGGATTCTGCTCCTTGTCTCTCCCCTCTCACCCTCTTTGCTTCTCGTTCACCCATCTGTGGCCTCTCTTCCCTCTCCCTCTTCTAGAGTCTGTTCATCCTCCACCTTCGCCCCTCAGAGATGGAAGGAACTACCCACAACACTCAGAGCTGCTCTGTTCCTGACCACACGGTTCAGACACAGTTACAGAATCTTGACAGAACCTGCGATCGCCCAGCTCTCAGCAATTTCCTGCTGAAAAACATTTGGAAATATTCGTAATTTACTCAGATTAAAGGGAGTGTGCCAAGCCAATGAATAATTATGATGCCTGCTTTGCCCATTGCAATAATGTCACGGTTGAGAAAATATGGCTAGACACCGCTCTCTGGTGTGTTCCAATGGTCTGGTAAGCTGCAGAAGATGCTGGCAGAAAATCAACCAAATGAGAGACAAATATGATCATGCAGCTGTAATAGCCTCTTCTAAGATGGTGTGCAACACTGTATCTCTGATGACTGCGATCAGTCTACAGACTGGAATGATGTTTTCCAGAGGCTCTAGGTACCCAGAAAAGTTTGACTTCTTTGCTTTTCCCTTAAAGTTCTTCATTTTGACATTGTGAGTGTATGTGTGAAGCATTTAGGTTTTTTAATATCTAAGTGTCTGAAAGCTGTATGTACAGATTATTGAATGGTAATATTCTTCTCCTGCTATATTATTCATTCTATTCAAATGGGCCTGTTTTTTTCCACATTGAGTATGATTTTGCGTTTGCTATCTTAACAGCAGACAATGGGCTCCTTCCTGAGACAAAATTTCTATCTTGTTGCACATATCACTACTTAGAAATTAATCATTTGGGCTGGAACCCCAAATTAGAAAAGATAATTTAATTTAATAATTAATTAGAAAAAATGATGTACTGTAGATACTGATTTACATGAACAAACTGACATTGATTTATACTGTATGAAGTTTTATTTCACCTCTTCAAGAAAATGCCACTTTAGATACTTTTTGTCTGGCATTTTACTTTTCTCAGTACCCTTTTCACCACAAAAGGCATCCAAGTGCACACATACATGCGTGCTCATACTGTGCATACTCACACGTACACACGTGCACATACATTAAATACAAAATCTGGCAGAGCTGGCGACCCTGGCAAATGTTTTTTTGGTTGATGTCTTGCAATCTCTTATCCTGTTCACACTGAATGCCCTCACCTGCATATTGAAATGAACCATTTTTTTGATAGTGAGTGATAATATCAGCTTTCTGGACGTTATTGCTTTGCTTCCTGTTTGGAAGGCATTTTTTACAAATACAATTGTATTTTGTGGTTCTATTTCAACATCACATCACTATTTAATGAAATCTCCACACTGATCTAATTATATTGACCTAGTAAGGGAAAATACTAACATCACAAAACTCCACTGTCAATATGAGATGTTTTAATTTGCATTAATCCCCATTATAAGTTATTTAAATCTGTTCACAGTCGGTATTTACTCTTTATACAGAGATCAATAAAATAATTTTAGAGTTAGTTTAATGCATGTTGACCTCTTTACTTTGTAGGATGTGTGAAGTCCTGTTCAATGTGCATTGTGTAGGATGTATTAAGTTGTTTTGAGTTTTAAAAAGTGATTAGTACACATACAGTACAAGGCCCCTATTTTCTTCCCAGCGAAACCTCCTGTCACTTAGTTAATTAGTATTTACTGTGGAGAAAAAAATATATTGTAATTTCTTCACATAAATAAAATAAGAGGTCAGCTCATGAGCATATATGTTCTTAAAATACTGGAAGATTCTGACTTTGAATTTTTAAGAAGACCCCAATAAGATATTAGTTATTATGAACATTCCTGAGGTAGACAATAATACAAAATTGCTATCAATTGGAACTTTACCTAATAGCATGAAGACTTTAGTCTTTATTCAGCATCTTTTTATTACTTAGCATGATTATTTACAGACTAATAATTCAAAATAAAAATAAACCTGGAGTGCAACATTTCAATATAAGCACAGACAATGCTGTAATCAGCACTGTAATAGTGCACAATGGTGTTAAAGTAATGTCAAGCTGTATGTAGCGCCAACAAAAGTATTCTCCATAATGTGAAATGAAAGCATCATACAAAATAGGTTTAGTCTGAGTACAACATGGTGGCTCTGAATTGGAAAACACTATAATGTCATCTGAGTGAGACCTCAAAAACGTGAAATAAGGTGTTTCAGGAAAATTGTAGATTTCTCTTAAGTATTGGAACGTCAGTAGGGTTATATCATGTTATATCACTATAGATATATTTTACAGCACACATCCTTTTTGGCAACCAGACAGGCTATTTGAATGGTTTCTCCCTAGCTCTGACACTGCTATTTGTCTGGCATATAAATTCTGACATATGAGGAAACAATTGCTGAATTCACAGGAACGCTGTCGGTTTTTACTAAAATTTCCCAAATGTCCCCAGGGTTGCTTCTACAAAGACCTGCTTTGAGGGCAAATGGCAAATATTGTGTTCACTGAAATGTGAATATCTGTCTGCCAGGATTGTAGTACTAAAGAGTATTCAGTTTGTTGCCAAGGCACCAAAGACTTTCATTTCAGAGGGCTGATACAGTAGGTGGGTATTCTTGGACATTTGCCTGTCCAGATAAAGGTTGAAATCAGACAATTGACTTGTTTGGCATGGTTGGAGGTGATGGTTGCAGTGTAGATAAAAGGATAGAGGAAGATTTGTCCCTCACAAGAATATCAATCACTTAATAACTGAGTTTCTCCATCCAAAGTGGGGATATAAAGGTAGTCATCTCTTTAGATCTGCTGTTTCCTTAGAAAAATCTGTAAAGTTGTCTTTGCAAATTGCATATATTAATAATAATTCCTTACACTTATATAGCATTTTTCTGGACACTCCACTCAAAGTGCTTTACTGGTAATTGGGATCCCCTCCACCAGTACCAGTGTGCAGCCCCACCTGGATGATGCGACCGCAGCCAGAGTGCGCCAGTACGCTCCCCACACACCAGCTCTCAGTGGGGAGGAGAGCAGACTTGGAACATTAGGAGGCCATGACTGGTAAAGGCCAATGTGAAGTTTGGGCAGGGGGGGAATTTGGCAAGGATGCTAAGGTAACACTCCTGTTCTTTCCCAGAAACACCTGGGGTTTTTAATGACCACAGGGCGTCAGGACCTCACTTTAATATCTCATCCGAAGGATGGTGCGCCTTTTTACAGTACAGTGTCCCCGTCACTACACTGGGGCACTAGGACCCACACAGACCGCAAGGTGAGCACCCGCTGTTGGTCCCACTAACACCTCTTCCAGCAGCAGCCTCAGCTTTCCCAGGAGGTCTCCCATCCAGGTACTGACCAGGCTCGCACCTGCTGAGCTTCAGTGGGTTGCCAGTTGTGAGTTGCATGGTGATATGACTGCTGGAAAATGTGGGTTGTATATAAAAACCCAAATAAGTAAACCCTCTAACAGAAAAGAGAATTGGGGGATCAGGTGTTTTATTTTTTTCCAAGTAAATCAGACCATTAAGGATAGACCATATCGGAAAAGGAAAAAGGGATGTATATAGTATTGCCCATAGCATCGCAGTGAGACATGAATCATTGATATTGATGAGAGCAATCTCTGAGCCTGGTCTCACAACTCACGCCAGCAGCTCTAATGGCAAGCTGACCAGTGTCGTGTCCATAACGTGAATCGTTTTCATGACCCCATAAAATCCAATTCAGGGTGACCATAATCCTTTAATGTCTGAAAATAAAAGATCATACAGAACTGAGGGTGGCATTATCTACATTATCTGCAATCTGAAGTAACAGCTGTAGGTTATGTGAAGCTTGAATAAAAATCCATCTGGTTATGATGCATTAGGGAAACAATTAGAGGATCTTGCATCATAAAACTTTAGACTTACAGAAAGAGAAAAGTTTTCAGCTGGAGAACAAATTTGGTATATTAGTTGAAG
The DNA here is from genome assembly GCF_040954835.1 of Lepisosteus oculatus. NCBI lineage: Eukaryota > Metazoa > Chordata > Actinopteri > Semionotiformes > Lepisosteidae > Lepisosteus > Lepisosteus oculatus. Next base: position 77,201,715 of record NC_090696.1, read on the forward strand.
AAAAGAGGGCAGCACAGTAGTGCAGTGGCTAGCATTGTGCCAACAGCCCTACCACCCTGCAACGCACCACTGGAGCTCAGCAGGTGCGAGCCTGGTCAGTACCTGCATAGGAGACCTCCTGGGAAAGCTAAGGTTGCTGCTGGAAGAGGTGTTAGAGGGGCCAGTAGGGGGCGCTCACCTGTGTACTGTGTGGGTGACAGGGACACTATACTGTAAAGGGTCAAAATGTCATTAAAAATCCCAGGGTGTTTCTCAAAAAGAGTAGGGGTATTACCCCGGTGTTTTGGCCAAATGTCTTATTTTCTAATATATGTCTTGATATCCGTATCAGTTATGCTGTTTATCTCCTTACAACAAGTGATTTTTATTAACATTCCATAATATTATTTTATGTTATATATAATGTGATGCTTTATTTGAGTCTAACAATATATCCTTTACTTACCTCTTTAAAATGCAAAGGAATTTGTAGAATAATTAAAACCACATAAGCAGCTGAGATTAATGTAACGGTGAAAAGGCTGAACCCGTGAACAAAAGTAAATCTTTCAGGGAGAGCAGCATTTAAATGTGAGCCCTCAGTCTACCCGCAGTCTGACTCCCATATCTGTGGGAGGTGCAGTAGAAGTTACACTTGCAGTGTTGCATAACAAAGTTCAAACAAAAGATGCAAGAGACTGTGAAGATAAGAAAAAAATGAAATGTCTGGACAATTCAGTCTACCCTGTGAAAATCTGTACAGAACAGAAGTTTTCAGTGCCATTTTAAACAAAACGTGTCTGCAGTGACATTGTCTTCAGTGAATTAAGCATTTCTAAGGAACAGCAGATAGGAGGAAAATGGATAATTAAGAGCAGAATCCTTGCCTCTTTGAAAAGTTCAGAACACTGAGGACCATGTGTGCAGCACTCTCCTGTAAAACGCCTCAGTCATCCACTGCCAGATCAGGTTATAATGAGCCTCCCTGCCACCAGCAGACTTGACTTCCAGCACGAACGACAGCTGTACTCGGTAAGCGAGCAGTTTGTCAAATTGCACTCTGCTCTTCAAGACGTGATGTTCTCTGTCCAGTGGCTGAGGAGAACAAAAGGGGAGAGTTAACTTTTTTCACACTTCTTGTATAACTTCCGAAAGACAAATGCCAGCAACATCACGTTCCGCATTAGAACAGCTCTCTTTTTAAGGTCCTTCCATATTGATGGTTTTAAACTACTGTACATTAGCGATCTACGTAGGTTTACATTTGTGTTGTTAATATTATGTATTACATAATGCCGCTAATATAGGCAGTTCATAACAGAAATGTTTTGCTTGTTCAATGGGGGTCCTTTGGTTACAAATTCGTACTGTATTTCTGTTGATATTTTACTGTAGTAATGCGCAAGTAAACAGGTTTGCGGCAGCGTGGAACATCCCTTCCTGTCAGGGTCAATCATCAGACCGTGTCTGTTCCACAGCAGACAGATGTTGCCAGCACCACTCCAACCCATTGATGTCTTGTCTCTCACTTGCTTTTTAGCTCAACCTATCCTGAAAGCTGATTAGATCGGTACCCTGTCTGCCACTGGTACAGTGTTTTATTGAAAAATTCTAACACTGAAGGCCGGTCCACAATATTAGGTAATAAATCCATGGAGAGAGTTAAGTGTTTAAGATCTAATTGCAAATAAGATCAAATAAACAGCAACAATATCAGTAGATCAAGAATGGGCATGTGTTTTCTGTACAGTATAGACTGTAAAGTCACTTTGTGTCCTTTGACAAATAAGAGAGTGTAGTTTTATGTTGTTCTCACAAGCCTGGAGTGTTGTAATGTATTTAAGCAAGCCTTTTGTAATGTAACAATAGACATTACACATCCTACAACAGTTTCAGAGCCCATTTGGTCCTTTGTAGCTTAATGTAATCAAAAAGAGTAGAAACTATAAATAACTAACAAATGCACTGCAATATCAGTGACATGGTTGAGTACTGCATATTCAGAACATAGAGAGTGCTTTTTCACTCTGGAGTATTAGCCATGGCACAGAGTCTCTACCCGAACCTCCGGCCGCGGTTGTTGTTTTGTATGTATCGTTTTCAGTGTGAGCGGCTCGCAAAACGTGTTTCAGGCCTCCAGCCCCTGAGGCTTAATGAGAGTGAATCCGATTCACAAGGTGACGTGAGACTGACAGTTAACAAGCTGGCACAGGGACTTCACTGTTCAGGATTCTGTGGCTCAAGTTGTCACACAAGAGCAACTGCAGTGCCTCACAAACGAGAGGAGGCCATTCAGGTCATCCAGCCCATGTAGGACTAGCTGATGCCAGGGTCCTGGAAGAGCATGGTAAGAGCACATACTGTAGCTGGGTGAGGTGTGCCATAGGTGTGTAAAAAACACACAGTTTTTCAAAGCACTTCCATGTACTGTAGTTTCCACTCACAACACCCAGGTTGCGTTTCAGGAGAGTAACAGACTAAACATTGCCTCGCCATGTCACACAATGCAATTCAGTAACGTGTTTAGGTGAATAAATACTGTAATTCCTAGGATTCTATTCATATAGTTAGTACGTTTTGAAAATCCGTCAACCTGTGATCCATCTCATTGAGAAAAACTGCAAATTCCATGTTAAATTAACCGAGCTTAGATGGGGGTTCGTTACGTATGCCCCAGGGAGTTCTGTATCGGTGTCTCAATAAAAAGAGCTCCCAATCAAGGTTTACAGCGCTTTTGTTTTTTGATTTTCGTTCTTTATTGAGATCTAATAATTTCGCATCACTGCACTGAGTTGTGAAGGCAAGAACCTGTGAGGGCCATCGGGCTGAAAGGCCGACTTGTTGTTCAGTTTTTGGGTTGTGAAAGCTGGTAGCAGCTTTAGCTGAATCGGCTTATTTTGCTTCAGATCCCCCCCTTTCATGTTTATGGAAATCGCCATCATTTCCTATCGATTCTGAAGCAGGGTTTTTGAAGACGGAATTTCAATGCAAAGACGCGAGGCTCCACAGCAGCTGCTGGTTTAGAGAGACATTGTGATTCGTGCAGCGCCGATTCAAATCAGCTCGAGCAGGAGGTGTTCTGACTCCATCTTGAAGCCCAGATTAGAGGCACGTGTGGGAATCTGGTGATATTTGATTAAGAAGTACAAAGGAAGAAGCTTTTTCCATCCCATGGATCCTTTATATGCAGTTGAAAGGGTTTGATCAGGCTTATTACACCAAACTTAATGGTTCTTTGACCGAGGAGGTTTTTCCCCGAGATCCGTATTCCTCAGTGGAGCCACTGTGAACTGCCCTCTAATTAAGTTCATCAGGTCAAAACAAAAACTGGCTTGAAGTCAGCACTTACATTAGCTTGGAAGTAAGTGTTGGTACCATGCAAAAATCAGGAAATGACAACAAGCTCAGAAGTCTAAACAGCATCCTCGGTGATAGTGGGAATGAAACCAATTACTTTTCTGCTCCACTGAAAACATCTCACTCGCCATCAATGCAATTAGATTTTTTTTTCACTCCTTCATTGGGACTTAAGTGCTGATATGGACAGTATTGTCAAAGACTGGAACATTCACAGTTTGCCTTTCGTCTATTAAAGGGAATTTTTTTTGTCAAGTAAATCTGTTCATTAACACTCCAGTTGATTGCATAAAGGTTCAATGATCTGGCAGGTCAGATCGTTGCTTCATCTGAGAACTGTCATACTGTATTTTATTTGGTCTTTTTGTGTTCTATGATTCTAGGAAAATCTATTTTAAGATTTTGCTTGTGGCTTCTAAAAGCTACATCTTTAATAATGTGTTAGACAAAAGCTGAAACCAGTGCAGTCTTGGTTCCCAGGTAAAGAAGATTGAAGAACACCGATGTCAACATTGAAAATTGTTCCCTTTTTTTTTTGCGTTTTATTTGCTGGTATAAAAAAACAGCCAGAATGTGTCCATAAAATTATTAAATGTGACTGGAAACCCATGAAAATGCAAAACAGTTCTCTTCTGTCACATCTGCATGCATGCTCAGGAAAAAAAAGAAGAGGGGCAATTTGAATGTAAGAGACTGTTCAGTAACTTATTGTATGCATTACAGGAGGTATTTTAGCACTACAGTTTAGGATAGTCAGAATGTAATTTTAATAGTTAACAGGAGAAACAAATGTGTGTGTCTGTGTGAAATATTGCTACCACTTATTGAAAAAAAAGAATTTTATGTTGTCAGCTGAAGGTTGTGAGGAGGATGATGTGTGAAGGAAAGCAATCTAAGTCAATATCAGTGTGTGATGCACTATTTGGCCTCCAAACAGTTGTTCAGTAATGTCAGCATTTAATTAGAATTAACAACCATGCAAAACAGCAAAATCCTACCAAGTGATTTAAATTCTAATAGCTATTAAAAATGACCTTCAAATATTTATCAATTCATTGATACTTCAGCACTTTGACATTCTGAAATACTGTTGCATCAGTTACTGAAATATCATCAGGAATGGATTGTCTAAACTAATTTGTGTTGCAAAGTTGACAGCAGTAAACCTGTGACTTTGAGTGTTCCTGAAGATAAAGTAAATGGCCAGGGAAACTAGGTCTGCAAAAGGTTGGCAGTGCGACTTGTCTGACGTATCCATTGTCCTAGCGGTCTCTCTGAAATATTGCATGGTTGAGGTCGATAAGGGGAAGACAAGAACAGTGTGATAACAAGAGTTAAGCTGGACCAATATAGGCATTGCCCTCGCTGAAAAATAGGGATTTATTTTTTCCTTGTGAGCACCCTGTGGATAAAACACCCATTTCATAGGGAAAGAATTAGATGGGAAATTTGTCCATAAACTGCTCACAGCAAGAAATATGCCAGAATTGCAGACAAATAAGTTATTTCTGATAGCATGCCTCAGCAGGAGGGACAGAGATTTACAATAATTGCACAAATTCTATTGTTTATGATAAAGAAATTTCACTTACTGAGAACTCTTAGTCCTATTCTTATAGCTGCCTCATTTGAGGAAATCCGTTTTAAGGATTTAAAATTGTCTGTTTTTTTCATAATTTTCTTGTGTGTTATCTTACCGAAGTGCCCAAAGAAGTGCTTTCAATGAGGGGATATTTATATGGAAAAAGCAAGCAGCACAGCAGACCTTTGAGAAAAACTCTTATAGGCAACTGCTGACATCAAGCACCTGCATGTTTTTTATGATTAGTCTGGACTTTAAGACTGGCTGCTAGAGTAACAGCTGTAACTTCAACAGTGCTGTGCAGTGGTTCATTACTTATACTTCCACTTCAATGGAATCATTCCACTATGTGGGTTAGTGATGGCCAGGAACTTGAAAATACATAGGGTTGTATCACTGATGAGTCCCTTTCTGCTGAGCAGAAATAATAGCTTTGACATTATGATCACATGTCCCTCTTCTGTGCCATCTGTCCCTCTGTTATTCAATCGCAATAATATGTAGATAAATCGCGATCCTTTACTTATCAGTTTCAGCATACAGTACCTGCTACTAGCCCTCAGTATTAGCTGTATGAATTGCTTTGTGTAACGCTTGTGAAGACACAGCGTGCACTTTGCTGCAGAGGAAGGAGTAGAGGTTAATTTCATGCTGAAAAGTAGAAAGAAAGAGAAGACAATGTTCTGTCCTTTTTCCGGTGAGAGAGATAAATTGCAGGAGTGTAAAGCAAATGGCCATAAAGGACAGAGCAGGTGAGGTAGGGCACAGTGGGTGAGAAAGAGTGTCCACATGAAGGGAGAAACAGGCAGAATTGTTTGTTGAAATAAGAATGATGAAGATAAACTGATTTGTACCCTTTATTGCTAGATAATATGGATTTGGTAAAAAGTCAAGGTGGAGACTGCAGCATCCTGCTCTTCATCCTGTTCGCTATGTTGCTGGATCAGGCTTGTTCCAGACTGATGCAAAGCCATATGAACCTTTGTGATCCATCACTGTTATTCCAGTAAAAGGGAAGCTGGTGCATGAGGCTCTCGTGACTGTTAAAAGGAAAAACACTATTTGGACCTTGTTGCCTGGTGTGGTTCCGAAGGTGAATTCAGCCTGGCCAGTAATGGCTGTTATTAAAACCTTTTTTAATCCTCCCAGGGACGGTCCTGTGCCTGCAGAGGGAATCTGGGATGCACAGACACAGAGCCCTGAGTCTTCTGACCCATTTCAAAGCCCACCTGGCCTCATAGTCCAGCCTGAGGGAAGGATGTCTGTAGAGTACAGAAATCTAGATCGCTAGGAGGGTTTTCAAGATTTTATACTTACAGTACAGTATACAGTATACAGTATGTTACAGGTACAAGTTGTTTTTCCTCTACCAGCAAATTAATGCCAAAAACTGGTGTTTAGTAAAGGGGGGTGCAGTATGCAGTTATGGGAGTACTAGAAAAAAATAAATATGGAGTCATAATAAAACTCAGAAAGCGACATTTACTTGTGAAATATTTTTCCGAGTTCAGTCGAATTCCTGCTTGTGTTTTGCAGATGACCCAGGAGCAGTACATCCTGGCTGCCCAGCCCAGCAGTCTTCAAAGGCCAGGCTGTGCCCCTGTATATCCTGTGGGAGTGTACGGCTGGAGAAAAAGATGTTTATACTTCTTTGTCCTGCTGCTGTTGGTCATCATGATTGTCAATCTGGCATTGACCATATGGATCCTGAAGGTCATGAACTTCACGGTGGTAAGTTACAGTTTAATTGAACTAAACAACCATTTAACTAACTTAAATAATAATAAATTAAGTTGGTTGGTTTATTTTTGGTGCTGTATAAAATAAATATTATTATTATTTCAGCGTTTTAGGTATGACTTAATGGAGGATTATGTGGATGTGGATTAAGATGTTGTGTTGAAGTACATACTGTATACAATTTTTTTTCTGAAAAAATACGTTTTGAAATTGTTCAGTGAATAGTGTTCATTTCTTACTACATCCGCGTCTTCCAGTTCGGGGTCACAGGAGAGCTGGAGACTATCCTGGCAAGCAGCAGGCACAAGGCAGGGTACACCCTGGACAGGACACCAGTCCCTCTCAGGGCACAAGGCAGGGTACACCCTGGACAGGACACCAGTCCCTCTCAGTGCACAAGGCAGGGTACACCCTGGGCAGGACACTAGTCCCTCACAGGACAAAAGGCAGGGTAAACCCTGGGCAGGACGCCACACAGATACACTCACACCAGGGCCAATTTTCCCGGAAGTCTTTAGACTACAGAAGGAAATCAGAGCACCTGGAGGAAAATCACATAAACACGAGAAGAACATACAAACTCCACACAGATAGCACTCCAGATCCAGAATTGAACGTAGGGCCTGTTCTTAGTATGGTATTTTCAAAGCTTTAAAATGTTTTTTTTACTAGTATTTGTCATTTACAGTAACCACTACCATTCATATTGATGCTGCACAGTCAGCAGGCATTTATCTCTGGAGATCAGCAGGATGATCCTAAACTGCTCCAAGGGCGATTATTCTTTTTTTCTTCATTATGTCAGTGTTTTTAAAATTATGTTAAATGTCGGGCAAAGACAGCACTAGCAGATCTTTGAGGAACAGTGTAATTGTGAAAGTCTAAGTTTTGACATGCTTTGTTAGGTCAGACAGAATTTATTTACTGCTTGTCAAATTAAAGGTAAAGGGCAACTTCAGTACTCTGGTAAATACCATTTCCAAAGACATCAATCCCAGTAAAGTGTTTTGAGAAAATGCTTTGGATAATTTTACGTGACCTAATAAGCTTGCACACTTCTGTAAATCCTATCACAAACATTGTCTGTCTTGGTGGCCCATTTTACCCTATATTTTCATCTGTACACAACAGTTTGTGATTAACCTCCCTAAAATAAATCTGACTGCTTTGTGGTTCTGAAAGTTTAAAAGCAGCTACGGTTTGTATAACATTTTTGCAGATGTATACTAGCAATCCTGACAACACAGGAAGAAAGCAAAAGACACATCTTTGAATAAGCATTGGCGCCAGGTGCTTTATTGTATGGATATTTGCAGTCAGGTTCAGGGGGATTTTAAAATCTGTCCTATAAAGAAAACCCTTGGGTTTCCAACAGTACAGTAGATGCCTTTTGTTTTCTTCCTTAGAGATGTGCTCTGTTAATGAAGCGAAGAAGAGTCATGTAACTTTTTTTAGGACATACTGTAGGTGTATGTTCCCAACCTTGCCCTCCCCCTACAAATGTAACTGTAAACAATGTATTTAGTAAAGAAAATTGAATTTCCTGTACATTGAAATCCCATTCCCTGCTCTGTGTTGGGCATGCCTGAAACATGCTGTCCTAGGGGAGCTCCATCTTTACGGTCAGATTTATTCTCCAAAGGGTGGAGCCACAGAATGAAAAGACATGTTTTTATTCATGTTGCCAGGGATCTTAGCATAATCGATTATTCAATGGGAGGCGAAATTTCCTCCCACTTCCTTTGACCAAGTACAGCTGATCACTGGCTGGAGGAAAAAGAATGATGGCCGAAGCAGGAACTGTAAGAGATATGGTAACGTCGTTGTTCCAGATTATATACTGTACATTTCCAGGCTTTTGTGTAATTCGTTCATTCACCATCTTCATCATCAGCCTTAATCATCCCACTGGTGGGCAGGACAGGCCTCTCTTGGATTGATTTTCCCTTGGTTTGCTTGTTTAAAAAAATGGATTTAATTTAGATTCAAATGCTACCTACAGTACAGGAGCTCTCAAGAATACTATTATTCAGAAGAAAAAAAATTCTGCTGGGGAAAAAGCTGAAACAAACATCCAGCACTGGAAGAAATGGAAGGCAAGAGCATATCAATAGACATCTTCACAGCCTGTTACTGTACTTACTGCCGTTCAGCCTGTGCCAGGGTCAAACAGAAACATGTCTGATGATGTCTCAGAGATAAAAGACGCCTACGTCACGGCTGTCTAACATACTTACACTTCAAGGATTTATTCCAAAAGCCAAGGGCATCTAAGTCACATCTGTTTTTAAACTCAGTACAGCGCCTTCGAATAAAGACACGCCTGCATAAGAGGCTTGTTATGTGCACTGAAGTTTGTTGCTGGAAATGCAGTATGGTACTGTAGTTCCCAGAACAAAGTGACAAAGTTTAGATTTCAAAAAAACGTTTCTGGTATATTTTAAAATGTGAATTTTAGCTTCTTATCCTCCACTTTCCACTACGGAAGCTCAATGATTCCTGTGAGAGAAATTCATTTTGATTTTAACAATGCTCCCCTAATCATAATTATTAAAGAGCCTTGGGGTGGGCAACGCTTGTCATACTAATGGTCAGAAGCAGCTTGGTTCAAATCCAACTTCATTTTAATGCACAGAATAGTCCCCAGAGGAGTTCAAAGAGGCACTAAGGCCTCGAGTTGAAATTAAAATGTAGTACATTTTACACTGATAATAAAGTAAGTTTGTTAAAGTAGGATAAACATCAATATGGACTGAGAAGATGTAAATACTGTATCAACTTCCTACTGTAGTTAGCTGCAGTTCCTTTGCTCAGTAAAGGCTCCAGTTCAACAGTGATTTTTTATATTGTTTTTGATTTTCTGAAGGGACTGAAATCCATTGTGCGCCCCTATCCCTGTCCCCTGTAACCCCTGTGCCATCAGAGGCAGCCGTCGTAGCCCGATCTTGTGTTTTGTCGGAAAGTTTCATTCTTCCTGGTGTGGAAGGTCTGTGATGTCATCGTTCCTCCCCCTCCCTCCGCCCCCAGGGAGGGGCCAATAGCCAGCGTGCGCACTAATGAGTGATGGTTTAGGGCAGCAAGCTCTCCTGTTCGGGTTTTGTGGTCAGTCAAAAAGATTAAACAAATGGATATCCTCAGAGAGGAAAAAAAATAAAGTAGGAAAATGTACTGGGGAGAAGGGACAACACAATAAGGATGAGACAAGATTTTGAGCAGCTACTGTACACTCTCACTGTGACCATTTGGTGCTGATGATCTTCTTGAACTATTCTACAGTATATGGCATCTCCCTGGTGATGCTCCCTGGTTATGTATGACATACAGTATTTGCATATCATGCAAGTTTCTACAAAGAGTATTTATCCCTTATCTTTACAAACATAAATATACATGGACAGATCATTTAAAGTGCAGCTAGAAAGGTTTGGATTGTGTCTTCAAAAGGAAAACAGGACTATTGTTGTTGTTGTTCTTTTTCTGGAGCACATCCTGTATGGTGCACATACTGTACATAAGTTCAAAATATATTAATTTCCATTTTGGCAGAGGAGGTTTCTCAATTAAGACAGTATTTACTGTCTTTAAAAAACATGAAATTGTAAATCTGAGTGAAACAAACATTCTATTGTATCACTTGAGCTGAAAGATGCTTTATTTTCAGTACATTTCTAACAGGGCTGGCTGCAAAATGTCTTTATTTTCCTTGATAGATTTGTCACTTTTTCCCCATCTTGCACTGCCTCTTTTGTAATTTCAAACTATGGCTGAGTCCATCTTACAGGTGGAGGTCAGCACCTTCCTAGGTAAGACAGGGACGGCATGTACAGAGCACAGCCTCTGAGACCTCTGTGGAGCCAGACCATAAGAGCAGAGCCTTAGTGCCATCTGTAGGATAAGAAGCAGAGGGTTCCAGCACGCTTGGGTCTGAAGACCTCTGTATGCATTCATTTCAATCAGTTATCTCAATAGTCTGCCTCTCTCTAGGTTGGATGAATATTCTTTTTATTTAGTGATCACATTAGCTTTTAGAATATAAGTATATATTAGCTCAAATAGGGAGCTGTGTCAGCACGCGTAGGCTGCAAAGGAACAGGTGAAGGTTTATTCTCTGCTGAAAAGAGAAGAAAAGAGATACAACATTTTGGCTGTGGGGCCTTCTTCAGGTTTTAGATGCCTTCGTCTTCATACCTGAAGAAGGCTCCACAGCCGAAAAGTTGTATCTCTTTTCTTTTCCTTTCAGCATGGAATAAACCTTTACTCCTTCATGTATTTATATTATCTGTCTATAATAATAGATATGTTTAAACTGCAGCGCCACCACTAGTACCCCGTTCAGTTGAAGCTACAGAGAGATTCTGAATGCAAGGTGGTCCCCACAGTTTCTGGACTTGTTGGGTGTGATCAGCTTTGAGTTGAATAAGAACAAGATCTCAGGAGAGGAGAAGACATGTCATCACACTGAATTTTGAGAGAGAATTTTGAGTGAAAGCACCAGTCCTGTCCCATGAAGCTGAAATGGAGTTGTCTGTCTTAGGCTTGGTGATAGTCCTTCAGAAAAGCTAATTGCTATAGTAAGTTTTTATCTTTTATTAACTTAAGATATTTTACTTTTTAGTGCATTGATTTGGCTTTGTTTTCCTCTTTCAGGTGTGCTTACCTGTGCATTTCTGTTTATAAAATCACATCCCTCCAGCTTGTACATAACAGATTGTGGAGGGTTTATTTAGAAATGGGTGTCTGTTACCCCTTAAAGAGAGTGTGAGCTTACAGCTCAGCATCATTATCATACAGTACTGTACGTGAATGTAAAACAGGAAGCAGAGAACAGAAGGCTATCCAATTTCTAAACAAACCTAGCTGAACATGAACAAAAAGCTACTTGAGATCTCTAAAATGTATACAAATGTAAAAAATATCTTAAAGACATCTTAATGCATAAAGATCTGCAAAAATACATTTACTACATTTTTGTAGTAACATTTGAGGATATGTAGACAGGGTACCATTCACCCCCTTCAAATGATGCTGATATTTTGTTGAATTACAAATGTACAGTATAAACATGTTTTAAAGGGAATATTTCTTAATCAAACCTTGAGTTGAGTGCTTAAACTGAATGCTGCAAAAACTGAGAAGAAAAATCCAAAACTTAAATTTGGTCAATGCCTAAAAGTATTAACCCCCCCCCCCTGCTCCCCCAAGCCAATACATGACAGAGGCCGATCCTTGTAAAATTAGCTGGGACTGCATTTTAAAGGAACCCGTGTGAAGGTCAAGTTAAAAAGCACATTATCACAAGAGTTAATGTTTGTACTGCATATCCGAAGTTAAACATGATGCATATTATAAACTTTCAGCTCCTGCAGCTGTATGCTTTCGGTTTTGTTTTTTCACGTTTTCTACCAGATCTTGTTTGAAAGAGACCCTGTTGTGGTGTGAACAACAAGTATTGCTGGTAATTTTGAAAATCATGTCACATTTGTTGTTTCGAAGCCTTACGTTGAATAGTGATCCATCAATGGCCATATGCAGAACAGCTGCTGATTCTTCTGATTGTGTCAAACATCTAGACGTGAGAAAAAAAGACTTTAAAAGCTAATCCAGTCTGTGGAGGACGCAGTTACAGTACGTGTGTGATATTATACTCATATACAGTATTTTACCTTTTCATGACATAGCAGGGGAATTCCGTGTTTGGAATGAGAAGACAACCCTGTCAGTTCAGGACTTAAGCGAGTGCAATGTTTGTTAAAAATAACCTGGGCAGGTTTTTTTTATTGTGAGGCCACACATGCTTGGAATGAATGCGTTTTAAGTACGGTTGTTATTTTGGCTCACTTTCTTTTTCATTCCATGCACATTTTTTGGAAGGCTGGTGTCTTTGCTGAGTCTCACCACATTAATAGCATTCATGGTCTGTGCAGCTGTCAGCCCGGCGTGATTCTCTCACCCCGGATCCAAGGCATTGCTCACTCTGCCACTCAATGTCATGTTCGCTCACAAAATGCGTAGCGGTTTAGCTTAAACATGTTTGATGTAGTGTAGAAATCCCCCCCCCCTTTTTATACGGTAGGTGTCTTAATTCAGTGTATCGAAAATATACAGCGAGCTGGATTCAATAGTGAGATTCTTGATGAAACACTTTTTTTTCTCTGACGTGCATAACAGAATCCTGTCTTTGCACCCTGAGTCTCCCTGCACAGCCCACGCCAGCCTTCATTTTTTGGGGGTGGATTCAGCCGCGCAGCTGTGATTCTGCTCGAAATACAGTAGGTATTCTTGCAAATAGGAAAGCAAACTTTCCAAAATAAAAAACAACAGATGCGAGACATGGAAAAACCATGGCTGTCATGCATTTCAATTGGGTTCTTGAATAACTTTAGGAGCTAGTAAAGGAGAACACAAGCATAGACACGTATAGACCGATAAATTGCCAGTGTCAAGACGTGTGGAGATTCACAAACTCACATGGACGAAGATGTCAAAGTTGTCACTTATGGAACAATGTGCATATGCACATTTAAAATGCAGCAAACACCTTATTTGGGTCCATATAATTGTCACGAAGTGTAAAATCAGGACCCTCTGCAGATGGCAGAATCCAGAAGGGAGTGAAACAGACACGGGGTGGAGACGACGAGGAACTGGAGTGAATCGGACACAGGGGAGAGAGGACTGGGAGATGGGCTGGTAGACGAACAGGAGGGCGTGTCGACGGTGCACTGGAGCTCGGGGGGGGGGTGGTCCAGGTGAAAGTGCAAAGGGAGATCCAGGGTGAAAGCAAGTGTCCAGAACCGGGTAATCCATCCACAATGGACAAGACAAAGGTTAAAAGAGCCAGAGCGCCCTTTAGAGGAGGGACTTACAATCGTGACAATAATCATCATCATCATTATCATTTCTTATATAGTGCCTTCAAAAATACGCACTTTACAGCAGGTGTACAAGATGTCCACTTGACTGTCTGTGTACAGTATGTATCAGTAAAGGAATGTGTCTTTCTGGTGTTCAGATGAAGTTGTCTTTCTTGCCAGAAACTGACCCCAGGCTTTAGCTAATTTTTTCCCTTATCTCTTAAAGTGCAGTTAGAGTCACTGATGAAGCTTAAGCTCCAATACCTCTCTGTCTTAGACACATGCTGTACTGTATGCTTCAGTCTTTATTATAGTTCATACTCGGCAAATTCTAGAGGAATGTTGCATTATGAACATTTTGCTGCACTTCAGAAAGGATCAGCTTTACCAGCTTTAACCAGCTGCAAAGCAAGGCAGACTCACAGGTTTCTGTGACACCATTCTGTCCCAGAAAATTGATAGGTTCCTTAACCACAGAGTGAAGATATTTTCTTTTCAGAGCAAATCCCTGATGTATCTTGCTGGTCATCCTCTAGAATGCAACTGTAAGAATCAACAAAAGATACCAAACTTATCCTCCATTGCTTAACAATGTGATTTGAGGCACAATGTGCAATTTGAACCATCTCCATGCTGTTTTTGAACTGGGCATGTATTATAAGAAGAACATTGTTATTAAGACTGCTGATTCACACATTCACCCTGCATTCCACAACCAACAGCTGTGAACCCAGACTGAACTCGTGTCTAGAGTATATGTTGAAATTGATAACTCATGTGACAGCCTGTTGTTGTCTAGGATCTGAAAGGAAAAGCAGTTAGTTTTGAGTATCAGACAAACCCTTTTTGTTAGAGTTATTTAATGTCATATGCATTCCATCATGTACAGTACAATGTACTAGGAACCTCACCTCATAGCAAACAAGTGGAAGAAATTTGCAGTGACTGAAGGAAGAATGCTCAGTTCTCTGAATGAAAACAATTTCAGGTATAGACCTGATTTGTTTTTCCTCTCTGTAGGGGTAGGGGCTGAGGTACTGTATGTTGACCAAAGATTTATGACAGAGTGGAATGAGTATTTGATTTAATACCCTGTGCATTGACCTTTTTGTTTTTCTCAGGCAGGCTATGACATTCATCACTACTCAGGTGTCCTGTACTAATTGATAAAAAATATAGAAACGTTAACCTGGACATACAGGTTAATATTAAGCAACCGGTTCCACAAAAGCAATAATTTAACTAATGCTAGGGTCTAGAAAACAAAAAACATCAGTACATAAATATCCAATTTAAAAGTAAGGCTGTCTTTACAATGGTCAGGTGACTACTTTAAAGAAACTACAGTATGCGAAAACATCTGTATTCATCACAGTCCAAGAAGACATCGCCAAAATCACAAGAAGAAATAACATTATCTGGCCGTTCCTAGTCCCCATGAACAAAGGTCACATGTGAGATGAACTCAGAATACTTTAAAAGTCAAAGCAATGATTTTCGAAAATGTTTCTAGAAAAAAGGTTTTTAGAATATACTGTAGTTTATACTGTATAGAAAACTGTAGAGTTCCAAAGTATGATTCAATACTATCTAATATAATGTATTAAATTATTGCATTTTTTAGTTGATCATGCTTCATATTATTTTTGTATCCATTAGCAATAGTGAATGCATCTAAAACAGCAGATGGAAATCCAATGAGGAATAAAATTGATCTAGGACAGAGCAATTTAGCTGCTGATGAAAATGACAGCTCTGAGGTATGATAAATACAATCTTGATATAAGCACTGCAAGACAGATGTTTTACAATATGGCCCTCCTACTTTCAGGCTGTTTTAGAATGGTAGTTTTGTGTGCCTGATCAGAGAGAGGGGTTTTTGTGTGTGTTGTGGTGCCAAATATGTGGGCTGATAATCCGTTATGCAAGTGGTCACTTTTTTTAAGGAGTTGTTCTGTCTGGAAACAACTATAATCAACTTACCAAACCTACGTAGCTCCTGAGACAGTCCTGACACTGTACAGGCAGAATAAATCCTTGACTCTGTGTACTTACTGTATCACTCCTGTCCACACTCAAGGCACTCTCTCATGAAAGGGGGCCAAGCGCTCTGGGTGGCTGGGAGTTTTCAGTGTTGCAGGTCATAGTCCCACCATCCCCCTCACTGTACTCAGGGCTCACAGTGTGGCAGGAGGAGGATGATGGATTGACAGGTGGCATTTGACAGCATGTGTGGATGCAATGTGCACCTCGTCCATTCTGGAGTCAGCTGCAAAGCTGTGCTGTCTTAGAGCTGCTGATTCCAGGCAAGGGGACTTTTTTCACTTCATTGTGCTGCTACTATGTAACGGCTTGCTGTTTCATGAGAAAGCCGAGTTGCTTTGCAATATTATCTTTTAATCCAAAACTCAGAAGCTACATAGTCCTTTTGCATTATTAATATTTTTAACTGTTGAAATATGGTTGCATGTGAATGTGTGGCTCTAGGAATTAGGCCTCTATCCAAATAAAGAGCACTGGAAGGTTACAGACAGACATTGAAGATCCTAGGAAGCTGCAGCTCAGTGTAGAGAAGAAACAATAATGAAAACAATCAGTGCAAAAATGTCAGAATTCAAAGTTCAAACAACAAAATCCTGAATTTATGCAGACTGCAGAATTCCAGTTATTTTTTAAAGTCTGGAATTTTAAAAGAAGCACTTTTGTTTTTAGAAATCTTTATGTGGTTAATTAAAAGAACAATTTAATAGTCCATAGTAAAAATTTCACAGATCAGTGAACTTTACTAAAAATGAATGACAGTACTATATAATAACAATTGATCATAAACATAAAAATCTGGAAATCTATGTTCTTGTCTGGTATAGTACACTTGTGTATTATCAATAATTTGTAAATGAAATAAGTAAATTTGTCTTTGTCAAGCATTTAAGCACAGACTCTTTACTTCAAAATGTTTTTTATAAATAAAGGATAAAAAATTATATCTTTGCAGTTGTGTCTCTATGTGCTCACTCTCTAGAGAAAACCAGAGAGCATTACATCATGTAGAAAATAATTACAGCAAAAGCAAAAATAAAATTTAACAATCAATCATTGTTTCTCTATGTTTATGCTCTCAGTATACTGGTAAATATTTTGTATATTCTTCTTTTGTGCTGATTACCTTTCTGATAAGAACTTTTAATTAAATTGTAATGTACTTTATGTTGTTTGGAGTTAAAAAATGGTCAGCTTGTACATTTTGGAGAGTGAAATTAACCTGGAGAGCCTGTGCTTGTGGAGTGCAGAGGTTCCCTTTCAAACTTAAAGTGCAACTCTGCTAATCCAAAAGGCATTCAGGCTTAAAGTCTTAAGATATGGGTGGTCAAGTAGGAAATGACCTTTGAGAAAGTCTACAACACTGTATGGGAGATAAAAATATGCTGCAGCAGTAATTAAAGCGAAGTGGAGGAAAATGTATATATGTATAATCATGTATATATGTATAATCACGCTTAACTTAATTCTACTACTACTGTAGCAATGTTTCAAATCATCTAGAAAATTGTGAAGAGTATATTATGCAAGCAGCTCCTAGTATTCATGCTCATGAAAAAATAGCACAAATTAAACATAACATAGTATTTCCAGCTTTATATTGTCAATATTTTTATCAAGTCAACATTGACAACAATTATGTCCGTTTCCCTTGAGGGCAATTTTCCATTCATGGAAAACATTCTCTGGGAATTTAGAATGTAACAAAGGCAGCAGTTGAGAGGAGACTGTTGAAACTATCTTGCTTATTCAGTAGATTAGCAGGTGAGAGAATAGAAAATGATGTAAAGAATAATAAAACAAATCATTTTAGGATGTATAAACCACCATACAATACAGTACCATTTGTTGTTTGTAGTTTGTTAATTGAATGTGCTTTTGCTGATTTTTCAAATGTGTCTGGTTTGCCTGGTGATCACAAATGCACATGAAAAATAACAGAACCAAGCTTCGTTTTCATCAGTTCCAAAGTTCAAAAGTAGTTTTCATACAGTAAATTGATCCATGTAGTGTCTAGTGAGCGTGTGTGTGGGAAGTGTCCTCATGCTTGATGAGCTGCGGTTGTGAGTTTTAACCATTTCACCTTTGTTCTTTGCAAGTGGAATGAGCTTCAGTACTCCCTCACACAAGTCACTTGGTGACCTTACCCTCCCTCAGATTAGTACCGAAGTGTAAAACTAGATCTTTTTAAGTATGATACATTCCTAAGGGATATCTGTATTGAAAATCTAATGCTTAAATTCCACAGGCACCGGGATGTTTCAGTTATTAGATTCATGTCTACGGTCAACAGAGACCTGTGTGTAGACAGCAGTTTCTTCAAGAAGGTAGCATTTGTGGGCTTGTCACCTGAGAGAATCCCTCACACCTTTAAAACAAAGTTTCTTGCACAAAGTGCAAATCTCAATGGCATTTGTTTCTTTTCAATGTCTTTTTTTTTTTGCAGGTTAATAATTTATTTAGCTGATGAGAAGTGTCTTGGGAAATTTCTTCACAATGAAAAACATCTTATCTTTGCAGATATGTACCTGAATTCAGGCTGCTTCTGTGCTGAAGGGTTTGCCTTAAGTATTACTTTCAACTCCTGCTGTGCGTTTTGTTGAGTTTATAACAGGTGGCTTTCCAGCTTATAGTTCCATAATGCTATGTATAAAATATAGCATAGAGCTGACACAAGGTTAAAATTGCAGTTTTTATTATGTAACCATTATCGCTGCATTTCTGAAATGCTGATGCCTACCATATGACTTTTAAATCAGTTTATGCCTCAGTAAAATCTTCACCACACGTTCTATCACCCATCACCTTCAGATATTCAGCTCTTATCTCTGATCCCTCACTTTCTTTCCAGATTCCTGCCTTCATGGCCTGAATGAAATCATGCTAATGTCCTTCTACTCAAACTGTAGATTAACAGATGGAAAACTAGACAAAAACTGTTTTTTTCTAAATCATTGTGTTTAAAGAATGATTAATTTGTGTTATATTCTGTAATACTTTACAAAGTTTAGTTAAAACTTTGTAACATTAACACAATCTAACTTCTTTAATATTTTAAATAATGGTGCTGATTGCCCATCCCTTGTACTGGACTTATTTACCTCCTTCAACACTGGGGAGAGTGCAGGCCATGAGAACCATGAATTCTTTGTACTCTTGGTGTTAATGGGCCTGGTGCACTCTTTCTGTAAAAGTAAGAGTGCAGTGCAAAAATTGTTTTTGATTTGGATCAGTTTCTTAACATTTGTTTGTCCTTTATTGCTCTCCATTCAGGCAGATCTCTCAGATGTGTATGGGAGATGTGTTTCCTGTTTGTGTCTACTGTGGAGGGAAGTATAGGTTCAGTTGAATGCTTTATTGAGCTACCGTCATATCTTTAGTATTAGTGTTGCTATCTATATTTAACATTGAGAGAGGTCTATAACTCCTGAAGTTAAAGGGTCATCCCCTTTCGTTTCCAATAGTGTTTTTGGTTTCTGTGCACTGCTATTGCGCCCTTGAGCAAGACACTTCACCTGAATTGTTGCAGTAAAATACACTGCTGCATATATGACAATGTAAGTCACCTGTGAAAAAGAGATTATCCAAATACATTATTAAGTAAAAAAGGTTCTTCTGTCCTACTCATCAATTTATTCAAGTAAATAAGCTCCTTTGTAATATTACAAATACATTACAAGTTTTTTGTTGTCTCTGTGTTGGCTCTTGCCTCATCATGTTCCAAGAGAGGTTCTGCAGACTATACTGCAAGAAGAGATTACTATTGATATCAGCAAGAAGACATCCAACGAAGCAGGCTTCCCAGATAATCATGCTGCTGCTACCAAAAAGTGCAATTCGAATACACAGCCCTCCAGTTATCTTTCACTCCTACTGTACATGTCCAGGCATTGCAAAATGAGACAGAATGGAAATTTATCAGCTGCTTCATGGCATTATAATACATGTGCCTGCATCCACCCTTAACAATAAGTTATTTGCTGAATATTGATGGATTTATGGGTCATATAGCCTGTGTAGCTGTGTACTTGTGGTCACAGCCATTTTGGAGTGTCATTACACAAGGCTGGCCAGATCTTGCTTGAACATTGGTGTTTTGTATCAGTTGTTAGTTGATTTCACATTGTGAAGCATCCATATCAAGCCGTAATTTCTTTAAAACCATTGAATGTGTATGCCTCCTATGTGTGCAAAAGTCATATGTCTTGTCACATGGCACTCAGAGAGAAAAGTGTAATGCAAAAAGTCCTAATCTCTAACATCTGTTAAGGCAAGTCTCAACCTCACATAACATCATGACTTACAGTCATTTAGCATTGAATAATTCATAGACGTGAGAACAAATGTTGTGTTTTAAAGTGTTTCTCCATACTCTTATTGTTAAATAATAAGGGGGACAACGGTGCATTAAGTTAATCTCAGTGTGACTCAAAGGGTAACGAGATCAGAATGCCTTTTCCCAGGAGACAGGAATGCAGTGTTTGACAGAACAAATGGTGGAGGATCTGCAATGGTCCTCAGGGCCACAACAGCTGACGTTCTGAGTTTTCATAGTGCAATTAATTTACAGTTAATCAGTGTACATTAAAGACCCTGGATGCTGAGCATGTGTGCTTAGTTTGTATATTGAAGAAAATTGGATGAGGTCTTGAATTTCAACTTCTTGACACTAGCGAGATGAAAGGGATTATTATTAATTAAAAGTTAGTTGACTTATTCAAACAATACTAAGTGTATGTTTGTAATGTGGAGAAATAATTCTCACACAAAAAAGAAGACTCAAACGACGTGCACATATCACCAGTTGAATCCCACAGTGCACACAGCAGGGTAAGCAACTGATGAAGTACTGGTGCACATCTGCAAGCACACAGGCACAACCAGGCAAGCCACAGGTTTGTTGTTGTATAGTAAACCAAGCCTACCTTAGCCAGCTCATGCCCAAACTGCCTCTGCAGCACCTTGCCAGTCCTCTGGCTTAATGTGTGACACCTCCAGAGTAAGCACATTACACTTTCAATGAGTACACCATTGTGTATGAAGAGGAGTGAATACTAGTCCTTCCAATGTCTTAGAAGGAATGAAAGCTTTTGTTTTTTTTCTGCCTTAATTATTGTTTTATTGTGCCCAATTATGATCACTCGGTGGATTAAGAATCCAGGAAAGATATGGTTACTGCAGCCGAACAGTTGTTTAGTGCCTGTAGACTTGTTTCCAGTATGTTATTAGCTCCTGTTAAGTTAAAATCTCACTATAGCAAGTCTTAAAGTCTTTGAATTGCTTTAACACTGCCAAGGGATAATACACAGTACAGGAGCATGGAAATTTAAAATTATGCTGAAAGTTTATATTATAATAAAAACAAATAGTCAAGTAATATTGTAGAGGCTGTGAGCTGGACTAGATGCTATTGCCATCTATCGTGGACTTGAATCACAAGCTCTAAGTAGCTCACTATATTTATGTATTATACTTGTATGGTTTGTTATTAATTCCCTGCAGTATGTAAGGGCTCATTGACAGGATGCTGGGTTGTTACAGTGTGCTTATTGGCCTTATTTATCTGCAAGCTGATTTCAAAAGAGTACGTCTTCCAAACCTGCTTTCTGTGCAGCAGTCTTATTAATTAAGCCTTTGAACAGAAAATGTTCTAGAGGACAATTTAATTAATACATGTTGATTGTTGGGTAAAAACAGATGTTTCGCCTTGTAAGCAATTACTAGTTGCTCTAACACAATATGTATTATTTTCCTCATCTTTGAGTGG
The DNA here is from genome assembly GCF_040954835.1 of Lepisosteus oculatus. NCBI lineage: Eukaryota > Metazoa > Chordata > Actinopteri > Semionotiformes > Lepisosteidae > Lepisosteus > Lepisosteus oculatus. The sequence goes on from NC_090696.1 coordinate 77,223,034, forward strand.
TTAATTCTGCACTGCAGTGACCACTGTTTCAGAACTCAGGTTCTGTCAGGCACCATCAGACAACTCCAAACCAGACTCAAACACACTGTAGGTAGTCTGATAGTATACCACTGTATACCATCACTTTATACTGTGTACACATCTTTCAAACCTATTCTTCCACAAAGGCTTATCAGAAGATCCCAGTCTTATTGGAATCTACCAGTACTCGCTGACAAAACAGTCCCAGGCGCCACTGCCAGACATATCTTTCTCAAATCCTCTCCCATGTCTGTGGGCTTAAATGGAGCTTTAAGCATAAGACATTTTCCCTACAGTCTCGTTCTGTATATTAATATAACTTTTCCTGTGTTTTATATTAAGAAATTAAAGATATTTAAGCATGCCTACGGACATTCCAGGTCAGCTTTATTGCTTAGTACTGCTTTTTACTCTAAGTGATTTATATGTCAGTTATGGCAAATTAAAATGGATTTCAAGCAGTTTTTTTTACCTCTTTAAGAACTAGAACAGAAGTTCATTGAAGGACAGGGTACTGATTTTCGAAACATCGATCAGGAGAAACTCTGGCTGAAGCTGGAGTGAGCACCTTTTCGGAGTGCAAATGTGCTTAATAAACAGCTCAGTCCCTGGTGAAACTGCCTTTTTGAACAACCTTTTCATACTCCATCCCCCAAAAAGAAAAAGAACAAAAACTGTTACCAGCATAGTTGTTCTGAAAAAAATAATTTATTGTTGAAAACTTTACTTTATTTCTACTTTCTTTTCTTTTACTTTCTAGTCCATTTGGAAAAAAAAAAAACAACCTTTGCTGAGCCTTTTTACAATATTGCTCTTCAATGATGTGGCAGAAAGAGTTGCTTGTAGTGAAAAGGAGATCTTCTCCTGAGTCAGCAGCCAGGTCCCAGCCAGGTCCCAGGGGCTTGGTGATAAGGGCCAGGAGCCATAGAGCTGGTTGTAATGGATGAAACGCGAGGTGGATTTTAACCTGGCCATTTAGATAAAAGACACTGTTATTGCTGTCTTTTTAGCAGCGCTAAAACAACTTTTTACCACGTTCTGCTCTGTTGTTGATGGAGTCTTTCCTCCTTCTTCAGACAGCGGGCCCTCTAACGCTGTACAGACATACAGTCTCAAAGTGGCCAACAAGGGGGGGAACTGGGATCCAGAAACTCTAAGAAAGATTTACAGCCTGTATGAAATAATTGGTCAAATAGAACTTACTGCAGTAATTCATTTAACTGGAAAAGCATAAAATGAAAAACCTAGTTCGGGTAGCTTATGTATTAATAACCTCTCTTAAAGTTATTTGAAGAAGGCAGCTGGGCAGTAGATTGAATTTCAAGCTATTAACTGCGTTGCTCAGGACCGAGAGCACACAAGTTACACTAACCCCTCAGCTCCAGCTTACTCAGCTGTGCTCCCTGTTTCCTCTCCTAATGTCTGGGCTTATCCTGGCTCCTGCTCTGCCCATGGGGCACAGACCTGGCACTGAGCCAGGCGGCGAGGAAGACCTCGAATGGAGTTAGATTAAAGGCACTGCTGCTGTAGTACTTTTCACAGATACTGTAGGTGGCTGGACTTGACATAAAGAGAGAGACAAGGCCAGAGTTCTTATACTGCAAGGCCTCCAATGAGTTAGGATGTGCTATTGTCAAGTTTGTCCTCATGGTCACGTTTGTTTCCTGAAAGTATTTCCAGTTTATTTTTGTCCTGGAAGCAAAAAAGAGACCATTGTCCAATCACAATTGGTACTGGCCCTACACAGGAAGCTCAACTCAGACCTGGAATTTAATGAATGGTGAAACACTGGACAACAGGCATTTTTAACCTGAGTGGCTCCGAATCACTCCACTGTTTCCCTTGTGGTTATTTCCCTTTCCTAATAATAATTTTAAAGTAAAAAACCATGAAATAAAGTTCTTCAGAACAACCAGATTGGTCAAATACAGTAACTTAATATTATTTTAATGTGACTTGGAAATAGCCTAACCTGCCCAATGTACTGTACCTGCCCAAAGAGATTGCCCTGATACCATATTACTGATACCAAGGCTGCCTATTTTATTTATTTTTTATCATTTATGGAGCACATTTAACACTCAGACTGTAGTAGTTATTTTGACTACAATAACGGCAAGACTGGTACATTTCACTAATAAAATACTAGTATGAGACATTCAAAAATCTAACATTAAAATGTCTTGGAGTCCTGTCCTGTCTCAAGATTTTGCCCTCAAACTCAGGACACAGGCAGTGATCATCTGAGCCTTGGCTCTGAAGTGGGTGTTTATTTTGATCATCGTGGATAAATTATTAGAATTTCCTGTTCTTTTTAAAAGTCATACTTTTAAAAATGTGCAAAATACATTTATCATACCTTAAATCTAGAAATGTCTTAAGCTTTCTTCCAGTAGCACTAAGCTGACAACATTCATCTTTAAAAGAAAGTAATAGACTGTCTTTCAATACCCCATTCCCTCTTTAATCTAGATCATTGTATGACAGGATACTTTTCGGACTTCTGAGAGCCTTTCGCCAGAAGGAAGTCGTGCAGCTGAGCCAAGCTGGCACAGAATATCGGGACCTTGTCTTAGAAGATAGATTTTGATTAGCTGTGGCTGCTTCTCCCCTGCAGCTTTAAGGTGCACGCATTCAATTTAACTTTTCGTTTATGTTAAAAAAAAACGTCAGATTTACCCTTAAAACAATGTGGAGAACAAACATTTGTCAAATGTCATATTGTACAGTACAGTATGTTATTCTCATGAATGAGGATTGTACTATATGTACTAAAAGCACAACTTTGATCTCACAACTACAGTGTAACAAAACGGACATCTCTGTTAGTGCAGTACTGTATATCTGTTGCTAGCATGCCCTATAGAAATTAGTTTATAGGAGGCCTGACAAACCTGGTGTTGTGGAAGGTGGCCAGATTGGCAAGATAATTGATTGCTAAAACACAAAGAACCACACAGTTGTTTTTTATTGTTGCTTTAAGGTTTTTGAACAAAAACACTTTGAATAAACATTTGAGCTAATATTTCTACATTCTATTTCTATGTCTGAACAAAGAAAAAAACAAGCATTGTAGGACAGACATGACTACCACGTACTCAGCATCCTCTGATATTACTATGCTCTCTTGAGAATACATTGGCAATTATAGCATTCTTCCTTTTCATGTGGAAAACCTGAAAAACCCTTTGGTTGATTGTTCTGTTGATGTGCAGATATAATGGTGTTCTGCTCATACTGTATACTGTATGCTTTTGTGGTAGCAATTGAAACAGAAGTTGTGAGATGTATGATTCTGAAACAGGTGGCACTTCTCCAGAAGGTGATGGGAGTGAGGAACAAGCTTTTCAGCTATACAGTATGTCTTGCAAGAAAAAACTGGATTGGGATCCTTAAGCTGTGAATTTAGCAAAAGGGCTGGTTTTTAAACAGACCAACCCACACAAGGCTTCTGGCCCTGATGCTATCCCTGGCCATGTTCTGAAGGCATGTGCAGACCAGCAGGCAGATGTCTTCTCTGACATATTCAATCTTTCTCTAGCTCAGTCTATAGTTCCTTCCTGCTTTAAGAAAACCACCATTGTCCCTGTTCCTAAGAAACCCAGAGTCGGCTTTCTGAATGACTACCGCCCTGTTGCACTCACATCAGTTATCATGAAGTGCTTCGAGCTTCTGGTCAAAGCATCCATCACCTCCTCACTGCCTGACACCCTAGACCCACAGCAATTTGCGTATTGCCAGAAGAGATCAACAGAGGATGCTATTGCCTCTGCCCTCCATACTGCCCTCTCACACCTGGATAAGAAAGGAACATATGTGAGAATGCTGTTTGTTGACTACAGCTCACCATTCAATACCATAGTGCCCTCCAAGCTCGTCATCAGGCTCCAGGACCTGGGACTGAACACCTCCCTCTGTAACTGGATCCTGGACTTCTTGACGGAACGTCTGCAGGTGGTGAGGGTGGACACCAACATATCCTCTACCCTGACTCTAAACACTGGAGCCCCCTGTAAGCTGTGCGCTTACCGCTCTCCTCTACTCCTTATTTACCCATGATTGTGTCGCCAGGCATAACTCAAACTCCATCATTAAGTTTGTGGACGATACAACAGTCATCGGACTGATCACAGATGGTGAAGAGTCTGCGTACAGGGAGGAGGTTGAAACAACCTCTCTCTGAACATCAGTAAGACTAAGGAGATGATCGTGGCTTACAGGAAACACCGGGGAGGAGATCACACACCTATCTATATCAATCGGACTGCAGTGGAGAGGGTCAGCAGTTTTAAGTTCCTGGGAGTTAACATCACAGAGGACTTAACCTGGATCCAGCACACCAACATCGTGGTCAAAGCAGCACGGCAGCACCTATTCTTTCTCCACAGGCTAAAGAAGTTCAGCATGCCGTCACATATCCAGGCCAGCGCCTACAGGTGAGAGTATCCTATTGAGAGTATCCTGACTGGTGTGGGAGCTGCTCCACCCGGGATCGCAAAGTACTGCAGAGGGTGATGAAGTCAGCACAGCTCATTACCGGCTGTGAGCTACCAAACATCCAGGATATCTACTCAGCGAAATGTCTAAGGAAGGCCAGGTCCATTCTCAAGGACCCCAGTCATCCCAGTCACAAACTGTTTTCTCTCCTACCGTCCAGTAAACGGTACCGAAGCATTTGGTCAAAGTCCAGCAGATTACGGGACAGCTTCTACCTCCAGGCAATAAAACTGCTAAATAGCCAATCTGCAGCTCCTTTAGCAAATCACTGTAATGGCTACATGGACACACAGTTTCATTGTATTGGGCACACTGCACTACTTGGACATAATGTATTGCATACACCCTGGACACATAGCAGCTCTATTCACTGTATAATGAGGTCTGTCTGAGTTAATTTTGTTCAATTTCTATTGCATTTTTATCTATTATTACTGTACATAACCTTATGTTGTAACCTTAATTCTGTGATTTTTATCCCCCCCGGTGAGCTCGTAGAAAAGACATTTCATTGCCAGCAACTACTGCTGCTGCTGTATTGTTGTGCATTTGATGAATAAACTTTGATTGATTGACTGAGATGCTCCACTCTTGTTTGAAATCTTCCTTATTTTCTTATGTGATTTTTTAAAATGAAAAGTCCTGTTATGTCATGTAATAAATAACATTAATAATAAAATCTCTGCCATAGCTGCATCATGTTTATTTTTTTATTTCAGTTTGCTGTCTTTCATACCTTCTGTTGTCCTTTGTGTGAACAATAAAGATCCCAATACTGTAAATTGTTTTAAAGATGAAAGCCTGTATCTTTTTGAATAAGCAAGGGGTAATGCCTTGGTTTTTTTTTACGAAATATGAAAAGAAGGAAAATATTGAACTTAGCCAATTCAGAAAGTGAGCGTATGAATATATCCTACTGTGCTTTCCTTTGAAAAGAGAGACAAAAAAATATCAATCTCTGTTAATACACATTTCTATGAAAGAAACATCTGGTTTCATGGCACAGAATTGGTTAGCTTTTTCATATTGTCTGAGATGAGAACCTTTTTAGGCTGCATACAGTAGCTTCTGAGTTGCTTGCATTATTCTTTTAATGCAGTTTTTTCAGCTGATACATACTGTAGATGAGCTCCTTGACTAGTGACTAATTATTCCTAGCTCATATAAGGGATGGGAAGTAGTGTGTTCTAACAAAGACAGGTTTCCTTGCATTGCTTGTTTTTTTTTAGAAATATAGCAAAGGCAGTTTGAAACGTCCGTAAATACAAACCCGTTTGAAGAGGCACTTTGTCAGATGACACATCTTGTGTCCTTGCTGTCCCCAGAAACCCCAGAGTCCAGAATCTGTTTCCGCCCCTGGTGAGCCCAGGCCTGAGTCCTTATAGTGTCTTTATTCCTCCTTCTTTAATTTGTGATCCCGGTGCAGGGACTGCGATTTCCCCTCTCACTCGGAAACATGAAGAAACCCTTCGGGGTGAAATTGTTTCTCTCTCCCCCCCTCCCCCCCCTTAATTTCAGTAATTTTGTTGCCATAGAGACAAACTGATTTTTGTACAAAGGCCGAAGGATAGAATGGAAGTTTGAAGGAGAGATTTTTACTTTTCTGCTTTCTTTTACATTTGTCCATTAACAGTACATCATAAAAGAACATCATTATAATATGCATTTAAGCACACAGCATTATTAGTATTTTTATTCATAATATTGTAGTAATTATCCTTACATATTTTCCTTTATTTCCAAAGGTAAAATTAAAATATAGTGAGAGGATGAGATTGTAAGGGACGGTTGTAAGAAAATACAGAAAACAAGTCTATAAACATTAGATTACGTAGCCCCCTTCTAAAATAGTAACGGTATCAACAGTGCTTTTGTTTTTAAACTTTCAATATTTAAAGGAAGTTTCCTGTTTGCATAGTGGGGCAAATTAATCAAGCACACAAAACAGCCTGCTCCTTAAGATCTCCTTCATTATAGCAGTGTCCGTCTGTTCATGTGAAATTAAAAAAACTAGAGGAACATGTTTGTAAATCCTGCAAAAGTGAAACTGGTTGGGTGGACCAAAACATCATGACTTAACCATCGGAGGAGGAACTAACCCCTGAAAATTCAAGTCAATTTCACATACAGTAGAATCCCACATTTCATGAGAAAAACCGCTAATGTATATAATATATAATATAATGTATAATATATAATAGAATTATTTCCTTGGTATCTCTCCAGTCTTACAGTATCTTGCTGTGGGTTTTCAGTTGGTTGAACTGCAAACTCTGGGCTTTATTTCTTTCCAAATGTGTTAAACTAAGGATGAACCTTAATCTCAATCTCACCGATGACATATGAAAAACGACACAATTAAGATTCTGTTCAGTAAATATTTAATAAAAACACACATATGCATGAGGAGCAGCTTTGTTACACTGGCCTACAGTACATTGTGCACTTAACAGTTTCATTAAGACAGGAAGTTAACTAACAACCACGGGTTTCAGATTGTGCAAATGTTTTCTGCATTTTTTATACAGTATTTCAAGGAAATGTGCATCCCTGAAGGGTAACTTGGCACAGGGCAGCTTTTTGATGCCTGTATTTGGAATCAAACTGGGAAATTCAGATAGCCTGCTTCTAAGTAATAATTCTATTGGATCTAATTTTAGTTGTGGGGAAGTTATGGGTATTTGAAAAAGACTAGAAATCCACATAGTCATATCTCTGAACAGGATTTAGTTTCAGAGTTTGGAGCTTACTGGTTACCTAGGACCATTCACTTAGTTTGCAGAGGCTGTTTTTGAAGTACACAACAAAATGGTGTGTACAGTACATTCATTTGTTTACTGCTCTGGATCTCTGTAATTGTTCTTCTTAAAAAACAGGTTCACATACCAAATAAATACACTCAATTTAGAATTAGGCATCCATCCAAGTGTCTGCAAGGAGTCTGTTAGTACTAATAATAAAATGTTTCTGGCTGATGCTGTGCTCGGCACCCTGGATCTCAGAAACTTGCAGATAGTTGCACAAAACACAGCAGCTATTTGCAGGCTGCACTTTATGTTTCAGGACAGCTAAGGATTAACGAGGCGCAGCTGAGACCCAGTAGACAGTATCGACAGTTCTGTTGCTTAAAGGACTCCTTGCCAGTTCGCCAAAAAACATTAAAGATCCTCAGTTATGTATGAGCTGTGTGATGTTTTTTCATTTTCTATGTTCTCTGTTGTGTACTTTTCACTTCAAAACTGAAGATCGGTTGTGATTTATTCATAAATGCTCACAGAATTGCTTGCAGAATTATTCATATTATGTAACCGTTCTTCATCTACGACTCTAGCAGTCAGTTGTGGGGGATAAAACCCCTCCTCCTCGAATATCAATATCAATAACAATTTCTGTTTTACATGTTTTCTAAGTGTTTTGATTGTATTGTCATTAAGAATACATTCCCATGATTCTAATGACTAAAGTGGCTGAATTGAATCAAGGGGTGTGATCTGAATTTTTACAGATTTTTTATAAAAGAAGTGGAGTGGTCTTCACACCATAGCTAATCTTTTCCTACTGTCATTGCTGGAGAGCCGTGTCAGTGAATTAGTGAGAAAGAAACTGCTCTCAAGTGGATACACCAATTTGCATGTATATAAATCATCCAAAAACTGAGAGTCAGAATCCAAGAATCTGAAATTGTACACAAGAACATAGGATCTTGAATGACATGAGGCAACTGATGTGTCACTAATTAATTTTCAATTGTCTTGGAAAAGAGGTACTGAATTAACATATACTGTAACTTTCTGGGAATTTATTCCCACCTAAAGCATATACTCTATACTGTATATCCTACTCAATACAGGCCTCTGAGATTTGTGGGGGCAGAGTAGAAAGAAAAACATCAAGTGCAAATGAGATATTTTTGACAAACAACCCATATACAGTATATGATATATGGTTTCTAAAAAGACTAAAAAGACTCCTTCAACCTGACAGTGCAGGACATTCCCTTTAGTCCTGCTCTGGGCCCTGAACAGAGACGAGTAGGGAAGGAGAGAGCCTGTCACAAGCAGTCAGAATCCTCAGAGGCATCGACAAAGTCAACACAACCCAGAAGGTACATGTGGAAACTGTGTGGAAGTGCGTTTAAAATCAAGAACAGGAGGCACTTGTTCACCCAAGAGAACAGGCCGCCCAGCCATGTGGTTGGTTCTGACTCTCTGGCTTCCATCAAGAAACAGCTGGATGAGATCCTGGGATCAATTACCTACGAACTACCAAACGCACCAGAACAGCGTTGAATAACCTCTTTTGTAGCTCGTCTTAGGCTCTTCATACAGATGCAGCCATTCAAAATGCACGGTAAAACCCTGTACCATGTGAAATTATCTACAGTTTAGCGCGTTATACCGCAGTACATGATTGGCTGGCCAAAATGACTGACAGGCGGCACTCGTGGTGCATTGGCTGTTTCATTTAATCTCTTTACTGTGCATGTAAGTAAGTAAGTCCACTTAATATTGAATATTAATATGGAATTTTACAACTAAGGGGAATTTTTAGTAGCTGAGCATAAAAAGAAGAGGAGCATAATGTGTCTGAAGGTCATAAACTATATTAATTTAGGAATATAAACATTATGTAAACTGTGTTTGTGTAGCTCTTCATACAGCATATATACAGAATACAGTATGCGTGAGTGTCTGAGCTAGGTTCTTAAACTCAAAGTTGTACTGTACATCTCTATTTCCCTCGGCACCCAATTAATTTGGATGCGCGATATAATTTTTAAAGTTTTCTGTAGACTGTAAAATAAATATGTTAGTCTATTACAATGAGGGCTGGGGTCAGGGCTCCACCATCAGCATACAACATGTTGTCTGTTTATAATACCCTACTTGTAAGAAATGTGTTTCTGTAGATAAGAGTTTTTTTTTCTCCTTTTTAAGTTTGTTGAAGATTTCACAGAGCTGTTAGACTTACCAAAACACATGTAACTCAGTGGGGTATAGTTAAGTGCTGAAAGTGAGGGAGACAAATTATCCTTGAACACGTGGTTTTCTCTGTGACTGCAGAGGATAATACCAATTTGAGAAGACAAAGACACTCACTGATTTGAGAAAGCAGCAGGACTTCTTTCAAAATCTTTTTAATTATCTCTTTTTAATGAACAATTTTCCGTAATAAACACAGAATTATTAAACGGCAAAAAAAAATATTAAACAGTTGAATACAATGGGGGCTGTGATTTGTTCAGAACATTTTTCTTTTGTTATGAAATGTGTAAATGTTTCATCAAATGGCAGCTCGGGCTTAACAGCATGACTCTAGGCAATAAAATATCTTCACAATATTATTACCTCTTTTCTTTTAAGCAAAATAACACAATGTGCCACTATACAGTAATGCAATTGATTGTGTACAAAGGTAAATGTGCACGTAACAGGATGTATCAAGGGGATTTGAAGAAATAATTAGTTTTTTCCACAAGTCTGCTCTAAGGTAATGCTGTGAAAATATATCCTAGATGACCATTAATAGCATTCAAAGAGAGACAAAAACCATCTTGCTCTAGTAGAGCAGAAAAGCATACCTACACCTACATAATTCGCTCAGTCTATTTGAGACCATGCACAGTACATACTGTATATTCACCCCCACTTAAGCAAACCTTGATCTCAAGCGAATATTTGTGAATGTCCAATTATCCTGGGCTCCAGGGGTTCCTACATTCTGTTGTCGCCATGACTACTCATTACGCCCCAGGGACAGAAGGAACTTCATAGAGTAAAGCGATGTTGTATCACACGCAACCAAACACACAACCCTGTAGCCTAATATTTGAAGAAATAGCATAGACTTTAAATGAAAATTCTCAACTGTCTGAGGATAGGCTGGCTAATTAAGGTCTGATAAAACAGCTTGGAAATTTGATTGGGAGCCGTAGTTTATTACTGAGGACAGAGTAAAAAACTATGCTGTGATCTCTTAGTTCAAAGACCTCGTTTTTGTGTCTTAAACTAAAAGAGAAAAGCTGCACTGCAGACTAGAAAAGAATGTCTGGTTACTCAATGCAATCCAGAGATGCCTAATCAATAAACAGTATAGGCTTTCCTTAAATGCTTCCATCTAAATACTTCTAAGGGAATCACTGTTTGCCAGAAATACCGGTTTGATCTTCTCTAAACGTAATCACAATGGCCACCAAGTCATAATCTGCTACTGCTCTCTTCATAGTGTGAAATGCATGGTGAAACATTTTTGGACTTTTTCTTGAATGGTGGGTTGTGCTAACTGGCCTTAGATAGACAGGTAATAGACTTTTATTTCTAGAGCTGTAAAATTACTGTTGTTTTAATTATTACAGTGTGTTATTCAGGTATATGTGTAAATTATTTTTTAGTCTCATATAATGTTGCAAATAGTAACTGAATACATTTTTTTACTGCTTCTCTACACAATTAGAATTTGGAAACAATGCTTTCATGCACAGTACTTACTTAGAAATACACTATGATGAACTCAGTTGGAGTAAGAGAACTGATTTGGGTTTTAATATTTTAGCTACTGTACATTGCCTGGGGTGTAGAGAAATGCCTTCTCTATGCACCCTGATGCAGTCAGTTTAACATCTTTATACAGGTATTACATACAGTACATTGCTTGGAAGGAACTTTTAAATTCTGTGTTTCAATTCTGAAATGAAATGCAGAAGTACATGACAGAAAGATTATCTTTGTCACTTCTCACCTCCTGCTGAAAAATGTTAATACCAGAAAGACTTGCATAAAAAGAAAGTTATTTTACTGTTCATAGAGGACTTGAAGTTATGAGTTTTTAGTTAAATACAGTCCACTTCCCCATAAAAAGTCATAAATGATTGGAAAATAAAATACAAAATATGTCCTATAAGTATACATTTGTACAAATATAAAATGTTCAATTTTCTGCACACCTTGTATGCGTTGAAATATTTTGTACATGTACTGTAGTACTTCACTGTTTTAGAAATATCTGGTCGTTTGTCAAAGCTGCTGGCAGTCACATCGACGAGTAGAGGATATAAAAGCAGGCTGCACAGGCAAGCAAGTAACCCCCTGTCATTAATCATCATGGAGGAAGTCAGAGAGTTTTCAGGAGGTCTCTGGCAAAAGCTTATCGACTTCCATAAAATGGGTGAGGGCTTTAAAAAATTCACAAGAAGGTGAACATCCCAATTTTAATGGTCCATCAGCAGGATGCTCAAAGCTAACGAGGAGGTTGCTACTCAACCAGGAAGCAGTTTTACCAAGCTGACGTTTGGTGAGTGTATAGTGCATTATAGATTACGGCTGCTGTCACATCATCCAGGTGGGGCTGCACTCTTTGAGTGGAGTGTCCAGAAAAGGGTTATATAAATATAAGGAATTATCATGTCATTTGCCAAACTACTTTATACCATAATGTGTTGTGGGAAGCCAGAGCCTACCCAGCAAGCAACAAGAGCAAGCTTATCTCTTATGTGGTCTCTGTAGGCGTTAAGAATTTAATGCTTAGTAGCAGTCTGGGGCTTTCTGATTATTAGATTATTCTGATTATGTCAGGCGTCTGAAACGCCTTGTTTGTACATAGCGTAGACATACAGTAGTAACTTGTTTTGTTGTGTGTAGTGTAGTTTGTTTCTTGTCATTGTTAATAAACATTTGTTTAACCAAGTGTGTCTGGATTATTACTCCTTTCACCAAAGCTGTGCCAGAGAATAAAGAATTCACGTGCCTCTAATTATACCAACTGCTTGGGTATGTTCTGGAGAAATCATTAAACGTTGGGGGTTATGAATATTTATTTCACTTACTGAGTAAATGGCTCTGTCAATTTCTGATTTTCACCATTTTCATAACCCCCCATTTGTAACAAATGTATCAGGATATTTCCTCTGCTAAAAACCTCAAGCTTTAAGACAAATCTAAACAGCAGGATAATGACCTAAAGCACACTTCCGAATCTCCTGCCAGATGCCCAGGGCACCTGAAGTCGGTGCTCTTGATTGGTCATCACAGTCTCCAGAACATCTGCGCTGTGAGCTAAAGGAAGCAGTTCACAAGATAAAGCTGTATGATCTGATGGAGTTGCATGGAGGACTGGTCAGCAGTCCTGACTGAGACGACTGAACTTGAACGTACTGCATTAAAATACAGAATATGGCAGTGTTATCAAGTCAAAAAAGGATCAGTAAAATACTGATTGCTGAGGGTGTCAGTAATATTTTCACTGTATTTTAATGTATTTCAAATGCTGAATACACACTTGTTTGTGCTGGAACTATTATTCGGTTACATGGATTTTTTTATAATATACTGCAAGTCTTTCTTCTTCAATATCACTGTGCAAACCTGCAGTACACTCGGATGCACACAGACCCCGTGAAGCTATTTATTATCTTAAATCTTAAATCATCAGCTGTAAAAATATTTGAAAAAAAAAACAAAATATAATTAGCACAAGGAATGAGAACTCAAATAGAAAAAAAAGGAAGAACTACCAGTTTGAGGGTTGGAAGTCAGATTGCACTGGAGCCTGACCTTACAGGTTACAGAAATGGGATGCAGTACAGCATTGTAGCTTTAACTCTCTACAGTGCATTGTTGTTTCTACAGAACTGGTCCAGTGCAGCTATGCTGAAGGGTGCTTGTAGAAATGCAGATTGCAGTCTTTCAAATGTGTTTAGTGTTTTTTTTTATCAATGACTAGAAACTCGCTAAACTAGATCGTTTTTGCCTTTTGTGTCTTTTGTGATTGTTGTGACACACGTGTGCGTATATTTCTCTACTGTGAGTTTTTTTTAGAATGTTAGACTTCTAGTTCTTCCACATTTCAAATATTGATATGCGTGTTCAGCATGAAACAGTTGATCTTTTTTTCCGTCTTTAAAGGCATCTTTTAAAGATCCTTTGAATATAAACGGAATTTTCTAGTATATGCAGACTCTCTCTTTATTATTTCAGAATGACCCTGGTGATGAATAGTGTGTTATTTTTGGTATCCATTATCTGATTCCATCTGATCGGTTGTTCTCTCTTGGCAGGATGGAATGGGCAATCTCCGTGTCAACAAGGAAGGAATAAGGCTGGAGGGCATTTCGGAGTTTCTTCTTCCGTTATATGTTAAAGAAATCCAATCCAGAAAGGTAAGTGTACTGTACTGTATTTGTGCATCTTACAGTGTGCTCTCCATAAAACCCTCTCCCTTGCATTATAGACCTCGCCTCTGTGTCATCAGAAATCCATCCTTTCTAATTGGCCAGGAGCAGGAGATGCAGGTCGTACTGCGTTGTGACAGCTGTCACAAATCCCTCAAGCTGGTCAATCACTTTTGTTTCTAGTTTCTTTAAAACAAAAGTGTAACGAAAAGAGTAAATAAAACGTAGTGTGATTGAAGGGGCTTATTTACACAGATAGCAAGGTTTGTTTTAAAAAAGCCCTCTCTACATAAAAGAAGTTCAAAATCCCTTTTTACTTGTAGATTGTCGATTTTGTTTGCCAACACTGAAGTAGGAAATCATGTCTAATTTGACAGGGATTTAAAACCTTAGTTTCAAAATTTTAAAATGTGGCATTTGTATTTTATTTTAAAAAATGAAAGAGAACAGAGTGGTTTGTATGGATGTACGTTAACATTCTCCGGGTGCTAATGGTTGCACTGCACACTGTCTAGTTTGCAAAACACTAATCTGATTGTGTACGAAATAGAATTACAATTCACATCTGTTTTCCAGCATTAAAGTCAATTTGGTTGTAGTGTTAGGTAAATAATTAGATTTGTTGTTCTGGCTAAAGTAGTGCTTTCACAGTTTTAAAAACGAAAGATCTAGATGATGTTAAAATGTGTAATGAGGGTAATGTTAAGACATGTACCTCCTTAAATGCTGTCGTGGTATGCAAAATTGACTAAGTCCTTATTGACTATCGCCTAAAATCGTCCATCTAAGCACAATATTCTTCAAGAATCAGATTAAAATTGATTTTCTAATTCCTTTCAAGTTAGCTTCTGTAATTACTTCAGGTTGTTTTCTTCACTACTACAATCTTGTAGTTTTGCGGTTCAGATCCCACTCTTGATAATGATGACCATCAAAAACGTTTGAGTATATACAATATGGCAGCGTAGACAAGGTCAAATCTTATAACATATCCTGTGGAATGTTTGCATTTCAGAAACCGGGTAGGTTTCTATGATATAATGGTTTACAAAAACAGCAACAGATGTTTTGAATGTAATATTAACCAGCGAGTGCTGTAGGAGCTCTTGTGAATATCCTGCTTTTTATATTAAGAACGATGTCTGGAATCCAGCCTTAATATCATGTGTAAAGTCGAGTTTAAATTAACCATTGCCTTCCCATAATTTAAGTCCTGCAATAGATTAGGAAAAGATAGATTACTTACAATACTCAGTTTTCTGCTAGTGGCACCTTGGTGCAGTCTTCCACTAACAGTCTCATGTGAACCTCTTGCAAAATAACTCTGAAATGATGAAGGTACAGTATATATGTTCATCGTTTCTACATACTGTAGGTGACATGATAAAAAAGTTGTTTTACTGTTCCTTTTTGAATCTTTCAAATACACACACTGGATATAGCCTGGTTTTGTTTAACAAAACAATCCAACCAATGCCATGATGTTATTCACATTAAGTAGAAGTGAGCAAATTTATTTTCATGGATAATAATGACTCGTTAAAACCCACTGTGCTTCTAAATTTTAAAAAGGATCCTGGGCAAATTGTGCAGTGTTCTCCAGTTACTAGAACCCATTATGAACTCTGAAGGTTGAGGCTCAGTTCATACTGATGGTCTTCATACTTTCTTGCAGCTGCAGGGCCAGTGTGCAACCTTTGTCATTTTAATTGCATGGTATTGCTAATGCACTTTCGCTAATAGTAAGGCATTCTTGAGCTGCCTGATCATTAAAGCTTTCAAATGTTTGTAAGTCATCTTTAAGCTAGTGATGTGGTGCCATCTTGGTATTTTAGCTGATGTATCGGGGCTGTCTTCCAACACAGACCTTTATAATTGTCCCCCTAGGGATGCAATAAGAGTCTATCAGCTGTGAGTGAAGAATAATTCTTGTCTGCTGTCTTAAGCATAATAGCTCCTCATAGTGACAGCAGTTCTACCCTTTTTAATACACTTTGTTGATGTTTTATGCTTTCTTTTGCTACAAGTACAGTGTAATTAAAAAGGACTAGATCAAAGCAATGAACCAGGGCTTGGACTGTTTAAGCAAGGGTCATTTTTTTTCTGTTATGTTAGATTTTTAAAATGACAGATTCTAAAAATCTTTTAAAAAACATGGTCAATCGTGGTTGTGCATCACTTTTTAGAAGGTTAAAAAATTAAGACAGAGAAACTTGATTTCTGAGAACTGGATTAATATTCAGTGGTACTGTATGCGGTGAGCACTTTGAACATGAGTGTTGCTGAAAAATTCTGTTTCTGTGCAATACATATGAACGCAGACAATTACATACTACCTACAACTCAGTACAATATACCGAAAGGAAGATCTGCAGGTACTGCACACATCATACTATACATACACACATTATTGTTAAATATCTCTTAATTACAGTATGAAAGCAGTTGACTGTTCAAATAATACCCATCAAAGAAGAATTTCCTGCAGTGTACAGCAGCTGAAACAAAAATTGTTTTTAATTGTCAATTTGCTTCTAAAGGCCTGTGAAATAAATGCTGTTCAACTGCTCTAATTAAACCAATAATTAGCTCAATTGGGTCATTAAGAGCTGGGTTGCAATGTTAAATCAAATAAACTTAATGTAGCAATGAATTGACCTTTTTTATTTATGGAGCAGATTACAAAATTGTCATAAGAACATTACTTGTGCTAAAATTAGGAAAGTAGGAAGAAGACAGTTTAAACTCTCCTTATTTTTTTTGTTTTGCAACTTCGCTTACCACTCAGAAGAGCATCTTGTTGGGTCCAGGGCGAAACACATTTCAGTTTAAAAATAATACAGGTCTTGTATTGTTTTTCCAGATATAGAACTTCTGAGTAGCGATGAGAGCAACAGAATGTCAGCCTCCTGATGAATATACAGTAACAGCAAGTCTAGGTCTGTGAGAGACGTTTCCATCTGTTGTCGCCTTCCCATTCAGTAAAGATTCAGACCAAGACACCTGGCGCAGCATTTGTGATTCCTGTGATGGGACTTTATCAGCCTGATCTTGTCTGACTGAAGGTAGAGGTGCTAAACATTAAAATGTATAAGGGAACCGAAGGCTTTCTTAACTTTATGTACTGTAACTGGGCTCAACAGGTTTTATTCTGATCTCACAAGCTGGAATATGAAAAGATAAATGCCTCAGCAAAAACAAATTCTCAATGTGTCCCTCCAGTGGAAAGCCTTGCAGATGTCCTTGTCATTTAAAAAGGTAAGAGGCTTACAGCACAGATACATTAGATGCCTTGTTATTCTGAGAATAAATGTCTGAGGTATGCAAAGGTGCTTACTGTTCTGTACTACCTCTAAACGCTTTCTTGTATAGTATAGCACACAATGCTGGAAGTTAGCGTGACTTTGCCATTTTGTCCTTGCTTTATCGACATCCTCATAACTACAGTACATCACTGCCTTTGAAGTAGGCCAACGACTGTGGGTGCAACACTTTTGAGATAAGCGTGGTACACTAGGGTGTCCTTAGTGAGTACATAAACAATTCAAATACAAATTGTACATGTACTGTAACACCTAACCACATTTGGAGCATGAGAACTATTTATTTAAAAAACACTTGGTATAAATAGAAAATGTTAAACTATTTGTGTTCTTTTATTATCACTGGGTCTTGAATGTGGTACACTACATAACAGATACAAGATGATATGGAAAGCATGTTTGTTTTTCAAAGTGAAAAAAAAAACAATTTTTGCAACAGAATAACACAATGCAGGATAAGGGCTTCTAGAATGTAGCTAGCGAGATCTTGTTTGAAATACTGTAGCATATACAGTACTGTATATCGGCTTTCTAAGGCTCTTGGAAGAATAAATTACTAATACAAATACTAATAACAGAATAGCAATTTGTAGACTGAATGAATGTGGTTTTATTTAAATGGTAAAAGAGGATCTTATTTGGATCTTATTTCTGAACGATTACAAGTTGTTAAATTTAAATTAATCATATTGTATAGTCACTTAAACAGGAAAAATCTGATGCTTTTATTAGGTTTCATAAAGGCATTGTTTGATGAACTTGCAATGTAGCCTACACTACATATTGTGAGCAAAGTTTAATGTACTGTAGTTGCTATAGCCACAATCTAAGAGTAGATACACAGTGTCTACATGATCAGAGTTGCTATATTTTTTTCAAATATATCTTGGAAAATGGTGGGGTGAAAGCGATTAGTATTTGTCAAAATTATTTAGCAAACAGATGGAGAAAACTGACATTCTGTAATGAGTTGTGTTTAATGTTCACTGAACCAGGCTGAACTGGAAGAGCATCTGAACAGGATAAATGTCATCTTGTATTTGCCTTTTTAAAAAAAGACACTGTGTTCACACCCAATCATTCAGGATAATAAATGACAGAGCACATCACCGAAAACTACGTGTGCACCCTCCTGTGAAGGATTTATTAGGGCGGTCAGGAATGGCTATTGATTCTTGCCCCTTGGGGTAATTTGGGTAGTTAGTCAGAGGTGCCTTCTTGGCTCGGGTCGTCTGATCAGACAGCAGCCCAGGTTCGCTTGGGGCCGGGGGGATCAACAGGCTTTGTCCAGCTGGCCAGCCGGCTCCTGAAACCCCCCCCCCCCAAAAAAAGAAAGAAAATCCCTTTGATTTAAGAAGAAGGATGGAGCAGAGAGAGATGAAGGAAAACTCGAGGGAGCATTGCAACCCATCTTCAAAACGTGGGATTCCTCATCAATGAATGTAATCGTACCCAGTTACTGAAGTGGATGTACTGTATGATGTTTCAGCGAAGCAGCAGTGTCTCTTTGACGTGGTTTTATGTGTGGAAGTTTTTTTTTTCCCTTTTCTTTAAGCATCAGCTTAGACTGCAAGCTTTCCAGCGGATAAGTATTAATTTTATGAGCACAGACTCCCAGTTAAAGATTTCTGCCCACTTCCGAGTGTGAGAGGGATTTGTCGATGTTAACGATCTACGGGGAAGGCTGGATGTAATGTGTTGGGCTCTAGAACTCACTCCAATTGTAAATTGGTTTGTGTGATGCGCGTCTTGTTGTGTCGTCTTTTATAGTAAATAATTGTCTTTTAAGCTATTGCCTATTTCTTTTTTCCACTACAAAATTATTCACAGAGGGGAGCTGCATGCATTCTCTGTGTTTTCTGACCTGTGGGGTGTTTTATGCTGTCATTTTTAGAAATAGCCTCTAATCGAGATGGTGTCAGGACTGATTAATATTTGGATAATACTTACAGGTTATTGCACCTCTAAAACTGTTAATACGCCTCCTTGTTTTGTTTTTGTATATCTGTGAATCCATCTCCCTCGCTCCGTGCTTGTCCAAATCTCCCTTGGTTTTTGTCTGCCCCTAGGCAGTGAGATGCTTATTTAGGTATCTAATTCCCCATCTTTCTGCGAGGAGCTCCTCGGTGTGTTTTGCTCATTTTCAGACCCGCGAGGTAGCCGGCTGTGCTTCTGCTAATATTGGCAGCGTATGCTACAGGCAGGGCTGGGAAAGTCACACGGCACTTTCTACTAGCACATGGTGACATTTAAACAACTTGTGAAGTTGCACAGGTGCGCAAAAATGGTTCTTCCCAGCGCCGATGTCACGCCCGACATCCCTCCCTAGAGGGCGCTCCAGTGCTCTCATTATTGTTCGTATGATTTAGCTCTCCAGGTGTACCCTTTTAGCGTTATTATTTAAAGACCAGCTCCTCCAGTCCTCGGGGCTCATCATTAGGGAAAGATGTCGCGAGGCCCGCCTGGCACCAGGAAACCCTACGTCCGTCTCCTGAGGGCATAGGCCTCATCCCCGACACCTCCCGCTTCCTGAGCCCGGGGTCTGGAGGATCTCGCCCCGTCACCCTTGGACCTCCATGTTTCGTTCGTCTGTGTGTTCCCCTCTCCCGGGGATTTTAACTTTGTCGCGTCTCAGGATGGATTTCCAGTTTATGGACTTTCGGACCGTGCTTTGACCTGCCCTTGGACCCGTTTGGATTTGGATGCCGTTTTGTCTTCCCCGTACACTGTCTCACGGACTGTCACTATTATTTTGTGCACTATTAAACCCCTGTGTGTTCTTTTTACCACGCCTCCTGTTTACTCCAGCTCTTACCGCATCGCATAGGGTCTTCTACAAGATCTGACACGGATTCCAGTCCGTGTCAGTTACAGCCGATGGTGATGTCTAACAGTAAGAATCCTATACAATCAAGGAGAACTGCACAAAAGGGGCAAGGACAGTGTGCAGTGATTCAGCCCAAGTAGGTCCAAAGTTTACGAGTGAGTCTGTTACTGAGGAGCTCCTGGGAGGCCAGACCCTGGGAGCCAAGTGGTTGCCAATGGAGTGACCCACCCAGAGCTGAGCCAAGGGTAGGAAACAGTATCAGGAGTTATTCTGGGGTGTCTTTTATACAATACAGGGTGCAAATTCTTCAACGATCAGGCATTAGAAAGGTGTGCAACAGGACCAGACCTCTGTTTCCTTCCCCAGACTTTCAGCTGCAGCCGTCAGCGGCCACTGGCTGTCCAGGCAGTACCTGAGGCTGGTCGTATTCAGTAATGATGGTATTAAGAGGACTCCTGAGCAAGAATGCATGGGATCTGTACTGGTATAATATTGTATCTTGTGCTTTGGAAGGTTTTTGTCTCAAAGCATTTCACAGTTTCGTCTGTGCAAGTCTATCCTTTCTTTTTTAATTAATGTTGTTAAAATAGGGTAATAATTTTTACTTAAGGAAAGTAATTAAGCCAGGGCATTTAATTAATTAATGCCATCAGTTGACACTACATTTGTACTTGCCCTCATTGACATCAATTTGAGATTTATCTTCCACGTTCCTGATAGCATTTACTACGAGTGCTGTGACCTCTGTTGGGGCATGGTTAATGTATTATACTTAAGATTACACAAAATTATATCACACTCATAAAAGTGCTCAGGTACAGAATGTCCTTAAGTGATTTGAATCTAAGTTTTCTGTTTTTCTCATCCACGATGACCTATAAATCTTCTGCAGCACTACTGTGTAAAGTCCTGTTTGAATCTTGCATTTTAGTTATAATGGTCAATAGATTTTTACCGATTAGGAGCTGCAGGTTACTACTGTAGTCAAGCCCAGATGCAGGAGACTGTCTGTACGACTCAGGGCATGGCCATGAGGGGAGAGACCGTGATCTAGTCCTGGCAGTACAGGGGCAGTGCTGTGCAAGCCTCATGTGCTCTGCACTTGCTCTTTTTGCATGAGGTCAAAGGGTAGCAAAGCCCTCTTACATCATCGCCATTAATTTAGTTCCTGCTTTAAGCTGTAATGGCCTGAATGTTTGTTGTTTTGTTGTGAAGAAAAGTAAGAAGTGCTTATATTATATTGTATCTTTCTGGTCAGTGCGTAGCTCAACTCTGCAAATCTAATCTCATTGCTCACTGAAAATCTTCCCTTTCTCCTCGTCGAAGCCCAGGTTCAGAGTTCGTAGACCTTTTTCTACTGCAGGGACTTGTGCTGTAAAGCATCCATGTGGTGGTGAAATAACTTTTGATGGCTCTTCATTTCCAAAGCAGTGTATAAACATAGGAATCTGTAGATATTGTAGATGGGAACAGCAGATAAGGAGATGTGGTCTATTGATCTGATCGAAACATGAGGAGTGTCACTCTGTATGGAGAGATTGCACAGTCTTTCCCCACTGTTCAGCTAATTTAGGACATTTAACATACAGTATTAGGAAGGCAGGTTCCACTGGTCAAATATAATTCAGTTCTTCTGTATTTGTATCGCTCATGACATTTGGTCATTCCTCTCTGTCTTCTGTGAAATTAGTTGGATTAGTTTAAGTGGCACCTGGCTGCAAATAATGAAGCAACTGCTAGTTTATTGCATTATGACGTATACAGTAGAGCTCGCATACTTTTATTGCACTGTTGAGTTGATACTGTACTTACTAGTACGGAGGTGGAGCAGTATATATGAAATTCTCCAACCATTGCATAAATAACACTGAAGCAGCTCAGTTGAGCAATGCACACAAGTGTGTTATCTTCATCAGGAAAAAAACCTCTGTGTGTGTCAATAGCCTTCTTTTCTTTCCTGATAAAGTCACTTCAAGTGACAGTTCAACACAAGCATGTTGTAACTGCAACATTCACGAAGGAAAACTTCGATGTTTCTTTTAGCCTTAAGGACTTAATCGTAACAAAGACGTAAAAGGGAAACCTTATAATATTTTTTGCAGCATCTGCTGCTTGCGCGCATGTTTAACGTGATGCAACAGCATATTCATTTAGTTGCTTCAACTATTCTCTTTATTCTGTGAAGTGGTATTGATCTGCTACTTGGCAGCTGATTCTTTCAATAAATATCAGTAGTTTTAAAGAATGGAAGCTGGAATGCTTGATATAAAGAATTTAGAATTTCCTGTTTGCTGAGACCATGGTTTTGGTCGTGTTTTTTGTTTGTTTAGTATGTTAAGCATGTTTAAGAGACCTTCACTGGGACAAGTGGACGAGGAAGTGCCGTGAGGAGGAGCCCAGTTTCACTTGTTAAACGTGTGCTGCCACAATGCCAGCTGTGACAGCAGAGAAATCTCACAATCTCAGTCAGACCCCAAAGAAGCAGATAACAGTGACAACAGAATGAAGCAGGAAAAAAATGAAGGGCTCAGGTGACAAAAGAGACATCCTTATCAGAACAAATTTACAGACCTTGCTACAAGAAATACAGATCTCCTGGTCCAAACAAAGACTGGAAAGGATTTCCAAGACAAGAAATAACTAGAAAAACCACCTGAGAGATCACATTTCACAAACTACCTGAAAATAGATGCTAACCAGAGGATCGAAGAAGACTCTTGAAGACACCTCTATCTAGCAGGGGATGTACAGTATATGATGTGTGCATGAACATATATGGTATACAGTATATGTAACGCACACAGGGTCATGATGACTTTCTCATGAATGTGCAGCTTTTGCAATCATATTTATACAATATATTCTCTCACAGCCACCTCCGGTCATGCTGATACCAACCGCCTGACCATCATATGGACCATTTTAACCATTTTATTTTAAATAACAAACACTGAGAACTTGCATTTTTATGAATCCTCAAAAAACTTGAGTTCAGCATTTTGTTTTCCCAAGGAGCAGTGCAACAAAGTCCACAGACCTCCCTGCTATTGTGAAAAACAATATGCATGTGCCCATTAAGCTACTGATGTACTGTGTAACATAGCTTGTTATATTTTCACTGTCCATCGTTATTTTATCATTTTTTATTAATATATTATGGAAGCTCTTTTCAGAAGGCACAGACTAACCCCAATATTTTTATTAAGATAAAGAGCAAGTTGTTTTTAACTTTAATTGGACAGATGATCCCGTGGCAATATGCCTGAGGCAGTCAGAACCGCCCAGCAGTGTGATGAACACCGATACATTGTGATCTGTTTGTGATCTAGTCTGTATTTAGACTCTGAAGAGCTGATGGTTTCCAGGATTTGAGGCTTGTCCCTCTTGTAAACTTTCATTACAATCCCCAATAAATCGGCGCCCGTTAGAATTCCAACTTATCTATTAGCATTGCTGTGATACTTCTTTTCAGACGAGCTCAGATCAGATCTGACAACCTGCGTAATAAACAGATTATCTGCAATTCTTTAAATTGCCACTGACACTCATGTTTGTAACATCATTTGTACTGTAATAGCAGTTAATTAGTATCTTAAAAAAATCCATTTACATAGCCAAATTCAATCTCCCTACTGTTATTCACAACCTAATACAGGCATGAGAATGAGATGTAATCTGTGTAATAGTCCTATCTGATAGTTCAGCGTTTGGAAATATGGTGTGTTCTATTTTGCTGCCAACTTTATTGATCCAGACATCAGCTGATTTTCTCCAGGTAATCTTCATTGTGTACATTTCTTGCTTTTAGTGCTCTGCCGTTACAATTTCGAGAAAGCATAACCTGAAGTATACTGTGAAGCTTTTCAAAATGAGTTAAAAGAAGCACCAGATTAAGAATCAAATTAGAGATTATAATGAAATAAAATAACATATTACATCTAAATATTTACGAGATCTGAAATTACATGTAGTGCATATTTCAAATGTCACAGGAGAAATTTGCTGTGCTATAATTAGAAGCAAGCAGGTGTGATTTATTGAGCTAATATATTTCCCTCATAAAGTTTTCACTTGGTTTAATAAACATGGAAACAACAATATAAGAGGGTAATGAATAGCAGGTGTCCCACTGTTTAAAAATGATTTAGATGTGGATGACTAACAAGATTCATGTTGCACATTTTAATTTACCGTACACAACCAAATGAAAGGGAAACACGTGAAAAAATAGGTCACCTGTGGTTTACTTTCAATACTGGAAAATAAATAACTCCTGTGAACCTGCAAGCCTGGCATAACTGTTGATATATTGACTTTGTCCTCACTGGGGAAGAATTCATTCTTCTGTTATTCAGAAATATTGATATAACATTGCTGCACTGGTCCTTCAAAAGTGTGTTTCTGTACAGTGGTGCTGCATTTATAAAGAGGAAATAAATTCTTATTTACAAGTCACTAAACTAAAAATGCACTTATGTATTATCTACAAAAGCAGATTCACATTCACATATTGTGCAAATACTAATACATTAGACAGACAAATAAAGCTCCCCAATGTACTGTAAATACGAAGGAAAATTAGCCCTGTTGTTTTTAAAAATTAAAATCCTTCAATATGGTGTTTCAATGTTCCAAACTGAAACATTAAAATCATGTCTGGGTATTGTTTGGTGAAGGGTACTGGTTTCCTTCAAGTTAAGTACAGGAGAAACGAGCATTTTTTTAGTTTGTCCTAAATAACTGTTGATATAAAATCAATGAAAGGACACACATAAAATTTCCAATAACATTGCAAACAATGGTGCAAACATTACTTTTTTATGAGACTCATGAAGAACTATTATTAAAACAGTAATCACCAGAACGCATTCTAAGAATCTGGGGTCCAATCATGGACTACATAAAGAGCACCAACAGAGCCTGACTGTTATTTTCTTCCATTGTATACTTAGTAACGTACTGTACAACCCTGACAGGTTGACATTGGACTCGAGGGTAGTGAAACTCATACAGTATGCATAGCACCTGGATATTAATTCTTTAGTTTATTTTGTCCATATGTATGAAAACAATAACAATCTCTAAAAAAAGACTGAATGGCACTAGAATTTGGATGTGTGTGTCGAAAAAGCCTGTTATTTGAGATCGTTATGGCCTTCTCTCAGTTCCAAATGCGAGGCTCTAAATTCTGGAAGACGTTTCTGTTGCTTAAGGGCTGTGGAATGATCTGCAAGCCCATATCTGATCTTGTCAGTCAGCACTTTCACACCCGGTCTTAAGACTCACGTGTCCTGGATATGCTTGCTTTGAATTCCGTCGAATGTGCAGTTTCAGTTTGTGTAGAATTGTCTCTGAGGTTTGATTGTTTTAGCGTACAGCACCTTGAGATGGCGGAGCTGTGGCAGCTCAGACCGCAAGGGTGTCCAGCGCCTGACCGGAAGGTCCTGGGTTCAATCCCAGGTAGGGGAAGGCGATGGAGCTCTGATTCCTTCCAGACGGCCCCCAGGTCCACTCAGCCTGCTTTCCACATGAGCACCAGACTGGGGGTTAATCCTTCTGGGGGTAACAGGCCGGCCGGAGCGTGGTGCTGACCACATCACCTCCACCTCCAGTGTCAGATGGCCAAGAAAAGGGGTGACTCTTTCCCCCCATTCCCCATGGGCCTGAAAAGGGACCTACCTCCCTTGAGAAGGAACATTATAAAAGATGCAAAATATTATATATAAAAAGCAGTACTAGTGATTGCAAATACTGTATATTAGGAAAGTATGTGTAAGTAAGCAATCCTGTAGTTTATTTAAAAAAATATTGAAATATTGCATTTTAGGCATTTATTAACCGAGTGAATTATAAATCATTTAAATCACAGATTTTATCAATTGTAACTGTAATTTATAGAAGTTTAAAGCAGAAATGAAAATTATATTTTTACCATGACTTCACATCAAGCTTTCCAAGGCAAAAATATTCACATTGACAAATTAGTCATTGTAATGTGTTTCTATCTATTCCACTAACGTAATCTCAAGATCTAGGGTACAGGAAATGAGTAGTGCAACCACCGTAGTGTTAATTATAGATCAATTATATACAACTTCTGTACAGGATTATTAACTGTCTGAAGTTTAAGCATACTGTATGTCTGGATATGAAAGCATCCTCCACCTTCACTTTTTGCTTTTCGCTTGACCTTGGTAAAGAATTACAATGGCTCCTGACATTTTAATGAGCTCACAACAAGGCCCCAGATATCAGCAAAGAAAAACTGGAGAGCCCCAGAGAAAATAATTGAGCCTGGCAGGTTTTACAGCTCTAAAATACTTCAAGGGAAATCCGTCTTTCCTTGTTTAGCGTCCTTTCTGCAGGGAATGCAGAATCCTTCTGTGGAGCCTTTGTCTAGATAGACTGTCCGTTTAGCTCCCATTCATATCCCTGATCCCCACACAAACCCCTTAAACAGATACGGTAACAATAAATAACCGCTCCCCAGCAATCACACACACGCTAGTCGATTTGTTAGCATGAAATGTTGAAAAAAAAAATCAACCTCGGTATACCCAGAATATACCCAGAATGTAAAGAAATGACCGCACCCTCCCCTACCCATTTGGAGACCTATTCTTTGTGAACAGTGACAGCTGGAAGCAGTGCTGTGATTCTGAGCTGTTGTATTTTTATTATGGGCTGAATTTGGGGTAATTGGCAGTAAACATGGGTGTGTGTGTTGGAAATTATGGAGGTTCGACTCTACCAGCTTGTGATATTAAAGCTATTTTGACTGGGATTCTTAATTCACAACAGGCTATTGTTTGTTTGTACATTGTCTTGATGCACTGTTTGCACTTTGTTTTGTTTTTTACACTTGTTTTATAATCGAGAGACTTTCTGTAAGTAAGAATTCCATTGTACCAGTACCGGTTACATATGGCAATAAAGTTCAAGTTCAAGTTCAAGCTAGTGCTCTACTGCAGAATGACTCACGTTTAAAAATTAACTTAAAACTTGTGATGTCTGCTTCTTGGCACATTTGTAATCTTGCAGTGAACAGGATTGAACAACATCTGCAATTGCAAACAGAGATTCTGCGAAAATAAATCTTTTAAAAACCCTGAAAACTGTGAACACTGAATAATCTTCCAGATTTTCAGACATCATTTATTTGGAAAATGTCAAAATGGTGACATGCATCCTAAAGCAGATTCCATAGATATAAACATTAAAGTGGCAAGTCTGAAAGACAAAACATGTCATTATTATTTCATTTCATTATCTTTGCTGTAATTGTGAAAGAAAGTGTACAGTAAACTAAAGAACAAAAGCATTACAAAGTGTATCCTCAACCTCTATAGCTCTCTCACTGTCCAGTTATCTGTCAGATATCATTTTCATGCTGACTATTAAAAACTAAAAACTGTCAGATGAAATAGCTCTCCAGATCTGTGCCTGCTAATTCTTCATGCTGCTAGTCAACTGTCCTGTTGCAGTTTCAACAGATTCTTCACAGCAGATACCTCCATTCATGACATTCCATCCCAAATAATCTGTATTGTTGGGTTTTGAGCTATCAGTTTTTAATAATACAATTTCTCATTTTACTAGAAAAAACAAAGTTTTAAATACTTACAATGACCAGGCGAATGAAAAGAAACAGCCCCATTAATAATGTCTGTTTAATTCCACATATTTAGTATGTATTTCCTTTGTCCACTTTATATATGCACACAGTATAAAATTATCTTAATTAAGGGAGGTAACAAACCATCCATCCATCAGGAAATTTACATTTTTTTCTTTTCTCCTAAAGTCAGCTTGCTGTGAAAGTTAATCACTTCCTGAGAAACTGGGACTGGTATGGTTAGATTATGGGTTTCATTATGTACAGTATGATTTAGGTCTTCTTTGTTGAAAGTGGTAGAATTTAAAAGATACGTTATCTTCGGTATTATTCAAATATTGGAGGGACAAAGGCAAACATGAAAATGCTGATTGAACATCCACTTATGTCAAATGTATGCATTTCATCTTGATAATAATCACTTTAATCTCCACAGGTTTAGTGAATATGACAATTTGTCCTGCAGTAAATTTAAAGTGAACAGTATGTTAATATTGCTTGTAATTTATGTACTTTTCCAGTCTTTCCATTACAGTGGAACAACTGGTCCTATAGAAACAGTGCCATACTGCTTTCGTACCCAGCTGGTGTTAATACCACAGGGACTTTCGTTTTTTAGTTTTAGCTGCTGCTGAAGCATGTGAAAGAATTAAATGTGCTTGTTTCAACAAAGCAGAAGCTACATGACAGAGGCACTCTAAAATGAAAACTGGATTCTCCCTCTGGGCTCTTCTGCAAGGCCCTGGAAGCTGTGGTTAATGCTGGTTTTCAGTGCTGATGAAATATCCAGTGTGTCTCGGATAAAATGATAACTGAAATAAAAAAAAGAAACAGCAAAACCCTGACAGGAGTTAGAAATGCTGAGATCGTCCAGATATCAGTTCTCAGCATGTGATACCGCTAGAAACTGTTTTCATCAATAAAATCTGTCAGTTTATAGAAGTTTTTTAGATAAAAATAATTGCCTGTTCACTGCATCCTGCACTGTGTCTTTAAAAAAAGGGTTCCACACAGCTGGAAAGTGCTTCGCTTTAATTTTTGGAAGAATAGTGGACTGCCAGTTGCGGCATGTACCAACTTTGATCTATACAATCTCCATGTACAGTATGATAAGTGTTTATGTCCAATCAGTTACCTGTCTACAAAGTTCATATGTCCCGCATTACTGTAATGCCACTGTGGATCAAGTTCGACCCCACAAAAAGTGAAGTTTTTTGACGTGACTCCAAACGCGCTTCCATAACGCTTAACCCTGTAAGGTCCAGTTTGCATTTGAACTTCCTTTGGGCTTCCACTGGTCTCTTTGTGGGATGTATTGTGGAAGCGCATTGTATAGGAGAGGTGGCATATTTAAAAAATTTAAATCAAGACAACTAAAACGGTTTCAGTGACGCAGAGGATATGGTTTATACACGTCATTAATTCGGTTATTTAATACAAATCTAACAAAAACAGCACTCTGTGATGGGTGATGGGCCTATCCCTAACATTGGCATGCTTGACAGAAGCAGACCCCCACGCGGCCTCGCTAGGACAGCAGCCGCAGCTCTGAGCCAGCCTGAGCCGAGCACCAAGCTCCGGCTGTGAGTGCCCAAGGAAAGCTTTGACACGCACGTACTGTATCTGAACTCCTTCGTGGTCCTTGGCATCGTCACTCTTACGAAATCACCTAGATCTTTTTAAAAAAAAAAGTAATGAATGACGACTTGTCATATAACAAAGGTCACTTCTCTCCCAAGAAGAATGGAAAATGACCGCCTATCTAAAAAAAGAAAACATCAATTAAGCTTTAAACTAATGAAAACATTCATTAATCTGTAAGACATTCTGGCTGTTTTTTTTGTGAAACATGTGTCTCTATTTAGTGTAGGTAGTTTAAGATGAAAAACAAAATCACTGTTATCATTTATGACCAAAACCTTCTGGGCATGACTATAAGGTCAAAGCACAAGAATTATGCCAAAGAGGGAATGTCAGAACAGCTCACTACAGTCACAAAAAACATTGGAGGTAAACTTAGCTCAGTTGTAACAAAACTTAAAAACACAGAGAATGTGTATTGACAGAGGCTGCCTGTATGAAAAGTGTGAATGTTTGAATATTTTCTTGTTTCTGTGCAGATAAATACTCACCCTCAAAATATAATGAATGTGTTAAATAGAGGGACATGCACATATTCTGGGCAGGGTTGCTGTTGAAATGCTGCTAACAGTGGTGAATGGAGCATGCATTGCTAACTAGAACTAGGGTTTTAAAACATAAACACTTTAATGTGCTTGTCGATATACTGGACGTTTTTTTATATGCACATTTTTATGGAGCTCATTTTACTGAGCATATGAAATGACATAAAATGTGGGAGTCCTTTTAGAGGCAGATTTTTAAAAGCAGCAGCACATTTACAAATGTGTGACAAAAGAAGAAGAACTGCAGAATGACATCCCGCCGTGTCCTATTAGTCTGACTGTGTGTCAGTTACTGGGATGATCCTTTCACCTTTGACCGGAGAACATTTGGCCCTACCAGCTTACGGCAACGCGCCACTTCACTTTTTGGTGGTTGCTCCTCTGCAGCCTCAAAGCTGAAAAAATATCTGTCTTCAGCCTCTCAGTTGTAGGTTCTCTCTGAAGCCAGTAGAGACACTGAGGGCAGAGCAAGTTATGTTTTTGAGGAATAAAAGTTCTGTAAATAAAACTGTAGCCCAGACCTCCCTTGGCGCTTCATCGCACCTTTTTGGGAACATTTGACCTTGCTGATGGCATCGGCTCCTCCTACCGTAAGTAGCTTCAGAATTCTTTTGCAGCTACTGTGTGCTTTAGATTTCCTAACTGCAATTTAAGTGGAAGAGATTTATGAGCAGCTTTTTTGTTTACACCCATTGTGCATGCAGTATTGAAACAGAAAATCCAGATATTTGAAAATTAAAACCAAAAGTTCTAAAAAACCTAAAGTAATACATTTCTTATTAACTCCACAATAATATGGTTTAAAGTTTAGTTGTGGCAGCTGCTTTTTTTTTGTTCTTGAAATAAAACGGTTTTTGAATGATTGATGCCAAATAATTGACTAATGATCATAGAAAATAATCTAAGATAGAACAAATGACTTGGCCCCATTTATTTAAAAAAATCATTTTTCTAGATTTATTTTAATATGTTTCTACAAATCATTTATTGAAAGTGTCTTAAGATATTGTCTCACTTGTTGGCTTGGCAACATTGGCACACCAGTAATTCAAATAGGTTGGCAAAAATTGTGCAAATAGGTAGAAGCAACAAAATGCAGTAATTGTCCACCAACAGTGTATTTACATTACTCCCATCTGGGAGACACCTCTGTGTCCCCAGGTGTAAAAGTAAAGAAAATCTTTTATCCCCACTGCAATATCTCCCTCAAACAATCGAATGTAACTCTCTTATCTCCTGTAACGCTATTGTATGGTCTTCTCTCTTGGTAATGTTTGTCTTCCTTGTTGTATTGGCCTGTGCTGTAAAACCAATTTCCCCCAGAGGATAATAAAGCTTCAATTGAATTGAATCGAAATTGCAATGTCACATTTTTCTGTGCAGACAATTTTCAGAGCCATTGCCACAAAGGATCAGAAGATACTGTATCTTGAAAACCACAAAACCCCATGTTGTCCTTGAGTTGAAATGAAAGTTTCTCTATGAAGCACATGTTTGGCCTTATGAGGAAATGCTTGTGGGAGCTACTGTGCAGTGCTTGAGCAAGACTGTTTATAGGGTTATAGTCTAGCATCCAGCTAGGTCACCCAGTTTTATATTCAACGGATGGAGATATTTCTGGGGTTCCTATCTTTGAATGGTTCGCCTGTGTGAGCAAGTATGTGCTGTACATAGTGTAGAGTATACAGCATATAAAAAACAGCCTGGATGGATACAAGTATCATAAAAAAGTGGCCTGTCAGTATGCAGAAATACACATACTTGCACAGGCACACACATTCACAATGGTTTGGCCTTCATTCTGTCAAAATTAGACATACTATGATAAATTGCGCAATTTGAGATGACTGTACTTATCATTTTTTGCCAATTTGATTAATGTACCACTCAAATACTCTTTCAATTTGGCATTTAGAGTTTGAACCCACTAAGGTCCATTACATAACTACAAACCATTTCATATTCAAAGTCACTTTTCCTGTTTTACATGGATATCGTGGATCCTGCATATGTTAAATGCAAATATTGTATATAATAGAAAAAAAAAGATTTTTTTCTCTTGCATAAGCAAACACTAGGTAGAATCCATTGCCCTGCAAATTGACCAACATTGTAGCTTAACATCAGGATAATCATGTAAATGGGGGCACTACACTGTTACTGTTCATTTTCTGATGCAAAACAAATGGGTGTAAAACCTTAATATTAATGACAGAAAATTGTCCTAAACTATATTTACTGTATCTATACACCTCCATGTTAATCCTTAAATTCTCATCACATTAAACTCCATGTTTAGTTATCTATTTAAAATCAGCAGGCAAGCTAACAGGGAACAGTAATCCCCAGTCTGTGGACTGAAATTACTTACTGAGTAAACTGGTTGTTCATTTTAGAAAATCTACCATTATATGATTGTTTAGCCTTGAATCCAGGACAATCTAAGCAAAGCTTCTTAAGTAATTTGCGTCCCTGCACACATCTTAAAAAACTCTATTATGGTATGTTTAACTTAATAATAAAAAGGGATAACATTTCATAAATCCAGCAATGTATTCTTGTAGTTAGATCTGTGTGTGCTCTGACTTTAAACCATTTGTAAACTACGTTTAAAACTGATTTATCGAAAACAGGTATAGTTGCCTAAACCCACTTACAACTAGCATAGAAAGCTGTAGAAGTGCATGCAGACGATATGACAGACATCTTAAAAATATATATTAAAAATAGTGATTTATGCATACAGCTATTACAAGTATTTCTTTGCACAGAATACAGCATCAGCCAGCCATTCAACGGTCTGTAGCCTGTGCTATTTACAGGACAAATGGATGACGTCTCTCTTAGCAGGACTGCTGATGCTCTAATTTGTCTTTGAGATGAAAAGGCTGACCCCTCCACTGAATTGTACTCAGAGCACTATAAAAAGCCACCTTCTGAAACATGGCCATCGGTTTCTTGCAGGATTAATCATTTGAGTGCTTTGGTAACTACCTGGGAAACCTAAAGCGAGCATAATGTGCCTTCCGTAATTGCTGGGCTACAGCGATACCCCAGTTCTACAGCATAAGAAGTGACATTTACGGTAAGCAAGAGGAGCAGTGGGGATTCATCCTCTTGGGGTGATCAGGGATGCATCACTGAGAGGAACTAGTATTGTGATTAATAAAAGATGCGATTTCACCTAAAGCAGGTTTTTCTGTCCATTTTCAGAGGTAAGTTGTTTGTCAAGAAGGTAACTGAATTAGGCGAGGTGATCATCTGCATTCGTTATTTTTTCAGGGCTTGGGGCTGGGATACAGAGAACAGAGTGAGTGATTGTTGACCCAATAGATCTCCACTG
This sequence comes from Lepisosteus oculatus, assembly GCF_040954835.1. Taxonomy (NCBI): domain Eukaryota; kingdom Metazoa; phylum Chordata; class Actinopteri; order Semionotiformes; family Lepisosteidae; genus Lepisosteus; species Lepisosteus oculatus. The sequence continues at coordinate 77,256,012 of NC_090696.1, forward strand.
GACATCACATAGGGGGCGAGTTTCCCCTAAAGCGATGAATCTTGGAGATTAACGAGCAACTCGTACAGTACAGTACGTGCAACTTTTTCGAGTGTTCCCCAAAACCCCTCCAAAATCGGTCATTTTACAAGCGAGTATCAAGTACTCCTTTGCTGTCACTTAGCAAAAAGCAACACAGGTCGATTGAAACAATCGATTGTCAATACTTTCATTATCTGGTGTCGTTTTTGGTCCTTCGGTGGAAGGAAATAAAGTTGCGAAAAGGAATATGGCATCATAATTTAACAACCAATCGTGGCAAAGCATATACAGTAGATAGGCACAAAATCGGACACCCATTGTTTCCAAGAGAAAATAAAATAAAATGACAGACATGCCCTAAAATAAAGCCACGACTCACTGCGTGGACGATGTATGCGTCTGCCTCTGCGTTTGTGATTTAAAGCAAGAATGTTTTGGCACGCAGCCATTGTTAAGAATCACAGTGTTTCATGAGACAATACTGCTGTTATTTATAGTTATTGGTTGTACTGGAACTACATTTTAATTGGTCTTATGACATCTGGAAAAGTTAACTACTAAGCTTGGCATGCGTTATTCAACAAATACAGGACCTATAACCAAATTTAAAAACAAGTACAGTAGATCTAAGCATTACCCTCAACAATCACGACGGTACGTAAAACGGTATTCGAACTTAATGCATTACTGCATTTCATCATGAAAATCATCATCTAGTCGAGTATAAATCTTGGTATGTTTTTTAAACTTAAATGTATTGCAACTGATTGGGGGGGGGTTCTCTGGGCACATGCCCTCGCCGCTCCCACCCCAGTTTGTCCCTCCACCACAGGGATCGAGCCCGGGTCTCCAGCATCATGCAACAGGGAACTTGCTGGCTGAGTTAAAGGACATCTCCACTGACCCAAGCGGCCAATGTATGCTGTCCCTTTAAACCTTTCAACGATCTCGTAAGGCTCCGTCTCTGGTCAGTCTCCTCACAGACGGACGTTTCCACTCTTTTCTCCAGCCCCTCACGGGGTTTCTACAGCGCCCATTCAAGTCTTTGCTCACTCATACTGTACACGGCGGTACGCCCTTCTAACACCGCCCCGACTAGTAGCGTCTCACTCCCGGCTCTCTCTCACAGCAGAACCTCCACTTTTCTCCTCTCACCACTGCAGCCCCTGCAAGGGCGAGGTCCTGCTGCATCTTTCCCCCTTTAAACCACTTCTACACCTGCCGTTCATTCACTGATTCACGTCAGGTGTGGTTACCACGGCAACGCGTCCCCTCCCCCCCCCACACCAGACCCCCCCTGCATTGCACTACAATAAATACATGTTCTTTTTCCAAATTTCTCTTAGTACAACAAAATATCAAAATCAGTTTTATAAAACCTTAGTTTTCTGAATTTTCCAGAGAACTGTCATGACGTGAATTTAATGTGCTTTGTCTGGCGACCTCTGAGGTAGCCAAGTTAGGAAGCACTTGGTGAGTAACAGATTACTAAGGATTTAACGTGCTACTTTAGTTTCGATGGGTTTTAGGAAACACTCGTAAATTAACGATCGATCTTAAGATCGAGTTTATGATGTTCTTAGCGCTGCGGTGCTTTTGGGAAACTCACCCAGGGGGTCATTTACACTAGCAATCATGAGCACAGGTGCCTTTGCTGTTGCTCTCTACAAATTCTAAATTACATGTAGAATTGCTTTGCAAAACTTTATTTTAAATGAATAAAAAATAAAAATAATCCTACAACAGTCGGGCCCAATGTTAAAAAAAAATGTTCAGGAGATAACCAGTTTACAGGATGTTTCCTCTTCGTATAAAATCTGTACCATCTTTCATTAGTTTCACAACTCTGTCATTATTTTGTATATTGTAAGATAAAAAGTGTATGAATAATGACAGGACAACTTAAAAGTACATTAGTTGTATTTCCTGAAGACATATTCTGTGGTTAGCTCTCATGAGGGAAACCTTTTCATTCCAAATAATTAAACTTTGTTGTAGTTCTGCTGAAGAGCTTATACTTGTATACTGTATATGTCTTATTGAAACTCCTGAATTGCAGATTGCTTTAAAAATACTTTAGCACATTGTTTGTGCCATTCAAAATTATTTTTACCTAAATAAACACATAGTTGTTCATAGTGAGTCTCGGTGTCATTTTAGTAAATCCATGTTTTTGATGTACAGTACAAGTGCTACTGTAGTCTCTGATTTTTAGCCTGGGCTTGCTTGGTTTTGTCATGGAATAGCACAGTAATATTTGCTATTAATGCCTTTTTTTGTTAAATCAATATAATAATGAAATGTATTATGCTGCACACTTTCTTGTACAGTACCCGGTTCTCATCAGTGTTATGAGGATTCTTAATACTGTATCCTACATAAAATGTAAGATACAGGAAGGTGATAGATACTAGCTTACGGTATGAAGAGATAAAATTCCTTGCCTTGTTGAAGTGCACTGACTATCAGGATGTCATGAACGAGATGAAGAAATTAATTCACTTATATTACATTATCTTTAGTATTGCAATGACCTCTGTCTTTGGAGTTTCAATGTACAGTATTTTGAAAGAACCCAATCGACAGTACTAACAGATGCTGGAGTAAAAATAAAACTCTATACGAGCTTGTAGAACATACCGCAAGCTTTTCAAATGAGCAAGTCGTTAAGAAAGCTGTTACATCACACTGTTCAAAGAAAGCTCATTCAAATGCATCATTCATTTTCAAACTCATATTGGGTATTATAGCAGGTGTTTGTTTTGGCTGCTGTCTTGCTGTCTTGTACAGTAGCTTGTTGTGAATAGTTTTATTGGAGACAAGTTAGGAGTTGCATAATCCCAGCAAAATGCGTGACAGGGTACAGAGCAGGAAGAAACACCCCAGGATACAATGCAGTATGGAGTATGATGAACAACAGACACTAAACCAGATCTCTTTATAGATGCTTCACCTTTCACCTGCCTGAAAGTTCGGCTTCAGGTGCTGAGCAGAAACGGGCCATGGTTCTTTCTAGAAGCAGGATGTTGTAAAAATAGTCAAACCGATGAGAGTGTGATTACACCTGACATTCCAAGTGGCTTCTTTCACTACTGACATCCCTTCCAGACAGAGAAAAAAGCACTTCTACAGTAGGCGATCCGGTAGTGTTTCACCTCATGTTCAGTGAAACGCCATTTAAGCACCATTTTAGGCAGAATCCCATGATACCTTTCAACCTTTCAGGCATTGGGTTAGTCTGCTGCCTCCTGTTTTTATCCATCACTACTATAACTAATCGCGGCGATACAGTCATTCAGGACATTGTGTGTTTAATCCATTACTGTATTTGTTTTCACGTCCGAGACACACCAACACACACATTATGATAAAGGGGGACATGGTCTGCTACATTCACTGTTATCTGGTGCATTAAAGGTGAGGCGTGTTTGAATAGCTGGCCATGGTATTGAATTTAATGAATTTGCTTATCTCTGTCTCTTCTCTATCCTCCCCCCCGTTATTTTTCCTTCCTTGTGTCTCTTCTTCCTCAGGACAGCCCACTGATCTTGCAGTCTGACAGGAATGTGACTGTGAATGCACGGAATGACCTTGGGCAGCTTACAGGACAGCTCACTGTTGGTGAGTTCATTGTTAAACATATTCGACTTCGGCTTTCAGTTTCAGTCCCTTTTTGTTTTTAGCATGGAGGCTAAACATTGAGTTTTTTTTATTTGATTTATTTTTCCTTTATTAAACTTTTTTTTCTTCCCCCCTCTCCACCATGGTCATAGGAGTATTTAGGATTCTGATCTCCTTCCTGCTTTTGTCAGGCAGGTGTAGAGACTCATTCTTGCTCCTTGCCTTAAAATAATAAACTCCTCAGGTAACAAATACTGAAGACATTTTGTACGAGGAAGAAATATTCAGTTAACTGTTACTAGAGTAGAGCCGCAAGTGTAATTACAGCTGTTGTAGGATCTTTTTGTATTTTGTGCTCCTTCACTTATAGTTTGAAGAACTGGAAATAAATATAAGCAAAGTAATCCTCAATTCAGGTTAATTACTGAGCTGTTATGTACAGGCAGGATAATGAGCAACCCTTGTCACTTTATAATTTTTTTTCTTGTTAAGTCTTTGGATTGACTGAACTGAAGAAGAGCGGAAATTAATTAATCTAATTAATTATATTCCGAAGGAAGCGATGAGTGTCTACAGTATATCTGCATTAGCTGTTCGGCAGTTTAAAGCAGGCTAAACTTCAGTTTTGAATGTTAACATCAGGACTGCAGGACAGGCATATTTGACTTTTTCCCCTCTGTCTTTGGCATGGACATATTTCCAGGCCCAGTTCCTATTAATGAGTAGATATTTGCAACAGATCATTTGAAATGCGCAATCTCTCTCATTATTTTAGGGATGCAAATTGCTTGGTATAGGTCAGACTTTGAATAGGTTTTCACTCCATGAATATAATTTTGGAATGTTCTTTAATCCCCGAGTTAAGTACATGACTAAGGATCTCATTCACACACAGTTCCTATTGCACAAGAAGCTAGTCATCAGTTCACCCTTTCATTCCGTGTTGCCTGTCTGGGTGAGATGTTGGGTGATGCCACTGACCACATGGTGACCATGGTGAGGACCATGTGTCTCCGGATGCCACCTCTGCTACAGGTCCCAGCTCCTCCTCCTGGGGGATTCCCAGGTGATGCCTGGCCAGGCAAGTAGGTGTCATCCTTAAAGGATGAAGGTGTGATGATCCCCAGTAGTTCGCCTGTAAGCATATAGAACATATTCAGGATTAAACGCACAGAGAAGTCCTGTGTTTCATGCAGCTATTAGGTTTGTGGAGCTACAGGAAGTAAGCAGCATTTCATCTCATCAGAAACTGAATCTCCAAGAGGCATTGTTGGGGTGCTGGACAGTACCCTTATGCAACATACTTTGTTTAATGTTTCCTTTTTTTCAGTGACTGATACCAACATACGTTTAAGAGGTCTCTTACCATTTTAAGTGATACTTGGCAGTCTAAAACTTACTTCAAGTGGAGAATAGTCAAGATTTGTCAAGAAATGCCAACCAAAAATTGAATTGACTCTTTCAAAATAAAATTCACAAGGATTCCTGGTTTCTATTATCATCAGACTAATATGTCCCACTGGAATATATCAAGTGTTTTCTCAAGATTTTTGGCTGACGTTTTGACACATTCGATAATTTTGTGGGCAACCAGTCGTGTTTGTCATAATTTTAGCTGCATCATGGGTTAAGGAAAAGCTATAGTTCTGTGGTCAGGGCCCAAGGAGCGATTGTTGTTGTCATACGCAAACCTGAAAGGTGTGACGTGTATTTGTTTGAAACAACCACACAAACCAGAGGAAGTAACGAATGGCCCGGTACTATACTGTACAAGTGAGATGATTAACAACCAGTGGCTATTGGGGACGAATGTAATCTGTTTTTAAATATGTCTTTATTACTCTTTTTTCCCTGTCCTATTACAGTTCAGGGAAACTTTTAAAGCCTTTTTTCAGTCAGAACATTGAGGAGCTGTTAAAATCTTTATTTTGCCTGTGAACCTCCTAGCAGCAATAACATTAATCTGAAAATAGGACACTACATCCACTGAGGAAGGTACAGTACATCCTGGGAGCTTGCCCAGGGGAGGCCCTGCTGCATTGTAAAACATAAAAAAGTGATTTGCCACATCTGCTCAGGTATAAGGTAATTTAATAAATGCAAATTACTATTGACGCTTTTAATTATAATTTAGGAGGTGTAAGTGTTTTGGATATTTTCTTTGGCTTTGACATGCAAATGAAAAGTGAAGTATGACCTCTAAAAATGAAATTGCATTTACTGGCAATAAGATGGAATATTCCTGGCATATCATGACTTTCAGTGAGTTACTAAGTACAATTAAATTACTTGCAGACACTGGTGCTATAACCAGTCCTTGAGAGGGCACTACACTTTTATTGTTGGCTCTTCCTTCTATCTGACAATCTCATTAATCTGAGGAAGGGCCTGTCACTCGTCATTTGAATTAGGGTCATAAAAATGAAAAGTGAACTTGTGTTATTGTAACACACCAGCTTCAATCAGGGGACAAATACTGCGCAGTAAATCAGTCAGGCCATCGGTGTAGAAGAGGGGGTTCTTAGACTCTCGCAAAATCATTGCTTGCCAGTGAGCATTTAGTGAAAATGTGTAACTTAAATACAGGAAAGGCTTTAATTTATTGACTTTTATGGTCTGACATGGAAAAGTAGATAATGAATGTGTTTGCTTTGTTCAGATGGAAGCGTGCATCAACCTTTACCGCAGTAAAGATTTTGTCTGGCACTCCAGGGGAGACTTGAGCACGCCTCTGAGACCATTGTACGCGCCTGGCTGGCGGTCTGAGGCCATGGACAGTGGCAGTCCTCAGGGAAGCCTTTTAAGTCGGCTCTGCGGGTGACCGTTAACTGAAAAGCGCACCAGACTGACAGGGTGAGAGGGGCCGGAGTAGATCGCCACGCGGCAGTGCCCTTTATCCGTTCTGCAGAATTTCAGACCCCACGCTGCTGTCTTAGCCACCCTTCTGCGGCTCATTGTGCCGCCTTTCTGCCCTCATCTTCCACTGGTCAACACCTTGAGCATCCCGCCCAGACCCTCGCCTCCTCCCTCCGGCCTGCTGAGGGAGCTCCTGGGCGGGCTGTCTCTCGTCCTGTGGCTGGCCGACTCACACACCTGCTAACAGGAGCACACTTTCAAACAGAGAGGAGTGCAGCGGTCTGGCTTTGGGATCCTGGGGACCCACAGGCCTGTCACACAGGGCTATAAGAGCTTTGAATATGTGAACATCTACGCACCTGCCTGGGTCAGTTATGATCTCGGTGAAACTGATACAACACAAGACCGGGTTCCTTAAGCTCACAGTTTATGCCCTTTTCTGTTTTGGGACAAAGGGCTCTTAGGAACTTCCAGCTCTTGGAAGGGGTTTCGATGTCTTTTCCATTTTGGTCAAGCCGTTGGTGTCTGTTGCTTCCTCCTCCCGTGTTGGGATAGTTTCCAAGGAGCTCTTTGGTGGGACAGACCAGGCAACTGTGATAGTGCAGCCTGTTTCACTATACAGTAGCACCTTGTCCACACAAAGGCATTAATGACTACATAAGACCTGTCAGACTCATGTAATAATTAAGGCCTGATATATTGTAGAAGGAATACAGTGGAATGGATCTGGGAAGACATTGTTTCCTATTTGAAGTGCTAATTCACTAAAGACTTACAGTATGTTTGCTTAACTTTCTACTGTTTGGGTTTGTAGGTTTCAGACTAAAGCCATCACAGAATGTTTCATATAACAGTTCTCTTCTATACTGCAGAGCCAACCTGTCCTTGTTGCTCATTTTTACTTTATGTTCCAGTGTTTAAAGCCAACATCAGCAGCACACTGACACTAAAATGGACAATGGTAACCCTGTTGAAACCATGTTCTCAATGGTTGACGCTAATTAAGTTACATGTGGGACATGAATAATTAATCTGTCTGGGAAAAACATTTAACTGTAAGCTTGTGTTGAAATGTTAAATGCAAACCGCATTGTCATTGGTTTTGAGAACAGCCCCAGGCACCTAGTTGGGCTCAGTGATATGTTTCAGATGGATTAAAGGAGTTAACATCACTATTGTTTCAAAACTTCAACCCTGATGAATCAAATAGGGCCATATAATAGTGATATTCTTTGTGAGGGATCATAGATTTTCTAATGTAGTAATTGAAACAGGGTTTATAGTCCTCCACAGACCATTTGCTTGTGACTTCATGACTAAAATAATTCTCATTAATATTCTCTGCCATCCATCTTATTTGATTTTGTACTTATCCCATTATGTAGGCTTAATCATTCGTTAGTATTTTTTGTAGTCTTCATGACTATTTGCCACTGTGATATCTTTAATAAATTAATGGTATATTTTATCCCTTTTAAATTCCTGCGACTCTTTGGGGAGAGAAATTGTCTCATTTTCATTGTTCTTTTACTGAGTATCTTTTTTTATGTATTGCATATAAATGAAATATAATATAAACAAACAGCCGCTGTCTTTAATGTCAACAAAGGTTATGTTTAGATATGTACTGAAAAATCTATGGAAAAATAATCACTGGGTTTTGAAAAAAACTACTACAGCACCCTCTATGGTAGCTGATAAAAATGAATAATAATGTAATTACAATTACCTTTAAAGTTTCGTTAGGTATTGCCATTAAAAAAGGCATTGAACAGACACGAAAATGGCTTTTTTAAAATTCAGTAAACCAGCTTATTAGGTTGACAGAGAGACGCAGCTTTTAAAATGTTCAGTAGTAATGCACGTTGTATTATGTCAAAATGTAGATGTGCCTCACATAGCATATCACTGAGGGAATAACAGCTGAAGGTGTAGGGATGTCACATAGAAGTGATTCCTAAGGGCTTGGTTTCTTAAATAATAAAGGATATCGTAATACATCACGATCCCTCTTGTCAAGGGTGATCAAGGGGAGACACCCTGTAAATAAATATCCAGAACAATCTATTTTCGTTAAATTGACTTCACCTACAGTATGTATGGAATCAACCATATTTTCTTCTCTCCCTGATTAGCGTAGGTGGTATGAATGTCCTGATTTTTTCCCCCATTTAATTAATGACTGTAATCAAGTTTATGTAAACACTATCTTTTTTCCCCCAACCATAAATCATTATTTGTTTTGTTTTTTTGAAGAACAGTAATGCCTTGCGGTGCAGTTTTCTTTCTTTTAACCTTTAATACACAAGTTCAAAGTTGGCCTACTTTCAAAAAACAATTTTCTTTTCATCTCCTTTCATCTCCACACACTGAACCTAGAATATGCTTCCGATGCGTGTTCATGTGGTACACAGTGATCTTACCTAGCAGTCGAAAAGATGCTCAGGGATTGGAAAGGTCACCCCCCTCCACAACAGCACTACCATTTATAAAGAAAAAATCATTTGAAATGCTGTCAAAAAAGTTTGGATGTTCATGTATGTGGATAGTTTCAGAGAATACATATGATTAAGCTATTTTTTACACAAGAAGAAAATAACAGTATTAATGGGCAATAATTTACTTCTGAAATTCTCTGAAATAGTTTTTTCAAGAACCATTAAAGAATAACTAGGAACGAAATTAGCATTTCAGCTACATGGAATTAAAATTATTTTAACAGTGATGTACACCCTCCTAACAATGAAGTGACACTTTGGATGACTTTAAAATGATCTTGAAACATCATCAATCCCTTGCTGAGACAAAAAAAATCAATATCAATTAATGGTCATAAGAAGGCAATTTGTGATCTTATGTGCTCATTAATCTCGTTAATTACACTTATAATTTATTTTAAATGATGTTTTCCTTAAAGAACATAACTTCTACTTTTCAAATATTGGCGAGTTCTTAAATAGTACATTTTTTATGATGATCCTTCAAAGTGTAACATAAAATGTTATTTGCACACAACATCTCGAAACCTCAATAATTGCATTGCTTTTCTAGACTTTGTGGATGCTGTCAACTATAGTTAACAGTGAATCTGTACAGTAGCTGTACTTATATTCATTCTGCTCATGAGCTTTAACTAAAAATTAAGTAAATGTATATCATGCATTTTCAAGAATGATTTTGAAAGTGATAATCATAACATTATTTACATGATAAAGTTTGTAGTCAGTATTATTAGCATAACTGTAAAAAAATACACCTGTTGCTACAAAGTGTTCAAATGTACTTGTGCCCCTTTTGAACTGTAAAGATGTTAAAAAATCATTAATACAATTAATAAAATATATTTCACGGGTCAGAGTTAGCTGTTATCTGATGAGTCCTAATAAGGCTGAAATAGCTGTCTCCATCTTTGACCTTTAACTCTACAGTATGTGCTTTCTGCTCAGTTCTGCTTTCTGAAAATATCTAGAACAACAGTATCTCGCATTGCCACTTTCTAGCCTGGCCTGATCTCATCAGATCTCAGAGCCTAAGCAAGGTTTGGCCTCCTCAGTGCTGGGGCAGGAGTCCTGCAGCACTGTTTTTGAAGACTACAGGTGTAAATCACGGTGCCCTGGCTAAATTTAACGGTAGGATTCTTCAACCTGGCCTTGCTCAAGTTCCTCTTTAATACAATTGGTGAAGCAGTTTCAGTCATATATTGCAGATCTCGCTGTAGCTCGACTGGCTGCTTCCCTGTTGAGTGATGTTAGAGGCCTGGGTTCGATTCCCCAGCTGGTAGGGTGCATACCCATGTGAGCCTGAAAGTGCTACATTATCTGCAGTTTCCCTCATGGGATCAATAAAGTATCTATCTATCTATATTCATAATTGTTAGGCAAGAAAATATTTTACTAAAGAAAGAATGTTTTTCTTTGTATTAAAGTGTAGTCAGCTTTTTGATGAATGCATTGTGCTTTTCATAATTGCATAATAAGAGTGTTTATTTTAACAAACAGGGTATAAAGTAAATGTTTTTAAAAATAGTTTCCTTATGTACTCTTATTTTTTATGCTCTCTATAACAATAAGGGATTAAAAGAAGCACCAGTGACTTGCAAAGAATTACTTGCAAAGTGGTAATAAAATCTTACCTAATTATGAATTAAGGTAATTAAAAAGACTTTCCTTTGAAAATGGCAATACTCCTAGCTTGTACCAAGGGTGTCCTCAATTATAAGGATTAGCCATCCAATCTGGAACCCAGCTCTCTTGTTTTAAGCTTCTGCTCTCCAGCCATGACAGTGGGAGACAGGGAGATAGGCAGACCAGCTCCTCCAACACAGCCACCAACAGAGCCACAAGCCATTTTACACACAGTGCCTGGCAGGAGAGGTCGCATGAGCTGGAGAAGGGGCATGTCCCTCAGAGAAGTCACTGCAAGCTTGTGTGCACTTGGCCAGTCACAGGAAAGCCAGTAGAGCCCCATCGAACTAATCGTGACCCATTCCTGGCAGCACTGAGCATATCTAGTGACAGGACTCAGGCATATACAGTATTAGCAACACCTAAAGTACCTCAAGTGGGCTCATTCACTCATTGAGCTCTTCTGAAGCCAAACAACTTTAATCTTTCCTTGGTCTGGTGTATAATTTTAGTAATGTGCTAAACATAGTGTAGACATGGCTGAAGCACCACACCTCCATCCACATAAAGGCCAATATCCCACCTGTCGTGCTCACCCTGTCTGCATATGAAACTACCCAGCATCTCTGGATGGCATTAGACTCTTAGAGCCTTGCAGTGAGTGGATTGAGATCTTTTTTGAAGTCTGTATTGAAGTCTGTGACTGCAGCTCGGCCGCGGTGTAAAATTTAGTCCTTACATGATGAATAGTACAAAAGGTCTTTGTTTTGGCATCAGAAATGCCGTTTAGTTCGCCACACCAAAAGGCAAAGACAAGTTGTAATGAGCCCCCAAGCATGACCTCTGAATTTTCCCCAAACATTTCAGTTGCGATCTGAATAAGTCACATGGCTTTCATCCCTATGCAGTTGCCAACTCTACATCTGTTTTCACTCAGTTTCGAGACAGCACAGCTGATACGTGCTTAGTTGAGTTATGAAATGTTACTGTCCTTTTTACTCCCTGTACAGCAAATCTAAAATTATTTTTTCTTTAATAGTATGAAAAGGCACAAGAGGATTATACAAGTGTAATTTTGTAATCTGTGTTTTGCTTGTAATATAAGTTTCTCATTGAATTAGTCATTTCACATGTAGGAGCAACAGTAATGTACTGTAAGTTGCTGTTTACGTTTAATCAACACCCGCTATATAACATTATGTTACTATATAACAATAGAGTAGGAGTTAATGTCATTATTTCTGTTGAAACTGAGCAATTCGTTTTTTGTGGTTTACCAAAAATCTTGATGGTGGCTGTTCATGCTTTGTTTTAATATTTGGCATTCTGGTGTTGTAAAAATATATTTCATCCATATGATGTTAACCAGATAGTAAAAACTGAAACGCACATGTTCACAATGACAGTGTTTATTTGGGCGATCCTGTGCCTATGTTCCATTATGTTTTCTTTTAATGGGGTTTCAGAGCTATTGCTTTTCTGATAAGCAGATGTTAACAGCAGCGTACAGTTACAGCTTCTGAAATAAGACATAATATTTGAGGTTTGTTCTGTTTCATTGATTTACAGGCATGCCTTTAAAACAATCTTGCTTTTTTTAACTTTTTTGGTCGGTATTATACTTTTTTTGAAAAAAGAAAAATAAGACCCGGTTTCTTTTTTTCTTCTACCAAATATTTTTAGATTTGCTGGGTTCTTTAATAAAAAAAAATATCAGACATCCTAAATGCGAAATGTTTAGTTCATGTTTACTGAGCCAGATGTGCATAATGGGGAAAATTGTCCAATTAAAGCAAGTGTAATGTTACCATGTTGTCTAACTTCCAGTCTTCCTCCAAAAAAAAAAAATTGCCTCCTCCAGTGATTTTGCTAAATCTCTGAGGAGAGTTCATCATATTAAAGGCGCATTGTGTGATCAAAGAAAAGCCACACATGCTCCATGGTTGTTATGTTTTATGTTAATGAAGATCGAGTACTTGCTTTCCGCAGAGCGACTGTATTAAGCATAATTTTCAGGATGTATATGAAGCCTTGGGGGCTCTTAAACAAGCTTCAGTCACAAGTTCTGGTTCACATTTTAAACGCTTGTAATATATTCATCATCTGTTTGCCAGCCATTCTGCGTTTTTTTTTACCCTGTTTTTAGTATTAACAAGGACTTTGTTTCTCCTCTGGACAAAGAGATAAATTTGAAGTGGTGTTAGTGGGGCCTCCTAATAATCCCCATCTCTGAACGGGCTTCATCACGCTGTTCTGCTCCTCACCGATAGCAGGTGTGTGGGGAGCGGACTGGCGCACTCTGGCTGCTGTCACATCAACCAGGTGGGGGTACACACTGGGGGTGGGGGTACGTTACCTGCAAAGCGCTTTGAGTGGAGAGTCCAGAAAAGTGTAAGGAATCATTCATATTTCCCGTTTGAATGTGTTCTTTCTCTGTCTTGAACACGAGAAATTTCGGCCAGGACGGGAGACTATTTGTTGGAGAATCCCAGGAGACTGTGCTTGGTGGAGAGGTTTGTTCCCCCCCAAGTGTCTCTTGTTTCCATCCCTGAATGCACATCAGTTTAGTCTGACGAGTCATGGCAGCAACGCAACGGTTTTGTTAAATGACCCACCTTCTTGGGGGACCGATATCAAATTCAGGGAAGGTGAGGAAAGATGGGGAAATACGAATTGCAATTCTTTATCGGAAATTTGTTCATTCAGGAGCACAGTTTCCACCAGTGAATATGTAGCGTGTAGCATGTGCCTTTCTGTGTCAGGCCAGCTGTGGCATCAAAGAATTCATGTTACTGATTGACAGTCATCGCCTTGGCATTTCTTTTCTCTGCTCCTGCAGATGACGGGGAAAGGAGGGTGTCGGAGATGGGTTCGGTACGAGGAATCCCTAACGTGAAAACTCTGTGTTTCATCTCTGCTTAATTTGCAGGATCAGAGACTGTAGAAGCACAATGCCAGCGATTCGAAGTGAAGACCAGTGACGGGGGAAAAGTGCTGTTTTCTGCTGACGAGGAAGCCATCAGCATTGGCGCGGAGAAACTGAGGGTGACAGGTAGGAAGCGACTCTGTTCAAATGCGTGAAGTAATTGTCCCAGCTCGCCGTGGAGGAATCGCCTCAAATTATTTAAAAAAACTCTGAAGGATCCCTAGCTGTCATGTTGGGTTTTAGTTAATTCTTTGTATGTGGCAATTAAATGTTAAAAAGGAGACACTTTTCTCACTCTGCATGCGGCTTGAAGAACTGAAAGAAGCTCCCCCAACCACAGTTTACACACAAGACTTCCATACATACTGTATAGAAGGCAGCCCTGAGCACAAGACCAGCCCCCCACATCACATCACTGGCGGGAGCTGCGATTGATGCTGGTGTTCTGCTACTGTACATCCCTCTTTCTCTCACATTTTTTTTGTTGTTGTTCAGATATATTATGTCAGTGTTGCCAACACTTTAGGGGCCTGAGGTGCTGCGCATTTTACATTTCTGGCAAACATTTCCGCTTGTAACAGCATTGACTGTAATGAAGAGGAAATTAAAACAGGGGATAGGGACATAGGGTGCTGGAGCGCCATAGGGTCTTTTGGTTTGGATTCTGCCTAGGCTGTCAATGGCTTAATTGATCAGTTATTGACTTAATTCGTCTTAATTACCTCTGTTTCCAAGTCTCTGGCCAGAGAGTAGCTGGTGTTCCTTTTTTAGCCTGCAAGATCAAGAGCGAGGGTCTTGCTTCTTGCATCTCGCCCCTTACGTTGTTTATTCGCCCATGTTGATGACTCACTCAGTAGTTCTCTCAGTGATCTGCATCACCTAGTCACCCTTTTTCACAGGAGAAACGTTCGGCGAGCACGAGGTCAAGTAACACTGATCTTGGAGGGATGGTGTGCCTGCAGGTTTTCAAGGTCTCCTCAAAGCAGCTGGGAGAAGCTGTAAAACAGGTCCAGGTAACCCAGTAATGAGCTGACTGAGGTTCATTTGTGCCGAGTCCACTTGAAAATCTATGGACACACCAGGTTTCGGGATCAGAACTGCCTGCAGTATATCAAGGGTTAGAGGAAAATATCTCTAGATGTGGAGGAGGACCTGTATTCCCCCCGCCTGTCCTTCCCTTCACTCGAGGAACTCTAGAAAGTCAAAACACTAAAATAGAAAATAGAGAAAATCCACGAGGAAACAATTGATCTACAGTTGCATCTAAATCATGCTTGGCTTTAAGTCAAGCCAAATAATTCCGAACCACATCTCTTTCCTCCATTTTAAAGGCAAGGTTCTGGTGTTTGTTTTTTTTCATGTTTTGTTTGATTTTCGTGTTATTCAGTGATTCCTGTCGAATATCTTTCAGGTACGGAAGGAGCAGTTTTTGGGCACTCGGTCGAAACCCCGCATGTCAGAGCAGAACCATTTCAAGATCTGAAGTAAGAAATTAAGAAATTCTCTTACTTGAGAGTCCCATTTCTCATTTTGTACAGTACTGTATATCTCTCTGCAAAAACCCTCAAATAAGTAACAGACCTCTTCTCAACAGCCGGGTTCGTGGCCACAAAACGAGTCCCACGTGGCGTAGTGGCAACATCCTACAAAACACAAACCATTTTGTTCCATATTGAAACAGGAAAGATTGTGACATTTTGTTTAACATTTATGACAATTTGTTTGCACATTAAGTACAATTCTTTACTCATACAATGCCGAAAAAAAAAACACTAGGTTGGTCCTAGCCAATGTCTCTGGACCCTAGAATCACTCTAGACTCTAAAACAAGTCAGCCTGCACCACATTTCATCTCATCTCAGTTCGCATGCAATTTGTTTGGGCATTAAAGCGGTTTCTCTGTGAAGGGATGCGTTAGAATCTTTTTAAAAATCCCACAGTACACTATTCCGCTGAAAACGCAGTCTTGAAAGCATAGGATTTAGACAGAGACACTGTTCATTTCTGAACCCTTCAGAGCAGCATTTTCACACAAAATCCAGGAGGAATGGGGGGTTCCCTTTTCTTGTTTTTTTTAAGTCTTTCTAAATTAGCACACACACATTTTGTTTTTTAAAAGCCTTGTGGAGAATGTGTATTATCCCGAGGTGATGGGAATAGCAACTCTGGCATTTGAACACCAGGGATTAAATATAGGGAATCTATTCTGCTAGTCCTAAAATGTCCGCCTATGTTTGTTTATTTAAATGATAAGATAAGATCACTTTATTAGCCATATACAATTTCTTGCATTAGGAATTTGTCTTTTTGCATACCCCAGCTTGCTTTCCATGAGACACAGACAGGGAGAGAAGCTTGTGGTCAGAACAGTTGGGGTTAAGGGCCTTCCTCAAGGGCCCAACAGAGTAGGATTCCTCTGCTGGCTGTGAGACTTGAACCAGCAACCTTCGAGCCACAGGTGCAGATCCTTAACCACAGTGCCACCACTCCATCTGCTAATGTAAATGTAAAGAAGATGAACAGCAAAAAAAAAAATACTTTCTTTATTCTGTTCAAACTTTGAATATTTATAGTTTCTCTAAATGGAATTTGGCATAACCACGGAACATAAGATACAGTAAATGAGATAAATATTCAGTTTACAGAATGGGAGTGAGTGTCATTCAGTCAAGTACTTTTGCTCATCTACAGTAACAGAGAATAAAAAAAATTCCCCTTTTAGTCTAAAAATATTCCATAGGTAATCACACGCTTGGTCAGCCTTATTCACTGAAAAATACAGCAAATTATAGAGGATATAAAAAAGCAAAATGCATGTATTTACTTTATAGGTTTGTTGAATAATTTGTTACATTTCTTTTGCACCTTTCATCCCAAAGCTGTTCATACAGATACAGTGTATGCACACCCAGCACCCTGACACAGACTGTCCTGTACTGTACCCCAGACACGAATGTTACACACTTTCTTTCTGTGTAAAGAAAGACATAGGCATGACATTCGCAGGATCATTTAGATTAAATTTAATGATAATTTAGTGTTGATTTAAATGACCTTTCTTTGAACCTGTTCTTTCAGCTGTATTGCACCCCCTTCAAAAATGTAGCAAATTGCACAGTCAAACTAAATTGAACATGTAATGATTTGATAGAGACTATTAAAAGGTAATGACTTATGTTATAGCTTTATGGATGAAATTTAAATTACACTTTCTTAAAATTGACTTGACGGTTGTCATTTCCAATGTGAGTTTTTTTAGCCAGCTCTTTCCTGGTGTTTACAGTGCCTTTTTGCTTCCTCAAGCAATTTCAGAACCTACGGTAACTATTAGCAAGGCTGTATTCAGTGAATAGAGGAAGATTGATAATTAAAGTCATTTCTGCCGCATCTCCTTGCTTTTACCCACATGCAAAAACCCAGACTGAAGCTGTGGTGGCTTGCCATTTTCACTTCACGCTGCCTCTTGACAGCTTTTAGTTTTTCTTTTTGCACAATGCTAAGAGGTTCTTTAGATAGCACTATATGTGCATCACAAACACCCCCCAAATTCTGCTGTTGCTAGGTTAGAAGTTATTTTGCTGAAATGATCTCAAGTATTTACTTTCGACGGTTTTCAGAAAGTGGCGCAGCCTGAAATATTTGTTTGTGTCTGTACGTTCACGCCTGGTCGTTGTTTCTGCCTCATTGCTGCTGGGAATAGGTGTTTTGCTTTCACATGAGCTACTGACTGAAGTGTCTGCTTCCCTGCTTGTTCTAATTTTACTTGGGACTTTTTGTTTGTCTACAGCTGAAAAATAGAAGTGCACCTCTTGGGCTTCCTTTGGTCATGACTAGGTTTACTGTATTTGGAAAGACCTGCTTCGTACCTGATGCCACTGAAGTGAAAAGCCTGGGGCTGGTCCAAATGTGCATAGAGCTCTTGGATTGCCTGCTGAGAAAAGCTGGCAAAATATGGTTTCCATGCACAGATAACATTTATAAGTAGGCGTCTTCCCAGGAAGATTGTCGGAGTGAACCAGCAGTGTTAATCAGTGTTAAAAATCACAGTGTAATGGGGAAGCAGGTGGTTGTGTGGATAAATAACATTTCCCATAGCTTGTAACATTGTTAACACTGGAAACCATGAGCAGCACTGATGAAAACTGACAACATTAAAATGCTAAAAAAATGTTTAACACTTACTTCCTATCCGCACTGGACTGGCGTCCCATCCTGGGTGTGTCCTGCCTTGAGCTTGTTGCTAGTGAGGATAGTTTCCAGCTCTCTTGTGACCATTTGTTGGCTGAATTGGTTAGAAAACGGCTGAGAGGAATTACTTTAAGTATAAAGGTTGATATCTAGAAGTATGCATATATCCAAATATAGGTAGCTACTGGGGAGTGGGCGTGCATTCCTTTCAATGGATACTACTGTCACATTACTGGGTGGGACACCTAAGCCCAAATACTCGGATTACTCCAGGATACCAGTAGTGATGAAGCGGATGTCCCATCCAGGGACAAGTCACAGGGCTCTGGTGAACCTCGTATGAACTTTGGCTTTAAGTAGACTTCATTGTACATATATGCTACAAATGCTGACCTTTTGTTTCGTCATGAATTTGTATTAAAAGTAGTTGATGTGAACAATTTTAGATGAAAACCAGCCTGGAAAATCATAGAAAAGCAGTCCCATAGATTGTACATAACTGGTAAATCACAGACTTTTTAAATTATGGTGATATAAGAAGGTTATATAGAAGAAAAATACCCCATATGTATCTTATTGATTGAAAACCCAAGTACTAAGACACAGGAAAAAAGACTTGGAAAGTAGGAAACTTAATTAAGATTACAGTAAATACCGTATCTCCAAAGAAACAAGCTGAGAGACTAAATTTCTTGTTGGAAAGAAAAAAAAAGACAACTTTCAGTTGTTAAGCCTTCACCACATGCCTGAACAGGGCTGTGGCAGCAGATGGACAGAAGCTGTAGAGAATCTGTAGCTCCAGTTTGAGTGAATGAAGCTTTTAGTCAGTCACTGAGGGTCACATATCTACAGAACCAAAGCAAAGGAGGCAGATTCCAAAATGTGTGCACCGGATTTCCAAAAATTAATTTAAAGAATTATTTGCAACTCTCAGAAAAACTTGTGTTTGTTTCAGAACAAATTACATCCACACACTTGTACAGTATACAAGATCAGACTAGAATTTGTCCTGCTGGGACTCTGATATTACCGATTACTGATCGCAGATAATGAGATGTAAAAAGAATTAAGAAAAATATAAACAGGTGCTGTACTTTATTTTTAATTCTACCTTGGCAATATGTTAGCGCCAATATTACCCTAAGGCTAGAAGATGGTGTTTACACTGCTAAATTATAAACGTACACACATAAACACTGCTGTCGAAATCCTTTCTTTGCCCCATGCCTACTGCGGCCAGGAAAGAGAGCATTAGTAACTGGTCCCATCTGGAGGAGGTATTCCTGTGAATTCTGGGTAAGACAGAAGATATTACTGGGTGGAACAATTTCTGAGAAATTTACAAGGCTCCCTCCACCTCAGTATTTTTATATTTTTAAACTTATTGAAAGGCAGCTGAATGTTATGACGGGCCTTAGCTCAGGATTTTCAATGATGAATTTTCCCCGATGTCTCAAAATTAGTCATTTGCTTAGGAAAACTGTATGGAAGCCCGACTCATGCAAAGCAAATGACAGTTAACCTTTCTGAGCTAAAGTCTAAGAGAAATAATTCAGGACGGGGACTCCACGTTGTCTGGGGCTGCCAACGAGCGGGTTTATGGAGGATTACAGGATCTGTCTTGGTAGGATTTGTTTTGTTTTTTTTTTCCGTTTTTATCTTCCACCAAAAATTGCAGTGTTTAGTAAAATGTAGGCCCAGTGTTGGCCTTAATGGCTCCTGCAGGCCCAGGCATAACATCTTCTTCATGTTTTCACTGATGGCTGAATGGAGGAGTGATCTGGCCCTCAGTGATAACAGTGAAAGATATAAAACTTATTAAGAAAAAGCCTAACAAAATCATCTCCTAATTCACCTCACACCCACAGACCCATCAATGAAGGCTTACTGGCTCTGGTTCCACTTTTATCCCAACTTCCTGTTGAGGGGGTCCCTATAAACACAGTTTTTCTAAGGTGGACATTTAGAACTGGTTTGAAGTGGATTCGAAAAATGCTGGACACAAGGCCTACTATGTAATTCTATACTGTAGGTTCGTAAAATAATTTATTAAAATAAGTGATCTTTAGCAAATAGGGAGGTAGGGAGCTGTGTGTGATTTTGGAACACTGCCCATCTTGTAAGCACAGGGAAGCCTGATAGATAACAGAAAAATATTTAATATTTTATTTTTCTAATTTAATTACTTTGAGAAAAATACACAGAACATCTCTGCGTGTTTCACTCTCACGCACATGAAATAAAACTTCTTTTAACTTCAGAGACAGACTCCTGACTGTCTTTTAAGGGGAAGCAGATTCTCCAACAACCCTCAAGGAGATGAGACACAGCAACTGGCTCTTCCTCTTTCACTGGTCTGCTGCACTAGACAAAGTGACGTTTCTCCCTATTTTTACAGTGCAACTAACCATTCACCTTTGTCTTTTGTGAAGTAGGTCTGTGCACAGCCTTTGGCATAGTTTTTTCCCTTCCCCTGAAAAATCTCCCCACTAGGAAATTATACTGTACATTTTACACAGAAAACGGATGTTGGGTTTTTGTATCTTGCATACAGTACCTTTTGTAACTTCTTTTTTTTTTAACAGAGCAATTTTAGGACTTACTTTTTATAATCTAATTAATAGTTATTTCATACCTTTGTTAATTACCAAGTGTAAGCATCACAAATTATGGTGTATTATAAAATGGCAACATAAAAGTCCTTTGTAAGAGTTTACTGTATATGCTGTTTATTTGTACATTGGTGGAGAAGAAGGCTTGTACATTTTTATGTATGTGCTTATCAACACGTCATTAATTAAGGCTCACATCATTAATCAAGGAAATGAAGGAACTTCTCATGGCATAAAATTACCAGCACACGGCCTTGTGTTTAGGCTTCCGGTGTGTACTGTGGAAGGAGACCCTTATTCACACAAGGTTCTGTGGAAGAACGGAACAAGCTATCCCACCCTGTTGGTGAAGCTGATTCCCTGGCATCTTTCAAGGAAGATCCCGGGACCTATTAGCTACAAATGACCTTACACTTAGGTCCTGATGCTTGGTCTTTAAACATACTGCGGCACTCTTCGTATGAGAAGGGAAGTTAATCCCAGTATCCAGGCTAAATCCACCCTGGTCTTGTGCAGTCTGGACACCCTGAATCCCCTTCATTCAATCGGTCAGGTAATTAATCACTTCACTCCCTGAACAGAAGGAAATGGTGGAAAGAAATCCTTTGGGGTGAAAAGAACTATAGATATGCATGGAATTTTTTAATTCATGATAATTTTTTTCTTTTAATTAATTATTATTCAATGTTTACAAACATTTTCTTACAACCTCTACAGGCGATTCAGTAACATCCAATCCTTTATATACTGTACATGTACTGTTTTTAGGAATGTTTACTGCTATTTAAATTTGATATGAAGAATCCATTATTGCATTTTCCACAGACCTACTGTACATAAGCTTCTTCTGTTTTAAAATACTTTTAAGCTAAAAGATAAGCTAATATTTCCAACTAAGAAAGTTTTGTCTTCCCGAGCTCCTCTCAGGAGGTTTATCAACTTGGATTTCTATATTGTATATCATTACCAGAGTGATAATTTAGATTTTGCACTCCTATATAAGTCGCTTCTTAGAGAGCTACTGTACCTACAGATCTCTCAGGGGTAGGTCATACTTCCATGGCTGTTTCAGTATCAACACTGACACTTCTCATTTCCTCTAGAATCCTGCAAGATAGCTTTTTTAATGGAAGTTTTATTAACTAAACTGTCTCCTATATTTTGTTATTCTTTCAAGAAACTGTTGTTTCTGCTTGTTTCAGAATAAAGCAGCTGTCAGACTATCAGTTTTTTAGATAATGAAATGTTACTTATGATAGGATTAATCCTATGAAACATACTTGTATTCTTTCTCATTTGTGAAGTTTTAACATGAAAAACACAGCTCCCAGTGAATTGTGCTCTTTTTCACTCCTGTAATAGGGGGTTAGTTACTTTGTTGTTTACTGCCTCTGTAGTCCTATAGGGAGGGGTGTAATATCAGCTTTAATAGTGTTTTAAAGTTGAGAGGTGTGCACCATTGTATGTCAGCTAATCCTGCTGGCTCATGCTGGATAGAGTGAGATGGAAATTGATCAGGCTTCTTGAAGCTGACACAGGGCTGGTGAGAGCCCAAACTCATTCCAACCTGCAGAGCAAACATCCGCAGTACAGTCAATACTTGCTGCAAGGTGTAGTTCTTCTCTTAGTCATAGAAAGCTGCTCCGAGACCCCATGGCAGCTGGCAAGAGCACACTTGGTCATTTGCTTTAAAAAAAAAGACTTGAGTCATTGCGTTCCTGACCACCAAAACGTTGGTGTCACAACAGAAGGCAGGTGTCACGGGATCCCACTGAGGAGGGGTGATTTCCAAACATCAAAAACTGATTCAATGGAAAGAGCCTTGAATGGCTTAACATTGCAGTCTCACAGCACTGGGACCCTGGGTTCAATTCTGGACATGGGGTGCTGTCTGTGTGGCGCTTGTACTGTATGTTCTCCCAGCATTCACAGGGGTTTCCTCCCACAATCCAAAAAACATACTGACAGGTCTGCCCTGCAATGGACTGGTGTCCCATCCAGGTTGCACCCTGCCTTGTGCCTGCTGCTTGCTGGGATAGGCTCAGGCTCACCCGTGACCCTGCAGTGGATAAAGAGTTTAGTGCCTTGCTGATACAGGCCTCCAGAGCCAGTTTCCATCTGGCATTTTCTCCCCTAAACCATTTTGTTATCTCTGTGTGACCGTCGCGGTTCCGCGCGGGCTCGTGCCCTCCGCCACCCGTTTCGTCCCGCAACACCTGGGGCGCGAACCCGGGTCTCCGGCGTCATGCAACAGGGAACCAGCCACATCAGCTAAAGGAGACCTCCCCCAGCGCAGGCGGCCGAGGTCCCTGCAACGCGCAGGGAGGGCGATGACGTCACCGTGTCCGAACGAGCGCCGCTACATCTGCAGCAGAACATAGCAGAAGCCTGGTTCAGGTCTTAAATTAAAGCTAAAGCCCTTTGCATTAAATGTAAACAATTAGTGTTATTTTATTTAAAATTATTTCTTAATATGTCCACTCAGCAGACAAATATACAGAAAAAAAAAACAGCAGGCAATGCTTTCTGTATTCAAAGATTATTCGAGGCGGTCCATTTCAAAATTCAATTCCAATAGCCAATACCTCTCCGTTTCCTCCAAGTCTGGAGATGCGCAAGATTAATGATAATCGCAAGACACTCCTCTCAAAGCGCTTTTCAAGGAATGGGGACTAGAGGTCTGCATGGGCATGAAATTGAAGCCCGAACCTGGCCCGTACCAGAGACCTTGAGACCCAACCAAGCCCAAATGGTACTGCCAAGTTTGAAACCTGAACTCTCAGAGTGAGTAAACACACATAGAGACCGATTCTCACAGAAATGGTTTTACAATGATCTGCTTGGCTGGTATGCGCTCAAGTTAATAGAAAATGCTATGCGCTGAGAAAAAATGGTATTTAGGTCATAATGTTTCCATAACGAAGCTGTCCCCGACTCATTTGGCATTTTGAGCAGTTCTCCCTTTGTGAGTTTTTGTTTTATTTCATCTATTGCGAACAGTTACAGTAGGATCTGTTACACACATACGAGGGAGAGAGAGAGAGAAAACGAGCGAGCATACAAAATGAATGAATGAAAATGAATTTCTTAGAATAAAAATAAATTTAAAACAAAATATTAACTATTCATTTTCACTTATTAGAAAACAAAACCTGAAGTTGTACAGTATGTGAAAAACCGAACCGAACACAGGCCCAAACCCGATACTTTGTTGGGTCCCGTCAGGCTTGGGTAGCAGACACCCCCCTCCACCACCAATGTGCAGCCCCACCTGGTTACCAAATGTTACCCTTTTGTGGATAGATTTCTGGTCTTACGGATGCCCCAGATAAGGTAAAAACAGAGGATTTTTTTTTTGCTGGTTTTTGCAGTCATGTTTTGCTGGGATATGGATTACTCATCGACGCACTTTAGAAGTTTACCATTTATCAAACGGTGTTGTGATCGATTGCCTTGGTGTATTTCGGATCTGAAAACAGTTTTGTGAATCTCCGGTTGTCTATTATTTCTGATTGACATAAGATTTTTGGGTTTTGTTGGTGAAATACTAGGAAATGTGATGTTTGTCTTAAGTCAATAATGACTTAGTGCGTCAAATGCTTGTCCCTGGGGTGGTACCAAGGGATAGCTACTTTTCTGGAGGAAGTCAGGAAAGGTTTATGTATTATTTAAAAAAAGGGGGTTTCGTCGGTTTGGGAACCTCTAGTTTTGTTATAGTTTTGTTATAGTAAGAAACAATACAATCATCCTTGCCGTTTCAAATGGTTTTGTGTTTGAAAATATCATTATTGACCATAGGGCACCACTGCCATCCCCTGCTTGGAATAGCTATAGTGCTGCCCTCTTGAGCTCTCTCATTGGGCAGCATGTGAATACAGACGTAGGCCTCATCCTCATTGGTCAGGCAGAGAGCCTATCAGAATGCAGCCTCCAGCTACACAGGGCTGATCGACCTGACAGGAGTTCAAAGTTCAAAGGCCAGTGAGGTCACAGACTGTGAGGTGTCTATCCTTTCCGCATATTCTATGTTATTTAAAGTCCTTGCACTTTAAAGTTGTTGTTGTTGTTGTTTTTTCACTGTCCTTTTCCCGTGGGTTGCTGATTGTGGTTGTTAATCAGAATACCTGTTGACTCTAGCAATGGCTTGAAAGGCTCAAAATTAGAATTCGGCTGTAGGCAACTAAACTGGGAAGGAGATACGATCTTAAATTGTTGCTACGCTTGAAGAATATCCTTAAATGGGTATCAACACGGTTTATAAGAATAAAGCAGGCTTGTCTTTTATCATTTTTAATTCACACTGATCACAAACCTCAAGATCACAAGGCAAACATGAGTAGACATGAGCTGCCAGTATACAGTTCCAGTACAGATAATCCATCACATTTAACAATCCAGTCTAACTGACCCATTGCCAGGTGTTCGTCCTTAACGTCATTTGTCCAAAACACTAAATGGTTGCTTTTTGTACCATACAGGTCTTACAATTTCAGTATACCCCTATAGAAATGTGTTTCTGCATTAAGGAGGAGAGGAATAGATTGAAATAACAGAATACAAAATGTACAAGAGTTTTGCACAGTTGTGTAGGAACTGTAGAATGTCAGTTGTCAAGTAAGAAAGGTTGAGATTCCCTTGCAGTATGCAATATATTCCCCTTTGCAGTATTTAATCTTACATTTGAAACAAAACCCCTCTGAAATTATTTTTGTAGGATTGCTTTGCTTTCTCTAAGCTATTTGTCTGGAACCACAGATCACTGCCCTGAGTTCCCTTTTGCGGGAGTGTGGGGTTGATTTCTCATGTGGCTCTGGACCTCAGATGGAAGTATGAGGTTTGGAGACTCCATGATGAGGGGCAACTTGGTTTGGTCAAATCCCCAGTCATAACTGGATCCTCTTCCCCTGAGGCATCGCCAGCAGCACAACTGGGAACTTCCGAAGCAAGGAATCCCCATGTCTCACACATGGTGATCTATTGATTCGAATGTGTTTGAGCAGAGCAGAATAAACCACACGGCACTTCCTACAGCTCTTACTGTAGATGTATAAAAAAGCATGACTATACAGTATAGACACACACAGTACGCATGTGGCAGGTTTTGAATAATAAAAAAGCACCTCAGTGTTTTGGGTACCAAAACAATTAGTATTTAGAAAATAGTTTTTTTGGAGTTAAAATGCTAAATCTCCACATATTTGAAGTCACTAAGCAAAGAGTACACAGTGTGTTTTAATATTATTACAATATCAATAATGAATAGTAAATATAATTCTATCCTACAAAGCTGCCTTGTATCTTTGTTTCCAATGTGCATCCATTAGTGTTTTCTACTCTTTGAACAATTATTATAACAGCTTTTCATTTTGCAATATTTAATCCACATTGATCTTCACAGCAATCTTTAAGAACTCCATCACAACAACCAAGATAAAATAGACAAAAACAATCAATGTGACTTATGTCTGTAGTAGTTAATTCATCACATTTTACCAATTAAAGGCAGTTGACTTATTGTTGGGTGTTCCTCATTAACATCATTTCTCTTCTCTACAAATCCACAAAGCTAAAAAGCTAATTTTTCACTACAAATTGCTTATCTGCATCTGCATTGGGTTAGCTGTTGTCTTAAAATATAATTACCAAAAAACATCCGTGGAACATTGTCGTGGAGGTGTTTCTGCATTAAGAAAAATGTGCAAAACCCTTTCTGTAAGTCTCATGAAGACAGATGAGATGTTATAATGGGAATTATTTGAGAATTTCCTTGCAAGTATATACTATAATTTAGATTAGCCTCTTTCTATAGCAGTTGTTTCTATCTAAGGAGGCATTTGAGTTCAGAAAGCTTGACTCTCAAATGTTTGTAATTTACACCACATTAGTGCTGTAATATGACAGTGGCTCTGCTGTAGAGGTCTGACCTGCTTTTTGGTGCAAATAAGTGTTTAGTAATAGTGTAGTCAGAGGGAAAGAACTGGACTACTTTGACAAACTAGAGTGGTTTCTGCTTCACGTGTATGCAATTTAATTAAAATTTGTGAAGGTATTTAGAGTTGAGTTCTGCATCTTTAGGATAGGATTTGTCTATTAACTAGATGTCATATCAAAACTATAAGGAGTTGGCTTGCAATACATGGCAGATATGTATACATCATGTGAGTACAGGAATGAGAGAAACATTTATTGATCCAAGAATGTCATCTGTCTGTTTCTTGCATTAACATTATGGCTGTGGTTTCTTCCACATCACCAAAAACCCTTTGTATAAAGAAGAGTCTTCTCTCTAAAGCTTGAATGCACATTAATTTTTACTTGGCATTTATAGGACTGTTTATCTCTAGTTGTCCTCAGGAAGTTCTCTCAGTTGACTTCAATACCTTTCAGGATTTTGAATAGTGCACTTCTGTCAAGTTCACTTGCAGTTGTCTTCATTCAAGATTAAGAGATTCAATTTCTGTAATCTGTCTTTGTGTGACATTCCTTTAAGGCCAGGGATAGCTGTGTTGCTCTACTTTGAACTGATTCCAAAGCACCATTGTCCTTCCTCTGACATGGTATCCTGAGCTACTGTACAGTACTGCACATATTGCTCTTAAATATTTTCCCTCCTTTGGTTTGCATTCAGCGTATTGATGATCTATCATTTTGTTGGGCTTTTTAATGAGCTCCTTCGTGTTACAATATTGAATTAGATTTTTGTATCATTATCTTACTTCCATATAACAGCTAACCTTTAATTAAACCTTAAACTTAGACTGCTTGTTAATAGTGAAATCAGTTATGTGTTGATTTACAAGTAATATTAAATCCTATTACAGTACTTTGGGGATAGTAGAATTAGCCCAATATATAATATGATTTGACTTCATACTGATCGAGTTAAGTCAACCTTTTTTCTTTAGAAATGAGAAACAGCTGCTTTGCCACAGCAGTTTAAATGCGATCAATATGCCTACTGTTGACACCCATGTTGGAGGCTGATATTTTAGCTTCCCAATTAGTTGCTAATGATCAGCAAATTGTCTCATTTGTACACAAAGGCCCACCACAGTTTGCATGCAAACATTGTGACTTTACTTTATATTCATTGAGAACATATGGAATCAGTGACAAGTGCTTTGCAATGCAGCAATTACTTATCTCAGATTTCCTTTCATGAGTCTTGTAGCTTCTCTCTTGAAGTCTGAAAATATCAGTCTGATCCATTTGCTGCCAGCATGAAATATCCCCCCTTATGAAAAGGCTATGGAGAAAGCAAAAACCGAAACAGCTTGCCTATCTACTGTGTAACCCGTGTAAGGCAAGACTGTTACAGTTCAGGAGAACAACAAGTGCACTGTATGACACTTCTTGTGAAGGAAATACTTTGCCTCACTCTCAGAAATGGTCTGAATCTAATTGACTGAAAAGAGTAGTAACCCAGCCAATTGATTTCTTGTACAAGGGATTTAATTTAGAAAGCTTACAGGCACATGGTGAGCATTTTCTATTTGCAGCAAACCTTGACGTGATCTTTCCTGGGACTCATTTTGGTATTAGACGGCACTGCTCTGAAGTAGATGGAATATATTTTTACTGGATTTGTCCAGGAAATCTTAAAAGAAGAGAAAGCGTTTTGATAGGAATCAGCCTTAAGTCCTTCTTCGACCTTCCATTCCCATTATTTTTAAATCCCAGTACATGAACCCTTCTGAAAAATTTCTGTGCTCCACATTGCCTTGAGCCGACTCCATAGGGCGCATCTTCCAATTAGACTTGTCTATGCAAATGCTCCCTGTACAACACACTGACTTTTGACTGTGGCATAATGTAGTTTTGTCGGTCACCTCCTCATTTAGAAGGATTTAAAATGCAAAACCAAAATCCATCCATCCATCAAAATGCAAGGCCACAAATCCATCCATTATCTGAAAGCTGCTTATTCCTGAAGAGTAAAATCAATTCCTTTAAAAGGGAAAACGTGTAGAAAAAAAAACCTGAAACTGTTTTGTCCCTTTTGTGAGCAGTTTTTTGAGTTTCTGACGTGGTGAATCCAGGCATGCTTTTAAGACAGTTGACGCGACAGGAGAAAGGCATTAAGGGATAAGCATCTGGGACATTGCTTTACATTTCTGTTTATCCAGAGCGACATGGGGTTGAGTTGCAAAAGAGAAGCAGGAACAAAAATTACTTTTCTTTTGAAAATCCAACAGAAAATTAGCTGTGACAAGAAATGCTAGCTAATAATGGCATAACACTGTTTTGAGTTATTTCATGGATTTTATCTAAAGGCATTTCTAAGCCATTTGATGCCATGAACATTAATTAATTAGTGTGATCAGTGGTTGTTCTTGATTGCTAAGAGTGTATGGAAAAAGGGTTTGCATGCTCAAATATTACTTTAAAAGCCTTAAATTTTATGTTTTTCTGCTGCTTTATGTGCTGCCTTCCTGTTTTTTTAAATGCACGAGGGACGATTTTAGTGAGTTGTGTGGAGTCCATTATCTGTGGTATCAAAGGAGCCATCTCATTAAGGAAATCCAGATTTCACAGCTAATAAAGTCTTCAATTCTCCAGGTGCCTCATTCATGGAAATGTATCATGTATTTACATAATGATTTTCAGATCAGGCAAGGAACTCTGGAGCAATCTGGAAAATTTATTAGACTTGCATTGAGATTGTTTTCCAAATCAAAGGACAAGGAGGTGAGGTCCATCGTATACATACGCATGCCATTGGACAGGGTGCACCTTATCACATAAGAACTTTAGATCCAAGCCCTGAATCTGTTTTAATCTACCAAATTATACCACATTTTACAGTAAATCTGCAATTACTTTACATAATGCTAAGCATGAGGTACTGTTCAGTCACCATGAAGTCATCCTAAACACAAGCGTAGGTGTTAGAGCTACAGTATGTATTAGCATTTTACTACACTCCCTTTTTACTGGCTCTGTGGGTGTTTTGTGTTTCTGAATTTCTCCTAATTTCTTGGTCTTAATGACAGTTTTTGGCTTAGAAACAAGTCGAGTGCAAATTGTCATAAACGTTTCAATTAGCGTCCTTCTATCTTCTGTGGATCTCACACAGACACTTTTCATTGACCTTGGA
This sequence comes from Lepisosteus oculatus, assembly GCF_040954835.1. Classification (NCBI taxonomy): domain Eukaryota; kingdom Metazoa; phylum Chordata; class Actinopteri; order Semionotiformes; family Lepisosteidae; genus Lepisosteus; species Lepisosteus oculatus. The sequence continues at coordinate 77,285,457 of NC_090696.1, forward strand.
TGAGTGCATGTTTTGTATTGATTGAACCTTACAGACACGCACAGAAAAGAACGCAGTCAATTAAAACATCACCAACCTTCCACTAAGTTTTTTTCTTCAAAGAAAGGAGAGAGGCAGAGGGCACATCAGTTACTAAAACGGTTATGATCAGTGGAAAAAAAAAGCAATTTGAAGAAGAAAGGAAGATTAAAAGAAGCATTTATAGGGAAATGGGTGTGATAGCCGTGTCCCCTTCCTATTCTTAAAGCATGCCTTCTGTTTTGTGAGGTGCTGTAAGTTGAATGTGACAGACCTTGCCTTTACAGAAATGTCCTGCTTCATGTATTCTAACTCACACAACATTCAAACATAAATAATTAACACGCAGGACCTCAGTCAATGCGTCTCTTCTGTTTGAGGAATGATTTCTACTAATACATGTTCATTCCCTTAACAAAAAATACAAATACAGTAGTTTTCGTCTCCCTCTCTGCTTTTAATTTTCCCGTTTGACTTTTGGATTCAAAAGTATCTGCTTCCCATTTGCCTACACACAGGAATGTCTATTTTCGGAGCGACATGGCATGAGTGCCTTTTATTGCATTTCTTCCAGTAAGACAAATATGGACTGACCTCTTGTTCCGGATTTTAGAGGAGTGCAGTCAGGCCAGTAGAACAAACACTGTATACAGGTACTGTTGCATAGAGTGGGGTCGAATACCAATTCTATTAGCCAAGCTTAATACTACCTCTGTAAAGTTCAACAAATCAGTTAATAGTACTACTGTATCTCTGTAGAACCCATTCCTTTCTGTATCAAGTTCCTTAAGAGGATTTTTAGACACCTTAATAGACATACAGTAATTTGTGCTTAACAAAAACACACATGAACATCTCCTACTGTACTTAATTACTCCGTGCTTTTTTGCTACTGTATATAGAGAATGAGGTATTTTCAGCCACATAAAAAGCTTTCTTAAAACTTCCTCACTGGGCACTGGACGCCATCTTCACTAGCAGTTCCAGCTAACAGTTTGAAGAAGTGCTGTAATTGTGGTTACTGTAAAATGACTTTAGATTCGAGATCTCCACCCCTGGTCCCAGAGAGCCGAATCTCTTAAGTCTACAACAAAGGAGACTAAAAGGAGATTTGATCCAGGTATATCAAATCCTAAAGGGCAGAGAGAGGGTCAACACAGGGAGCTACTTCAGACTCAGCAGACGGCAGCAGCAAAGGACAGTGGCTCAAAAAAAGTGTCGAAAAAAGGCCCCTGCAGTCGCTGTGTGGTCTAGAGGGGTCTATTCTCAGCCATGCTAGTCTTTTTCACTTTTCAGAACAAAAAGAATGACAGCTATTCACTTCTTCCAGCAAAAGCACTCAAACCTCAGATGTGCAAAGTCAGGATCTAAAAGTATTGTGGTGCTGAAATACAGTAAATGAGGACCTACAGTAGCATCTCTCATTTCTGAAGACTTGGAACGATTTCAATGTAATCAGTTAAGCAGGTCATTTGTTAAATAATTTGGAGATTAGGGAGCAAACTTTATTGATCAGCATCTTCACAGGCCTTGCTGATCTTTAGAACTGGAGGAACTATAAGACAAACTGGACGGGGACTCTCCGGGACCTTTACATAATGCAATGAAAGTATAGAAGTATTTGGCACTGTGTATTGGTCTCAGAAGAGGTGTTAGCAAACTGAAACGGAATCTGACTCAGATTTATTTATGCAAATAATTACATATTGGCTAACGCTTCAAAGTCTAGATACAGATCACACTGTGGTAGGGCGTTAGATTAATAAAATAATGTAATGCCCTAATGAATCTGATGCTGCCACATTCTGTGTCATCCCTTGCATTATAAACCACTGTTTCTGTGTGGGCCACATGTGTTGCTGGAAGTTATTGTCTGTCAGAATCACAATGCCCATCTGTTCAGACATCAGGGATGTGGCGTATGGTAACCTGTGTCTTTCAGTATCGATTAAACTGTCAATGGGATACAGTGATGCGTGAAATTACTTCCTATAATTCCCAATTATGTCACTATTTTTTAATCGGCATTTAATCATGGTAAAAGGTGGTTTATAAATCATTGACTGAACAGAAGTGGTGGTCCAGGAAGTTGAACAAAGCAGTGATGTGGCAGCTTTGAGTGGAGGAACAAGCTTTGAGATTTTTAAGGATGGAATGTTTCGTCTTCAAAGTAGAATCATTTATAATTCAGGTTTTCAGTTCTGTTACTACACTTTAAAAAGACAGAAATTTCCATCCTTGAAAATTCATTTTACTCTGCCATTTTCTAAAAGTTAAAAAATAATCTTCCTCTGACAAGACTCATGGTCAATTAAGGTACTGAGAAATGCATAACACTCCAAATCTGTCACATACTCTGGAATTAATCTAAAAATACAATTTGCAGTAAATGTATCTTTCTTTCATACAGTATGAATACAACAGTGTGGGATTGCTTTGGACCTTTATGAGGTAGATTCCTGGGAGGTATGCAAAGCAGCTGTTTGATGTCAAACTTCAAAATAATAAATCAGTTCTGAAGCAACAGATTATCCTGCTTCTAGCAAAATAGTTTCTAGACCTCAGTCAGGCACCAGTCCTTTCCCACACTTCAAACTCCATGATTGATCTGGGGCTGCCTGTCCATCGGAGAGGGACCCTTCCCACCCTTTTATTGATCCGGCCTACTGTAGGCGACAGACGGCATGCCCCTCACTCGTGCCCCTCACTCGTGCTCACCGCCTGCACCACTGCAACCTAATGAGGATCATTCTCTTCCTAGTAATCCTCGCTTCTTATTGCTTTCAAAGGACGAACAAAGCTTTCACCCACCACACCACGCGAGTACTGTGTTGTATGAATTTGTTCAGCAGCCAGGGAAAAACGAGTGTGGAAATCCCGCCAGTCCTGCCTGTGTTCGAGACACAGAATTAAAGATATTAGTTCAGGTGGGCAGCTGCGTCAGCATGCGTACGCTGCAAAGGAAGGCTCCACGGCCGAAACGTTGTGTTCTCTTTCTTCTTTTTTTCAGCATGGAATAAACCTATTACTTGTTCCGTTAAAGATATTAGCTTACGAAATAAAATGAATCATAGGTAACTGAGACAATTACTGGACTTTATATGCGGCATTTCAACATTAGATGGCTGCTTCCAAACGAGCAGTGTTAAAACGTTATTAGGACAGAAAGGTCACCTTTGTTTTAATTTTAATGTAATCTTGTCTCACCACGACGACTTATTTCCTCCGGTGTAGATACAGCTTACACAGTGGGGACTGATTTGTTGTTGGTGTGGGTAATTTTAGTTTTCAAATTACTGTTCAGTAATTTCTTTAATATAAATTTACCAAAATGCACAATTACACTGCACTCCAGAAAACTATCACAACCTTCTTTGCTATTGTAGTGTTCAGGGTCCCAACAGATGTTTCCACAGTGTGAAATGTTGGGACAGCCTAGCGTAATGAAAGAAATTGTTTAAGTTGTCATTTGTTTTTGTTGAAGTCGTGTACTAGGCAGCAATTCAGACTTTTCATCTTCCTCATTTTTCTTCCCTTCAATAACAGTGCTGAATCTGCAGTACCCTGTTATTATCAAAAATACACATTAGCACTCGTGCAGTTAACAAAGAGAAGAACAGACAAAGCTTTTTCTTAAACCGTCAGGCCAGCGAAGGAAGGGCTTGGGATCCAGGTCTCACTTTATTCTTCCTCTGCCCGTTTCACCCCACCAGAACACTGCTGCCATTAACCTCCACACACCCCTCTGAGGTCATTTCAGTACGACTTCAGATTCTATCCTGATCCTGAGAGTTTTAGTAATCATAATCCAATCGATAGCAAAACATTGCTTTACATTTGGAACTGTATCTAAAGAAGGCTGAGACATGCTGAGCAATTATACCCCTGTTTCATTTGAACAGAGAAGACCTGTGAGTCAGTTTATTGTTTAGAGAAACCCATAGAGCAATCTGTTCTGCAGGATCGATACCACAGAGGCAAAATGCATTGACATGGGGAGGCATTTTGAATAGCTTGACATTTATTCATCAATGCTTATTTTGCAGGCTGGAATCGCCAACGAGGACCCTCACAATGGAGGCTCCTAGGGGGGTTGAGATAAGTGCGGATGCAGGAGACTTCAAGGCTACCTGTCGAAAAGAGATGCAGCTTCAGTCTACAGAGGGAGAGGTGAGCTTGTGTGCGGCTTTGAGGGTTTCATCAGTGTTTAATTAGAGCATCAATCAAAATAACCTTGTCCTTTTTTGACATTTTAATTAACACGTGTGGTATTCATGGGTTATGTTGGTCTTTTCTTATTTGGAGTGCCGGGGTACAGAACATACGTGTTAAAAACACAGCACATCTACTTTGCCGGCTATAATCCCCCTTTTTCTTAATTTTCGGAGGGTAATCTCTTCGAAAACATTATATTCAATTTAAAATTGAATTACCGACTCATTATTTGCGGCATGGTTATTGGTTTTTTTGTGGAAACGCACAGTTCGTAGTGAACGTTACTTTCATAAAATTGTGAAAAACGATTTGCACTGCAGTAAAAAAAAAAAGGAAGACCAGAACGTTGCGCACCTTTTAAGAAAAATACGATTTCCAGTTTATTTCTGTGACAGCAATCTGCGCAGATCTGCCGTAGTTGTCAAGAAGTTATTTTTAAAGAGAAATTATTTAGGAAATAATGAATTCAAATTAGTGGAGCTCGTACCTATTTTCTTTTAAATTTATTTTGACCTCTCAGTATATCCAAAAGAAAATGAGGCTCTCTTATTCATGTTCAATTCCTACTCGCTGCCCTGATAAATGGGGTAGGCTTTTCGTACTATAAATATATAGCGCCCTTCCTCCCAGCAGAAAGTTGCCTTTCATTCCCGCACACATTTAAATATTCTACGTATTGGCTGGGGAATTCTGAGGAAGGGCTCATTCTCACCACAGCTGCTCCCAGACAGTGGGTAATGCGTGGACAGCGCCGACGGGCCTGAGCCTGAATTACTGAAGCACAGTTGCATTGTCACATCTGCAGACCTGTGTTACTCCAGAAAGAGGGAGGGGTATTTATTCAGCTCTGAAGGAGAGGAGCAATACATCACTGTAACTGCCACTTAAACTAAGAGAGCTTCAGCTCTTTTATCTCTGCCGCCTTCTTGTCCACCTTTAGACTGGATTATACCCCTTCAATTACTGTTCACTCGGTGCGGTGCAATGTTACGGATGTTGTTGCATCATTCCTGCTATTCATTATATAAATGCGTGTTTAAAATTAGCATATAGACATATTTGGGATGATGCACTCACAAGAAGGCATTTAATCCTCCAGAGTCGGCGTGCTGGGCTCGGTGGGACCCTTCTTGAATCAGATGGATATTATGAACTGAAGGACCATGAACAGGCTTGAGGCCATTTTTCTCATTTGATGCATTCAGATGCTAATGCTTAAATTATTTTCAGTTATCTGTCTTTAAAAACCCAATGTATAATGTAAAGGCTTCCTTGATGAACATAAATTGCTAAAATTGTAATCCAAAAGTAACCTTGTAGGGGGAGCAAAATAAAGGCATGGAAAGTAATATTGTTGATATTAATTTTGTTCCCTTAGAGAGGAGAGACATCACAGATAGTTCATGAAAGCAATGTTAAACTTAGAATAATAAGAATAAAGCAATGGATAATCCCAATATTAAGACATTTTCGCAAGAACTATTCAATTTATAAAATCATTTACAATTTTGGAAAGAGCTTCCCAATTTATGTAGACTTCCCCTACTAAGAAAATTAGAAGTCAATTCTGTAAGCATCTCTGAGAATCACAGAGCTGTTTCAGAATAAAAAATATCTTATGCAGCAAAATCTCAAATCTGTCTCCATGTCTTTCAGTGTAGTCAAATTGTGTTCTACAGTACATGACGTTGTCACCATCTATTCCAAATAACCTTTTAAATGGAAATGTGGCGAGGAATTTCAAGGAATTCATCTAACAAATCTGGCATATACTGTACATGTTTATCAAAAGATTTTTTTCTTTGCCTTGAGACACTTTCAGTGCACCTTGCACACTGAAGGTTTGATGGAAGATTGGCAGGCAGTCAGTTAGCTGTCTCACAGCTCCTGGGTTCGAATGTGCAACGGGCTATGTGCCATATTTCCATGTAGGTTTTCTCATGGGCCAAGTTTCTGACCTGTGCTTCCAGCTTGCTGCAACGTATAAGTGACCTTTAGATGATGGACGAATGGATAACACCAGAGACAATGCAATGCGAACTGAATCAAGTCAGTTCAATTCCTTTCAAGTACTGTATATTATTGTATTTTTCTAATGGTATTCTGGCATTTTGTATCAGAGTTTCCCAAATGGTTGGAGGTTCTGGGAATAGTGAGAGCCGTATACACCTTTGAAGTAATAAGGGTTGTGCTGTCCCTGCGTTTCTCTGAGACTGACGAGGCTAGAGTTGACTAACAAGGGCTGTGCACAGCTACAGATGCCTCTTTACTAGCTGTCACTCTGGGTAGTGCTTTTCAGACGGGATCCTTCACCTCTCTCATCCCCTCCCACCTTCAGCCTCGCCGTGTTCCCTTGTTGGGAATTTGCCACTGGCACCATCAGGGCTCTCTGCTGGTGTGGTCTACCTGAAACTCCCGAAGGCCTGCAGCTGCCACTGTAGCTCCTACTGGCACAGGGGCAGCGCACAACCACAATGGTTTTCAGTTGGTTGAGAATTCTGTAACTCATGTGGTCTCTGAAACCTCTCTTTAAAGCTTTTACATCTGTTCTTGGCTTCATTGAATCCATGAGTTTTGTCTTTGTTATGCCAGTTATGGTCAGTGCCTTTCTCAAAAAGAGTTTCAACAATACAAGCGCTCAGTAGAAATACCAATAATAGTGATGATTATTGCAGCTGTTGTGAAAAAACATTGACGTACCATTTCTTCTTCATATTTTACAAAAAAGTGTGTTACAATGCAGTATGTATATCGAACAGTGAGGAGCCAAAAGAAAATGGTTAATTTATTACATGTCATGAGATGAAAGGCTTGTGTTGCCCGTTGAATAGCTGTAATGCTACATCTATGTATTTTACTCTACACTGCTTTGAGAATATTCATCTTTCCCCGGTCTTATTTAGCTCTTATCACATAATCACATTTCATCCACATGCTTTCAGCACTCAATATGGACCTCAGTATGAAAGAGAAAACATACCATCTGCTGTAGGGACAGTAATTTTCTTTTGTATCTGAAAACATACATTACACAATATTCCACACAAGCAAAAATATCCAGAATCTTCTTTAGTATTTCCTGAAGAAACAGGAAGAGCCCTTTAATGAGATTGCATTTTCTGATTTAACTTTGGTAACATAGCCCAAGTTGCTTATCAGACTTGGGTAGGACAGCATGGTGTAGTCAAGGATAAACCCTATATTCCATTTAGCGTCAGGCAATTCATCCATTAAAACTGTTTTGAACCAACATAATTGCAACACTTTCATTGATCATAAGAGCATCACTGCATAAATATAATCTGAAAGCACCAAGTCCTTTCTAGTGACAGAAACTAATAGCTTCAGACAGGTTTCACTGGCCTGTGAAACAAGTGTATCTCTTTTGTAGCAATATTAATGAAATGTACACTTCCAATAGTACCTGAGCTTTTATTTTTAATAAATATCATGCTATGGTTAAAACCATTTATTACTTTTGGGGAAAATGCAGAATTCTACCAATTAAAAACCATCTAGGCTAAATTTCAGTTTTTCCAAAGCCTTTTTCAGCTTTCTGCTTTCATTAACAGAAAGGATCCATCCCAAATCCTTTCACCGTCCATATTTTAATTAATCCACAGGTGCAAAATCCCGTATTTGTGCACCCAAACAAAATGCATTGCAACAATCTAAATAAAATCCAAAACTGTTTATTTCACTACACAATGTGCTCTGATGAACAAGGAACAGAGCTCAGATAACTGTGTCAGTGTTGCTTAGCCTGCTGCCCTTCGAGTCCAGTCCATTATGGGATTTTGCTACAAACAGCTGCCTCATAATGTGATTGATAATGTTCTGCGGAACCACCTGAGGGACCGTACTTGGTCAATACTTACTTAAGACACACATCACATTTCATAGTATTTTGCCAAAAAAAAACCTTTACAGAAATCCTCATACCAATCAAAAATAGACAACCTTAGCTTCACAAAACCTTTTTCAGAACTGAAATACAACAAGGCAATCGATCACAATAACACTGTTTATAAGTAATCAATAACCCAGCCAAACATAATGGCAAAAGCAAAAACCAGCAAAAAAAATGTACATATCCCACATTTTTTATCTTATGCGGGACATCCGTAAGACCAGAAATATATCCACAAAATGCTGTCCTTACTCATCTCCAGACCTGGAGGAAACTGATAGGTATCGGCTATCGGAACTGAATTTTGAAACTGACTGCCTCGAAAAAGTTAGTCTGATTGGTGGCAAACGCTGTCATTCGTTGTAGTTTAAGCCAATCAGAGCCCGTAAGGGGTGGGATGTCCTCTGGAAGGAATTCTAGCTGTAATCCAGCTGTCAATTATTGACACAGCAGAGGGTAATCAATCAAATTTTTATCAGTGGTCATTTTCTCAATGCCTAACAGCAGAAAAGGCTCTTTAGCCAAAAAGGCTTTTTATTGCAGTTGCAATAGCTTCTACATATTTTTTATTGGCTTTCAATAACTTTTATACATTTTGGGGGTATGCGAGAAATTTAATTCCAGATCCAGTCTTCACAAAAATTCTGCAGAGTTTCTTCAAATTGATCAATTTGTCTCAATTTTTAATCAGCATTTTGAGCCAACTGATAGGCCTAAAAATGGAAAAATGTGATCTTTGAAGACAAGAAAAAAAATTTGCCTGCTGTTTATTTTTTTATACGTTTGTCTGCTGAACGGACACATTAAGCGATAAAATAAATGTGACTGTTCACAATCAATGCCAGGGGGGTTAGCTTCAATGTAAGAAACCAGGCTTCTGCTATGTTCTGTTGCAGAGATATAACAAAATATTTAAGGGGAGAAAATTCCAGGAGGAAATTGGCATGTACCATTAAGGGGTTTTAACAGGATCAATTTAGCAATTAACGATCTCCAGGTGCGTCGGAACAATTGGAATGGGTTGGAATGGTCACAGGTCGAGTAGCTCTGGTGTACATTAGCATTTACAGTCATGATAAGCTTTAGCTGAAAACGACCACATTTTTATTGTGTTCATGGAGAGAATTGAAATGACAGTAGATTCAGAGCTGCTTTGAAGTTAATTTGAGCCATTTTACATTTGACTTTGCACTGCGGAAAACTGGATTTCCTCAGCTGGTAGGCTTATTGTATTTATAATATGTATGCTCTACCACTGCATCTGAAGACAGCCCATCCAGCTGCCTTTGAATATAAATCAGAAATACAGCCTATCATCCTGCACCTGAAGGAAAACACTGCTTGACTTAATAGAATTTGGTGGATCAACATGGTTTTCTTGGCATAACGAACCACATGAATCATCGCGCACACCTGTGAAATGCTCCTCTGAGGTGTGGATTGTGAAGTAATATGTATTCCTCTTCCTTTTCTCTAGGCAGCCTTACTGCATCCATTCCCTGACACTTTGATAGGCTGCATCATAATCCTGCACGTCTCGTCCATAGAACCTTGGAAGGGCTACATTTCTTACACCTTTTTTTTTTTCACTTGGCAGGTTGAGGAATAAAAAAAATCGGCATTAACAACTGGTGGATATTGCATGTGGATACAAATGCCAAAGAAATAGACATACTGTACTGTATATACTGTATATATACCATATAAGTGCATGTACAGTATGAAATACACATTTCCCCGAATTTCCCCTTGGCCTTTATCAATCATGGCCTCCTAATAATCCCCATCTCTGAATTAGCTTCATCCCTCAGCTCTCCAACCCACTGACAGCTGCTGTGTGGGGAGCGTACTGGTGGGGCTGCACACTGGTGGTGGTGGAGGGGAGTCCCCATTACCTGTAAAGCGCTTTGAGTGGAGAGTCCAGAAACGCACTATATGTGTGAATAAGAATAAGGATAAGAATAGCAAGAACCGCTCGTGGTAGTTTTATTTCTATGCTCGCAGACTCACACGAGTGTACTGTATATTCGTCCATTCATCCATACAGATTCAACCTGCATTCCCTGAGTTAACACCCAGGACGGGCTCCAGGAACACAGCCTTCTCACAACAGTACCCTAGATCACTTTTTTAGGGAGACGCCAGCAGCAAATAGTCAACATTCTTTATCGTTCCGCTTTTGCAGCGGGAATATCATTTATTGTTAGTCAGCGGAGGTACCATAAGTCTCCCCATTTTGGAACTGACGTTCCTTTTCTGCAAACAACGCAAACAAATATTTCTCTGTAATGAAATACATTGCAGGCGATGAGTAAAAGTTTCCGGCAGAGGCACAGCAGAATTAAAACCCATTTTTGAACACACCATTTAAAAGCTTTAATGGTTTTCTGTACTCAGGTGTGTTTGTTTGGCCATACTTGGGGTTGTCTGCATTAATTTGGATTTTTGTTTTATGTCCAAAGAGATTATGAGTGACATGGTGCCTGTGAGTCAATACAAATAAACCAGTGTGCTCCATTTAAAGTACAGTATGTTTTTTTTCCCCCTAGATATTTCTAAACGCGAATACAATCCGACTGGGGAACCTTCCACTTGGCACTTCGGCGGCTTCTCTGGGTTCCACCGTCCCGAAACAGACAGTGTACGAGCTGTGCGTCTGCCCCAACGGAAAGCTGTACCTCTCCCCAGCCGGGATGGGCTCCACCTGCCATTCCACAAGCAACATTTGTCTCTGGAGCTGAGAGCGAGCGGATGAGGTTCTTCCACCAGAAAGGCCTTTGGTCACTGTTCTCTCAGTTTGGCTTTTTCTCTGCTAAGTGAAAATCAGGAAAACTGCAGGTGGCTTCCAAAGGCCGCATCTTCCAGACTGCGCAGGAGCAAAAATGTTGCCTTTTTTAATTTTTTAACGAACACAAGGAGAAGGTATTGCAGGCGAGGAACTTGAACACAGCGCACACGGTGAGGCTAGGATCTAGTATATATTTTCTAAAACTGAAATGAATACACAGGTGCCTTTGCTATTCTCAGTAAAGCACATCATTTACAACCTTAAAAGAGACCTTCAATACATGTTTTTCTTCTGTTTAAGGAATTTCCGCCCCTGAATGACATCAACAAGACTTCTAACACAGTATGCATTTCTCTACTGTTCAACTAAAAGCACAATAATGCCATGTATATAATCCAACCCAAATCAATAATAAAATAATACGAGTTTTAAATAATCATTTATCTGAGAATGCTTGGTAGTACCTTATATTATTTAGTTAACATAGTCATGTATATTTTTATGTCTTTGTTTTGGGCTTTCATAATATTTTGAAAAATCTTTTTCTATGCTTCACACCATGTACTGTACATCTAAAGATGTTTGCTGGGACGTTACTTAAAGGAAGTCATAAATAAGGCCGTATCTTCATTTCAGCTACATTAAATGGCTCTGTTAGATGTTCAGGTTGACACATGGACATTTGTGTTTAAGTCAGAGCTCCATCGACAAGCCGTAGTCTGCTACACGTTCATCCCAAGCCAGTCTGGTGGGCTTGTTTTCAAGCATTTCATGACGTCAGCTGTAATTGCAAAAACAGATTAAAGTCCGTGATACAACGTCATAAAGTCACCCATTGTTGCCGTGTCAAGAGTGTGTTGCAAACATATTCTACGGCTGGCCTTCCAAACTGCACCCAACAAGGCTGGAAGCAACAGACAGACAAGAAAGTTCCTGTTTCAAAATTTTACTTTTCTCGGCCACGCATTGTCTTTTTAAAGATCAGAATAACGTCCTCAGTGTCTGCAATGCACTTACAGTACCTGCAGCCTGTTCTATTATAGAGTAGCAATTGTCACCTGTGATCGACACAAGCAGGAGGCAGTGGCTGTGGGGAACAGAACAAAAGTCTAACATGTGTCTGTGTGAAAAAAGTAGCATCTTGTCATCAGACTTACCAAACAAATACTGCACTAGAAAGACATTTTAGCCTAAAAAGGTAAATTTATATATGTTCTCTTGTGACAGTACTGTTGTGATAAATTGTAATGACATCAAATATTGTTTTTCTATAAAGGTAATGAGATTACCAATACAATACATGACATCCCAAATTAAAACAAAAAGCAAAAAGATGAATAAAAAAACAGGCTTGCAGTTCTTCTTTGATAACCTATTGTGCTTTTCTAGACACTAAAACACCCAAAATTCTTTCTGCTTTCTTGCCATGATCCCAAAACAATAAAGTGATTGTGGTTGTCCTGTAGGCCGATGACATCTTTCATGCAGAGTACTAACCCCACATGTGCTGCATCTGTGTCTCTGGCTGCTTGCGTGTTCTCACCTGCACAAGTCACACATTCAAGAACACGCACTAGTTTGTTTGTTTTTTAAGGAAAGAGCTTCCCCTCTCAACAGGATTTTGTTTTTAATTTCTCATTTAAGTGTAGGAGTTTGTTGGTCTCGTGCAACCGACAGTCCTGACAGCTTCAACAATCTTTTGACCAAAAATGACATCAGGAAAATGGGACAAATGCACCCAGGGGGTCATTCAGAACTGCATCCAGAGGGCTTCCCTTAGGCTCCAAGCTGCAAACTGCATAAAGACCACCTTAATCCAGATCTGTCCCTGGTGTCTTCCTTGAGTTTCAGGGTCCTGCAAGAAAAAACATTACACACAGCAGCCTACAGCCTAGTTCAGGGGTAGAGGTCTCCTAATTCAATACAGAAGGTATCAACCTATCTCTGGTCATTAAACAACCCAGGTTTTGATGAAGAAATCAGCCTCCCTAATCCCACCCATCTATTTCAGACCCGGGGAGTCTAGACTCATTTTCTGAATCAGAAAGATTTCAGAGCAGCAATGCCTTTCATTTTTAATCACATGGGCTTAGGTCTATATGTACATCCATCTACTTAAGATACACCGTGAGGCACTGAAAACACAACGTGAGGTTTTTCAAATCAATAGAACGCGTTGTGTTTTGAAGCCTCCTGGGTTATGATGGGAAATAAGCCTTTTGTAATCTGACATTTTGACATTTTGTAATCTGGTACTTGCTTGATTGTTTCTGAGTATAAATTAACCACACTACACAGTGACCTGACAGGTACTTGCAGGGTCACAGTGCAGTGGGTGAGGGATACCCCTCTCCTCCAATCCGTGCTATGCTGCCTGTGACTTGTTAAAAGAAGATTTGCTCAGAGGAGGGCGGGCCTGCATTCTCCCCTGTGTGCTGTTGCATGGTTTATAACTGCAAGCCAAGACGTACTGTAAAAACCACACAAACAGAGATTCGTGAATTGGGTGTTTTGAAAAAGAGGATCAGAGATGAGCTGCAAGTTGTTTTTTTAGATTTTTGGGGGTAAACTTTCCTTGTTCCGTGTGTTTTAGGCGGGGTATATAATTAATAACACTACTTATAGATGGTCTGTCTGCTAATTGTCTTAAGTATATCAACTGAAACCCATGTATTCAGGGGTTAATGTCAGTACTGAGTATTGCAGAATAAAACTGGTCTGTACTATCATTTTTATTTGCTTATTATTTATGTTTACTACTGTAAATTGTAAAATAAGTTAAATAAGGACAGAATTAAAAAAAAACTATTTTCTTACAGATTCTATGCAATACATTTGTAAGATTGCAATATTATTAAAATGACAAAAGCTGTGCTTTTGTATTTTTCCTTGCTTTCTGTAAAACGTGCATTTTTTCTACTAATATCAATTGTCATCCTTGCCCATTGTATGTGATGTCTCAAGAAACGTTTGATCACCTGTTGTATCAATGTGATGTAAAAAGCAAAGTTTGGCAAACTGTTTTTATTTTTCTTACAGTATGTAAGGTTTTGGATGTGAGTCTAGCTAGACTTTCCCCTACAGCTGTCCTCACATGTAACCACCCAAAGTAATGAACTTGTCAATAAAACACAATTTGGTTTACCTTATGAACAGATCATCCTCATGTACTGTATCAAGTTTCAGTTTCATAGGTCAATCAAATGTTGGATGTTTTTTTATCATCACTTTATCTTTGAGGCAAAGTTTTCCATAGAGCAGCTGCCATTAACCATGCAAACAGCAAAAGCCATTGGCAAAATTATAGTTCTTGTTTTCCTTCTGATAATGTCAAGAGACAAAATTGCTATAGAAATTTGTAGTAGCTAATATCCTTGTGGAAAACCACTTTTGAGTAAATATATTCAGTAAGGTTCTGAACAGAATGATTTTTATGCTTTATCAACTCTAATTTAGTTGATTGATTAATTACTGAATTAATTTAGATGACAACGCAGAATATGGGACTTTAATGATCAATTATCAAGGATTTTACCGAACCTGGTAAAACTGTTAGTTTCACATAATGCATTTAAAAAATGGGTTACATGTTAATTAAGGTTCCTGTTATAGCTATCTATAAGCAGTTTATTACTGTTTTGTTTATGTTGTTAGAAACAGGTATAAGCAATTATTAGAAAACCTAGTGAACATCACAGTTCAAAATTCTTAACAAAACTTTTCAGCACTTGAAGTTTATGGGAACTAATCTGCAGCAAATAAAATGTTTGGATTGGAATCTCTTTTTACAGTCTATTAGTCCCTATAATGGCGTACTGTATTTACCTTTGTGATAAAAAATCACAATGTCTCCATGTAGTCTTCCTGAAGAATAATATAACAGAGGAAGACATTTATTTGCATAAAAATTGGTTTCAGAAGAAATGCAGGAGCTTGCTTTTGTGTTGTTATAATATTGTGTTTGTTGTTAAATGAACTTTAAAAGCCTGTCATGGTTTGACAGAGATCAAACTCTGCAAATTCTACAGGCCTTGTGTTGCACACTCTAAGCATTCTGTTTTCTTCAGTAATAACATCTGCATCACAGGCTCTTGGCTGTAGAACATTTCATTGAGGGTTATGGTAAGGAGTTTGCATAACCTGATGGTGTTATTTCTAAGGTCAGTAATTCTGAGAGTTAAGCATGATAAGGTCGTTATTACCTTACAATGGTTACTCATTTGTTGGGACTATGGTAAGCAAGGAAAAATGTTAGTAAAGCCTTTCATTATTATTATTATTAGTAGTAGTAGTATTAGTATTATTATTATTATTATTATTATTATTATTATACATTTTTCAGTTTTTTGTTTCCAATGGCTGTTAACATTGCACACGCCCATGTGTGTAAGTGTAGTTTCTTCTTGGCAGGTAAGATGTCTTTAAATGTCTGTCTCTTAATTTAAATTCCCAATGTTTATGTTGTGCTGATTGTTGTCAGTGTTAACAACATAAGTCAAGTTTGAGTAATTACAGCTTTTCAAACTTTGCATTTTACCGTACAAGAATAATTTTGTTGTAAAATTTTATTTATAAGTAGACCGTTATGCAATTGTCATCGTATTAAAAAGTAAGAATTAGAGATAGCTGCCCTTTTAAAGGCTGTTACTCATTTCAGTGCATGTCATTTCTAAATGGGAATAATACTCTTTGACGGGTATTAAAGTAGACATAAAAGAGGGAAATGTGAATTTATATCACACTAATTAAAGCATAACCTGGTTCACTGCTCGACTGATCAAATGGAGTAGAAAGTGTTCACTGAGATTTTCCTATTGCAATAGCCACATTGTGTAATTGGAACAATTAATAGGTCTATTCCGTGCTGAAAAGAGAAGAAAGAAAACACAAAGCTTTGGCCGTGGAGCCGTTGTGTTTCTCTTTTCAGCATGGAATAAACCTATTACTTGCTCCTTTGCAGTCTACGCATGCTGACGCAGCTACCCACCTGAACTACAGTACATTATGTCATTGAAATACTGTATTACTGTATAATATGTCTTTCTTTGAAAGATTGTGTATTGTTCCCTTTTAGGAAAAGAATGCTATCAACATTCATATCATAGTTACCAGATCATAAAGTGAAAAGTAATTATCTCTAATGTACACATTTATGATTGAATACCTTACACAGCCATGTAAATAAAATAATTTTAATAAATGGTGTAAATGTGTAATTACTACATACTGATTGTTCTTTGAATTTTTATTAGTTTTCTGTCCAACAGGGAATGTTAAGCTCTTTCCTTCCATTTCTCAGCAATACCTGACACTGGTTGCTTCTCAAGAATTCTGTCCATGGCTGAAATGAGACCTGGAATAAGCTGTTCCACAGATGTTGTATTTTCGCTGTATCAGGTTACCTTTAAGACAACTTCGACAAAAGTAAAGGACACAATAATATACAGTAAATAAACAAAAGCAAGAAAAGGATGAGAAAAATCTTTTTAAGCTTTATTGTGTTGTGCCTGTCATCAGAGTAGCTAAATATATTGCAGATTAGTCAATATTTTTTTCAATGTTGCATAAATGTATTACTGTAATTATTTATCATCCAATACTGACCAAGGCTTTTGAGATTGATTTTAGGAGAGATGGGGATGCCCGAGGATTATGTCCCAACATGAGGATGTTTTGCACATACTGTAGAGGTGTTAAAAAAAAACAGTTCCTCATTATAATGACAAAAGGTGTTGCCACAGATCATCGAAAATAGGAACATCATCAGGGCCCATCCTTGCACCATCTCTGAAATGCGCTATCAATTCACCCAAATTGCCTGTGACCAGTCCAGACTCAATCGGATGTATCAACCCAATGACAAGACCTTTGGGAAGAACATTAGGGTCTTTCCCTTCACACACGTGACAGCTCCAACTGCAAACACATGAAACACTTTGTTTTCAATTTCCTAATTCAAATCCTAATACATGCAAAGAAACATTTCAAATAATGTAGGTTTCTTAAGATGCTGGTAAAAAAGGAATGATGTTCTAATCACACAAAACGAACACAAATTACTAAGTTCTGCCATATTATTAAATTGTAAAATGGTTCATTCCCCTCTGAGATTTTCTATCAAAATTTTTTATGGAATATTTTATCTACATACTGTATTTGTTCTGGGGCTGCATATAAAGTGTGGACTTGTTAATGACAGATTTTGGGTTGTGCAATTCAATGAAGTATTTTACCCAGTAGCTCCAGTCCACCGAGCTGTGTACAGTAAGTGGGAGGAACTCCCTGCAGTGGACCAATGTCCCCACCAGGGGGAGTCTAGTGCTCTCTAGTCCTCTGAACTCGACAGGCACCAGGATGAGCTCTGGCCTGAGCAGGCACTCTGGCTTTAATATAGACTTTACCTTCGTCTTAATATACATGATCAGAAGCGTTTATTCTTCACACCATTTTCTTATCAAACCGATCAAGGTTGTGGTGGCCTATTCTTCATGAAAAGATCATCACAGTTACGGCATTCGAAATCAATGCCCCTGAATTTAATGGAGAATGTGAAAATCCAGCGAGACACTTATAATAATTGAACAGGGCCAGTCTGGGAAGCATAGGCTCTCATTTTTGTATAGTCTCCTCACTCATACTGCAGCAAGAGGGAGCATCATTAAGCATCTAGCCTTGAAGTAAACCCCTAGATCTTCATGCAGTACAGCCACACCAAGTCTTTACACCACCTCATCCCAGTCCTGCACACCTAGACTGAGCTGACCCACACCTGTCCCAGTCCCACTGCCACTCACACAGTCATCTGCCTCCCACTACACATCTCTCTCACACACAGAGACAGGCAAACAAACACAGTGGGCATACAGACCATGCCAGGACAAAGCACAAGTTAGCAATGCCCTGGCGTCCATGACTTCTAGCCAGCAGGCACGAGTGTACTCATAGGCACAAAGCCACTGTCCCATGAAGCCAGCAGCCTATGAATGCAGCACCTGTAGACAAAGCTACAATACGGGTGAATTGTTATTTCCTCCCGTTGTTAAAAGACCTAAAATCATCTTTATCCTCACCTAACCTCTTAACCTCTCAAATACTCTTCAACCTCCTTCCCTCCTCCCTCTAATTCCTTCCCCCTGTTTCACATTTATCAACACATGGATACACTGTCACCTTCCACAGTTATTTTCCTCCTGCAAAAAAGTCTAGTGCTACTGTAGATTTGCTGTCAAAAGCAATTAATTTTAATCCAGTATCAAAAATAGCCTTCTATTGAATTTTGCTCTTTCAAGCAAGGGCTAACAGTAAAATTAATTATTAATTTTCAGCTCCTGTGGTCTGTCGAAAACTGCTCAGAAATATTTGGTTGCATCGCAACTTACTAATTAATCACGCTGATGTTAATAGTCAGAGAGGCACTTGGAACAGGCTTGAACCTGCAAAGTCAAATAGAAGAGCTTACTTTTTTAGAAGTGTGATTCTCATTGCATGGTGATTTTCCTCACCACATCAGCTAACTTTTCTTAGAAATGTGAGCACATTCCCAGTAGAGGTAATTTAATGACTAATCTGCTGTTTCTCCCCATAGTGAGAATAGTACTGTCAATTAAAAAGTTCAAAAAGAAATAGGAAGTGTTTTTCTGAAGAAAAACACAACACAACACTTTCCTTTAGTTCTGTTCAGAATCCTCCTGTGAGCTGAGAACACATGAGAGATGTACTGCGGTTGTATTGCACATATAGTACAAAATCTGGACAATGAAATGACAGTGCTGAAGGAAATTTCTTTAACATGTCTCTTTGAAACCAAGGGAGATAACGAATTCAGAAGAATAGGGAAAAAATACAAGACTCTGTCCATGATGAAGCATCTGGAACTAACCAGAGACTTTTTTTCTGAAAGAAACAAGCTTTCCTGCAGGTTTCACCCCAGAAGATGTTGTATTATTTTATCACTTATTGTGTTCAGGTACTGTACTGGTGAAATAACGTTACAATTATTATTTGCCTATGTTCAGATCACATCAAAACATATTTTTAATTCTAACAGATGCAAAGCTTTGCCTACAGATGTAAACTAGCACTTACATTTTCTGAAGATTTCTGCAGGAGCAGGACATTTCATCATGGACATTAGCAGGACATCAGTATGGCACAGGAAAATGCTTCTTCCTTCACAGAATAGTCACTGTCCTGATCCCTAAACCACACAGGTCGGTTCTGAGACAGATATGTCTGGGAACACTGCATCAGAATATGAAGACGAATGGTGGAGTCAACATGAACATCCTGTCTCTCACAGATGATGAGGAGCTATAAATCAGACTAAAGCCTGTGGTAACTGTTGACATATCTTCCAAAACCCCATTTCAGGCCTCTTCATCACCCTCTTTTTCTGATTTTTCCAGGTTTTCATCGGATATTGGACAACATTGCTTTCTACTACTGCATCATTAGTTCAAAGTGCTTGGTCAAAATGGTCGTTTTCTTGACTTAAGCCAAAACACAACACTTCTTAGACCTGGCTAGATGAAATCTTCAGCTCATTTATCTAGGAAAAACCAAACGTGCTAGACAGGCTGAATGGCTTCTTCTCCGTTACAAACATTCTTAAAGATGTCCTGGTGGACTGGAGCCTATCCACTCCCAACAGCACATGGGCAGCTGTGCACCACCACTCCTGGAATTCAACAGTTCGGCAAAATCCCTGAGGATGAGGCTGAAAGCCCCCCCCCTCTTCACAAGGAATGAGCCAGGGTGCTGCTGTAAGGGTGAGGATGTGTGAAAGACTTACAAAAGCAGAACTCTTGAGGTGAGATATTTCAGGGTAGGAGGTTTAGGACATTGGGTATTAAGTCTTCTATTGAGCTTCTGTTTAAAACACATTTTAGAGAGCAAATTGAATTAATTATGCATATACTACATGTTTGTATGTTTTCATATCTGGCCCTACAGTACATAGAATCATTACAAAACATCAATGGAAACATTTTAAATGTAACTGGAGAAACTGTTACTGAAAATGCACAACTGTGCCATTTAGCTCACAAGGTCAGTCATCCTGCTGTAAAATCAGTGCTCTTGTGGCTGTGGAGCCTTCTTCTTACACCAAAACAAGGCTCCACAGCCAAACATTGTGTTTCCTTTCTTCTCTTTTCAGCAGGAATAAACCTTTACTCGTTCGTTTGCAGCCTACGCCTGCTGACGCAGCCCCCCACCTGAACTACTTTGGTGCTATATTTAGTGCATATCATAGATTGTTCACTAAAACAAAAGAAAAAATGGATCATGATTCCACGATGTAGAACGCAGTAACACATAGTCTCTCACATCTGAACAGATGCTAACTTTCAATTAAAATCAGTGAAGCTAGAAAGATGAGATGTTATAGACTATCATGTTCCTATTATAACATTGAATTAAATCTTGCACATTTATGGGCCAGTTTTCTTTGCAGGAATAAGGAAATTTTAATTCTGAGGAACAATACAATGTAAAAATCAAAGGCACAATGTTGTCATAACAAACATAAGTACAGTGCTCAGCAGATTTGTCCGTGTGTAACAGGTAATTTGAAAAACATCTTATGGTTTACTAAAACGTGCTGATTGCTCTCCCTGCTGTGTCTCTGTTCCTTTACATAAGGCTTATTGTTGTCACAAACAGTATATTTTAAAGTCATTAAAGTGCATACACGATCACCCACTTAATTTTAGCAATTGTGTTGAGGTCTGCAGGTCAATAATTATCACACCCCTGAGACATTTGGGTAATCAGTCATGTTCTAATGCAAGCATTAAGGATGCACTTGACTGAGTGCCTTCAAGGTTCCTTTTTACCATTGAACTTGAGGATTGAAAATCACCTTCATTATACATAACAGCACAACACACGCTAAAACACCGCTCCCAAGTACCATTTTGAAAGGATCGGACGTGACTTGGGTATTTCTGCAAAACTATTGCATCCTTTCCAACCTGGCGGCGAGGAATCCAGCCTAATTATGCATTCCTTGTGTTCTGACAATCATTATGAAAAAAGAGGTTTCTTTCTTCTCTAAATTTTTGTCACCAAATCCTGTCATTATAAACACCAGCAACAACACATCTAGGAGTAATTTGCAAGAAGCCCAAGAGAATAAATTACGTAAACAAACCAAAGCATAAAAAGATGTTCTACTCTCATGACAAATTATTTTCATTTCATTTAATATGATGAAATTTCTATTTTAAGATAAAATTGAAGATTAAAATAGCAAAAAGAAGCACTTTGCTTTATTTTAAATATTATAATATTAGCATTTTTTTTCAGATTGAGAATCAACAGTTATTCCTATTATTTGCACCTGAACTGGGATAACCTGTTGTGTGTATTTTCAGTCACAAACCCTGTGACCGCACATGGGGGAGGGTGCATTCAGACACCTCCTGACCCGCCCACGTCACAGGCAGCACAAACCCATACCTGAGGTCCAGGACAGACCGGAGAAGACTAGACTGTAGACTGGATATCGTCTCTCTGCCTACAAGCTGCCGGGATGCCATGGGAAGAGACTTTGGAGCTGCGAAATCCCAATATTTTTGCCGTGTACTTTATGGCATTTTGATCTATCTTTGCTGTCTGGAGTTTGTATGTGTTTTCTCTGGGTGCACAAGCATCAGAAAGAAAGATAATTCTCCAAAGACATTATTCATGAAAAATAGTTTTACTGATATTTTCTTTTCAGTTTAACAGTACATAGAAAATAAAGCAAAAACATTTCTGATGGCATCAGCACCTTATAATAAAAAAAAAAACGAGATTTAGAAGTAACTGAGGCTGACTTACAGGAACGCCCCCCTTCTCCGCTGTTAGATTAAAAAGTTGAAAAAGTGCCCAGGAGACACAGGATCTGAAAACTAATGTGAAAGAATTCAGAAGTAACATATGCTGAAGTTGGATAAAACAAGATTAGCAAGACAGTCTGGAAAGATTTTCAGTCATTTTATGTACAGTATGAACAATAACACTGAATTTCATGGTGTAATTGGGATAAATTTAAACATAATGCTCTGAAATTTTGCATTTTAATATATTATATGAATTATTATAAGACCATGTATTATGTTTTTTTATCAACAACAACAGTATATGTCAAGGGTATATATTACAACAGAAAATCTCTATTTTCTTTCATATTACAATTCTTTTTTGTTTTTCATGCGTGTAATGGAAAAAACTGGTACCTCTCTGTAGCCCTCTGCCCTGTGTCTGCAGGCCTATTAGGATTTGTAAACTAGTGAACAAAAGATGTAGGGTCAAATTCACCATGAAATAGAGCACCTTCAGAAAGCAATAAGGTAAAGGGTGTGTGTTTACAAGCACCCTTGTAATGGCATTGCAAGAAAGAGTCCTGGAATGATCTCTCTGCAGTTGCATAACAGCACTTTGGACCCCAAAATATTTATAGAAAGAGCTCTGTCAAAGGAAGGTTTGAGTATGCTAGCTGGCAGAATAAGATTCTCACACCATTCTCTCGGTGGTAATTATTAGATTGTGCTTTGCAAGAAATAATATCACGCAACACGAGAATGTGTTATGGAATTTTAATTGAAAATCGAGGCACGAGAAGCCCTGGCACAACCTACTTGGTAGAATCCACAGGTCAAGCTCGTTGGGTCCCCCATGCAGAGCAAAATAATAACCAAGGATCAGCTCCACAAGTGAAGATGAGGAGGGGGGATGCAGAAAGGAGACTGTGAGTAAGAAAGAGTAGCTCATTGTGATATTTACGTTTTTCTTTCCAGGAAGTGACATCGTACAGCATTACAAGTTGGAACAGCAGAGGTGAGGAAGACTTTGGCCAATGTCACTACTCCCGGAAAAAAATGTGACACCCTTGAGCGAGCTACTGCAGGGGCAGGGTTGGGGATAACGGGTCCCTCGTGTTGCTCCAGCTCGTCCCGCAGGTGTCCAACAGGGCTCCGGCAGGGCGTGGAGGACATCCATTACAAGACAGACAACGCTCCGCCAGAAGCCTTGTCCTGCTGGGATATGAGGATGTGAGTCAGGCTGACACCCATCACTACCAGTGGGGCTCTGTGGAGAGCAGACGGCCCTGCCCACACTGGTCGCTCATGGACCTTACCAACAATAGGCCCGCTGTACAAGTATCAATCTGCACATCTGCTTCACACATTGTCCATCGGGGGGGTCAACACAAAACCTCGAGTACCTGCCACAGAGGACTTAACCCCACTGCTGGTGAGCCTATCTGAAAGGACAGCCTCCAGCCAGCTGATGGCTCAAACCTCTGTTCTCTGTGTCCTTTTTTCTGTGCTTTTCTTTCTCGGTCTTCATACACGTGTGGCAGCTTAGATCACCCCATTGCCTTTGCCCAGCCAACTCTCAGAGGTGGTGATGTATTGCTTTTGCATGGTATTGAGCGAGTAGAGGGCACCTGAATGCAAAATAGTCAATCAATGATAAAGATCCAATAATAATGATGCCTAAAATCTTTCAACTGACAGCTAACATTTGTTTATTTTAGCTTTCTCAAAATAAGCAAGCATAAATAGAAGGAGGATTTCTTTTTGATGCTTGATATCTTTAAGTCATAACACTTTAGCCTGGCAGCCAAAGCATGGGCAGGGTAGCATTTTAATCCAGTGTTTGGATTTTCGTTCTCCAATTCCCTGCTTTTAACACTATCCAACTGCCATGGGGCAAGCTGTCAGAGGAGCAGAAAAGAAAAGTACTGAATGGAATGAAAAGAAACAGACAAAGCACCACAACAGGAAGGCCTGAGTACACGCAGGTGTAGTAATTGACAAGAGGGTTTTCTGTACAGTATATTGATGATAAATGAATGCAAAACAACTCTTTTAAGTTTTTTTTGTTTGAACAGACAAATAAATCTTACTCAACAGATCATGCTAATTATTGCTAGTTGCATCTTTGTCCAGGTAGCATCATAATTGTAACTGCCAGTTACACACATTCTGAAGTGAGACAATAAAAGGATGCAGCATTCATCTTTTGGGTTTGTTTTTAAACCAGAATAAGTACTATCTGCCCTATTACCCCTCTCCCATTTCTGAGAACATTTGCTTTTGTGAAAACCCCAGGTATCATCCCAGCAATAAGTCTGCACTGGCTTTCAGTGCAATGCTAACAGCCTGTGATGTTTGGAGTTTATTTTGTATTTTTTTACAAAATGAGCACAGCAATGTTCCGACAAAACAATAAGGGAACACAACATAATAAAGGCATCAGAGCCAGGTTGAGGACAAGCACTGTGTTTGAAACCTTGCAATATCCACTCTACAAAGGAAGAAAAAAAATAAACAGAGCTTAGATGTTTACCTTTTCAGAATATGTGTAAAAGGTCATTTCTAAAAAGACAGCACTTATCTTTTCCTTGTTTGGGGTTTTCAATTTTAGTTATAATATCAGTAGACTACACGAACTACAGTATTAATTAAATTACAATTAAAAAATGTCATTTTGTCTGTTTCTCTTGGGGGCGTGAGAGACCGGGGTTCTTGGAAGAGATTTTTTATTGGAAGGGGAACAATATCTTCATTGTTTTCTCTTTATTTCCTTTGATCAGAGGAAATAAGTGTATTTACGAAGGGACTGTTAGTCCTTAAAGGCTGGCTGGCGTCCCTAGGGGATGGGAAGCCCTTTATGAATACAAGTGCAATCAATTACTTAAAAACGTCATCAAAATCGGTGTTTCGTTTTCTTATAAAACGAGAGGTGATTGTCAGAATTGTTTTCCATACGCTATATCCTCTGCAGTAATGTCTGGGTTCATCCTGACAGGAATACATATGCATGCTTTATTTGGAAGTTATTAGATGAAGGTTGGAAGGAATAACAACAACCAGTCAATTACACTCTGCTCACAAGTCTCATGAGAGGACCCTGCTCTTCCAGCCAATTAAAAAAGTAGGAGGAAAAAAAACCTACGTCTAGATAGAGCTACTTTCCATTCAATCCGTTTTCCTACATATCAGTGAAGTGAAAACAGCGGCAACATTTTAGAAATAATCAAAAACGGAGTGAAGATACTTTACTATCAAGCCGTCGGCACACAAAGATACAAAACTGCTGTAGTAAAATCTTCAGATCCACAACAGTGAAAGTTCAACGAAAGATGTTCTGGAACAGAAGTTTTTTCTAAACTGCAGGATACCACTTCAGGATTTTCAGACCAATTTAAAATGATGTAGGTCTAACAGACTACATGGGTACATAGTACGTAATAAGTCCTCAAATAAGCTTGAAAGAAGTCACCTAAGACAGAAAGGCAGATGACCTTTGGCTAATCAGTCTTATGCCTGAAGGAAGACTGGGGGCTGGATCAAACACATGTTGTATCAAAATGTTTAAGTATCCCTTATAAATCTCATTCAAATTGACAGAGGCAATTTCTGGGACAGCAGCCAAGTGTATAGTGTGCGTTATGTTAACTAGTAGCATAACAAGATAAAAACAGGTGCAGGGATGTCAGTTCTAAACACATTTATAGGAAACAGGCCCTTTTACAAGTGATTGTAATCTTGTGAATTAAAATTACTCACCATTCCTAATATGACATTCCTGAAAGACGCTGGACAATTTGCAATGTTTGATTGCTCCTTGTATAAGAACGGTAGTACATTTTTTGTGTATGTTTTTCACCGTCAATTGCCTCAGGTTTTCATTAAACCTTGCACTGCGAGTTTAGGGGGTTCTATAAAATAAGCTTAATCTCTGCAACCCTATGATTACAAATACGTTTATATTGATCGCATATTGACTGATGCAGTAAATTAAACAAACTGCACGTACAGATGTGGATCTCAGTTGTATCAGGTCTCAGGAGCTTAGCAAGGCCGGGCCTGGTCAGTACCGGGTTGGGAGACACCATTCTCAGTGCCTAAGAAAGCTAATGTCTGAAGATTATAGGCCCATGGCCCTGTAATGAAAGTTTCTGAGTGACTGGTTTGTAACCATGTATCCTTTGCAGAGTTGGACACTTACGGGTTCACGCACAGGGCAAACAGGACTGTGGAGGGCGCTGTTTCTCTGTGCCTTCATTCTGACATGCAGCAGCTTGAGGCCCCAACTACCCATGCAAGGCACCTGTTTATTGACTACAGCTCAGCACACAATAATACAACTGAGCCTCTAAAGCTGTGTGATAAACTTCAGGGGCTGGGCATCAGCCAGTCCCTGTGCCTCTGGATCCTGGAGTTTCTGTCTGATACGAAACAGGTGGTGAAGATGGGTCCCATTGCTTTCTAATTCTCTAATTCTGAGTCTCAATACTGGTGCTGCACTGTCACCACTCCTTTACTCGTAATACACAAATGATTGTGTCTCTGCTTCAGAGTCTGTGAATACAGTACAATCCTCAGATGACAAAACATTAGCAGGTTCAATTACTATCAATAATGAAACAGCATGTAGAAGTGATGTCAGTGCACTGGCCAAGTGGTGCAGTGAGAATAATTTGGAGCTTAACACTGGTAAGACCAAAGAGCTGGCAGTGGACGTTCATAGGGGAGCAGGTGTCTGTCACCCGTAGTCATTAATGTCCATGAAGAGAGAGGACTCCTTCGAGTATCATGGCACGACCATCTGCCACTCACCGAAAGTGGGACGTTAACACTACCCTCATAGGAGACTGCGCTCCTCATGCAGCAGGATAGGCCAGTAAAACAAGGTTTGAACGCTCCCGTTTCAATTCCGTCTCAACCTTAACGGGATACTTAATTTCGAAATTAAGCAGGACAAGGTGTCCTTTTTGCTCAACAATAATCTATATGTGGGTTACTGTTTAAGCTCATGCTTAAACGGAGTCCAAAACATAAACTAAAATGTATTGCTGTCCTCCAAAATACAGTATATCCATGTTTGAGGATTAAGAACTGGGAACTGGGTGGACTCAGGTCAGCACTTAACTTGGGAAGGAATGTCATGAAGAACAATTTGTAATGGCGGTGTGTTACGAACCCAACAGGAGCAGGGTACAAAAGAACACAAAAGTTGAACATGTAACACTGGGGCAAGAAAATGACAAGACAAGGATGAACCCACAAGCAAACGAAAATACAAAGAAACAAACAAAAAAACCAACAAAACAACAAAGACAAAGGTAAACGAAAATACACACACACAAAGTAAAACAAACCAACAAACGAAGCCGAAGCAATAACCCGAAGCGAAGCGAAACCAAACGGGACCGAAGTCAAACCAAAGGCCTCTCCTTGCTGAAAACCTCCATGTTATATAGTGAATAAAATGAGTTCTGATTGGCTGAGGCTGATTGATGATGACATCATATTGAAACAGTGGTGTAATGGTTGGCCAATGGGGAAGGGAGAACAATCAAGGGTCAGCAGTGTGGACATAACAGAAAAAACACACACAGAACACACACTGGGACGTAACACGGTGGGTGAATGTAATATTATATACTGTACTTTACACCAGAAATTATCATATAATCACATCGCATTCCCATCTTTTATTTTCTTACTCTGAAAGCGAAACACAGACAACAATAAACTGTTTCTCTGCTTAAGTTTTCTTTTCCTCAAAAGATAAATTAAAGTACTGATAATAAAGATTTATAACTGCACATTAATAAATCATTTATTAAATAATGAAACAATTAAACATCTAAAGAAAACTAATTATTTTATCAGATATTTCCTGTTTTTGCTTGTTATTGTTATTGTTTTTTAAAATATTTGTACTGAATCCTAAAAGTCAAGCAGAGTTAATTATTTTTAACTTTCAAGAGGCAAGACTTGAATGTTAAAACAGACAATTCAGATCCAACAGTCCATCAACATTTCCACAAGCCTTTTACCGATTAATTCACATACAGTATATACAATAGCTAAAATACTTTTAAAAGAAGAAGAAGCAAGAATCTATATTTTCTAGGTCCATTTGCTGTATTTTCAGAAACAGCATTGTAAAGGTTCATATTTCTTCTAATATTATTAGAATGGATCATTTGCAATTTGACTCGATTTAAGGAATTTTTCAAAAACAAAGGCAATAATATAAACAAATTATTCTGTTTCACAGTCTTACCTTAGCAACACTCCTGCATTCATAAAAGGCCATAATTTGCATTAAAAATAAAGGATGAGTAGTAATCTTCTATTGTCAACATTACTTGTGTTTGACTGAATCCAAATAGCATTGCACTTCACTTCTTGAATGTAGATGTGTTAAAGTGCTGTATTATTAATTCTTGCCTGCAAGTGTATTCTGTACATTCAATCTAACTATTTTCAACAAGCGAAAAAATATTAACTAATCTTTGAAAAATGGCTGTTTCAGAGGTTTTGAAACGAGAATAAGAGATAGTATCTGTGTGTTTTTAAATGGGGTATTTAAAGTCTTTGATCCTTAGGGAATAGAATTTTATCAGATTTAGCAGAGATAGCAGTGACAGGCATAGTTATTTATTTAGGAACTAAGGCAGGTCTTTTTTCATCTTGCAGCATTGTGAAGCCTTTTAATATTGAATAATGTAATAGAAGCTATCTCACTTCTAGGATCCATATTTGAAAAAAGGAAAATTGTTACTGCTAAATATAAATCATTCCAAATCTGGTGTAAAGAACAGATAGCTTATCTTAAGAAAATTCAGTTTGTCCACATTCTTAAATTTGGGTAATAAATAGCCTTTTCTGACCATCAAACAGCTGTGTAAAACTCAAGGGTTTTCTCTAATTTAAACGTATGGCTTTAATTAGATGGCTTGTAGTGTTTCACAGTATCTCAGAACTTTTATCATCCTCAACTGAAAACACAATCTCAGAAGAAAGAAAAAAGGGATTTTTTTTTTTTGCTTTGAGATTTTGCTCACTGTTAAGGTGGGGATGGCTCGAGTAGTCGAATTTATCAAAGGCTTTGACAGGACTCCCAATGGACATCTCCAGGAACAGCAAACAGCAAATCATGAACCCGAGGACACAATTGAAAACAAGGGCAATTTAATTTAAAACAAAAGAATGGGAGACACAAAGGGTTTGGGGAATGTGGAACAAACTATCCAGCCATGTTGCTAAAGTTTTCGAGAAAGGAACTTGATCCACGTTTCTCAGATCAATTAGCTACCAGCTACCTAAGAATCTAGATGGGCTCAATGGCCGCTGTGACTTGTAATCTTACTTGTTAAATGTGTAAATAATAATGCTTCATAACAACATCATAGAGTCTTTATTCAAAACGATCTTACAATTTTTATCATAGTGTGCAGTAAAAGAATATACTGAAATGTAATGGAATCTCATAAGATCTGAATTTTTTAATGAACATTTTATATAATTCTTAGAGAACCCCATACTCCAGCCGAGGATACACAGGAAACCTGTGCAGTTCAGCTGCTAGTCCACTTCAGTACAGTGGCTCAGTGGCAAGCTACCTGTCAGTAAGAAGGATGTGTTCTACAGTGATAACACTGAGAAAGTTTAACTTCGCTGTTCAGTGAACTGAACAAAGAGAGCAATTGAATGAGGAGCTGGGGGAGGATGAAGGCTTTTGAAAACTGAATCAAACTACTCTAAAATCTAGGAAATGCAAGAACCTTGTAATTTCGATGTCTATAGTAGAAATCAGATTCCTTTATATATTAATTCAGACATTTTAAATAAGTTATTTTCTGTTGCTTGAAAATCACATCTGCCTGTTCTCTTGGAATGGCCGCAAATCTGTACAATTTTTGACATGTCAATGCAACAATTGCTACATTTAATTCCAAAATATTAAAAGAATGAAAAATCTCATAATGAAGATTGCACATTAAACACCTGTACTTGTAATTCCATTTTCCAAAATGATGTTCCCCAGAACCGTCTGAGGAATGACCTCTCAAACTTCTGTCGCTTGACAACATAATGGAATCGACGTGGTAACAGTTCAAAAAACGGGAAGCAGAGGCTTCCAGGGGTGGGAAGCCTCCGCTGTCTAGGAAGAGGGCAGAGCCTCTGTTACGATCGTCATCCCTCCTCTTAAGCGCGCTCCGACCCTTTTGTATTTTAGCTCAATACGTGCACCAGCCCCCTGTTTAGCCTGTCACTATTTAAGCCTGGTGCTCCCACTATTCCAGGCTCAGCGGTGGGAGAAGGACGCCCGGAAACCCGCTTACCAGCGGGTCCAGGAGAGGCCCAAACGCATAGGCTTCAGAACAGCGTCCTGACAGTCTGAGACCGGGACTCGGAGCTCCTGGCCTCGTTATCTTGCTTTTAACTCCCTGTTCCTGTTCCTCTTCCGGATTTTTACTTCGTCTGCCTCGGATGGTTCTCCAGGTTCCTGGGCCCCGGACTGCGCCCCGGATTTCCCCCTTGGACTGTTTGGACTTGTTCGCCTGCGCCACGTGCCCCGAGCACCGGATCACCGTCGTCACGCCCCCCTGTCTGTCATCCCGTCCGGATTCCTCATCGGGTTTGCCCTGCTGTCCTTCTCCACTTACTTCCGGATTATACCGTCTGCATAGGGTCCTGAACTACGCTTCACGGGAGCCTGGACCGGCTCCAGTCACAGCCTCTGATTTGTGCTGCACCAGAGGGAGAAGGGACCAAGGAAGCAACCAACTAACAAGCACTTGGGCTTTATACCTTGGGTTCAATGCTTATATTGTGCAATACCCTGAAAACAATACTGCATAACCTGATCACACATTCAGAAATTCAAATCTGCCATTACTTGCAGAAATTGTACGTATTTGCAAAATAACTTTTGCCTGCTGTCATTTACTAATATATGGAGAGAAGTGTAGTATCTAGATTGCCTCTATGTGAGTGCCCTGCCCTCTCGTCATATCTTGGTATCCGTGCTTGCAGGATATGATCTGGAATAAGTATAATGGAATAATAATAATGGAAAGGTCATGAGAATATATAGTGTTACACATGACGTTCCCTTTGTTGGTTAACTAAGTAAAATTAAGTTAATTTTACCCAGGAGTTTTTTTCTTCTGCATTGAAGTTAATATTTTGTGTTAATAGATGTGTCTCAGTGGTTTCTCATCTTTCACTGTCTCAAACATCTGACACATCTGTAAACATGGATTAAATTAATTTGAAAGTCGCCATTTAATGACATTTAATCTCAAATCAAAACAGCACAGGAATAACACAAAACAAACCCTTCTGATAATCCCATGTGTTGTGGTGGAATTCAGTGTAAATTCAGAATTTGTATTAATCATTGCAAGGTGATAACAATTCACAATCTAGTAAACACTTTTCTTCAGCAAACTCGTATGTTATTGATATTTGTTTTAGATTGTGCTGTAACTTAATTAAATTTTCATTCTTGATGTTTAATTTTAATTGGCAGGCATTCAGTGAGAGTGTGTAAGATATTCATAAAGTATTGATGTCTAATCCCCTCTCTCATTCTGCTTTAGTTCATTAGGTTTTTATTAGAAAGATCATCAAGGTGTGTGAATGAATCAGGCAAATTAAGTACAGGGTTTTTAATGCAGACAGGGCTCGAATGTAATGACTATGAAATACGCAATTAAGTACAAATCTAAAATTTAATTCATCCCCGGTATTACATGAAACCATCTACCCTATAACCACTTCCTGATTTGATAGCACTGTAACACCTTGCGTGTGGTGATCCTCGGACTGGGGACCTGCTCTGTTCTCTGGCTTATGAACCAGTGTGTTAAATCAGCCTGAAGGTTGGTCATCAATTACGCTACTAAATTAAAAAAGGTACAAGCACCGGGACAACACATACCAAGAATATCAATACCTAAATAATTGACCATACAATACTATTGCAATAAATGAGTACCTAGGTTGAGCAAAACACAGTTTAAATGATTAGCAGTTGCACGCCAATTACTTTCTTGATGTGGCAGCCTGTGGCTACACCAATCCCACAGGATCGTTTCTGCGGTCCTGTGAAGGGACTTGCCTGGAACCTTCATCACTTCTTTCATCATCGGCACTGCAGGGGCTGTTCTGTGGGGAAATCTGAACAGCAGGACATCCGGCTCTTTGTATGTAATTGAAAATGATGGAAAAGAGCGTTTTACATGAATGTCAGGTACTTTCTAAACTAACATTTCAGGGTAAAAAAAAGCTTGTGCTAAAAAAAAATCAAACAACGTATTAAAAAGCAACGCCTGGGAGAGACGATAATTACTTCACTCAAGGTTAAGGTTACCCCTAATAATAGATTTTAAAAAGGAAAAGAAAGAGCAGATTCAGTTAATTTGTTAACAGACCTAGCTGTTAGATCAAAATGGAGGTGATTACATTTGCATGTTAAATATTCTTTCTTTTACCTCAGAATAGTCTTTTATATCCTAATTACTTTTTATCCATACTTAAATACCTTAGTCATGGTTTCCAACCATTTATGACAATCATTAATATATTAGTCAGTGGTTATTTTACAGATTGTACACGGTGTGATGCTTTACCGCTGCGTTGACTATTCCAACAAATGCTGTATGTGAAGCTTTTGTCAATAATTTTGCTGTACAGACCATTTTCAAACACAAAAACATCCACTTTCTAACGGCTTCTTCCAATTGAGGATCACAGGGGACCAGAGCCTATCCCAGCAAGAGGTGTGCTCAAGACAGTGTACAACCTGGAAGGGCCGCCAGTCTATCTGAGAGCAGACAGACACAAACACAGTCACACCAGGGCTAATATTTCAATCCATGTGAGTAGGATAGATCATACAAACTCCACACAGACAGCATACCCAGGGCAGCAATGCCAATGACTACGCTGCCACGCCAGCCACATAGAATATGTTGCTCATGGAAAATTATACTCTGTAAATGGTGGCTGTAAAAAGATGTGCAAAATTCCTTTGAATGATGTATGGACAGAGAATTCGGAATCTTGAATAAAGCTGAAATGGTAGTTTAAAGTTTTTTTTTCCGTTTAGTCCACAAGGGGAAAGGCTTTTTCAAAGGCGTGTTGATCCATGCCATTGATCCTCCATTCTGGTCCTTCTGTATAGAGCCACACAGTCTTGTGTTTTCTGGAGTACAATACATTATGGATGACAAATATGGCTTTGCGCAATGCTATTCAGATTGCTATGTTACATTTTCTTTGTTTTATAAGCGAGACATTATCCAATTACTATTTGCAAAGTCATCTTAAAAAAATTTGAATACAAAATTATTTTTTAAATATAAATACACTCTCCCCTCTCTCAACACAACATTATTGTCTTATTCCTAAGGATACAATATTTTCATAGCAACTCCAGTTAAGCTCAACTCAGTGTTGCCTTGCCTCTGGTGTGAACAGAATATATTAAAATAATTGTATTTATCTGAAATTGAAGAGAAGAGCCGCACAGTGTTATGCAACATTGCTTCATGTAGTGCCTGACATGAATGCCTTCGTACTGTTCTGCATTATTTAGAAAGAGTAAAGCTAAAAAAAATGGTATTTTTATAAATGTTTTTTTCTTTTTATGATGTTTACTGAAATGCCATTTAAAATAAGTGCAGAAGAAAATGATTGACGATGAATAAGACTGTACACAATATACTGTACAGTACAGTACACACACACACACTGCTGTGCAAAAGTCTATGAGATTTAGAATTGTGTGGCACCTCCCATAAAGAAAAACAGATGTATGGCAATCTACCGACATTTGAGCCACTTTGTTTGAAGATAACAGATGTTAAAATTATTATACAGTATAGATAAACTTAGTCACGTATTCTCAAATCTTGTTGACTTTACAAAACAGATGTAGCACTGGACAAAAAGCATTATAACTAAACTTAAGATCATTTTCATTCAAAAACGAAGATCATCCGCTTACTATGGTTTACAATATAGTAAGGGCTGTTGGAAGGGACTATGGAGGAGACTTTAGAGACAACAGTCAACATCCAGCTGGTGTCAACATTTGCAGTTCTTCAGCGCAAGAAAGGAACTGAGAAGCAATGCAGCCTGCCATTCTGTTTTTCTTAAACAAAACTCTGATTTCCTTTTCAAAGAGTCCCTCGGCTAAAAACAGACCCTCCTGTTTAGTGCATGCGTTTTTTAGAACAGGGAGATGTAAGTGAGAGATTTATCTCTAGGTTGTATCCTGTTTATTTAGAGGGCAGGTCTATGTCTCTTGTTGGCCTGTGTTAGGAGTTATGTAGGATTTGAATATTGGTAGCAGTCTGTTTTATTTCTGGTTGGACAAAAGCAGGGCGTTGGGCTCCAGGATGCCTTGTTTGTAAATGGAGTCTGTTGAAGTGTGATATTGTCATTGTTAATAAATATTTGTTTAACTCCGTGTGCCTGATTTATTACTCTTTTCACCAAAGCTGTGCCAGGGCACAAATAACTTACAGTAGGTACGTCTAATTATATCCACTGTTTGAGTACTTTATATTCTTGGCATCATCTTTATAGTTTGGGGGTTACAATTATTTTATTTATCAATTAACCCACTCAATCTACTTCCAGTATTTACTGTATTCTTTAACCTCCTGTTTGTAATAATATTAAAACAATTGCACAGCTGACCAATATAAACCCATATAAAACCTTGTAGAAGACATTTTAAGATTAATTAATTAATTAATTATTTTAATTGCTTTTGCACTTCTGCGTGCCCTATTTTAGTTACTAGGTGGCTTTGATGATACTGTACATGTATTTAGAAACAGCAAAAACAAATCTAAAGCACTGAGACAAGTTCTCAGAGATCTGGGCAGATAAACATAAAATGACTGCCTGGTGCACATTTATGTGGTATTATCTTGTTATGAGCACCAAACCTAACAAACTACGAAGTTTAACCAATCAGCTTTTGGCAGCAGAGCTTTAAACTCCTGATCTCTCACACTTTACTAACAGACCAAATCGCAAGGACATGCACCAGGGTACTGAATTATTTCTATCAGTATTGAAGTGTAAAAAAAAGTTAAGAGAAATGCAAAACATTTCTTTGGATGAATTTCAAGGGAATACATTAAAATACTGTACATGTGAAGAAATCCAATATTTCATTTGAACTGTAGATCTATAATCCCCTGCAAGTGCAGCCTCTCCATGGCAGGTACTGTAAGTGTTCAGACATGCTGGGCCACCATTTCTGCTTGGTCAGTGAAGTCATGCAGTGTCACTCTGCAGGTGTTGCCCAGGGCAACAGTTCTCTGTCTAGACACAGAATGATGAGAAGGGAACAAGACCATGTACTGATCCCCCCATCTAAGCATTGCACATTTAAGAAACTCCATTTCATATTGTTTCTACTCAATATATATATTCAGTTCTGTACAGCACATTCCCTCTATATGCTCTAGGTACTTGATGCATGTTATAAAACTATCCCATGTGAGACTATGTACATACAGCAACAATCAGCTACAGCATATGCTACAATACAGAGATTGGAAAATACAATAGGATTATCCAGTGTTCATTAAAAATGAAAAACCTAAATGATTGTGTTTTTACAGTATATTAGCTAGAGAAGGACAAACAGTACTGAGGAGTAGAGGTTAGGGCTCTACTTCGAATGCTTGGTTTTGCTGTCGCACCCTAGAGTCAATCAGCTCACTCACATGGGATAGTTTTATAACACCTGGTTATAAAATTTGCATCACCTGGTGAGCTCCAGGTTTGCATCACAATTTGCATCACCTGGTGAGCTCCAGGTGTGCAATGTGGGTTACAAATATACAGCGCAATGCAAAAGTGTTTAGCCCCTTCACATTTTGAGAGCATAAAATGATGCGTTCACGCATTTTTAACTTCATATTTTATTCGAAACCTGAATGTTCAAATGGACAGCTTCTACAGGTCTGGTGATTTTCAATGGCCTCATAATGGGCTTTAGGATATTGTGCAGATACCACGACATCAGCAAGCCCCCTGCTAAAACATGGCCGTCTGTCCAGGTCTCCATGACAAACGTTTATATTGAACATTTCCTTATCCACATTCACTGTGGAACCCCTTACTCCATTTAATTCCATTGTATACTTGTAGATGGCTGGAGTGACAAATAAACGTGAACTTCAACTTGAATTTACTCCATGCAGCCACCACTCTCTGAAAGGGACTATCTACCAGAACTACAACTGCCCTTGCCAACAGCACATGATACAGATGGCCCCTGACTAACCCTGCAAGCCCTAGAGGACTGGTCCAGCAGAGATCTCATTGTCATTGCAGATGAGACATCATGACCTGATTAGCCAGGATCAGGGAAGTGAATCTCACACACTGTTATGACAAAGTCTCAGCCATTCATTCCCAGTCATTTCACTCTTTCAAAGGGCTCCCAACTTTATGCAGTAACACAGTTCTTCAATGATCTTTTACTGAGGTTTTAGACATTTTAAACTAAGTTAATCCTGATTGTTTGAACACCTCAGAATGTGTCAATGAGATTTGATAGATGAATGTTGGTATTAGGTTTTAAATGATACCTGGAGAGCACATTAAGATTTACTTCTGAAGTTTAAATGTAAAGAGTACGCAAATGTTTCAGATTATCAGATTACCTGAAATATACAAGCATGGTCCAAGGTTTTTTTTTTTAAATTGCTTTTCAGACATACAGTGTCAGGGTAGATGACTGTTAAATGGAAGAAACTGTTGAATGGTCACAGCTGCTCTTAATGAGTAATTAGCACTCAGAGGGAGTGAAATTCAACATGAGGGAAAGAGGCTGATGGGAGAGGCTCAGTGTGTGATTCGTTACTCCTCTGCTCTAATTGCTAGGCTTTTAAAAGCAGCCTGCAAGAAGCAGGTTTTTTTCATGTCCAAGATCTAGCATCATAGGGGAGGATTAAAGAGAGCTGTATTAGGAGGGTGTGTTTTCATAGCATTCGATTGAGCTGGTTAACATCCTTGTTACTTAGGCATACTTGGAAAAAAACAGCATATTTCTGCACTGAAGGGGTGTCATATGTACTTGAGATTATTTGCCAGGCTCACTGAGGGATGAAGTGATTTGGAAAAGCAGGGTGGGCCAGCTGAACTAGGTGTTCCAACCTGATGACGTTGGGCATTGCTGGCCAACGTAGCATTGTACTCTCCTCTAATACACGAGAAAGACAGGAGTTGAGGTGATAGGAGGTGGAAGCCTGAATACTCGGTCTCCACGTCCATGTATACTGTAGATGGATATGCTTGACGCTGGCTGATACTGGCAGGGGAGTGGACTCGGATTACAGAGCAGCGTCCCTGGACAAACTGGATCAGCTGAGTTCGTGATGGTCGGCAGGGGGAATTAGGGGCTGATGATCAAGATGTTGTGGTTATTAAAGTGAAGACTGGCAAAAAAACAGCTTTGAAAGATTTGATGCTTCAGTGTTTCTGAGTGAGTGACGCTTTTAGTGAATACTCCAAATGAGTGACATGGAGTTGATTGAGTTCACTTTTCCAGTGCCTGCGGATGTAAAACTGATTATTGAACAGTCTGTGAAGATGGGTGTCATGGAGTGAATACGGATGATATAGTTCCTGATCATCTGTTGAAGAGGTGGTGAGAAGACGTAGTGATTTGAGTACAACCAAGTGAAGAGGACTTGGCGGTCTTCCCTGAGGGGGGGGGGGTGATAGATAGATCAAGGAACCCCGAAGGGATCAGAAAGATAAGGACAGTGAAAAACAAAGCACTGACAGTGCTGGTCATTTGCGATTGAGTGTGGAGACAACATCGCACGAGAGTATAGTGAATTGCTTTCCTGCGTGCCCTCTGAACCTGGTCCTCCAGTCTGTTGGCTAGCATTCAAGAAGTACATCTTAGGCTTCTGTCTTCCAGCATCCAGATACATTACCCCTCTGTCACTTTATTCTTTTGACCTTTATGGGCATTTCTGAGCCAGTGAAATTAGGCAGAGCAGTTGAAGGCATGTTTTTCATTGGATTTTTGGAACAAGACACCTCACCCTTAGAAATACCAGGCGGTCGCAATGAGCATTTGTGGATTAAAACTCAGATTGTGGGTCAAGCTATAAAAATCTGTGATTATATATACAGTATACAGATTTTTCAGCTTTTCCTGGCACTTGCAGCACTGTAAACTATACATTAAATACATCAAGGGGTTTTCACAAGCTAGTTTCACTACATTGAACTTTCCTTTGATCCACGCACTTCAGTGGACATTTTGAATTTTCTGAAAGAGGTTCTGAAAGAAAGCTGCAGCTTTGATGGTGCATATTTATTTCATATCTGTAAAAATACATTCTAAACCATTTTCTATTGTCATTCATCTTTTGGTACTAGATTTTGTTAGTTTTTTTAATGATAAAATGGGAATGTCTATGGTCTTGGAGACCTAAGAAATGTCTTAACATTTAGGGAAATGAAATCATTGAGCTTCATGCATTTTCAATTTAAAGCA
Organism: Lepisosteus oculatus; assembly: GCF_040954835.1. Classification (NCBI taxonomy): domain Eukaryota; kingdom Metazoa; phylum Chordata; class Actinopteri; order Semionotiformes; family Lepisosteidae; genus Lepisosteus; species Lepisosteus oculatus. Next base: position 77,323,736 of record NC_090696.1, read on the forward strand.
AGAGCCTGTCTGGTATCGCTGTGGGATGAAGGAATAGTCAGCACTCAAAAATATTCTATTAAGAGGCCAAGCCATATCAATTACAGGATGCTAATGGACTTTTTAGTTAATATGAAACAGTGCATATGCATTAACTTTCAGTGATTGAACTGGAATCAACTAGATATTGAATGATAGAGTAAAATGTCAGAAATAAGTACAGCATGATTTCCATTTCCTTTCAAACATTAATTTTCACATATGCACTTGCAGGTTTTAACTAGTGGGTGCTTCCAAAGGTTTTCTTTATTGAGAGCCAGTGCCCATATCCAGAAAAATGTATCAAGCATTGGTCAAAATGGTCATCGATAAATCTAAATGTCCACTCCTGTAACAACAGCACACACTGTGTCTTCTGTGCCATTCTCTGTTTGCCATTAAATTTCAATTCTGTCAAATGCCTCTTTCTTCAGAATGAACTGTGAAACATGAACTAAACTAAAGGGCACAAGTGAAAACTACACAGAAGTGCATTTATAACTGAGAACAGGGGGTTGATATCATCCTAAAAGATTGTTGGAGCTTGTCTGGATCAAGAAACCTACAGGAGCCATGTTGTTGAAGCAGTCAATTAGACTCATCTGTACTGTCCCAACTACAGTACCAAACAGGATGGAGAGTCTGAACGACCTCCTCTCATTGTTAACCTTCCTCACGTTCTTAAATGATTAATTAAAAACAACGTGATTTTTAGAGCTGGGTTTTATCCACTGTTTTCATTTCAGGCGTCAGGTTTTGCTTTTCCATCTGCCTGAGAGCTCTGGCACACAGGCCACAGCTTCCATGTCAGAACGGAGCCCGTGCTGCTCAGTCATGCCTGTGCCACCTCTAGATTGGACTGCCCCAGCTCCGTTCGCTGATCTCTCCGCCGGCCTTGCTTCGGCACACTTGAGCAGGTCCGGAGTGCTGTTGGCAGCTCTGGGTTACACGCTTTCCTGGGGTGCCCTTCCTCAGCTCTTAACTTGCCTCGCTGGCTTTCACTTCATTCTGGAATTGCGTTTGAGTTATTAGGCTTATCAGCTTTCACGTGGCGCGCTGGGTAATGCGCACACTGAGTTGCACATAACCTTGCCGGGTTTTTTTCCCCTGCATTTTCAGATTAACGAAGACTGTGTATCCATCCCTTATACCTGCTCAAAGTTGACAAGGGTTGGCTTAGCCTCTGTGTCACTGTATACAGTATGAATTTAAACATTCAGCTTTCAGGAGCAGAGCATGTCAGTGCCTTGGACATTCCGTATTGTAATAACTAGGACACATTAATGGACTTTCCCAACTGCATAAAAATTGTAGGTTATGCCGTGGTGTCTGCATTGTACTCTGTATGTGCAAAATGTGCCCTTTTTTGTTATTTGCTAGTTGCAAAATAATTTCAGTTTGTTGCAAGGATGACTAAACCTGGTGCTGCAGAGCCATAATCCAGCAGGTCTCCTACATGTACGTCACCTATAAGCCTCCCTTTATAAAACCATGGCAGACATGTGAGGCTTGGTCAATCTGCCCCATTTCATTACCTCAGCTCAGTCAGGAAGGGCCAGTGGGGGTCCTTGAGAGCTACAGTGTGTAGGGATTTATTTCTTCAAATCGTTTTTTGGCCTAGCACCTGTATTCCTTACTGAATGTCCATCTTTATGCAGTATGTCCCTATACGTGACCTGAGATCTGCAAATACTGTCCTTCTGCAAATACGACGTGTGAAACACAGAAATAGTGGAGAGGCCGCTTTTTTTTTGTTTTTATGCTTCTAAATTCCGGAACTCTTTATCACTCTTCATTAGGCAGTCAAGCTTGGCACACAGTTTTAAAAAACATTTGAAAACATCTTTTAAAATTTAGCCTTTAGTTAGATTGTTTTTTTCTGGGTTTTTTGGGTATTTATCTTTCTATCTTATTTATTTATCCTTTCTTGTTTTTATTTTATTACAACTTTTTTTTACAACTGAATGTATATCTTTTAATTTTAAGATTTGAGTTTAACGCTTGGTTTGTAAAGCACTTTGAGCTGCTATTTGTAGGTTAGGCACTCTATAAATGAAGTTTATTATTTATTATTATTATTATTATTATTATTATTATTATTATTATTATTATTATTATTATTATTATTATTATTATTATTATTATTATTATTATTATTATGAACAAACCCACTGCTCAACCAGTCATCCCAGACAATTATCCCAGACGTTTGGAAGCTGATGATTTCAAGCTCACCCACAAAGCCGGCTGGAATATAGCTCTCCAGGATGAGCTCGACAAAACAGTAAAAACTGAAAATACATCCTGCATAGATCTGTTCTGGAAGATGGTGTGAACTGAACAGGATACAAACGATAGAGGAATGATACTGTACTAGGTCTGTGCAATGACTGCCGAGAAGGGAAATATTTCTGTGAGGCTATAAAGGGAGACAAGTTCAGATGGAAGCAAAGCGTGTCTCTCTGCTGCCCTTTCTCTGAAAGGGCTGTGCATTGCCATGTGATCCCACAGCTCGCTCCAGTCCTGCCTTTGAGCACCTCCACGTGGTCCTCTCGATTTCTCTGCCTAATGCTGAAGTGAGTGTTAAAGGTTGACAAAGATCTCATAAAATTATGCCCCTTATGTATCTGCACAAGAAATTACAACTAAAAGCAGAACACAGGAAACACAGCAGTGCATTTGGATACACACATCAAAGGCACATAATGAAATTGTCTGTGAAGGTTTGTATCAGTATATAATATAAGAAAATTATATTTCATACTCAAGAGACATAATAGTTGTCTGAGAATGTCTCCAAGAATTTGTAAAGTTAAATTTGCCTCTACCACTTAATTTTACATCCAAACTGAAATCCTTCATATTGCAGTAGTTGTGTAATATTATAGTACATATATTACAGAACTTTAATTGTCTTCATCTGGAAGATTTCGAAAGCTTTTTAAATCACTTTCACTGTCATACGAGGCCTCACATGAGGCTCTAAACCACATGCAGTGGGGATCATTTCTCTTAACTGAAGTTAAAGCATGTCAACACTTACTCTCAGGATGGAAAATAAATTGAGAAAAATCAAGAATTCTCGTGCCTCAGCACGGCAACTTTTAACACAAATCTCCTGAAAGGAAGAAATAAAATAAAGTACCAAATTAAAAGCTGGGTAAACTGTTATGGGACAGAGTTTATAAAAGGCATGAGAAAACAAATTTTGCATTTTTCATTTACTGGCACCCAATAATCATTCATATTAATTAAAATGCACTTTAAATTCTATCAACAGTTTAGAATATGTAAAATACTTTAATGTTTAAAATTCTTAACATCCCCTACAATTGTCACAACACAGTTTTCAATCAGGTTTTTACCAAGTTTGTTTTCTCCCTGTGTATGCTTCTGATGGAACCCTATTTTAAAGTGCTCTGAAATGTCAGAGTTCAGAACTTTATTTTGGCCTTGGGAAAAATAGAAAATCTGAAAAATAAATGTTTTGACAGGATTGACAGCTGCTGGTGAAATTGCAGTTCTTTAGAACAACAAAAGCTCAACATAAGGTTAGGTTTTATTGTTAAAATTGTCAGATACTGCTTTTGATCCAGATTTCGACAAACCATCAAGTGAAAAAGAAAAGTATGCCTGCCAGGTACAGTCCAAATACAGCTTAAAACTGTACCGAAAATAAATTAGTCTTTCTTTTATCAATCCAGCAAAGTATTATGGCATTAATAAGTAAGTTCTTTGTGAAACATATTTAATATATACAGTAGTTTAATGTTTAAACTAATTTAGCTCAAGCAATTTCTTGGAAGTAAACTTGTTTTTATGATGTATTTAGAAATTTGTGTTTGTGATGCAATTAGACATCACCGGCTGCTGTTTTGTGCATCTTGAATTTAAATGGTCCATTTTACTGAAAGATTGAGTTTGTGGAATGATGTCAATTTGATCTAAAGGAACAGTTTAATATACAGTATCTTGTTTTCTGGATGGTTTTGGCTCTGATTTGCTGTGGATCCTGTTATGCTTGTTCTGCAAGATGCTATCCCTGCAAAATTAGCTTATGAAAACATTTTTCAAAACATGTTTCAATAGAAATGTAATGGAATTTAATAATGAAATGGAAGTAATTTGCTACAGTCACTTAGATAAATATGATATTAATAACATTGTTTATAATTTTTCTCTTTTGCACTCCGACTAAGGAAAACAAATTGTTCTTTCAAAACTGCATTTGCATATTAATACCATTTGCTTTGACCATAATTTAAAAGTTGATCTCTTCCTATGTTTCTCTGCAATTACATTGTTTGTTCTTATTCAAGGCTTATGTACGTTTTTAAAGCTGTAACAGGGAGATTAAAATGAAATGTCAGTCTTGTGTTAAAGCTCTTAAATGATACACAATGTCTACAGCACTTTCCTATAGGAATTTGGACATCACTACTCTTCTGTGCGTTCATGATAAATCTAAAAAAGCATTAAGTGAAAGGAAAGCCAACAATTCACCTGAACGTTCTTAACACAGTATGGGAAAGATGGCGCTTCAAGTGAAGGACTATGATTATTTTTCTTCTAATTAGAGGCAGGAGAGCCATAGAGACAAAAGCATCACCCTTCTTCATGATTAAATTAGCTACAACAGGATTGTAGTGCTCAGAAACTTATTGTACTGCAACTGTGCAGGTATTTGCAAAATTATTGCTTTAATTGTGTTATATACAGTAAAATAGTTTTTTTTTTCACTTTTAGAACGTAAAATGTTGTGAACAGGTAGAAGTATAATCTTGCCCACTTCTGCATATACATTTCGGACATATACGTGAATGCACATCTTAATATTCAAAAACAGGCACCTCTGCTCAAACCCCTCACTTGTCCCCTTCTTCAACCCTGCAGCTTCCTGAAATTCTCAATTATTATTGCGCTTTATTATTAAATTAGGAATTCAAAGGGAAGCCATTGGTGTTGTTCCTTATTTATGCTGCAGAATTGCTACCTGAATACATTCTACTGTTGAAGGAATGAAAGACCAAAGGCAGAATAGAATGGCTTTAAGAACAGTCCAGATTCACACACCTGTCTGTACTTCAAGCTGCAGCCTTGACATGGTGTACAGGGGATACACAGTACACAATAAAATTAAATAATGAATGCATTTACAATACTTTTGTCATGCTTAGAATCTCACGTGAAAGCATTTGTTTGTGCTTTTGTCTTTTGCTGTTTGCAGCTGTAATGATTGCTTGGTAAAATGCATGAAATATGCACAGGAGAGACAGTTTCACTGCCAGAGAAGCAGAATTGCAATGAGATATTCAGGGTCCTTGACTTGGGCTCAAATACAGCAAATAAAAAGTCTAAATAAACTTTCACATTGCCTTCATTTCATGATCCCTTTAAAAAAAATAGAAAATATGAATTTCTAATGATTCTACATAAAAAATAAAAACATTTTGAACATTTTTTAGCAAACCATAAAATAGAATCCTAAGAGATTTGATGCATTTCCAACTTTTTGCATTTTCTTGTATGGAAATGTACTGTCCTGGTGAATGTGTGTGACTTAGAGCCTCACAGTGCAGTATCAGGCGTTGATCGACTTACAGGTATTGAGTGAAAGAGCACTAACATCCACAAGCTTGCTGCAAATACACACGGTCGATTTAGACCTTGTACAACCCTGGGAAATGCACGTCCCTCAGGGCATGCTCTTGCCACCTGATGGCACTTCTACCCCAAGCTTGTGTTGGTCTTGCATTACAGTATTTGTTTTCTTTTTGTTTTGTGGTGGTTGTGCTTTGAAAAACATCTTGTAATTGTCTGCTTCTTGCCCACGACACAGAACATAAACACACTTCAGTTTCTTGGTATTTCCTCTGTCCCCAGCATGCAACGAGCAAGAATAAGAGGTACTTGTGCAAGGTGTGCAATAAGAATATCTTTATAGTTCTGTTGCACCCTCTTTATTGTACTAACCTGTAAATTAGAAAATTGCAAGGCAATACGTACTGTATCAAACATCATTGCACTGCTTTGATATTTGTTCTTGAAAATAGTTTTGAAAATAAATTTAGTGTTTCTTAATAGTTCTTCTTAAATAATGGCCTTAGTAAGATACAATCATAACTTGCTTTCCCCATTTTTTATTTAAAATGCAAAAAATTCAGCTTTGTTTTGACAGATCTATTTGGACAGAATTCTTTTGTAAGATTGCCTTTTCACAAGAATTCACTCAAGCCATTCAATCCCAATCACATTGCCTACAGTACACGCATGCTGCCTTTTCATCAGATGCTCCTTTGTTTGCATTAAAAAGGAAAAATAAGTGATAGTTTCTTTTTTATCATAACAGACTATTGAAGAAAAAAACTCAGGGGCCTCGTTTATTTCAGTACCACAACAATTTTAGGTCCTGACTTTGAAAATCTAAGGTTTGACTGCTTTTGTTGGAAGGAATGAATGGGTCTCAGGATCTTCTTTGTGAAAAGTGAAAAAGACTAGCATGGCTGAGAATAGACCCCTCTAGACCACACAGCGACTGCAAGGGCCTTTTTTCAACACTTTTCAAGCCACTGTCCTTTGCTGCTGCCGTCTGCTGAGTCTGAAGTAGCTCCCTGTGTTGACCCTCTCTCTGCCCTTTAGGATTTGATATACCTGGATCAAATCTCCTTTCAGTCTCCTTTGTTGTAGACTTAAGAGATTTGGCTCCTGTAACCCGTCCGTATATAACAATCCCCAGAGACCAGGCTTCATTCTAGTTTCTCTTCTTTGAACTCTTTCTAAGGCTATAATATCCTTTCTGAGGCTTCAGCATAACTTCCCTGGATTTAAATCCCACATATTTTCTATATATCTGAGGATACTCCTTGCTTTTTGTTTGCTTCATTACATTGTCTTGATGAAGACACAGTGTAGATGAATCAACATAAACACCCTTTCACACACAGCTTCCTGCAGTTCCAAGTTAGTAACTACACATGCAATATGTATAGTTATTGCTGTACAACAGGCACACATTTGACATGACTTGCTGTTTCTTGGACCTGTATTATAGATTCATACAGTTTTCATTTGAGAGTTAATTATTTATCAAAAACTTCCTGGAATCTACAGTAAGTATATAATGTCAGGAGGTTTAGTGTTATCAACTGTTTTTTTTGCTTAGTCAAAGAATTCAAGCATGTTAGTTCAACAAAAATAACAGTCTCTTAAATATGCCAGAGTATTTTTTAATATCCCGCCATTCTAATACATTTAAGAGAAACCGAACTAAGACTGGTCCATAGCTTACTGGCTAGGTTTTGTCTCTGCTTCCATCTTCAGGGACTTGAATCCTAGGAAGGAGTCTATAAATAACATCTCTCATTTCCTTAAGAGCAGTGAGGAAGTATTGCATCAGTCCTGGAAATCTATTCACACTTGCTTGGCCCCCATCAAACTTCAATGTCAATCAAACTAGAAGTACCTGATACCGACGCACATCCTTCTATGATGCTGGCCTTGTTATTGGCTTTGTCTGATGTAAAAAGACACAGGAAATATTCACTTAGCATGAGCGTCATACTCTGTGTTAGTCCAAATAAACTAATAACTCTGTTTTTGTGTCTATTGTTCAGAGGATTATGGATATTGAATAAATGTTTTTGACAATATTTTGATCAATTGACCACGATACATTTGAGAGACACTAACTGTTGATGGGTGTGGACACGCTATAAAAATGTTAGAAAACCATTTTCCTTAAATAAAAAGGACCGAATTTGTTGCAGTAATAAGTGGTTTCTTTTGACGTTCAGTGTAAGATTCTTTTATGCAGTTTGATGAGTGTTCTTTCAATATCTAAGGCCATTCAAGTCACACCTGTAACCTACTTGTCTTGAGCTTTTTGTGACTTTGAGTGAATTTGTTTTTTGAGCCTTTTAAAATAAAGTTTTGATTTAAGCCACAGTTTCTATTGATTCTGGCACTTGTTTAGCATTATCATCAAGCTCTGTTTCTTCGCCTGCCTCTCGACAAATATAATCCCTAATTTTAGGCTCAGCCATTTGGATCATCTGGCTTGTTTGGTTTTAAAGATTTAAGATTTAAGAGATCGAATGTCTGCATCACACTTTCCCTGTGGTTCTGCTGTCTTCATTCTCCCCTGGTAGTTTGGGTTTTAATGGTTTCCTCTCCTGAACACAGGTTCCCATCCTGTCCTCCAGCCTCTCAGAGTACTTCTGTGTCCTTTGTGGTGAAGAGGTGTGGAAGCAGCAGTCTGAAAGCAAAAGGGTGGGCAGCAAGGCCACAGGTAAGCTGTGGAATTTTCAACTCTCACTCAGTCATTGTTTTCTGCCTATTGCTGCCTTTGCAGTTTCCTTCCCTCATATGATGCTTGAGAATGCTAATTGCTAACTAATAACTGCTAATAATGTCATCTGCCCACCTCGGCCCCTCCATGGGGCACTCCTTTCAATGACTTGTATGTTAACTGTTTTAGATTTCTAGTATACAATTAACTAGGATCAACAGCATGCAAGAATTAAGTGTACTGAAAGGTTTATAGATAGATACTTTATTGATCCCGTGAGGGAAATTGCAGCATGGACCATCCTGGCCTGTAGAGTGTGCCCCTGCTCCTCCACTGCTGGATAGACTTGAACTTTTGCTGCTGCAGTCATGCCTGATGGAAATCATTGATGGGAAAATCATGCATTCTCCGAAGTGATTCTCTGAAGGCACCTAAAACTCCTCTTCACTCTAATACATTAATTGAATCAGAATTCACTAAGAATAACAGTACCCAAGACGTAAGTGTGCTGGAAGGATTATGGAGTGTTCAGTCAAGATTCGGCTTCACCCGCTTGGCTGAGGGCTGACCTCCTGGCCAGAGGTCGAGGAGCCTGGGACCCCCTATAGAGTGAGGAGTTACCATGGGGCAGCTGCAGAGGAGGAGATGGGGAGGGGGTGGGATGCAAAAAAGACGCATGATAGGGAGAGAGGGTGATCATGTACAGCAGTAATAGTGTTGTAGGAGAGGAAATTATGTCAGGATTTATTGAGAATTGCTGACTGTTGTCATCCCTCCCAAACCTTCCTCCTGAACTCCATAAAAACAGCAGCTGAATCCAGCTCCAGATTTTAACAAGTCTCGCTCCAGATTTTAACAAGACTCTTGCATGTCTACTGCAGCTCTAATCAGCGCATTACAAGGGTACCCATTCCATGGAATAAACTGAGGCAAAAAGCCAACAGAACTATCAAGTTATATTTTCCTTTCTCATGCAAATTAAATATTTAAGTGAAGCATTTAAAAACAGTCGTTTTTCTTTATAATTACTGTACGTAGCGACCATCAATATACAGTACAGTATAAACTCCCCAAAATACAAAAAAACATTACATTGTCATTGTCTATTCATCCTTAAAAAAACACATGAACCTCAAATTACCCTTGAAGCCCTTATGTGCCTAAAGATACCACGAAGGAAAAAAGAATGTTTCTTTTTATAAGTGTTATGAGCTCTTGAACAATTTACTAAAAATATCGCCAGGTTGTGTGTGAAGGGCAGACTTCAAATCAAGATCAAGGTTATTTTTACTTTCAGACTGAACAAACACTACAGTCAAAATCCCAGACATTCTCTCTTTCAATGACAGAGAAATATACTGAGCAACTAGAGAACACATTTCATGAGTATGAGTGACAATGAAGAATAAAACAAAGTATATGAATTTTGGATGCTGATTAAATGTTTTTTAATCTATTGATCATTCACGACTGACTGTGATAATAAACACTGAATCACTCCGTCAGTAAAAATGCTGATCGGTCGATGAGGTGACAGTTGAATGTCAAGTTTGGAAAAAGAGAAAGTTGGAAAAACAGATTGGGACCCTTATGCCCACCTTATCAAGAGAATCTGTATTCTAGACTGTGCATTACAGCTTGTTTTCTACACAGAAAGTTCATAGGCAGTAATTTCTAACCTGCACAGATGTTAAACACTGCACTACGTGTGTCGCTAACTGAGCCGATCCCCAATTGCTATCTCAAGCCCTCCAGGCATCAGATTTTGACATATTCCCCCAACCAAAAGGCGTGAGTGTGAAACAATCAAAGACATTGATAAAAGCTCTTGCAAATGTATTAGATTCAATTTTTTTGTTGTTGTTGCAACTTTGATCCGACCGTCTGTTTTGGGATACAATTATCTGCAGTGCACCGCGCCATCCAAGCACCAAAAACCTTGTGAGAAAACAAAATTCAAATAGGAGCAAAAAATCACCTGTCCTAAAGCTGACTTGGGCCCAAAAATCCAGAGGTGAGGGTAAAAATTGTCTAAGTGTGTAAGTGCTAACCCTTACCCTAGCTGGGGTAGTACGCTCTCCAAACACCAGCTCTCAGTTTGGAGGACAGCAGAGTGATGAAGCTGACATTGCCAACAGAATATTAATAATAATAATATTATTGTACTATTATTAATGGGGTCTCCCCTCCACCACCACCAATGTGCAGCATCCACCTGGATGATGCAACGGTAGCCATAGTACACCAGAACGCTCCCCACACATCAGCTATCAGTGGGGAGGAGAACAGAGTGATGAAGCCAATTCACAGTTGGGGATCATGAGGAGACCATGATTGGTAAAGGCCAGGGGAAATGTGGCCAGGGCACCAGGGTAACACCCCTACTCTTTTCGAGAAACACCCTGGGATTTTTAATGACCACAAAGAGTCAATACCTCAGTTTTCCGTCTCATCCAAAGGACAGTACCTTTTTGCAGTAGAGTGTCCCCGTCTTTATACTGGGGCATTAGGACCAACATAAACTACAAGGCGAGAACTCCCAATGGCTCCTCTAACACCTCTCCCAGGAGCAACCTTAGTTTTTCCCAGGAGGACTCCCATCCAGGTACTGACCAGGCTCACTTCAGTGGGTTGCTAGTTGTAAGTTGCAGGGTGATATGGCTGCTGTCCATATAAATATTTTAACTTCCTGTGTCTCGCAAAAACATGACATAAAACCATGGTCCCTGCTTTAGCCTAAAATATTGTAATAACCATTTGCCCCTGAGAGCAACAGGTGACTTGATTGCTGTAGTAAAGTGCTTTAAGCATCACGTTGCTATGTGTACAGTACCCATTTTCCTGCTTTAATATTCTGCCGTTTTTGCTGTTGAACTGTTACTTTCTGCAGGTTTGTTACTGATTCATATTCCCGTGGGACTATGTGTCATTTGGGGTTTTGTTCCTCAACCTGTACTTGTTTGAGAGATAGGAGGACAGCATAGGGACCTGGCACACAAGGGTAGCTAACCTATACATGGACACGCTGTGCACTGCTTTTGGGGCGAGGGAATGCCAGAAGCTGAGCACTGTAAATTCAGTCTTCAGAAAACACGCAAGATCTTGTAAGTGCTACAGCGCATCATAAGGAAAACAATACTGCTGCAATTACTTTCAACTCCATTACTCTACAAAACACAATAGAAAGATTCCTCCCTATCAAAGCTATCTGCTTCTCCTTATTAAACTGCAAAGTCCTTCAGAAATCAATAATAGAAAAATTAAACAATGTATACTCAGAGGGTAAGCTCTTGTTAAAGGGGTTTTCAAACCCATAAACAATGTTTAATTATTCTGTTATTGCTGTAGTAGAATGGCACAGCAGTAATAGCGATTCACGCAGCCATAAGGTGCTATTGTGGATCAGAATACGAAAACAAAGAAGAAGAAAAAGAACTGGGGTTCAGATGCGCTTTGAGGAGCTCAATCAGCCTTCCAGCTGTCAAACTGAGCCAACAGTCCATGCTGGAGGGCAAATAAGAGAATGAGCCACCAAGACTGTCAGTTCAATTTGACAGGTAAGGCTATACAATCTCATCTGTAATATATTTACATGTTCCTCCCACCGAAATATCAGAAACGCATTCTGTTTGTATTCCTTTGTTTGTTTTGTTTTATTGTTCTGATCTAAACATTACAGCGGTCAACTGGAGACATCAGGCTCAGAAATATAGCCACTGGCAAGGTATTGCCGATGATGGGCCTTCCCCTAAGCCTTCTGGGAGATGTAATAAGAGCAAGACCAACATCATCTTCTCCCCCACCGTGATGATAGAAAACAAAAGTGTAGTACAGCTGTCTTCTCTTATACTGTCCACAAAATGGAATCATTCACCTGAATAAAAAAAGTAAAACCTTCAGGTGAAAAAACCCAGGCTGCACAGCGTTCTTCCTGAGCTCTGCAGGTTTATTTTTAGGAATCCACGCTTCGGCTAGTGAATTCCTCAGGCAATTCACAATGATCTTGCACTACAGAGAGATTTCGTTTTATAATTGACCATTAGTTTGCTATCTCCGAACATCAGCAGTGCACTGTGTGGCACCTGCTGGATACTTTGTATCTGCAACATTTTGGAAATTTTAGGAATGTATTTTACCCAGAAAAAAGGAAACGAAGATACCATCTTCCTTTAATTTAACTGAGAACAAAGAATTGATTACACTCATTAGGTTAATAGAGTATGTTGTACACTAAACTTTTTGGTGGAAACCATCTTAATTTCCTTGTTATCTGAAAGTCAGTGTTCTTCACTTACCATTTCATTCTCATTTTATTTTAAAAAAAAATATTCTGACCCATTGGAATAATTTTTCCATACTTATCCCTGTGGAATAGTAATAACAGTAATGTCTGCCTAGCTTTCATGGATCCACAGGATGTGAAAGCAATTCAATGCATGATTTGTTTTAGCCACAAGTAACAAGCTAATTAAGCTTTATGTATAAACAATACAGATGAACAGAAATAAAAAGAGAACCTAAAAAGAGTGTAAAATGGTCAGCTTTCACTTACTCTGTGCAATGGGCTGACACTAACCTGATGATATTCTACCACTTGCACTTCAAGAAACATAAATGTTTTATTTTCTAATACAGCTGCATCACTAGATACTGTAAATGGTCTTACAAACACAATTATTGTGAAGCTGAGGTTGTCTTGTCTTTTGTGATATAAAGTTCGTTGTGCTGTGTTTGGATTTTTCTGGTAAAAATTGATTAAATTCCCGTTTCACTGCGCGTGGATGTAGAATTTCGAGCAACACTCATTAATATCTAGTTATTAGGCAGTAGTTTCACTCCTAAAAAAACAAGCTATATTTAGAGGATATTGGCGATCCCTTACAATACTTTGAGATACTTTGTAAAATGATGTAGTATATGTTGCAATTTTCATCTTCTAAACATCCCAGGGAAGCAATAAGATGGAAACAAAATGTAGGATATACTGTATAGTTAAAACCCAGTGTTCGGATCAAGGCATGTTAAGAGCTCAAATCAAGGGATGTTATCCTAACATTGAACAATGTACTGGTTTAGAATATTGGTCTTGATTTTGGTCACAATGCTACAAAAACATATTACCACTGTGAATCATAAACCTACTGTAATACGAGGTTCAGATACATTTTCAAGAGAAAAGAGCAATTCACACACAAAGCAAGTCGGACTTCCAGTTCACAGCAAGTCTCTGTTTCCATTAGTCATCTAGAGCTGTTAAACCTTTTTACCCCACTCCTGCACAGCACCATGAGACACAGGACACAGCCATTAACTGGTACGATCACAAGGAGAGCTAAATTAAAACCTCAGAAGCTTGGTTTTCTGATCATGTTAACAAGATAATAGCATGAGAAGAACTACAGACAAACTAAACACAACAGTGCCTATTAAATACGAGATTAACTTAAAAAGGCTCCTGCGCTTGAAAAAGTTGCCTCTATTTCATTCTCTTTCAGCTTTTTTTCCCTTTTTTTTTCCTGTGGGTCCTGTTTTCATTTCTCATAATTATTCTAATGAAAAATTGTAAAATATTTCTTCTGTTCTGGTGATGCTTATGACAATGATGATTCTTCTTCTTTCCTTCTAACTATCACCGCATGTCGCATGTCCAGTACCTTACAGCAGGAGTGCATCTGTCTGTTTTGTGACCGGCCCAGGCTTCTTGCACTCTTATTAACTCAACAGCAGGCTCTGTGTCTTCAGGAGAATAGAGCGCAGCAGCAGCAGCACAGAGGCTGCCAGGGAAGACGAACACTGTCCCCTGGAGGAAGGGGCCTCCTTCCAGCAAGAACCTGCTCTACAGAAGGAAAGACCAAATTCTCTGGGGACAGAGACTCCCTGCAGCTTGGTGCCTGTCTTTACAGTATGTTCTCTTTATGTTAGGAAGATTAATCGCATGGCCGTCCTTTCGCGGGGACAACATTCACACGCGCTCATCTATAGGGTTTGAACCTGATTAAATTGTTTTTAGTGTTTTTGGCTTTGTGTGGGTGTGAAATGGAGCCTCAAAACACCTCCAGCAGGAAAGGAGCTAATACAGGGAGTGGAGATGTCAATGTCACCGAGCTGCAGAGACACACTGAGATGCAGAAGGGCGCAAACAAAAAGTGCAATAGCAGTGCAACTCAGCTGTAACTCAGCTGGACTCACATTAAGAGCTCAGGAAATGCTTTGCAGGTATTTGTTTTTTTATTTTGACTGTTCCAAGTGAGCCTTTGCAGGAGAGCAAATATTAAGCAGATTCAAATCTTGATCATCGGTGGAGCAGCACTATGACCATGCAACCTGATCTCGTCAGATCTCAGGAGCTAAGCAAGGTTGGGCCTGATTGGTACTGGGACAGGAAACGTCTAAGGAAAACAAAATTGCTGCTGTACTGTAAGTAGTGCTTGTAGGCGGGGAGGTGCTGCTTTTCCATCTGGATCATAAATTCCAACCCAGCGCTCTGCTATAATGCTAGGGGAAGGTGTACTGTAGGGAGTACAGACTACTTAGCCAAGGGGCTCTTTGTAAGGCTAGAGGCGTTAACTCTGCTGTCCTGGCTTAATTCTGGTTTGGGATTATACACGCTGACCTCCCTAAATTTCCGCCTTCATTCAACAGGCGAAGGATGTTCTCACTTCACTCACTGATCTGCTGTGCAGCTGGGGTGCTGCCTCGTGATTGCTGTTCATTGCCAGAGATCGCTGTTGTTCTGCAGTAGTGGATGAAGTGTGTTCTCTCCTGTGTGTGGATCCTTTGGAAAGGAAAGCACTATGCAAATAAAGGCAGTGATACTTGTTTTTATTATGAATAAACATTTAGACTGTGACTTCTTCCACTTCTCTAGTTAGTGCTTTTTAATAGTCTGGAAAAAGACAGAGAGTGAATGAATTCTAATGAAAGTTCCTAATTTACCTATTTCAAATGGAAATCTCTCCTTCTATTGAATGAGGAAAAGACAGTATTGCAAATATAGAGTTTTCTGTAAAGCTTTGCTGTTTCAGGTCCCTCGGATTTCGTACTATTCATTAGGTATCCAGCACACAAAAGTACTTGGCAGGGAGAAACGAAGGAAATGACAAGCTGACATCAAAAAGTCAGTTCATTCTTCATATGATGGGTTGTTTTTCATTATGCTAAAAACACCTGAAAATATCCCAAGCTAAAGCATAGTTAATTTATTTTTCTGTATTTTTGTGTCAAATGTTATACTGTCTTAAAAATTTAAAACATGCTATGGATTTATTTTTATAGAGAGTTTAGTTTAGCTTCCTTATATATCAGATCTTTAGAACTTGTCCGATTAGTTTTTACACAAAATACTTTTGTTTTTCAATAGTATGCATGGACAGAAACTCTAATTGGAGAGGGAACTGCTGTTGGTTATCCAGGTGCCCATATGCAATTATAAGAAACTGGATTGCCTGAAGAAATCAAATTCCCAAATCTGATTGCTCTATTTACAAGAGTAGGTATAAGAATCTCTTTGCACAGTAATTGGATTTGAACTGGATTTATCCACAACATAAGCCTTTTGTGTCATTCCCTTTGGTATTTCATTTAATTAACAGAGACCATGTGACTTTTTCCTTTATGTGAATGTAGTTTATCCTTTAAGGTGGCTGTGAGCGACGTCACTGATCTAGAGCCAAAAATAACTGGCTGCACGTCTCCGAATTTTCATGTTTGATTACTGTTACTGTCTTGTCTATGATGCATTAGGTCATAAAATAAAATGACTTGCTTAAAAATGTTAGGAACAACATATTTCCTCTTAGACTGGTCGGTAGATTGGCGGAGTCTGTGACACCTGTGACGTCTAAACGTAACTAAGAAGAGCTGAATCGTCCCCATTTGTAACTGTTCTGATGCTCTCAAGCAAAAGCACTCTTCGAGGCACTTAATCATGGGACAAGGACGCTAATTTTAATGAAAGAGGAAAAGAATGTCTTCTGACCTTTATGTAGGTGGACATGATCCAACGGTATGTTGAGGGTCCTTCACAATCTACTCAAAGTGCGATGTTGTCACGGTCTGAGCACTGGATTGGGAGAGACTGATGGAGGAGCTGCTTCTTGGCACCAGACTCCCATGGCTGCAGCTACTAACTCAATGGCCATCACCGGCTGCTTCTGGAGGCACCATGGGCTGTGAACCCGAAGCCTGAGTGTCGGTGAGGACAAAAACCCCCGCGTTTTGTTAAAAGGCTGGTGGCTTCTATTGAACCTTGTCTACTGTATGTGACTTATTTTGTGATGCTAGAACATGATTTTACAGAAAAGCCATAAAAAGAATGGTCTGTGTAAGGAAACAACTTCAACTGCTGTGTATGTGTGCAGTTGGATTGATGCTGTTGCCATCATTGCGTTGATCACATTTTGAGATTTATTGTTACACAACATTGGAGACGGCCATCACCAAAACTGATCACTAATCTATCTGCTGCTTTAAGGCCTGTGGCCTGGGTGTAACGTCTAGAGTATGTTTGTCTCTGTGGCACTATTTGCATGCTGATCTTTGAACCCACCGCGGATACAGAGAACAGTTAACAATCACTTTCAAAACTTCTTGTCTCTTGAATTTTTTTAATTATTTAGTTTTTAAAAATGATGCAGCAGTGTCATAAACCTTACGGTGAAATTCTTTCAGAATTATCTATGTTTAAATCCTGACTCTTGTCTATTGTATATGACTATTATGACTATTAAATCCTGACTATATTATTAAGTATGTCAGTTTCGTAATGAAAGCGTTCTTTCGGGACCCTATGCAGACAACACAATCCGGGGTAGAGTGAGGAAAACACGGGGAAAAAAGCATGCGGGAGACGGGAATGAAAACAGGGGGCGTGTCCATGGTGCTCTGGTGTTCAGGAGAGGTGTGGCCAAGACAAACAGTCCAGAAGTGAGTCCAAGGGGGGAATCCGAGACGAGGCAAAAGTCCAAAGTCAGGCGGTCCATCCAAGACAAATGGGGTTAAAATCAGGAACCGGGTCGGGACCGGCACGGGAACAGGAAATAAAAACTTGACGGGACCAGGCGCTTCCAGGACCCGGACTTGCCTGGTACGGAAACCAATGCAGAGCCCGGAGCAGAGTGAGAGTCTGACTTTTAAGGTGAACTGAAAAGGGGGCTTGAACAGGGAGCAGGTGAGGTGTGGGAGATGAGTAAAAAACAAGGAAGGGCTGGAGCATCCTTTAGAGGAGGAGTTTACGAACATGGCAAGTTTATGTGCTACCTGGTGATGTTTCACAAACACTTTTGTAACGTGAGCAAAAGCAAGTTGAATTTCAGGAGGAATTAATTAACCTCCAAATTATTAGATCCAAATGCAATGGAATACAAGAGCACAATTAAGACGTCAACTGTGATGTGCCCAGATGAAACCTTTTGTGATTTCATTCGTGTTATAGTCTATATGCACTATATTAATGTCTTTACAAACAAAAATTGCTGGATAAAAAAGAAGAGAAAAGCTTGTTTGTGATTTACAGCCATGATGAAATCACGATAGAAATGTGGTTCACTTGGGGAAGAAACGCAAGCTTTCTGAAGTGTCATTGCTGCCGGCCTGCTTTTCTCTTTGCTTTTCCCTCACTTAATTCTGTCAGCTTTGCAAAAAGCTGCTGAAGTCTGTCTTTAACTACTCGATTTTCCAATGCTCAACTCCAAATGATATTCTGTTTATTGCTGTTATGTGGACTTTTCAGATCTTGCGGTTGCAGCACATTTGAATGACTCTGGAGAAGTCGTTAAAATGTGCCACTGGTTTGTGCTGATTAAGTATTTAAGTTCTGATATACACAAGGATACCACTTACTGATATTCTTAATATTTCTTTTTTATTATGTATATTATTGTTTAGTTAAATGTTATCTTTCCATTTTGGGGGGGGAAACTTTGAATTTCTCTTCAATTCCCCATTTTTATTTATATTTCCAATAGAAGTAAAAATGTTAACATTTTATTATTACTGCGCTTCTCTGAATTGCCTGCTTTTACTGCATATTAGTTCTTTACTGTACTGTATGTCAGTGTTTCCAGAGAAACACATTTAAATATTTAAGTTATTTTTAAATTATAGATTTTAATTAGAAGCAAAAAAGAAAACAAAACAAAAAAGGCATATTATAGTTTTTATAAGCAGTGCAATAAATATATTTTATTATAAATGTCTCATTTTGATAATGAAGGACCAGTTTCATGGAGGTTTGAAGATTATAGTGCTGGTGTGCTCACAGGCACGCTGTCTCACAGCCATTTCTGAAGCCACATGAAACTGCAGCTTGTTGCACTCAGTGTGCTCGGGTCCCCTGCACCCACTCATTTATCCAAGCTGCTGGTGACAGGAAGCAGTGGACAGCAAAGTCAACAGTGGATGAGCTCTCAGAACTGTGAGCATGCAGGTGATTTCTCAAAGTTTGCGTTGAGGTTTGCAGTCTTGTGCATTGTTCCTGTAATGGTGTTGCATTTGCAATCGGTCACACAGTGCTCTCATGGAAAACATTTGGTCCTGATGCATTTTGTACATGACAAGTCTGAACATTTTACATGGATTGATTTGCATGGACCTTGGTGTTCTCAAGCTGCCCTTACCATACCACACTTCCTTTTTTAGCAGTATATCCACAGAGGTCCAGATGGGTCTCAAAATAGTGTCCCAGGGAACAGTTGATCAGGACTGATCACGACTGAAGTCTAAAGATGCAAGAGTTGTGATCACACACTTCTTTGGCATTACACGTAACCTACTTTGTTGATGTTTATAAGCTTGAGCCAATTTCCGTGCCTCAATAGCTCCTGCCCAGGTATTCAAATATAGTGGGTTTTGGCTGTGTTTGTGGAGAAGTGGTTAATAGTCTGGTCTTGTGCCTGGATGTTTGTGGCTGAGTCACAGGTGAGACTATATTGTTATGTCCTTGGGCAAGGTACTTAACCCAGATTGAGCCTATAAGAAATATTCTCTCTCTATTCCTTATTTATCCTGGATAAAACGTGAGGCAACTCATGAGCTTGCAAAATCCAGCTCTGCTAGACGCACGTGCTTCTGTTTCTTCTCATGGAGGACCATGTCCTCCTAGGTGTTCCACTTTAGAGTTTAACTGTTGGATACCTATTCATCATCTTCTTAGGGATTCAATAATTAAGAAACACTCAGCTGTATAAACAGAAACAAATGCAAGTCATTTGTGATGAAATGGTCACACAAACAATTAATTAATTCATTGCATATTTAACCACACAATTTCTGGAGGTGTATGGAGTAGTGGGAAAGATAATATTTGCAGGAGGTAAAACAAAGCAAGAGAATATTTTCTTCTAAGCAGGGAACAAGTGCATTGATGTGCAACTAGAATTTTGCCAACACTAACTCTAGTGAGGCATCTGTCAGGAAATCTCTCGAGAAAACCCTCCTTGTCTTACTCAATATAACTGATCAATAAACAATGCACCATCAAATTAGGCAAATGGTGCAAGATCCCTTAAGTGCCCTGCTGAAAGGATATTTTTTAGCTATTCATTTATCATCCTTTTCATTCCCAGTGTTACTTTCATTTCTTATTAAAATGCAAAGTGCTGTCACATCTGAATTCTGGAAGTAATTGCGATATAGAAAATTCAAACAATGAACAAAATTTTACCTGTTATGTTCCTAGCACGGAGAGTGAATCTTAACTAATTTATTCATATGCCGAGATCTTTTATTCTTGCTCTGCCTTCTACTTCTGCCATCTGAATGTTTTTTTTTCCTCTGAACCTTTGCAGTTTGCCTGCTTTTTGTACTCTTGCATCTTCAAGTTATTTTTGTCACAGCAATCATAGTGAATTAACTTAATCCTAGTACTGCATCATCTGGAAAGGAAACAGTTTGCTCTGCTGATGGAAAAAAATTGAACACAGAGTTTGTGTTTCTAAAGATGCAACAGTAAGCAATTAACTTTGCTATCAATCAAAGCCAGCTCCCAGTTTTTCATTTATTATGATTTTTGCAAGATTAGGCAACATTAAGATGCAAGCTCAGAAATCATGCACTGCTGCTTTCATTTAACAAAACCTAATGAGGCACTGATGTGTACCAGCCAGATAGAAGCTTTTTTGTAACATCTTCTAGGGGTAAATTATGCATTTCATCCATAAAATGTAGTACAAGGTAATCTGTAATTGTGACATTATGTTATTTGAAATCTTTTCAACTCTATCATAGTAGTTTGTGAAGAACAGAATGATGGATAAGCATGCACTGATATCCATGGAGACTGCCAATAGGATTCATTAGGGTAATAAGGTAAGCAGGAAATGGACAAAGAATAATGTGGAGAAAACATTTCCAGTAAATTAATATTTCAAGAGCGAGCAGTATTTCCAAAAGGACATCAAACTTACATAATTATAAATGAAGCGTATAATACCTAAATGTTTATTTTTAATAAAAGAAATGTAAGTGATTGCTTGATGAGTAATCTATAACCTACGGTCAGCTGCTTGAACGTCATGGAGTCATCATATGCCATACATTCAGCATCCCAAAGAAGTGGTGAACCTATTATGCCTGAAGAGCTTATTAGCTGTAATTTCTTGGGCGGTGAAGTTACTCACCTACTACAACACAGACTGCCATATGGACTCAATATCGTGATGGTGAAGTCATGTCTCAACACTCGTAATGAATCACCTGAACCTGTTTCTTCTTTCATTATTCCCAGTGTCCAGTCTGTAATGAGAGCCCATGAGACAGATAATCACCTTACATGGCCCATATTCTGGGGATACAATGCAGACACACTTTTTCACTCTCAATTTGATCACACACAATTGCTTCCATTACTCACACACTAATGCCCAGAGTGTCAACTGTCTGTGACAGTCAGCAATTTGTGTGTACAGAATTTGGGAAAGTCCTCTCCCTGCCCCACAACCTCCTCTTTGAAGCTGTTAAGCTTTGATGGTGACCCCTGACTACCTGTGTGAGAGTAAGAAGGTGATCTTCCAAACGTGCATCCTACACAGCCTTGATTATTTTGACTTTCACTGCAATCACAACTGGCCGTGTGCACTGTGCTAACAATCCTTTCAAGTGTTGCACGGAATTACATATTCATAAATCCCCTTACATTCAGCCTTTTCTGCCGTTAAAAAAATGATGACAGTGCAGTGCCTGATTCTTTTTTATTTGCATCAACCATCCAAGTTGCCATAAAAAAAGAACAATGAGATCCAGAATATTGTAACTACGCCTTTGAGTGCAGTAGCAAAAAAATAAATTATGGGACCACCTGGAAATCCTACTGAAATGCTATTAGAAAAATGAATAAACGCATAACCTACCAAAACAAGCAAAAACCTGCTGTCCATTCAAATACAAATATGAATCCTCAATACAGGTCAATGGTATTTTAAGTCTTCAATAATTTCAACACCCCTTCCACTGAAGTAAGCATGACCCACTTGGGGAATTTTACTAAGGTAGACCCTTATTTGAGCTTTGTCCAGGGCTTCCCTACATTTGCTTTTCCTAATTGGCTGTCCCGATTTCAAAGGAGCTGAGAAGCCTTGGGAGGCCGCCCCTTCCCCAGAAAGCTACAGAGGGGAGCCCCGAAACCCAGGTGCCCCACTTTAATTAGAGAGAAATATGCTTACAAGACATCAGCTGAGACAGGAAAAGCTAGAACTATTGTTTTTTTTTTTAACCAATAGCCGTAAAAGGTAGAAATTGAGCGATTGCTAAGATGGCTAACATGATAAACTGACTCTGTTGTGGCTGCCGTTCTCAGAGGACAGTCCCAGTGTTGCTTGTTATACAGTATTGCTCTAAGGCTGATTATTACTGTACACTGTTTACACTTTCTGTTTTAGTAAACAGATGTTTAAGCATTTCTAGCCTAATGTTTTCCGAGCAGTAATGATGGTGGGAACATGATTAGTGAGACTCATTTATTCAAATCACAAAGTGCTCTTTGGCTCTTTGCATCAAGGGTTCGAGTTGTTTTGAAGTTGACAGTGCTGGTGTCCTGTTCCCACAGATTCGCATCGCATTACTCGATCCTAAAAATAAATATCTACCTTCTTCACGTCAAAAAAAAAAACAATCCTATTTGTTGTAAAAAAAGTGCTAATCGTTTGTTACATTTTAAATGCATAAATATCTCATTTTTATTTTACTACCCAGACTCAACTAGCAACAACCACAGTGTTTGAGACAACAAAAAGCATTATTAAGTTATTGTATTTGCTGTTTTGACTGGAAAACATCTTTAACTATTCTCTTCACAACTCTCTACAAAACACATCTTTTTCTTCCCAGTTTTATCCAACTTTAATAAAAACCAAAACAAACAAACAACCAAATAAAATTTTCCAGAACATATTCAAGGTCAAAGCAAATGAGAGGCAATACAGAACTAGATAAGAGCTGACAGATATTGTGGGCATAGTTGAATAAAATAAATAATCTTCTTGTAGTGATAATGGAAATGTCAGAGGCAGCAGCTGATGTGAATAGTTCTCCTTGTTTGTCTGTCATTACACTGTGCAGCCTGAAAAGAGAAACTAATGTTCCACTGACCTGATATGGATATAGAAATCTGCTGAGAACACATGTACTTTAGAGAAATTCACATTATGAGGCTTAAAGAAAAAAAAATTCTTATCAACAAAGTGATTGAGTTTTTGTATGATTTTTGAGTTTGTGTAGTCACCTAGTAAATGGATATACAGTACACCTGCAGTGTACCATACATACATTGACTGTATATTTAGAATATCCTTGAGTGGCCCAAAGTCCTGATTTGAATTGAACAGAAAATCTGTTGCAGGAGAATATTGCTGCCCATCACCAATCCCCAACCAACTTGATAGACTGAGTTGGAAGGGAGTAATGGCTGATGATCACACCCTCCCAGTATTCAAGATTGGGAGAGACAGATCCAAAAACAGTGGCAGCTGACTTTGCCAGTGAGAAACAAGTAACAAGCGGCTAATAGATTGTTATTTCTGTTTGTTCGCAAGGTTTGTCAGCATCTAAAAGCTAAATTTCCTGAAAATGAGCTCAAAGAGTGATCTGCTTTTGACATAGAAGCACAGGACACTTTGGTCATTTTGGTGTCATGCTGTACAATGACCTACTCTAATCTGCTGACTTGTCAGTGAAGAGTTCCAGGCCCAGAATCCCATTTTCACAGAGGTCACTAATGTTCAACACATTTACCCTTAAGTTACTCACAGCATTGACATTCCTGATCATAAGACACTCCATGTGCTTCCTCAAACATATACAGTACAGTATAACGGACCTGGGAGTAGAAGTTATTCTCAGTATGACCAGCAGTTAGTGTTTGTTCCCAACAAACCAATATTTTACAGTCTTTTTCTGCTTAAGTTGTATTTCAGTAAAACTGTCAGAGTAGCGTATGACAGTAAAGTAAACCTTTGACAGGCAGCATATACTGTACATACACCCAGAAATAGATTTTAAATGCATGATGTACTTTTTTTAATCATCTTTTTTAAGATGAAGGGTACTGAGCACAAACAGAACTCAATGAATTCTCTGTTATGTGTGAATGCTCTGTAGCATGTCGAGAGCTCAAAAAGACACATAATTATATGTGTACTTTCAGAAAAAAAGAGTGGCATAGTGTTTCCAAGTTCACGCTAATGAATGAGGTGTTCTGGATCTCTTGCAGAAATGAATACAGCAGAAAAAATGTAGTATCTTACAGAAAATTATAAAGCTATAATACATATGTTTATCCTGCTTGAAAATATTGCTATTCATTCAATTTGTGCATCTTGGCAGCAGCAATTGAATAGCTTGTAATGTACCTTGTGTTTGTTTTGTCATCGTCTTCATAGTCCTGCTGGGACTTATATCCATTAATGCTGTGCTTTTCAGCACTCATCATGTCCCACACTGATCTCTATAATTTTACCAGTTCGATGTCTCCAACCAGACCTTATTATTTATTTATGCTAAGTGAAGCATATGTAGGAAAGAAAAGCAACTGATTTTTTGTACTGTACCTCAACAATGTAGAGAAAAAATATTAATACACATAAAGCTGTCATGACATCTGAATAGTTTCATTTGTACTTGACTATGAAAAGTTCATAACAGCTCGCTTAATCTTGTTTTATTTTGTTAGTTTAGGTTGCCCACATGGGATCAGGGTATGAAACATTCTCTTGCAATGGTGCTAAGCTCTCTGTTGATGCTAAAATGAAATTTTTAATATACTGAAACTGAAGTTAATGTTAAAGTCATTGTTTAACATTAACATGATACTCTGTTTTCTGAAGTGTTTTATGCCACAATATGGAAGCACTATAGCATATACGTGAGGAAGCTCCTTCAACAAGGTGATTACAGCATTAAATGGACCGAACCCTAAGCCTTAAGATAAGATCTATATAGTCAAAGGTTTTACATCTCTTATCGTAAATTAATATCTGTTTGCTTTTTTAATATCGGTTTGCTTATTGCTACTACTGTGTCAGAGATCAAAACACAAACATCCAGGATGACATGTAACACTCAATATTCCTTGATGACAGAGAGGTATAATTGCTCATTTAAATACAATTTCTTGCAAAGCAGCAAGCTGGTGTCAATATTTGCTTTTGATGAACTAAAACGAGATTACTGTACGCTAAAAAAAAGTCAAGATTTTGTGACCTAGAGTTCTTTATGGGTTCAAACAAAGTTATTTCTGCATTTTTAAACATTAGTGACAGCAGGTGAAATAATAATGTTTCTAGGGAGGTCTAAAAGAAGAGCCATGTGTGTTCGCTTCAAGAAGAGGTGAATTCCACACTGAAAAGTCAAATGAAAGAATCATGAATTGAAACATTTCAGCTGAATTGAAACATATCAGAAAAAATATAATCAGAAGAGAACAAAGAGCAAACATTTGCATTTCATGTAAAGCCAGACTAACCTGACTACTCATTAACAAGCCAAAATAAGGACATTATTGCTTGTTTTCAGAAGACAAATCTTTTATATGAGTTGCTCTCACTAACGTCTGTGGAATTAAAAATATGCATAAATATATCTCTTAATGTCAGACCACCTGTAGGGTGCATAACTGGAGAAAAGTGTGTACTGATTATCTCCTGCAGCTGCTTTTCCTGACCTTTCTTGGTAGTGAGCTTTGCTATTTTTTACCCAAATCAATGAAACGGTTTTAGTCAGATTTACTCAGTTCAATTTTAGTGTCAGCTACCAACAAACCCTGATTATGGATGAATTCCTACAGTGTAATTCTTGGTACCTTTTTGGGTTTATTCATTTTGTTTCATTTGGAGAAATATCTGCTCTTTGCACTGAAATTCAATCAATATTAAGCTTTGTTCTTTATGAACAGTGGCTAACAAAAGCATCTGTTAACACAGAGTACCTAATATCTTATTTCTTGATCAAACAAAACCAGGAAAAAAGAGTACAGTACTCGCTTCATAGTGAGAAAAATGTCAAAAAAAGTCAAAGGAGCAACAGGCTTTTCAAATCTATGAGAAGATACTGCTTGCACCATAAAAAACAGATTGCTCTGAGCTCCCAAGACAGTCATTCGATTGAAATCCACTGTCAGTAGTGAAGCTGAATAGAAACCAGATAGAAAGCATGGAAGTTAAGTAGAAAAGTTTTTAATCATAGGGAGATAGCCACACTTCTGTGTAAGGCCCTGCAAATTTTATGAGGGAGTTTGAATAACCTTAGCTATCTGCAGTTCAATTTTGGTCTATTGCAGTTACATATAAACTTTGTGTTTCAATCCTTTTATTACAAGCATTCATATGTACTTTGCAGAAAAACAGGCCTTACACCAAACAGATGCATTATGACATTTGATTCTTCAGAGTGATAAACAATTTACAGTGGGACCAAATGCACCACCGAGACAGGTCTGACAAAGTTAATGTTAAACCGTAACTATGGATCAGCTTCTGACACAAATGACTGTTGTACAAATTCATGACTGTCCGGTACAGTACTGTATATGAAACACTTTGGAAAAATGTGTCCAAATACTGTAGCTGTCTAGATTTAGATTCTAGGGTGACATGATTAGCGAGCATATCAGTGTGTTAAACACACCCTTGTGAAGGATTAGCAGTTACAAAACTTCGTATTATCTGCTCAAGTGCAGCTATCCTTGAATAGCTATAGATATGCTTTGGAAGATTCTGATAAATGTGAATTAGAGATTGCTAAATGAGAATACTCCTTACCTGAACCAGCTGTACTAAGCTGTCAAAGTAGTTATAAGGTCTGTTGAGGTACATTACATTACAATCAATCTTTTAACTGTCTTTTGCCAGGAAATTGCGATCTCTCTATTGTAAGTATATTCAATAACGCAAATGTGCCAAGAGATAGCACCGTGGGCCCAGACAACTCAAGCAATTTGGATGCCAGAATTTTTCTAGGGTTCAGGAGGTCCATTTCCCCCATTTCAACCAAGCTAACATGTCTCCCTCTGTATGTAAACCCCTGAAATTGTATCACTCCCCCTGACCCTGCCAAGTGGATGGGCATCTTATTAAAACTTTCAAGGCATACCTCATAACAATTAATTCAAACGCATTGCAATATTTTACAAATTCTGAACATCGGTGTTAAACAAAATTAAACACATTAACCTTTACCCTGAACTGGTACAGATCTTCCAACAAGGATGCTTGCCCTCCACCTGTCATTCAGCCGAAAGCATCAACTTCAAATAAACATGACACGGGCAATCATAAAGCCTTGAGCCATAATGGTGCCCATCAAATGATCTTTTTCCCAGAAAGGAATTACCTCAAACCTGCTGCTTCAAATATAATATTAATAATACATAATACCTGTTCCAGGTGTTATTTTCCTTTTTTCATTTTGCCTAAAAAAATCTGTTTTATTAGCTTTAACATGCTGTAGTCAACATGTGCACTTTTTTAATTGTAAAAAAAATAACCTCTTTGACAGGAGGAAGAAAATGGAAGAGGTAAATTACATTTCTTTTCTTTTTCTGTGTTTTACTTTGGATGTGTTCTGTAGCTCAGCAGCCCAGCCCTGCCGGATGAAGTATTTTAGAAATCCAGTTTGTGATGATGCTGCCTGGCAGCTTATTCAATGTCATTCTCCTTCCGTGTTCCAGCTGAAATCATGTCACTCCCAAAATGCCTGGAGTCAACTTTTATCTGGCATCTACAATGAACAAACCAGTTTACTTTGGTCTAGAGCAGAGGTTCTTAGCCTGGGGTGCAAAGGGGTGTGGGGATAATGAATAATTTAAACATAGAATTTTGTATTTGTCTATTTTGTCTACCCTCAATTATTATTTAACTAATAACACATTAATTTAATAGAATACCACATGTAGTTTTTAATAAAACTGGAAATAATAGAAACTATTGCACCCCTAAGTTTAAAAATGTAGGTGATGTCGAGGAAGAGTAATTTTGACTAATCATACCTTTGGCTTTAAATTCATCTTAGAACATCATGGCACACAGTACACAGGCCTCAATGCTTCTCATTGGGGAAACGTTTTTGCAATGTCAACAAGAAACCATCAAAGCTAAAAGATCATCGTCTATTGTGCACCTTGAGGAAGTTTCAGGCAGTTTTGAGGTATTTGACAGAAGGCCGTCTGATTTTTTTGGGGATCATTGCTGAAACTTGGATTTGGTTCAGTGCAAAAAAACATGTCTACAAGCATCTTACAAGGTTGTTTTTTATTTAAAATAATAAGAAACTACAAACTTTTGGAGAAACTGTTGATGAGCCCTGTGCCTTAGAAATGGTTGAGCTGCTTTGTTGAGTTGAGTTCACTTTGAGTTTAGTTGAATGGTTGAGTTCCTTTGTCAAACGATGTCGTTTTTTCTCGGATTGTCAATATGTCTTTGAAAAGGCTATAGAAAAGAAGGTAATTGTGTTGCAGTCCAGTTAGCTGCTTGTTTTTATTTATTTTTACATTGGTATGTGGACACTGGTACCATAAAAGCAGAATTTCTCTTTTGCAAGCCTTTTCCAGTAGCCACGAAGGCGTCGGACATTCTTGATAAAGTAAAAAAAAAAGTCAGGGCTTGATTAGAAAGAACACCTCTACACAAGACGCACCCATGGAAAGAGCTCTGGATTTTCATCCCTTGTGAAGAGAGAAGCTCCACAAGTCATCGTGACTCACTGCTTCCTACATCAACATTCTGGCTTCTAAATCACTTCCAGATGTTCTGAAAGATGTCCTGTCAACAGTTGTACAAGGAGTCATCTTTGTTCCTGCCAGATTCTGAACCGTCGAACTATTATAGAATACTTTTCTGTTATTTTGTCTTGAATTGAGGAAATGTTTCTATTAAAAATCAATTGTGTAATAAATATTTGTTTTATGACATTGTTTGATGCTTGAAGTCTGAGCTAATAGATTTTCTGTTCTGGCGCTATGCTTGTCTCTCACTAGAGAGACTACAGAACTTCAGGAAGTCAGAAAGTGTCGAGCTAACAGACTGCGAGGTCTTCCTGGAAAGGACACTAGACTTCCATCGATTAAACCCCCTTTGACAGGTCCCCAGCACCAGGCCATGGCAGCTTTAAAATTGGACAAAGAGAAAACTCTCTGTAATGGACGACAAATTGCCCGGAATATTTTTTAAATTTAATCATAATGAAATAAGGTGAAATGCCTCCCCAAATAAGTGTGGAGATCACTTTAGTCTTTTTATGAAATTGCTTCATGTTGTAGTTCAAAGCAAAGAACCTACAACCAGAGTTGAGATATGCAGCCATCAATATGCAGTCAAAATGCACATACTTACAGTCCATTACATATTATATTTAGCTACTGTTATTAATGCAATTCATAAGATTGACCTGTGTTATAGTAAAGAACATATCTTACCTCAGATTGTGTAACTTTAGTTCAGAGTGTAAATACAGGAGTTGTTTGATTCAGTAAAAGTCACACAGTTATGGAGGAATCTCATCTACTATACCTGGAGCGTTCAGGTATTTAGATCTTCTTTAGAATCATACATGGTTTTACTAAATACAGTATGTATGGTGTATCGCACACATCACTCAAACCTCAAACATTATCCTGAACTGGATTAACTATTTTTTTAAAGTAGTGATTATTGTCTTGCTAATTCATAGCGATAGATTTTTTTCTCGGATTTCTAAAACGATCCTACTGTAGGTTCTCAATAATCTATCACACTTTAGTTGGTTAATTACAAGTTGCTTCTTACTTACTGTATACAGCTGTCCTGATAATTAAATGAACTGTGGATGGACTCCAGTTATAGCTACATAGACCTATGCCTTATTCCACTGTTCAATGTGAATTAAGTAATAAAGCGTGATGACATGCAGATAATCAACTTGTTAGTGTAACAAGACCCACTTAGTGGTTTAGTATAATGGTACTGGTCAACTTCAAACAAAGTGAACATATAAATGACTGTATACTGTATGTAAGCTTTGAGGAAAAGCACATGTTTATTAGTGTTTAAAAGTGCATGTTTATTATAGCCAAAATACCCTGAACATGGAACTTACTTTAATTTTTATTGATACAGGATAAAAACAATTTTTTAAAACAGGTTATTAATTTATAGTAAGATTAATGTGAAGGGAAACATTACTTTTGTTCTTGAATACAGTGTTGGGAATAATTATTGAAAAGCTGGCAAAATGGGTGTACTGTAATATAAATTAAGCAAATATACACAAGTCTAAGTGCAATTAATTATTACAGGGAAAAAAATGCACTGTTCAGAACACTGATGTTCGCTTTGGGGGGCTTTCATTTAATCAGAACTTGACAGTGGTGTTCAGACATTGTTGTCTTTCACCCGTGAAAAACTGAGGAAAGTTGTTCTAAATATCCTACAACATTCTTGCCGATGAGTCTTGGCTCATCAAGGTGACACAGCTAACTTTAACCAGTGATAAAAATAAGTAAATACAGTATGTCAGAAAGGCAGAACGAGAATGCTGCTATATTACTCCCATCCCCACCTTGAAGTGAACCTTCTCGTTACTTTAAAGTCAGCTATGTCACGCTGATTATGGCAAACCAGCTGTCTATGTTAGCCGACTTTGACTTACAGTACTGTATATACTGTATATACTCAAGATGCCAGAATGATAAGTCATTAGACAGTTTGGTCATCCTATAGTTAATGGATGAGAATGTATATTTATATTCTGAATTTATTTGTCTAGTGTGACGTATAAAATCCTGTGACAGATTAAACACAAATCACATACAGTAATTTAGTGTCACGATTATAGTCCCCCCTCCTTAAGGGTGCTCCAGCCCTTTCACTTAAGACTTTATTCTGCGCACCTGATTCCTATTCCCAGCCCACCTTAAAAGCCAGGCGCTGACGCTCATCTGGGCTCTGCATCTGATTTCCGTGCCTTGCGAGTCCGGGACCTGGAAGCGCCTGGTCCCGTTCAGGTTTTAATCTCTGTTCCCGTTCCCGTGTTTTGATGGATCTCCTGGTTTTGGATTTACCCATTTGTTTGGATACTCCCTAAAGACTACTCTTTTGGATTGTTCGCCTCGGCCACACCTCCTCCGTGCACCAGCGCACCTTGGACACGCCCCCCGTCTTCAGCCCCGTATTCCTGCATGACGTTTCCCCAGTGTTTCCCCACTTCTTCGGATTGTGTCATCCGCATAGGGTCCGGAAAGAACTGTTCGTTACACTTAGTTCATCTGTGCGCAGTATAACTAATATGACAATACTAGTGAACTGAGCATTATTGATTGAAAATTAAAAATGGAACTATCCAAAAAAGACAAATTAATTGAATAGGTACTTCTAGGGATTCAGAATTAAAACTGTTCTGTATTTTTGCCCGTTTACCTTATCAGCGTGTATTTATCTTTTACGCAATGGAAGTTGAAAAGAGATAAACAGATTTATCAGATTAAAATTGTATTGTATGGTTATTATTTTTTCCAGCCTGAATGAAATGAATCTTCAGAATGTGCTTTCAGGAACTTTGCATAATTCTGATCTTGCACGGGCAAATGTCATTAGGACTCCGTGTCAATTAATCCAGATTCTGGCAGAAAATAAGAACATAATTCTATCCTGGTAACTTCTCCATTCCAGCGCATGAATTATTTGTGCATTCACCTCAAAGGAAGCAAACAGGAGCCAGAGTATTAAAAAAGAGCTGATATGTACAATTGACCAAAATGAGAATGATGTTAAGGATTTACCATGGCTTTATGTAAAGTAGACCAGTATTTGCACACTTTTTGGCTCTTTTGTAACTCATCAGACAGTAACATATGGCTTTGTTAGTTAAATATTAACTCACAGATTTCTTTACAGAGCTGTCTGATGGAAGTACAGTATGGCCACTGATGTGCACGCTGGCTCACAAAGGCAGACAGAGGGTGCAGTTCCTGATTCTTATCAACACATTGCTGTACGTAGCTGGGCCTGGAGCACACAGGGGAGTTACTATACCGTCTGGTCTCAGCATATTTTAACAAAGATGGGATAACTCACCCAGGTGAGGGAGGGCCTTCAGTAGTGAATGATGTTGGCACTCATCCTACTGTGAAGTGCTTCAGCACCTTTTAAATTACTCTTACTCTTTTGCACTCACTCTCACTCTGTTTGTTCTGGACATGCTCTTCCATTGCTAAATGATACACAGGACTGGGACAGAAGACACCAGCTTGAGCCAGTGTCCAGGGACTGTGTGACTCTCTGGGCACACGTGGCAGTAGGGCTGGACGGTGATGCTGCATGATGCTTTTCCTGAAGTGTCTGAGTATTGCGTCTGTGAACTCTCAACCTTCAAACTTGCATCTCCTGTAAGATACCTACAGTGTGCTTCCTGATAGTTTATTTATTAAGCTTTGTTTTT
Organism: Lepisosteus oculatus; assembly: GCF_040954835.1. NCBI lineage: Eukaryota > Metazoa > Chordata > Actinopteri > Semionotiformes > Lepisosteidae > Lepisosteus > Lepisosteus oculatus. Next base: position 77,355,939 of record NC_090696.1, read on the forward strand.
TATTCAGTATTAAAAACTGGATACAAAGCACACACATTTGCAGCCGCAATCAATTCATTTAAAATGGATCTTTAAAGTATTATCAATCTAAACCAGTTCAAAGGCAACCGCTGACAAGGAGACTTGTTATAGAAGGATTGTTTTCTTAATTGACTAATGATTTAACTATTGATCTGCTTTAAGATACTGTATCTGAAGACAAAGCAACGTCCTACTATGTCTATACAAAAAACAGGTTTCTTTTATGCAGTGGATGGTTTCAGGCATCAAGAGAGACTTCATTCCCATTTACAATAAACTTGAAAGAAGAGACTGGTTCAGCGTTTTTGCATCTGGTATTAACTCCAACCATTGTCTTCCCTTGTGACTAAAACAGAAATCCATCTTAAGCAGACTAATACAGAGCTGGAGCCCAGTTGGATTCAAGAGAGTCACTTTTCTAAGCATGAAATAACCTTTAGTTAAAGACAACATTAGGCAGGCTATTTACAGTATATCTAGTCAATCGATACGATTGCAGCTCGCCTGTTTTAATAAGAAAGAATTTGTGCAAATATTCACTTTAATTGGAAAAGCAAGGTGTTAATTCTTACAGAGTCATGTTATGCAAAACTCGGCCCTATAACCCACATTGTTATTTATATACATAACCTTTCCCCTCCCTCAGAAACCTTTGTGCACCTGTATGTTAATTTCTGCTTTGAGAATGTTTTGCTGTGGAAGTCATTATGGCTTTCCTTTGTCTTTCTCTAATTGCCTCTCCTTCTCATCTCTGTCAGGCACCCCTACCTCCCATCATTACAGGTTAAGGCAAATACATTTAACATGTCCTTCTCATCTCATTATCTGCTCCTTTGTAATGCAAGAGAGATTTTATAAAACATGGAATCAGTTGTGTGCAACTCTAAACATCTTAGTGCCTCTTATAATATTCAATGGAAAAACCATTCTCAGAACATTATCCTAAAACAATAGTGTCAAACAATTCTCAAAATAATATGTACTGGATGCACTGTACACTTAGTAAACACTTTGTACTAATCTACTCAGGGTATTTACATTCCTGCAATAGATCCATGTCTTGATTTAGATCCTTCTCTATCTTAAACACTTGGATTTTACACAATTTTGATTTTTTTACTCATTGTTGTACTGGTTTCAGGTTTTAATGAAGTAACAGGTTTTATGTGCCACTTGTTATGTGCAACTCTGGACAAGAAAATTCAAAATGACAAAATGTTATTTTTTTTACAAATTTAGTTCTGATTTGCACAAAACTGCAAACAAATTCTAATTAGACTATTTATAGATCCGAAATAAAAATAGACCAAAAGTAACAAAGAAGCAAAAGCACCAAGCTGTGTTTTAGATTAAGCCTGTAGATAGACTACATAGTCTTCATTGATTGCAGTTCTTTATCACAAAAATGCAGTACTTTAGAGGCACACAGGCAGCTGTATTTATTAAGGACACAGAGTCTGGTACTTCTGTACCCCTTCTGAACTCTTACACAGGACCCTATTACCTTCCTGCATTTTTGTCATCATCAGGATGATCCTTTTGCAACTGCCCATGACAGCGTACTGTACATTGCTGGTGACGATTGTGCTGTCAATGTTTCTTTCTCCTAACAGGCACATTAGGCAGTGAGCTCCTTGCACACTAAGTGTAACGAACAGTTCTTTCCGGACCCTATGCGGACAACACAATCCGACGAAGTTGGGAAACACTGGGGAAACGTCATGCAGGAATACGGGGCTGAAGACAGGGGGCGTGTCCAAGGTGCGCTGGTGCACGGGGGAGGTGTGGCCGAGGCGAACAATCCGAGAGAGTAGTCCTTTGGGAATATCCAAACCACAAGGGTAAGTCCAAAACCAGAAGATCCATCAGAACAAGGAATTAAAAACACGAAGGCCGGGTCGGAACCGGCGGACAGGGAACGGGAACAGAGACTAAAACCTTAACGGGACCAGGCGCTTCCAGGTCCCGGACTCGCATGATACGGAAATCAGATGCAGAGCCAGGATGAGCGTCAGCGCCTGGCTTTTAAGGTGGGCTGGGAATAGGGAACAGGTGCACAGAATAAAGTCTCACGTGAAAGGGCTGGAGCACCCTTAAGGAGGGGGGACTATAATCGTGACACTAAACTGTGTGCTTAGTGTAAGTTGTTTGCACGAAAATCACACAGTGAGCTGTTTGCACACTAGCTACATAGTTTGCACCAGGTAAGACAACGCCACCATTCTCTGATCTTTTGAAGCTGGTTTGTATAGACCCACAGATATATTTAATCAGCTCCGGGTGATGTCAACTAATTCCATTTATAAGATAAACATTAACCAACCTTTTTCCGTGTCTCTTTGGCAATATTGTCTGTGTATTTAATAGAAACACGTTTATGTACATAAACATATGAAATGAAATGATTATTTTTTAAATAATCAATCTAACCCTTCTCACAGCAATGTACTATCAAAGCCACTTAAACTATTATGCAGTATAAACTGTATTTACTCCATTGAATTGCCATACCTTTCTTGGTTTGTTTCAGACATTGAACAAAATCTGTGAAGCAAGTGAAAACTTATTTTGGGTGCTTCTTGGGAACAAACTGCTGATTGGTAAACTGGACACTAGAGTAGAAATGTGCTGCTGCATGCTATGTCAAAATGCACTAAATAATAACTATACATGTTGGAGGAAAAAAATCCTTTATCTCTTTTGGCTTAATCCACTGTACATAAATTGCCGTATTATCTGCAACAAGTTTCCTGCGGTGATTTGTATGCAGTAACTTCAATGTCAACATCTATGGAAGGTGATTTTCTTCATAATTCAGAGCACTTGGTGTAGTTGCTGGATTCACACTGCCCTCTGCTGGGATTACTATACCATATCTGTCTTCTCGCATGCATAAAATGTCTGGTGTCTTCTCCAGTATTTGCAGTTATATCAGTCTTTGGGATAAGGCTATCAATATGGGGGTTTTGTGCAATTGTTCTTTTTAATGTAAAATCGTTGAATGTGGGCCTTGATTACTTGATCACTTATTAGATGAGCTGTATCTCATTATGAATATTCATCCCAGTGACATATTATGAAATATAGTTTGCCACATTGTTTCAGGGTGTTACCTTTTCAATTATTTTAAAGTTTGATTACAGTATATTGTGTAGTGTAGTGTGCAGAGAAGCATAAACCATTTGTTTTGCTCTTTAAAAATTGAAACACATCTGCTTTCATTTAAAATAAATTGCATAAATATTGTAAAAACAGATGTAAAGGTACATTTAGAAAGGCAGTGCAAAACAAATAAAACTATACAAAAAAGTGAACCTTTATATTTTTCACACTGATATTGACTGATAATGATATTGTCAGCTTATTGGTCTGCACAAAGTTTATTGCTTACTAACATAAAGCAGTCGATTCATTTCATGTGAAGCCAGGAGATAGTATCTAGGATTTTTTGTAGACATTCTGTAATTCATTATTTATCCTCCATTATTTGTTTTTACAGTATGAATTCAATGAAACACAGCATTATATTATATGAACTCGTGAAGTTACTTAGACACTTAGTTATATACTTAGTATATAAAAATTACTCATGCTTGAAGTATAACAGCAAATATTCAGTGAACTATCAGTGTGTGTTCAGTCATAATGTGAATCTACAGTATGAATACAAAAACATTATGCTTCATTTCAAATCTGTAAATGCTTTGAAAGGCTCATTGGATTTTCTTAGCCTCGTTTCAACCTCAATTGCAATTATGTCCCTGTGCTTAAAACTCTGCATATCTTTTTGCGTTCTTTTGCTTTCCTGCCTGGAGCAAATCTAATGTGGTGTGTCTGTTTTAGAATTCTAGAAAATTTTAGTATTCTAGAATTGTATTTCATTGGAAAATCACTACAATTATGTAGTCTGATACAAAAGTTTTGAATATCTATATTTGAGCTCTTCTAACTGTAGGAAAATACTGAACACATTTACTTCCAGGGGGGTTTCTCTTTAATAGTTGATGTGCGAAATGATTCAATACAGCAGTACGATGTACATGACGTAGGCTTAAATCTGCTGGGCACTCCTTCTCTCATGATGACACTGCCAGTACCAGATCTATTTCATTTCCAGCGTGTGGATGTTAGTATATCTTTCATCAGGTTCTCCCACATGTCTTAGCCCCATGTTGATTCCAGCTTAACTTCCATACCCTTGTGAACAGAGCCATGGGAACATCTTAACAGCCTGTCAGGAGTGTAGTGCCTGCCAATCAGTATCTCAGATCACCGTATCGGGGCCTTGATTTGGAAATTCTGCCCTAGTGCTCCACCATCACCACATTCAGCACTACCCTGGAATTACGTAGAGGTCTCCCTCCTCAATACCTACTGGATCAACTTTGCTCAGTTTCTTCTGAGATCTGAAAGAATCAGGCTACAGGCCGGTAATACTGTTGTCAAATATCCCATGCTGTCAAACACTAAGGACCTTTGTGCTTATTACCCGATACTACTGGATTGTTTTGTATTAAGGGTGGTTTAAGTGTGGGATAAATAAATGAGTGAAATAAACCACAATATCAAGTCATCCATACAGGTTTCTAAGGAGGAGAGCAGAAAATATTCCGACATTTGGGATGTATTTGGGTGGCATAAGAGTTTTGTCTATGAGAAGTGGGGCCAAACATTGTAATTGTAAAAATGAGTATTGCAAAAAAATGCAAATGACTTTTAAATATACAGTATATCTGAACTTCTCTGGGCTTCGGATTTTGAAATGTTTCCCAAACCAAAAATGTACGAGTAGGAAAAATCAAAACCATTGATAAAAGCTCTTGCAAATGTATTAGATTCTGTTGTATTTGGTTACAACTTCTGATGCGACCAACTCAGGTTTTGGGATACAGTACAATTACTGCACCATGTCATCCAGGCCCCAGCGAGATTCCAAAAAAATACATTTCAGATAGGATCATAAAACCACTCTTCCTAAACCTGACTTGGGTCCCAATATCCAGCCCTGATCTGAAAAATTGTCTAAGTAGTGTGATAAGGCTAACCCTAACCCTACCTGGGTTGTCAACCGAGCATTTCCGCGATCTATATCGGAGCCTCTCTGGGCACCAGATTTAGACATGTTCCCCAATTCAAAAAGTATGAGTGGGGAAACAATCGAGACCATTGATCAATGCTCTTGCAAGTGAGAAAGATTCAATATTACTTAATTACAAATTTAGATCCGACCGACTTAATTTTTTTGATTCGCGAGCTGCACCGCGCCATCCAGGCCCCTAGGAGCTTATGAAAAAAATCATTCAGATAGGATCAAAAAACCACTCGTCCTAAACCTGACTTGGGTCCCAATTTCCAGTGCTGATCTTAAAAATTGTCAAATTTGAGTGCTAATCCTAACACCTCCTGAGGTGTCAACTGAGCATTTCTGCTATCTACAGTAATATTGTAGATCGTGCATAGTTCTTCTCATTTCTGATTTTGAATAGAGATAAATTGATTTAGTAATCTCTGTTGGTTTAGAGGATAGATTTTAACTGCCTACAAATTGCTTGTTTTTCATTCTGAAAAAATAGCTTTTTAAAATATTTAATTATCTACTTTTCACTTTTGTCGTTTCAGTTTGTTTCATTGTCCGAAGCTCAAATTAGTGATTCATGTCAATGGAGCAGGAATAGCCCAGGATAACAGCAGCCAGCTCTGCTGTTTTTGACTATGACCTTGATCTTCGGTGTGGACTCACAAGCCATTCGTAATCATAGCTACAGGACTAGAATTGCTAGCCACTGGCAATTAATAGCAGCTCCTTCGTCATTCATGGTACACTGTTAAAATGCATGCTAATTAATACTTTGTATCTCTAGGAGTATTGCACCTCCATGTTCATCGATACCTGTCTCTGACTAGCCCAACTCTCAACTTCTCATTTAGAGCCATGAGCTGAAGTTGAGACGTTCATTGTTACTTTTTCACAATTTCCACAGCCTTCAGTTTCCTGACTAAACCTTCACTTTTGCATCTCTCAGGTGTGCTAACTATTGGCATGCAGGAGATAGTAATTTGTAGATTTCTAAGGTGTTTTATTTAAAGCTACACATACCTTCTTGGGTAACCCTGGACTTCACAGAACATCTCAGGAGAAATGCAAATATCGAATCCAACGAATCCTTGTGACGAAATATTTCTTATATATATTATATATACAGTGCCTTGCGAAAGTATTCGGCCCCCTTGAACTTTTCAACCTTTTGCCACATTTCAGGCTTCAAACATAAAGATATAAATTTTTTATTTTATGTGAAGAATCACCAACAAGTGGGACACAATTGTGAAGTGGAACGAAATCTATTGGATTTTTTAAACTTTTTTAACTAATAAAAAAATGAAAAGTGGGGCGTGCAAAATTATTCGGCCCCCTTGCGTTAATACTTTGTAGAGCCACCTTTTGCTGCCATTACAGCTGCAAGTCGCTTGGGGTATGTCTCTATCAGTTTTGCACATCGAGAGACTGAAATTCTTGCCCATTCTTCCTTGCAAAACAGCTCGAGCTCAGTGAGGTTGGATGGAGAGCGTTTGTGAACAGCAGTTTTCAGCTCTTTCCACAGATTCTCGATTGGATTCAGGTTTGGACTTTGACTTGGCCATTCAAACACCTGGATACGTTTATTTGTGAACCATTCCTTTGTAGATTTTGCTGTATGTTTGGGATCATTGTCTTGTTGGAAGATAAATCTCCGTCCCAGTTTCAGGTCTTTTGCAGACTCCAACAGGTTTTCATCCAGAATGGTCCTGTATTTGGCTGCATCCATCTTCCCCTCAATTTTAACCATCTTCCCTGTCCCTGCTGAAGAAAAGCAGGCCCAAACCATGATGCTGCCACCACCATGTTTGACAGTGGGGATGGTGTGTTGAGGGTGATGAGCTGTGTTGCTTTTACGCCAAACATATCGTTTTGCATTGTGGCCAAAAAGTTCGATTTTGGTTTCATCTGACCAGAGCACCTTCTTCCACATGTTTGGGGTGTCTCCCAGGTGGCTTGTGGCAAACTTTAGACGAGACTTTTTATGGATATCTTTGAGAAATGGCTTTCTTCTTGCCACTCTTCCATAAAGGCCAGATTTGTGCAGTGTAAGACTGATTGTTGTCCTATGGACAGACTCTCCCACCTCCGCTGTAGTTCTCTGCAGTTCATCCAGAGTGATCATGGGCCTCTTGGCTGCATCTCTGATCAGTCTTCTCCTTGTCTGAGCTGAAAGTTTAGAGGGACGGCCAGGTCTTGGTAGATTTGCAGTGGTCTGATACTCCTTCCATTTCAAGATGATCGCTTGCACAGTGCTCCTTGGGATGTTTGAAGCTTGGGAAATCTTTTTGTATCCAAATCCGGCTTTAAACTTCTCCACAACAGTATTACGGACCTGCCTGGTGTGTTCCTTGGTCTTCATGATGCTCTCTGCGCTTTCAACAGAACCTTGAGACTATCACAGAGCAGGTGCATTTATACAGAGACTTGATTACACACAGGTGGATTCTATTTATCACCATCAGTCATTTAGGACAACATTGGATCATTCAGAGATCCTCGCTGAACTTCTGGAGTGAGTTTGCTGCACTGAAAGTAAAGGGGCCGAATAATTTTGCACGCCCCACTTTTCATTTTTTTATTAGTTAAAAAAGTTTCAAAAATCCAATAGATTTCGTTCCACTTCACAATTGTGTCCCACTTGTTGGTGATTCTTCACATAAAATAAAACATTTATATCTTTATGTTTGAAGCCTGAAATGTGGCAAAAGGTTGAAAAGTTCAAGGGGGCCGAATACTTTCGCAAGGCACTGTATTAATATATTAATATGGTGGTAATTATATGGTAATATGGTAGTTAATACATAACAAGATGAATAGCTTGTTGTTGGATATTACTGCAAGCAAGACCTAACATTTGAGCAATTAGAAGTGCACTGCAATTCAAGCCTGACCTAAGTAGGATTTGGTTTCGTTCTCCAGTATCTACTCCTTTCAGTACACATCTGTAAACATGTGCTGCTTATGCCTCCAGAATAGCTGTAATCAGTCTTATTCATGCATCCATCACTGATAAATGTGCTATTTAATAAATTGAGAGAGTAAAACCGCAGAAGAGTTTCATGTATCAGAATTAAGTGGCGCAAATGCAAGACAGTGCAACAATGCCCCTGTCCCTTTCCCAGAACTTAAAAAAAGAGGAGATACTGTATACTATGTGATATCCATTTTGCATATATTTCATAAATAGGCCCAGATTCCCTCTTCACCCTGTATTGGATAAAACGGTTAGAAAATGAATGGATGAATATACTTCAGAAACATACAGTATTCTACACCCAAAGAAGGCTCCACAGCCAAAACGTTGTGTTTTCTTTCTTCTCTTTTCAGACTGGAATAAACCTTTCACTTGTTCCTTTGCAGTGAAAGGTTTGTTCCAGTCTGACGCAGCTCCCCACCTGAACGTATTCTGTATGTTTTTTTCCAATCTGGTGCTTTGCTAAATTTAAATTTTAAAATATTCAGAGAACAAACTTCTAATACTATGTTATTATTATTGAGAAAAGTGGTAAGAAGTCCACTTTAAGAATCTGAAATACAATATATACAATGCAATGCATATACTGTAATACTGTATATGAGAAAAACACATGTCCTATGAAGCCACAGAGCCTCTTGTAATCTAAGGACAAGGAATGCAGAGGAATGTGAGGCGGCAAACGTGAATTTGCAAGGGTGAGAAAACTATCTAAAAGAGTTGTAAAAGCTAACTTCTCAACCTGCGGTTTAGAGACATGAACATGACTGTGACAGAGGAGCCAATCACAAGGTACAGGTAGACGGGAAATATACTATCCATACCTTCCATGAGCAGTTGTTAGATAAGTTCCTGAGGGCTCACTCACACTCGGGGCTTGACTAGTAACTGCTATTACTTAATTTCATATACATTCACATACAGTACATAAAACACTTACTTAAACACAAGTATGAGTGAGTATTGTGGTGTGAACGGAGAGCACTTTCAAAATGGATGATATTCACTGTTTGTTTTAGTGTTGGTACTTCCAGGGTGGGTCAGCCTACGGTATTTCTGTATTGTTTATTTGAACCAGGATCAAAAATTTGAACCAGGATCAAAAGAACCGTGTTATTATGATATGTGATGTTCTTTGGTAAGAAAGGAATGAATTATGAATGTGTGATTTTATGTGTGAAAATATTATGAATTGGAGAAATGGTTTGTTCCAGGGGGGTTGGGCTTACATGCTATTTAAGCTGGCTCCTCAGCCTAAGAGGGTTGTCGTTGGTGGTTGGTGAGTCAGGTAGTGTGACTCAAATCAGAGAGAAAGCAATAAAAAAGGAGCATTTGTCTTTATTTGAAGAATTAGTTTTGTTCCTTTTTGGGGTTTTGTTTTTCTGGTGTGGGGGACTGGGAGCACTTTAAATAAACTGCACTTATTTTACTTGAGTGCTTTGCGGTGGAGCCATTCCTTTATAAAACGGACCTACTTTGGCCTTCCTCAGGCCCTTGTGTGACAGGGACCATAACCAAGAGACAGGAACACCTCACCAAACAGTGCAGGATTTTAGAGGGATTTCAAAGTAAAGGGGTGGGGAATGGCTCCGCTGGAAGTTACCCTCCTACAGATTAAGATTGAATCCAGAGGTAATTAGTGGAACTGAGGCACATCTCAAAAAAGCAGATATGAGCTAGTTAAAACATGACTATTACCTGGTTGTATGAGGCAAATATGATAAAAGACAATCGATATTTCAGGGCTTTTTTTGACACACAATGGTAGATATGCCTGGCTCCTCCTGCTTTGCCAGCAACCATGTCACCCTGCAGCTCACAGGTGGAAGCCCACTGAAGTTCAGCAGGTGTGAGCCTGGTCAGTACCTGGGTGGGAGACTCCTGGGAAAGCTGAGGATGCTGCTGCCTGCAAGTTGTGTCAGATGTCCAGAAATTGACTGGTGTAATGTGATGCACAGCAGAGCTGACAAAGATCATACATACTGTACAGTATACTCTTCTCTATGTAGGTTGGTGAAGTACTTGATGCACAAGGGAACATCCAGGAAAACAAATTACACATATCGGCTGGCCTTCGGGGGTACTGGACCCTGTTTGCTGAATTTGAACCCCTGTCCGGAGAGCGGTGCTCCTTCGGAGCCTTGTTGATTGAACCATGCTGGCATTGCTTCGTCCCGATCTTCATCTTCATCTGCTGGTAGTCGGTTGTTTTCGATTCTCCCCTCCTAGATGCTGTGTTTAAGATTGTAGCCAGAGTAAGATGCTGTACAGTACTACCTTATTCCAGCTTTTCAAGTGCTTCCGTTGTTTTAAATCATCAGAGCGACATGTTTATGTTTACTTGCAGACTTATTTACATTCACGCTCGCCCTGGGTCATTGGCCCTAGCAGTCTGCGTCATGTGGAATTTTCCCCGTAAGTACAGCTGATCCACAGTACCCACGGATTATCGAGGGCCGACCGTAGTCGCTGTATAATTTGCTGGATTTGCTACAAAAAAAACAGCAACAGAATAAATAAGAAACAATGAGCATTTACCATAGCAATACAATTCACTATATAAATTGCCATGTTATTATTTTTCTACAGAGTGATTAAGCAGCAGTATTCAATTTAACGAAGGCACAATGATGAATTTATACATTCGTGCCAATTTTAATTTAAAACTGTGTAAAGCCACATTACTCATTTGCAGAAATAGAGTGTTTTATGAGCTGCTCTTTACAGATTGTTTATTAAAACTAGAAGGAGAAGATAATTGAGGGGCCGAAGAATCCAACATCTTAAATACGCAGGTAAATTTATGGCTGGTCAATCAACACACTCCCCACATGCACAGCTTTATTCGGTACTGTTGGAATACACTTTGGAAACAGCTTCCTCAATGGCTTCTAAAGAATAGATGGCTTAGAGCTATATTTACAAAAATATTAGTTTAAAGGTTAAAGTGAAGGTAAATCACAGAAAGTAAATGTTGTTCTCACCTGCAGTTTTGGATACATTGATTACAACTGCCAGATTGCTGAGCTTTGAATGAAATAGAAGAAAGCTAAGCCCCTTTGTCTCACAATCACAGGGATAGGGGTTCTCCTCTTGGAAAGAGACCATCCATTTGGAAATGTCCATTTTTCACCTACTCTACTGTTTGGGGACCAGTACCATCCAATACATAAATCAACGGAAAGAAGAAATGAAAATTAGTTATCCCCTGAAATGGAAGTCGAAGACAGAAAAATGAAGTTGCTGTCAATTGTAGACATTGTTTTTTGTATTGCGCATACATTTAAAGGCACTCTCAAATTAGTTTCTTTGGCTAGAGCGAAAGTATAATTTGTCCTGGAGCGTTCTAAAGTAAAACATTGATATTAATATATTAATACTGCCGCTTCCTGCTTATTTTACTGTACACAGGGGCATCCTGACAAAACAAGCAGATCTGCTTAGTAACACATCGGTACACATTTCTGGTCCTAAAAGGGTTCCCCTGTTTTTCTCTTTGTCAGCTGTGAGATTTTCAAGGACATTTGAGAAGGTTCTCCTTACATTCTAGCAAGCATTAATATGGTTGCAAATTAATTTCAGCTGGCAATATTGATACTTGGAGTTACACAAGTGAAAGATTGTTGCACTTGTCTTTTGAGATTATAAAACAATCCATACTGTGTCAGCACAAATGGCACTGTAATTCCGATAAGATGATTCTGATACGTCTGTTATGGCGAGCTCAAGATTAACCCCGTAAAGTAATTGGAAACGTGTCTTTTGTGTTTTAGCCACAACTGTTCTGGTAGTCTTTGACATTCCCAGTGATATATCTTTACCCTGAAGGTTTTAAAAATCAATCAATTTTACTGTCCGCAAAGAAAAGGAATAATCAAAGTGGGCTCAGCTCCATGTTACACTTACCCTCTGGAACATGGGATCACATTTCATTGCATTCCATGATGCTCACCTAAATATGAATAAATCCTAATCCTTTTACTAAAGGACTAAAGGCTTAGATACAAAAGGATAAATGCAGGTCCCTGAGGGTATTAATAAAGTCCAGGAAGGGAAGGGGACAGAGAGAAATGTGTGTGGGTGTCTGTTTCCAAGCTTTCTATCATAATTGCTTTTCTTAGCCCAAGTTAATCCATGACCCATATGAGAAAACTCTGAACGCTGCAGCCTAGCACGAAGACACAGGGAGGATCACAGCTCTTCCTGACAGTGCCTGGTGGGGGGGCTACTTTCTGAGCAGTATTCAAGCCCAAGCCAATTTCCAATTTCACAATGTAATAAATCCACAGATATGTAGCAAACTCTAATTCATATTTAGATAAATCGAACAAAAGTCCATTTTTACTTTTTTTTTGGTTCCACTGCAGAATTAGCTCTGAACTTTCAGTCCCTCCGTAAAGCCCAAGATAAAATTTAAACATTTTTTTTACTTTTATTTGTTTATGTAAACATTGTTCCTTGTGAGCAACAGTTTTACAATTATGTTTAGAAAAAAAGGGAGTTTTTGTAGCATAGATAAGCTTCTAAGAGTACAAGATCCACAAATAGCTTAGCTACTAAAAGCCAAACAAGTTAGATGGACCAAACGGTGTCTCATTTGCAAATTCTCTTATGTTCTTAGGAATCATCCTGTTTATCCTGGGTATTTACAAAAGCATTCATGCTTGTGTTACTGGTCTGAAGGCATTCCAACACAAATTTAATTAATGTCCTTTTTTTGTGCGTTCCTATATCAAGCTCCTAAAAGCTTTTCAAGGAATTCAGACCCAACGCTGCTTCGTGCTGGTGGCCATTACTGTAAAACTAGAAACGATTCAATGATCCGATACTCAAGAGGAAATTAATATTATCCAACAGGCAGAAAGCACGTTGCAAAAGCAATAACACAGGAGAAAACATATTTTTGCTCTGTTTAGCAGAAGGATAAACCTGAGGCTAAGGCATATCAGTTTTGTGTTGTATTGTAACTTGACTAGTATGTGAAGTATCAGGTAAGAAACACATAAAAAGTACACTAAACATCTGGTGATCTCTGACACTCTTTATAGGAGAAAGAAGGTATTGTTTCAAGTAGTAAATGTTGCTTAAACCATGCTCTCTCAGTTTTGCATGCTGTTTTAGAAATGGAGTTTTGAATCTTAGCATTAAGTTTTAATCAATTTCTCAAAGAAAATAACTTGTCTTAAAGAGAGAACAATTTCTCTTCCGTCATATTGAAGAATTTCAAACAACTAATACTTCATTATCTCAAAACTATTACAGACTGCAATCCTCCACAGTTTGCATATACAGTATGGCCAGCTGGTCAGTGGATGATGCTGTTAACATGAGCCTTCACTACATTTCACAACATCTAGCATCCTCAGGGGTGTATTGGCAAGAATTCCTTTTGGGGACTTTAGTTCTGTGGTTAATATCATTCCAGAACTCCTTTATAACAGATTGATACAGCTGAAAGTTTCACTTTTCATCTGCCAGTAGATCTCCAGTTTTCTCACAGAAAGAAGGCAGTGGGTGTGGCTCGGCCCTTATCTGTCAGTCTTTTTGCGAATACTGCTGGACCTCAAGGATGCACGCTTCCTCCATCACTCTATTCCTTGTATACCAGCGAGTGCACCTCCCTGTCAATGACTGAAGTGATTATTTATGATGAGACCATGTACAGGAGGGAGGTGAGTCAGTTTGTATCATGGTGTGCTAACAATCACCTGGAGCTTGATGCCCTTAAATCAGTGGAAATGGTGCATGATTTCTGGAAAAATTCTCTAGAACCCATCTCGCTGGTATTAATGATGTGACTGTGAGTGTGGTAGAGTCCTTTCATTTTTTGAATATTATAAATTTATCACCAGTATCACAAAGGAAGCGCAGCACAGAATGCACAGTTTGCGCCAACTGAAATGGTGTCTCTCCATCAATTCTAATACAGTTTTTCAAACCTATCATTGGGAGCATTCTGACAGCCTCTATAACTGTTTATAGTTTACAGTCATGTGGCAATATGTCTGCCTGCTCCAAAGGCAGAAGAGAGAATCACTGGCTGAAATCTGCCCCCCACTGGCGATTTGTACAATTCAAGGGCAAAGAAGCGGGCAGGAAAGATTGCTGATGTTTCCTCTCACCCAGGTTACCACCTGTTTCATAAACGTCCCTCAGGAAGATACTACCAGTCTATTATATCCAGAACCACCTGGCATTTGAATTGCTTCTTTCCTAGAGCTGTCTCTTTGCTTAGCCAGAATTCCTAGTTACTGTATACAGTATGTGTACTGTCGCAATGGTATCTGTTAGTCTTGTCTGTGTGTTGTATATACAGTCTAGAATGGTTTTGCAACACAACAGCCAAGTCCACTAGAGTAAATTCCTGATACGTGAAATGTACTTGAAATTCTGATACTGATTCTGAAAGGATTGGAAAATGTACAGAATGGCTGTCAATGAATGGTGTATTTCTTTTTCACATTTCTCACCAATTGTTATGCTGAGGAACATATTTAATTCAAGGTTTTGATAACATTATAGTTATTGCCTTTAGCCAGTCGCAGTGTTTCAAAACCATTATCATATTATTCAATTGAGAAAAATAATAGATGTCAGAAAATAATTGGGATGGCATAACGTTCACTCCATTTATTGCAGACATCCATTTCTACCATGGAAATGCAATGGGAATTTTTGGCCAGTTTGGAGTTAATTCTTGCACAGAAGATGTTATTTGATTAAAAGGCCTGCTAACATCCTCAGAGAAGCAGCTGCAGGAGACACTAAAAGAGATTTACGCTGCAAGCAGCAAAGAATGGGTAATGTCTTGCCACAAACTAAAAGATTTCTATATACACTTAACTTGTTGGTTATCTCATTTAAAAATGTCTTTCAAGGTAATCTTCCTATTTAGAAAATCTCAAAGTTTGTGCTAACGGACAGTGTAATTGATATAATTAGTAGGAAAGGCTGCTTTATATAATTGAATTTTCTTCATAATACAAAAGGCTCCTCTGATGATTGCGCCTGAGCGTAATGTAATTATGGAAGAGCTTTATGGTTTCTCTCTAATGGAAAAGCAGGTCTCTAACTGTAGTTACAGGGAGAAAATGTCAGGGCAAAATTCAATATCTGTGAAGGAGGAGAAGGCAGGGGGTTGAGAGTAATTTATTTAATCCAGCCCAAGTGCCCCAGAGCAGGACTGCTATTGTCTAATATGACATGGGAACTAAGCAAAAAATCATCTAGTCTGAGACTGAAGCGCCCAGGGCACATGGGTGGGTCCGGACAGAGAGGAAAATAGCAGGGTTCTGAAGTACCGGTTAAGCATCTTTTTGCTGCAAGCCCAATGTCGCCTGTTTGTACTGTATGCTGTCAAGTAGCCTTTTCTAACCACTACCAAACAGTGATGTTTTCAGTAAAGGCACAACCTACAGAGAGGCATTCATTTTTAAACAGCCACCAGCAACTTACAAAGATCACGAAACTGACGCTACTTCAGGCTTAACCAAGCTCTGCCCAAGAGTGTCTTATTCCCAGTGAGAGTGGGGGCACTCATGGGTGCTTTGTTATATAAAGTGGTTTGTTCTGTGAAGGTAACACATCCAGAGCCACAGGGGCTCATCAGGCCAGAGCCCACCCTGGTGTCTGCAGGAGATACTGTGGTACAAAACCTCACTTAAGGTACAACAGCAGGGACTTGTTGTTAGGTAAAAGAAAATATTTTACAATGCAGTTTCGTAAAGCAATACTGTAACTCTAGAAATGGAAAGTGTAAGAAATATTAAATTAAGGGGTTTGCTGAAAACATTGAAATAAAACACATTTGAGCTTCTTGCTACTCATGTTGGAGCTGTAGAGGTGGAGTCAATCACAGCACAGTGGCCAGACAGGAGGGGAACTTGGCAGGCTGTAGCAGGTGCTGCAGAAAGGCCCCCATGAGGACAACAGGAGTGGTGGTCTCGACCACCTCAGAACCCCATCATGTGTTTCTCAAAACTGCTAAAAATAGTTTGCAGATTCTTCTCGGCTGCTAATAAAATAATCATTCATGATCTGATTAATTTTTGCCTCAAGATACTCTGTGACTCTTTCTGTTTGTGTGGGAATAACTGTCCAAATGAATCACTTTTAGCGGGAATGAAGGTTTGTTTGACGATTTAAACAGGAAAAAAAACATTTGACCTTCAACTGATCTACAGATATTGTATGCAAACAGTTTTTTGGGGAGAACTTAACCTAATTTTAACCTTATTTAAGTGAGTTGTGATGCCTTAATTAGCAGACAGAACATGGACAGACAGATCACAGTGTGATAATATAGTTTTAGCCCAAAATATACTTTTGTTTATTACTGTTTTACTGCAAAGCACAAGTTCAACCAATTATTTACAAGTGAGCAATTCTAAGAAAACAAATAACTAGCTAACCATGGAGATATTTATGTGGAAAATTTCAGTTAGAATTTCAGGTCATTAAGCTCTATAATGTAACTGTTTCCTGTACATACTGTATGTGTTGACAATATATGAAGTAAGCCTTAAATTATGTTGACTTAAACTGCACGTAAAAGCTGTAACCATTTATATTGGAAGAAATGAAGTGAATTGTGATGAGTCAATATAATTTCAAATACACTAATTGATTCTTCCAGCTGTATAAAACCAGCATTTAATAATCATGAGTACCCCTGCAATAAATGGTGTACTAATTTCCTTAAGTGCTTCTGCTGGCAATAAATAAAACCATAAGCTTTTATCGCCAAGTGTGGGCTTTGTCTTGTCTGAAGGATATCCCCTGGGGCCATCTGAGTTTAACAGTGCCCATTCTCACAGGGCTCATTTACTCATGCAAGTGATTGCTGTGATAAAGTGGACATAAATTGGATTTCAAGAATTCAATGCCTTTTGGTGGTCTTAACTGTTTATGGTAAGAATATTTATCAGGTTTTTGATTGATTTTGTTTCCAGATCTTGTTTATATTTTTCTCCATTGTGTTTTCTACTGATTTAAATGTTTATACAAAGTCAAAGTTTGCATATCTTTGATAAAAAAGGTGGGAGAAATGATGTGTTATATGACTGTCCACATGACTGCACAAAATTGAATACCAGATATAATGTTTTGATTGTATTACTCCCTGTACAGATGTTTAATAATGTTTGCATTAATGTCTGTTTGTTATATCATTTATAAAACATAAATGTGTGTCCATATTAATACATTTGCTCTAGCTGAGATGATGTAACTTCCCCCTGACCCTTGGGAGATTCTCTGACCTCTAACTTGACGTTTCTAAGATGTCACTGCAGATAGAACAGCTGGACTCGTTTGGACAAGCTCCTACATTGTCACCTATGGAATCTCCTTTGTATTTTTCGTCAGCCTCGATTTAGATTGAAAACAACACTTTTCCATTTTTTGGACACGTAAGGGTTAAACCTTCACACGCTCACATCAGATTAATGGGGCTGTATTTGAACGCAGGTCCCGTTGGGCATATAGAATCCACGCTTAGCTTTGGGACCAGTGTTTGACACTGTGGCGCACCTCGGTAGACTTCTGAGCAGGAAAAATCATTAAAAGAATTGTCCCTGCAGCTTTCACAAATAACCTAGTTAGGAGGGCCAGCGGAGAGGGGCCCACTGGGCCGATATGTAATTTCGGAATGGAAGAGTTACTTAAGCAAATCATGCTCTTTTTCCCCACTCTTGCTTTATTCCAAGATGGATCCACACTCTTTCATTGGGCTCCTGCTTGCGTGCAGCAGCATGGTCCCCTGACCTGGGAAATGCATATTAACAGTGGATACAGCATAATAGAAGGCGCAGGATTCCCAGGTAGGAATTCTTTTACTGTCTTTTATTAAAGAATTCTACTCATTATTCTTGGTTTGTTTTATGCATTACTTCTGGTTCTGGAAACACCTGTCTTAGTTACTGTAGCTCCTAATCAACGCTTTTTCTTAGACTAAAAAATAAAATAAGGTGGATCATCAGAATGGCTTTATAAACAATTTAAGACTTCCCTGAAAGAGAGTATATATGCAAAAGAACACAATTATTGTTTGCCTTTCTTATTCTGTTTTGAGTTATAAGGTCCTTCTTTTGTGAATTGATATTAATTATGTTTCCGGAATGAATTACACTGAAAACTATTATAGCTCTGAAACCTTTGCTAGCTACAAATGTAAACCAATAAGATTTTATATTCAGCAATGAAGGACAAATTTCTGAGATGAAAGGATATATTTTGCAGTTCTGCTATGAAAGGCCACTAATTACTGTAATCTTTTATAATAACATACAGTGCATTACAAGATGGCTTAACCAAGGCTAACAGACTAAACTGTTCTGTGCTGTCACTAAATAAAAATAACTAAAAAACCTAAGTAGATTTATGAATTATGTAAAACAAAATATTTTTATGTAACTCTTATAATTTATATGAGCAAAATCACTAAATATAATGCCCTGTCATAACTCTGTTCTTGAGTACCTAAATATTAAGAGAATAAGTTGGATAATATATAATTCTTTGTTCATGTTTTACAGGGGCAACTCTCTACTGTAGCAATATCTATTCAATAATATTGATACAGTTGGAATTATCACAAATATACATTTGTATAGTTTGTTTTCTACATTCCAATCATGCTACATTTATCTTGTAGGTAATGGTGTATAATTGTAGGTAATGGTGTATAATTTTAGCATTTTTTATCACAGTGGACATCATAGCGGATACATTCACATTCGTTTTCTGCTCTGGTTCATTGAATGACATGAGTTTCCCCATTGTGTAGTCACATGTTGTTTTTTCTGGAGTTTTCAATGCTGCAGAGTATAGTAGAGTAGTACTATTCTAGTAGTAGTAGTCTTAGTAGTAATACTAAGAGCAAGGCACTGCCAGGGGTGCAGTTCTTGAAGGGATGTGCTGTACTGACTGTAGCTACCGGCAGGTGTTGAAAGAGACAGAGCAGTTCTGGCACTGCCACATGTGCACAGGGTGACTCACAGTACCATGACGGCACACGGGGACTGGCACAGCTTCCGAAAGGTGTTTGTCGTTATTCCTTAGTTCCCATAGCAATACAGCCGCGGCTCTGCTAGGAAAGACCAATCCGAGCACCTAGAACGTCTCTAGGCGAGAAGGTGTTTTTCGTAGAAAAAGAAAGCATGGAAAGGTGAACCTTGTGGGCATGAATATCTTCTCCACTGCAATCTCGACCGCAGGAACACAAGAGGTGCAATGGCCTCATTTGTGGGAGCACATGGGTATCTCACAGAGGTCCTACTAGAACCAGAAACCTGTCCTTATCCTGCTGCATTATTTAAACCTTTAAGCATCTGTAAAAAGCAAATATAAGGGCTGACAAGCTTAAATAGATTTATATTTCAGCTGTCCCCATGAAATTGCTATGCTTTGTAGTGCGCTTGTACATGCTTCACTTCCATCTAGTAGTACGCTGGTAGTGGCTTCCAGAATGAACTGAAGCGAGAGAGAGGGATGAAAAACTGGAATAAGCCAGTCACTGGCAGGCTAAGTGATCTGCCACTCATCCCTTCTGATAAGGGCAGTAGTGCAGGGTCAGTTACTTTACATCGTTAAGGGATAAAATCTGATGGGGTCCACTATTGCTCTAATTCCCTTAATTGCATATTTGGGAAACTACAGGAAGCTGAAGCAGGTGGGTGATATACTTGGATCAGTTAACTGAAAACAACCAAACAGGCGGACGGGTCAAATGGCTTCCTCTCGTTTGTAACCTTTCTTATTAAGGTATGTTTGTTGTGCCTCAGGGATTATCAAGGGTTCAATATCAGTACCACGTTGATAACGGAACTATGGGATTGATTTTGCATGGTGGTGACAGGGATATCCCCAACAAGCCCCAAGCTGTTTATGAGGACCTCAAACTGGGGCTAGACCAGTACCACTCAATTTTCTTCACCAGAGTACATTTACCAGCAGTATGGCGTTTGTAAAGCACCAAGAGCATGTTGTTATCTGTACATTATAAAACGTACATCCCTTGTCTGTAACTGGCATGCCTTCTCTGTATTTGCCTCTTTTTCTGAACAACTGTATTGTTAAAAGTCAGCAATCAGAAAGGGAACGGAAGAGGTGTTGGAAAATGAATGGTTCTTTCTTGTTCTTTTTTTCCTTTTTGTGTAACATTTAAATCATCTTCTCTGAAGAAGTTAATTTTATCCTATATTGTCCCGAGTTCCTGTTCCTTGGCTTAGTCTCACGTTCAGGGAGTCATGTCCGAGAAGGCTAATGATGGATTGCCAATGACCATGCAAGCTGTCTTCTCTTGGGAGCTGTTCTATGCACCGAGACTCCTGCCAAACTCCAAAAAAACAATATACAAATCCAAAATCTGAGAACAATAAAAATATATACAAAACCACAGGTCTAAAACTTGAAACTCAAGCTTGAATTTATCCAATTTAATATTATTGTTATTATTATTATTATTATACAGACTGTCACATCCATTTTAATACATCTCTCTGCATTGATAAAGCAGATTGTGAAATCCATTTCAAACACCTGCGGCCACATTTCAGCATCTCTGTGAAAGCCTTCGGCCAGTGAACTGTTTAAGGTTTCCTAGATTCTTTTTCAGATCAGTCTCTCTTTAGGTGGATTTCATAATAAATTGGAAAGTGTGTCATTCTCTTAAGGTTTGGTGTGTGTGTGTGATACCTCTTGGTGATATTATGAAGAATTAGCATCTTAGTTTTAAGTTTATGATTGTTTCCTGCACAAAAAAATACAAACGACTTCATATCTCTAGTGGTATCAGTGGTTCGATGATATATGTGTAACTCACCTATGCCTGTTACAATTATAACATTGTAACATTATACTTCTTCCCAATCATGGTTCTGGGACAACTCTGTGTCATTTAGTTTTCATCTGAACTGAACTTGGTTTGCTTTGCTCACCAAGTGCTTCAGTTGAGCTTATTAGGACTGTACCTCTAAACCACTGGCTTAGAGGAGGTGCTGTGTGACATAGAACTGGGAAATAGGGCAGGGAACAAGCAGGACACGTCACAGATGGGCTTATTTGTCTAAAACTGCTCCCTCCTTTATCCAAATATGTTCCAGTAGTTCCTTGAAATCTCAAAATGGTGATTTCTTAGCTTTTCAGAGGCATTGATCTAAATCAAAAGACCAAAAACCTTCAGCCTCATATCACACACTATGATTAAAAACCGACTGCACACCCATACTGACCCGGTAATCCATTCTGACAGCTTTTTCACATCATCCACTAAACCACCATCATGGAAGAAACTTGACAGCCCCGTTGCTCTGACACGTTAAAAGGGACAGAAAATTACCAGCAAGTTTCACTGCAGTCAACAGAGGTCAGTACGGATATCAGTGTCCAAGTCTGCCGACTTGTCTGGTGTGAAATGACAGCTCGTAAGTGACAATTCACGTAGCAACTGTTCGCCTAACAGCTTGTGGAAATCAAATGGAAAAGACTGAATTCTCCACCCAAGAACTTAGTCTGAGACAGGAGTTGATGGAAAAAATGATGATAGGCAGCATCAATAAGAAATATCCTTATCAGTGCTGAGACGGTCACAGCTACCCATGGTCTGGAAAATGCGAGTGATTCAGGCATGAATGTATTAATTTGTTACTGATTGAACATCACAAAATCAGACGCGCCGCTACCTTCACATTTTGTTTATGGCATCAGTTCTTACCAGGACAGTACGGTGATTCAGAGACCCACCCTGGGCCCGATCATTTCACAATCCAGACTGAAACAGACTGTAGGCGCGTTTTATCCTTTTGGATGAATTTGGAGCCTTCGTGGCACAGTCACTCTCATTTAAGATGAAACAAAAGCCAGGTGAGAAGTAAGACACACACCCTGTATGTGTGGCTTTCAAATTCTCCAGAGCCATGTAACACTATGGCCAAGGCAACTGGCCTGTGGCTGGAAGAGTGCCTTCTTAGGGCTTATCGCCCACTAATGACCCTCACAATAAACCTAACGTCTTAAATGAGAAAGAGAATGAAGCAGTTGTGAAAGTGCAACATTGCAACATTGTGCAGCACCTCTGACTAATATAAACCTTTAGTTTATACATGAATATTAGTACGTTGTAGTAGTTCAGTGCTGACGCAGCTGCCCACCTCTCTTCAGGTGGCACACAGCAACAAACCACACTGGAAAAGAAAACACAGCTTATTTCAACCCAGCTTTTCACAGCCCAAATAAAAAAAAAACCACCATCCCACCCCGGGAATGCCTTTATGCACCACACCCTGGCTAATTGAAACCCATGTGAGAATGTGATCATTCTTTCATCTAATTAATTACCTATTTCATCCCACGTGAGTCCAAACACCCCCTAGTGGCAGGTCAGCTGAAACTAATACGGTACCTCTTGACAGCTAGCCTGCCACATCACGAAAGAGAATTATACAGGCCTGTTATTGTTTTAGTCTCTGGGGCTCCGAAACATGTAACTAGGAGGTTTAAATCCGAGGTGAGGCTCTGTTGTACTCTGGTCACTGAGGCTGCTTCATTAAGATGCCCAGAGGTAGAAATGTACAGATACTGTACAAGTCTCTTTGGAGTAAAACATCAGTTGAAAAAAATCGTCAGTTCAAGAAAAATAATCTTAATAATAGTACAATGGTAAGCAGTTGTCCATTTGTCCTGGCTGCGGGAGGGAGAACAATTGTTTTTAGTTTTATTATCCCTAATGCATTCATATGCATTGTACAGTAGACTGATGTGATGCTAATGAGAAAAAAAAACACGGATTCCCATGAATTGTCACTGAGCTGCCCTACAGCTTATGGCATACTGCCTAAGATAATATTTCTATTTTAGCATTTCCTTTGAAGAAAGAATGGAACAGTTTTAAAATCTTAACTCTCTAACCTTTCAAAATTCCACTCCAGTCTCTGTTTGGTCATACAGTGTCGCTTGACGGGTCTCTGCAGATTGCAGATAAATATCCTCTGTTTTTCTTATGTCTTGCTAGTATTAAGCATAGTCTGACCTGTGCTTCCTGTGGACTATTGGAATGCCGGTCTTTTTTCCTGAGAAAGAGATTATTAAATGTAACTACTGCCTCTGCACACAACAACTTCAGGACAAGGGAAATTTTTAGCCAGGTTATTCAATTACTTTCCAAACTATAAAATAGTTCAGTTGAGCAATCAGATGGGCACTGTCTGAAAAGAGAAAAAAAGAGGGAAAAAGTTACAGAGCTCTTATTCTTACAGTACATGTTGAAGCTCCGAATTCAGCTTTTTATAATCCAAATGCTTATTTTTGTAAGGTAGTAAAAACGTAAACGTTCCAGATCTCTGAAAATCCTCTTCCTCTTCCTGTGAAAGTAAAGGTCAGGGTTTCTCACATGAAGGCATGGAGAGAGTTAAACGCTCATCCAGAGGCCTGGACTAGGTGTTCATCTGGTCATTGCGCTAACCGGTACAGTCCCGTACTTCTTCCCTTCATGTGCAAAAGACATCTGAAATCAAAGCACAGATCATTTCTAATATTATGGTAAAGAAAATATTGCGTGAAAGATAGAGAAGTGTGTATTGGCCGTAGCAAAAATATTCTGCTTTGTGGCTCAGCCCTGCAGAATCTGTTACTCTGTATCAGTTTCTATAATTCACATGCCGCTACCTTAAAACCCCAGAATAACACACACACACACACACACACTGTTTATTCTATTGAGACATGAGTAGATGCAAAAAAAAGATCTCCGCAGAAAGATGTTATTCCTGTAGGGAAGCTGGGGGAAAGCCAGATTCCAGTCATGAATTGGCTCTTGCCAGCTATCGAGGCCAAGAGTGACAGAAGAGGCTGGGCTGAGTAATGTGAGCCAGAGCGCATGTGTGTGGTGTTTTGTCAATAACTTGGAGAGCATGTGCAGGGCGCTTGTGACTCTTCATATCAAACATTTCCTGCTGACAGTGCTGTAGCAACCGTATCCTGGGACAACATGCTGCACACAATTCGTCATGCTGTCACGCCGATAGAGATTTCTTTCAAAAAATAACAATACCAGAAGACTTGGGTAATATGCTTACAGTAGATCAAAGGGGAATGCAGAAAGCCCAAGTCAAAACAAAATACAGACTTTAAATCAATGAATATGTGGAGTTTCTCTCATCCTAATAAGCCCCGAAGGATAGACGCATTTCAAAATGATTATAGGAAATAAAATGAGTTCCACTGTGAATGATAAGATGTATTTCTGTAAAAAAAAAACTATTGATCCAAGGTCAATGAATAGAAAGACATTTTAATGACAAAAATCAATAGATCCCAGAGACAGAAGGCCAGCGGGAGATGAGCAAACACAATGAAACTCATAACAACCTGAACATGTTCCTAATGATGACGACTGCAAGGATTTCCAGAGGCAAATCCCTGGGCATCATTATAGAGCCATTATTTGCAATCACGTCAGTTTTTAAACAAAGCTTAGATACGCTAATTTAGGCTTGAAATGTATATACCAAACTGGCCATTGGTTTGCTTCATGTTCTGCCCAGCATCAGGGGTATACTGTATATTGAGGAGCATATCATTGGCTAATAAAGTCATCTCTCTCTCCCTCACTCTACTCAAATGACTATACATACTGTTTATGTACTGATTGTGCAATGCAGTTATGGGTATTATGTACAATGCTGAACAAGCTCATGTGACTGAAATGGTAGAACTTGATGAATAAATTGCAGTCTCGTTCACCCGAGTGAAAATTTAATTTGGGATTCTTCAAAAGGGATTAATTGGTGCTCTTTGTCCAAAGAGCTCACAGAGGGACCCCAACTATGGATATTGACAAAGCATTTGTATTGTAACCTGTTCCTAAAAATCACTCAGGCATATACAGTACAGTAAGCTGCCCAAATGCCAATGCATCGCATATATTTTTAACTTGGCATACTCAAATGCACTGGCATAATAAATGGAGTGAAAGCACTCAGAAAGCTATCAAATTCAGATGGCTGTGTTAACAAAGACAGAAACATCACAATTTGGTAAGGCTTGTACTTATTAAATAGTCCATGCTCACTGTCTTTAAAAAATCCCACAACATTCACCCACATGGTCTTGCAACCTCAATATGTCCTGTTTGAAGAATGATGGAGGAAAAGCTGGTGGAGGCACAGTGTTTTATCAGGGAGCAGGAACCGCCGGTATCTGGCTTTAGGCCTCACTGGGCCATTTTTCAGCACAAAGACACATTCTTTAAGTGTTATATATTTAGATGTTGTATTCATTACCTCAACATCAATTTTTGAGTCCTCTACGCGATACAGAATTCGTCATTAAGTACATGGTGGTGACAGTTACTGTCAGACCATACGCGTTACGTCGAGTGTCAATGTGCAATTAAAAACATACAAAGGTGTGATAAGGGAAGCAGAGACTGGCTTGATGTGAAAGCAGAAAAGCCAGTTGATTGTGCTGTGTAACCATAGAACTGACTGATGAAATGTGACTTATTGTGAAATCATCAAGGCAGTCTCAAGCATGGAATATAAGTGAAAAAACTGTCCAACCATCCCTGTGTTTGGAGGGAGGACAAACTGAGAAAATCCCAAGCACAGCTCTTCTTCTGCAATGGACTTTTGTTTTGCAGGAATGCTCAGCTGTGGGAAATCCCTGCAGTTTAGGTCAAATATTGCCGCAGAGCATCTAGAACTTCACCTCATTAGTTTTTTACATAAGATTGAATCTGGTAAATTACCTCAATTAATGAAGAGTATATGTTTTTCAGGGACTTTTCTTCAATTTAGTTAGAATTTTTTCATGTTTTTACTGCAATTTAGGTGGAGAACGACACATGATTCATTTCAAAGCAGCCTGAAAAGGCATGTGCTTTTCATCAGTATCATCCATCAAACCAAGCTACAACAGTAACAGACACGGCCCCTTATTCTTCCAGAGAGTCCGGTTAGTCACTGAACCCTATGAGATACTGGGACTTCTTCACTTTTTAGGTTCTAGACCATATGGTTTAATCTGAAATGCTGTGCTCCCAACAGGACAAATGTTAGTGCTTGCTTTAGCTTACTGTACTACTTAGCAATTTCATAACATGGTTGTCTTATTTGCACTTCACAGATCTAATGGTAAACTCACACGCCTGATGTTGTGCATGGCATAAGATCCTAGACATATAATTTAGCAGCTTTATCTCCATAGAATAAATAGAGACCGAGAATATCCTGCAGATAAGTTTTATTCTATTTGCCATTGAGTGTTTTCACACATTTACTCAATTCCATAAACCAAAAGTTTCCTATTATGGGTTTATCCGATCTATTCCAAATCTAAATTTTGGCATAACCGATTTTTTTGCTCATTCGAATGAAGCAATGCGGTAAAATGTCCTAATGTATTCCACAGTTACAGTGTTGCTTGATGTGTCACAGGGCTTTCATAGCTCAGCTGGGAAAACATCTGCTTTAGAACAAACTTGAATACATGTCTCCATGTAACACATTGATTCTGGGGAAACAACAATGTGCGGATTGATGTTAGCAGTGCTTTTTTAAAATGGTCTGTCATGAAGAAACTTTGTTAATTACAGACTGAAAGGTAAAGCTTTATTTGAATGTCTCCTTCATTCCAGCACAATACCTTCACAGTGGTTACCCAATTTTGCTATAATGCATTTCATAATCCTTTATAAGTAACTATTTTCCCCATAAGATGTAACAGCTGTAGCCTTAACCCTAATCCTAACCTAAAACAAGGTCTTCAATCTTCAGCAGTGACAATTCTTGTGTATCATTACGACCACTTACTATGTCCACCTGTTACATCCTTTAGAGCAAATTGAAATAAAAAACAACAACTTGTGTTATCATTTAGTTCTTCTAGCAGTTTCTAGTGATACATCTCTGTAACTTAATCATTTTTCTATTAAACATTTTTAAATTTTTTCTATGCAATAAACTGCCACATTGTGACAGAGGAAGTGCATTATTGGTGTAAGAAAGTATAAATAAAATGTTTGGAATGGTTAAAATAAATACTTTACAGGGTATTTTCAAAGGTGTTTTTTCTCCTCACCAAAATGGTGAAAGAGAGAAACAATCTTTCCCATCTGTTGAATTCCCAGAATGTTGAATTATTTCCGGTGAAATGCCTTTGTATTCTAAATTTGTATTTTATTGGATTCCTGATGTGCATCACTGAAAGTAAAACTTGCTGTAAGTCAGGATTGAAATTGTAGCTAAAAGGAAAAAGCCATCTCCTTTTTTTAAATTTAATTTCAAACATGATGACTGTTTTAATCTTGATATTTTACTGTTAAATAATTTAAATTTTTCCAGGTTTTCTTTAACACACACCTGTTACTGATATCACAACCAATAAAACGAAAAGCATAAAACTCATAAAAACAATAATTAACAATAAAATTTAATTGGTAGAAAACAACATAGAACAATGCTTGTTTTGTAATGAGCAGGAAAAAAAATATCACAGTAAAGAAACAGTGGAAAGACATTAATATAAAAAGTGCTATTCATGTTATAACAATTAGGAAAAGTTCTGGCCTTACTCAGGTGCATTTCTCTAAAGAGGTACAGAACTTTTTCAAATTGCCCTCAGTCAGCAAAGAATAAGTTTGATACAGCAAAAAACAAAAAGCAACAGTAAGGAGTTTTAAATAAGACAAAGAAAAAATTAGCAGTATAAAATGCGATGGAGAACCAAGCATTTATGCTTTATTTTACTAGTATCTAAAATAACATAGTGTAGTGTAGTCGAGAAAAAAGTATGCTTCAGAATGATGGGATTACTCTTGTACCCGAAAATGTATGTGTGTGTACAGTACATGATAGTGTAAACAGCTTGGGCACTACCGCAGTAAAAGTGAAATCCAGTCTCCAGACTGCAGGGTTGTGAAGCTGGGGCGTGACCTGGTTTCTGTAGGGTTACTGAATCTGCAAGTGCTCGACCCTTGATTGGTGCAAACTTATTGCACAACTGACCCAGAAACTGCTTTAGAAAATCCATCAGTGAACTTTCTCTTTCCAAAACCCCATAAAGACTGCACACGCTACAGTCTAGTGAACAGTTTAGTGAACAATAGTCAGTTACTTAAAGTTATAATCCAAAGTTAAAGTTAAAGTTATAATCCAAACATCGATCAAAAAACATGTTTACTGCTAAAAACATCACCAGAATTGAAGAATTCACAGAAACTGAAAATAATGCATCTTAAAACATCTCGTGGTTAAGGCCACTGATGGTTACTGTTATTAACAATTTACTGTTATTGATAACTGTAGATTAAATAGAACATATAATAAGCTTTTCTACTAAATGTCTGCAGCGATTTTGTAGATAAATTTGTACACAGCTCCCACGCAGTTTCAGTTTTGGCCTTAGAAGGGGTGTGGTGAGCTGGAGTCTGAGCCATCGGGCTCAGGGCACAAGGCAGGGCCTCATCCTCACCCTGGGTGGCACACCAGTACACCCGTGGGTACACACCACCAGTTTCAAGATGCCGACTGGCACCTGGGGGAACCTCACACAAACCTGCAGGCTCACGCACGCTCGAAGCTGTGAAGGCACCACACTACCCACTATGACAAAGCTAAAATGTTTTTTTCTACCACTGTGCCACTAGTCCTTATTTTTTTACAGTAAAGGACTGTAATTAGCTCAGAACTACAGAGATAAACTATCCAAGGTAAACCAAGGGTTTAAAAAATGTTGCCTAATCTTCTGGTAATACGAGGCACAAATCACGCATCCCAGAATCCACCTGGGCCAGACTACACAGTTTCGCAGCAGGAAATCAGCTGCTCAGTGAGAACTGAGGTGCCTGTAACACAGGTGTGTTGGTTTTGTTTCGCTGGTACTTTAGTTGACTTCATTGGAATTTTGCTTTGTTTGCACTCTGCAAAGTCATTCTGAAGAAATTTGATGTGAATTTGAAATGCATCTGGTGCTGTTGTAGTGAACTAATTCTGAGAGACAATGGGACAGATCTCGGCGACATATATAGATATAACACTAACACTGTAAAAACACTATAACACTATAGATGGAACACTCTAACATTATACAGTATACTGTAGGAATACACATTAATCCAAATTTAAACTTACTCTTTACTTTGTCCACTACAGTCCCAGTGGCTAATGTCAAGACGGAAAAAACGTCATACTTAAGAGCCAGCATTTCAGAGCATTATTCATTTGGGCCAAAGGCATGCAGTCTGTTTGGAAAATTTATCTCGCCTCCAAGAAATTTCCATATGTGGCAAAGGACTGTGGCAACATCTGGCTTCAATTTGTATTCTTTGGCTGTTTGTAAAGTGAGACCCTACCCTGAAAGGACTGAATAAGCACAATTAAAAGATCTAAATGTCATGATAAACAGCTCCAACAATGAGGTTTCACGACAGGTTTATGCAGGTTTTACACCACAGCAAATCCTGGTGAATCCAATCGTAATTTACTCCTCGACATCAGAGTCCAGGGAGCGACTCCCAGACAAAGCTGCACGATTCCCACTCACCCACCCCAAGAAAAACCTCGCTGAAGGAGTGAACACTAAAGCCTTGAAAGGTCTGGGAGTACCCCAGCTTCACGGCTCGTACTTACACAAGGCAGCACAGCGGGGAGTGGGAAACATTCTGAAATACTGAAAGAACTGGAAGATACATATACAGTAAGTGTAAGTTATAAGTGAATCATCACTAAATATATGAATACTGCTTTTGTTTTTTTCCGTGGTACTATAAATGATAAGAAGTGGCCAAACAAAAGCTTGTAATTCCTAAAACACTAAGATGTAAGGACTGACTTGCTTCAGACGATTAGCAGGGGATGTCTTGAGTTCGCAGCATCCAGGCTGGGCCCCTACAGCCTTCGTAGTGCTGGTTCAGGCCAGCGTACAGTGAGAAGCCGCTTGAAACTGGCTGGGTGCCTGTAGGACTGGGTGGGGCCGAGTTAGCCAGGGTTCTCCTTTCTCAGCACAACAGCGCCCCCTGGGATTTAGCGTGGGCACTTGTGACCTCGCAGCACTGTCAGTGGTGGCAACTCTGCACAGAAGGTGCCCCAGGCCAAACCCAGGAACCCAAAAGCCATGAGGCAGCAGTACGAATCCCAATACTGTACCACCCAGCAGAATAACATAACCAAACAAGCGATTGACGGAACATCCTTCGACACTCCCCGTGACAAAAACCAGAGTTTGGAGTCATCTAATTAGGCGAATGACAGTGTTTTGCCTCTTACTTTTCTTTCACCGTACAAAAACCATACATTCGTGAAGCTATGTGTATATAAAGCATTAGATACATGGTGCACAAAAACGGCTGACTCTCATGAAAATGTAATGACAAAGTTCACCGCAGGAATTGTAAATTCCTGGAGACAACCAGAGATTTTCCAGGCCAAGAAGAGGGGTCAGCATTCAGTCCTGCTGAGAATTTTTTTTTTTTTGCTAATCGATCCAGGCATGGATACATGTTGTCATGCTGAAAAATGGTCTGAACTCTGTGTCATCCTGACTGCACCCCAGCAGAGTGGAAAATGCTGTCCTTGTGGAACGCAGCAGTCACACAGCCCCTGGTGCTGATTCCACACTGAATTTCATTTGTAATGAACTCAGCCCATATCATCGCTAACTTCTGCGTTTCCTGTTCCCATGAATACGATTACTATTATCAGTGACCTCCCCCACAGCGGCCGCGGCCTTTCTATCTGACATCATGGAGGGCTGCTCCCCCTGATGTCTGCAAACCAAGTCCAGAGTTTTGAGACAAGACTGCTTTGCACGAAATCTTAATGGCCCTCCTGTCTCTCCTAGCTATAACGTCCACTTCCACAGGCTCTGTGAGGCACTGGGATTGAGCCATCGTCTGGTGAAGTCTATTCTAGACTACCAGGTCTGTAGGATTAAAACAGTGGTCTACTGTTGCAAATGGATGCCACTGACATTTCTTGACAGCAGATTTAAAAATCTGGCTGTAGGTTATTTTTGAAATTAAAGATCAGTTTAACTTTGACAGCCATCTGACATCAACACATAGTGTGTATATATGTCAATTACCTTCATATTATCTGCATGTTTTTTTTTGTCTGGCATGAATTTCACACATTGTGTGTGTTCATCTCTCTTTTTCTTTTTTCCCATTGAGATGGCTGTGTTTGCTGATGACTGGGAGGCAGTTTGATGTTCACTGACTGGGTGATTTGCATTATTCTAGTTTCAAGATACCGTTTCCAATTGATATTTTTATCTTGCGCATACTAGTTATCAGTGATGGTGTCTGTTCACTGTTTTCAGCGCCTATGGCGTCTTCCCAAGTGTAGAATGTAGGATTTTCCACATGTTTTAGACAAGAGAAGCTATCAACTGTGGCAAGAAAGCAGTCTTTAGATTATTTCATTGTCTGAACAAAGCAATGATAATGCTGAAGAAAAAATCTTGACGTTTTCTGTACCTCTATTAAATATTGGTATGAACTTAAGAACATGCACCATCTGTGCACACAAATACTGTATCTTTACATGTAAATGTACTGTAAGCAAAGATGCTGAATTTGAATTATTTTAAAGGCACAGAAAAATGAAAATGAAATCCTGGTTTAAGGAACATTTGTCTGTAGATAAACACAAAACTGTATTAATGGGGACAAGTGATAGTCATCGTGGATGTGATATATTCTAAGTTGCTTTTCAGGACAGACTGTTGTGAGTTGTAAAATGATTCAGTTCTGTTGTACGTATTCTCGGTTTTGCAAGAGCCTTTGTTCTTCTCTACGGACCAGCAGGCACAGGAGAGAAGGGCAAACTGGCAGTAAAGAAAGCTCACAATGTGACGGCCGATCAAGTGGAAATTTTGTGACTTTTTTTTTTCCTGTGGCAGAAAAAGATAGCAGAGAGATGTTGGGGCGCGAATCTGTACGCAAAGCTCTTGAAAGCTCAGCAGTGTGATCAAGAACCGCCAGGTTGGATCCCAGAAGAATCAGGTTCTAGAAAGGATTCTGGAAATCTGAAGTGTGTCACCAGGTAAGAGGGCAGCAGACACACGGTCAGGCAGTAAATACTGTCCATAGTGACAACACAAAGCCGGACCTAGTGCACCCACATACTGTACACTGCAATACTCTCAGCTGGGTAGCTGATACATTTGCATTCACCATTCTGCACCAATTGTAATCTGTATTAAAAATTGGAAGGTGAGATATTAATTTGCTTACAATTCCTTGAAAGCTTCAGGAGCTGCCAGCAAGTAGGTGGAAACACTGCATCCCAAAATTATAAAATTTGTTAGTTTCCTGCGACAAAAGTAAAACAGGTTATCTTTACTTAGAAACAATATCCCAGTAAGTCCAGTTTCGATGTGAAAGAAGGATTTCTTAATAGTTTCAGTAGTTTGAATGAAATAGCAACATTCATGAATCTCAGTTTTTCCTATAACCTTTTGCATTGATTTTTACACACACTATAAATATACAGTATGCACTGTGATAGACTGACATTTCAGGTTATAAACTACAGAGCACATAACAAATGTATCAGGAATATTGTGATGAACCACAAAAAGTGGATTCTTTCATGACTTTTCTCCATGACATTATCTCTTGTTTTAACTAACGTGTACAAGAATGCATTCCTTTTAAAAACACACTTGAGCCAGCTTTCTTCTGAGGATCTGACAAACGAGCCTGCCTGGTATCAATAGCTGTAGAGTAGAAGAGGCTTTTGGAAAGCACCAGCACAGCAAAAACAGGGTAATTTATAGCTCTTTTTCCTGGTAGTGATTTATCTTGAAATGGGTTATTGCACCATGCTGCTGTCCTTATCCATTTCTCCCAATTAGGCTGGTAAAAAGTAAGTTTAAAAGGCTGATATTTATTACAGTGGCCTGTCTTGCACTAATAACTTCACGGTGAGTTGCTTTATTGCTTATTCTCCTACATACTTTACTGAAGTTAATGGAGCATTTAATCCTCTTAATTTTATCAGGTGTTACAAGGGTCGTCCTGTTGCAATTCTGTGCACACATTAATAGAGATGGTCTTCGTGGCTGGTGTCTTTAGTGTCTCTTATAATGATGCCTGATTCCTTCTGACTTGAATGACATTTGTAATTGCAAAGAATAAAGTACCGTCGTTTTCACGAAAGTGAATAAGGGTTGTCACCCTTGCATTCAAAGACTGCAAAATACAGAGGCTGAAGTGTTTCTGACAAGGGTTTGGATTAACATCTAAACCTGTCCTTATACGCGCTACGTGACATTAATACCTCCAAGCACTACGGATATCTCAAAGAGCTACGTAAAAATCACACGCTCTCGAGAGCACAATACAATTATACATTAAAGCATTTAAAAACTATAAAGCATACAACTGTAAGTGTGTAAGTACGTTTTGAAATAGTACCCAGTCAAACACGCTCTGATGGGCTTGGGTAGTGAGCTCCACAGACGTGGTACTGAACGTAAAAAGATCTATCACGCATTGTGTGGGACCCAGTCGCAGCCAGAAACATCTCAGATAAACCGATGTACTATATTCATGCAATGAAGCCCTTAAGATAACCCGGAGAGAATCAAGAGAACCGTGGAGTTCACTCGACCTTTGACTGGTAGCCAGTACCGATTACACAGTTAAATTATTGCATTTTCCACATTACATACAGTACGCAACTCGAAGGTGGCTCCACAGCCGAAACGCTGTGTTTCTTTTCTTCTCTTTTCAGCAGGGAATAAACCTTTACTTTTCCTCTGCCGTTTTAACACGCTTTATTCTCGACGGCTTTACTGTGGTATAAAATCGAGTGCTGATTTCTTTAACCTGTACTAATTTGGCCAAGCCTTTGTAATACGAATTGAGTATTTCTGTGTGCTTTCAATGCCACGGACATGATGACAAATACTGGCGTCATTCTTTGTCGTTGAGGTGCACATTTTACAGTTGCAACGAAAAATTATTTTGAATGATCCCGCAAACCACTGTTTCGTTTTTTTTCCCTCCTTTTCCAACCCCCTCGTTGGTTCATTTATGGGTTATCGGTAAGAGCTGGTAAAAGGCGTCAGTATTGCCGACACTGGTGGTTTCCGTGAACAGTATGACGCTCCAGCCATCTGAAACTACGAGGACCTGGGTGACGCGCTTGTGTTGTGGGAGCAGGGCGATGAGTGGAATGTGACAGCTGACGCCATCATCACCTGTCCTGGGAGTCTAGTGCCCATACTTCAGCGATAGCGCATACCTGTAGTGCAGGGCAGGCCAGGGCCACATCCACTCAGCAAAGTTTCAGACACGATTTCCCCCTTTAACACCCCGTTTTCTGACCACTGTCGTCTAAGAGGTACGGTATTTCACAGTGAGGCTGTTGTTAAGGATTACGGAATGAATCAGAAAGGCTATTGAAGGTGCAGTTAGTCTAATTATTAATACCCCGTGATTGAAGGCAAAGAATAACCTGGTAATCCACTCGTTAGTTCTTTGTTATACAAATGCACAACTCCTTTACAATGACTCACTTTAAAACTAAAAACTTTATTTTTAATAATAGCAGGTAAGATCTGGAATGGTCAGCCATTCCAGTCGCTCCATATCAGATCAGTATGGAAGCCCGTTTCCGACAGGGAGTAAAAAAAAACGCGCTATGGGACTTCCATGGAAACCAATCAGCATTTAAAACTATTTTAAAACGTAAAACTGTTTTAAAACGCTATTTTAGTTTCTGAACATGTTATCGTTATGATAAAATATGCACAAATAAGATTAAACAAAAATGAAATATAGTCCTTCACGTATTGGTGAACTTGAATAAATCTTACTGTATGTACAGTAATTTAATTAAAAGCATATACACGCCAGACGTCCGAGTCTGCAGAAATAGCAAATTGGTTAAATTTGCTTTTCTATTTAGAGAACGTTCAAAAACAGGCACGGTTTTGAAGCATTAAATCAACTCAAGATTATATACACCGCTAATTTAAGATTTGCATTTCAGATTCTTTTTTCATCACCTTGATTTCAATACACGTTTGCTCTCTGTAAAATAGTGGGCATATCCGTAGCCCTGCTTTCTCTTGCTTTCAACCGGCTAATGAGCTGAATCATCATTTTTTGTGGGGGAAAAGGGATCAGCTAAGGTTTAAAAATATATTTTGTGCGCTCGCTACATGCACGTTGTTCCATGTGACGTGGACCCAAAAGATCACGAACTCCCACACGGAGGGAAGGAATTGATACTCATCTCCGTTTATTTCAGTCTTTCTGTTGGCAGTATTAAAGAAGATGAATGATCTGTCATCGATTTTACAGTATTGATCCGTTTTCGCTTTTCACACAAGGAAAGCACTTAAAAGGTTCCTTCAAAGCAGTCGAGGCTGTTAAGAATGGATGCCTGCTCATCCTGCTACTTAGGGTTTACGCAAAATATATATTTTTTTCTTATGAGAGAAGTCTGGGTCAGTCAGGTTTTCCAGTTCTAAAATGTCACACGTCATAAGAATCATGAAACTGAAGAAATTTCCTGACTAAAGATCTTTTGCACAGTGTGTCTTCACTGCCATTTTGAAACTTATCCTAAAATTAACCAATTTAATTCCGCCATTAATATGTAAATTGAACTATTCCACATTATATGCATTTTTACTGGGAGCCTCCTCGAAAAGTATTCTACTTTTTAAGGAGAATAAACTCCTTTCTTCGAGGAATTTCTGCAGAACTCGTTTTCCACTTTCGATGCATTTGGCCAGCACATCGCTCGCCGCCCCCCCGGCTCGGAGCAGCTGTGCGCGGCGCTTCTGCAGTGCCAAAAAAAAAAAAGAAAAAAAAGACAAATGCGGTGACCTGCAGAGAATAAACCCCAAACATATGTAAACAGAGTCGAAGGCAAAAACTGAACGCAGGGGACGGTTTCCTTACAGGGCGGAGGATCGCACGCCCCTCCGTGAAAAGCGAGTTTCAGTTTCTGCTGCCCTCATGATTTCAGCCTGGAATTTTCCAATAATAAACTATATCGCCGAGGAATCTGAGACAGTTTCCTCTGGGCGCCCCACACTTCGCCTGAGGGCTGTCAGCCCCAGGGGGGCGGAACAGAGGAGGATTATGAGCGCGGAGTGAATAGTTCATTCTTCCCCGCCACGTGTGTTGCGAGGCGCGACGCGGTGCCGACGCGCTGGCAAAGGATGACACGCTTGCGTGGGCCTCCGTCGGAACTGCCCCCACCTGCGCTTTGTCCTTCCTGTGCGTGTGTCTGCGATGACTGGGGGACTTTGTTCACACAGGGCTAGCCACGAAATCTCTGCGGCAGCCTCCGTGTAGAGGTTACTGAGCAGCGGGGCTGTCCGTCATGCCCCCCAATACGAACTCCGCGGCTGTTATTGATTCAGCACCCTCGAAACCAGTGTGGAGGAGGCAGGGGGTGTAGTAAGTCTTTGTGTGCCTTAATGATATCTTTGTTAGCAGAGGTTTGCCATTTTAAGTGCCCTGTAATGCAGTACCATAGTACCACAGCAGCCTCTTTGTAAAGTACTGTATATTCCTGAAGAGAGCAGCTGATGGTTGACTCTCTTCCACGGAGAAACGCACACTGGGAGCTGAGCTCCGGGACAGTGAATACTTTAAATTGCACCAGCTTCATTTCCCCAGAGGGGACACGGGCTTTGTTTAGCGATGCTGCAGCCTGTGCCGTTCCTTTTTAAGCAAAAATAATTACCCAGAGGGCAGCCGTCCAGCTCAGCGGGACATTATTGAACGGCATCACCCAAACAGCGTGACCACAAGCATGTGCACGTTGGAAGCGTGTCGTCTCCGCTGTGTTCCGTTCTTGCGGTTTTGTACCTGATGAGAAGGTCTGTGGTTGCGGGGAGAGACTCTTAGAGGCCGCAGAAGCAGATCAACAGATGTCACCCGGGCTAAATCCTATCAAATCGTAGAAGGTTGCGATAAAAGTAAAGACCCAAAGCAAAGCACTTTCAGGAATCGGTAAGTGGAATTGCCGTTGATTTGACTCTGGGATGTGCGCTGTGACTGGCTCCTGTCAATCACTGTGGAGATGGATCAAGTTCATCCCTAGAATCGAAAATACCGTTTGTGGAAAACACCCCGGCACCACCTGGATGGCGGGCTCCCGTGCTGAAACAGATGCGATGGGAGCCGTGCAGTTTGTACTCTTGCCAAGGAGCAGACTCCATGTACGCGTACCGCGTGCGATTGCCGAACTGCTCCCTGAGCCACTGGCCCTGCTCGCTGTACGGATCTTTACCTCACACCTTGCAGATCCCGGAGGGACGTGACACCCGGTGTTGTCCCGAAGACAAATGCGACTATCTTCCAATGAAGCTCTTTCTCATATGTAGTTACCTTTTATGTAACTATCCACCCATCTTCTAAGTGCCGTATCCAATTCAGGGTCATGGGGTCCCGGCGAGCAATGGGCACAAGGCAGGATACGCCCTGGACAGGACGCCCGTTCCCGTTTATCCAATTTCAAAATCCTCTGCTTCGCTGTTCCTGCTGCAGCCCTACTCTTAAGAAATGTTAAGAAACAGAATATTTAACAAACATTCTGGGGGAGGAGGGCAAATCCTAATCTCACCCATCCTGTCTCTCTACATGTGCTGTAGCTGTCTGACTCACTGTCCTTACAGAAGGGTTGCAATTCTCCTCAACCAGGCAAGTTACCCCAGTTTCACTTTGTGTGAATCATGCCTCTTTTCCACCCTGATGAAGGTTTGCCCAAACTAAAACATTCACAATAACTACAGAGATAATTGTGGCGAAGTTCAGCCTTTCACAGTAGTCTTTGACAAATCCATAATCTTGGCAATATATAATATTAAAGATTTCCTGTAGGACCTGTAGGTTTCTCTCAGCAAGACCTCCAGTATCTCCCAGCTGCTAACTCAATATACAGTAACAGTGTGTCTGCAGCTTGGGAAAAGAAATGTACACCAACCGAAGGTGGCTTTAGAGGCTTAAAGGGAAAAACAGAATCAGTTTCCAGGTTATGGTGAGACAGAATACCTCATTACTCTCCAGCCACATCAAGTAACCTTTTTTCAGCACAACATAATTAAAGGTTAAATAAAGAAACTGACGAAACACTTTGAAAAGTGAAGCAATAGCCTTGCTTGAAGCATGCATTCATGCTTGGCTTCTGACTTCAATTACAGTATTTTGTATGATAAAGATTCTATATTACAAAAGATTATTTTGATGTTTCAAGGACAGCGAATACTTTAAATTGCTGCCTCTGCTTCTCAGAATGTCATATGTAATTATATCAGTTATCCTTTCTGTAAGTTTTCTTATGGATATTTATTTCCAGAAGTTCAAGCCTGTTGTTAACCACTTCATAATCTAAACAAGAGCCCTGCCCTAATTTTAAAGACACTCATCTGGAAATTTTCCTGGTAGGAATCATTTCCTAGAACTTTTCCAAATTATAGTCTAATGTTCAATGTCCAACTTAAATAAAACCTTATTTTGGGGACATCTTTTTTTTTAATTTGCTTAATGGTCGGTTTTGATGACTCACACAGCTTCTGCAATTCTTTAAAATCCGTGGAGAAGTAGAAGCTACTGTACATTCATGCAACATTAATAAATTACATTTTTGGGTAATTAGAAATCTTGCCCTGTTCAGAATAAGTTTGAACAAGATCCTTTTGTAAAAAAATGAAGTTTGTAATATGGAGGTTTTTATGTATACAGTATATGCTGTTCTCTTCGTTTTCTACCAGTCTGTCTGAAGTGTGAGTACCACTTTAAGTTTAGTGGTGTAAGATCTGTGTAAGCATTTGTCTGCACTGAATGAAGAGACTGTGGTATTCAGTAATGTTCATACCTGGAATGTAGCCGTGCCATAGAAAACGTCTGTAAAACATTCTGGAATCATTTGAGGTGAAAAGCACCATCTAAATGCAAAGAATTATATGCTTGCTTTGTAACAGTCTCCTACTGTTCTTTGAATAATCTGAAGTTTAACATACTGTAAGTATTTTGTTAGTTCTGGATTATTAAAACCGGCCTGTACTGTAGGTGAGTAAAGCCAAGTCTATAAAGATACAAAAACATACTAATAAAACTCTCAAATAAACTCTTTTCAGAAAAAAAGAATAAGGTACAAAAAGGGATACAGTATGTACAGACGGAAATATATTTTACACCGCCTTAAAACATATTGTGCTTAATATCAACATTATACAGAATCTGCACCCAGCTCCCTAGACCCAAAAAGTATTCAATAGAAACAAGCAGACTGCCTCCCCATCTCTGTTCTTGCTTAGTCCTTCTGTGTGCAGGTATAGAGGAGCAAGTGTGGGTGAATATATTCACACGGACTGGAGAGGCAATGATGCAGTGGTGGCCCAGCAGATGAACTGCACAACTGTGCACTGTGCGTATGTGCACAGATTACAAAACCAAAAAGTAATATGCTGAGAGATGAAGAGAATATTTTTTTAAAAATTAGAATGGGATAAACGAATGTGGAACATTTCTTATGCATGACGTTCCTGAGTCATAAGATTTTGATCTTTGCTCTCCGAATGCAGCCTGGAGGGAGTACTGAAAAAAATGTTCTGGACAGGGAGACGACTTTCTGAAAGTATACAAAAGTTCTCACACCCTTTGCAGAGTGTGGGATGCCAAAATTCCTGTAAAAAAAACACAAAAGTGTGTGATGCAACTTTGTCAGTTTAATACATACTGACAGTATTTACTGGTATTACTGTAGAAATATGTATATTTAAACAACATGATTTATTGATCTGTTGTATAAAGCCTAATTGTTTATGTTTTGCTGAATCCCTATGACTGCCAGAAACTGTTGTGGTCATATTAATTTCTAAGAAAGCTTTTTTTTTCATATGGCTTCGAATAGCTGGGCTTCAAAGATTCTCTGCCATGACCAGGAATGGCCAGGCTTGCTGAGGATTTGCATGAGCAATTTCTGAGGAGAGCAGCCGAGAAACAGGACTCCGTATGGGATTTTAGAATTGCATCCAGTAAAATCATAAAATATTATCCTGCCCGTACTTTGTTGGTGATGGGGAAATGATTCTGTTGTCAGTGCTCTTTATGTTTGAGGCACCAATAAATTCTTCCTAGGGTTCTTCACAATGGCACACATCTTTCTGGAATGGTTTGGTTCACTTCTAGTCTTCAGCAAATCTCTTGGAGGAACCCTTCCTTGGAAGCTCATGAGATATAAGAATATAAGAACAGTTACAAGTGAGAGGAGGGTAGATTGTTCCTGACTCCCACACCCACTGGGTAAAAAAAAAACCTCCTCTTTCTGGTTTTAATTTACTGTTGAATTGTATTAGTTAAGGTTGTAGTTCATTCAGAATTACAGAAAGGTTAATACAATGTAAACTTTGTTAAAAATCCACCGGAACACAGCAGACGTGCAATGCAAGGATTTTGTCAACATATGATACTAAAACATGAAAGGTCCAGCATTTCAGACTGCAATGACCCCAATTCACATCTAACTTCATGATTCAGATTTATGTATCTTAATGCATCTCTCATGGCATAATTAAATTAAATAATGCATAAATTAGATTATATGTGTATCATCAGTGACACACTTCTGAACATGAGACCCGAAGAAATAAAAATTGCAATGAGCATTTTTTTCAAGCTCACAGACAATTCGGAAATGAAATGAATTCATATTCATATCCATATTAATTTCACTGAGTTGGAGCACAGACTCTGTGGGCAGGATTCCAACATGCTTCCACT
Organism: Lepisosteus oculatus; assembly: GCF_040954835.1. NCBI lineage: Eukaryota > Metazoa > Chordata > Actinopteri > Semionotiformes > Lepisosteidae > Lepisosteus > Lepisosteus oculatus. Next base: position 77,396,766 of record NC_090696.1, read on the forward strand.
TATCCAGTAGGTAATATTTTTTTAAATTCCATCCCAGTCCTCAGGCAGGGCAACAGCCAGATCTTATTGAATTGTTACAGTGTTATAATGACGACAGATGCATTATCCTAGAAGAGTCTCTAGTTTCCTGTTGGATTGTAAGCTGTTGCAGGACAGCCCAACAATTCTACAGACTATGTAATATATGTCTTTAAATCTTCCCTTTTGGTACACAGTCAGACTTCTGAAAAACTGAGCCTCTGCTTTTACGTGGAACGGTGACCATTACAGTATCTATTCTTCATCGTGGTTTGCACCATGCCCACTCACAGTGAAGAACTCGTAGTTTTGAGTTAAGCTTGTGGCTCAGGTGACTCAACCTGAAAACGCAGAAGAAGTGCACATGATTGTGTCTCGTCTTTGGTCATCCCAAAGATTAATTACATTCACATCATTTTTGCCTTTCTTGATGTGTTTTAAGACAAATTAGTTATTTTTGATGCATCCGTGTTTTGATTGATTAGGATTCAGTGTAATACCACATGCTTGTGATGTCATCAGGGAAATGTACAGTAGTTTGTTTTCAGTTTAGTATCTTCTGGATCTTTTGTAAGTGTAAACATTAAAAAGTAACATAGCTGTAAGCAGACTGCAGACGTCTGGGCTCATCACCTCAAAGTGCTCTTTCAGGCCTTTTCCCAATCACAACTTGTAAAGGGTACCAACAGAAACATGTTGCCATCTCACAAGCGCGTGAGACACACTTATCCATCCCTTTTTTCACAGGCTGGCATAAACCCTGCATGAAGTGCTCATGAGTTAGACTGAGCTCTTTCCACAATGTTGAGGGTGGGGGTGTGGGACACCTACAGTACATCAGAAGGGCCTGATGTCTTCTAACACTCCAACCTAGGTTACAAATTAAACAATTAACCTAATCATTTTTTTACTAAGACACATATAGATTGTTACTTAAGGTATTTAACATTGATAACCCAGTAGCATAGCAATACAATATTTTAGCCTGGGTTGTTGTATTAACTATCATGCTCTCAGTCAATCTGTGTAGCTGAGAATGTGTGTGTGGAACAAAGACCGTAAGACATTAAACTCTCCAAGCACTGAGTTTGAGATCCCTGCTATACAGGATCTTTTTATAACTATAACTGTGAAAAACATCCTTAAAATAATGAGGTTAATTGTTGATTTGACTACTCAGGTTAGAACAGAAACCAGAAGACACTAGCTCATCTAGTGATTGACACCCCCAGCCTACAGTCAATTATACAACTTGTGAATTGGCAATAAGTAATTAATATTCATCCCCAGAATTCAAAATGACAGCATACATTTAAAACACAATCTAATGCTCTCTTGTATACTATAGAAGTATACAAAGTAACACTGAGCAAATCTGCAATAGTATCTGTGAAGGACTGGTACAGTATGTAATTACCTTTTAATCAATAACAAATTATTAATACAAACATCATAGGTGTCACTTATAAGGGACGTATTAGGAGATTATAAGTAATAAACTACCAGATCAGTAATCTTAAAAGACTTACAAATCATAAAAAATGTCAAATGTAGTGCACCACATATAATTGTGATTAAACCTAATATCTTCTAACCATAAGTTATTATTTTCATTTTAACTTAGAAACCATTTTTAGCTAAACAAAAAGCTGTATTGGTTAACTTTTTTAATAAAAAAGGAACTCTCCAAACTTTATGTTACTTTTATGTACTGTATATTCCTTTCATGTTACACGCATTTTCTTCCTTGAGAGATAGAATCGACACATAGTCATATGTTTTAAATAAAACCATCCTAATCAACAAAAATATGAAGGTGATCCAAAAGTTTTGAAACATGGAAAAACTGAAAGCTTTTTTTATTTTTCAATGAGCTTTTTTTAAACGCTCATTGAAAAAAAACTCAGCGTTGTAGTTCTCTAAATACCGCGCAGTCTAAATCGGTCTGAAACACTGTGTTTCTGCTGGGGTGGCACATTCCCCTGGAATGTCTATAAACGCGTCTCAGTGTATTTCTTCTTCAGTTTTGCGAGGATGCTTGTACAGTTACAAGCGACTGTTAAAAAGCTTGGAAATTGCTGCCAAGAATTGCAGTCTCCTTTGGCTTCCATCCTGGGTTTTACAATGCTGCATGTCTGCTTTTAATCAAAACCAAATGGTAAGTCCAGTTCCCAGCTCGAGAGACACTCGGAGCGACTTGGAGGAAGTTGTGCTGTAAGGGAAGAAGAAAGAAGAAAAGATAAACAGATGATACTTGAAGCGAAGCCGAGCAGACAGCAAGGATGTGAAAGATGTGGGCTGTCCCAAAGACATGATTCAGACTCCTTGTCGAGCCAGGAGGAACAGCGCTCCTACAAGTGCACAGTGTCAGCAAAACTTTAATGTGCTCAAGATGGAGACTGTCCTTCAGTTTTCACAGTGCGGGATTTGTGTGGCTCTGGAGACTTTTCAGGAAAGGTAACGACAGCGGTACCCTTAAACTTTGGAAATGTTTAACCTGGATGGGGAAGACATATTACAATTTTAATTTAAGGGAAGTTATGTTTTTCTTTTATCTTTGACAGAGACATTGCCTGATAACAAGCACTCCGTAAATAAACCTGGAGATGACAGAAAATAAAACCCATTGACTTGGTGACGAATTGCTCTTTCATTCTTAATGCAGTATGAAAATGAATCCATGAAGAACACTGGGAACTCTGTTGAAATTCACAATTTTTGAAATATTTCTCAGTTGTCTTAATAAGGTGTAATTTACTGTGTGGTGGAGTTTTATCTAGAGTTATTTTCTCCCGTCCATCAGACCAATCAGCACTGAAACATCTAAGATATGTTAGATATCTGTAGATCACTGCGTAAAACACTGCTGAGTGCATGTTGATCTTTTAAATTCTGGTCATTATGCCCTTTGCCATTCAGACATGAACATGCTGTTTAAAGGCAGGAAATACTTCCAGGCAATCTGGGGCTAGGCAGAGTTGGCCCCCTTTCTACAAGCCATTACTCTTCGAGTCTGTAGGCAGGAGTCACAGAAAATTGACAGAATCCCGTGTGCCTGAGTTTCCCTCCAGCAGCAGAGCTTGTTTTTACACAGATACCAGCAGTACAGAGCTGCCTTCAAACAGATCACTCTGCTACGGCAATTAAGGATATGTGGACTTCTAAAACCCTCACTTTCACAGTACTAATGGTAATTGCTGAAGTTTGTTCTAAGGTAACAAAATAATCCATGCTTTTCTCTTGAGAGTAAGGTAAGTGACTTCTACATATCTATTATTTTCTGAAAAAGAGCAAACAGGCTCTTTAATGAACAATGTGGATACTGGTTTTCAGTTAGAAGGATGATTCTTGTTTGGTGCAAATGTTAGTGGAGTTACAAAACAAATGTTACTACCTCCGTTCAAGACATTAACTGACTGTGAAGTTAGACAGCAATTGCAGGCAATGGATTAGCTAAAGGCACATTGTGAATAAGATGTTTTGATATTATTTACAGAGCAATTTCTGTAACAACTGTCAACTAATCAATCATAGTAGAAAGCATAAACTGTAGTTACTAGGTAATTCAACACTTGTGGAATGATTTTAAATCATCCACAGACAGCACATTTTTTAACTGCTTTGTATGTGCCTGTATCTTTTGTAACGTTTTGCTTCTAAAAAATATTTTTCAGCTATTAAACAATGTTTTGAAGATTTTCACACTGTTAAAAAGTCCCTAATAGTTCATGACGCATTAATCAAATTAGCTTCTTTAAAACATGAGTTTTTCTTTCTGACTTCAAACTTATTATATTCAAGGTGAATAAATCAACATGCTTGATGGTTCTTTGCTAATTGAAGACCCCTTTACTGTGAGTCTGAACCTTTGCGTACTATGGAAACATTTGATCTTCACATTTCTTAGATTCTGTTGGAATTTGATGTCATCTGATGAACACTGAAATGTTTGAAACTACAGTAAACCATGTCTTATCCATGTTTACTAATCTTTTTCAGCATAGCATGTGTGCAGCTAAATTTAGCCTCAGTGTCTTATTTTGCATTGTTGTATTGAAATATCTCAGTACGAAATACAGTACCTACAGTACCTGCACTATAGCATGATGCTTTCAGCTTTATGATGCCACCAACGCCACTAGGAATAAGCGGTGTTTGAAAAATCTTTGGGTAATACTTCAAACTACTGGCCGTTTCAAAAAGAGTTTATTCTCAAACTCTGCGTTAAAATGTTGATTGTGTTGCTGTTTAATTTAAATACCTAGAAGCAAGAGATCATGAATCGTAAGGGAACTGAACACTATTCATCTTGTAAGGAATTTTGTTATCAGTAGGAGACAGTGATCTCTTATGGCCTGTAGAACAGACTATAGACTTTTATATGATACAGGATGTCTATTTTCCTGTATACTGTATATATATATAAAACACAGTGAGACATTAATGACTCAGGACTTTACATCATGGAAGCTTTTTTAATTGGGTCCAGTACTCATTGGTTGCATGTTTCATGCCATTCTGATAATAAAGCACAGTATTCAAGACGATGCATGAAATATATTATATATGAGATTTTGTTTTTTTACCTGTAAACCCTTTCCTGTAGTATTCTCATTCTTACTGTAAGATTTTTGTACGGTTCGTGCAATTTATAAACATATAATGTGGTCTTAAATTTAAGTTCATCTTGTATTATTAGTTACAATTCTCAATACTAATAAAAAATTTGCATAATTAGTTTATACTATAGAAAAATGTTAAATATGTGGTAAAAGCCAAGCCTTTGTGCAGGACATAATTGCCTAATGCTCCACTACAACAGGCATAAATTAAGTCAACTTTTGCTTTATGAAAGTATTTTTTGATTGGATTTCCACCTTGGCAGAAGTGAGAGATGTGTGTGCTCCTTGCACATGCAGTATTTCACTTATTTCTTCCTTTCCATGATCCTGTAGGCTTATTTCAAAAGTATACCCATATATCTGCCCATTAAAGAATACAGTTCTAGAGTTCAACTTTCAAGACTTTGGAGTTTGAAAAAAGCTCACAATTGACAGTAAATATTGACGTAACGAATTCTAGTTCAGCTCTAGTCTTCTATCAGTCCATTTCACAAGGCCAAGAGTCAGGGCAACCTGGAGTCCAGAATCCCACATTCCCAGAATCCCAGATTCCCACATTCCACGATTCCCAGAATCCCAGAGGCATACAGTAGGGTGCAAAACAGCATTAGCCCCCTGGATCATGGAACTGCTATAATCTCATGGCTTTACTCTCATAGAAATGTTTTCCATTTCTGAAGCTATTTAATCAACCTGTCTGTGGCATTTCTGTTGAGTCCTAATTCATTCTGTTTTCCAAACACCAAGAAAGTGCTTTTTTAAAATTCACAGAATATTCACTGCAGTGAATAAATTCTGTTTCCTCTGTTACAGGCAACCTTCAAAATAAGGTTTCTGGATGCATCTCTGACTGGATCTTGTTAGCGCTCTATGGAATATAACAGGTCTCCTGTGACTGCTCATGCCATGCCTGTGACAACCAGGAAGAAAAGCTGGGAGGAGCATGTGACCAGTAGGACAGGATTACAGTACAGTTTTGACGATCTGGATATAATATGTTGCCATGGAATTGCAGCTGATGGGTTAAAGTCAATAATGGAAAAGACCGATGTGTCGAAATCGGGCCGCAGAGAAAGATGCGCCTCTTTGCCGGAGGGCTGTCATGAGCTGCTTGTGGAAGGGCTCTCGTTCAAGCGCCTGGGCGTGAGCACCAAGGAGGTGGACGGCCAGGAGCGGGGTCACTTCCTGTCCGCGGAGGTCAGCACAGGAGCGCCGGCGCACATTTCTGATGAGACGTTGGACCCAAGCTCTGAGGAGGGTAGCCGTGTTGAAACCGAACAGGACGGGCCCATGGGGGCAGGCCCCTCAAATACGTGGGCAACAGGGGACCTGTCTGAGGCCGAAGCTCAGGAGGTGACGGAGGCCCCCGACAGCGGGGACCGATCTCCCTGTGAGTCTCAGAGGAGCCGAGGTGCATCGGGGTCAGGGGACGAGGGAGAAGTGTCACTTTGTTCCCATGTGGGCTTTCCCCAAGAGGTGGCTGCCACGGATCCGGCGACTTCTCTTGGATTACATCAGGAAATGAGCGATGACCGTCTCGACGCGTGTCCTCAAGACGCCGTCATCGTCGTGCGGGCTTCCGAGACGCCTCCGAGCTCAGGAGAACATGCGACCCCGTGCAGCTCCATGGGAACTTCTGCCGCCCGGCTGCCCAGCAGCAGTGCCACGCAAACACCGGACACGGAGCCTGGGAGCAGTCTCCTGGAATGCCAATCGGGGTTACGGGAATGTGATGATGGAGACTCACAAACCAATGCCCGCTGTCAGTTGCCTTGCTCGGATCCCGACAGTATGGCTCATAATGACAACGAGGGGAGTGACTCAAAAGAAGTCTTCAGAACAGATGACATCCCGAGTGATTATAGGGCCGTGGATACCAACGTGAAACTGCGGAAGAGAAAGGTAAGCTGTTTACTTCTGGCACAAAAATAACTAAAGTACAGACTGGAGCAGAGCACAGGGGGCTCTGGTTTTGAGAAATGGCTCTTTTAAACTGGCCCGGAGTGTGTGTCGTTCGTGGAAAACATTTTCAGTCAACGAAGTGGTCTACACGTACCTTGATATGTGTGGGCACATCACTTCCTGTTTTTCTTCTTTTGAAAAGGAGCTTGGGCAAACCAAGATTGAAACAGCCGCGGACTCCCCTTCAGCCTCCGAAGATCCTTAACAGAACCCTGTTACTAACACAGGGAAAGGTTCCTAAATATCATACTAAAAATCTTCACTGTGACTTACACATAAGAACGTTCCAACGTTGCCTGACTTGTAGAGAACAGGTACGGTGCTTCGCATATAAAAATAAAAATTTTAGGCAAATACTTTAATTCTAGAAATCTGCACACTTCCTGCACTTATGCCACACCCCGGGGGCCGTCTTGATGGCCGGGCGGTGGCATGGTCTCGTGCTTCAGGCCACCTCGACAGCTCTCTCTGCCCCCGCGTGGGGGGGCTGGTCCTGGGAGTGCCTGACGGACATGGGTGGAGTGCCCCCTGTCCTGGGATACGCCGCACACAGGTGGCAAGAAGCGCTCGGCTCGCCCTTCCACAGACGCTCCCCCCGAAGCAGGGGGGTTCGGTCAGCGCAGATGCAGGCCCTGAAAAGGGCCGTTGTGCCGCAGGCCATGGTCCTCGTGAATCCACGCACACACTACCGCGGTGTCAAGGCCCGGCCCTCTCCGCGAGGCCGCGCAGATCCGCGTACTGAGGCTCTTTCATTCCTCAGCGAAAGCTCTGAGGTGATTTATGGAAAAATGTCATCATTAAATAATTTGAACTTGTCTCACTTTACTGCAGAAGCATTCCAAGATTATTGAAATGTTTGTGCAGTGGGTGTGGGTTTTTTTTTTTACTTTTAAGGGTGTATTTTAGGGGTACAAAGGTGAAATTAGGTTGAGAAGCCGGAGCACTGGAACATTTTAAATGATCTCCCTCCCTGTGAAACGTGTATTTCTCTTCCTCAGTGTTTGTGTTTACTCGGAAAACAACGGGGGTATTTTGCCTGAAGGAGAGTATATGATTTTGTTGTTTTAAAAGACTAGTCAGCAGGACGTTCTCAATGGTTTCTTCTGCAGCCTGAAACCCAGAAAAACAAATTATACAGTGCATGGAAAGTTGAAATGTTTAGAATAGGTTGTGAACATGCAGACGAGGCTGGGGAGGGCAGAGCAAAGGAGGGACGTCAAAGAAAAACAGTCGCAAATGAATTATCAGACAGGAAAGCAAACGATCTGCATCTCATCAGCTTCATTTGGTCTTGTGGGTGATGAAACGCAAACGTTTTGAGGCACACTCAGATACGTTTAGAAATGCGTATAATCAAGGAAAATTTGGGAAAATCTTTTTTAACCCTCACAAAGCGTAACATTGAATGAATGTTGCTTGTTTTCTCAAAAAAAAGGATTGGACATAAGAAATAAGAAGAATGGAAACATGATACGAGATTTACGGTCAAGTTTATAGTTAAGTAACAAAAATAAATTTCATGTTCAAGGAAAAATTGGCACATGCAGCTAATGAAAACTGCAGTGTCTTCCAAGACACTGTAGCTAAGGCAACAATCTATTTAACATCTGTAAAGAGCAACTTGCTTTCAATTTAACTAAATATGTACAGTATATAGGTATTCCCCTTACACTGACAATTTGTGTCTACATTATATTATATACAGTACTTATATACTTTATATATCGACACCCTATCTATATTGAGATTAATTGTTTATTTTCAGTGGGGAGAAATATTGCGGGAAATGCTATTATTGTTGTGCTTACAGCTTTGCATGAATACCTATCCAGAGCATCCTACATAGACATTAAAATAGAAATAGGATATAATAGGATATTATAATTCAAATGCACATCACAAATACCTTCACAGAGCATGACCACGTTAATGTGACTTCAGGAACAAGAACAACTGCTGCTGATGTTGACACAGTAACAAAAGGCAATTCAGTTTTACTTATGCTCTCACAAATAAGAAACAAACCTTTTTAAAGGGCTCTCAAAGCAAATCATGTATTTTAAAGTCACAAGCAAAGAGTGCAAATCAAATGACTTTGGTCAAACGCATTTGTTCAGTAAAACACATTTGCTGTGCAGTACAGTCTCAAATTGCAGGTGCTGCTGGGAATCCTGGAAGCACAAAGGTATTTAGGTCTATTGCCATATACAGTACGTATCGAGGGGGAAATTTCACTTCGTTTAAACAGGTATGAGAAATAAATAGGATTGGAAGCTTTTTATTCAGATAAAAGCACATCAATAAAAAGGTGGCATATTCCTCAGACTTTTCTTTACTGTACCTAAATAAGAAGAGGAGCAGCCAGTTGAATGAAACAAAGCAGGAGAATATACAGTTCAATGTTGAAACAAATGTAATCTGTAATTAACTCTCCAAGGAACTTGCAGCCAGAGCTACAGCTGTAGAACTGCTGACTAGAGCTTGAGCCACGACAATGACAAATCTAATAAATAACTTTGCTGGAATTAATTATCTCTTGACAATGGGACAAAACGAGATTAGGTTGACACCCCCTCTTTCCTGTCTCAAAAAATATGGTCGAAAAACATTCACAAGCAGCTTGCTTTTCAGGGTATCTCATGAGAGATCCTCCTGTAAGAAATAGGTTTTTGGAAGCAAACCAAATGTGAAAAACATCCACTGCTCATGCAATGAAGTATTTATACAGTATTACATAGTTTGCAAGATGTGCCCAGGAAATACAATGAGAAACATTCTATTACAAGAGATAATCAAGCAAATGATCTCTGGACTCATTCCTTTTTCTAACGCAAGGGTGAGTATTACTTCCCAATAACTCATTGTTTCCAGGTTGTACATCATGTCTTATCAGGAGGGATGGGAAGCCAAGTTTAGATAGGAAAAATTATCTGGGAATATTAACAGCTGCTGAAAACTCTGAGGCTGAGAAATAGTGAGCTTGTTTTTTTTTAACATGTTTTTTTTACTGTACAGTACATCCTACTTCTCAAGCTTTTCATTCAGGTTTTTGTGAAATTAACAAGGCAGCATCAGCAGGCTGATCTGAGAGTTAGATTAATAACTGCCGTGTGTAGCGTTTTGCCATTATCTCTGTTAGTGCAAATTCAGCGTGTGCAAGCAATTTCTTACTAACGGGAGATAGAGAAGAAGATGCAAGAACCAGGTTCTTTTAAGGAGGCATCCGGGTCTCGAAAGTTGCCTTCTGAAAATCTAAATATAGAGTATCATAAGGAAATGTCATTTCTTTTCAGGATGGAACAAACCTTTAGCTGTTCCTTTGCAGCCTGCTCATGCTGACGCAGCTCCCTGCTCGAACGTCTTCTAGGATATAAGCTGTGTTTGTAGTTAGCGGTGCAAGTTAGTTATCCAAGACCTGCCTTTTCTAAATCTCTCTAAATGGACTGTCCCCTAGCATCCTGTTGCCCTACAGATGACCCTCTAGCTCCTGGTCATGCTCCAGTTTCTAATTAAAACTATTCTAGTTTAGTTCAGTGAAAACATATCAGCCAACGATCACCCAGTTTCTCTCCCATTGAAAGGATGGGAGCTACTGTACATCAGCCATTTCACAGTTAGCGTGTAGTTTCCCTTATTTTACATGACTCCTGGAAGAGATTTGACTATGACTAGGAATATGAATAACCTCTTGTTTCTTTGAGTGCAGTTTGTAGAATATCATCAGCTCCAGGAGATTAATCTTCAGTGGTTCTAGTACCTGTAACATGTAACATACCTATTACCTGTTCTATTAGGATTTATTACAGGAGTATCTTTCTTGCATAGGGTCTATTTCTTCCATGGTGAACTACCTTTCGCTGTCTAAATACTTTCCACATATTACTTCTTCAGTTACTGATTTTAAAAGAGCACAGCCTGCTGTTTGTACAGTAGCACAGAAATGGGGAATATCACTGCAGTGCAAACATTATACTTTCTGCAAACAGATCGAGACCATAAGACAATGGACTCACATAAGACAATGTGTGACACACGAAGATGAGAAATATCGGTAGCGATTATGCCAGTAATAAGAATATGCATGAGTGCCACAGTAGATAAAAAGCTTAATTTCCCTTCTTCCTCCTGCACTGTGTCAAGGGTGTGAAGCACTGGAGTGTTTGTGCTGTGTGTGCGCTCAGTCGGGATGCTGTTTGAATACTTTACAGCTGTCTTAGGTTACCTGTCTTGGGAAACCACAGAGCCCCTTTTACCTACTCAGAAACACCGGGCCTACCCAGTGTTAGCACACCAGCCAACAGGTATAACCCTACTGCAAGTCAGAAGCCATGTGGCAGATAAGTAATGATGTAATGGGGGCACTGACCTGCATTCCTGTGGTGTAATGGGGTGAATCACGGCCTTTGAGAGCCGCTGCGGAGTCTTGTGTCTGTGGCGAAAAGAGAGGAAGAAGCGCAAAGGAGGCAGACAGAGAGGAAATTCATGTTAGTTTAAAATAGGAAACGGGTGAGGAATGTAGCAGCCTAAAGAGAATTTAATATAAATACAAACGCGGGGTGTAATTAAATGATTCATCGTGGCATTTAAGCTGGCCTCCGCTACATTTTGGCTGTGCTTAACTGCTTTTGTTCAATTGAAACGCCACTGAAACGCGTTTGTTTTGTACAAAAGCACATTGGAAGGAGGAGATGGAAGGAAAATCTCACAGCATGCTTGTGAAAACTGCGTTATTAAAGCTCCAGTATTTCCATTACACAAAGTTACATAAACACATGCCTCGTTTGTCTTTACAAATCTGAAAGGAACTCCATTCACAGGGTAACCCACTGCTAACTGGAAAATAAATGTAAGCATTTTCACAAGAGATATTAAGTATGAGAACAGAAAGCCAAGCTGGTACCTATTTATTACAGGCGGACTTCAGTGTTGAAGAAAGACCTTCAAGGTCAGTATTCTTTCTGTTTCTGTGCGAAGAATATTCCGCTATTAAAAAAAAAACATCTAACAAATAAAGTCATTCAGAAGTAATGCAGCAGCTCACAATCAAGGGTGACGGTCTTGTGTAGGTGCAGAGAGCTCTGATGAGACCAGTCTAGCACAGTCCAACCCAATAACTCAATACTGGGTGATTAATCAGCCCAATGCATCATCTCAATGTGTTTCCTGGCTAAAGGCCACTAATGTTCCAGCTATATTCAGAGAATTATCCACAGACAGCACTGATGACTCTTGTGTCTTCTCTGCTGTCCCATATAAACATTATGCTGTAGGATATGACATTTAATATTGTGCATTTTAAAAACTGATAACATGTACTAACAGACATATATACTGTATAGTTTTTTTTCACATAAGCAGCTATTTTTTACAACCTGTTGTTTCTTTAGTATAATTGTCAATGTCTGTCTTGTAAATCCCCCCCCCCGTACTCTAAAGCAATCAAACTTGCCAGGAAAGCACTTGGATTCTGTGTTTTTAGCAATTCAGCAGTGTGCCTCAGACTCACTGCTGTCACAATGCCGAAATGGGAACAGAAGAACGCAATGGGCAAATGTCTGCAGCTTGTTTGTAGCTTGTTTGGTTACATATAATAAACGGTTGCCTGAGATAGTTTTATCTTTTAATACTTGAAGGCTGTAGAGCCGCAATTTCAATCAATTTTCAGTCTGTATAGACCAGAAAAAAAAATTAAATTGTGAAAAAGCAGTTTCTTCTCTGTGAATAACAAAGTCTTCCACAAGGTCACAAAAATGTTGGCTTTGAAATACTAGAGGTTTTCAAACTCATTTTAGCTCCTAAAGTCTTCTAAAAGCCATTCAAGCCATCCTGTCCATTGGGTACTTAGTAGCTAATTGATCTGAGGCTCCTGAAAGTTGCCTTGATATCAGCTTCAACCACATAGCTGGGCAAGCTTGTGCCAGACTCCCACAGCCCTTTTGTGAAGACGTTCCCCTGTCCTCAGTTTTAAATGCTCTTCCACACACTTTGGTGTTGATTTCGTCAGGGCATTTGAGGATGAGAATCAGGTCCCACTCTACTCAACATTTAAAACATCCAGTTCTTCGGACCTGTCAGAAAATAGATGAATGGATAAAAATAGGAGTGCCTATCACTTTAATACATATTTATGCAACACAAAATAAAACATTACCATTTTGTTTTTTATGACAGCTTTTTGGGGGTGGAAATTTGTCCACACAAAACTACATAAAACAAAATAACTAATCTCATAAATATACAGTATCATAGCATGTAGTTATGTGTAAGTGCAGTCCAGAACTGGATTATATGTGGATACTTATGTGTTTTTTGTTCTGTATGTGAAATATTTATTCAAGTGCTAAGCAGACAAATAATAATAATCATAACTGCACGTACTTTGTAGGACACATTCATACATTTTGGCTCTGACAGTCACTTTTTAAGCTCTGAATGTATTGAACCTTTTTATTTAATTAATCCGTGAGAGCAATTTAAGTGATTTATAAGTTGCTGCAAGCATTAGTTTATTCACACTTTAAGTGATCTGCTTAATCTCTGATTTAAAAAACACTTGTCCTAAACAGCCATTCATTTTTGCTTCGTTGACATTAACAGCTCTTAACTATGATAAGCGACAGCAGAGGAAAATGGTTCATTATTTAATATGCTCTATGCTCATAAAAAGAATAATGAAGCGTTCAACTTCCAATAATTCATTTATATAATTAAATGTATGACTTAAAAACAGAAGGAGATTTGCTATCAAACCCAAGCACATTACTTTCATTTTTGCAAACTCGCCACTTGAGGTCGCTGTAAGCCTTGCTATTGCAGACTCGGAAAAGCCGGAAAGATTTCCGTGGCTGTAGCTGCAGACCGTCAAAGCGTGTACTAGTCTGTTGTCTCGCAAGACTACATGACAAGGCATCTCTGCAAATCATCTTTTCTTCCCCGTGTCGCTCAGCTTTAAAACGCGCCAGGAAACGTACCTGCGTGTTTCAGTCTCACTAGGCTGAGAGGAGAACCACATCAAAAGGTTGCTGTTGGAAGAGGTGTTAGTGGGGCCAGCAGGGGGCGCTCACCCTGTGGTCTATGTGGGTCCCAATGCCCCAGTATAACGAGGGGGACACTATACTGTAAACAGGCGCCGTCCTTTGGATGAGACGTAAAACCGAGGTCCTGACTGTGGTCATTAAAAATCCCAGGGCGTTTCTCGAAAAGAGTAGGGGTGCAACCCCGGCGTCCTGGCCAAATTTCCCATTGGCCCTTACCAATCATGGCCTCCTAATAATCCCCCTCTATGAACTGGCTTCATCACTCTGCTCTCTTCCCCACTGAGAGCTGGTGTGTGGGGAGCGTTCTGGTGGACTATGGCATCCAGGTGGGGCTGCACACTGGTGGTGGTGGAGGGGTTCTCCACGACCTGTAAAGAACTTTGAGTGGAGTGTCCAGAGAAGCGCTATATAAGTGTCAGCAATTATTATTATTAACTAAAAGCTCGGGTGGTGGACGTCAATGTCCGAGCACAGTCACCCACGTGTGGTGAAATGCTCGCTGTCCTCACACAGCGCAGAGGGAACCCAACACGTGACTCTTCATCGCTTTCTTCTCAACGTGCCAGCGAATTCGCTTCATCCCCCGCTTCGTCACGGGGGGAACGAGAAGTCGCAACAATTGTGTATCGGCTGCCACAAGGCCTGGCACCTGAGAGAAAAGGAAACCCTTAGGCTGGCTGGAATGGCAGATATTTTTGTGATGTGAAGAAATCACTACCAGACAGCCCTGTGCTGGCCTTGGCTTCATCAAGCTGGGGTCCTCGTGAACCGAGGACTCCCTCCACCGCCACCTGTCAGAAAGATGATATCACCGGCCTCGTTTTACCGCAGACATGGAAGAATTTTAGTTGTGCTTCGGTCCGATTGTGGTGGCGCGGTGTCAGTCAGCTCCGCTGCTTCACTGCTCCTTATGTGTTGGGTTGGATTCCAGAGCGGCGGGGGGGCGTTGGTTCTGTGTGGAGTTTGGGGAAAAGTCTGTGAGATCGCCCACGGATCCTGCCTGAGGATTTCGAATATTTAATTGTGGTCCCCTTGTTGTGCCCTCTGCTCAAGACTAAGGAGATTCAGCGCTTTAAAGAGTTAGGGGCTGCGGTTGCCTTCGAGCGCGGCCAATGCACAGCAGATCAAAGGTCTGTTGCGGCCACTTAGGCCAATTCTGACTAACAGCCTCCTGCAGCCTGTCCGGAGTACTGAGAGTGTTTAGCTCTGACCCACATTGACCCAGAGCAGCCATCTTTAAACTGGCATCTTGCACTTTTTACAGGCAGGCAGTGTTCTCCCGTGGGCTCAAGACATGCTAAAAATCTGCCCCTATTCTAACCCATTTTGTTTTGTTTTTGTTTTTTTACGTCTCAGGTGAAATGAGTTACAGCTATTATGTTATGGAAACATTTCCGTTTTTAATGCTTGGAATATTTTTAAACTCCTAATTGACGTGTATGAGGTGTAAAAAATAACATTTAAAATTGAATTTACTCGTTCATCTTTAGCACTGGGGGCTATTGAAGAGTTGGTGAGATTCTCACCCTGTCCTGTGTGTATTGTTTTTCAAATCTGATAAGGACTTTCAGTCAAAACACTTGTTTTTATGTGAAGTTAACTGAATTAAAGATAAAGGAGTAACAGTGCAAGATAATTCATTTAGTTAACACCTATGATGTTCATTTGGTTTTGCATTTCAAAGCTTTGATATCTGTTTCACTGTTGATAAGGTTAATGGAAATATAGGGTCTGAGCTCAAAAATCTGTGGCAAAAATAATTTGATCCCATAGACATACACTTATTTTAGTTTAATAACAGACTGAATTTTCTCAACCATGGACAGTATCACAGAAGATGATGTGTGGTATTCAAGGCTAGAATATTACCAAGTTATCTTATTAAAACAAGCTGTAAATTACACATTTCTGCTAATGGAAGTCTGAGCTTCATCGATAAGTTTTTTTTTTCACTTGTCTGCTACTGATAAAAACTAATTATGCTGGGAAGAAATTGTCATTTAAAAATGTATTTATTCAAAATAGAAGTAATATGGTTCAAAACAGAAAACTTGATGAACTGATATGCTGACACGGACTTGGGTAAGGCTTGATCATTGATTATTTTGAGTGGGGAGCTGCTTTACTGGCTGCAAAGGAATGAGTAAAAGTTAATTCCATACTGAAAAGCAAGGAAAAAAAGACAAGACATTTCATTTTGGTTGTTCAGATATTTTTCAGGTAGCAAAAAATTTCGTTGTTCCTCTCCACTTCTTCTTGATAATCTTTTGACAGTCTCTGAAAAACAACGAAATGTTTCCTCAGATACTCTTTGCAGAAGGGTCCTGTGTGCTCCTGGGTCAGCTCCTAAGCCATGTTTGTTCCTCAGGATCAGGGTCACCCTTTTCCTTTTTTTTAAGGGCACTTTAGTCACCTTGGGCCCTTTTGTGTGTTTAGGAGGCGAAAGCAGATCAGCATCGACCACGTCTCGACTCCATGGTCTTACTGATAATGAAACTGGACCAGCTGGACCGGGATATCGCCAACGCCCTCAGTACCACGACTTCGACCTCCCACACCCCAGCGCTCAAGAGGAGAAGTATTCTTGTGAGTACTGCTGTGGAATGACCGGCCTTTCTAAAACACGACGATGAATTAGTGATCCCAAGCACTTGACATGTGGGAGCGGGCCCATTCACCCTCTATTGAAGTGCAGCTCCCACTCGGGTGGCACAGAGCTCCCCACTGCACAGCAGACCAGGGGCAGGAGAGAGAAACTTTTCCAAGCATTGTCATGGATCCCATCAATTTCATTTCCCTAATTCCTACCTGTCTGTGACATTGAACATCAGATTTAAACGCTATCAATCATCAAAGAATCATCAGCCTTTCATTTGGGATAATTCTGTTGCTTATTTGCAGGACATGGGCTCAGAAGCAGTAAATGGGGTGGACATTTCATCCTCAGCTCAGCAACCGAAGAGCGTGCAGCACACTGCTTTCTCCTTCCTGATGACCTCGGGACCTGTGGGCCTTTTAGGCGCCAAACCGAAGACCAGGGTAGGTCACTTTCAGATCCAGGCTAGTTTATTTCCAAAATCATGCAATCGATGTGACATTTTTTCATTAAAAAAATGCAGGATGAACAATTATTAAACCTCTGGAAAGAAAGCTAATTCCATTAAATATTACCACAGTGCTTCGATACATAGCGATGCATGATCCCCCATCAAAATAAAAATGTTTCAACTGGTCCAACGTTGACAGATTTGTTGGCAGTTCTCTGTGTATCAGAAGCCCCCTTTATTCAGTTATAGGAAAGCCTTCATCAAGTATTGGCTGGCTGAGAGGTTAAAGGTTTGAGTTAATGCAGACTAAGAAGTCCATTCCATCAGTGAACTGGTACTTGTGTGCTGTGAAGAACTCCAATCTTGGAACACCGCAAGCCCAAGCATTAAGTACAGAAGAACACGTGTTGCGGTTGTATATTTATTTAATACGCCTATGGTTTTGTCACTGCTAAGTTTTACTGACTGAACATGTCATCCAAAAAAATAGTCTGCAAAACTGTGGTAACAGTTAAAGGCATTCTACAGCCATGGGGGGGTGAGGGAACTATTCCAAAAAAAAAAAAACCTTATGCAATTCCCTTTTAAGGTACAGTTGTAAAGAGTTGCTTTTTCCCTTTGTTTGGTCAGCTTTGCCTCACTCTGTCAGTAAAGGTTGAATGGTGCACTAATCTGTGTGAGTGCTATACTAGGGTGTCTTTTCCCTCTGTTGCAAAGGGCCAACTGAGGCACAACCTTGACGCTCTGTTAGGCTTCGATTGTCATGTCCACTACTACACTTCACTAACAAGGAAAAGTTAAGGCATTCGTATGAAACCACCTGCATGATTTAGTTTCTTAGGCCCTGGTGTCCTTGTTTTTTCTTTCAACACAGCCTTTAAAATATTTGCTTTCTGCTCTGCCTTTGAAAATGGGTCAGACCACACAGAGGTGACAGACTGGAATGTCAGCACAGTGACTTAAAACTGTTTAACTAGGGAGAAGTTAAAGCCATAATTAGCCTTTTCCACCAGCCTGAACAATACGAGTCAGTCCAAGGGGGGCGAAGATGGAGCACGAAGGGTTAACTGCTTGCCCTTGCTAAATCTTTAGGTTAATGACCACTTCCCAACACCCATTACAGCCATCATAGTTGACAACTGGCTCAGGAGTCACATGAAAACATGACATGTTGTAACAGTCGACCCACTCTGAGGACAAGGTCTACCTTCACAGCAGGTACAACAGTGTTGCTTCTGAAAATACATATTATAAAGGACAGCTCCATGCTGGCTCACTGGAGTTCCATAAATACAGCTGTGTGTAAAGCTGTGTGATCGGAACTGCTACTCCGTTACTTGTTACTATGTTAATTTCAATAATGCTTATGTGCTGCCATATAACTGCAGCTCTGCAGCTCGGAATGCCGAACGTACAGTATTTATACTTCCAGACAGGTCAATCAGTTGACTATGCACTGAAATGTGTGTTAGAGGTATAGACTAGTTCCTGCAGACAGAGATCAGAAATACCCTTTACATCCTACTGCTCTTATAGGAAATAACCGCTGTCCCTGTAATGCAGTAACATGTGGTATAAGGTATTAGACACTAAATTCTGTTGCACCAGCTTTTAGTTTAATTTGGTTAAACAGACTATCCTTCTTATTTTTTTTATTTCAGTCCCTTTGGCAAAACAGACAGCGCTCTTCTATACAGAGTGAATTAAACATTTGATTTGAGAATATATGTAATATTTTAAGTTCAATAGCAGTTTTCTGACTGAACAAATGCACTAAAGTAATAAAGTGCACTTCTGTTTCCTGGGGGCACACTGCTGGAATAGAGACTGTGTCCCCGATCGCAGGCTGTACAGCTCTAGAACACTCAGGGTTCGGATGGAATCCCACAGATGATTGATGGGAGCCAAGGACAGGGCTGACACTTAAGAAAAAAGGAGAAAAAGAAGGAAAGTGTATTTAAGAACTGAAGAAATGTACACAAAGACTCGTATACAAATCAAATGGATTTTGAGGCCAGGGAGCAAAAATACATTTCCACTAAAAGCTTAGAAATGCTGGAATTCTACCAATGGGTGTGAACATTTTCTTATGCTACATTTTAAAGTTGTAAAGATTATATAATGAATCTATATTTTCTTTTATTTTGTTTGGTCATAGGAGCAGTGCACTTCTCATTATATTGTTTTTCCTCATTTCCAGAAACTAAAGGGCTGTCAAAACAGGATCCAGTTTAAGATTTTATTGACATTTTTACTTATACAAATATGTTTACAAATAGATTGAGAAATTAAGGCATGGTTTGTTTGACAAAGTTTGTTTTAAAAGAGACAACAGTTTCTCTTTTATAATGCAGATCCTTGAGTTTTATGTGGCATTAATGAACAAATCTACTCAAAACTTTATGTTTTTTCTTGTCTCTAACATTTCTCTAAATTAGATAGAGACTCAGATTTAATTCATAAAATTAACGATGACTCCACCTCAAACTTCACCTGTTTGGGGGTGAACTGGAACTCTTTTTTTAATTGAACTGAAGTTCAAAGCTGTAATAACAAGCAAGCAGTTAACCCTCTGGCACACCCTCATGTGAGGAAAGGAAATTGCATTGTTGTTTATTCAGTGCTATTTTGAATAAGCGCGATGTAATGACCTGAAACATTTTCTTCAGACGTGCTGATTAGAATGCCTTTAAATCAAGGACAGAGGAGAGCAGTAGCAGAAATGAGACAAGTGGCAGGAGCTTCATGCTTGAATTCAGGACACCTCATCTCCAGGGGTCGTTCGTTTTTCTGACTGCTGTGTCAGAAAAGCCAAACCTCCCTTGTGGAATCCTGGGACTGACTGAGACTTGACCAAAGAAGTCACCACACTGAAAGGATCACAGCAGGGTTAAAGCCAGCAGACACGAGACATTGAGTGTGTGTTGAACACAGTCTGAGCTAATTAAGGCACTTCTTTTTATTAGCTTGACTGTTTTTTTCGACTGCATATTTATCGCTTACCTTGGATGCACGGGAACTAATTCTGCGTATATTTCTCTTACGTGTGTTTTTTTTATTTATTTTACCACTTGAGAATGAATTGTCATTTGCCATTGTCATGTCCCAGAGACTTATTTATTCACTTATTTGAGTGAAGTACTATCTTACGCAAAGGGTTCAACATTTTCCAACATGGGATTCACACCTGTGACCCTCCAGCCCAGAGTCCTGACCCTTATTCCACACAGCTGCCCAATGCATTCCGATCTCTGTATGGAAAGCTGCACTATAATAGTATAAAATAGGGTTAAACTAACCCTCTCTCATGGAGTTTTCAGAGTCCTTTGATTCTTTATCTGAGACGTGGTTAGAGACATCATGTTACAAGATTCATTTAATAATACGTAACCACAGTGCACTAATGTGAGGAGAAGGGGTTTAGACCCCAACAGTTAGGCATGTCTGAGGATTGAAGGACCAGAGGTGTCCAGAATAGTGAAATAACACTGTAATTACTCTCAATATAAATGCTGTGTATCGATGAAAGTTTAAGATGGAAAGATTTACATATCTATAAAATGAAGAATGTTTATTCTAAGTACTATATAAGCTCCGAATATTTCCAATGTTAATTAAAAAAGAACAAGACAGGGGCATCCGATGTTCTGTTACTATACAGTTTGTAATACAGGAATTTCCAGAAGCAGGCTGCACAAAACAATCTGTGCAGTATACTATACACTGGTTAAAAAATACTGTAGATGTCAATGTTGGTTGTTGGTAGTTAATTAATTGCCCCTTCAGTTTATAAAATTACTTGAAAAGCTAGTTTCTCCATGTAAACTTACAAGGTTAGATAACTGAATTCCTAAGTTCATAATTTATTTATGTGCTCAGGAGAGAAAAGAAATTTCAACTGACTCTAACATTATTCCCATATATCAATATCAATAAAATAGTGTTGAAAAAAGTAAGGTTTTGCATCACTCTGAGAAATTTAATGTTTTGGTCAATGATTTTTCTTCCTTCTCTGACACTATCCTGTCCTGTTCAAGGCACATGTCTTCTGTTCTATGGATTTCTTCCAAACTGTTGTATGAGAGACTTCAAAATTTCATGAGCTCATCTGTCTGGCATGTGTACAGAGTTCGGCTCAAACATGTCACAGTGTTATGAGTGTGCAGTGATCTGTGGATGCTATGAAAATTTTAAATCTGTATCCATGTTCCTATTTTGAGATTTTTACATGCACAAAACAATATGTATGGCATACTATAGTGTACTAGTTAAAAAACACTGCAGAAATTTGGTTGTTGGTAGTTAATTAATTGCCCTTTCAGTTTATAAAATTACTTGATTATAAAATGTATTCATTTTTGTCATGGGTTGCCCGTTGCACAGGCTAATTTTAACAGTTTCAGAATATCAGATCCTTAGTTTCCGTGTTTAATCCTTATCGTGCGGGGCTGGAAAAGCCCCTCAGTCTCTCAATTCCAGCTCTTTCTTGGATAAGTTTGTTTGTCCCGTGTGGCTTCACAGTGTTCCCACACAGTGTGTGATCTTTAAAATTCTTCCATAAATATTCTCACTCTCTGTGAAAAAGCCTTGGGCCATCTGAACCATAATCATCACTTTCTTCTTATTTCTCCAGTAAATTATGTGCGCTGATCCTGGAACATTGGAGTTGTTGTGTAGGGCCGAAAGCATAAAAAGAAAAACTTGTAAAGGGGAATTTTTTTAAATCCACTGTAGCTCTTTGTACTGTATTTGTGTCCAGGAATTCACATCAGTGGTTTGTTTGCATGCCTCTCTTCTTATAAACTGACCTGAGCAGCTGGAATGCAGGATTTCAAAGATTTAACATTTATTCTGTCCTGTCTAATCCCAAACATATGCCGCTCTATATGGAGTTAAAACTGTGAAGATGCAATTCACATATATTTACAGGAAGCTCCATGTAGTGCAGAAATTGAAAGCAGGGGGCACTTTAGGATGTGTTTGTTAGAATGAAAGATTGTGCTTTCTTTTTCTAAAGAAATAAGAACGAAAATGCTTTTAACTGGCAGGAATAATGCAAGAAAATGACCTAGCGGGAGAAGTAGAATGAGAGTTTACATTATCAGCTGCAGATAAAAAAAGACAGCCCTGTCATAGAAATTATCACCACAAGGGCTGTGTCGCTGTGTATTGGCTTTCAGAAAATCAAATCTAGAACGATTCTCTAAAGGCCAATAAATTAGCAAAAAACAGTTATGAAATACAGAACTTCATGCACTGACGCCTCACTCTATATTGTGGAATTGAGTTCTGTTCAGGTCACTGATAATAGAATAATTATTGCTCCTCAGCTTTTTTAGGAATAAAGAAAATTCTAAGAAGCTTCAGAGTGCTTAGTGGTGTGTAATAAGCCTGAGGTCGCAAATGCCAAATCAAATGGTTAGTTTCCAGATTCTAACATTTCCTAATGGATCTGAACAGTTTTCCTCTTCAAGACGGCTCATTTGATTAAAACATGCACAATGGTCTCTTATGCAACTTGCCCAATTTCACAATCATGTATTTCCAACATCAGGATTTATCTTTGAGTAAAGCAATTAGATTACGAAAGGAGCATTAACAAAAACAGCTGAAAGGTTGTGAGGAGATTTATTGCATTCGAGGAAAAATATATGGGGTAAAATGTATCCATTTCAGCAGGAAAAACTACATTTGATGTGTCCAAAACTGAAGAGCTCCAGGCCTGTCTTATAGGTGACCTGTCTCTATAGATTGGGAACACCTCTAAATCAATGATCGATTAAGCAAGAACTGTCATCGAGGGCTAAGGGTACTCAAATTTCAGACTCAGATGATCTCTAAATTACTTAACAGATCACCTGCTTAATTGATTAAAACAAAATCCGTGATCCAGCTTTTAAAAAGTGGCAATTTCATGGTGGGCCTCTTGGTCCTGCCAGACTGGTGCTGAACCTAAACTCAAAAAAGCAAATACTGATGTAAAACAGGAGTTTAGAGATCATGTAGGACTCATTCTGTCCACAGTGGCCGTAGTTCTCTCAATTAAACAGATTCATTAATAACGCCCAGGTGCTGACCATCCGTAAACAAGTAGCCTGTAAAAGTAATTGGACTGAGGCTCTCCAGGGACAGGGTGGAGACCCCTGGTATAAACAGTTGCAGGAAAGGTACTATTCCGTTATTTACAGATGATTCGCACACAGCACATTACATTTTCACGAGTTATTTGTAACTGGTTTGTAACATGTTTCACAAATTAGACATCTCGTTTATTGGATGATAATGAATGCCCGAGTATGGAAAACATAAGCTTTACGTAAAGCAGTTAGAAATCTGAGTATTTCTAGATTTAATGCAATACAGACTCCGATAAAACACTAAATTAGGTGTTGTTTATGATATGAACCATAATGTGCTGGGGCTGTTGACTTGTTCGTGTGGGTAGAGGGAGGTTGTGCCGGGATATCTAGATTCATGAAAGTCTTCCAGGGAATGGAAAACACCGGAGAAACAATTCTCTAAATAATGACGTTTGGCTCGTGCCTATCTCTAGACTACAGGGTAAAAATAACCAGCGGTTTACTGGCCAGCTCCTTGAGGAAGGAGCCGTCCTTGGAGTGCTGGTTTGGCGTGACCAGCGAGGGAAGAGAGAGGCTCGCAGGACTTCATCCACAAGAAAGATCGAGCGCAGATGCTCCTCCAGACCATCCCAGTGCTGTGTGGAGAAAGACACAGAGAAACTTGCCAATAAACCTCATGGAGGTGTTCACGAAGCTAGCAGGCGTGGTCTGCTGATTGACTCTTATCTTGTGGGGAGACCAATAAATGTTTTAATTAAATAAATTACTGTTCCATCCAAATGCACCTGAGAATTGCGTGAAGGATCTGTCGGTCTTCGTTCCGGAGCTCTGGTGCTTCCTCATGATCAGACCAGCACGGCTCCGAGCTGGAACAAGAGTGGTGAGACTTCAGCAGGTGAAGGATTGGTTTTCCTGCTTTATTCAAGGGCGGAATTGAACACATGTAACACCGAGCCGACAACAGGCTGGCAGGCCTCTCGCAAGGGAGCATCACGCTGCTCAGAGGTTCGAGATTGTGGGTTTGGGGGTGACCTGAGGGGCGCCGTCACCCCCCCTCCCAGCCTGTGGGGCTGAGAGGGGAGATTTCCTGCCATTTTAGTGGCCGCGGATGAAGCTACAGCCACAGATGAAACACCTTCTGTAACCTGGTTCCAGTGTTTGTTTTTCCTTTCTTTTCACACACAAAAAGCGCCGCCGATCTGGGATCTCGGCTCCCTTCAGGACACTGCAGGGCGGAAACGTTGTAAATCTGCACAGTAATTGAAAGGAGCTCCACCCCAAATATCCTACAGCTCCAGAGATAACAGGCACTCTCCTCTTTATCTTATTAGCCAGCTGCACCTCGTCAGGTGGAGCCCCCTGGCCGCTCCGTGTCCTGCCCTCCTCGCCCTCTGGACGCTGCGCTCACGGCTGTGCCAGCCCGCCTGGTCAGCAGGGTCTGTGCCCCTCGTCCCTCTCTGTCGGGGAGACTGCAGCGCTGACCCCCTCAACCCCGACTCCCTTCAGCCTCTGTCTTTTGCTCTGTAATGGTTGCCGAAGTGCACGTAGTTGTTATATTTCTATTTAAAGGATTCCCAAAGGAAAGCTGAAAGCCCTCGATGTGTGGGTGGAACCTGTGTAAGGAGCTGTTATTGCCATGGGAGAGCTACAGTACAACAACTGTTTCCACAAACAGCACAGAATCATTTCCTTCGGTAAAACGGCTCAGCTGTGTGCAGTTTTTCTGAGAGCATGGCATGGATTAAAGCCCTAGTCCATCATTTTCCAATGATGAAAAATACAGTAAAACAAGTCATCTGAATTATTACTAATAATGAACAAATTATAACAAACCTTCTCAGAGGCTTAGATAGTTGGGAAAAACGGCATCCTAGGTATGTAATCGGATATTATATTACAACTGAAATCTGTTTTAAAAATCCATTACATAGCAATGTGTTTATATTCTGTCGTTGAATTGCAATAGTTGAATTGGCACCAGAGCAGAAACCCCTAACAGGAATGACCAGCTTACTGATAAGTGATGGATGGATTTTTTAAAGTGAATTTTAACATTTTACGCCTACACATACCGGTGCACAGGAAAGGCAATGCTAGAGGAATTTCTCAAATATTTTAATCCTGAGAAAACCTTGAGAACATGCAGATCGAACAAACAGAAAGGATCATTGCGTGGTGAGCTACAGTCTTTCTGCTGATAGCAGGGAGATGTCTTCCTGGATGTGAGGGTCCTCTGGCCTGTCCCCCACCGTGTCCAGGCAGTGTCCTTGGGTCCTCGGACTTGTCTGCTGGTTGAGGAAGGAGAGCTCCTCATGCTCTCAGCACCCTCTTTCTCAGACTGCCTGGGTTCAGTCACGCAAGCAGGTGACCATCATTATCAAAGCAGCGCATGGCTGCGTTGTACTCTGTTTTTCTGTTAATTACAAATCACGACTTTTTTAATGGCTGCTCAATCGACTCGGTTTGGCTCATTTTAGTGCAACTCAATGGAAAACAGCACACCTTGATTTTAAATGAAACCATACGGCTTGTGCTCAGTTTTCTGTTATCTCAAAGACAAATACTACTCAATCAACCCACAATCCAAAATGGAAATAATAGTGAGTGAGTGTGCAGTGTGTGGTAATGTAAAGCCTTGTGCTCTTTTATTAGATAAAAAAGCCTTCCGTCGTAAGTTAGGAAGAAATGTAAAATGGGCAGCTTCGGAAAGACAAATTCTGTCTCAAACATTAGACTGATTTGAACTTCATTCTTTGACCAGAACAGTTAGAAGCACAGACTCCTTCCTTGTCGTTTGCGCTGCACTCCTATAACAAGACATTTCTGGAACATCGGGAGCATCTGGGGCATCAGGAACGTTAGTCAAAAACTTCACTGCATGTCTTCTCCTTCAGAGCAATGAGGGACAGATAACACAAACGTTTACAGACGTGGAGGCTAAGGTCCTTGCAGACTTCCAGGCCTGTGTCCTTTAACTCAGGTCCCAGCGAGCAGAGAGATGCACCGTGCAGAGGTGCGCCTTTGAAACGTAAAGCAGTCTGGCTCGTCTCCTGCTCCCTGTCCAGGGTGCCCAGCTCTGCCGTTTGTTCGGACATGCTTTCGCAGTGAGCGCATTCTGCAGTTATCAGCACATCTTCCCTGCGGTGTGCGCTCGTTAGGCGGTGAATACGTTGACTGCATGGTGGAATGCGAGGCCTTTGCCTGAATGTCCCAGCTGTTGGCTTCGTGGGTTATCTTCAGAGAAAATATCACCGCAGACAGAGGGGGCCAGCATTTTTGTGCGTCACAAAAGTATACTTTAGCTCGGCTGAAGGTGCTCGCGTGATAAGACCACTAGCAGGGTGCTGCCTTCCCTTCTCATTCCTGTTTGGCAACAGCTGCTCCTAGAATCAACATCCTCAAACCACACCTTTCCAGCGTACTGTTCGCCTCAGGATAAGACTTTTTTTTTTACCAGGATGTCCAAGGACTCAGCGCTTTGTCTTTACTGTACAATGTATAGTGTTACAGTAAGGTTCCCTTTTTCAATAGCAGGACTGTGTCTTTATAAATTGGGTGGGTAAACACAACGCGTCATTCATTCGGTTTTATTTTTGCACAGGAAAATGCTTCCGGGCCCTGAAGGGGTCTAAAATCTTTTTCCAGAGCCTCTTGCTGTGATGAGACCAAGGACATGTTTTAATTTAACGACATCTGCACAGCGACGTCCCTAATCGATTGGTCCCTCAAGCCTCTGCTAACTCCTTCGGTGTAAATATCACATCTAAGCAAAACGGATTTTCTCAGTAAGATTGTTAATTTATTCATTTGGAGTCAATGCAGCAAAAAGGTAATTGATATTGTTTCCTTTCAGGCAGTACAGTATGTCTGACATATTGTGGGTCAATGTCTTAGTTTTTTTTAGACAGTTACCATCCATACAGCATTTGCAGTCACAGGCGACTCTTCAGTAGATACAGCTCCACATGTGTTGAAGGTGCTTACAGTTTTAATTTGGCTTGAACCCTCTTGGCTACAGGAGTGACACCCTGGCCAAATGGATGCCCAGTTATGACAACATGGCCTAAAAATCTGATCTTTACCATGACATCTGCAAATCTCGTTGATCGGTTAGCAGAGGAAAAGTAAATGTCTGACTTCAATTTTATTTTAAACGTCTGTATAAGCTACAAATTGTTTTAATGTGGTTTACTTCTAAAAAAAGATGTGGAAACCACCTTCTACCTGACCTCAGTCAGGAAATTGCTTATTTCCTGTCCATTCAAGGCTGGAGACACTGTGTACATCCTAAGGGCAGGGTTTATCTTTCTGGGACAGATTAAAGGTGATCTCTTAGGTGAAAATGCATACGTTGTGCTCTTCAGCTATTTCATTAAAAACATACCATATAAAATATAATACCATGCAGAACTCTGTTAATAAGTCGTTAATAAGATATTAGCTGTTAATAATAATAGTTAATAAGATGGTAGCTGTAAAGCCAAAACAATCAATTTTGTTTTGGCTTGATAATTGTTTGATAGCAGGTCAGGAATTTCCCAAATTCATGTCCACAAATAATCATTTTCTTCCCATGCTTTCTTTCAGTTGAATGTGCTTCATGAAACATTTTGTTTCAAACGTCGACTTTGACTTTCTAGCTGTAAGACATGAAAAAACTTTGTGGCAACATAGTGTATTAGAAATCGGAGGGCATCCCGAAACCGTGTTCAGAAAACTTTCAACTTGCCACCTCACACTGCGGAACGCAAGAAAGACGGTTCTGTTGTAGTGATTGTGTTGGCCCCTATGCTCTCCTGTGGTTGTGACTCTTCACAGAACCCATGGGTGCACACCAGCCAGTCAGAGTAAGTATTGGTGCCCAATCCAAAAGCCTCAGCAGAGTGTTGGAAAGGAGCATCATTTTAGCAACACCAGTGTATGCAAACCAGAGAGTCAGCCTGCTGAGTTACATAGCTAGTTTGTTGAAAAATCTGTTTTTGTGATTTGGAAGCTGAAGCCCCACGTTTGGTCTTTAAAAGAGAATAAAACAAAGAATAGATGTGTACAAATAGCACTTTTCAAAAGTCTTATCCTGCCCCACGACATTTCCTGAAAGAAAAAGAAAATTAACGAGCTGCCATTTCATAACGAGTTGACAGTGAAAACCTCAGTGCAGTTTTCTTTTAAAGGACCATGGCTAGTGGTGCTGTTTTTAAATAACATCTCTTGATAGCGGCTGTGTGTACGAATATTACTGTGGGTGTTGTTGAGTGAGGCATTTCTCCTAAGAATTCTCTAGAGGATACAGTCTGGTTGTCAAATGTGACAAGAATTATAATGAATTGCCTTCTTTTCTTTTATATAGCTTGGAGCGTTGTGAAGAAAGAACTTGTCAAGGAATGGATGCTATAGATGTTTAATATCCTGTCAGTTTATTACAAAAACAGTCGTTTAGTCTTTTTCATACATCATGTAATAGAAGCTCTTTTTATTGCACTATTAAAGAGTAATATTTTACAAGTCAGCTGCTCATCCTGAGGCTACGTACAATAGGAGTCCAGTTATTCAGTTCTGCTAACAGCTAATAAAACTAGGAGACAGATGTCATTGTTCCACTCTTCTCTATCACAAGACTTCATTTAGGATTTTCTCCCCAACACTGAGGGGCTTTGTGTTTCACACAGAGTTAAGTGTAAGAATGGCACTAAACAGCACATGTCCTTAATTATACTTTAGCTATGGAAACTTTTTATAGGGCTGTTTGTCTACGACTAACCTTGACATCAGAAACAAATCATGTGCTCAGCATGGGAATCCATGAACTGCACTGCAGGGCAGAAGGGCAAAAGCAGGCTTGACCAGGCATTTCAGAAGGTCCAGTCCAGGGCCTGATCCCACCTCATTGATCCACTGGCCTCGTTGTTGTGACCTGAATTCAAGGTAGATATCTGTGTCTTCTTTGTCTGGAAGAAAACAGCAGTGCAGCACCTATGAGAGAACATGAATCTGATTCTGACAGCTCTGGCCAAACAATGAACATTCTACCGGTCTGATAGGTGAAGCAGAGTCATTTCTGTGTCACTCCTAAGCTTTGATTTTTAAATTTTCTTTCAACATCTACTACCTTATAGCCTGAAGCTAAGCAGGGCTGGTTCTGTTCAGTACTGCAATGGGAGTCCTCTATGGTGTACAGTTAATGGTGTTGTTTATCTGGGCCACAATTTCCAGGCCAGTGCCCCAGTGTAATGACGTCTGTGTGCTCCATGTTTGTACATTGTTTCAGACTGCAGTGAGCAGGGCTAGAAAGACTGCAGCTCATCGGGTGCAGGAAAGTGACCTGGTTGCTTGGAGGCCATTCGGGGGGGTATCATCACCAGCTGAGAACTGGAATCGCCGTCGGCTGTGGGCCAGTGGGCATGTTTTGATTTGTGATGATGCGTGTGTTTTGCTGTGTGGAAATGTCATGGTGGGCACAGCGCTGACTGTTTTTGTTGTTCAAGGCAACCAGTGGGGTTGTCCAATGTCGTTAGGACGAGACCTCTTCAACACAGGTCCACCTCTGGTGCAGACTGGGGTGACAGTTTAGCAAGTCTTTAATCCAGTTCAAGAGTGCCGTTAAACATTCAGGATCCTTTCAGATGTCTGCAAAAGATACTTAATGGTCTGTGTCCCCTTCTGTAACACAATGCAGTTCATTTGCTTTTGATGAAAATAACAGTGGCGAACACTGTACAAGGTTATTATCTTTAAATTCTTCTGACTTTGCCTGTGGTTCAGCAATCTCCCAGTCCCAGAACACTGTCTACTGTATTGGAGTTGTGAGTGTGAAGGTGAGATACTCCAGGTACTTATCGTGCAGCAAAGTGCAGTTACACAGACTGCCATGGTACTGCCCTGCTTCTCTCCATGAGCAGCGCATTCTGTGGCCAATGTTAAAAACTCCAGCCACTTTGTTTTTTCCCTAAGTCACTGTTTGAGTCCAGTGCTCGGCCTAATGTGGGTGCTGGCGCTGTAGCATTGGTAGGATTTTTTTTATACGCAGCATAAAACATCGATCTCTGCGGCTAAGTGATTCGAGTATCTCATTCGGGCCTTTCCCGGCCTCGATGAAAAACTTCAGGACACATCGAGAGGATATTGCATGTTCTGGGATTCTTATACTTTGGTCACAGAAACTGCCTCATACTGTAGGTACGGCGAGCCCATCTGGCACAGGAGGAAAATCCCATCTGTTCGCTTCATGGCCAACATGTTAAATCACTTCCTGCAGCACATGGAGTCCATTAAGAGGTGGAAAAGAAGTGACATGAGAACAGTACATTAAAATATTTTCCCACACACATCAGAAATGTGTACAGTCTCTGCTTTCCATATGCACTGTATATTCAAACATACTGGGGGGGACCTGACAGAAGAATTATTTTCGATACTTCCCTCTTAAATAACAGCAGAACAAAAGCATGATTAGAAGTGTATTACACTGTCATTTCAGATTCTGTGATAAGTTTTGTAAGGCTTGGAATTATTTGTGTTGGCAAGAATAATAAAAACATTGCACTGTTCAAATTAGTCCCTTTTTCTCATCATGCCTGAGCAAGAAAGGTCTCCTCTGTGAAAGACGAACACACAGAAATCCAATAACCTCTTTTTCGGGAATATCCAGGACATGATTGAATTATTCCTTTGGAATGACACTATGCAATGACATGTTCAGGCTGTGCTTGCACAAAAATGGACAAAAATCTTAATTGTAAGGAAACCATATCTAGCATTGACTCAAGCATTCTGTGTGCTGTATGGTGACAATTTCTTGGGGCGCCAATATTACATCCTGATACTCAGTTCCTGTTAAGCAGTACCAATGTCCAACTGCATACACAGACACAGACGAAAATGAATAAGAACAGAAAAAGGTCTAAGATCGGTGCAGAGACTGAGCCCTAGAACTCAGGAGTCAGAGGCCATTTGTGTACTGTGCTGATAGTTGCTGACTGGCCGAGAGGAACCAGAATTTGGGGGCATACCAACAGCCCCATGCCTGTCACTCAGTAATGGAGCCTGTGCTGGCCCAGGGAATTTGCGAGCCTGGCAGGGGAGACACCAGCCTACTGTATGGGGCCTTAGATCTGTTTTTATCACTGAGGGCTTAAAAAAATGGATAGTCTGGGAAGATGCATGTACAGTATGTTTTCTGCTGCTTTTGTGATCGTGGTGTGAACGTCTGTGTGTTACAGACATTCATCTGGGGTAAAAGAATGCAAGATAGCCGAAGGCTTAAACTTTATCTTCTGTAACACACAGCTCCACCTCAGGAAACAATGACACATGTCTTACAAAGGGATGAGGTCACGTACAATGACATGCTGTAGAGCTATACTACTGTACAGTACATCTTGGTAGCATGGCAGTGGTTTTTATTGTTACTATATGGTCCTTTGATACAATATATAGTCTTTATATATCTACTTATTTATTTATTTTGGTACCTTTAATAAAGGGAATAAATTCCTTTTATCCATATCCCCAGTAAGAGACTTTTTGACATTGTTTGCAATCCTATGGTTATATTCGAATTATTGCGCCACCCGACTCGTTATAGAATATAACTGTGATAGCACCAAGACTCCTCATGCAATACAGTCTCTATTTTCAAAATTGAAATATTTCAGGGCATATCAAGTAACAACAGGTTTTCACTTTGCTGTAATGTTTAGTACATGACTCAGGCTAAATATTACCAACAGATTAATTATTTAGTTATCTTATTGTTTCCGCTGAATAATTACAATTCTGAATGAATTAAATTCATGTAGCTTTAATCTGCCTGAATACTCTCCTGCTCTTATGGTCCTCTTTAATGTATGTTTCATTACGTTTTGGGAGAAGAACAAGTATATTGCATTTTAATGTATTTAATTATAATTAAGTTTAAATTGAAAGCTGGTCAATGAGATGTTAATTAATTGTCCAGAATCTGTACCAAAACTAAATGTACCGTTATGTGATTAAGGTTCAAGCAGGCACATGCTTTAGAAATGACAATATACTGTAAAATGCTACCCTGTGTATCTGAAATATCTGGATCAATTTCCCTGACAGCTCATAAAGAATACATTTATAAAAAAACGAATGTCTGAACCAAAGGACTACCCTTCCCACAGTCGAGTCTCACCTTTCCTGGGAGGTGGTCTGGAAATTCCAGCTGATAGAGCGTCACCCACTGGTCCAGCAGGTCACTTCACTTTGTTTATGTGCAGGTTCATCGATCCCAAAGGCACCCTCAATGCCCTAGACGCTGCGATTTCCTACAGTTCCATGGAAAACCGATCAGTCGTGTCTGACTAACACCGCATCTAATTTTTTCCCGCATGACTTTTGTTTACCAGCTCAATAGATACTGAAAGAAACACGATTTATGCAACATTGCTAAGAAATGCACCCCTGGAGTCAAAAGTTTGCTTTCTGCACTGCTGTTTTTTGGCAAAACTGGGACAGATTTAATCAGTTAGTCACTAGTGAATACATCTAGTCCTAGACAGACGTTATTGAATTGTACTGCACTGTACATCAAGCACAGTTTTGTTCAAAATTGCAGCTACAGAAAATCTAACATCACTGCTATCTTTTTTTTTTACCTTAACCTGCTGTTATGGAGGAGTGCACTGTTAAGATAAAACTGCTGGGGACTGAGTGTGCTTTTATGGTATTGTGAAATAGTAGAGACAGACAGATTGGGACCAAGACAACATTTTATCTCCTGATCACACAAAGTATGCTCAGGTATTTTAGGAGATTTACATTCTTCATGCTCATCACATTTTTGCATACTTTTAATTTAGTTTAATTTAGTATTATCGAGGTTAGATTTACTGGTAAAATCACCTGTATATCAGAAAAAAACAATAGCATTTACATAAATGGGAACACACCTCACAAATCAAGGAACCACTCCGATGCTGCATTCGTTTCACTGTGAAGATAAAGGTTTTCGCCGAAACTGATGTTTATTTCTATTGAGAAAGATCCAAGAAGTGAAAAGGAAAAATACTATGGCATTTGAATCTGAAGAGAGACTATTCCTGACAATTCAAATTCACATTTCCCTGCGGTGATAATCCTCATTAACAGACCTATTATAATGTGCTTAATTTGCTCTGCCAGTGAAGTCATGCTGTCTTTCAATCAGGACAATGCAGATTAGCACAGACGATTCTAGTATTTTTGTAGGTACATGAATAATGCTTTGGTAGCGCTTTAAGTTTAAAGCTCAAGCTTCTGTCAGCTAGAACAGGATAAATTCAGTTTGTGCCATTAAACACAGGTGAAAAACTTGATCATTTTTGATTAAAAATACATCACAACCTTCAGTAGCTATTGAGTACTGTATATTGTGAGTCCAACGATGAGCAGTAGATAAAGTTCAGATTGACTATATATTTGCACATAGACAACAGCTTCTTTTCCTGGTCTCTGGCTGTGGCTACCTGGCACCATAGTAATTTAAGCTGCAGGCAAAAAGCTTTTACTTAAATTACTATTTTTAAGCCTCCATGCTCTCATTACAGATATAGCTATAACTAGATTTTTAAAAAAAATATTGTGTACAATTATGGCACTGCTACAGAAAGATACTGCTGCTCAGGAATCAGTCCAGAGAAGAGCAGAGAGATACAGTCAGGGGTCTGAGGTACTGTAGTGTCCTACACTGACAGGCTGAAGGAGCTGAACCCTGCTAGTCTTGAACAGGAAAGACGAAATGAGTTTAAATCAACTCAGAATGACATTCTTCGGCGTGAGCATTGAAACATGATCCAGCAGACACAAGTGAAAACTGCGTTGAAGTGCGTTTAGAATAGGAGACACGTCTGTGCCCAAAGTGTGGTGGGAGTGTGGACTGTTCAGCCATGTTTCTGTGGGCGATTCCTGGATGAGATCCTGAGATCAGTGAGCCACCAGCTCCCGAACAGGCCACATGAGCCAAACTGCCTCCTCTAGTATGAATCCTTTCTGAAGTTCTTATGTGTCTACAGTATCACTTACCATACAATGGCAGCCTGATAGTTTGCCTTCAGACTAAACTATGTATTGCTTCTGCTAAATTTTACTTTAGATCCAACTGCACCAATTGAGATTCATACAGACTTGTCTGCGTTTTAACTTGTGACTCATTTCACTGCACATCTGTCCTGGGTTTTTCAAAATCTGCGTTGTGTTCTTGGCCTTCGGTTGACCTGTGTGCCAGAGAATTGTCCTAAACGGCAGTTAAGCACCTCAATGGGTCTTAAAGACAATGGCAAAATTTACAATCTATAAACTTCTCAGCACAGATTGTTGTCTTGAATCATATCATTAAAATTCCGCTTTTATCTTGCATTCAAAGAAGTCCCTGTGTTTAAAGTCTAGGTGTTTTGAAAACAGGGCATTCCAGGCCTTCATGGAGACACTGTGCAGCGCCGTTAAAGATTTAGTGTTGTTGTGAATCCTTTGCTTTGTTTAAAAGTGACTCTCAACAAGTTGCAAATACTGGCAGTTCACATTTCTTCGGAATTTCGAATGCTATGTGGGTGTTTGCCTAATCTTAGCCAGCGCCTGTGGATTAAATCCAGGTCAGAGGTTGAGGTCAGCTGTTGAGCCTAATGTCAAGTGTCAAAGAAAGCCCCAGCACTCCCTGTGGACTTTACTTTCAATCTACTTTAACCGCTTTATTAGTAAATATATATTTTTTTCTTTTCACAAAAGTTTTTTTTTATTTCACCTTGCAACAGGATGTCTTGAATTCCTGTTACACAACAGTAATCATTAAGGAAATGGGATCAATAGTCTAGTCATGGGAAAAACAGAATCTCTCCCAGTTCTGACCAACATCTGTATGTTAGTAGTCTTGACACAGTCACACCAATATTTTTAACCCCCAATATTTTTTGGGGGGGATCTGAACTATGGAGAGGACTACACGAAAGGATATGTTCTCCCGTTCTGTAGAGTCTTGTACCCTATGCTCAGCATTGGTATTAAGCATGCAGGAAGTCCTCAGCTACGTTGCATGTGCACTTTTTTATTGTCGAGCAGTTAAAAGCAGGCTAAGCGATATCTGAAATCAGTGTGGCCAAAGTGTCCAGATTTTGAATGAAGTCTATAGCCACCTAGGTCTTGACAAGAGAAGAGAGATATTTATCCTTCTGTTCCACATGGTTTGAGCTCTTTAAGTGAGATGCTCCAAATTTGGATGCACATTATCATTAATAATTGGATCAAACTGCTTTTCCAATCTCTTGTCCTTTCTACATTCCATTGCGTTTCACGGGCATGCAGTTCAATTCCACAGTGCGCTCAAGTGTGTCAGGTGAAGTGAGCCCCTTGTTCAACTGCTGCCTTTACGTCACTCAGGTTTGCCTAAGATGTGGGATCTTTCAGGCGTTGCCACAGGTTGATGATCCATATGGATTCAAACCTGTTCAAAACCAGCGAGTACGGACATCTGTCAGTGCTTTATGAACTTCAGACATTATTCAAATGTTTATGTGTGCAGTCATGGAAGACTTCCTACAGTTATTCAGAATGAGTGCTTTTTCTTTCGTGCTGTGTAATATGGATATAAAAATCACATACAGTATGCCTGACTTTCACTTCACAACACAGCCATAAAGCGTCTTGTATTGATGCACACAAGACTAAACTGCAAATTAAACTGAATTATCAATACAATTCTGAAACCAGAGATTTTATTTACAACTCTCTGCAAATCTCAATGAAAACGCCAGTGTAAATCTAAGAAAATTGCGAACAATAACTGATTGTTAAATATTTGTGATGTCTTTCATTTATCAAACTTTATTTTAAAAAGTAATAGAAAAGAGGTATGTTGTTTTAACCTTATGATTCCAGAATAATATTTTAAAAAACAGGTTAAAATTGTTCAAGACATTCTGAGGCAAAATACATTGTCAAGTTCCAAAAAGATGCAATATATTTTAAGTGATTTTTTACTATTTTAAAGAAACTTGACAGGCAAAGCTATAGTGTATTAATGTTTAATAAATGTATACCTAAATACCTTTGACATCTACATTATAACATTTTTTCCAGTATTTTCTTACAGTTATCAGAATTATGTCTGTGCATACCTATAATAAAGCATTATTAAATCCAAAAATTAATCAGCTCAGGCTCAGTCAACATTGCCAAGAGTTAAACATACATTTTTAGGAGAGGAAATATGTGAAAAATGCTTTCTGATATTTTTTATCATTGCTTTTGAATGTTTCCAAGGCTAAGGAATAAATGAGACATGTTTGTGCCAAGAGCTGAGGTCAGTTATTCTCTTTACAGACTCAAGAAAAAAACACAAAACAGGAATGGAATTAATTTAATTATCCTCAATTGCCCCAAAGGGAACTCATCTTGCACATCAAGAGCTCATAAACATATAACAGATACGACATAGGTACAATACAACAACACTACGATACCATGATACAAAACAACATCACTCAATCACAACTCTAAGACATCAGACTATAAAATATCACTTATCATTTTCGGCAGTGGGTTAACTAAATTTAGTTCCATGGTGATGAGGGTGTGAGAGTCAGTTAGATATGTTTAATAGCATGAAATTATTCTGATGAGAAGGATGAAACAAAACAGTTGCAGTGAAAGTTCAGAAATTGAATTTATAGTTTTTACTGGAACAAACACAGCATTGGTGAGCGCCAAACTTGTAAACATCTGAAATGTCTTATTCACTGAACAAACAAAATGTAAGGCTTGAAGTGTGTGTTTCCAATGCCTGTAATGTAGAGAAGAAACGTTCTTTCGGATTATAATGCAATCATATCATCTGTTTTAAGGGAGATGCAAAACGTAAAATTAAAATGTTTCCTTGATAACACCGCGTTATACTTGAATTGTAAAAAAAGGTACCATTGAGTGAAATCCGATGCTTTTGCACAGCCTGCACTATAATATCCATAGACAATGAGACAATGAATTCCATGATGGAACAGTTCTGGGTATATAGCTGAACCTTTGAAGAATTCCCTTGTTTAATCTATAATGGTGTTTTGCAAAAAATGTTCTTTGCCTGTTTCCTATGAAAATACTAAACAAACATAACACTGACTAACACTTAAGTAATGTGAAAAGAACGTAGGTGACTGTGAGGTCAGTAATTCAAAAATTGCAGTATGATACTACGTGTATTTCACAACACTGCATTTCGCTGTTGACCAATAATTGAAATTGCAGTCACCTGCCTATTGTCAAGCATACTTTGATGCAAACAAAGCACACAAAATGAATTTCATAGTGATGATTATTATCAATGAAATACGGAGTCATCATGAAAGACTGTTTTACAGCTATTTTTTCCTTCTTTCTTGTAGATAATGCCTGCAATTTCAGAGAAGGAGAAAGCTGGTGAGTTCAGACAATTTAAATCAACCTACAGTGTCTTGAAGATGTAATCATACTTCGATCCCTAAACTTAACTGTTTATTTTTTGTGGACACTAAAATGAATGCAAAGTGCTGAGAGGGCAATGCCTCGGGTTTAGCATCATTTTGCCTATTACTGCTTTGCAGATTTTGTGCAAATATCAGTTTGATGCTGGTTATAAATATACCCTGATGTGGAAAATCCAACATATACACATAAAGCTTTAGTGATACTGTAGGCAGGAAGTAGGTGAGCATGTGCAGTGCGAGGAAAAAAGCTCAGATTTCATTTTGTAATGAACACTAGGGAAATAACAGAGACTATTTCCATGAAGCATTGCTGCCCCAGGTTAATCATTACGAGCTATCTGTTTGTTTCCAGGGGTTATGAACTCTGGGCTTCAGAGATGCACATTTTCAAAGTCTAGCACGAATTATACCACATAGATGTCTATATTAATGTGAGGATTTCTAAAAATTGTAAATGGCTTATAGTTTAGTTCATAGTAGAGAATATGCATTAAAATGTCTAAGCAAAAAAAGGGCAACTCAAAGAAATTACTGCATCGAATTAAGAAAACAATTATGGATTTGTGTAGATTGTATGAAACAAGTTTAAGTTCTAAAAATATTTTTAGAAATCAGATAATATCATTTTTAGGTATTTAAACATTATTCCAGACGTGCGGTTGTCAGATGTTTATCTTCCGTTGACTGGTGTCTGAACATAAATACAGCAGTTTCTAAATACTGTATGCAGAGGTCAAAGGGCAGGGCATGCATTCAGGGGGCAGGTCGTCTGCCTTGAGGGGCCACAATGCCCTTAACAGCATAGCTGATAAAGCACAGGGACCGATGCATGTTTAGATAAACTTCAAATGCCTGAGCAGTAAGGAACTCTAGAAAACACTCATCTGAAAATCACAGATAAACCCTGTTTAGCTTCTGCTGAACCTTCCACTCCTGAGCAGCACCTATCCTGTCACCAGGATCTGCCTCACACACTCCACCATTCAGTGTGCACAATCGGCTTTGTACTGCAACTCAGGCAAGGCCAACACAGCTGGGCCACATACCCAGTATAAACGCATCCATTCTGAATCTTGCTACTGTAGTTGAGTTTATTGAAAATATCAGAAAGTTGTTCTCCGTTGCCTCTTGATAACCCTCAGTCCTTGTTTTTGTTACACAATCATTCAGCCCCTATAATTAAGAAACCTGTAATCTTCTAAACCCATTTGAAAAAAAAAAATGTTTGTAGCATGAAACAGACATCTTTAAAAAATCTTCAGTAATTCTCCAATATCAGGTTCAAGAAAATTACTCTCTCACAAGCTTAAATTCCAATCATGTAAGACTTGTAAATTTTAAATATATTTTTTTAACTTAACCTCCAAAACTGGCAGCTGTTTTTAATTGTTTGAACCTTCACTGTTCCTTCATGAAGGTCTTAAAATAAAATGAAAGGAAATCTCCAGGAGATTTCCTGCTCAGACTGAAATGGGCTGTTGTTTCTGGCAGTAAAAAGATTCCCTCTTGCCTACTGACATGTCTTTAGTGTCGAAAAGTTGGGAAGCAGGTCAGAGAGTCAGACCAACCTTAAAAACTAATGGATCACAGCAGGGCAAAGTTTAAAGCTCCTACAGATACAGGCTGATGTATCTGCACACAAGGGGCATCAAAGTCCCAGTTTGATGAATCAGCTGGAGACTTTCGGTTTTCACTCTTAATTACACGTCTCCTTGAATGCTTTCTACATACAAGACATCCTGTATGTCTCATGCTGGGTTGAAAGACATATGCTGATCAGACATCCATCCTATTATTTTCGGCGTTAAAGGCAGATGTTAGTGAGCAGCCGCCATCAATTTGCCAGTTCCAGAATATTTACCCTCTCAGTCACAGGCAGACTGAAAGTGCGAAAACACTGCAATATACAGTACATGCACGTTCTTCTGCTTCCCAAAGCATTTCTTAATGCCACTAATAGCTCTCAAATGTTGTCAGTGTGCTTCATATTTTAATATATTATTAATCATGGTTATACAATGAGATTAGTCAAATCAGCAGGAAATTATCACTTATCCTGGTGCAAGTCTAATGTCCTACTGCTTGTAAAAAACAGTGGGAGGGTTGAAATTCACCACATTTCCTTAGAATCTAAGTGAATACATAAATACAGTTCAAAGCAAACACAGTAAACCTTAACAACTCCAAACCTGCTTGGTCTACAGGGTATAAAACAGTCTTGGACCCTGCCTCAAAAATGTGGAATAATCTTCTTAGTAACATCAAAGTCTTCCCTTATCTCAACATCTGCATTCAAAGAGTACCATAGATACTGCAGTACTTAGATACCATGCCTAGGAAAAGCCTTTTATCTGAATTAATCTGTGATTTAAAGTTGAATGATTCGGCATCTTCAGGTTGATACATGTGCATACACAAGAAGCTTGTAAAGTCCTTTTTTAAGCTGTCTTTTTTTGTTTGCTTTTCTGGATATATATTTCACTTTTAAATTTAAGAGGAATTTTTGGAAGTAAAAACTAAGCTTATCTACATGGTGTTTTAAATATAATGAAACTGTTTAGTTCATGTATTTAACTTTTAAGTTTTTAAGAAGATGAAAAATACATTCTCTTTTCCAAGCTAAATCCAACAAATGCTCTGGACATGTATCGGCACTACTGTACTCTTGTTGCCCATATATTCCTTCAATACTGTGGTCAATCAATTGCCTGTAATCTGTTGACAGGAGCAGAATTACAGTTTGGCCTCAAGCAAAGGTGTCTAATGTGAGTCTTGCCACAGGGCTGATAACTGTGAAACTGTGTTGGCTGCATGGAGTGCACTGAAACAGTCAGCAGCTGTAGGTAGAAAAAAATCACTGGTCTCCTGTAATGAACATCCCTTTCTGCTGTATGACTCAGTCATTGTGGTGAGAGTACAATGGTGTTTTCTTTGACGAACAAGCACGATTAGAATTCGCCATTGAATTCTAGTACGAGCGGAACGTGGAAAGTAAAATTAATTACACTGAAGTCAATTAGCAGCCCCGGAGCTCTCAGGCACTACGGTGAATGCAGTACCTTATCTGAACCCTGGGCCTTTTTCCTATTCCTTTCCCGCAGCACAGATCTCTTTGATGTGTGATCAGTCATGCCTGTTCGCATTCCTCCGGACTTCTCCAGGCCTGGCTAACAGGCCCCGGAACAATGAGCTCTTGGTTGCATTCACCTGCACCTGAGAGGCCAGGCCTTTCACTTGCATGGAAGATGAAAGCACTCCTGTCACTAAAGTGTTTCAGGATATTAACACTGTGACCTGACAAACACGCTTGTCATTTCCTGACTGCTGTCCAGGAATACAGGAACCTTCTGTCACTGCAGAGCTGCCCACTGTGGAAAAAAGAAGGAAGGAGTATGATCAACGCAAATCTTAACGATCCCAAATGAAAATATTCTTTAGAAATCCACAAGCAGTCAAGGTAAAACACCAGTTATATTTTCAGTAAGGACTAGTGCACCATGTGTCTGAATAAATGTCACAGCAGACACCAAGACATTAATTGTATGTTGTTGATAGAATTTGTTATTATCCTAATGTATTCATACTGTATTTGGTTCTTTTGCTATCATTATCAGCACACCATTGTCCTGGTGTTTAGGCCTTCATAAATGGAGTGGTCTGTACCTAAACAAAGCTCATACAAGCTTTCTGTAGATTTTCTATTATGAAATATCATATTTCTCATTATATTAAACCCAGTTTAAGGGTCTGATAAAATGTTATGCTATCAAATATGAATTGTACGCCTCTTCAAAAAAAGTTCTATATTTTCTTTCATACAACATAACAAGCAGTTCGAAATGTGTGGATAAATGAGGCAACTGACATTCTGTGATGAAAATCTTGGTGCACTTAGTAAAGGGATTGTACCAGTACTCTGTATGTGTGTGTAAAAGGACACAGTATATACAAAAGGTGCTCAGCCATTTTATCCATAAGAAACGTCTATGCCGGTCAACATTTCTTTGCCACATTAGTACCTTGTCAGTTCCACTACGAACATGAGGCTTTTGTGAAAGTGAGCTCATGAGCAATGTATTGAGCTCAAGCTGTGTTTAATCATGTCATCAAACTTCAAAAGGCACAGTACATCTGCGCTTCAGAAAATCACTGTGACCTGGCATCTGCTTGTCCAGGTATAAATAAGACATTTGGTGAGGGGACAGCACTCCCAGCTGTCCCCTCACCAAAGCTGTGACCAGAACCAGGAACGATACCATATCTATAGGGGTATAGCTACTCTCCTCCAATCCTGATGTTGATTTCCCACTTTTCAGCAGACCTGCTCTGTGCACTCAAGATAAGTCCTTGGGCTGTTATCTGTTCATCGCTTGCTAAGCAACAGCTACCTAGCAATTTTATCAACCTTGACAACAAAGCTGGATAACTGACATATTTATCATGTCATATTAAAACAAATATTAACATTCCGGATGTACAAAATGCAAGCAGGTCTCTGGGATTTTTTGCCCACTGGCTTCTGTTTTGAAATGCATTCCCGTGAATTGCAGCAATTGTTAGTGTCTATCAGTGCCCAGAAACTTTCCCATAGAATAACAACATGCAGCTGGGCTGTGTTTTTGAGTTTCTCCCCTGTTCTCCCCGATGTGTCTGATGCATGTAAAACTTCACTGTTCCTCACGTGTTTTTCACATTTTCTGTTGTGTTCATTGCTCATCCCTTCCTCATTTTCACAAACAGTTCTCAAATGTGCTTCTGTAAAGAATTCTGAATTATCTGTCCGTGGCCTGGCTGCATTTCACTGTACACACACCATCATCAGGCTTAATTGGCTTGACTTAATTCCCCCTCTCTCTCGC
Source organism: Lepisosteus oculatus (assembly GCF_040954835.1). Lineage (NCBI taxonomy): Eukaryota > Metazoa > Chordata > Actinopteri > Semionotiformes > Lepisosteidae > Lepisosteus > Lepisosteus oculatus. The sequence continues at coordinate 77,438,838 of NC_090696.1, forward strand.
TCGTATGGTCAGCTTGTAGCTTGTGGGCTTTAGTTTTTGAGCTAGAGCTGACTTGCACAGAGACCGCATGGCTTGGATCACTGTGCTCCATTCTTTCAAGTGAGTGCCCTTCCCAACACACACAGAGATAGAAGCCAGTGTCTCCATTATGTTAAATACTCTTGTGGTTTTCCAGCAGCCTCAGGTATTTGCTACATAGTCATGCCTGTAAGGCTGGAGTGTGCTGTACTAATCTTAATTAGACCCAGAGATACCTGGCTGCCTAGCAACAACAAATTATAGAACACAACCGTTGCTAACTTTGACCTATTTTGAGAACATATGGCAAAATTTTGTGAAAACTGGTGTGATGTTAATGCGTAAACATTAACTGTAGCTGTATATTGACTCTGAGTTGCTGTTATGATTAGGATGTGGTGAATTTCTAATCCCAGTAAGGAATCTACTGTACCTGTCTGCTCAGTAAGAAGCACTGTCTTTGTGTTTTTCCAGAAACCCAAGACAAATGGTTTGCAGTACTGGATAACCACTGGTGGCCCTTTAATTAATTTGTTAGGACTTTCGTTGGGTTTTATCTTTCATTCAATTAGTATACATGGAAAAAGCCGTCAAGATAGTATATGAAGTTATACTGTAGGACGTCATCAGTTTATCTGTGGTTCGTAGCATCTTCAGAAATCTTTGCATTGCTTTTACACAGAAATATAAAAATCAATCTTTACATCAAACAAATCTGAATATACAGTACGACTGTGGCCAGATTCAGAGATAAGTAAAATGTGGGTTCACATTAGCCACGTGCATTGTGCATCTAACATTTTCTGAAGTTAAAGATTTTGTAGGATAACGTCTTGTACAGTACAGAGTTCCACACAGATTTTCATCAGGAGCATTTCCTGGTTTATATGGATACTGTGATATTGTGACTAAACCTATTTAATTTACAGATAAAAAAGCAGAGTGGATAATGAGGTCAGCAATGACAACTGAGGTGCACCAATATTGAAAACTAGGCAGAAACCAGGTATATTAAATGTAGTATTAATAAAGCTCCAAAGACAAAGACCAGAAATGCATTTATTTATATGCAGAGCTTTAGCAAGTTTGCAATGGAGAAAACAGAAAATTGCACCATCCCAGTGTGTGAAGTTGTTAGAAACGTATCCACAAAACACTCACAGTTGACACTTTTGCCAAACATGGTTCCACCAAGTATTGACTCAGGGGAGTGAATATTTACGCAATCAACATATTTTAGTTTTGGATTATTTTTGCGGTTTCTGCTGACATTCAACTTCTTTCCCTATAAAAATGTTTAGTTTAATAATTTCAGTTTTGATTTAAAAGCTCACCACTTTAATAAAACGTTCATACATCATTTGTAATTCAGCAAAATGAGACATATTTGGAAGAGAGCGATTCCCCTTGGAAAGCTCTGCGTTAGATGAGTGGCTGCAGACCTAAACAAGGAACCAACAGAAAGGACTTTGATGTTAATATAAGTAGTCTCCATGGTGATTAAGTTACATTTTGCACTTCAAACATAGTAATGCCCACAATAATTGTGAAAAACTCGATGCACTTGCTGTCTTCTTTATAGAAATTAAATTGTAATCAGCGTAATCAACTGAGTAATATAACTGCAAATGAAATATACAATTTTATCATGAACTTCCCCAAATGGAAAGAAAATCCAAGAGTGATCGGTGTTTGTAATGTTTTAGAGTCCTTTGTAATAAATTGTTTAACAAGCTAAAACATCTCTGCCAAACTGACGCCGAAGTGCCCCTGGCCTAGCAAAATGTGTCTTGTTTCCACTTCAAAGAAATACGGTTCCAGACTTTGCTTAGAGAAAAAGTTAAGGCAAGTGTCAGCCCGAAAGATGGCTAGAGTTTTTGGAACAATAGATTACTTAAACATTTTCTTGGGTCAGTACCAGTGTGTAACTGTTAACTATGAGACAAGGAAGTGTCCTTTTCCAAAAACATGAATGAAAACAAATCAGATTGCATGGGAGGGTTGCAGCTCATTTCTCAGCTGAAGGTCTGCCCGGTCTAAAAATAGCACAGTGGGAATTTATAAACACAGTACAACAAGGGCAGCCTTCCAGCGGCTTGGAGACCCTTTCAGGATCTGAGACCATTTCAAATAACGCCGGTGAACGAGGCACAGGAGAGCACAACACACATTGAGAAATGTGGATCCAGTTGAAATGACAAAGAAAACTGCCAAGACAGCGTCATTGACGAATGTTCAGACAAACCAAAAAGGTTTCAACTTGGATTCAAAGTGAATGTAAAAGAGAGTATGCTTGCCTGCAGCTCGCCTGCCTATCTGGTTCCTGTGATTCATTAACAGGAATTTCACATCTGGAACATTTTAGCACGGCCCCGTTTTACACGTCCTGTCTGCAGCTCTTCCTTGGACTCCACTGGACATCGGTCCTCCCCTCCTAGCAAAAGCTTTGGCACTCGGGAATATACCTGTCAAGTCACAAATCACACAGTGCACTGTGGAGGCTGGACCCTCAGACAAACATGTCTCACGCAGTAATATTTGTGATGCAGCTGGGATCACCAAGGGACAGCGTAACCATTTACTTAAATGAAAAATAGTTGAAGAACAATTTCAAGCATTGGAACTGCCTGCTCAAAATGACACAGGTTATCAGATTCATTACACAGTCATTAATCAGATTGCCAGCACGCTGCAACACCCTGCTTTATAAGATGAGACAGGGCAGTGTCATCGAATGCCTAAGCTCATTTAAGTTGCAAGCTTGCAGCAGTAAACCTTGGGCCTGGAATCTCCTGAAAGACCATGTCTCCAGGGACAGGAGGTCTGATGACTGCAGAGACAATAGAATGGCACCTTGTCTTCCTGTTCATTATCCCAGTAATTCAGTCTACTAACAACAGCAGCCCTCGGTGGATGACTGTGTAACAGTGCTTTCGAGCCAGGACATGATCTCCTGCAGTTTCTGCTGAAAGGGCGAGACTGATATGATGCCTGTGTGCTAGAAAGTGATGCAGGAGGCCCTGTTATGATTGCCCTACGTGTCCCCTGATACAGACAGAAACGCTGCTTCGTTCTTTCCTCATCCAGGCATTGATCTGGAGGTGTGTGTCTCAGAAAAATGGAATAAGCAGTTGTTTAATCACAAAAAGATTATTTCATCCCTCATTACCTGTTCCGTTTAAAATTTACTCAGGGATGAGTTTGCACAGCTGAAGCCTAGTGTCACAAAGACTGCTCCAGACTCTTGACTGTTTCACACCAACCCCTGTAACTTGACTCCCTCTGTGCACCCCTGCACCCCCAGCCACTGATACAGCTGCAAGATTAGCAGGTTCATGGGAAAACATGGCCTGTTTTTCTGACATCCAGCTACGTTTGAGGTCTGAAAGCTTTGTCCCATTATTCAGGTTACACTCTTGTGTTCGCGCCTTTGCTGTTACTGTTGCGGAGTGGCTTAATTAATTTTCTTCACGCAAACACAATAAAGACTGCGATTACTGAAACTTACACAGGGTCACGGGTCTGTGCCTGGTTGAAGGAGACTCACTGACTCCCCAGAACCTGCCTCTCCGGTGCTCCATTCCAGAAAGATTTTATATCATTACTGTCGTTAGGGAAATCACTCTATTTTGGTTTGCACAAAGGAATTGAAAATAATTCACTGTGACTGTTTTGTACTTTTGAAAAAAGAAACAAATTTGATGACTAGGCATGTTCAAATTTCTGTTTGTTTTTATAGCTGAAAGCACTTAATTCCACTGGGGGCTTTCATTAACCAATTTAATTAAATCCTTGAGACTTGAGCCTTCTTAGTGTACTCTACGTTTATTTGTCTTGGTTTAAGTCCTCCTGACTCCTACTGGACAGCAGAGCAGTCCCTCCAGTTTTTTCAGAAAGCATTCCTGACACTCACAATGCCCACTGGTCTTTCTCCTTCCTTACCTTCGGACTTCCTCTGTGACTTATTATCCCACAGGCTTAGAGAAAAGGTTGTTCCCTGTATTCCAGTGCAGAGAGCAGCAGGAAGATAAATGGAGAGATGATGTTTGAGTTTGCATTATTCTAAAACTCATTCCTCTGCTTTCTGCAAAAACAACAGGATGCCAACTTAACTTTGTGTTCATCTTCAGGTGAACACAGTATGATGGGTATTACTGCTTTTTTAAGATGGCATAATACAGTATCGTCCAAATCATCCATCCATTTTAGGTAACCTCTTTATCCTTAGAGCTAGGGCTGTCCATCACAGGACACAGGAAAGGACCACACCCCAGACAAGACACCAGTCCATCACAGGACACAGGACAGGACCACACCCCAGAGAGGACACCAGTGCATCACAGGACACAGTACAGGACCATATCTTACGTCATAAATATTGAACCACTACAGTGGAACGTAATTCAGAAAGAAAAATAAACGTAAAAAAAAAACAGATAATAACGATATTATTATTAAATTAATTGTGATGTAATATGTGACATTCTCCTATTTGTTTTTTAGTGTGTCTCGATAGGAAGGATTTTTGAGAGTGCGTAGCATAATGATAAGTGCCAAAGGTCATTCTAAAGAAAAAGCACACATGCTCTTTATGACAGTGACTACTGAGTTTTCTTATGATTACAAACTGTAACATTCTAGTCTTGCAGTATCTTTTCACTTGTACTGGGATCCAGCCAGGTTTCCTGAGGTAGGCTGTGCGGCAATGCAGCGTGCCATAAAGAGTGTCCAGTCTGTCCTGATCTCCTTGGGTTTCCCCTTTCCAGCTCTCTGAGATCTCGACAGAAGGGCTGGTTTTAGTCCTCGGGGAGTCTGCAGCAGGGGGCAAATGCTTAGCTCAGGAAATGTTGAACACAAAAGAAAATTCAAGTCAGGAAATTCTCACCAATTACTCCAGTACGACGAAAACAAACAATTTGCCTTTTTATAAAGTATAAATACATCGACCGAGCACTACATTTGCTTAACCATCTGCAAAGTAGGAGAGAGTTTTCTGTGTGATTCAGTTTATTTCATGCATTTCTGTATGAGGCTGATCATGGCTTAAAACTAAGTGGTGCAAATTACATTGCATTGTTTAAACTCTGAGTGGCCTATTATTTCACATGTAAAACAACATTACAGAATACAGTTTTAATATAAAAAGCATTTCATTTTTTAAGAATAATTTAAACTGTGATGGTGGTTCAAGGTGGGTTTGGTGTGTCATGTGTCACTTTCTTCTAAAGTGGAGTGACACTTTCACAGGAGTATGTAAAAGCTAAAGCAACAAGTCAATTGAGAGACAATAAATCTATAATGTTTGAGGAAGTAAAGCTTATCTATAATAGACTACCTAGGAGGCTGTAAAACATGCTCTTTATTGCTCATTGTTTTTCATCTTTGTCCCACAGAAAGGCTGTTAAAGAATCTAGATTGAAATAAAAGACTTTAGGGCCAGATTCAGATCAACTCTGCAGCAGATAAACACAGCTGGGCACACTGATAGAAACCTAAGAATATACTCAAGCTACTAAACATCTTATATGCAGTTCAGAATGTGCTCTACAGTTAGATTATAGTAGCGCATAAGTGTGAAAACTTTCTACATCTTCATCATTTTCCCACCCCGCCTTGTTAATCATAATTAATGACTTAATAATTTAAATTATTACGTTTTTTTAAAAAAATATGAAGTAAAATAATACTAAAACAATTATTAAGTAGTTAAATTAATTACCCCTCAATAAAAGCCAGACTCTCCATCTGCTCTCTCCACTCTGCGAGAGGATGTGAATGAATCCCCAGCTCTCCATGGCACGGACGACATGCTTCTAAGACTCTAAACAGGCCAGCTGACCGAGCCCTAACACAGACAGCAGACAGGCTATCCCCACTATATAGTCTTTCCACCTGCTTTGGGTACTATTTAGAGCCACGGAGACAGTAAAGGAATGAATAGACAGGACTCTCCCAGCAGCAGACACTGGCTTCTCCACTTTAATCACCAAGCAGCTGTCCGATCTGTGCCATGATGAGCCCAGCCAAGATGGGACCAGCGGCACAACAGTTTTTAGAAAAGTGAAGCAAAATAGCAACTTTGTACCTTTACCAGTAAATTTTCACGAGGGGCCTCTTCTCCGCATGATCCTGTCGGGGGCAGTAAGATAGAACATGATGTAAGAGGTTAATTATCTACGCTACATGAGAGCATGTGAAAGGTGACAGGTAGAGGAGCCATGCAGCCCATCTGTCCTGTTAGGTTGTTAGGAATTACATGATTCCAGTATCTCATCCAGCTGTGTCTGGAGAGAAGCCAGATTATCGGCTTTAACAGCATGGCCGGGCAGCTTGTTCCAAAACCTCACCACTGTCTGTGTAAAGAAGCACCTCCTGTCCTGACTGGAGGAGCTCATCCAGCAGTGTACTGAGAGGAGCCAGAGTATCGGCTTCATCGGCATGGCTGGGCAGCTTGTTCCCCACCCCTGCAGCCCTGTCATGTCATGGGTACAGAATGACACAGCCAAGCTGTCCCCCAAACAGTGTCACCCATAAGAGAACAATCAATATTATTAATCAATATTCTGTGACTCTTTCCTAGCTTTGTTTCAGAAGTATGTTGACGTACAGTATTGTGTCCAGCAGACTAAACTTGTCCACAGGGCTTTCTCCCAATTGAAATAGCTCAAAAGATCCAGCCGGTGCATGAGGTCATGTTACAGCAGAGAGAACACGCCCTTTACTGACTCAGATTCCCTCTGTACAAGCCAGTGCTCATTTACATTCACAATTTCCTTTTATTGTCTACAAGGATTTTTTCCATTAGCTCTGCAGGACTGCTTGATCAACATAACAATCAATGACAATCGAAGTCACTTACCACCCTTGTGTGGTTGATTTTTCAATGAAATGATTATGCTGTCACAGTCGGTTAAGACTGCACCTTCATCAATACAATTAATAGAACACAAAACTGAAGTTTACCTGCAGAGATTTGAGTACTACAGCTATGCCGTTGAATCCAAAACATTACTGTCATTACTGATTACATTTACACACCCTCCTGCACTGCGTGATTGCTGATGACATGCACTACAGTGCAGGATTTATATGATCAATGCTCTGCTGCAACCTGGACACATGCCCTTCTGTGCTTCTGTAATCCTATTTCAAAAGGTAAAAACACAGGTTTTGGAAATATTTTACAAATAATTTGTTTACTATTAAGATAATAAAAAATTAAGATCCTAATTGGTACAAAGTGTCAAATAATGAGTCATTATCGGATATATATATAATATATACATACTGCACTTTGAAAAGCATTTTAATCTTTACCAAATTTGTTTCGGCATGGAAAGTAATACTTCTTTTATGGTCATTACTGCATTTGCAAAGCCTTTCAAAGAAAATGGTGTTTCCCTTGCAGAGAGAACCGACGTAAACAGCTTTAAAGCTTATGGGACAGAATGAGCTGCAGTGACCTTAGGCCACCCATGATTATTTGTAAGAGCTTAATCGTGCAAGTGTACATTCTTAAATGAACTTCATCATTTTAATTCCAACTGATTAACTGAGCCTGTGTAAACTCTTTCCTTAGCATCGCATCTTAGAGCGACGATATGAAAAGTCTCCTTTAAACCTGCAATAAAGAGCCTACTCATGCATTCTCTGTGCTAGTAAGCACTTCCAGATGTAACTGCACTGCTGAGTCTGGCAACCATCCATATCAGAGGATGTAGCTGTGGAGTGGTGTCCACTGCAGTGCTAACTGCAGTCAGGCAAAACCTAAACAAACAATCTTTATTAAGCAAACCAGCCTTTTTTAAGAAAACATGTACAGCACAGTGAGACCAAGAAGCAAAAGAGAAGCATAGAAGCTGCAACACAGAAAGATCGCAGTCATGCAAATCGCCTTTCTTTGTACTTGTCTTTGACAAAATTGTGCTGCAGTATGTCTCAGTCTGTGAAGCTACTGCTGCAAAGATCGTTTAGTGATCACATCAGATACTCCACTACTAGAGCCTTGGATCTCCTTAATAAGAATACCAGAGAAAAACGACTTGCAGGTGAGGGAATATGGCTTTCTTTCTGCACAATTCCATCTGTAAAATACATTTGACTATGGTTAGTATGTTTTTAGTGTGGGAAGAAACGTTTAAACACCTATTCTGTAAAAGTGATTCAGATAAAATAGGAGTTAGATGCTAGACCGTAATGATGCAGATCTAAATGATAAGGCAGGTTCATTAAGGTCATTATGTCTTATGCCCTACAGTGAGTATTTTGAATATTATCCGCAGGATAAGCTTAATCTTTCATTGTGAAATTGTGAAAAAAAGCATCTAGCTGTTGCAATTTCAAGCTATGAACAACGGTTTCCTTGTGTAATTGTGAAATTTGACAAAATCACAGGGAAAACTGCTGTGTCATTATCACTCACCTATTCAAGAAGGGCATATAAAGGATCTGTACTAGCCTATAGAAAATGGTTACTGTAGAAAACAATCATCACCCTCACCCCTTTTGCCTTTTCTGTCTTTATTGTAGTAGTATTATTATCATTTGCCTGTTTAAAAAAAACATGAACTTCAAAATATTGTCAGGACAGACAGCAAAGCTGCATGTACTGTGATTGTTTAAATGGAGAAGCTTACAGGCTTATGTTTATATAATACTTTTTCGGATGTTTGTCTCTAATGAGCAGTAAAAAGGAAGGCATTTTAAACTGCATTGCAGCTGCAGGAATGAAATGACCTGAAAATCCCAAACATGTCATAAAGCTGGAGAAGGACTGAGGTCAACTGCACTTAAAATTTCTGACCGACCTGTAACATATGCATCCATTTTGTTATGAAATATTAAACAAAAAAACACTCGGGTGGGATTTTTCTAGTCTTTTACAGAAGAGAAAAGGTCAAACTTAATTGATGTTCAAAATGAAGAAATGCCCTTTGAAATTGCCAAGCTACATGTCTCAGGAATTAGATTGTAGTGTACTGTTAACTTCTGACTGAAGCCAATGGTTTCTGGTATTTCCTCTGGCACAGTTTCAGAATAGACCCAGCTGACAAATTAGTGTCGTGCATATTTAGATGCAAATATTATTCCTTGTGCCACTTTCCAATTAGCTTCTGCCTTGATTAATTGTTTTGTTAACCTATTGTTTGTTTTGTTAACTGGCTTTTTGTGCAATAAATTAAGTTTTTAATTTAGGATTACACATTTACATGTCATGGGATTGTTTGCTCTAAAGTAACTGCTACATTTTAGTTTATCTGCCATATCATAACAGAAAGCAAATATTGTTAAAATTTCGGGATCTTTTTTAAGTATTACCAATAAAATATTTTTTTGTTGAGATATGTAAATGGTGACAAAATTGCATAATGCAGAAAGTTAAATCATTCAGCAAGGGAAGATGCATTTATGTGCCAATAGTTTCAGAGCTGATAAAAGATAAAGCAGTTCACCGTGACAAGAACACGATTCTGGGCGATCTATAGTATGTGTCTTTTCTGATTTTATCGGTAGAACTTTATCAAATAACTAGCAACAACACTAGAAAATGCAGTGGAAAAAATGTATTAATTAATGTATTTATAATGTCTTCTGAAAAATATTGGCTAGCAACAATGTAACGTTAATATAACTTAACATAATGTAGCAATAATGTTATTTGGTGCCTTCGTGGGACTTAATTTGAACACGGAAACAAACCAGAGGACACAAATGGAACCTTAGTGGAAGTGTTTTTAAAAAGGATGACAGCAGGCATTTCTTCATCCAAAGCATTGTGGGAGTATGAAACAAGCTACACAGCCATATGGCTGGCAGATTTACTTCTTCTTTCAAGAAACAACAGGATGAGAACTTCAAATCAATTAGCTAATTAGCTAATAGTGACCATATACACTAAACAGGCCGAATGTCTTTTGTAATCCAGTCAGGTCTAGTCTGTTGACATGCCAGTGTTCTGCTAGTCACGTCTGCCTGATTTTCATGTTTTACTTGCCAAACCACATGGTTCATTGATCATAGAGGATGAAATGATGTCACATTCAAATCTGCATTTCATCCCATCACATGAGATGTGGGGTTGCAGATTTGGAGTACTGTAGTGCAGAATAATGAAACATGGAGGATGTAATGTTCCACTGACTGCAATACTTTTACTCCTGGGGAGTAAAAATGTCTGATTAAATCCTTTATTGTCCAAAATATAAGCAATTATTTTGATTGAAAGGTTATTTTAGTCACATTTGTATGTATACCTTGAGGCCATTGCTGACATATAGAGTACTTGAAATTGTTGAAATTTAGACCTTTTAAAGTCATTTCAGATGAATATTCACCACAGCAATGAGGTTTCGATAATGTTTGTGGGCATTTTCTCAAGAGCATGCATTTCCACCTGTGGAAGAGCCATTAGAGACATTTTTCCACAAAGACTGTGGCTATTGTATAGTTCATTGGAATCCCTGAAGTCTGTAAACACTGTGCTGTATATTTAGAAGTCATGACTAATTTCGTTTTTGTATCATCACTGCTAATGCCATTTTTTTCTTTCCTCTGCCACTTAAATGATGGAGTTCTCAAAGACCCAATCACATGTGATCATCACTTTTTTGTGCAATTAAGCAAAATGCAAATATATGCATAGTTATTGAGCTGCAGATCTTGAAACAGAGCCTGGTGTTTATTTGAAATCATTCCTTATGAATATTTAGGTATGTCAGTTTCTACCAGGTAGATAGAAAGACCAGATCTCAAGATCACCACCAAATAGAGGAATCCGGTAAGGGTTTGTAGGAAGAGTAGGAACTCTTCACCAGCACACCCATCGTCTTCTCTGGTTGCCGATGGTGGTGGTGAGACATGGGTTCGCGTCTGTGTCCCCAAGACCAAGACTTGATGAGTTGAGGAACTGGGCAGCAAAAGCCTCGCTTGGCAGGGTTATGACTGTCACCTTCTGTGATGTTTTCAGACCACGTACACGTGTTGGCCAATATTTTAATGACTTACTGTCTCAGATACATAAAGCTGTCAGGAAAAGTGGACAATGAAACAGTGTGTGTAGACCATCATTAAACAACCCTGTGTTTTTGTATATATTTCAGTCGCAAAATGTTTTGAATGTTTTTTGCTGTAATCAGTTAATTCTAGTGATTTATCACCATTTATACTTTACAATATTGTGTGCTGCAAAATGGCCATATTTAAAAAGTGCTTAATTTATATAGAATGTCACCTTTTTGGAGAAACAAGAAAAATAAAAACAAATATGTTTTTCAATAACATTGCAGTTAAAAACAATAACTGTTTCCATTAAATTTGATTGTTGAGATTTTAGAAAAGTGCGCTATAGAAACATAATGGAGCTCAAGCATTTCCTCAATAACTGTTTCCATTAAATTTGATTGTTGAGATTTTAGAAAAGTGCGCTATAGAAACATAATGGAGCTCAAGCATTTCCAATTGTGTTTATCTAGCAATGCAAGCATCTATTTTACTAAGTGAATTGTATAGAATTCCAAGACCCCATAAGAACTATGTACAGCTGACAACAGTTAACAATTTTAATTTGCATTTAAATGTATTTTACTGGGCCCTAATAAACATTATATCAGAATGTTTATTTATAGTATCACTAATAAGAGACAACCTTTGGAGTTTGAATTAAACAACATGCAATATAAAAAGTGAAATGTATATAGATACCTAGAAGAATTAACATACATAGTTACACACAACAGCTATCTCTATACATGTGTCATTTAATAGAAATTCTAAACATAATAATGACTTTTTAATTTCTTTTACATTTTTTTCATTTCTTTAGTAATTCTTCAAGAAAATAATTAGGTCAGTTCCGATGAAAAGGAAAAACTGCGTGCAGCTCTCAAATAGTGACACATATGTTAGCATAATTAACAGTTAATTCACAAAGTGCCATTCTGAGAGCATTCACACAGTTTCCAAATGCTTTATATGTGAAACTACATGTAACAAAACTACAGATAAAGGCTTATCCCATGCTGAAAGGAAAAGAAAAGAGACCCAACGTTTCGGCTGTGGAGCCTTCTTCAACCTTCCACACCTGGAGAAGGCTCCACAGCTGAAACACTGTGTCTCTTTTCTTTTCCTTCCAGCAGGATTAAACCCTCACCTGTTCCTTTGCAGTCTACACATGCTGACGCAACTCCCTACTTAAACGTCTGTAACAAAACTATTTGAAATAGGAAATTAACAGACTGTTACAGATGCCAAAAATAACAGGGAGGAGTTTAATGTGCTTTGAAACAATAGGCACTGTCATAATTCGCCAGTGGTGCACAGTTCTGAGTCATGGTACCTTAGGTTGCCAAGTAGCAAACATTAATTCAACAATTAATTTGTAATCCCTAATTTTCCAAGTTCTTGACATTGTTAACACGTGGCTTTGAATGAACGCTGTGCGACTGAATAGATACAGGAACACCATGACTGCTAATGTCGCAGTTTGCAAAGCATGAGGTCTGGGTTTCTGACCTTGCGGTTACACCCGGTCGAAACCTCGCTCTCGCTTTCGGGTCACGGAGAGGCTGTAACCAACATGTTTGGATTGCTCACATCCGGGGAAGCGAATGTGTGGGTGTTTGCTTCGTGGTGGTGCTGGAAGCCTCTTTCATTAGGTCCCCACAATTAAAGCCAGCTCCAGGCCACAGGAACACAAGCAGTGACCTCTAAGGCGAAGTTTAACTGCTGCTTTGGGTTGGCACAAAGCCTGTGAGCTTCCATATACAAGAAGACGCTGGGTGGTTTCCTGTGATGCAGACTCTGCCCTGGCTGGTGTTGTTGGTCAGCTCTGGGATTCTGTTCTGCACTTTTCTGTGGGTCTGCTGGTCCTACTAATATTTATGTTACAGGTCTGGTGTTACAAGCACCTCGTTGCTTCATTGCATTTGACACCTAGTCTGAATACTGTATGTATGTAAGCTGATCTCCCAGCTCTGGAATGTTTTAATTTAATTATCCTCTTTTAAATCACACCGACGAGCTGAACAATAATGTCTTAAGGGATCCACATTCAGCAACTTTATCTAGATAATTATTTTATGGATGTGGCTGATTAAAGCCATGGGTGTGGTTTACGATCACTCTGGTCAGAACTGTAAACTTCAGGTGTTAGGCTCAAAGAACCAGGTACTGGAGTGACAGATGTCTTTGAAGTTAAGAGTACAGTTGAAAGCAACAGAAACTCCAATCACTCATGACTAATGCAATGTCATGGATTATGATAATTATGGATAAGCTCTTCTATCCTGTTGGTAACATGTAGGTCAGAGATTACCAAGGTATTTATAGCTTGTAATATGCTTGATGGTGTTTAACTTCATATCTACTTACAGTAACTGTCTAGCAATAAATTATATCCTAACGTGTTTTTTCTGTTGCATGAAGTGTTAGACGCAGATTCCTATATCTGAGTCATCTAAGTCAACAGAGATGTTTTTTATACTGTTGGCTGCGGTATGTCTAATTCCTACCCCCTAATTCCTATATTTAATTGAAATTGGAACATTAGGTAAGAACAAAAGTGGTAGAATATTATTCAGAATGTGTTTCCTCCTGCGTCTGGAAAAAGTATTTAAAATGTTTTCATATTTCCTTAATGTATACACTAGGAGAGCCTTTCTTATATCTAAGTGTAACAACTGGGAGTTTGTGGCTTTGTTGTTGTTATGTTTAAAATGGCTCTGAACAGCCATTAAAATGGTTAACATTCCACATAGTCATCTGGATGTATGAAGATGAGTTCCAGATGTGTTCCTCTTGCTTACATTTTCATGAGGTACAGAAGGCTCCCGCGTGCATGTTGTGTGTACATTTCCTGCTCTTGATGCCAGCATGTGAATTCCTTGCAAAGAAATGAGTGTGGATTTGAGTCAGCAGCACCTACTTTCTCATGGTAGTTTAAGCCATCTTGTAGGGTAGGAACCCAGGGATGGATCAGAAGATTTTTTTAATAGAAAGAATGAGCATTTCCCAGCAATCACATAAATAGGAAACGTATCTGTTGAAAATAATTCACTGACAGGAAGGGGCAGCACAGTGTTTAGCATTGCTGCCTACAAGCATTAGGTTCAGGGTTCAGGACAGTACCTGGGGTGCTGTCTGTGTAGTGTTTGTATGTTCTCCCCGTGTTTACATGGGTTTCCTTCAGTTTCCTTCCACAGTCCACACATACTGGAAGTTTTATTAGCCTTTGGGAAAATAAGCCAAGGTGTGAGTCTCTGAATGTTTGTGCCTGTGTGTGCCCTGCAATAGACTGGCATCCCACCCAGGGTGTATCCCACCTTGTGCCCAATGCTTCTTTGGACTAGTTCCAGCTCGCCTTTGACAAAGTCACATTCTGGGTTCCTTTCATTTGCATAAGCAGCATAAATTCAACAGCTCATGGCAAAAATGCACAAACTGGAGCTGACTGAATGCTAAGGGCACTTTAAACTTCATTCCTGAAATTCTCATCAATTTATCTGTTTCTGTATCTGTGTTTCGTTATACTTTTCAGGTGCTGATAATTATTTGGGGTACTATGAGTACTGAATACAACCATTTCTGTTGAATTTTTGATTAATGCTCTGGATCTGGGAAAAGCAGATTGCTTTTGGGTTTCCTGTTACATAAAACATCTTCATTTTGGATCTCAACCTTCATTTTGAGACTCATTTTCAGCCCTAATCATAAAGCCATGTGCTTTTCACAGCTGTGTGTACTTCAGCTCGGTGAGCTGCACCATTCAGCATGTTCCTGGCAGCCAACTGAAGAGCCCATTAGCGAGGCTGCAACATGATACCCTGTGCACAGAAAAGTCAAATACAGCATCTCACTGGGAAACTAGGCAGGGATAGTGGTGATGCTGCTGTTTACCTTTCCAAAAGTAAACATTGAACTTAACCTGTACTCATCTGCATTTAGACAAAGAAAAGGTGTCAATATAACCAATCAAGTCAAAACTATTTTAACTCTTCAGTTCTTCTCCTCAAAATAACTGAGACTATTTCCAGAGATGGACACAAGCACTATACTTTTACGACAAGGGTATAAATTCACATGGCGCTATTTGCGTAACAAAAACTTAAACAGTCAAATAAAAGTAAAATAAAAAAGTAAAATAGTGACCTCTGCGTAGATGGCCCAATATTTAAAACACTTAGGCACTTAAATACTCGCAGCTTCCTTCACTGACAAATACACTTAAGTTTTTCAATATAGGGCACAGAAACAATAAAGTACCATATAAATAATATCAGGAATATTAGAAGCATTTAACTCTAAAACCATATCCCAGTTTATTTAAAAAATGCAGAATTCACATTAATTCCCTCTAACATTCTATAGAAGATTGTAACTTTGTCCAGTGACACAGCTCAAACTAGTTGTTGCAAGAGGAATTAAATGTACAGTAACATTCCTAGGCTGCAATTGAAAGAAAAGAATACCTGAGGTTGCCTAACAAATTTTATCTTCAAGTACAGTTAATGTGTGTTACTTGTAAACTTGTGGCTTCTCTGTCGAAAGTCACAGACAGGGTAGGCACATACAGTACACCACGTTCACAGTGCAATCGATTTAGACTGGATATCTCGTGTTCGAAGGTGCCATTGAGCAGGAGTCGCTATGTTCTTTGGCGTTAACTGGCTAGTGGGAGTTGTCCTCTCAAACTGGGGGTGGGAGAATAATGATTCGCCCACTACTATGTGCCCATATAGAGAACTCCAACCAGACATGCTAAATTCCAGTGCTAACGCTAAACGCTAAAGACCAGAAATGCCCAATTCATTTGACTCTTTTATGCAGTAGTCTGGAGATTAATATGCAGCATTTATTTATTACTCCGGTGATGGATTTTGAATTTCAACAATGGATTTTACATAAAAAAGAAACTTTCTTGATATCAAAGCATTTCAAAGCACTGTGTATTCAGTTAAAATAATGCATGAAAGATGGGTGTTGCAAAGTGTGATGCATTAATGTCCACATCACGCAGACTTATCCTGTTTAATTTCTGTGTCTCATGACATCTAATGTCCACGATTCCTGAAACCTCAGCTCTCACTCCCACCTGTGTTCTAGAATGTTTAAATGTTTCTTTAAAAGAGATGCTAACCAACCAATGGACAAAGTAGACAAAGATACTGGGAAAGTAAACGTCATTGTGACTGCAGGTGTCACAGACACTGACATTGTAGGGTTAAATGTTGGGATAAAGGCCATTAGGTAAGGTTTTGGATTGACTTAAGGCTGGGTTTAGGGTTAATTTAGTGTACTATAAGGTTGGGCTAAAATGAGATTATATTTGGGTTCGAACAGGTTATGTGTAGGTGATATGGAGGTATCAGAAGAAGAGGACTAGAGTTGAGATGCATTTCAAAGATTCAGGTTGAAGAGTTCAGGCTTGGTTAGAGGTAAGATGTTGGCTGGATTAAGATAAACGTCAAGGTTGCAGATTCACAAGGATAATGTGATTAATATAAGCTGACTGATTTCCATACAAACCTAGTTTCTCTCTGCCTGTCTCTCTGTACTGTCCAGGTCTGACTTTCACGCGAGCAGGTCCTGCAATCCTTAATTCCCTAGTCACGCAGCCGAGTAAAGTCTCAGCACTCTTATGAGTGGATATGCAGTAACACAACTCACTACCCATTTCACAGGCTAACATACAGCATGTCCTTCTAGCAGGAAGCAGGTATCACAGGTTGCAGATATTATCTCATTTCCCATCAACACACACACCCTGCAGGGCGTGAGCTGCTGATTCCCTCCAGGACTGGTCAGGGAGATAACTGACCCATAAACCCTGGAAATAAAAATTTGCATTTGCTTTCTCATGTTACACTTTTTGCATGACAGCCACACATGTCTTCGGAAAATTATTCCTAATCTTTTGTCTTCCATGCAACAGAGAGCAGGTCTGTGTTAGCCTGAATGTATTTGTCGGAAGACCGTATATTTATTCCAGCATACTCAGAAGTCCAGAACAAACTTTGCATTCTTTACCCCTGGAATAGCTGCTAAGCTCCCTGAGAAATGTGGGGCATTTTAAGATTTTCATCCTTGAGGGGGAAAGGCACCACTTGCTCTGGGGCAGAGGAAAGATAGAAATCATAAATCCTCATTACAAGTTTAACCCCTGACCTCTGCCCAATTTCAGCATTATTTTTCTGTGAAGAATCAGGTAGTAATTTGCAGAGCTTCCTGAATGTTCAGGGACTGGACGTCAGAGCTTTGAAGGCACCAGCATGCCACGTCGCAAGAGAACAATTTGGAGCAGAGGGAGTACACAAAGCACAGGAATCGGAAACAGATGATTCCAGAGGTAAAGGGATTAAGTCAGTCCTGCTGAGTCTTTTACCAGGCAACTATTGGAGGACAGCATGCTGTTCTTTCTGAGTTTTGGCCAACACGCTAAATTATACAGAGCCCGGTTCTCTGGCGTTGAAAGCAGCTTTTGTTCACACCGCTGGGAGACTCTACCATTCATACACAGTGTGATGACTTTAAAGTGCATTTAATAACAACTGGGGTGTTAAGGAAAGGGTATGATAATATGAACACAGAGGTCCATTCAAGTCTTTTAATATTAGCAAAATCCCTACGTCCATGGCTAAATGATGAACAATGTTTCCTACTCAATTGTACTGTACACCTGTTTCCTTGTAATGTCTGTCTGTGATTTACAGAGACAAACAGCCGTCTTCAGAGCGGGCTGTGTGATCCAATTATAATCATTATCTTCATTTAATTTCCTGAGTTGTCTGATAAATGTTTTCATCCCTGCTTAGCGACTGACCACATCATAGGCTTTGTGACTCACTTCAAGTAATTCCTGGTAAACCTGGTAAAAGCCGAATCACGGGCAGCAGTCAAAACCTAGCAGAGGTACATTCCCCTCTTTGTCCATAATTATACAGGAGGGTTCTATGCAATTAAGCAATATGTCGCAATGACCTTCTTTTTTATTAAAAACATAATTAGGTCATGAGCTGATTTTCATACCATTACCATTTATTTAATTCCACATAGATTTAAAGGATAATTTTTAAGAATATTAAAAAATAATTAAGAATGTAAAATAAATCAGATCTAAATCACGGGTGGTTGAAGCTAATTCTCAAAATACAAAGCAATTAGAGGATGAAACGAAGCTTGTCACTTAGGGCTGAAACAAATTCCCAAAGGCATCGGGAAAAGGCCACGACTGGGCTTGTGACCATCCAAAGCATTAACATTTCACAGACCTGTCTCGGCACAGGTAGGCTCATTCTGCTGAGCAACAGCTGTCACCGTAAAGGCTGATCCACAGCGTGTCTGCTGTGAAAATCCCGGGGAGGAAGTGTGTCGGGCCATTGCTGGTGGTAATACAGGCTGCACAACTTGGCCACACGCTTCGCATTTGTTGGATTCTGTCCCGTTGCTCTTGTGAGGCCTGGACAAGGATGTCC
This sequence comes from Lepisosteus oculatus, assembly GCF_040954835.1. NCBI lineage: Eukaryota > Metazoa > Chordata > Actinopteri > Semionotiformes > Lepisosteidae > Lepisosteus > Lepisosteus oculatus. Next base: position 77,457,323 of record NC_090696.1, read on the forward strand.
TTGTTGACTGGACCCTAGGCCCTGGACACGGTCACCCAGCTCTTCCTACAAATACTCCCTGGGGTCAAGCCTGGAGGGCAGGACATTCAGGGCATTGGTCCCGCGGTCATCTCGCAAGTGAGCTGTTGTCGGACGAGGGGCAGGAGGGCCTCTGGATCCGAGTGCCTCCTCTTCCTGGCGGACTGCAGGGAGGGCCGCAGGTGAGGTTCCAGGACTTGGCAGTCAAGCAAGTGGAGCTCTCTGGAGGCTAGACAGCCCTGCCCGCCGCAGGCACACTAGTCTGCACACAGCTCCCTCACATCTGCTCCCCTCTTGCTGGTGTCTGTCGAGTGTGACAGCATGTGACCCTGATTCATTGCTAAAGTGGACTGGACTCCACTGCCAGCAAGCCCACCCAAGGTACTGCTCCGGCGTACAAAGGACGAGATGGGCCTCTGGTCCGTTTTCGATATTGTTTCTTCCTGGGTTTCATCAGGCTTGACCAGCAGACCCTGTTGCTTCATCACTGATGCCCAACCAGTTCTCGCACTAATGAGATTATTTAGTGCTTCTGCAACAGTCAAAGTCACTCATATGTCTGACGGCCTGTAACTAATGATCTATTAATCACAGTGATTCCAAAAGCATTTAATCAAAATACCATTTAATCAAAAAGTGTGCACGGACAAATAGAGTGAGCGGTTTCTTCGGATGCTCGGTATGTTAGAACTGCACCTCTGTCTGCTGCGCAGTGGTTTAGAGCCTTGTTTCAATGAACCCATCCTTTCATCACTATCCACTGATAGGATCACATTGCTTTGCCTGCATGTGTGGTTTGTGCCTTCCTACCCACCCACACGGCTCATGGAAAATGTTAAAACTTGAGGGTGAAGAGCACAGGCCATTCTCTATAGCAGGACCAGGATCGAAGAAACGGGACTATAGAAAGTATCATTTTTTGGAACACATTTTGAAAAGAGATCCATATACCTGTATACACATGTTCATCACTCGTTAAAATGTGTTTAGCTTCGCCGAAAAGCATCCCTACTTGTTCTTCCTGTGTCTCCTAAGGTGTAGGTCTTGCATGGGAGACCCGTGCCAGGAGATCTCAGATGACACATAAGCACACAATGGGTTTGAATAGCAAACAGGAAGGTCGTTGGGGAGGAGTGGTTAGATTAGGAGGAGGGTCTTCAGTGTGATGAGAAACCTGATAGGCAGCCAATGACCTTGAGCCAGGAGCCAAGCGTGGAGACATTTGTTCGCACTGTTGGGTACCAGTGAGAAATCTCCTGCTCTGTGTAGTGTGTACTGCCACCAGTGTGACCGTACAGGATTACAGACTTTTGGGTAGAGCCTCACAGCAGTGCAGGCACAAGCAACAGGCTGCCTGTGGGAGAAAGACGCTCTCTTTCCAAGGTAACCCCTAGATTTCTGATTTGGAGGAGTTGGTAGAAAAGGACAGTTACTCCCATGAAGAGCAAAGGAGATGTATACAGTTTGTCTGAATCAGTTTGACTTCCAAACACACAGACACAGAAGAGGTAACAAAGGCCACACGGGACTAATTCTCAGATTGAGGAGAATATTTTTGTCAACGACATAGTGGTGGATCAGAGGTTAATGCTCTCTCATGCATCTGGGAAAATTGAATACTGGAATTGTTCCCACCTGAGTAAATTTTAATAGGACAAAACGCTGGGCACACTAAAGCATGCATGGGAAAAGACTAAGAGTTGTTCATAATTAGATCCAGTTTAAGAATTTTAGATTATAAATATCTCTGAAACTATTAACATTTATGATTGACTTTCACATCACAAGTGAGATTCTGTCCTCAAAAAAAATATGCCTCTATAAGCACTGAAATATTGAATGTTTTTTATTATATTTACTCCCCGACTGTAGTTCCAAAGCAATATTTTTAGAACAACGAAATAGTATAATAAGTTCTCAGTACATTGAAACTGCATTGCACTAATTGACAGCAGTATTTTTATTAAAAGCCTAAGCGATGATTTTAAAACTCAAACCTTATTGAATTCATAAGTATTCTTACCTAAATTGTCAAGACACAAACAGGACCCTTTACACACGCTACATGTGTCTGATAGATATGTAGGACCTGTGTGATGTCAATGTATTCAGTCAAAGGGTCAAGTGAGGCAAGTGTAGGATTGAGAGCTGCTGACAGGAAAACATGAAGTGACTATTGTAGGTCTGTTAGTAAGATGTAAGTTAGTAAGAAAAACCACTGGCAGGATACCAACAGCGCTTGTCCCGTGTTCAGCCCTACGTATAAGTCTGATTCTCTGTATTTTTTGATTGTTCAAACATACAATCTTTAGATTGTAAACTAATTACGTTGTCTCCAAAAGGCAAAATCAGGTCTTAATTTAGGAAGTGAAATGGAAAGTAAACCTCACTCATCCATAAACACTGCGTGAAAAAGGTAATTGTTTTGCAATAGTTTGTGTGATATTTCTCTGATTCGTATCTAGAAATCACTTCATGGCAGCTGTGTCACAGGGGGGTAAGAAAGAGTCGGATGATTTGCAGCGTTATTGTCTCAGGCGACACTAAGTGAGGCAGCACTCACAAGAGAGTCCATGTCCGTCATTAGAGAAGTGAGCTATACTGTCTGTGCGTACTCAGCGACCCTAACGTCTGTCATCAGCGAACACTTCATAAACCTGGCAGGGCGCTTTTGCCATGTTAAAAACAGACTCCAAGGAAAATGGAAATAGCAACGTGAAAATGCTGTGATCCTTTCTGTTCACCAGTTTAACACAAGCACAAGAAGTGCAAGAAACACTTGGAAAAATATGAGTTTTCACAACAACATCACTAGAGTCAGAAAAGAGTAGTCTCCGAATTCAAGTCTTTTTCTACAAGTTTCTAAAGTTTTTTGAACTTCATTCATGAAAAACCTACCAAGGGTCAAACTGCCAGGTGTGTATAAGGTCCCTTTCAGGACACTTTATTCCAGCAGGACAAACCTGCGCTGTGGATTCACTAGACGTGTGACAGGTCCCCTAGAAGCCCTGTTCATTCACAGGGCAGAGCTCTTCCCTGAGTGGGCCTGGCTCCTGCTCCGGGCCATATAAACCCACACAGGCCATTCAGACTCCTCTTCCACTTGAGATTGAGCAGGGGTTGTCATTAGTATTGGGCACTCTTACGAAGCTTTTCACACACCTTGTTTTGCCAGTTCAAATGGGAGAAGTAACACTCAAGCAGGAATTAATTTAATTGGCCACAGTGATGTTCAACTCCTTCTTATCAGGTCATCTTCACAGCTGGCATCTGTGAAATGTTCCCTGGCTTTTCCTTTTCGCCTTCTGTTCTCCAGAAAGTACGTTTTCCTCGGCCTCAGCTGGTTCATTTTGTGCAGCATTGCTGCCAAACTAGCCTGTGAAACAGGGCCATTCTCATAAACATAATTCTAATGTAGCTCATGCCCTGTGTGCCACCAGCACTTTCTTGACTGATGCTTGTTTGGAATCTTTCCTTGAAGGAAGTAGTTTTTTTCTAAAAATAAATGATATAAACACACAAAGGGTTAATAGAAATAAATAGTTCAAGCACACAAATGCAATTGTCCAACCCCCATTATCCAAAACATAGGTCCTAAACCGCAACTGTGAAGTAGGGCTGTAAATGTATCGTTCTGTTTTAGTTACGTTTGCAGACATGGGTGCTTATTGAAGTGCGTGCAGGTGGTTTATTTTGAAAATATGCATTTGGTGAATGACATCAACTTCAGGGCCGACTGTGAAACGAGGACAGGGACCACAGACAGAAATTAGGAAGGTGTGCACCCAGGAGTCAAAAGGAAGCCTTGTTTCCCACCGCCTGCTGTGAGGATCTGTGGGAGATGTCCAACCACACTGCTGACTCAGCTCCTCTGGGATCCCTCAAGGAAAGAGAATAAAATCCTTCCATCTAGAGGCGGCAAATAGCACGCTGGGATTAATAACCTTTCTGTCTTAATGCTTTTAGTAGATTTACATTTAAAAAAACATAGGAAAAATATCCACGTGTATTTAACCACACAAGAGAACCCAGCACTAATGATTACAGTCCTGGTTTGATGTATACAGTACCTTCAGAATTCAGGATTAAGATCTGTCTCAATGTTTTACAATGAAAGGGATATTTCATTGACTGTTTTAATGTAACATGAAATTAATAATAATAAACATTTTCTTCTTTCAAAAAATAAAAGAATATATATGCACACACATAAGAAGTACTGTATATCCATAGTTTTCTTATTGTCCAATACAGGCAGACACAGACACACACCCTAGCAGTCTTTTAAGATATCCAAAAGCACTGTTTTAATACATTGATTTTAAAATTTAGCGATATAAAAAGTCTTAATTTACATTTCTCCGACATTCTCCTTGAGGTGTTATTTGTATTTCCTTTTCACACAGGAAGGGACTCTATCTGCATCCTATTCATAGACCTTTCAGATGATGAAACTGTGGCCTGAGTACACAGCAGGCACGATACCTTGTTTGTGCTGTGAAAGCCAAATGTACAGCTTGTACAGTCTGAACAGGCAAACCCAAGGGATTAAACTAAAAGAGTTTCAAATTCTTGTGACATATGTTGCTGTGGTCACACTGGATAGAGTTTACAGCTGGACTAAATTAAGTAACACGATAGGATTTAACTGCGCCGTGTGGACTGGGCCAACAGCCATCCTTACTAGATCCTGTCCATTGTCACTCATTCATTATCTCTAATACAAAGAGACCGGCCCTCTTTGTCACTGACTTGAGACTCCCAGATATTAAGAGTGTACTAGGTCACCTGATACTAATATTACTAGGACAACAGAGTAACACACAAGGACTAAACACGGGGCTTGATCTGTGTAAGTGTGCTTCTGTGGGAGGGAGGAGCTGCTGTCAAGAATGGTCAGATACAGTAGGATCCTCAGCCCCGTCTAGCAGGAGAAACCACCGAGAGGAAGCTACAGCTCAGATGTACAACAACTCTGCTGTCCTTGTGAACAATCATTCCTGCCTTCCAGCAGATCAATACAGGATTGTGTCAAACATGTTTAAAACATGCAACTGAAATGAGAAAAGAAAATACTGGGTGAATATTTCACTGTGAGGCATAAAGTAATACCAACACAATACTGATATGAGCCAGGGACAGAAATCAATCCCATGTCTGTAAATTTTAATATCAATTACTACAATTAATGTTTTTTTTCTCTGCTGGAAGGAAAAGAAAAGAGACACAACGTTTTGACTGTTGAGCCTTCTTCAAGTGTCAAGAAGAAGAGCCACTTGGAGAATTCTCCACAGCCAAAACGTTGTGTCTCTCTTCTTTTCCTTAAAGCGTGGAATGAACCTTTACTTGTTCCAATTTTAAAAACTTAGCGTTTGTAGGTAGGCACGGACCCCAGAGACGCATACGTTCTGAAGGTGGTACTTTACAATATTGCCATGGAAAAGTGCTATCTGTTTTTTTCACTTAGATCAGCGATGGTGAAAGGATGAATGACACATGACACGTACTGTAAAAATACCAGCTATATCTTAATATGTGCCATCTGTCACTTCATTTCACAGGCACAGGGAAAAATGCTTTAGAGATATTTGTGACCCGTGACTATACATGCCTGTTCTGGACTGGCGTCCCATCCAGGGTGTGCGTGCTGCCTTGCACCTGTTGCTTGCCTCCCTCCCAAACCCTGTATTGGATAAAGCAGTGAGGAAATGGGTGGAAAGGCGGAGGAGCTATACGTGAGGTATAGTGAGTGCTGTGGATAAAAGAAGGCAAAAGTTTCTCAAGTGCCTTTTAACCCCTCCAAAAGTTGGAACACGAGCCATCGTTGCAGTGTTGCAGCTCAGGGGGCGGGGCTTATGCTGCTGTGGGGCGGGGCTTATGGCGGCAGAAATGAATGCTGGGAAGGACAGGCTGATAATAATAATAATAATAATAATAATAATAATAATAATTGCTTACATGTATATAGCGCTTTTCTGGACACTCCACTCAAAGCGCTTTACAGGTAATGGGGACTCCCCTCCACCACCACCAATGTGCAGCCCCACCTGGATGATGAGATGGCAGCCATAGTCCACCAGAACGCTCCCCACACATCAGCTCTCAGTGGGGAGGAGAGCAGAGTAATGTAGCCAATTCATAGAGGGGGATTATTAGGAGGCTATGATTGGTAAGGGCCAATTTGGAATTTTGGCCAGTACACCGGGGTTACACCCCTACTCTTTTCGAGAAATGGATTTTTAATGACCGCAGAGAGTCAGGACCTCGGTTTTACGTCTCATCCGAAGGACGGATATGTCCCATACGGCACTTTTCTACAGTAGTACAGTAGTTGACTGGGAGGATTAGGGGACTTGTCCTCACTCCCAGACATCAGTTTATAAAGTTCTGTAGCTTTAATCTTTTCTAAATATATTGTAAGCGTTGATCTCTGAAGGCTAGGTACATCTATGCATGGTTAGAGCTTATCAGGATAACAACCTTAAGGTCTTTAGAGCTGTTTTGTGGAATATGAGTGCACTGAGAAGACTAAACTACTACATTTATACCAGGCCTTTTATTTTTACCAAAGTTGAAAATGAGAATGCCATTCTACGCTTTATTTTTAGCAGCAAATTCTAGAATTGAAAGTAAAAGCTAAAAGCTGTGGTTTAGAAACACATGGTTAATCCTCAAAGGGGTCTGTTATACTATACAGCAACTTTCTGGCTTGGTATCACCCACCATCTGATGTAGGCATTTGTCACTTTTTAGGCTGGGTCAAAGGTTATTGTGAAAAATAAGACCCTTCTCATGTATCATCACGCGTTTACAGCTTGCTTTCTGCAATAAGATACGAAAGGCCATATGTCATCTTCAGGATTACCTAGAACCCCAGAGGGACCTCACCTCCTGTCACTGAGGGCTCATTACAAACTCATTCTTACAGGAATTCCAAAGAACTTCCTCCTGCTCTCTGGTGTGTCATCATTTAGAACGCTATCATCCTTCACAGCTGATTCAGTTCTGAAAACGCAGAGATCAGGCAATACGCCTGAAAGAGAGCAAGTTACCCACCTGTAGCTCACCACCTCTGAAGGCAGCAGAGCCAGACACTGCGGTTCTCTTACTGGGGTAACGTCAGAGGTTTGTCCTGTATCGCTCTGGCCAGGACTGACTGCTCGCCTGACAGTTAAGAATCTCTCTGCAGTACCAGACACGTTACACAGCACCTTGCAGAGGTGCTCACCCTCTTCCACTGACGTCTCGCTTCGAAGGCATCGTTTAAAGTGAAAGCATTCTCAATGAAACCCTGAATGCTCAAACTGAACATTCACCTGGACAAAAGAAATTACAAGGCAGGAAATTCATCAACAAGCGTGAATAACCACATCGTTCAAAATGTGTGCAGATTGTAAAGGGGTAGATCTTTTTGCAATACACTGTGCTGTATACTATATGAATCCATAAAGATATAGAGATACTCTTATATATATATACACTGTAAAAATATATACATGCATAAATCTATCTGTAATCTATCTCTCTATATATTTGTTTGAAACTGTAGTAGCTAAAGTTAGATAGAGACTTACAGTACACTATAATATTCGGTCAATGCTGAAGCAGATGTATTTTTTGTGGGAACACATTATTGTTGAATTGAGCAAGCAACCTGTTCAGTAAAGAGAACTCTGGTCCTCGGGGGCTGAAGAGGGATTAGATTTTGGTAAACATGATCTGTGCACTACATCGCTGAGCAAAGCACTGGCTTGATCACAGTCATCCTTAGCCTGTTAAAAACTGGCAATTTAATGATGATCTCCAAGCCTGCTAGACCAGATCTGAAGACCCCTGTGCGTTATGCTTCTTAGAATTTAAGACTATGTAGCAGACTCAGTACTGGCTTCTGGAAAAGGTCATGGCGATGCACCGTTTCAAGGGAAAGTTTTGAGCTCTGTAAGCACATTTCTCGAATGCTCAAGCTGTCTCTCTGCTTGGTCTTAAAGCACTATGAAAACAGACTGACGTTCTTCAGGAAGTGCTATCTTGCCCTTTATCTCTTGTGTCAGTGTTGGTAGTCATGTATAACTGAGAGTCTGAAACTGCAAAACTGGGAGTAAGGATTTTCTTGTAATATTAAAGTGAGTGTTTGGGATTCTCTACGTGATTTATTCACAGCATAAAGGCAAAGTGGCACATATTTGGCATCCGAGATGCCCTGCCAGCACTTCCCTTACTCGGAATGTAGATCATCCTGACAGAAAGGCGTTCCATGGAGGTTTTTATGTGACAGTTGAATGTAAATTACTTGATCTTGGCTAACGTCATGACTGAACGATGACGGATGGTGTCCATAACGGAGCTGCTAGTACTAAATTCTATTACTTTAACATGAGCAAATGTACAGTTTTTTTTTTAAATGTATGGAAGCAATATGTCTTAAAGGCAATTAGAATTCACTGACTGGAATGCATTGTCCCAGTGAATCAGCTTCAGAAGGGGTATAATAGTGGAATAATTTAATTCTGTTAAAAAATATTCTATGTATCATTGATTTATGAATACTGTGTCAAACACATGCGCAGGTACAAGCAAACAAGCAGTCATAACTTTGGCGAAACGTGATCAAATTAATGAAATGCAGCTCATAACACAACATACAGTAACTATCGATAAATATAGAGTACTTTTTATTTTTATTATTTTTCTTCTGCCTCTTTGCAGAATGTATGGGTCTAGAGACAATCCCTAACAAGTACTATGTCTAAGTTAGACGTGCTTGAGAAAGGCATGCATTGATCTGCTCTCTAGCGTTCCCAAAGAATATAAAGTGTGCTCAGAGTATTCAGGGAAACAGCCATAGTCAGGGATAAGCCATAAAAGTCTTGCATCTTGAATATATTAAGTGCTTTGGGACTTTTCATCACAAAGGGCCCCAAAACCACCTTTAAATCTTGCAGGGGTCCCTTTTTATATACCTCTGCAGTGCAACACCTCTCTGGGTGACACACAGCAGCCCCACTACACAGCTGGTCAGGGGTAAATCAGGTGGAGGAGTTCACCAGTTTAATTAAGGGGGGCACGGCGGAGACGAGATTGACGAGTCCGAACGTTCTGGAAAGTGGAACTAAGCCAGGACACTGGGGGTTAACACTGTGGTGATTCTGGATCTTTAATGACCACACTGCCAGGAACGTCTGAAGGACAACACTGCCTGCCACACAGCAAGTCTCCTACTTGTTTTCATTAGCTTGTGGGATAAATAAAATTCTAATAATTATACCTTACAGAAAATGACATCATGGTTTGGGCATTTTCTGTTTAAGTGGTTGTAACTGTTTCAGATTAAGTGACCAGACGATGCACTATTTAGATTGCACATAGTCTGTTTGCTGCTCACATGTTTAAATTATTGTTAAACCAAAACTATTTAGGTGGTTTCCTTACCATATTGAATGTTGCATACATAGATGGATTCTTAAACAACATTGCACAATTTGTACAGTCTCTGTTTTCTTCTGAAATACAGTCTCTGCCAACTAAATACACAGTATATTTCAGTTTGAAAGGTTATGTGGGGGGGATGAGCTGGAGATGGGGTTTGCTTGAATGGAACCAGGAATGGTTTAAGGTGACCCGATTTGCTCTCTGGAAGTTTACTGACCTGCTTAAATTGTCTATACTTTTATATAGGTGTGTTAAAATTCTGTTCTTAAGAAAGAATTCTTAAAACCTTGCCAATCATTTGCATTCAGTAAAAAGAGTGTTGTGTCAACACAACTGAGAACAGGAGGCTGTTCTTCACTTGGAGGGCTGTGGGAGTGCAGAACAAGCTGCCCATGTTGTAAACCGATACTCTGGTTTAGCTCAAGAAACAGCTGGATTAAATCCCAGGATCAATTAGCTGCTAACAGGCTGGCTGGGTGGAGTGACTGTTTGTAACCCTTCTTCTGCTCCTCTTCTTGGTGATGCCCATGTTGAGAGGCATCTTGCGGTTCCAGACTGTGCCCAACATGTTCACTGCTCAGCTGGATAACCTCGTCATCATGTCCCGACTTACACTTTCATTTAGGCTGAGTTTTATTTTTATAGATAATTCGTGGTGAATTCAGATATAGATTAATTTAGAGAAAATTTTTGTATCAATAATAAAGCTCATACAGTATTGTTTCCTTTAATTAACAAGGATTTTTTTTTTATTTACAAACAGTTGTACTTATTGCTGTCACTTTGTGTGGCTCAGTTCCTTCAGCCTATCAGTGTAGGTCCTGTAGCACAGCTCTTTGACTCAGTTTGTGCTTTGGAAGGGGAGCTCTTTATCTAGGTACTAGTTTTTCAGGATTCTTGTCTCTCCATCTCCTGCGCTACATCAGTGAGTTACACATCTCTGCTTTACCCACAGCCTGTAAAAAATAGGGATGGGCACGTTTCCAGTTTACTCATTGATTTAAACTTCATTTTTTTTTCTTTTATCCTCACAGTTACTGTTAGACCTTAACTGTTTCCAGCTTCTCACAGCTGAAATCTCACTCAGTCCGACTTATGAAACTAAACTGTAGAGGAATTTAAAGAAGGATCAGTTTAAATGAATTAGATGGAGGACGTGCAGCACCTTGCACACTGTGGAAGAGCAGAAGAGAACACTTTTAAGGCATTCCTGACTACTGGTCCTGAAAGGCCAGCAGGCCCCTATTCCAGCTCAGCTATGATCTAGCAACTCACAGCTGACTTAATCAGACCAATTTAAAAACCCCTCCTGGTGCTTTCACATAACATGGAAAACCTACCAACACACCTGCCACTCCAGGACCATGACTGGACACCCCTGCCAATTTAGAAGAAGCAAACTCTACTGTGCGTGCAATACCATCTGGGTGAGAAATACGAAAATCCCTGTTTTACTTTTGTGGTAGTTTCATTTGCTTAACTTTAGAATATGTTGTGGACATTAATCATTCTGTGCAGGTCTCGTGCAGTACAGCATCTGGAGAAAGACAGATGGTTTTTTTTTGTCTTGATGAGGATTTACTCAGATTTGACTTTGCCAAGTGGGTCAAAGATTTAATGAAAACCAACTGCAAACATCCTTCCGAAAGCATTAGGTTTAGTCCAGACAGGGATAAAGTATCTGTTGTCTACTTCAAAATCCTGTTACCTTCTTCATAGCCAGCACATCAGCCTAGCACTCTATTACGGTGTCATGATGTATTAACTGTCTGAATCTGAGCTGTGATTTAGCACTTGCTTCGGTCCAACATCGTGAGGCAGCACAGGTCCAAAGTGTATACAGAAACATGTTTTTGTCTGGAAATTACAGCTCATTTTCAGGACTAAATCTTTCAGGTTCAGCATGATAGAATAGATTAGAATATAGAGATATGGAGCAGCTATCTGTTCACATTTACATAAAGAGTTGTGAACTTCAGGAGCAAGCTTCCCAGCTGAGTCCAAAACAGGGCTCATTTAGGAATCCACTGGACAAATTTTTAGATGTAGTTTATTCTACTAAACTACCAAAAGAGCAAGATGGACTTCCTCCCATTCACAACCTATCTTAAGTTCTTAAATTAAATTCAGAACTTTAGCAGTGTTAAAACTATCTGAGACTGAAATGATCTCCGTGCAATATATCATCTTCCAAGACACTTATTGCACCTGTTATTTGTGATTCTGGTACAACACTTGTCATATGACAAACACGTTCCTCCTCGATTTAATAACATGATAACACAAGGCATCTAACCACAGGGCAAATAAACACAGGCATCAATCCAGAAAAATGTCTGCACATGCCCCAGAAGTTTCATTCCACCAATTTCTTCCTTCAGTGTAACACAAATTCCTTACCAGTGAGCAATTATTTACTATGTTGAAACAGTGTCAGTATCAAATGACAATTTGGACAGGGAAAACTCTACCCCTCCTCACATATTGAATATGTTCAGCCCTGTTGGGTTGTTTAACCACACTTTTCTTACAGACAGGATCAGCAGCTGCCTGTTCATGTGTTTACATAACCACCTGTAACCCTGTCCATCTCATACAACCACAGCACTTTAAAATATGAACCAATGCCAAATTATTTCTCTTCTAACTTCTATTTGTAAAAGGCAACTTTACTAATAGACTTGTAGACCAGTACGTGTTTGGTACTGAGGTTTGAACCAGGCTTGAGAAAAGTCAGTCAGTCAGATCTCGGTCTTGACATTAGCTCTGAAATTCAATTAGATTTGAGTGACTTACAGCATTTTCTCTTCAGTCACTGAAGTGACTGTTACAGTTTTTTAAGAACCCAAGAACAAAAATATGAAGTAATAATTTATTAATAATAAAATAGTCAGAAATCCATATCACCCTGCAACTCACAACTGGTAACCCACTGAAGCTAAGCAGGTGTGAGCCTGGTCAGTACCTGGATGGGAGACCTCCTGGGAAAAACTAAGGCTGCTGCTGGAAGAGGTGTTAGTGGGGCCAGCAGGGGGCGCTCACCCTGCGGTCCATGTGGGTCCTAATGCCCCAGTATAGTGACGGGGACACTATACTGTAAACAGGCGCCGTCCTTCGGATGAGACGTAAAACCGAGGTCCTGACTCTCTGTGGTCATTAAAAATCCCAGGGCGCTTCTCGAAAAGAGTAGGGGTGTAACCCCGGTGTCCTGGCCAAATTTCCCCCCTGGCCTTTACCCCATCATGGCCTCCTAATAATCCCCCTCTATGAATTGGCTACATTACTCTGCTCTCCTCCCCACTGATAGCTGGTGTGTGATGAGCGTTCTGGCGCACTATGGCTGCCGTCGCATCATCCAGGTGGATGCTGCACATTGGTGGTGGTGGAGGGGAGTCCCCATTACCTGTAAAGCGCTTTGAGTGGAGTGTCCAGAAAAGCGCTATATAAGTGTAAGCAATTATTATTATTATTAAATCAGAAATTAAGGGCAAATTGTGAATGAAATATGTTTGCTTATGTGGTTGCCTTTAGCTTAGTGATTCAAAGCTCTCATCATCATTTTTCTACATATATACAGTATTTTGGAATTCAAAGTCAAGCAGCCAAAACATTTGAATGATAATCCTGGCAAGTTTTCATTGTTTAATATTTAACACTATGGAAAAAACACACACACAATTAGAGTTAAGAGAAGAAAAAAATGGAGGTTCTTGAATTTGAGAAATTGTTCGACAAGGTTAAAGATTGCGTTGTCTGTGTCTTATAGGAAACAGAAGTCACAGGAACTCACTGTGTACAACTCAAGGCTGTGCTTCTGTGGCTGTCTGTTTTCTCAAGGTGTTTCATGTATCTGTAAGCCAGCTCTGCATCCAGCAGACTCATCATGTCCACAAAGCACTGTGATCACTACAATAAGCACGTCACAATGTACTGTTAGAGGGCGTTCATCTCAGAGCTCCGCTCCCTGATTTCCAGGCTCTGTTCTTTGGAAGATTAACGTTTTACAAAGGCTTGGACCTGCTGATCTGTTGTTGTTGTTTTTTTTACCTAGTAAATTCATAGTTTCTGTACATTGTAGCTGGACACACTGGAAATCTGGAACTTTTTATCTTCTTCTGAAACATGAACTTTGTGGACTATGTACCTAGACCATGTACCCACTACTTGTCAAGGATGTCTCTATTTCAGGGGGAATTAAATTGAAAGTGTCATTTTAAATACATCTTTATTCGGCACTTTAGTTAAGAAAAATTAAATTTGGTTTAAGCCTCTGTGCTTAAATCATACAATGAATGCCAAAAGTATTCAGCATCTGACATAACCTAAGCAAACTAAGAACATAATGCAGAATACAGGAGCATAACAGCAGAGCTGGAAAAAGACCAGAAAGATACGCTGAGAACAGGCACTACCGAGGCTGCCACTAAATCACTTTCAAAGTTACATTTAAAGTTAAAATTACTGCAAAAGCAGGAAGACCTCTCAGGAGCTCCTGGAAACAACAGAGGCACTGAGGATGACTTGGGTCTTGAGCACCAGGTCGTACGAGATCAGCCCGCAATGGAAAGTGGGAATGAGGTGCGTGGTACAACACATTCTTAGCTGGGCCCCGATAGCCCTCTCTCAGTCTTCTCCGAGCTGAAAGAGCCACCCCTCGGTGTGAGGACCGATGTTCCCCTTCCAGATCTAGAGACCCTGTACCCATGCAAGCCAGGCCCCAGAAAAAAAGAGTATTTTGAGTACTCAGATCCCCAAAAAGAGTTCCTGCCTATGATGGTCCCATGTCCTAAACTGAGCATCTCCCAGAGCAGAGGCAGTTCATAAGAAGAAGTAAAGGAGATACTTTCTTTACAATGGACAGCTTATTCTGCCTCCTGTGGAGCATGGCAGTGACAGAAGTACCGACCATGCCATAAGAAATCACACTACTGGCTATAAAAAGTTTAAATAAGAGTTCAGACTTCAGGTGGGGTCAGAACAAGTATTTACAGACGACACTTTCAAGACATCTGTTGTGTTTACTTCAAAAATTGTCCTTTTTGGTGGTTTGGAATTAAAAATAAATGAGAAAAGCACACATTCTCACTTCAAAAAAGCTCTTTGTTAACTTTATCAGGAACATTGCATGGTACAGAATAATGGTGCCTGTGCATGTTTCTCAGCAGTTTGGCCTTAGAATTGGCAGCAGAGACCTTTTCGCCCGCCCTGCCAGTATTTTGGCTGATTATTTTTAGACGGATCTTTAGTTTGAGACAAGCATGGAAAAGGGGGCCAGAGCCTATCTCTGTTTATTAGAAAAGGAGATCAAAAGGAAGCTTATCATGACTGAAGTCAGTTATTTCCATCTTGGAACAAAGGACAAAAGGTGCACTGTCTTGTCTTTTCCTTTCAGATCTGCTTGTCAATTCATTTCCCAAAGGAACCGTGAAGCCCTGATAGTCTATTAAAAGAGCATTAATCAATGTTTGGGACTATGTCAGCTTACTTTGTTCATAACAGGAACAATGAAAATAGCATTGTATTGTTAGATCCTGCAAAAGTGATTAAAATTATACTTTAATTTGTCCCTCCTGACCTCAAAACACAATGAACTGGAAGACGTCCAAAACAAACTCTTTTGATTTTTGGACACAGTTTTGCATTTTTGTTGGCCCAAGAGCCTTGTAGCTGCTACTAGAAAAAGAAGTGAAAATGAAATTAAGCCTGTAGGTTAATTTGACGTGAAGCCCAACAAAATATAACAGAAAACTCTGCATCTCATCAAGGCTCAACCTGTCTCCCACTGAACTATGTTCTGAGCTTAAACTTGCCATTCTGGAAATTGAATGTACATGTGGCTGCAAAAATGCATATTGTTTTTAAAAATTGTTTTGCACTATATTTGCCATATACCCAAATTCACAAATCTTTCTAAATATATTGCTTTCTTTTGAGATTCTAGGTGCATGAGTATATTAATTTATACGGTATACACTAATTACTACAGAATACTGCTGAAGCACAAGGGGAACTGCAGTGCTAGTCTTACATTTCAGGGTTAGAAAGATTCAGCATCGATGAGTGCAAAGTTAAAATGTACATGTGTAAAACCTCCAATTTACATCACAAAATAGACTCAAGTTCCAGGAATGTGCAGTGGCATACACTGTGATTCAGAACGAAAGCAACAAAACTTCAGGTGAGGTGAAGCGCCCCTGTACACTGTACACTGGACACTGTGAGCAAGCAGGCTTGTGAACACGTCTCCTTTAATCCAGGAGAAATACTGCTCTTGACTTCCAGACGGTTTTGCGGACGAATACTACTTAATAGTTAACTCTGCATGCAGATCCTGTTGGAACATTCCTGCAGCGAAGTGTCATCTGCACACCCTGTATTTATTCATTCGTACTTCACAGCACATCAGTCATCACAGTGACTAGTGAGCAGGAAGGGCCTCTTCACATCGCGGTTCGTGGGCAGTCATGTCGGAACTCGGCGAGACCAGGGGTTTGCAACAACACGGCGACTTCCAGTACTTTCACAAAGTTCACAATTTCGTGCTTAATTCGACATTTATAAAACAAAAAAATTCTATACCAAATTCTATACGAATTTTTGTTACCAAGATTTAATGACCAGTCTAAGAAATTGGGACTGCGTTTCCCCTTTAAGAAGGGGGATAATTGCTTCTTTTTTAAGATGGTTCAATAAGAATAATACTTTACTCCAGTGATGTGGAGTAAACCAAAGTGGTTTGTTCCTGATCAAGGATTTTTCTCCAGGATTTTCCTGAGTTTCTTCTCTTCTCCTGACAGTGATCAGTAGTGGAATAATTCCAGGAGGGTGTTACCAGGATGTGATATATTTTCCCAGAGCTTCCAAACCACGATAAACGGGATTAAGTTCAGACAGATACATAGGTCAGTCTATCCCAGTGATGCTTTCTGCATTGAGCAGGGCTCTCCAGGGCTGGCTCTAACCCAGTCTAACAGGTTTAAATTGTCCATTTTTGAGGCTTGTAATTTAATTGAGATCAGTTAAGATGGCTATGTATTATTGAAATTCAAAGATCAGCTGGTCACCAAAATCCTAGTATCCTTCAACTTCCCAGGGTCAGAGTTTTCTTAGCTAAACTGTTTGCTTGCTTAATTGATTGATTATTTACAGGGTTTCCAATCCTTTAAGAATAGATCAATGACAATCCTAATTGGACTGCGGTTCTCCAAGGGGGGAAATGATCGTATATATTCATAAAACAGGCTTCCGTTTAATGGAATTAAATAGCTGACAGGAGGCAAAATTGATTTTAGACTCTGTTAAGCAGAAAACATTTTAGCAGAAATCATATACTGTATATTTGTATGAAATGGACAATGTTAATTATCATAGTAATATGTGTGACTATATCACCATAGTCATTATTTCCAAGACATGTACAGGTAGAAAGCACATTTTTGCCTTTGTATTTAGTCTTTTTGTTGTTGGCGTTGCTGAAGTGGTTAAATGAAACAAATTGCTTATTTATTATTGCTTCACTTATTCAGGTCCGTGGCTGAGTGTGATAAGAACGCAATTACCTTTCATCACGGGAGGGTTGATCTTTCGGCTACCTGATCCTTTAAACTTTTGAGTGTTGTAAGATAAGTAATATGTTGTTGTTGTTGTTGTTGTTGTTTTAAAGCCAAGAGGCAGCCAAAGCTCTACGATCCAAAGAGAGACAAACTTTTTGGTCAGAAAACAGTAACTCCAGCAGATCCTCGCTTCACGTGCTTTTTTTAACTCAACACCTTTTATGTCTTTACACGTTTTTCTTTCAGTGGAAATAACACAAATTGTCTCTCTCTCTTCTTGCCAACAACGAGTGTTCTAGATATCATGTCCTCAGACCTGAACGCTCCCCTGTCCCCTACTGCCCGGGACGGTGGCTGTCCGTGTCCCTGACAGAGCTTGTTTGCGTCAGTGCTCTCTGTTTCATTGGAAAGCGCACACGATTGTCCGGTCTGTGAACTCTGGGGGGGGTGTTTGTGGTGAAGAGAACTAGACCCCCAGGCCTGCAAGATTACGCCCTCTCCGAAAAGGAAGACCGACGCATGACTTTTATCTCAATCTTCAGAGCAACCCAGAAGTGTTTCAGACCTGCCGGCAGACACGCAGTGTTCTGCCTTTCTCATTACTTGAAGGTTGAGGAAATAGGGCTATTCCTTTAATTTTATTTTACAAAAAAACATTGTTTTTTGTAAACAAAACTTGCCTATCGGATATGTCTTGTGTTTAAAAGCATAACCCGTTTTATTTAGATATTTATTAAGTCATTTTGATTTTATTACCTTACAACAGATGTCAGACATCGTTTTATTTCACCTGCTTATGTTGACCTTAAAACAAGAATCTGAAATTTTAAATATATAATTTATTAAGGCGACACTGGTTTGGATCAAATAACTCCGTTAAACATGCGCCAGGTTAACGTTTTTTACTCGTTAATTCAAGATGTGTTTGAGCTCTTGGTAAAAAAAAAAGGTGGTATTTATTAGTTGGCCTTATCACAATGAGGTGGTAATTGTTATTTGCTGTCCTTGCTGAACAGCCCTGCTTTCCCAGATCGACCCTGATAAAGGACGGTGACGGTTTCGTCCTGCGCTCACAGGTCGCGGCTACAATCCAGACAGGGTCGGCAGTTTTAGCTGCAGCGGGACGGTCAGTCTGGCTCTCCGGATGTCCCGCTGCATCCAGAGGGAGAGGGAGTGGAAAAGACACGAGGGGTCACTGCTGGCCAGTCACGAAACTGCGGAAGAGAAATTAAATAAATCCATGAAAAGGCCACGCTCTGAAATAATGACATGAATGAGCGCTGAGGCGCTTATTTTCACTAACGTCAGCTTTGGGATATTTGTTTTACAATTGGCTTGCATTGCCATATACAACCATGAGCACCGAGACCTGAGGAAAAGCACCATTTTTGACTTGTTTAGTAAGAGGAAGCTGAATGAAGGTCCGGAAGGGGTCTGGCTGCGGGACCTTCAGCTCCTGTGCCCCAGCTCGGGGTGGTGGGTGGCTCCGCGCCTGTGGCTGGAAGGTTGCCGGTTCGTATCCCGCGGCCGGCAGAGGAATCCTACTCTGTAGGGCCCCTGAGCAAGGCCCTTAACCCCAACTGCTCCAGGGGCACCCTATAAATGGCTGACCCTCCGCTCTGACCCCAAGCTCCTCTCCCTGTCTGTGTCTCATGGAGAGCAAGTTGGGGTATGTGAGAAGACAAATTCCTAATACAAGAAATTGTATTAAATGCCAATAAAGTGATCTCTCTCTTTGTCCTTGCCCCGCGGAACCGGAGCCGACGAAGCGGGTCTAGAGTTCCAGCCGAGTCCCCTGACCCTGCTCGGCAATCTGTCAGCAAAGCGGAGCTGCGCTCGACTGCGGCGCATGGGGGCCGTGTCCCCCTTTTTCTCTGCGACACCCCGTAAACCCGGGGAGCTGTGATTATGGTTCCAACTGGATTGTTTTGGGGGGTTCAAACCCCAGATGAGACACAGCAAGGTGTTTCACTCAAACTGGTCCTAGTAAAAACCTAGTAAAAGTACCAATTTACGTGGCTTACATCTCCATTAGGTGACAGGTTCTGGAGAGCTATTTAGCAAGACGCAAATGTTGTATGGACTCCTTATTTTTGTGCATTGAACCCGTGAAAAAAACACAAACCTTTAACAATATTCCCAGTAGGTTTAAGATTCGCCTAGAAGTTTGTACTAATGATCACATAATAAACCTGTTATGTACCTGTTGATTTTTTAATCATTAAAAAAACGAAAATAACGCGTACCGACATTATTCTGAAAATATCGGAATACTTTTGCGCGTTTTTGTGGTTATTTTGATTCTATTCAGAGAGCAACAACGGTTATACTTAAAGCCCTCTATGGAGCCCTGAAACGTTTCTCACCGAAAAATTGATTAGATGCTTCTTAATAGTTTGAGAATGCAACTAAAACGTCATCGAGTGACGGTTAAAGTGAATTTAGTCATAACTACTGCTCAATTCCCAACAGTCATGCGTTAAAAAGGAACACGAGTTACAAATAATTGTGTGAGAGGATTTTATTCACTGAATTTGATACATTAGCAAAATAAAAGTTTCGTTTGAATCTGTTTTGACGCACCGAGGGTCGGATGTAAAAATTCGGAAAAAAACTTACTGTAAAATCTCTTACAGTAGCGGAAGACTCGCTATTCTCTCTAGTATTCTCAATGAACATTTTGCGCACTTGCGCATCATTTTTAATAACTGGCGCAACGGATTCCTTTGCTTTTCGCTCCGTAAAATAGTGTATTAGCAAACATTTCTAGGGCTTAAATACTCGTAAGAAACGACTCCACTGTGTGATGTAACGCGACAGTTTTTCTGACGACGTGTGCCTGGTTTGGTTTCTTTTCACATTGCCAACTAACAAAGATCTCAAAATTCACCAGGGCTGTGTTTTTTTTTTGGTTCTGGTGTCCTTGGGTTAGCCGCGTTTTCAGTGCGGCGGTGTCTGAAGCGAAAACAGATGTATTCTCAATATTGAAAGGCCACAGTATTTACATGTGGAACAGTCCCTGCAGGGAGGGCGGGGGAAGGGGGCTCCGCTATCAGGTGAGCGGTTGGTGTAGCCGAAGCCCAAGGAGGTGGGTTTGTCTTCCCACAGCTTTTCGGGTCTTGAGCTGAGAGAAGCATTCGAGCTCATTCGCTCTGCGGTTCCGGAGCGGCTCCGCGCAGAAGCCCTGAAGACCGCTCTCTTCAAAAGCCTCAACACAGAAGCAGCGGACACAAGAGAGGGGAAATGAAAGCATGGATTTGTTTCTGTATTTGAAGATAAGAGGGGTTTTGTACTCTGCGGGTTTGTGTGTTTTTTGATAGAACTCCAGCATAGATGCCAAACAGCACCGATGGATCGGATCAAGGTTTTACCATAATATCGGGAGTAAAGCACACTGCGGTGACAACTGCGATCGGAGTAATTTGTCCAAATCTAAAAGACGAAAATGATCCTTACACGTAAGTGTATATTATTGGGGTTTTTTAATCACTGTCTTGGGTTTTTGTTCCCTAAATGTTCGCAACTTTATCCAATTGAGTAATAGTGTAGCTCATCGTGAAGTGTTGAACTTTAAAACCTGGAGGTTTTTTAATGATTCAAAAATATTGAGTTAGCCAGTTTAATATATATATAATAATATGTATGCATTTCGGTTTTTTTTTAATTAAGTGTTTCACGGAATTACTTTTAATGACACTTTTCAAAGTGTCCCGGCAGACTAGCCGGGGTCTGAATGGAGAGTACCCCTGTAGCGTTATCTCACTCCATATTCATGTTTTAAAAAGCGATGCTGGTTTTTCGGAGCCTCAGTGGGACGTGGTCGCGGGCTAGATTTAAGATAAGGCGTCTTCTCCGCGCAGTCTGGCCGCAGTCTCGCCTTGGCACCACGGGGTCTGTGAGGGTCCCACCCTGCAGACCAGTCGCTCTGCTCTCTCTCCGCGGTATTGTCCTCTCTGTCAGTGTCCTAAGGTAACTTTGACCCATTAAAACAGCGTAAAACGCGTTGTAGACGCCGTTAGCGCCATAAAAGATGACGTAAGAACCCCGGCAATAAAGGTCCGAACTGACGCCTTTTTTACACCCCTTCGCTTAATGATGTACTCGGCGGTGAAATGAGTTACCTTTGGTCACGTTTGGGAAGCCTCTTGCTATTTTGAGAATCGAGTAGGTGGAAATGAGTACGTGCTGTTTACTGTATGCTGTTTACTTTCATTACAGAAGTTTAGAATTTGTGGCCCCCTAAATGGTGAACCCCCCCGAGTTGAGCTGCGGTACTGTGGTGTTCGCCTCTTACGTGTTCTCAGACACTGGCCCAGCCGGGAGTATCGAAGAAATAAATCTGGTTTTCTGGATTTTCTGTTTACTTTGTCCGTTGTTTTGCTCAACTTTTTAAACGAGTATGCAGACTTCCAGTGTTGTTACCTCCAGCCGAAAGGCACTAATAATTGAATTTAAATGTCTCCGTCTCACAATGTTTCAGCTTCCCATGCCATGGCATTAAGAGAGTCCACCTGCCTGTGTGTTGTCTGCTTCACCCACAGCCTTTCCCATTACATTGAATTTTATCCTTTTCCATCCCGGCATGCGCGTCAGACGCCTATTAATAAGTCGGGGACATCTGAAACGCGTGAATCTCTCCCTGTCCCATGGCGCCCGGGGGTTGTGACTTTACCCAGCACTATCCCTTTGATCCCCCCGAGCTGGGGCACCCCCTGCTGGCCGTCTGCAGCACGCCCACTGGCGGACCCTTGCGAGCAGCTGGCTGTCAGTGGCTTCACTGGACCTGCTTGGGGGCGCCCGAACGAGCTCGCTCGCTGTCCTCTTCAGCTCAGCTGTTTTGGTTAAAAGTCTACAGCGGGGTTTTTTTTTACTGTCCGGTTTCCAGCACTGCACGGGTCTATAAACTGAACAGTGCATGTTGAGTTGTTTTCTCCGCAGGGGTGGGGAGTTGCTGGATAATTTCGTGCAGTCGCTACCTAGTCGCACTTAGCCTGCGGCGCCTTTACTTGACGTCGTCCGTGGAAGGGCTTTACTTCCACCCATCGATAACAAAGTGGGAGCTCAAAGCACGTCGTCCCCTTTTCAGCCGGAGAATGCCCGAGCAGCCAGGCTGTGTAAATCTATCAGCAGCGCAGAAAGAGCCATTAGGGCCGGTATTCAGAGAGCCCATCTGGCCTGCAGCCCGTTCGCGCTGCCCGGGCCGTCTCCCAGGCCAGCAGATGGTGGGAGGCCCGCCTTCAGACGGAGTGACCCGACCTGGTGATATACACAGCCCTGCGGGTCCGTGATAACACCGGAGAGCAGATGTGGTCATGAATTTGAAATCTGTTGCTGAGGTACCAAAAGTGAGAATGGTTTCTATCTTAAGGGTTATGGACTTTTGTGTGTGTTGTTGTTGTTGTTGCTTTTTTTGGGTTTATATCTGTTTTTACTTTTCTTTTTATATTTATCAGTGGCGTGTACATAAAAACACAGCAGACTCTTTTTTTCGATATCTTCCATATTTGTTTTCATGTTTTGACTCAGTCTGAGCTCGCTCTGTTGATGAATGATGGTAGCTCCTGGACCTCCCAGAAAACACTTTAATCCAATTTGTATTTGTCTTCAGTGATCGCTGCTCCTTCCTCGATATTTAGTGTTTTCAGGTTTACGTGTTTGATACCCCTGGACTCCCCTTTATGGAGACTCTGGTGTCCAGAAAGGAAACGTCTCACTGCATCCTAGCCTTTTTCACTGGATATGTCCCTTTGGAAGTGAATCACTGTAAAGGTGTCGCAACTGGCATAAAGAATTTCATCATGGGATAATACAAAACAATTTCATTTCCGAAAGCTAATCACACGCGCCTCAAAATCAACAGAAACTGAAAAACAGCTTTCTAAGTGCTGCAGGTCCCTGACCATAATGGTGTCTCAGTGCAGTCTGTGATTGGCCCAGCACTGTCGGAAACCTAACCACTTATATTTGTTTGAGGTCTGTTAAAATTGCTTGGGCCCCGGTGGATGGAAACCCCCTTCCGTCTTTGATAATACATTCGTGGGGAAAAAAAAGTATTTGGAAACGAGCACAATGTTTTTTAACATGACTTAAACACGTGTGTTAGAAAAATACAAACCCCTAGGCTGTGGGACTTTAGGGAACACAGTGCATTGCCAGTGTGACTGGCATGTGCTGTATTTTGCACTGTGCAATGCGTCCCTGTGTCTAGGTCCTTTCGATGTGGATAAATCCCACATAGGCCAAACTAATTTCACTGGTTTATCCTCTCTTCTGAGTGAATCCAGAGGTTTTGAGTCTGAAATTGTTTTTAGAAGCAGGGTGAGCTGCAGGATTTAGGAGGCTTTAGGAACTAGCCTGCTGTTGATTCAGATCATCTCCCTGCTGCAGACAGCCTGTGTGGTCAGACAGAGACTGCTCCCAGGGGAGACTCCTGGCCTGTCTGCAGTTTCTCTGTGTGGTTTGCAGGGAGATCGCAGCGTGGCCATCAGTGCCCATGCCAGAGAGGCACAGCAGGGAAAACAGCTGAAGACATGTAGGGTGCAGCATCAAGGCAATGTCTCTGTGATCTACCAGTTATGCAAGAAATAATTTACCATCTTCACACGAGAAGTCTGCTCAGTGGTCAGTTGCCTGCTGCAATACACATTGACTTGTAGCCCAGTTCCTGAAAACTGGCTGAAGATTGAAATTGATGTTTGCTGAGGGGTGTGTTTCTCTATCAACACAGCCCAAGCTTTAGCATTTTTAAAATGTTTCTGACCTGCTGGAAAGGAGAGTGTCTCTGTAACAGTGCAGGCTACCTATTGTTGGCCGCCCAGCATTAATTTTACTGCGTCCCAGAGCTGACACAATTGCTGGAGCTGCTGTTTGTTTTGGACACAGCAGCTCTATTATCTGTCCTTGAACAAAGGGGGAGGTCGTACGCGATACAGGATGGTTCTGTACAGTAAACAAGTTCACACGCTTCCTACTAATAGGAAAAGGGAAATGAGGTAATCCGCTGACCCTGAAGGACTGGAGACAGTGCTGAACCCACCCTAAAGAACCGAGCTGTTCATGCTGTCTGTACACGCAAGCAGAATAGCTGAGGACTGCTGCACTCCTCAAGGCTCAGCTGCCTGTAGTATCGGCGATGCTGTGCAGAGTCCGGGCAGCAGAGTTCAGTGACAGTACAGTATGCACTTGAATGCAGTTTGCGTCCTCTTTGTTTGTTGTTATGCCAGATGTATCTCACTTTATGTTTGTAGCTAGGTTGTTTCCGGACTGTTCTGTCATGGTCTCTGATAGCTTTGGAAACCTGTAATTTGGTCTTTTTTCTTGGTGTTTCACACTCCACCAGGGATACCCTGCTTTGCAACCCAAAAGCCCTTGAGATCCTCCAGTCTTAGGAGAGTGTGGACAGAACATTGTTTAGTACACTGAGGTTTAGTATACTCCACACAATGGGCACATACCCATTATTTAACATCTAGACAATGGAGTCGTCCTCATCCTCGAAATCTTTCATTTTCAGCTTTCTGATTCAGTGAAAGGTAACTTCTGATTGCGGAAAGCTGATTTTAGCAAGATCAACTGTAGCTCGTTCACTAAGACGGAGCAATTCCCTCCCCCCACTTTCCCCCTCTCTGTGGAAACTTCAGGCCTTATTAATTTTGCGTTGGTAAGGTTTCCAAGTGGCTGTGTGGTATGCAAATGTGAAAAGGGACTCCTGGTGACTTGGTGCCTTTCTGAAGGCCTTCCGCATTGTTGGCAGTGCTTGTATCTCTTTGTCTGGAGTATCACCAGGCGCTTGAAGGCATCCCTGCCTCCCATTGTTAGAGTGGCTGTTTGCTCAAGGGAAACTGCTGAGGCAGACAGGGGTCAGGAGATAGTTGTGTTTTGAGTGTATAAAGTTTCTAATCTCTTCAAAAACCATGCATGTATCAAATTTACCTCTATTTATTTATTTAATCATGTAATGGAGTGCTGAAGTGAACCCATTATGTAAAGAATAGCCCTGGGTTAGGGATTAATGCTCTAATGTTAAAGAGGTTTTGGCTTTAAGCCTCTGTCTTCTAAGGCTTGTGCTCAGGAATGTTTTCCAAAGGTAATGGCATCAGGTGAACTATATCCACCAGTCTGATTCACATTTCATTTCACTACAGAGGTATTTCTCACGTGTGAACTTCAGAACTCTATTTTAGATCACTTGCAGTATACGTTCTGTGCGATTTGTATAATAATTTATGAATCGGTGATTTGTTGGGCTGATGCTTTTTATCCGAAATGACATATATCTGTACACATTTATAGAACTAGGGCTTTTTACTGAAGCGATCTGCATGATGCGCAGAACCTCACCACTGCTTCACATTCTGTACTTATTGACTTGCCTGGAAGTAAGATACCTTTTTATGTGCTGCAGAATATTTAATGGATTACGGCAGGAAACTAACACTGGGTAACTTACTTTCTGGCTTCTAGCTACCTCTGGCAGCTGTATAAATGAAATCCTTGTGTTATTGAATGAAACTCCAGTGTTTTGAAAACATACCTCTTGCTGCATATCATTCCACATTTCAAATGTGTGACCTTTATGTGAAAACACAGCAGCAAAAATGTCATTCCTGGACAAAAGGCGACTAATTAGCACAAATGCATGTTTTCATTTCCCGGGACGGTGTTAATCTTCACCCTTGTGTCAATTACGTGCAAACTTTACGGCTTTTACCCCTGCGAGCATGCGGACCCTGTTCTTGACAGTGCACCGCTGTCAGGGCTTGCGTCTGGTGTGAACGAGCTCCCCGCGCCTCTGCCCCGTGTTGCTGCAGGGTCTGGAGGCTCTCATTCCAGCCATAGCCGAGGACAGACACGTGCCTCTGATCGCAGCTCCTCTCCCTCCGCGCTCCGTTCCTGGGTTTCTTGTGAACTAGACGTGGGTTGCGGGA
Source organism: Lepisosteus oculatus (assembly GCF_040954835.1). NCBI lineage: Eukaryota > Metazoa > Chordata > Actinopteri > Semionotiformes > Lepisosteidae > Lepisosteus > Lepisosteus oculatus. The sequence goes on from NC_090696.1 coordinate 77,483,250, forward strand.
TACAGGAGGGTAGAACCTCTGAGCTCTGACCCGAAATGGGCCCCGACTGCAGCCGTCTGCCAGACGAATTTGACCTGGTTCCTGTTGCCATCCTCGTCCTCATCTCCCTCCTTTCCTTCTGCATGTTTTTTCTTGTTTCTTGCAGCTGATTTTCTCTTATTTTTTTGCACTTTCCTCCTGCCGCTCGGAAGCGGCGCTGCTCCTCTGGAAGGGGCCCCGGAGGTGTCTCGTGGAGACCTGTGCCTCACAGCTCGCATGTGAGCTGCCTCACCCTGGGCCGCGATACTCCGGCCTCCCCCGGCCCCCGGCGGTGCGCTCGCTCACGCCAGAGGAGCGGCCGGGGGGCTGGGTGAAGGAAGCCATTTGCTCGGCAGGCGTCCGTCACACCATTTGGCACGCGCTGCCTAAAGGCCTTTTCACAGCTCACGGGGAGCTTTCCCTGTGGCCGCAGGACAGCACCACCACAGCGTTTGTCCGCCAGTTAGCAGGCTTGTCAGAAATGTAGCGCAGCAATTAGAACGAGGAACACATCCGCCCCTAGCCTCCACTACCCCGTGAAATGGTGTGACAGCCGGCTAACGGGTTAGTTCCTGCAAGAGCAAGGCGAGAGAGGCTCTCCACCCACCCGTGCTGATTGAGGTGCAGCGCAGGGTGTGCAGGGTCTTGGCAGGGCGGACTTCTCCAGTCTGAGAGGCGTTCCAGAGTGACCAGGGCTGCTTTCTCCCTGAAGCAAGAGACGCCACTGCTGGAGGAGCGACAGTCACATTCGGCTGTTGGGCACAGAAGAGGCATGCAAAAACTATAAACCGTTAAAACTCCTGCATGATTGCCAGTGACGGAAAGCAAAGCTGCCAGGACGCTTGCCAGCTGTGGTACTTGGTTGAACGTACTGTGTGTTGTGTTGGGGTTGTGTTTGCCGAGAATAGTGGATTTGTAGACTTTGTGTCTGGATCAGACGATCAGACAGGCCTTTAAATGGTGACATCAGTGTATCCTGCTCCTGATTAATGTTTAATTTGAAATTATTATCTCATAATTTAATGAGGGAAAGCGTAAGATAGTTTTACCTAGTTAAATGCGTAAACATTTCCAGACAACGGGGTTCATTTGATGTTTGTGAACGCAGTGACCTAAGTTGTTCTGTTATTGTTGCCGATGCTGTTTTTGCGGTGGATTCATGATCTACATGAGGGGGTGAAAAATAAGGACAAGCACCGGGGCACCTCAGTTCAGCTGGGGCTGTTGCTGACAAGAAAGTAAACGGATACTATCGATTAGACCTGGCAGTGTGCTGACAACCTGCACTTGCCCTGTTAAAGAAAGGGGCTGAACTAAGCAGGCCTGCGAGGTTTAGAATTTGACACACTGATCTCACAGCATTTACTTCATTTCCTGCTTGGCCTTTTGCTGCCGCCCGTCTCATTTTTTAATTAATGTTTTCCAGGCTTCAGTCTAATATCTAAGTTTGTGACCTGCGGTAGTATTTCAGTTTTCCAGTGCTGTAACAGTCCTGATGCCTTTTAAGTATCAAACTTCCCCGATTCCATCATTTTCCTAGATCCTGGCCTTCGGTGCCACTGGGTTAGCACGAGGCCATGAGAGTGGTATGTGCCTCATTAGCCCTCTTTTGCCTGAAGCGGTGAGACATGCCAGAGGATTACGAGACTTATGTAGTGAGCTCATGCCTTTCATGCTGCCCATGGAGCTGGTTCCTGCTTTAATAAGGGAGGATACGTGCGAGGCGATTGGAGACCTTGATCGGAAAAGCCACTTCAGCTCATTCAAAAGGGCTCTTGCAGGCTTCCAGCAATTGTTCTTGTCAGGTTCTGTTGCCGCAGCTCTTCTTTTGAGTGTTCCTGCACAATGTGTCCCCTCTAAAAGGAAAGCAGTGCAGGTTCTGCGCGGTGGCGATACCCTCCCGGGAAATGCCGCTCTTTGCAAACCCAGCCCTCAGACAACGGGTCTCGTTCAGCGTGGTTTGTTTCTTCGCGTGCTTGTGTTCTTTTGAGCTCCGGATCTCAATGCACTGGACCTCCAGGGGCTGGGTAAAATAAAACTCTCGCCGAAGGAGCTGCTGTAGTTGCGGTGGCTCCCTTCAGTTGCTATAGCGCAGGCTTGCTGTACATTGGAACTTCCTGCTTGGCAAATATCTAACAGCAGGCCGTCTTGTTTTCCCTTTCTTTCAGAAATCGAGGCCAAGGAGGCATGTGATTGGCTGAGGGCAGCTGGCTTCCCACAGTATGCCCAGCTCTACGAAGGTAAAAAGTGCATCTCTGACCTCGGCTGCCAAGAGTGTCGGTCTAAGTAACAGCAAGTGCAAGATGAATATTATTAGGAGTTAGAAGCCGGCACCTTACGAACTTGAGGTTGAACAGTATTTTGCCCCCCCCGCATCTCTCTCTATCGTCTTTTGGTGTCGCCTGTCCAAATTGCCGTGCGTGTCGATAGGAGGCTCGAGCGGGGCTCTGTGCCGCTGTGCGCTGACTGCAGAGGAACGGGCGAAGATCAATTCCGTGATCATAAGGAAGACCAATAGGAGGCCCTGGGGCATTTAAACTGATTTCCGATCGGGAAGTAAAATGCACGTGGAAGCACATGCTAAAACCAGTCTTCCTCTTCTGTGCTCTTCGTGTTGCCTTGCGTTTCTGCCCAGTCCCTGCTGCACTGTGCAGGTAAAGGAGCGTCTGCTGGGGCTTGTGTCCGGCCCCGGGCCTTCCAGGGGCGCTTGTCTGGTGGGGTGGCTTTGTGTGTTTGTTTACGCAAAGGGATTGTTCTGCCTGCCTGAGCACAAGCCTCCCCGCTCATTTCAGCCACGAAGTTAACTTTCAACTAGTTATTTCCTGGGTGAAATAAATACCTTCCCCGGCTTTACAGCCACTAATTAAGACAAAGAGAACAAAAAGAAGTATTTCTGCACGGGGGTTATTTCGGGGTGTTGGTGTCATCTTGTGGTTTTCGCTATTCCTGTGCGGGGGTGTCGCCAGAGATGTGCTTCCGTCGGCCGCCACCGCCACCAGGCTGGGTCCGCGGCACAGCCGTGCGCGCGTGCACAGAGGCGTTCGGATACAATGAGCCTGCCTCTCTGAGTCACGGAGAAGTGGGTGCTTTCCGTGAATGGCTTTGCCACCCGTTTCCTGCGAGGCAGGGTGGGCTCCTCGTTCAGCAGCAGGGAGCGTGATTTTGTTGTGAATCCGCGCTGTCCTTCCGGTCGCTCACACTCCCGGCCTGTGGGGCTGCTGGCCTTGGTCAAGGGCTTCAGCTGCTCCCTGGAAGCTGGCCTGAGCAGCAGCTGCAGGGGAGGGAGGAGCCCCTGGGACTGATTCCTCCTGTTCCATCTGCTTTCTTCCCCCTTGCAGACTCTCAGTTCCCTATCGAGATCTCCTCTGTGACCCGGGACCACGACTTCCTGGACGGAGATGCCATTGAAGCTCTGTGCAGGTGGGCGCGGAGGCTTTGATAGCTCGATTTTTTTTACAAATAAAATTCATTTTACACCCGTGGGCAAAAACAAAACAACACCAGCAAACAGATGCAGATGGCGTAAGGGAAGTCCAACCTGACAAAGGGAGTTTGTATGTGTTAAAACCAGGAAAGCTCTCAACAGCTGTGTGTTTGTTTAAGAAAGGCAAATATTATTACTACCCCACATTCTGCCAAGGGTTAGTCAACCTTTTTTGCCCTGTCTAGCCTTTTCAGATGTGCCACAAGCCACAGTCATTTATGAGGACAGAAAGAGGCAGTGTTTCTAATCTTTATCTCCGGCGGCCCTGAACTGGCAGAGTCTCTGTGATCGATGTCTTTGCAGACAGTTTTGACAGCCTGCTATTACTGCAAAGCAGCTCTGTCATGATGCCCTTTAGCTTCACAGTTCTGTACGATGTGATCTCAACACTGTAAAAGTTACGAAGAGATGCAAAAATTAAAAATTCCCATTGCCATTTCACCTGCAGAAAGTTGCAGTATTATACATTATTGCGCACGGAATGGGACCCCACTTTCCGCTGATGTTGTTTTCGGATATCACTGGGGCAGCTTTAGGTTCAGAAATCGAAAGAAACCCTGATCTGTCTGTGTATCAAATTTGAACTTATAAATATTCAGTCTACAGGGAGCCATGACATGTCTTTATGAAATTTGTCTGCAAACCAAATCACTTGAAGATCATGTGCTTAAAAAAATGTTACTTTTGTTGAGAGATGCCGATAAGGAATGCATTGCCAATGGCTTCCCCCATCTACACTAGACTCTACTACTTTTTTATCTGGCTAGAAAATATGCACCAGTGTCTCCCCGTGTCACGCTATTTTCTTTCAGTACGGTCGTTTCTTTTTCTTCTGCTTAAAAGCTAGTGGCAAGTCGGTTCGGATGATCAGTGTGTGTGTGTGTGACAGGATATCTGTCAGCTGATAAAATGTGATAGGAGGGATTTCATCTGTGTGTGTTAAAGACCATATTTTCCCATGGGATGAAAGGTTCAGCACCATACCCCAGTCTGAGATGGAACATAGGCAGCCCAGGTGGTTCTGAGGAGCTGATTCTCCAGCTGATTAAAGGCACAGCATTGTTCCAGCTGACAATGTGCATCTGGAGAATCTCACTCAATGTTCAAGCCTTGAGCCTGGGTCAGTGCATGTCAAAGGAAGCAGACTGAAGGGACTCCTAGCAGACTGCGTAGGATAAATGTCCATTTTTCTTTTTACTTTGGGTTTTCTTTTACTATGGTTTCAGATGAGGAGACTTGACATATATAAAGTCCGCTACCTTTTTTTATTATTGTTTTGGCATTTTTAGTTTGTCTCCAGAAAGAGGCTGTTCCTCGGATGTGTTTGGTCTGGGAATGAGGTACAGAATGGGAAGGAAGGCTCTTGTTCCTGGGGAAAGACTCAAATCCGGGGCTGGAATGGCATTTTAATTCTCCTGTGTGTGTCGTTCGCAGGCGGCTGAACACCCTCAACAAGTGCGCCGTGATGAAGTTGGAGATCTCGCCGCAAAGGAAAAGAGTAAGTCATGTCAACTACACTCCCTCTCTTCTGAATTACACTGATGTAATTCCTAACAGGAATACCTGTTTTTTATAACTCCCGAGCTATTTGTATGGGACCAATGAAAAGCAAGAAACCAAAGAATTGTAGCTTCTTGGGGAAAGTGGGTGCAGTTATCTGAGGTGCCCTTTAGAAGTGGGATACTTTAATCCCAAAAACATCTTCGAATGAAATATGGCCCTCGCTTCAGCATGTTTCACAGAGTGCTTCTGCAAGATGTTAGAATGCGAGGACTTTTTTACATTACAAAGATATCTGGGTGAAGCAAAAACAGAGTTTTAGACATAAAGAAGCATAGGAGAACTGCTGTTTATCTATTCAAAGTGGAGAAAAGAAAAGTCATGTCTGCTACTTCATTCGGAGAATGATATGAAAAAAAACATTTTAATTAGTTGAGTGCCATTTAAAATTATACGGATCTTGTCACGCAGATACAGGATTTGTCATGCTTTCATAATAAACAGAACTAAAATGCAGTTCTGCATTGTGACCCAGTTAGAAATCAGCAAGATACACAACCTTGTTAAACATAGTAATCAATGCTGTCCAAGCTCATTTTAATGTATACAGTGTTGTATATACACATGTATATATTTTAAATTGTGATCAGGATAGCTAAGACATCTATATATCTATGTATCGTGCTGACAAGACCTAAAACAGCTATACATTAAACAGCTGTACGTAGCCGCTAACATCGTCTTTATATACATAAAGTCTGTTTAGAAAACACTATTTAGAAAGCTTTCTAGGATTGTGAAACAGCCGGAGAAGATTATTGTGCACATTTACACCATTTAATTATAGTGACTGCTTATTCTTGGACGACATCATTGCCCTAAAAGTCTCCCCTGTAAGGGAGAAGACATGTTCCTCGGCTCTCCGGAGGAGAGAGGTTGTCTCTGTCTACTCTGTGAAGAGGGTGACATGGTTTCACCGCTAGTTTCACAGCCCTGGTGTCCTGGCTGAAGTCCTCCCTGGGCTTACACCATGTGGCCTGCCTGGAGTTCCTCTGCAATGCAGCTGAGGAAGCTGTGTGCTCTCCCCCTGCCCCCGCTCGGCTGTGTATCTGGGCTGCTGGGGCAGAACGGCTGCTGTGTGTCGCCCGGGTGGGGGCTGCTCTTCAATGGTGGAGGAAGTGGGCCCCCTCTTGTATGTAAAGTGCTTAGGGGTCCTTCAGGATGAAAGATCCTATATAAATGCACGGGATGGCTATTAGAAAGCCTGACACTGGAGGTGCTCCGTTGTTAATCTAGGCAAATCATGTCACATTGCAAATCGGTAGAAAAAAAATTAAAAATACTTTCAGAAACGGAAGGGCTTCATTACTATAATGCATTTTTAAAACCAATTTTAAAGGCATGATACGTCTCTAAAAGTATCAGTTTTGGAGACGTTATTTATATAACCCTGTTTTATCATAAGGACACAGGGAGGGTTTTAAACAAGAGGAGGCCTTTCCTAAGCTGACTGATCCAATCTAATCCAGGTGTTTCTTGAAAGAATCCAGGGTATTGGGCTGTGTACCATGACTCCTACAACCCTTTGTGTAAAGAACTGCCTCCTGTCCTCAGTTTGCAACGCACCGCCCCGTAGTTTGCACTAGTGTCCTCTGGTTTGTGCTTCGTCTCCGAGTTTGAAGTCGTCTGTCAGGTTGACTTTGTCGGTGTCTTTGAGGGTTCTGGATGCTTAAAGATAAAATGAAAAGCGTATATAGCACGGAAAAGAAATTCAGTTGCGTGATGTACCTTTAATGGATGAATTCTGGAGAGCATTCTGGGTTATTGGAGGAGCTGAGGCTTCCAGTCCTTTGGTCAATGCTTCTGAGACAGACTGATCACAACAGTAGTGGGGATTGCAGCTGGCACACCAGTGCGTCTCTTCAGCACATAATGGAAAGCTCAGTACAATGGACACCCAAGCATCTGTAGAGTGGCCAGCACTATCTGAATTTCTAGAGTGGGCAGGGCACGAGCTGACAGCGTGCATGTCAGAGGTCCCTGTGTGTTCGGACTGCTGTGACGCTGTTGGAGCAGAGCAGACCAGGGGGCATGCTGGTTTTGCCGTTACTCGTGAGCTTGCTGTCTGAGCTGACCTGCCGCATGTGAATGAGCTTCCTGATGAAAGTCTCTCAATGTCCCTGTTGACCTCTCTGATGAAGAAGGGTCAGCAGAAAGCAAAGGGGCTGTTTGCTTGCTTAATAAAACCGCTGCCCTCCCTGTCCTTGGAATGCATGTATGTGCGGGACGTGACAGACTCCCATTCTCTGTCCTTCGGCTGCGTGGTATGCAGCCGCCAGCCGTCTGTCGAGGGCCGGGGTGGATATGAAACCGTCCACGCAGCACAGCATGTCTGTGAGCTGTGGCCCCTCGGGAAGGGAATCAGATCCGGGGGTTTGTTTCATGCGTAAGTGGTTCACGTGAAGTGCTGATGCACTATTTACGCCTGTCAGCTCACGATGATGATTCAAACCAGTTATTTAATTACAAGGCCGCAGGAAGTCCAGGAAGCACAGAGAAGGCCTTGATGAGAGACCTGAGGCAGCCTGAAGGCAGTGAATTGCTGGAGTTTTATGGACTTTTGTCGTTGCGTTATTAGTCACAGCAAAGAGACTTCTGAAGCTCTATCTTGGGTGTTGTTTGACTACAAATCAGGAGTTAGTAGATCCAATGCGAAGACCAACTATCATTTACCGTGAAAGAAGGGTGTCTCAGGACAAAGCCTCTTTGAAAAGGAAGCTGAATCAGAAAGGGGTCTGGAGGGGTTCCTGACCCTGGCTGACTCCAGTTTAAACATAGCAAGCAAGAATGGAATTTCCTGTTGCCTCTGGGGTAGTGATAAATTAACCACAGCCACATGGGACTGTAGTCTGACATGGATAAGTAACACACAATGCAGGATATGTTTGATCTTATCTCTTTCGACAAGTAAATAAACACATTTAGAAATACAACAATGAATTACACTGTACTGGGTTCTTAAAAGCAACAGAAATGTGTGTTTACCAATAAGCGCGGTTCTTTAAAATGTAGTTACCTATAGATGGAAGAGCTGGCTTCCGTGATACTGTTTTGACCAAACTATCGCTCCCTTGGAGAGCATCACTCCGTCTATGAAGCTGATTCTGTGAACCCGGCTTTTCAAGACGATGCTGGCATTTCGGCAGGGAAAAAAAAGTGCTCACGATCTGTGGTCTTCACTCCCTGCTTTAGAGCGAGGACTCGGACGAGGATGAGCCGTGCGCCATCAGCGGGAAGTGGACTTTCCAGAGGGACAGCAAGAGGTGGTCCAGGCTGGAGGAGCTGGACGTGTTCTCCCTGCCGGGCGAGCCGGGCCTCTTTCCGGCCGAGGGGCCCGGCCTCACGGTGGGAGTGAGCAGCGAGAGCATGCTGACGGACCTCAGCGAGCAGCCGGAGGTGGGCTCGATCCACAGCACCCACAGCAGCACGGGGAGCCCGGGGCCCGGGGCCCGGAGCGCGGACACGGGGACCCTGCGGAGCAGCTCGGTGACCAGCGTCTGCTCCTCGGGCAACTCGGGGGCCAACGAGGACTCCCTCTCCGAGGGCCTGCCTTCCCCGAAGGAGCCCTCCAGCTTCGTCTTCAGCGCCAAGCCCGGCGGGGGCAAGAGCACCAGGTCCAAGGCCAAGAGCTTCCTGAAGAGGATGGAGAGCCTGCGCCTGAAGGGCTCGCCCAGCAAGAAGAAGAAGCCGGTGTCCAAGCTGGTGATCAGCGCGCCGGTGCTGAGGGAGGGCGTGGACGAGGACAAGCTGAGGCGGCTGAACTGCGTGGAGATCTCCAGCCTGCGCGGCTCGCCCAGGAACCGCAGCGTCTCCTACTCCACGCAGACCAGCAGCAGCAGCAGCAGCCCGTCGGAGGCCGGCAGCAGCACGGTCAGCACCCCCAGCCCCGTGGCCCGGGCCCGCAGCCACTCCGCCGCCTGCTTCGGCCGCCGAGACAGCAGCAGCAAGCGGGGCGGCATGTACCTGGAGGGGTTCGACCCCTTCAGCCACGCGCCGCCGGGGCCGGAGCCGCCGGTGGCCGCGAGGAACATGCGCAACCAGAGGGGGGCGGCGGAGCTGGAGGAGGAGGAGGAGGAGGAGGAGGAGGTCATCTTCTTCATCCCCGAGGGGCACAAGCCGGGCACGTTCCCCAGAGCGCTGTGCAACAGCAGCCCCCACCGCCGCCTGCGGCGGGAGAGCAGCGGCGACAGCTCCAAGGGCTCCAGCTGCGGCCCGCGGAACCGCCGCAGCTCCGCCGGCTCGCTGGACAGCCGGCTCAGCGTCTACGACAACGTGCCCGGCTCCCCGCCGGCCGACGGCGGGCTGCTGCTCTACCCCCAGCTGGACGACATCCTGCAGCACGTGCGGGGCCTCCAGCGCGTCGTGAACGAGTGGTCGGAGCGCGCCTGCGAGGAGGGCGACTCCGACTCGGCCCTGGACTCGGTCTCGCCCTGCCCCTCCTCCCCGCTGCAGCACCCGCTGGAGGAGGCCGAGAACGGCAGCGACCTGGACAGCACCGGCAACTCCCTGCACGAGCAGGAGGAGGCGCTGGCCAGCCGCGAGCGCAGGGACTCGGGCGTGGGCGCCTCGCTGACGAGATCCAACAGGTCGGCAGTTTGTCCCGGGATGCGCCGCTCGCCTGTTCCCTTGCGCCGCCCCTTACGCTTTATTCAGGCTCTCTTTCCTCTTTTCTTTCTTGTTTTGCTCGCCTGGCAGGGATGTAGGGGGGGGGACGTGTTCAGACAGCTTTCCCATTACGCAATGCACCGCGGCTGTATGCAGTCATGCTCAGGAATGCTCTGTATCAGCAGATGTAGCAATCTGCTCGGAGTTCGGAATGTGCGGGAGGAATTCCAAGCGGATTGCTATCCCAAGTAATTGACCAGCGCACTGATTTGCATGTTGAGATGTTTAAGCGGAAATATCTGAGAGCTCAATCGGCTGTCTGAGCCGTACTGATGTCGCGCTTCATCCCACAGAAGAGTGACAATCAAAGACGTGGATTGAGTGAATGTCTTCTTTTGACATACAGCTGTTTTCTTGGCATAGCATTTGCTCATCTGGGTGCGAAGTTCAATTTTTTCCCCCTTGTTTTTGACAGACCCCAGAAACTGCGATGGCACAGTTTCCAGAGCTCACACAGACCGAGCGTCTCCTCCCTGACGCTGCAGATTAACTGCCAGTCTGTCGTGCAGATGAACCTCCTCCAGAAATTCTCCCTGCTGAAGCTCACCGCCCTGCTGGAGAAGTACACCCCGACAAACAAGCACGGCTTCAGCTGGTGGGTATCCTCTCGGCCTTGCGAAGCTCATATGTGCGCTGGGGGAAGTTACTGGAGAGATGGGAAAGAGGGACAGGCCAATTCAAGCTGGGAAGACAAATCTTCAAACCCTACTTTTCTTCTGTGAGCTTTATCATCAGGCAGTCTGCCCAGTTTCAACATGAGCCCCTAAAATCGGGACATTGTGTCAAACTGCTGAGGGAGCTGGGGTAGCACTTTTATTTTAACAAACCTGCAGGGTGACCCACTTAATCTCCTACCTAGGCTATTACGCAAAAAGCCATATCACTCTGCAACTCACAACTGGCCGCCCACTGGAGCTCAGCAGGTGTGAGCCTGGTCAGTGCCTGGATGGGAGACCTCCTGGGAAAAACTAAGGTGGCTGCTGGAAGAGGTGTTAGTGGAGCCAGCAGGGGGCGCTCACCCTGCGGTCTGTGTGGGTCCTAATGCCCCAGTATAGTGATGGGGTACACTATACTGTAAACAGGCGCCGTCCTTCGGATGAGACGTAAAACCGAGGTCCTGACTCTCTGTGGTCATTAAAAATCCCAGGGCGCTTCTCGAAAAGAGTAGGGGTTTAACCCTGGTGTCCTGGCCAAATTTCCCATTGGCCCTTACCAATCATGGCCTCCTAATAATCCCCCTCTATGAATTGGCTTCATCACTCTGCTCTCCTCCCCACTGATAGCTGATGTGTGGTGAGCGTTCTGGCGCACTATGGCTGCCGTCGCATCATCCAGGTGGGGCTGCACACTGGGGGTGGTGGAGGGGAGTCACCATTACCAGAAAAGCGCTATATAAGTGTAAGGAATTATTATTATTATTATTATCATTATTATCATTATTATCATTATTAAAGCTAACTCTGGGGCTGCTCATCCCGGTACTGTAACAGCCCAGACACCGTCATGGAAAACCTCCCATTCGGTAGAGATCTCCCACCGAGCTAGAGCTTGGCTGAGTGAAAAGAAGTGAGTCCCGTCCACTTTCACGTCCAACCATGGAGTTTTCAGCCCCAGCTTCAAGGCAGCAGCTGTTCAAAGCCTGTTGAGTTAGCCCTGTCGGACACAGACCCTATTTGTCTGGTCCCGACAGGCCCTCGTATTGACAGTCGTCCCTGCGTGCTTCAGATTCTCTGTGGCGAGGGTGACGTGTTGCAGGCCTGTGGTGTGCACACCTACGGTACTCTCGCTCCTGTTGCCACGCTCTGGCTGGGCTTGAGCTGCCATGACAACAGCACGGGGCGCACAGATATGTGGCCGGGAGGGGGTTTTCAGCCGGTATGAGCTGATGAGGTGCACTGGTCTCCTTTTCAATTTGCTCTACAATGTGGGGCACGCAGAGCGCAACAGAACAGCCTCGTCCCACTTTTTAAAAACCCGGAGGGGTTTGGGCCCACCCCCCTCATCCCCCAAAAAATGGACAGCGCTCCCCCCAGAGCTCCAGCCTGTGTTGCTGCTGGATCTGGCCGTTTTGGAACAGGCGCCGTTAAGCTTGTTTAACCATGAAATTGCTGGCAGCAGTGGCTCCTTCGCTGCCTGGGAGGATGCCTTTTCAAGCTTTTGGAAACCGAGAATTTCATGTTGATAACATCTGACGCATTACACGAGCTCCCTGTGGCTGTTAATGCTGCTGGGCATTCAGGCCGGCCACAATGCTCTAATTTCTGTCCCCACCCCCGGCCCTTTGTCAGGCCCTTGGCCTGCCGCAGTGCCTTAACGGCCCGGCCCGTCTCTAAAGGGTTTCTTTACACTCACTAATCAGCCATGCTGGGGCTCTCATTCCCTGCCTCCCCTGTGCTAACGACAGGACGTCACTCATCCGTGTGACAGCCGGCCGGTCCCTTGACGCTGGTCGTTGACGCCCTGTGAAGGCGCATAATGGGCTTCGCAAAAGAGTGGGTGCGAAGCCCAGAGCTTAGTGTTTGAACGACACCCCTCGGTTGGAATCCCAGCAGCCTGCTGGCAGTGTAGGGGGCTGAAATGTTCTGCTGGCGATTCCTTGTTTAAAGCATCACCTGCAAAGCCTGTGTGCGCAGTGATTGACTGGCCCACTAGCAATCAACACAGCATGCAGAGCACCTATAGACAGGTTTGTTAGGTAGCTTTTTACCTTGGAAATCAGATATCTGACTAATATGTGCCCTTCATGTGTTACTAAAAAGGCACGCATCAGATGTTGCGTTTCACTAGTTAAGTAACCCATGCCCTTCAGATTGTCCTGATCTTGCTTTGATTTCTTCCCTTCCCCTCAGGGCTGTGCCGAAGTTTATGAAGAGGATTAAAGTGCCGGATTATAAGGACAGGAATGTGTTCGGCGTCCCCCTTCAGGTGAACGTGCAGCGCATGGGTCAGCCCCTGCCGCAGAGCATCCAGCAAGCCATGCGCTATCTCCGCAGCCAGTGCCTGGACCAGGTCAGCCTGGTGTCCGCCGCGTCCGTCCGCACCACACCCGCGCTGTCGGGCTCCGCCATACCCTCCCCGGGCCGGCTCTGAGGTCCTGAACACAGTGCTGTTACTGCCCAGTATTTGAGCTCCTGCGTCTACTGCAGAACACTCATTCCTGCATTTAATCAAGGAAGAGTTGTTGACACATCAGAGCCTGAAACAAGAGGTTGCCTCTTGACTTCTCAGCATGTCATGTAGCGCTCGGAACGGACGCCGAGTGAAAACTTGAAATGTTCGGCCGCTCGGTGAAGTTTCCCGGTTTAACCGGCCGGCGCCGTGCCTCTGTTTCCCGGCAGGTGGGCCTCTTCAGGAAGTCGGGGGTCAAGTCGAGGATCCAGGCTTTGCGGCAGATGAACGAGAGTTGCCCCGACAGCGCGAGCTACGAGGGGCAGTCCGCCTTCGACGTGGCGGACATGCTGAAGCAGTACTTCAGGGACCTGCCGGAGCCCCTGCTGACCAGCAAGCTCTCCGAGACCTTCCTCCAGATCTACCAGTGTAAGCGGCAGAGCGAGGGTTAACAGAAGCAGGGCGTTGGCTCGGCAGCAGGTCCCGGCCCGGTTCTGCTTCGTGCTCGGTTCTGGGTCGCACGGCTGGCTGTCGCTCTCCTGGGCTGTGTCGGAAGGACGGTGGAGGCGAGGGGGTGGGCGGCCATCTGTGGTTTGTTAGTCTCAGCACTGTTCTCAGTTACATCCATCACATGTTGAGCTCATGCTTTTCAGAAGACAGAGCCTTTCCCGTTCAGACAAAGATGTTTATTATGACCTGTGACCAAGGAGATGTTTTAGTTTGCCCGGAGAAGAGGGCTATTTAAAGCTTTCAATTTCCACATCTGTGGCCTTAACGTTCCAGCACTGGAAATCAAACCACACGTGTCCAGGTTCTTTTTCTCCCCCTGGCCCGTCTGCTGAAAGATTTTTTTAAACAAATCTGAGACAGGAAATGCCTGTCGGTCGATCCAGTGACACGGCTAAATCGGTGATTCCTTTCTTTCGCCGTCCCCCTTCTGCAGTCTGGTTTCCCTTCAGTGGCCGAGAACGCTTCCTTGACCCCTCACGTCTCCTTTCGAGGAAACCCCCTCCGGGACTCTGGACAGACGCACAGATGGCATTTCTGGCGTTTCGCGTGGGTCCCGACACAAAGTGTGGTGGACGAATTCGCGTGAAAGCGGAATGATAACGCTGTTGTGCGGGGCGGACGAGCAGCTGAGGAGGAGGCCCTGTGTGCGAGTGTTCAGATTCCCGGGCGCGACGGCGGGCCTGCCTGCCTGTATCCGCTGGCGGCGCCGCGCCGCACACAGCCCTGAGCAGCCCGGCCTTGTTGTCTTGCCCTTGCAGACGTGCCCAAGGACCAGCGTCTCCAGGCCATCAAGGCCGCCGTGCTCCTGCTGCCGGACGAGAACCGGGAGGCGCTGCAGACGCTGCTGTGCTTCCTGAGCGACGTCACGGCGAACGTGCAGGAGAACCAGATGACGAACACCAACCTGGCGGTGTGCCTGGCGCCCTCCCTGTTCCACCTCAACACGCTCCGGCGCGAGAGCTCCTCCCCCAGGTAGCTGCCCGCCGCCGGACGCTGGGGCCATGAGGAAAGGGAGGAATACTCAGGCGGCTCCCAGCGTTGAAGTCAACCACGGCATGGCAAAGCCTCTCTAGAGTTTGAAGTCTGTTGTTCTTGTCATGTCGCAGTTTGTTGTGCTAGTTTTAGTAGTGGTTTTATAATATGTTTCGTCCGATGTTATATACATATATGTTAAAATATATCTGAACACGTAACCTATTTATATGTAATATAAATCCTGAAGTTATATGATTTTTGTTTTTTTAGAGTTGATCATAGAACAGGAAGCTCATGAAGTTAATAAACTGATGAGACTTCTTCAGACTGGCTTGGAAATGCCCTTAAACCTGGTCATTCTTTCTTCAGGGTCTGACCTAACTAAGGGTTGTCAGAGCCAGATGAGGATTGTATTGTTGGGGGCGATATTTTAATAACCCCTAAATCTCCTCTTCTGTTTCTTGTGTCAGTCCTTGTTCTTATGAGGAATACATTCTTTCATTTTTTTTCTACTTTACCCAATGGATTTTCTTGAGTAAAGTCTTAGAAGATCATTAATCACCACGTCAATGTGTCTTATGTATCTTATGTCTAACATCAATGCTTTGCCGGTGCAAAGAGTGGTTGTTGCTGAAGTGTACTGCAGTCCTGCAGCTCCGGCAGGTGGTATTCTCGCCACACCTGAGCTCAGGCCTCGCGTGCGGCCGGCCTGTTCCTCTTCCTGCGTGACGCCTCGTTAGCCGCCCTTGTTGGTGGTGGTGGTGTTCTAACTGGGCCGTCGCCTCCTCTCCTCAGGGTGATGCACAGAAAGCACAGCCTCGGCAAACCGGACCAGAAGGACCTGAACGAGAACCTGGCGGCCACGCAGGGCCTGGCCCACATGATTGCAGAGTGCAGGAAGCTCTTCCAGGTCCGTGCGCTTGCTGCTTTCGGAGGGTGGGAGGGCGCTGGAGGTTTTCGGAGTGGCTTCACTGCGGCATGATCGAAATTTCAGGACAATTTCAGGACAACTTAGACTAGGGTTAGTCTCTATGACAATAAGAGGAGATGAGCAACATGACATTGGGGGCGGCTCCGATAAGGAATCACGTTGGCTTAGTCACAGACGGAGGGAACGCCTCTCCTCCAGTCTGAGCTCACAGTATTGTTCTGTGTTGTATCCGGCCTTCCTCTGCTGAGCACCACCCAGGGAGCACAAATGGGAATCGCAGAACCCCAGTCGTGTAAATTCTTAGACCAGGATGATGACTCAAAACTGAGCTGTGGCTGCAGGTGACCCGTAGGTAACCGTTTGAGTCTTAACCTGGGTTCATGAATTTCACCCTGGGCTTGTAGAGTGTGCATTCCCTACACATCCCCCCTGGTGAAACACTCCTGCGTGTCACCTTGCTGCTGTGTGTCACCCAGCTGGGGGCCGTTCTCCAATACTGGATAAAGCAGGACCCCTCCTACACATGAATGGCGTTGAATTGCTGTGAATTTATTTGGGATCCTTTAAAATAAAAGACTCTGAACAGCTTCCAGCAACTGTTCTTCACTGTTAAGAAATCGGCAGTGAACATATTTCTCTCTAGACACACAAAACAGTGGTTAGGTTTGCCTTTTGAAATGAGGTTTTCTTCTAAACAAGACAAGGATGCTTTCTGACTGTGGTTAGGTTGCCTGGACTGATTTGCAAAGTACTAGTTTTGCAATACTGCATTTCAGATTCCGGAGGAAATGAGCCGCTGTCGAAATTCTTACATAGAGCAAGGCCTGCACCCCCTGAAGCTGGAGGAGCTGGTGGACAGCAGCAAAGAGCAGCCCTGTGGATACAAGACGTGCCTGAAGGAGGCCTTGGACAGCCTGCTGAAGGAGGCCAAGGAGAAGTTCAAGGGCTATGACAGCTGTTCCACCCCAGAGCAGGCAGAGCTCTCTTACAAGAAGGTACCTGGGCTGCATCAAACGATTGAACCTTCATGTTGTCCGTTCTTCCATTTGATAGAACCGCTAGCATTTTACAGGCAGCCACAGGTTCATCGGCAGGGCTTTTTCCCGCCCTGCGCACAAACCCTCACGTCTGCTCCTGACATGATCGGAGTTTAGCCACGTTAGCAGGGGCCCTGATTCAGTTGTGCGCTAATTCAGTCCTTGGAAGCTCCGCGCTTGGCCCGGGCTAACGAGCGGCGCTCCTGTTGGCCTCCTCCTCTCAGGTGAGCGATGGCTTTCCTCTCCGCCTCTGGAGGGCCAGCGTGGAGATCCCCGCGGCCCCGGAAGACGTGCTGAACCGTGTGCTCAGGGAGCAGCACCAGTGGGACGAGGACCTGCTGGACTGCAAGGCGGTGGAGAGCCTGGACCAGCAGACCGAGGTCTACCAGTACGTGCGGACCAGCATGGCGCCACACCCCCCGCTGGATCACGTGGTGCTGAGGTGAGAGCCGCCGCTGGCCCCCCGCGCGCAGGCCGCCGTCTCCGTCACGGCAGTGGCGAGATGCGCTCCTCTCCTGGAAGGCCGGTGTGCTCAGGCTGGGGTTTTCCCTGCTCCCTTGTCTTGCTAGGACCTGGGTGACGGATCTGCCCAAGGGCGCTTGTGCTGTAGTCGGCGTGTCTGTGGATCACGAAGGGGCGGCGCTGATGGGGGTCCGGGCCAACGTGCTGACGTCACGCTATCTCATCGAGCCCTGTGGGGCCTTCAAGTCCAGGCTCACCTACATATCCAGGATAGACTGCAGGTAGGTGGCGCAACACCAGAGCACAGGGCTGGCCGCAGAGCAGAGGAGGCCGATCGGATTGGCTAGCTGGCTGGACCAATTAACTAATTGATCCAAGATCTCATCCAGCCAGTTCTTGGCTGGTATCGGCTTCAACAACGTGCCTGGGGATGATGTTCCAGACTCCTGTCGCCCTTTTAGCAAAGAAGAGCTTCCTATTCTTGGTTTCAAATGTACCTCTGCGTAGCGTCCTCTTGTGTCCCTGATGGGCATTTCACTGTTCATTCTGAGGAAATCCACAGGGTTGGTTTCCTCGGCGCCTTTCAAAAAGAGGATTTCAAGAAGGAGTTTGAGAAACCGAGAGGGGTGTGTGGTTCAGACACCTGAAAAAAACTGACAAGAACTGACACACCTGCAAGACATACTGTTATTTATTTGGGCTCCTGGTGAAGATAAGGACACAAACCTTATCAAGCCTAAAGCTTCACCTCACACACCATGAGCGTACAGCTGGATGTGGCTGTACAGTGTCCATGTGCTAACTGTTATTTCACAGCATGCATTTATGTTTCACCTTTAGAATGAGCAGTAAAGCTCTCATTCTGAGATAAATGGGTCATACCTCTGCGTGCAGTAGGTTCAATTCCAGTCAGCAGTAGTTTCTGCTGCATTGATAGCCCCAGGGAAAGGTTATAAATAGATCTAAAACAGGGCTAGCAGACAAGCTCAGCTCTCCACTCATAGATCAAATGCTTCGGGTTTTGAAAAATCAGGATGTTATGACATACGGTTTACGTACGGCCAGCCCAAGAGCTTCCTGGATCATGGATAATGTTATCTTTCCCAGTGAAATATGTTTCGCCGTCTTCAGTTGCTGCGCTGGTTAGGAGGATGTTGGGGAAGAAGAATGGTTTCCCTCCTCTGTAGTGATTTTCTTTCCTTCTCCTCCTGTCAACAGGGGTCATTGTCCTGAGTGGTACAACAAGATATTTGGGCACTGGTGTGCAGCGGAGGTGGTGCGGATACGTGACTCTTTCAGCAGCCAGCTGGATAAATAACTCGGCGCCCTCGCGCCGCTCGCCGTGCACTCTGGGAAGGGGGAGTCCTCCCGCGTGGCCGAGGAGAGTCTGCGTGACGTTGCCTGCAGTTTGCACATACGCCAAGGCAGAGGACGACAATAAGAAGTTGACTGAACTGTGACAAAATGCTTTTTTTTTTGTCTTTTTGCTGCTTAATTTGAGTAACGGGTCGCCCGTGCCCCAACTGGAACGAACCTGAGCTCTTTAAGGTGCTGTTAAAGCACTTGATTAACACAGGGCTGCTATTGCTTCTGGGAAGCCAATAAAAATATTGTACATATTATAGACGAGGCCAATTATCTTACACTTCAGTCCTGATACAATATGTTGTGAAAATATTGTTGTTCTGCGGTGTTGCTAGCAGGACTGAAGATTGTCTGCTTGTCTGGCTGTTTCTGCGTGCTCTGTTCTTCCTGACGAGGGATGTAAGAGACAGTGTGTCATTGTGTGTTTCTGGATTTGCTTCAAAGAGTACGTTGTAGAATGGTGGCTGGGACACCAGGAGGTGGGAAAGTAGAGTAAGGTTTGCAATTTGCTTAAAGGCTTTAAGTTTCTCAATTCCCAAACGGACCAAAACATTTTTTTAAGAACAGAAAAGTCTCAAGTGTATCTGAGGTCAGTGGCCTCTGATGTCTTTACGAGGTAGTGGAACAGAAGGGTGAGTGGATGTGAGCATCAGAAAGGATTTGAGCCCAGCACGTGCGTCGTCCTGGTCTGCTGAATTTATTGTGCCGTCTGTTTTAATAACATCTGTAAAATAGAAACAGTGTTTGAAGAATGTAATAAATTGGTCCTTTTATAAAGGTGATTTTTCTACAGGTTTTACTGTAAATACAGAAAGGACAGATGCAGTGACATGGAACTGCATTGCAATTCGTGTGAATGGTGAGATGATAGTGTAGGTTAAGTAATTCAAAGAAGGAAAATCTGCAGGTTTGTACACATCTCTATCAGTGTTACTCAATACCTTAATGAAGTGTTGTTTTTCTAAAATAAGCTTATTTTAATTATGCATTGTCAGAATTTTAAGTTACTTTTCATTTGCGATACATTTTCTGTACATACCATTGTATTGTAAACTTGGATACATTTAAGTGTATACTGCCTAATAAGGATAATGCATGACAATGACAGATTATTTAAAATATTCACATATTTATACCTCAGATATACTTTTTTGTACCTCGTGTCATTTTATTGTAAATGTTACTCTAAAGCTCAGACAGAAAATAATAAAATGTTTTATCATATTTTATTATTATTTCTGTACAGATCCTAAATATTTCGTGCACTATTAAATGTATTAAAAAGGAATGCGTCTTCTGTGTTGTTGTCATTTCATTGCAGTGTAGCAGATTATGCCTCGTGGTTTTTAACATCAGTCTCTGTAGGCTACCTCATTATGAGAACTTACATATGACAATTAAAGATATAATGCCTCAAACACTACTTCAAACTTTTTAATGCTCACACTCACTGGTCCATCAATATCAAGATTATTGCCCTCGGATGTTTTCTTTTTCACACTTTGCAGCTCAGAGCCCCAGGACAAAGAGGTGCGTCTAGCTCATTCAGGTACCAGTAATCAACAGGTCTGAGGAAGAGAGAAGCCAGAGAATTGGCTTTATCACGGGGCAACGTGTCCCAGATGCCTACTATCCTCCGAGTGCCTCCTGGTCTCATTTCCCTTAGGGCGCTGTGGGTCTGTACTGTTCATTCAGAAGCTATCTCCACCGGGCTGGCTTTGTCACCAAGTACCTGTACGAGGTCTGATCTGCAGTCTTCTGTGTTCAAGACTAAAGAGGCTCAGTTCCTTCAGCCTGTCGGCTGTATCTGGCTTGCTCCTCTGTCTGC
This sequence comes from Lepisosteus oculatus, assembly GCF_040954835.1. Lineage (NCBI taxonomy): Eukaryota > Metazoa > Chordata > Actinopteri > Semionotiformes > Lepisosteidae > Lepisosteus > Lepisosteus oculatus. Next base: position 77,503,193 of record NC_090696.1, read on the forward strand.
TGCACCTTTTCCAGAGCAGCGGTGTCCGTTTGTGTAATGCGGTGACCACACCTGTGCACAACGTTCTAAATGAAATGTCACGAGTGCAGCGTACAACATTCCCGCAGCATCACCTCACTTCCTATGTCAACTTGTATTATATCCTCACTCAGTACGCCCGGAAGAATACCATCTGCTCCAGGAGATGTAGCTTTAATTGCATGTCATACCTGTAGCGGTTCTGTCTCTTCTGTTCGAATACGATTTCATCTAGAATTGTGTCTTTCCTCTGCCTGAGGAATGTTGTCATTTTCTTACTCTGTAAACTCCTGAGGAAAAAAACATTCATTTCATAAATCCGCCATTTCCCTCAAGTCCACCACTCATTACCCGTTAACTATCTCCTGCTAACTATCTCTGTGAAAATTAATTTCAACCTTTTCCGTTGTCCTACTCAATAAACTAATTATTTTAGCCTGCTTTCCAACGTTTCTCTCTCTTTGCTTTTGGCCTTTTAATACACTTTTTGAGCTGAGCTTGCAAATCCACGTACCCCTTAAGAATGCTCAATTTGTCCAAGGCCTGGAGAACATTTCCTCACCCAAGTGTACTTTCCTCTAGAAGGCGTTGGGCCTGGGACCCCAAGTGCGGTATTTTGATCTCCACCCCTCTCTCGCTGAACTGTGTCCACAGTGAACCGGACACAGGGCGCAGGGGGCTGTTTCTGGTGTGAGAATAGTATCCTTCGGGAAAACAGCTGACATCGGCTCTATGACACGTCCAGTTCAACTCTGCCTCCTGTATCCTGTGCTTTTCACATGTCTTTATCATTGCAAAATGCACTCCAGAACACAAAGAAAACCCAAGTAGGGGATATTAACATGTGTAAGTCTTAATTATGGTTGGTGCATTAAATTACTGCTGTGCTCAGTATTCTTTTAAGAAACATTGATTTGTTTTTTCCAGTTTTCACGATGAAGAAATTTCTGCACAATTCCAAGAATTTGCTGTTGTGTTTACATGCAGTTACCAGATGTGTTAAACTAACAACAGGATTGTTATGGAGTCAGATTATTTGAAACTGAAATGCAGGAAGCACTCACTGGCATAAAAAACTGTTTAAACTCTAGAATCACTGTTGCCTGTTCAAATACAGATTGTTTGTGTACTATTAATAGGAAGCAGCTTAAACCGGGTTAAAGACAGAAGAATGTCACATGTCATCAGGTGATCTGTCTCAGTCTATTTGATTGCACAAGTCCTAAGGGAAGAAATATGTTTATAGGTGACATCATCTTAAGGAAACTACCTTTCCATTATTTGAGTTGCTAAAAGGTTGAACGGTAACTTTTACCACTGACTAATGCGCTGAAATTCAAGGCGTTCCGGAGTTTCTAAGGAGAAAAAATATCTTTCAGATAGGCACTACAGTCAATGATAACGATCTTACATTTAACAAATGCAACATAATGTGTTGAGTGAGATCATAAACTGGCTTTCTTCATTCATATGAACCACATGTAAAAAGGAAAGGGGAGCAGTTGTTTTGTGCTGAAGAAAACTACCTTTTGTTAGGTTTTTAACCTGTTTGTAAAAAGATCATTCTGACCAAAGTTCTTTCTGAAAACTAGATTCTAATTTACTGTAAACAGGACCTCCTGGTGCAAGTTGGAAATAAGACACTGGCATTGTCCTGACAATGAGAGGTCATCACCAGCTCACTTTGAATATAGTTTGGTCTGGTTACTTTCATTGGCAGTTAAGACATCTTATCTTCAAAAGCAGGCATTGTTAAACCTCAAAGAAATGTTCTTGAGAAGGCATTCCAATCACACGCTCCTCACCTGAAATCACACCTCATTACTTTCTCGAACAGCTGTTTGTTAATATTCAGAAATGTTTAGTGACTGTAAAAGCAATCACGTCAAAGTGCTGCACAATACATTCCATGATAAAACTGAAGAGAATTGCAAAAGGTATTCATTGCTCGTTCCTTAAGGAGCAAGAGATTTCAAGCTGTTAATCACCAGTGTCATATTCTTATAAATATACTGTAATTCCTACACTTAATCTGTTTGGTTCACCATTCTTCAACCAACACCCTGTTTCATCAGAGGGAACATTGAAAATGTGTACTATAGTTATTCAGGGAGAACATTTCATAAAATTTTCCTGCTTGGGTTATATGTATGAAATCAAAGAAGATATCAATTTTCCTATTAAAGACATCTAATATAATTGAACAATTAACATTTTTTTTAAATATATGCAGGAATAAAACACGAATCTGTATTTTCCCTTTTAGTGGAATTTAATGCGCGTGCAGTGACTAAGACAGGACCAGTACAGATAAAATGTCTTCAGACATCTCGGTGGACAGGTTTAATTGGCTTGTTAGCATTCTTCCCTTGAATCACCAGTTAAACACAAAACATACAATACACATGGAAACTCCACAGAAATAGTGTTTAAAACCAAGGACAGGAGCCACCTCTTTATGCCAAGGGGGGTGGGAGTATGGAACAGCTACCGAGCCACGATACCCCAGTTTCAGGATCCAGAAAGGGCTACCAAACCTAGCTAACCTTCATTTTGTTTGTAATGTTTACTTAGTTGGTTTAAAGTTGTATTACTAATATTTATTAGAGAGCAACACATTCTCATTTTGGAATTGTGGTCATCATTCCTGGATTTGTTACATGCATGTTCAAAGCTAAGGTGAGACACTGCTATCCTGGCGTTGAGAAAGGTACTTCACCTTAAACTGCTTCAGGAAATTAGCCAGCTGGGTAAAACGTTTAAAGTGTAAGAATCTTTGGATAGATATTGATTTAAAAAAAAGGTGTCAGCCAAATAAAAGCGTCATTAATTAAAACCAGTATGTCAGGAGCCCGACCCCAGAAGGATTTTTGTGGAAATGCATTTTCGGGGACGTGCTCACATTAAGAAAGCAGTTCACTAGCTCCATCTGGAGGGCACACAGAAAGTGAGCCTGTCTCGTAATGTTTTGTGCGACGCAAATGCACGATTCGTTTTTACTGTGAAAGTTTGTAAACGTTAACTGTATCTGCTTTGGCAGCGCGATAATTCAACGGTCATGCCAGTCAATCCCCTTGGGCTGAATCGAAGTGAACTGAATACTGTAGCGCATTTCTCCAGCCGCAGATCCAATACTCACATCTGTACGGTACTGTGCTACCGGTCCAAGACTCCTCGGCGGCTATTGTACGGTCTGGAAACGGTGGGAGGATTAAAGGCCAATATAATCAGGTGTTTCTAAGTCTAACTTCATAACGCGCCATAAATAGGTACAGATGAATATAGTCATAATTATCTTCCGCTGCACGCCAAGAACTTGCGGCCATTTTTCACGGTCGCACCCTGCGACGCCAGTCCTCTTGTCCGAGGCTGATGAAGTTTTTTTTTTTTTCGGCGAAGAGCCATCTTCTGAAAACCAATAACGTATATATCCACAGATTATCCTAAACTACAATCATTTTAACTAGCTTGTAAGACACCAGATGTGGTCTTTAACACCGCCGGAGCTTTTTAAAGGAGTGTTGAGTTGGCGATGCGTTCACTTTCATGAAGAAAATAAGATAGATTGAAATACATTCGTAATTTATTATCGGAAACGTAATACAGCAGTGTTAGTCGCAAACTCTGTTATCGGACCAATCCTTGTTCAGTGTGATCGAGAGAAAACTCTGATCAGATCTTTTGTGAGTAAACATCTGCTAATTATTAGGCAGCGGAGTTCAATGTGGCAAGGAAACACCGGTCACTGAACTTTCCACTTGCATACTAAAAGTTTTACATTTGCAAAGTAGGATATATATACAGCACATTTCAGAATTAACAAAATAAAATATCTATATTCACAATTAATGTGTTACTGGGATTTACATTGTCTTCATAGTACAATATACTATACATCTTTTTCCATTTGAAAATTGTATGCTTTAACATGTCAAAATTGATCTTCTGTTTATCATTTTCCTCTGTAAGTAATTCATCTACTACAGCTTAACAGTGTACACAGATCATCTCTACATATACAGTATATACAGACAAAACAACATTTAAGCACAACTATGCTACAGCAGTATTCATAAAGAGTATCTTCACTTTTCAGTAAGCATTCACAGTGTCCAGTGATTACTTTATCCCCAGAACAAACAAAAACAGGAGAAACTCTGTAATGAACAGAGGAAGAGAGTCTTCAAATTTCCAGCCTGCTGGTTTGCTTTCTTACTGGAGAGGCCACTCAAATCTCTTTCAACCAAACACCTTGCGATCATTGAAGGAATAACTATTCCTGATACCCAGTATGTATATGTATTCATATGTTGAAACACAGATTAAAGGTTTAGGTTGTGTTGTTTCAGCCTATAAGAAATACGAAGGGCACGTCAGATTCCTAAAGTAACATAAATCATACCAGAATGGGATAGTAATTTTGTGCCTTTTTTATTGCTGGACAGAATGCATTTCCCTTCTGTTTTCTCTGTAAGTATGAACCTAGTAAGCTCATGCAAATTTCTTTTTTTTTTTTGTATTTGTCTTGACAAGACAAGCAAAAGTAATACTTCAAAATCCCATCAATGCCACAAATTAAATTTGGGGCTGCCCTGGTGGTCCAGGAAATTCATTTTCTGTACTTTTAATTCTTTTTATTAATTAACTCTAGGACTGAACACATGATTTGCTATTGGAGCAATTTTCCCCAAAACTAGGATGAGTTCCCACGTATAATCTGCAAGAGCCTTGTTTCAGTGTTGATTCTGCTGATGGATGCTGATCGGTATCGGAGCGCAGCGCTGGCTTCAGACAGCACAGGGGGGGAGTTCTGGGCGGGACTGCTTCCTCGCCAAGACGCCCCAGTTCCCGTGGTCCAGGAACGTGCTCTGGATGTGGAGCTCGGGCACGTTGTCCGCGACAAGCCTTGCTAGCTCTCCCTCCTTGAAGACGTGGTAGTAGCGCATCAGCTCCGTAGCGCCCTCCCGCCGGGCCGCCGGCGCCTCGGCCCGCCCGCGCCCCGGCTCCGCGCCCGCGCCGTCCAGGCGCCAGGACCGCAGGGCCCGGCCCAGGAGGCCCTCTCGGCCCGCGGGGGCCGCGGCGCAGCTGCCCAGGCCGGGCCCCCCCGGCCCCCCGGAGCACAGGGCCTGGTTCCAGGGCACGAACACATCCTGCTTGTCGAAGCGCCGGTGCCGCTGCTCCTGCGCCCAGACGTAAATCAGCATGAGGCCCCCTGGGGCCAGCGTCCTGGCCATCTCCCTGACGGCGCACCCCCTCCTCTCGCTGGTGGAGAAATGATGGATCACTGAAGGCACAGAGAAGGCAAGGAGCTCCAGATCGCACCCCGGACTCGGCAAATGTTCTAGCAAGATCCGTCATCCGGGCTCGTCACGTCTCCTGGGGCGGGGCTCCGCGGCACAGGACCCAGTGGAGGTTTATCCCTGCTGAAAGGAGGAGAAGGGAAACACAGCGTTTCGGCTGTGGAGCCTTCTTCGGGCGTGGCACTTGAAGAAATCTCCACAGCCCAAACCGTCGTGTTTCTCCTGTTCTCTTTTCAGCAGGGATAAACCCTCACTGGGTCCCCTGCAGCCTGCGCCTGCTGGAAGGACTCCGCAGCGAGCTCGGGGTCAGGAACTCCGCCACGGGAATCTTCCCGCTTCGGGATCGGATAGGCCACGGCCCGTCTTTTCTGCCCTCCCCCTCCAGCGTCACCCCCTCCCCTCCTTATCCTCCTGCTCCTGCTTCTTCTGTGAAAAGCAATGCTCGAAATGACTTTCAGTTGGTTCAAACGCGTTCCCTCTGACCTCCTGCCTGCTGCGAGCACTGAGCGATTCAGTCAACCTGGCCCACACCTTGGGAAAACATGATTTGCCTATACTAAGGACGGAGATTTCTGAGGCTTGAATGCAGAGTGAAGAAAAGTATTTAGATCACCCTGCGTGAGAGCCGGAAATCTGACGACGCGGAGATGCGGTGAATCCTGCTCCTTCGTACTGAACCGAGTCCAGTGGGCTCCTTACCTCCTACGGAGATGACGGCGGAGAAGATGCCGTCTCTGAAAGGCAGCCGCAAGTTGTCGCACAACAGCACCTCGCTGCCCCGCTTCCTCGCTCTGTCCACTAGAGGGCGGCACACATCGCAGCCCACGCTGAAGACCCCGCTGTTCACCTGCAGGTACCTGCCGGTCCCGCAGCCTGGGGCGACAGAATCACATCTCTTTGAATTAAACACCTGCGCGCTGTCTAGAGTCCCATTGTTTAACCTGAGATGCAAAAATAATAATAAGCACTGACCACTACAATTTCCCCCCAGCACAACATTTTCTTGCTACTAGAAAAAAAATCTTTTTTTTTAGGTTCAGGAATATGAACAAAACTGGGTTATTGTTACGTGCCTCCTACGCTGCTTTCTTAAGTTCGGTATTGAACTACGAGTGTGTGGGGTTTTTTTTTCTTTTGTAACCGAAGGGCATTTAAAAGACATGTTTGAAATTCTACCTCGAGTTCAATTTGTGGTCACGAACAGTCACTGATAAAACAATTTGGGTCGCCGAAGACATCAGAAAGAAAACACGTGTATAGTTTCTATACGTGATTTCCGAAATGTCTTCCTGTTCTTTTGAATGGCGTGGATTATTTAACATGCACACATTGAGCAACTACATTTATTCAGTATACGTGTTTCCTCATACTGCGAATGAAAAGTATTTGTGCAATTAATAGACAGTATTCCAAAAGAAACCCATCCAGTTCCAATTACTAGCAGATGGATACTGGTGATTGAAAAGCATCACATGGCGCTTTTCCGTAGAACACGCAATCATCATGATTCACATTGAAGAGCACAACACGGATCTCGGATTGCGGCGATGTTTAATTGCGGAAGGAGAGGACTTCGCAAGAAAAACAGCCGAACATCCCGGTTTGTATAAAGATCTCTGTGGGGGTCTGAGTTATTGGCACCCGCGGGCAGCGAGTCCACGCGTGATCGGCCGACAGCCGCCTGCAACTGCTGCAAAGGGAACGAAAGGAAATGTCGTAAATTGACTTGAAGGTCGCTGGTTTCTTTTTATTGCAACCAGGAGACGAAGGAAAGCGGCAGATACAGTATCACAGCTGTGCGTGTTGAGCGGCGAACAGAAATACAGGCGTGCGGATATTTTGCTCAAAATGTGAAATTAGTTTTTGCCTTATTTTTTACTGATCGTTTTTTATGAGTAAAATGAGCAAAAAAATAAAACTTTCAACAGTGCTACTGGAATTTATAGGAAACTTCCTCATTTTTACTGCACAAATATTTAGATCTAAGTGCGTTAAAAATGTTCATTACCCGTAGTGCAAAAAAGACTAGACTAGCTGTATGCACATTTTCATCCTTCCCATTTCATTTAATAATTCCTCACACTCATATAGCGCTTTTCTGGACACTCCACTCAAAGCACTTTACAGGTAATGGGGATCCCCTCCAACACCACCAGTGTGCAGCCCCACCTGGATGATGCGCCAGTCTGCTCCCCACACACCAGCTCTCAGTGGGGAGGAGAGCAGAGTGATGAAGCCAGTTCATAGATGGGGGTTATTAGGAGGCCATGACTGGTAAGGGCCAATGGGAAATTTGGCCAGGACAGCGGGGTAACACCTCTACAGTTTTTGAGAAATGCCCTGGGGTTTTCAATGACTACAGAGAGTCAGGACCTCGGTTTTACTTCTCATCCGAAGGACTGCGCCTTTTGACAGTATAGTGTCCCCTTCACTATACTGGGGCATTAGGACCCACACAGACCGCAGGGTGAGCGCCCCCTACTGGCCCCACTAACACCTCTTCCAGCAGCAGCCTCAGCTTTCCCAGGAGTCTCCCCTCCAGGTCCTGACCAGACTCACACTGCTGAGCTCCAGTTGGCGGCCAGCTGGGAGCTGGGAGCTGCAGGGGGACATGGCTGCTGGCTAAATTTGCATTGATTTATCAAGATCCTGTTTACAGAATAGTAAACCACCGGTTCCTTGTCTAAAGACAAATACTCTGACCCCAGGGATACTAACCAATGTCAGCCACCAGGCTCCCGGGCTCCTGCTGGAGTAGAAACTGTCGCACCCGAGGCCAGGCTCTGCACTGGAGGTCGCTGAGGTAGGGCGCTGTTTTTTCGTACACACTGTGGACATGCTGCTTCTCCAGCTGAACAGCTTCAGCGTCCATCCTGAGCAGATCAAACCGTTGTGCACTCATCTGGGGAAACTGACGGCGACTGTCTTAGCGGGATCTAAAGCACTGAAAGAAATCCATGAACCTGGCACCTCAGAAATTACTCTCTGCAGCCGAAGCCAGTGAGTGCTAATGCTACCATCATGTCTGGAGGAATCGGAGGAGCGGGTTGTGAAACACTCCTGCACAATCAGAGGGCTCAGCATGATCGCATCATTCAGGATTGTTCTCTGGGGGAGATATTATCCTCTCTCGCCCACATCCTGGTGAATTTATGATTAATTTCTTTTCATTTCTGCACACCCTGGAAAGCAATGCTCAATTTCAGCCACTGTAGGCCTTCACTGGCAGACATGTATATTTCAGTTTTAAGACTGAGATAATCTGGCGTGTCTTTCCACATGCCTATTGGAGTGCTCAGAGAGTAGAGTGATGTACACTTACTGTGTGTGAAAGAGCTCGCCAAGGATTCCTAAACTGGAGACAATCCAAATTGTCTTCATAGGCCTGCTAAAATTCAGTTGTTTTTTTAAAGATAAAGGACTAAACCAGGACATATTCAACACCTAAAAGATATCACCTTCCTAAATGTGGTGTTGTGAAGGGCCTGTGGTTCAATGTGGTCTTTAAGACGACCTGCCACTGAATTTAGAGCCCAGTCATTGCTGTTTTTCTAAAGAATGACACACTTATCTGTAGAAGACCTTATCTGTAGATTTGAATTGATGTTTCTTTTTGCTGTTGTTGTACATGCTTCCCAGATTCTGGAATACAATTTCACTCTATTGTGTAAAGAAAACGCTCACAGATGAGGGCTGAATTATGAATTGTGTGAGCTGTAAATCTAGAGAAAGAGACCTCTTGGAGAAATCAGGTGCTGAGATGAGACATATCGATCACCTTCATGAATGCTTCATGGCTCTTCCTAATCTTATTATTAGTTTGTTTATTGTTTTTTTTTTGCTGGAACATACTGTAGTATCTTCTGTCTTCATCTAGGGAGACACAGATTGAGCACAATCCTCCAGCGCAGCACAGCTCACCCATCTGCAACAGCCTGATGGCCCCTGGGCTTCAGTTCTGTTATTTGCCCCCAGATTTGCCCCCTTTGGGTACCCAGAGCAGATCCTGTCTGTGTATGTACATCGCCGGGGTCTGGATTCAGTGACCATGCAAAGGGCTGTGGGAGTACCGGAACAGCCTGCCCAGCTCTGTGAGTCCCTACCACTGAACAAACGTGTCTACATCACTGCTCACACTGATGTGTTTTTTTTCCTCGTTTCACACTGCTTGTGCTGGCTTGTTTTTTTAAGTTGTGTGTTATTTAGCTTTGCGGTTGTTGCGGCTGTTGTTCTGTGTTTACGTTTTAATGTCTCTGTATCGGAGCACACATGCAAATAAGCACTTCGTTGCACTGGTGCACATGGAAAATAAGCTGAACTGGACTGTTGCTGAAGCCGGCAGCCGGGCGAGATCCTGAGATCAATTGCTGTCCCTAGTCACTACCAAACGGACTAAGGCCTTGCCCATCTCGCGTGAAGTCCTCCTGATAACCGGCCTGCAGCCACCTCTAACACCCACTCCTGACACCCCCACCCTGCTGCCTGGGCCCTGTCCACTGAGCGGACACAGCTCTTCTTACTATCAAGATGTTTGAATCACCAGGAGCCTGCTCTGGGCAGCTGCGCCCTCTCTGCCCTCTGTGTGTGTTGTAGGCACACTGCTGCCTGCCTGCGATTTCAAAACAACTGAACACAATCATGTTGCATTTTATGGACGGCAACATTTTATTTGCTCTGGTGCCACAGAAAGGTTTCTACTGGGTGCATAAAATTGTTTTGTCCTGATGAAACAGGTAACAGAGATCATTTCACTTCGGGGACTACTGTACAAGCAGACAAAGCATTATCGCCTCATGACTGTTCAATGGTCTGGGACCTTCATTTCACTGAAGGAAGGGCACAACAGACCATTCCAATGATATATTAGGGTATTTTAAGTATTCATGTCTAATTGCTGCAAATCACATTCGTTTTCTACATGCAATCATTTCAATATTTCCATCTACATCATGTCTGGTTTCTTTAACCTTTTACTGGTGATATTCCATAATGTCACGTTTTGTTCTATCATTCTATGGGAAGACCATTTCATGTAGTACATTATTTTGTTCTACAAGAACCTTTAAAAACATAATAAAATGTGACATATCCTGCTATTTTTACATTAATTATTGTCTTAATGGGAATAAACAAACTAAAAACAATGCTTTATATTTCCCAGACAGCACACTGGTTTGGGAATCATCAGACAGGCAGGAGAAACAAATTATGACACTACATTACTTACACTGTGAACCTCTAACCAAATCAAGATAGGTGAATATTAAAAACGGTTGATTTATTTTTTAGATTAACTGGAAAATGAGTATCCTTTCATCAAATCAAAGCTAGTCCTTGATGAAAAAAACAGCAACTGCACATTTACAATGCCTTCAGTAGGCATACTTAAGGTATGCCTACCTTAAGGATTTGCATGATTTTACAATAAACAATATTAGTATCTTCAAGAAATTAAAACTCATTTATTTCACGTTCACCCGTCCTTTAAATGATCTGCCCGACCTACAGTCCAGTAAAGCTAATTTTTTTTCTCCGTGGATTCACAACTGTAATTCTGAAACTATTTAAGCATATGCTACAGTACATACAGTTTATTTTCGTACAGCTGATTTGCGTATTTATTTTCGTATTTCGTACAGTTTATTTTCGTATCTCACATACAGCTTTATTTTCAATTAAAAATGAAAACGAATGCATGTTCTTCTATTGCGAGCAGCCGATGCCAGTCGCCTAGAAATAGGTGTTTTCCGTGCACTCGCAAGGACCAGGCGCGGTTCCACGGCTGAGCCCTCCTGTTCGTTAAGACGGATGAAATCACGGGCTTACCTGTTTTCCAACGCCCCCCGTCTGCCTGCTCGCTCTTAGCGGATCCTAGCGACCTCCAGAGGGGTGATTCTGAGAGTCGGGCCGACTTCTCCCTTTCGCACAGACGCCCGCTGGACACTCGGGAGCTACGAGGCTCCCTCGCATCGTCAGCCCTACCCCGGCCGCAGGGGACGGTCGCTGGGAGACGCTCTGCAAGCGGCAGCAAAAACGTCGGGACACGCCGGTCCGGGGGGGCCGCCGCAAGCAGGTCTAGTGTCACCTCGATGCTCCCTCATGCAGGTGATGCAGTACAGCCCCCCAGCTGTCGTTTTCTTCCTCGCCGGCGGCGCTGACTCCGATTAATCACACTCCAGCCTCAAACACAGGGGCTCCCCGGGACCGATTCTCATTCACAGAGCACGTTCTCCTACACCAAGGACACTCTGTCCCTGTTTCCCCTGAAAGACTGATCGTCTGAAACTGAGGGAGCTCTCTGACATTCATTCTTGTTCCTAACCGTCAATTCCGATGATTCCCAACAGTCCCCCCTGCAGATACCAACATATTTTGAATCGATCTTAAAAAAGAGAATGTATCTGTTGTTGTTGTTTGGTGTTTTTTTTATATGCAGGGTTTTTTTCACGCAGCAATTTTATGTGTGAAAGTGGATCGGGATACACGAGGCAGAGATCGCGGCTGGCTGCAGGAATCTTCAAACCTCCTCCTGTGACAGCAGGCGAGAGTGGTGTTGATGTGAATACAGAAACCGTCCCACGTTAAAGAAGAGTCATAGGGCAGTTCTGTTAATGTATGCACCGGAAGAAAGTCCTCTCATTATCTATTATGTGTGTTGCAGGGACGATCATTTTGAATTCTATCCGTGAGAACAAATACTTGGATCAATTCAAATTTATTTTGAACACATCATTATCTTTCTTTAGTTCAGGTATGTAGCTGCGACAGCATGCGTAGTCTGCAAAGGAACAAGTAATAGGTTTATTCCATGCTGAAAAGACAAGAGAGAAAACACAACGTTCTCTTTTCAGCATTATCTTTCTTTGCCTTTCCAAGGACAGATTGGGAGAGTTTGGAACCAGCTGCCCAGCTATGGTGCTGAAATTGATACAGTGGTTTCTTTCAGCAAACAGGTGGATGTCATCCTGGGATCAATTTACTACTAACAACCAAACAGGCCGCTGGGCTGAATAAGCCCCTCTCGTTTGTAACCCTTCGCAAAACAATTTCCCCACCCGTTTTCTTTGCCAAGACTCAGATGATGAAAAGTCATCTTTGCTGTCCTGCAGGTTTCTCTTGAAACACAGAATTTGTAATTGGCTTTGAAGCTTGTTGCAGTTCATTCCAAATTTCATCTAGCATGTAGAAAAGGGGGCTGTAGATCTGTTTTACTCTGCTAAAATAGATTTGTTACAAAGGGAATTCTAATGAAGCTGGGTGTATTATCTGTGCACAGTTAAATCCATCCACCCATTTCGTAATCTTTTTATCCACTTCATGGTCTCAGGGGAGCCAGAAACTGTCCCACCAAGAACGGGGTGCAAGGCAGGATACACCAGTCCCTCTAAGGGTACAAGGCAGGGTACACCCTGGACAGGACACCAGTCCCTCTCAGGGCACAAGGCAGGATACACCCTGGACAGGACACCAGTCCCTCTCAGGGCACAAGGCAGGGTACACCCTGGACAGGACACCAGTCCCTCTCGGGGCACAAGGCAGGATACACCCTGGACAGGACACCAGTCCCTCTCGGGGCACAAGGCAGGGTACACCCTGGACAGGACACCAGTCCCTCTCGGGGCACAAGGCAGGGTACACCCTGGACAGGACACCAGTCCCTCTCGGGGCACAAGGCAGGGTACACCCTGGACAGGACACCAGTCCCTCTCGGGGCACAAGGCAGGGTACACCCTGGACAGGACACCAGTCCCTCTCGGGGCACAAGGCAGGGTACACCCTGGACAGGACACCAGTCCCTCTCGGGGCACAAGGCAGGATACACCCTGGACAGGACACCAGTCCCTCTCGGGGCACAAGGCAGGGTACACCCTGGACAGGACTCCAGCCCATCATCGGGCCCTGAACAGTTAACTGTTTCCGCAAAATGCAGATTTTTAGATAGATAAGATTAGAAATGAATTTTATTATTTCCTTGAGGGAATTACTTTATGGACACACAGCACTGTACATTTAAATAGAATGCAAAAAAAAGAAGAAGAAAAGAAAAACATTGCACATTATTCTATTACAAAAAATATAGAAAAACACATTAGCACACCACTCTATTACACACGTTTAACACATAACAACATGTAACATTTATAGCACATCACAAAACATAGTGCACTCGAGTGGGTTGTAAGAGTCAAGATTGTCTGTCTGAAGTGATATGTTAAAAACTCCAACCCTGTTTGTCAAACATGGGGATTTTGAAAGCTGTGACAGAATCTCATGAAAATCTAACTGTATAAAACCATGAATAAATGGTGAATACCCAGTTTTCCCTCACGCGCTTGGATCTATTTTCAATGAAGCGCTGTAATAAACTGGAATGGTCCTGTGTGGATTGTTGCCTGAGAATGTACTCATAACAAAGCACATGTAATAAACAACACACCGTAACGATCCCCGGACACATTAACACACAACATTCAGCTTCCCGACATCATGAACATGTTCATACCTGAAACTGCTCGGTGATTTTTCTCCGTTTCCCATCGTAACTGAAGCTCGGTATTTTATTTTCTCTGAGGAAAACTCATTATTTATCGGAAATTCTAATTTTGTAGCAGAGGCATAAGTGGACTAATAATGTGCTTATGAAATCAATAGCTCTGTATTACAGAGGACACACTCCTGAGCTGTTTCAACAGAGCACGGGGTTTTGTAATTGCACACAGTTTTGATTGCTCTTCTGGTTTCAGTTATCATGCCATTTTCCAGGTGTCTCTGCTGTGTTGCATGGCCTTTTCTAAGACGGAGGAGGATTTACAGGCTGAGATCGACAGGCACAGTCGCGCTCGAGATGTGACCCCTTGAAATGGCCTGACTTTAGACCCCTGATCTTCCCGGGGGGAACTTCCAACTCTCACTGTCTTTCAACCCCCGCAGGTTCCTGGATCATCATGGAGTTCCAGTGATCGTTCATTCCTCTCTAAAAGCTTAATATTTTCAGTGACACCCACTTGAAATAGTCCTCCAGTAATCTATCACATAAATATAGTTTAAGGACTGAAAAGAAATTGTAAGAAAGCATACAGATTCCCAATTTGCACGGGAATATTACAAAAATATCTTATTGACACACTTTTGGTTCCGTTTGAATTTATTGTGATTTCAGAATGTCACCCGTTTCCAATATTCAATTGAAAAAAAAATCATTTTATCAAGTTATAGACTGTTTTGTTCTTACTTTTTTTTCTGGAACGTGCCATGACTTGAATGTCTTAAATTCAAATACCAAACCTTGATTGTCAGATAATTCAGTAAGAACTGAAAGGATGGATTAGTATTCATGTGTTATCAATGAGGGGTAATGTACGTTATCATTCAAACTTTAGATGATGAAAATGATGAGGAACACGGTCCCATTATTAGAGCTCTTGGGGTCCTTGATCAATGGACAAGTCTTGAAACGTTCTAGGGCCTGAATGATCATAGTCGTTCAAGTAGGGAGCTGTGTCAGCAGGCATAGGTTGCAAAGGAACAAGTAAAGTTTTATCCCTGCTGAAAACAGAAGAAAGAAAACAGACGAAATGTTGTTTCTTTTCTTCTCTTTTCAGCATGGAATAAACCTTTACTTGTTCTAAAATGATTGTATCTTACCTTAGTAACATGCCATTGATAGTAAAGCAATGATAAAAAATTGAATTGAACTGTTCACACACACATACAGTATATTCTGTATAATAAGTGGTAAGATTGAACATTTCCTTCCTCTGCCTTTACTTTATTCTTGTTTAATCTTTAAATTAAATTTAAGAATTTCATCTATCCCCAATCCATTTGTGTTTTTTAAATACCAAACAGAAATTGTGTGTTTGTTAGCCTCGTGGAAGGGCTAACGCCTCTGCACAGAAGCTCTTACGGAACGGCCTTGAAATCTGTCACCACGGGCATGCTGTGCAAACAGAGTCTTCTTTTCAGTAGCTCCCTAATTCGGAAGGATTAGATAAATAAATGCCAGAAAAACCCATCAATCATTTCCTCTCATTGTTACCATCTTCCCTCCTCCTCCATCTACAAAATCACTGCAGTCTAACAACAGCAGCAGCCACACACAGGACGTATCATTCACAACGCGGCTAAACCTCAAAGCAGGAACAGAGGCTGAGACGGGCTTAGCGAGCAGTCTCTGTAGAATAGGGGTTGCAAATGTCACTGAGAAACAATCTATAAATGGAATATATTAACACGATATTAGTGGAGTGTCACGGCTGAGGTAACAGTGCACCTCTCCTGTAGAACAGTCGCACGGTAGACACAATCAAGGACGATGCTCATTGTGAGTGCAGCCCGGTGGCCCTGATGAAGTGAACAAAATCGTCACTAAGTGAAATGAGATGAAAAATAATTTGAAGGGGTAAACAGCTGTTCCACAGTAATCGTAAAATGCTGCATATGATGAGCTGTTTGTTACGGCTGCAGCTGGTACTAACTAACCCCTCATTACCCAGTTTCCCTCACACACCCCTCCCTTCACTCTTTAAACCCTCGGCTCACCCGGTAACATCGGTCAGTATTAGGAATCCATCCGCCACCTGAGCTTGCAATGTCCTCGACCCTCTGGCTACCGAAATACAGACCTTTCTAGCCCTGGACCTCGACAACCCTTTCGTCTCGCCCCTTTTTGGGATTGTTTGCCTCTCGGCCTCCTCCAGACAGACCGCGACCTCTAGCCCTGAGCTACCGAGCACTCTGCTGCCTCGCTCCTCTCGGGCTCGTAGCCATCGGACTCTCTCGGCAACCTGCACAGGGCTCAGACCTGCTCGTTCGCTTACACTGTTATTATGTCAGTGACACTTGTGGATTGCATGAAAAAGCAGAGTGCTGTTTTTTTCATGCAGACTGCTGTTTGAATGCTCCATATCTCACAAGGTCCCAATGATGAGTTAGGCTCTCTATTATCTGTGATTATCACGGACTTTCAAGGACAAAAACGAAATATCACATTGATTGGAGATCAATCAGGACCTCAGCTGATTGGTAGACAATGGGACTAATAAATTTGCTTGGAGTATTTATTTGGAGGATGAATGGAGAATTAATTTGGTTGTAGTTTCATTGATGGTTTGTGATGCACACCATGTCAGATTTTACAAGAAGACAGTATGGACCGCTTGTGACAGCAGGGAGACACAAACCCGAAGACGCAAATGGAAACTACATGGAAGTGCATTTAAATCTGGGAACGCTGGCGTCTCCAGCAGCCATGTCGTTGAAGCTGAAGACCTACAGTAGCTTCTATCAAGAAACAACTGGATGAGATCCTCAGATCAATTAGTTCCCTGTGACCTGATGAGTGAAATGGTCGAAGTAGGAATGAGGAAGGGAGCAATGAGAGTGTTTTTTACAGTATGTTCTGGGTTACATCCACAAGAGGCTTAGCACCAGTCCCTGGACCCTGTCGAGATGCACTTCCAGTCTTTCATCACCCCCTCGTTTCAGGAAGCCTAAACCCGGAGCTCAGTTTCGGGGAAACAAGCTGGAGGAAGTGTAAAGGAGGAACACAGGCCTCTCCGTTCTGAATGGAGACATTTAAGAAATCTGAAGGCCAATTGCCTCTTAACACTTGACACTTGGTCAGTCTACACTCATGCAAGGGGCCTTTGAAAATGATCAGATCATTATCATGTGAGGGGAAACGTCCAGACAATGCCTACAAGACACAACCTGCCGAGTCGCCTGTCGCCTGCGAGCTTGAAATGCAGTTCCAGTTGTCATCTCGTTTCTTGGAGGGCATCGGTTTCCTGAGTGTTGTGGTTTGCTCAGGGAAGGCGTGTTTGAGTAGAGCTGGTGAGTCCCAGGTGTGTGAGTGGTCAGGTGAGTGTGAGGTGTGAAGAAGGACAAACTGGCCTTCAAAATATTGCAGAGGCGGCTGGAAAATATGTTTCCTGCATTTCCCAGATCACTCAAGTATTCTGACTTAAATATCAGAGCTGATTCAACATTATAAATACAGTAAACGTCTTGAGGTATTCTGCATTTCAATGTAACAGAACACTTACTGTACCTCAATGTAGTGCATATGAGTTTAGTGCCAAGAGTGCAGCCTTTGATTGTAATTTGAAAGATGAATTCTTAGTTTGATTCACCTAAATTCAGCAGCTCAGTATAGACCCTGTGTCTATTTTTATGGTAAGCAGGAACACGCCAGGAGCACACTTCCAAAATGATCAGTCGGACTTACACAATGCTGATTTTATTCATGCTGTTCTATTGTTATTACTATGTGTTGGAACAAGACAGAGAGGCCAATATATCCAGAAAAGCAGTTTTTGACTTCCTGTGTGTATGGATTAGGATTACCATCTGTCGATGTCAACAGTGGACCTATTTACACAGGGCAGGTGTCGAACAATAGGTGTTATTTCTGAATGGCCAGGATGTTTGTCTTCAATTTCAAACTGCTAACAGACCTTCACAAACGGGTCCCCATATTTTTAGATGAGGCTGAATAAAAGAAACTCAGGAAGGAAGAAGAAACAGCCCAGCGCTGAGGCAGCGTGTCGCAGTAGAAGGAAATGGGAAAGACAATACAGTCCAGTAAATCAAGAGGGAGAAAAGTTCCGCTCACCCTCAAAACACTCAGCAGTGTCATATAGCCATTTGCATCGCAAAAGCAGATTTGCATCCAAGAAGGTGCAGAAAAGGGTTAAGAAACAAACTTACATCACAGAATGAAATGCATGTAAATGGTGATTAATAGCTCGATAGCGGTTGGTTCTCCTTGGGCTGTTGTCCATGTTTTCATTCCCAGAACACTACTGCAATTGCATGCTCAAGGGCTCCCTCTAGAGTCACACAGAGGAATATCACCTACTAGAACTGCATGTAAAAAGCACGCCCTGCCCTCCAACGGCAAACCTGCTTCTAGTATTTTCTTTGTATATTTTAACTGCATAATACCAGCTTGTAATGAATAAGGTCTGCTGACAGAAGTGATGTGCATGCACCTTTTACACTGCTGCACAAAGGTTTTAGACGTCTCAGGAACAGTCGGCAGTTGCAATATAAAGAATGCCTCATGAGCATCGCTACTTTTCTCAAAGCCTCAGCTGGTTTACTTCTATTATGACAACTTTGATTGTTATTCATACACATTAGCTTGGTTGATGTTAAACCAGATGTTTAATTTAGCAGTGTTTAATTCACACTGATTAGATCTTCAAACACAGGGTCAAAACTCAAGGTAGACCTAGATTCTGGAAATGGACAGGCACTACGAAGTGTTTTAGGAGCTAATGAACCACATTGATCAATCAGAACGAAAAAAATTAAATTAAAGGGTTGCTTTTTTGCACTACAAAAACACAGAACTATTAAGATTAACTGTTAGCTTAAACAAAATAGGTAATATTTCAGTGTGCTTCTGCATAACGAAGGAAGAACTTTGAATGAAAAAAGCAGAACAATTCAGAATGTCTCGAACTATGCACAGCAGTGTGTATAGAAGTGATCAATAGTATAACTTATCACAGTACTACATATAAGCATTAGCATATTTAATCTATGAATTATACCTAGAACCCCTCCTGAAAGACGCTTTCACTTTGACCAAACATCAACATTTACTTCAGTGAAAAAGACAAACAGATATCTTCATGCTCAATGTTTTCACCTGCTCATTGTCTGCAGAAGGTGCAACCGATTAAGATCCAATACTAAGAAATGAGAATAGTAATAATAACAGTCACAAGCAGACCTAGACACCAACCCAGACATGAGCAGGTGCACAAGCTGACTAGTACCCAGTGACTAGTGACAACACATTCAGGCCTCCCTGACAAATTCCATCTGACTTACATTTATTAATCATTTTATATTTCCTTCTTCAGAAACAATTTCATTTGGAATGTTTTCTCATCCCGCATATTGTATTTCAAAGAATGCGACTGAATCCAGTAAATAAAGACATGCACTCCTATTATTACATAACAGACCATACAAAATGTTATAATTAACTCTTTTCTTTTTTGTTTTTCTGAATGATAGGATTTCCTCAGTCCATCAAAACCGCAAACCATCTCCGAACGAACAAGCATCTACCACTAGGTGTCCCCATGACTCTGCCACCACTGGAAAAATACATTTAAAACCGAATAAAGTAAACTTCAGATCTAATAATCATATCATTATTTTTAATGTTATTGTTTTATTATTTTAAAGTATAATACTGTTACAAATGGGGGGGTGGTTGAAAATGGAGAAAATCATTAAGTGACCAAGTGGATAAATCAATTAGTTAATTAATCAGAATCCCCAACTTGTGAAGATTTTGGCAAGGATACACCAGAGAGGTTGGAATAGTTTAATTAATTTTTTTGTTCTCTGGCATAGCTTTGGTTGAAAAGACTAATAACTCAGGCACACTTGGTTATACACATATTTATTAAGAGCGACACACAGGGAATACAGACACTAAGCAACACATTACATAGACATACTACACACAAGTTTCCCTATGTGCAAATTTACAAAGAAGGCATCCCAGTGGCTTAACATTCTGATCTCCCAGAGAATCCCAGACTGTTAACAAGTCTATAATGTAATGCCTACAAAGGCCACAAATAAGAGGCTGCCTTCTAAACTTAATAGAATATTTCCCACAGTTATATCTTACCTTGTTATGAAAACCCAGAATTAACGATAACAGGCCAGAATAAATGGAAGCCTATCTCCCTGTTCTAAAATGCAAGCACTAAAGAGGAGAGGCCGATTTTAACCAAGGGATTCTTCACTCAGAAAATCTGAGTTCCCTAAAGACTACAGAAGAGCATGCTCTCTTGGCAAGGTTGAAATACTGAGCTTCAATCTGGTCTGCTCAGCTGATCTGGGACAAAGAGCTTTATATTAATATTTATTCAAAAGGGGCAGGGGGGCTCTTTTAACGCAGCAAGCGGTGCGCCGTACTGTAACGCAGACGGCCGACATGGCAGGTTGTGCGACCCGGCTTGCCAGCGCGGTGACGTCACCGCCATTCCCTGTGAATAGCAGGGACCGCAGCCGCCGGGCTGACGGGAGATCTCCCTTTGGCTCAGCTGGCTGGGTCCCTGCTGAGTGACGCTGGAGACCCGGGTTCGGGTCCCCAGCGGTGGGGGGCCAACCTGTGGCGGCAGCGAGGGCGCATACCCACGTGAGCCCGAGAGCCCTACAATACATTAATACACTACAAAAACAAACCAAAAACCAGAACAGATCAATAAAAACAGCAAACCATCCACAGAAGTAACTGGAAGTAACAGTGTGTAGTATTTGGGAAGGGACTAGTACAGTACACGCACATTTGTAGGGGAGGTTCTGTCCAACAGACATCGTGCTGATAGGACTTCTATTCCCTTCCATTTTGTCCTGCACAGTGGGCAGCAAAAATGTCTTCCCGAAGGCAAAAGTTCAAAAGACCGAAGAAGAATATGAGCCGAGTCTTTAATGATGGCACAGGCCTTCCTCGGGGTCAGCTGGTGCGGAAAGCTTGCCGATATCTTCAGAGCTGAGGTTTACAACATTTCGAAGGCGGGTCCATGTCAAATTCCACCATGAAGCTTCACGTGAGGCATGTAAATGCGCAGTCACGTGGGCTGTACCGTAGACGCTGCGCGTTAATCGCATCTGCTGTGGCAACGCTGTCTTTCATGGGCCCTGCCAACAAGCGCCCCATGTATCTGAAATTAAACAACTCAGAAAACAAGGCAGGCTTGGGAGTCACATTACTCTACAGGTTTCTACAGACATTGTGAAAAATACAGGGGGGTGGAACAGGGCAGGGTGAGCAGTAATTGTGCAGGGCAGCTCTTATCAGCTGGTGATATAACAGTTTTTGTCAACACTGGCAGCACCAGGCTCTTCCAACTTGAACATGAAGGCTGCCAGCCCCCCTCCTCTGCCTTCCTGGCAGTGCTGTGACAGCTGAGCCACAGTGGACGGAGTCGGGGGGGGGAGGGGGTGAGGGACGCCGAGCAAGCCGGACAGGGTACCCCAGAACCTCTGCACTCCCCCCCCACCCTTTCTTCTTCTTCTTCTTCTTCTTCTTCTTCCTCCTCCTCCCCCCCGGTTGTTATGAAACCCGCACGGCGAGGTTTTGTAACCAGGGCTCCCCCCGGCAGCCAATCACAGCGCCGCCCCGCGGACCACGTGACGGCGTTTTTATATAACGGGCCGGCGCCGGGAGGCCGGCCAGCGCGATCCGCCGAGGTGTGCTGCTGTCTCCGCGTACGTGTCCCGGTAACCTCCCGGGCCACAGCCCTGCGGACGCTCGTAAGGCGCTCACCCCGCTCTGAGCATGTCAGTCCTGAACCCGGCGGCGGACGAGGCGCTGGGAGAGAGCAGCGGCGGCGGCGGCAGCAGCAGGAGGCGGCGGCCGGGACCCTCTCTCCTCCTCCTCGCCGGCCCGGCGGCCGCGGACCGGGCGCACCGGCAGGGGCTGGTCCTCCGCCGGGCCGAGGAGCTGGCGGCGCAGGACCGGCTCAAGGAGGCCCTGGACGCGTTCGCCCTGGCGCTGAGGTACGGCTCCGGCCGGCCGGAGCAGCTGGGCGCGCTGGTGGGCTGCGTCCTGCGGAACTTCAAGAAGGCGGAGGCGGCCGGGGAGCGCAGCGCCAGCCCCGCCGCCGAGCCCCTGGACTGTCCCGGCTGCGGCCGGCTCCTCTCCGAGCCGGTGACCGCCGCCTGCGGCCACACGTACTGCCGCCGGTGCCTGCAGCGGGAGGTGGTGGCCCGGTGCCGGCGCTGCGCCGAGAGGCTGGCGGCCCGGCGGGGCGACGGCGGGGCGCCCCGCACCAACGTGGCGCTCTGCCACGTCCTGGAGAAGTGGGTCCCGGGCGGGCCGAGCCGGGCCCGGCTGTGCGCGGAGATTGAGGGGCTGTGCGGGCGGCGGCGGTACGAGGAGGCCCTGGCCGTGTCCAGCGGCGGCCTCAAGGCAGGTGAGCTCAAGGGGCTGCTCTCGGCTCACACTGGCGCTGGTGGTGGTGGTGGTGTTGTTGTTACTGGGGCCTGTTCGCGGATCTGGGGTTGGGGGGAGTGTGTCGCTTCTCGGGGCGAGAAGGGGGGGGGACGGTGTCGTGGCCCTGGGATGGGGGGTGCGAGGGAGACCTGCTGACCGAGCCCCAGAAACTGCACCCCGTCTCTCCCCACGGGTGACCCCGCGCTGACCCCGCGTTGTGTAACTCCGGCGGCGCATGCGCGGCAGCGGCGGGGGTGTGCTGTTGTGTAAGCGGGGTCGTGACCCGAGAGAGGTGGTTTTATAACCCGCGGGGGGGGGCAAACACACTCGTGTGCGGAGTGCATGGGTGCCCGTGTGTTTCCCGGCAGCTGCTTGGGTGCGGGGTGGGAAACAACACGTTTCCCGTGGAGTGGGTGGGGACGGTGATGACGTGGTGTGAGGTGTGGTGAAGCGCTTTCCCGGACCACGGCTGCCACACGGGACGTGGTCGCCGCTGCGGCTGGCAGGAGGGGCGCGAACGCCGTGCTTCTGTGCGTGGGGCCGCTCTGGGGGGGACGGTGTCTCCAGTGGGGGCTCGGATGAGCGGACTGCAGCTGCCGCGTGTGAAATCCAGCGAGCTGGAGTGTAGAGAGGCTCGCAGGTGGAAGAGCACGGGGTGGACACGGGCCAGGGCAGAGGACTGGGAACACGGGCGTCACCCTGTCTAGAGCTCAGAGGGAGGAGGGTCACCCTGTCTAGAGCTCAGAGGGAGGAGGGTCACCCTGTCCAGAGTGCAGAGCCCCGCTGCAGGGAGGGGTCACCCTGTCTAGAGCTCAGAGGGAGGGGGGTCACCCTGTCTAGAGCGTGGGGCCCTGATGTCGGTATCCTATTTCTAGTAGTTTTTTGCACCATCCTCATGGTTAGCTTCCTGCTTTCTAGGTTTCATGCAGCCCGACCTGAACCCCGAAGGCCAGACTTGTTGTCTCTGTGCCTTGTGTCTCTTTCTCCTCTTGAGGCAGGGCCCCCCGTTACTCATGTTTAGTTTGTCAGAGGGAGCTTTAAGATGTATTGTTTTACTGGTGTCCGTCAGCTTTCAGTGGGACAGATGCATTATTTCAAGCTGGTCCCCCAGATCTGCTTGCACATGATTATTGTGGCCAGTAAGTTTTATCTGGCTAAAAACAAACGACAGATGTTGCATACAGTATTGAGAGAATACAGGGAGGAAGTACTGCAAATCTGTATGGAAAGGTAAGGGTTGTGCAAGCATATGTGGTATTTTATCACTGGTGTTTGTCACAGGAAATTGAAGTTAATAATTAAATGAAGTGTTTTGGTCTTATAACAGCGTGCAACAAAATAATAATTGCTTACACTTATATAGCGCTTTTCTGGACAGTCCACTCAAAGCGCTTTACAGGTAATGGTACTCCCCTCCGCCACCACCAATGTGCAGTGGGGAGGAGAGCAGAGTAATGAAGCCAATTCATAGATGGGGATTATTAGGAGGCCATGATTGATAAAGGCCAATGGGAAATTTGGCCAGGACGCCGGGGTTACACCCCTACTCTTTTCGAGAAGCGCCCTGGGATTTTTAATGACCACAGAGAGTCAGGACCTCGGTTTTACATCTCATCCGAAGGACGGCGCCTGTTTTACAGTAGAATGAAGTTCTAAGGACAGGCTGTGATGCCAGAAGTCAGGCTGAATCTCGGTTTCTTCTGCATTTTTGCACTGTCACAACACTGGAGCACTATTGTTTGTTTCCAACACAACTGTTGATGTTGATATTTAGCAGATGGCTTTGTGCGAGACTGCCTGCACAGAATCATCACAGTTTGTGCAATAGCTTGTAATGGTCAACTGTCACTTGGTCAAAGTGCGGCAGTCATCATATAATTGAAAACAAGTATTACAACAGTTGACAAGTTTCCACAGATGTGGATGATAAAGTATCTATCTGGGCAGCCGGGCAGTTCCTGCGCGAAGCAGTTCCACTCCTTAGTCATGGCTGATGAATTGACAGTAAACACCCTGGCGATGCCTCTGTGGATGTGAGGCGGTGTAGTCCTGATGAATTGCAGGTGTCGGGCTAATCTGTGAAGATGAGTTCTGGGAACACGCTGGAAGACTTCCATAGTCCTCTCCCGGCGTGTCGCAGTTCTGGGGTGTGAGAGCCCAGCTGTGTGAAGTGGTCCGAGGCCTACGCGGATTGCGAAGACCGAGTTTCGATGTTGGCGTCCCTGTAGGGTTCATTACGATCGGTGCGACAGCGGGAGCCGGGGAGGCGCCTGGGAGCTGTGCTGCCCGTCCTGCGGGAGAGGCGACTCCGGCCTCCGCAGCAGCAGGGGCAGCGTCAGCCTGGCGTGAAGAGGCAGTTGCGCCGGTGGCGCTGCAGCTCTGTTGGGTCCGAATTCCCCCGTCCCTCCTGCTTGTCTCCAGTTCCGCCCTTCGAAGGAGAGCCGAGCTCTGGCACCCACGTCGTGTCTTTTTGTCTCTTACCTTAACGCGGCGGACTTTATCTAGTTTGAGGTTTATTTTTTAGCTAATGCTAAAATCCACGTGGGAAGAACGGGTCTAGAAACGGCACTGGAGTCAAAAGTCGTGAATCTGTACGTCGTCAAAGCGCTCTTTCGTGCTGCGACATAAGCTGTATATTGCTCTTGTTGTATTACCGCTGCAACTTTGTCGGCGGTTATGTTGTAGGGTTACGCAAGGCTCTTGCTCTGCTGCTTTTGAGGTTATATAAACACTGCGCTTTGTGACTCGCAGATCTCGCTTGCTTAACCCCCCCATTTAGGTCTGCAGTGTAAGCTTAAGAGACTCATTTTTTAGTGTTTCACATTCTTGACTGAGGAGTGGACTGCACATGTTTACGTTGAATGGAATGGGAGGGTTTTTTTTAAATAGAAAATGCCAGGCAGCAGGCAGTGTCTTTTGTAACCTGCTGCACTGATTTTACGTAAGGAGTAGGCGATGTCAAGAGCTGTCTGAATATTTTTGTTTCTCCTTCTCTCTGTTACACTGCAGACCCCAGTGACATACTGCTACGGACCTACAGAGCCGAGATTCATGCTGCACTTCGACAGAACAAAGAGGCCCTGGAAGATCTGGAGGCTTTGTGTGTGGATACTGCAAACTGGCCAGAGGTGGGTCCGTGACTCCTCGTCGCTTGTTAGCTGTGCGGCTGCGTCAGGCAGAGCGGAGCAGCTGGTTTCTGCAGCAGCGCTGAGTCCCCTCGCGGGCCTGTTCAGAAACCTCCTCTAGAGATGCAGAGCAAAATGACTAAAAACAGTGAAAATTGATGCTGTCGGTTTGTCACGTGGCGTAATGTTCAGTTATGCGAGATTTAAAATGGAAAATGGTTGAATTTGTTGGCTTTGTAGGGAACAGTTACTTGGACTCGCAGTCTGTTTAAAACTGCTGAAGCAGGTGGTGCCCCCGTTCCGCTGGGAGAGCGAGGCGCTTGACAAAGCAGGGAGCCAGTTGTAGCTGCTTGTAGTTCTGCGCTCCTAGCAAGAGGAGGCTAGGAAGGAGGTGTGCGTGGGCAATATTGAAGTGGCAAGCACAGTTTAGGTGAAACCATCTCTATTCGTTAGATCCCGGTAATGCCAGTTTGGTTGTAGTGGATTTTTCTCTGTTAAAACTCACTAGTCAGAAGTGTAGGCGTCTCTTTGTTTCAGGCGGGTTTAGTGTCCAGTAAGTTAAGTGTGTCGTTTGACTTCCGCAGGGTTACTTCAAGAAAGCCAAAATGTTGCAGGAGATGGGTTGCACAGACGACTCTCTGCAGGTGTTTCTGCAGTGTCTGGCCATAGACGAAGATTTTGCACCAGCCAAGAAAGAGGTTGAAAAGGTACGTTGGTGTTCACATAAAAAAAAAAATAATTGCTCGACACCTGAAGAAGGCTCCACAGCCGAAACATTGTTTCCTTTCTTCTCTTTTCAGCAGGAATAAACCTTTAACTTGTTCCTTTGCAGCCTATGCATGCTGTTGCAGCCACCTACTCGAACTTAAAAAAAATAAACCATGTTTAAACACCATTCTCCTTCAGTTTATTTCATACGAGTTGGAGCCTTTCGGCACTCATTCATTTTATTTCCCATGAGATCGTTCTGTTGAATCATGAATTTGTTATATTCATGGTGCTTTGTCAGCTTGTACTTTGTTTTAGCTTGATCTTGAAATGACTGTATACTGAAGGTCGGAAGGTAGTTTAAAAAAATGCCCTGTTGACATTGCCTGTGTGAAACAAAGTAAATTTCAAACACGCACAAGGTTTCAGTTTGAATGCGTGTGATTAAAGTTGAGCTGGAGAAATGCTTTGCTCGTCCTTATAAAACAACTTAGATTTGACCCCTGTCTTTATAAGAAAGCAAGACTTGCTTTCATACCACCATCATTGATACAAAAAAATACTTAAAATATAATGGTGAAATTGGGAAAAGCTTGTGAGTAGCAGTTTTCTTTTTCAATGGGTAGATTGTAGATGTTTTGTGTAACCTCAATGATTTTGTTGTCAATTTGTGTTTAAGTAGATTTCAAAGGGGCTTCTATCAAAATATTAAGGCTGACGTTGCTGTTGCTCTGGTGTAATCATGTTTGTACAGTAGAGGGTATCCCTCTCGGGGGGGCTTAGAGTTTAAACTGACACTTTTGTTCAGAGTCAGCCATGCGATGACCGTGAAAAATAAAGTATAAAATTATAAAGGATGAGATTCACTTCTGTTTTTTCTCCCCCCAAAATGGCCTCTCAATTACGTGACACCATTACGGGCGACAAATAGGAGTGGTGTTCGAGACGGGACTCCCTTAGATGGTCACGGGTTCGAAACGCTCAGATCGTTGTACACGTGGGTCTGCAGGTCACGGTCGCAAATCGGCATTTGTTCTCTTGGCCGATGATGAAGTGGTTTCAGTTACGCCGAGAGAAGGCATGGGCTGTTACCTTCTGCCGTCATGTCCTGGTTAACCGATGTGATCCTGATTTAAACCCTGCAGATCCTGTACGACTTGCTGTCACCCGGCAGAGAGAATGTGAAAGTGGGACTGCGGGAGACGGCGCCGGGCTCCTCGCCTCGCCTCCGCGGGAAAGTGCCCGTCGCGGATGCCCACGGCGGAGCAGCCCTGCGCTTGGTGCACCCCAGCTCGGAAGAGGTACTCCCACTCAGCCAGCGGCCTCCGTGTGTGACCGAGCTTTCTGATCTCGCCGCCCCCTGTCCGTTTGGCGAGTGTGTTGGGTTTGTGTCCTGCGTGGGCTGGCTAAGACGGCGCCGTCCAGGCGGTGCGGATGTTACTCGGGTTCGGTCCTAGCCCTTCGATCCCTGAGGAGAAATTTGCTTTGTGCGAGTGTGTTAAAAGCAAACACAGCTGACAAAGTGTTTTGGAGTATTGGGTGACAGTGTTTGAGGGGCGAAATGGCAGAGGGGTTGAAAATTCCCTAAATCTATTTCCATTATACCCTGGGGCATAGGGGCGACACTCGGATGGGAGCAGTGTAAGTTTGCAGAGGAGCGAGTGTGGTCTTGCGGACATGATGCTTCTCTCTCGCTCGCATTGCTGCGTGTGTTTATTATATACTGCAGAGGATTGGGAAACTCGGTGCTCCCCTGTTGCATTTTTTGCGCTTCTTAGAATGTGTTTTATTGGAGGTTGACCTGGGAGGGTGTCGGCTGTGCCCGTGGCGGTCTGTGTAATTTTAACGGCGGCGGCCTCTCTCCTCTCCCCCCACAGCAGCGCGCGGTCCCGGAGCCCTGCGAGGGTCTGGAGAAGCCGGGCCTGAGCCGAGCCCATTCCCTGCGGGGCCAGAGCCGCCTGGAGAGCCCGGCGGGCGAAGAGGGCCTGAAGAGGGTGTCCTCCGCCCCCCAGCTCTGTGGGCAGGACAAGGGGGCCCTGCTGAAGAGGAAACTGTCCTCCTCGGAGCAGGGCCCCTCGGTCGTTGTCGTTGGCAGGAACAAACACAAAAAACAAGGAGGTGAGTGTTCTGCACAGCTCCTGCGTCTGCCCGGTCTCGCCAGCTACGAAAAGACTTCTGTCATGGTTTAATTTCAGTGAGCTCACTGTCTTTTTATCTTTCTTACTTGTCCAGTACTTGTTTTGGAAGTGGTAGGAGTAGTATTCTATAGGATGAAGCCTAGCTGTAAGATGAAAACTACTTTTGTTGAAGGTAGACGTGCTTAAAAAAAAGGTTTATCAGGACGCGGAATTATTTTGAACCAAATTCACCCTTAAACAAAAAGTGAAATTGGGACAGGATTTTAAAGTGTAAGAACGTCTGTGGCGGTACACTGAATCAGTTTCACCTTTCTGTGTTTTGAAGAGGGAGGTAATTTCTATCAGAAATTGAATTGATCCTTGTGTGTCACCGTGTTATTTGAATTTAGATTCAAATTTAATGACTTTATTTAATGTTTTTTTTGTAGAAAGTTTGGTTACAAGTGCCACTGTGATCCGCAGAGTAGTTGCCGAGGAGTTATTGGAAGTGACCGACTTTGAGTGCTCTCTCTGTATGAGGTAAGTGAACAGCAGGGGTCAGTGTTGAGCTTTCCTAATGCCCTGTGCTGTTCTGTAGCCTAATTCCTGGAGCTGGATCAAGGAGCTGATCGATGTGTCCTGTTTGCTTTGCAGGTTATTCTATGAGCCAGTGACAACGCCCTGCGGCCATACCTTCTGCAAGAGCTGTTTGGAGCGCTGTATGGACCACATGCCCCAGTGTCCTCTCTGCAAGGAAAGCCTGAAAGAGGTCAGCAGGGTCTGTTTCCGGTCTAGAGCTGTGCTCTCTTAGACGTTGAGTGTGGTATGTGGAAATTGAGAGGTGTAAGGTGGGCTCAACGCTTTCAGTGGCACTCTCGCTTGGCTTCCTTAAAATGAAGGGATCCTTCTGTTGTTTTATCACCCGGATATTCTGTTTCCAAGGTTCTAGTTGATGGAGAGGGGAAACACAAGGCAGTTAAGAAATGAGAGGCTCTGTTATTAAAGGTGTCATGTCCAGTTGTTCCCAGAGGGCGGCGGAGTGCCTGTGACAGTGTGGATCCCCTGGAAGCCCTACAGTCACAGCCAGCAGTGCTTCTATTAATATAGCTATAAGATTTCATCTGCAGGCGTTGTATTTGACTGAAAAGTGATGTGAAAAGTTTCTCCAGGCCTCTCTGCCTTTCATTCTTTACTGTCGTCCTCGGTGTGGACCTGGGAAAGTAGCTCTTTGTTGGATGTGACTATAGCCATTGAAGATAACGGCTATTAACTTTTGTTTCTTCACAGTACCTAGCATCTAGGAAATACAGTATTACACAACTTCTTGAGGAGCTGATAAAGAAGTATTTGTCTGAGGAGCACAACGAAAGAAAGAGGATGCACCTGGAGGAAACGAAGGAGCTCTCGGAGTAAGTGCGTTCCCTGCAGCGTCTGTTCCTGCCATTCACACAGCAGCCCACTTGTCATTCCGATCCACGTCTCTCCGAGTGCCTTGGCTGGGCCTGTCGTTAGGCTGTGCGTCATCCGTCGCTTTGGTTCCGCTCTGCCTTTGAGAAGAGTGTTAATTAGTAGGCCTGTCCGCCGGAGTTGGCGCTGTGTATACCGAGTAGTTGTTCTGAGAAGTTGTTAACGAGATGGGGGAAAAAATTGAGTTGTGTTCTTCTTGTCTGTTTTTGGCGCAGCTTGACAAAGAACGTCCCGATCTTCATCTGCACCATGGCCTACCCCACCGTGCCTTGCCCCCTCCACGTGTTTGAGCCCAGATACCGACTCATGATCCGGAGGTGCATAGAAACGGGCACCCGGCAGTTTGGGATGTGCATCAGCGATCCTCACAAGGGGTACGGTTCCGTGTGCGCTGTGGGATGTACTCTTTGGCTTCGAGATCCCCGCCAAAGTTTCTTCATGTAGGGAAGGAATTAATGCGATTCAGAATTGTGTGGAATTATCACTAAATGCCTGCAAGTTGGAATTCTTTCTAAAAAAGGAAAGTGAGGCGGCCCTGCAGTAGATTCGGTTTCAGACCTGGGCTGCTCTCTGCGTGGAGCTTGTATGTTCTCCCCGCGTTCGTGTGGGTTTCCTCCAGGTGCTCTGTTTCCCTCCCACAGTCCAGAGACGTACTGCTAGGTTAGCTGGGTTGGGGGAAAACGAGCCCCGGTGCCAGTGTGAGCGTGTTCTAATGACATTGTCTTGCCGTCTGCCTGCAGTTTTGTTGACTACGGGTGCATGCTCCAAATCCGAAGCGTCCACTTCCTTCCCGACGGCCGCTCAGTAGTGGACACTCTGGGTGGGAAACGGTTCCGGGTCTTGAAAAAGGGAATGAGAGACGGATACTGCATAGCCGACATCGACTATCTGGAAGATGTGAAGGTAAACGTGAACCCCCCAGTCTGAAATGGGGAAGACGTGAGCATGAGGACGTCCCCAATGAGAGACGTCGTCGATTAACTGCTAAAAAAAATGAATGAAAAGGTTGGGACGCAAGCTTCAGGGGGTGTTGTGCCTGCTGGAAAGCCAGATGTAAATTACTAACAAGACGGCGTGTTTTGAAAAATTGAAAATTTTTTAATAAACTGGACGGTGATATGTTGCGGTGACCTGTCCAGCAGTAGCTTTTAGAGTTGACTGAAGAATAACCGTAGGAATATCTTTGAGCCGTGACGGCTTCAGTGCTGCCTTGCAGTGAAATTGAAAGCAAAAGCAGGGCTCTGATGTCGGGGCGCCGCTTCCGTTGGCAGGTTCAGGATGTGGGGGAGCTGTCCCGGCTGCAGGAGCTGCACGACCAGGTCTACACACAGGCCTGCACGTGGTTCCAGCACCTGAAGGACCCGTTCCGTGGGCAGATCCTGCAGCACTTCGGGGCCATGCCCGGGAGAGAGGAGGACATCCAGGTGAGGCCGTCTCCCAGGGGGAAGAGCATGCTGCTTGTTTTACCTTAATTACCCAACCCTTCCCCCCCAATGCCAAGCTGCTTTGTTGGAGCCAGATGCATTCAACATGTGTAAAAAAAAAAAAATAATTGCAATTGGAACGTACGCGTGTTCCAGAGGGCTGAAGCCTGTTGCGAAACCAAAAAATAAAACTGGACCAAAGCACATTTGACCCGCTCATCACGCAATGTCTGCGTCGCACGGTGAAACTTTAACAGATGATCGGTGTTAAATCTGCAATTTTTCTAAGGTTACGGACGGCTGGTGGACCTCTCGCAGTGCGGGTATTGTTCAGGTGCAGCTCTAGGGCAGGCCAGCCAAAGATTACAGGAGGCTAGGATTAAAAATCTATTAGTGTACTTATCGGCAGTCATTAATCGCACAGCTTCTTAATTATGAACGAACACTTTATTAAGACAGTGCTCTATAAGTCTTACTACACTAACTCTGTAACTGCCTAACCAACCCTTCTCGATCCACTACTGTGTGTGTGTGTATATATATATACTCTGTTTACATATTCATGTTCTGCATCATCTGTGCAGTACGGCAACCCTTAAGGATCACACTTTACCAATATCCTTACAGTTGTTGGGGGGAAGCAAGCGTTGGCAAGCGGGACCTGGTAGCTCTTACACTTGTGTTCCTCCAGGCTACCCCCAACGGGCCGGCCTGTTGCTGGTGGCTGCTGGCTGTCCTTCCCGTAGACCGGCGGTACCAGCTGTCGGTTCTGTCCATGACATCGCTGAAGGAGCGGCTGCTGAAAATCCAGCACATCCTCACATACCTGCAGAGCATCCCCAGCGAATAGCCAAAGGGACATTCCTCTGGATCTTCCATTCAAGTCGCCTGGTGCTGTTCGGTGGCCTTTTCGGTTTTCCTGCTGCCTTTTTTGTACTTGTGATGCTGTTTAAACGGCCTCTCGTGAAACACAGACACTTTATCGATGGTCTTAAAAAATAATAGTAATAACAAAAAAAGTGCAAAGAAAGAGATAGGACACAGCCTAGATAGTTCACTGCATCACGAGTCTGCAGTCTAATTGTCCCTGGGGTTGCAGTGTGGAGAAGATATTGGTTATTTCTGTGAAATTCTGAATGTGGGGTCAATGATTTTGAAGGTGTTCACGTACGGAGAGATTTCATTTAAAAAGGTAACATAGGTTTACAATGCAGTGCTATGTTAGTCCTATCATTTCTTGTGCTGTTAATAATCTCACTGTCACTTTTAAGCCCATTATGCACAAGCACTCTTATGGAGGTCTGTGAAGCTGTCCTTTTTGTTACTCTAACACTGAAAAGGCACAATTTGTTTCTCTTAAACCTCTGAGTTTTAAGTCGGTTTGGAGTCTCTTGGATCCTTAAAGAACATAGTATTTATTTGCAGTGGTATTGGCCTGGGCAATCAACTTCCTGTATGAACAAATATATGTTCGTTCTTCAGTGTTTCTTCTGCACAGCCACCTGTTCCAGTACCCATCAGTTTTACTGTAGAAGTAGTTAAACATTTTGATCGCATGTCCATGTCTGTTGAAAATGAAAAGGGGGAACTTGATATTCTTTACAATATACATGGTCCTGTTGGGGGTGCAGAAGAAGGAGGTTGTCGCGGGATGCTTGGGCGAGCGAGGCTGGCGTTGGGAGCGGTGTGTGTGTGTGCGTGCACGCTCGCAGGCACGGCTTGGATTCCTGGCGCCCGGCTCCTTCTGCGACAAGCTTCTGTGCGTCTGGTTTTCGTGGTGTACTTCTCTGTGTGTAAATATGTCTTATAAATGCTTTATTGTATGTAAATCATTTGTAAAAGGTTTATACAGATTATGCTCCAGCTTGAATATTTATCAATTTTCAATAAAAGACATTTGTACCATGGCTGTTCATTCTGTGGTGCCGTTACTGGGCTGTGACATCTCTCATGTGCAGCAGTGATCTCCTTGGCCGAGGGTGGCACTGTGCACACTACTCGTTTAGAATTTATAATTGCAATTCTCCTTGCCAGAATTGCCAAAGAGATTTAAAGTTGCTTTAAGCAGTACTGAATAACCATGTACTCAGTACAACTGGGGCAACAAATTGTACCTGGGCTTTTTCAGATTGTAGATAAAGCTTTCTTTGACGTAAAACACTGACTCTACGTTGTGCCGTTCAGCCCCGATTCAACAGTTCTGATCTTGTCGAGAGGTGTTGGCTATTGCCTCTTCTTGAGTCAGTACTTGCCAAAGTAGGACTAAATACTTATTACTTGTCAGGTAGCCATCTAACAGCAGAATTTTTTAAAACCCATTCCAAAACAGTGATTTTATCCCAATCACTGGGCTGTACCCAACAGTACAGCAGAGAATTAAAAACATGAGTATCAGTCTGTACAAATGAGAGATGGGGTGAATGCAGACCTACTCCAGAGGACAATTGTCAGGTCATTCACCCCACACAAACCACACGAAAAACCTTTTCACCTAAATCTTTTGGGAAGCTCCATTATAAAATAAATCTTGAAGAGAAGCAGTATTTCTATGTGGTTTGGGAGTCTGGTGAAGTTGCCACTAATGGAAAACCAATCAGGTCTGCTGTGGAAATCAGACTTGTAGCACAAGACCAAAGGGCTGAAAAGGCAAATTATTGTTTCACTGTTGTAGGACACAACCACCTACAGCAGCAGTGTCCAGATCTAGGCCTGGAGATTTTACAAGGCTCTTGCAATGAACAGGTCCCTCACAGCTGGGAAGAGTGACTGGATTGCTTTGACTGGGTCATCCAGAGCCGACCGGGAATGAAAACCAACAGGACTGGAGTTGGGCAGCCCTGACGACACTGAACACACCTCGCATCCCTCCTGCCCGAACCTGTATACAAGATGTAGCTCTTGCACATTCCTGATAAGGGCAAACGCACAGAAAGGCAGCTTAACATTCTTCCTAGCAGGTCAGATTGTCTCTTCCAATTGAATCCTGGTGACTTGGCTGGAACTCGTTTAACAAGTTAACATTTATGACATTAGTCTCATTGAAACAATGTGACCCTCTCTTGGGACCAAATTAACGTTAATTCCAATGCATATTTAATCATGCCCTCTCAATTTAGGATTTAACTGAGATTTCCAAAGATGAAAAAGAGTACCATGGAGAAACCAGACTTTTGTTTGAAAACAAATGCTTTAATTTTGGAATGGTATCCAGTAGTATTTGTGAGGCTGACGGAGACTCAAGTGCTGTAAGATAGAAACTTCTGGAGGACCTCGTTTTTAAAGGGAGCACTCCTGCAGCTTCTTGTCGGCCAGTTTCAGGGAGACCCAGGTGTTCAACATGGAGGCGCGCAGTTTAGCCCAAACCAGGTGGTCCGTCAGGCCAAAGATCTGAGCGGCGAACTGCGCGGCTCCATCGGGCGAGAGGACCGTGCTGCAGCCTAGACCTGCAGGAGACACGAGAGCTGAGAAACAGATACGGTACCGCCGCCACACCTGGGAGGTCCATCCATGCTCGTCTCTTCTCTAAAGAGACGTTTGCCCGGCCAACCGTGAAGCATCTTGAGAGATGTGATATCAGAACAGGCCTCCCACCCCAGAGCCCCCCGCCGGAAGCCTTACCGCTCGGCATCCTGAGAGACGACCAGATGTCCTGGGCGCCCCAGTCGGGGCTGACCGGCGGGCAGTTGATGACCGGGTAGGCGGTGTTCCCCGACATGACGGGGCCCAGGCCATTGCTCCGGCCGGCCACAGCCACGAACACGGTGGGCACGCCGTCACCTGGGGGGGGAGAGACGGCGCCGGAAAGTTACCGGTGTGACACACAGCAGGGGCTCCGCGCGCCACCCCGCTGCGACACAAGACGCGAGATGCGGGCGCTCCAGAGCCACTTCTCTCTCCCGCGGTGCGTGCCTCCCGCCCCCCCATTCCCCAGCGCCTCGCTCCTCCACTCTCGCACACTAGGAGGCGGAAGAGAGCCCCCTCCCGCCCTCCACAGGAAGTACCCCGCGTGCCCCCTACCTTCGTACTCGGCCTTGATGCGCAGGGTCTCGTCGGGGCCCTTGTGAGCGGAGGTGACCCTCAGGAGGCAGGGGACCCCGTAGCCCTCGCAGGCCTTCCGGATCTTGGTGCAGTGGGCCATGTCGGAGGTGGAGCCCATCAGAACCACCACCCGGCCGCCGGCGCGGCTCTCCGGCAGCAGCTGTGGGGAGACACGAGCCCGTCAGCGCCCAGGCCACATCCATCTGCCCCCGTCCAGGGCAACTCGCAGTTTGGGTTTCTCAGAAACACAGGGATCTATAACATTATGCAAAGTAAGTGTGGCGAATTTTTAAGTGGTGTGGAAGAGGCTGCCATCCCACAGTCACATGTCCTCTAAAAGCAGAATGAGCAGAGCGTGGCACACATCATGTGCCTCTGTCAGCGTGACCTCAATTAGAGCCTTTAATCAACGTCTGTCTACTCGAACAAAAATCAGCCAGCGCTTTTTTTTTTTTTTTTTTTTTTTACAGTTTCTGCAGTGGAGCAGGAAGAAAAAGAACCCTAAAAGAACTGTTTGGGAAATTATTTACATAATTCCACAGTTTGCGGCATCTATATAAAATCAGCATTTTTCCAAGCTGTGTGTCAAATTAGATTTAACGGATCGTGAATTCTGTCAGCTGGTTCTTGATATAGAATCTCGAATTTAAAATTGCTACATCCTACTTAATTCTCCATAAAAAACACGTTGTAGATAAAGCTCCCTCTGCCTTCGTGAACGCTACCTTGACTCTTTCAGAAACCCATTCGAAGTTTCTCTTCACCATCTGCATTGCTTCAGGGGTGACTTCTTTCAGATCTCTGTACACCTGGAGCAAAACAGAAAACAAACAAGCAAATTGCAACAAAGCTGTCCCTATCAGAAAAGGGCGAAAAGCTCGGCCCCCAGATAGGAGCCAGCACCTGCTTGTCCTTCTGCTGGCTGCGGTCCCCCGAGGGCCACAGCCTCCACGAGTCATTGTCGATGACATCAGCCAGCACGATCTCCTTGGTCGTCACGTTGACGCCGAACTCCACCTGCAGGCGGGCGGTGGGAAAGGAGAGGTCATAGGACTGCATACAAAGAGGAGGCGAGCTGTGAAATGGGTCTCTGCGTGCTCGGGGGTTCCCCACACCCCGGCAGATCACTTACCTTCATGTCGACCAGGGTGCAGCCCTGCGTGTCCCAGGCCCGCTCCAGGATCTCGAAGATGGCGACGGTCGTGCGGCTCATGATGTCGATCTCGCAGCGGCCGACGCCGAGGCCCGCGAAGCAGAACCGGGCCTCCTGCAGCTGCTCCTCGGACCACTGCGGGTCGTTGTTGGCGTCGTCCTGGGGGCACAGCGAGACGCGGCGTGAGCCCGCCGGCGGGGGCCTCTCTCGGCGGCGCAGGCCCGGCGGACGCGGGGCGCCTCACCTTGAAGAAGAGCTCCAGCTTGGGCGGGGCGAACCTGTAGCCCTCGCTGACCCCCGGGTTCCTCTTGAGGAAGGAGCCCGTGGCGACGCGCCGGCACACCCACTCGATGGGGACCATCTCGCAGCGGGCCGCCACGAAGGCCGTGTCCGAGTGCTGCCTCACGAAGGCCGTCCGGACCCCTGCACGGCCAGAGAGCGGGTCAGCGGACATCCGCGCCCACTCGAGGTGGGGGTGGGTGGGGGTCTGAACCCCCCTTTTTTGGCACGACTGAGGAACCCGCGTCTCTTCCGAGGTTCGGGGGAGATCCGAAGGTCGCGGCTCGAGCCGGAGCCCGGCCTGTGCGCTGGCCGCGCTCGGTCAGAAGCTCACGAGCACCTGGACGCCCGCAGGGCGAGGGGGGGCCTGCCCTGGCACCCTGCTCCCACGACGAGACTCGAAACACGAGAGCTCGGACTCCTCTGGGCGGGTGGACGATTTAAATGAGGCCCCCTAAACCCTGCTGAATCTGGACTGGGGGTTGTCCCCCTGCTGTGGGCACGGCCCCTGACTGAACCCCCCACTTTGCGAGCAGCTTGGCCATACACACGTCAAGGCAGCTGAGTTACACAGCAGCTCTAACAAGACTGGGAAGTCATTGAAACTCTTGCTTTTTGGAGTTGAGACTCCAACTGAACCAGCCACTTTTCAAAACTCCCGTGTAAAGAAATTATGCTTTGTCCAATAAAAGCCATCCTTCAGCAGCCCCGTGAAACATCCTTCAAGAGACCGATTCTCCCTCACACAACCCCTCGCCAAAGACTCGCGGAGAGCAGAAGCAGTAACACTCAACAGCCACACGCTTCTCCCAAGACCAAGTAAGAACATAATGATGGCCATTCAGCCCATCTAGCCTGTTTAACAGCGAGTAGCTAATTGATCCCAGGAATCTCCAGGTTATCGGCTTGAACAACATGGCTGGGCAGCTTGTTCCCCTCTCCCGCATCCCTTTGTGTAATGAAGGGTCTCCTGTCTTCAGTTTTCACCCACCACCACCCACAGTTTCTACTTGTGTCCGCTCTCTGGTTTTACGCGTGGACAGGCAAGAGTTTAAATTCGCTGTCCCTTGCGGGATCAACAGAGGGGTTAATGAGGACATAAAGACATTTATCTGAGAGCCTACAGCCTTTGCCCTGTGCGAGGTAAAAAAAAAACAGCAAACGAGTTCGTGTTTCGTCACAGAGGGCTCGTTGGTCCAGTTAGAGAGGACTTATGCTCTGCTAGTTGGATGGAAACACATTTCAGTAAAACAAGTCATGGTTTATTCCATGCTAAAAGGAAAAGGAGAGACGACAATGTTTGGCTGTGAAGAAGGCTTTAACACAGCCCAAACACGGTCTCTCTTTTCTTTTATCTTTCGGAATGGAATAAATGAACCCCAAGACCTGTTCCTCTGCAGTCTGACGCAGCTCCCCACTGTACCCGGACTGCTTTAGTACAACGCTGCGTGCGCAACTGACGCGTTTTAAACCGTACAAACCAAGACTCCCCCCAGCCCTTCGGCGAACCGCGTTTCACGCAACGGGGCCGAGGACACGGCAGAGCAGAGCCCGTACCCGCCTCCTGGAGCAGCCGGAACACGCAGCAGGTCGTCCCGTTGGCCAGCGCCGCCTTGCCCTGCAGCTGGTCCTTCCTGGCGGCGTTGCCGGCGGTGATCTGGTCCTTGGACTGCACCAGCACATGGCCCGGCAGGTCGGGCAGCTCGTAGATCTGCTTCGTCTTGCCCTCGCTCAGCTTCTGGCCCAGCGGCGGCAGCTCTGCAGGCACACAACGCCCGCTCCTTTCCGTGAACTTGAAATCGCTTGTTCAGACAACAGCGGGGAAAACCGCATGCGAAGACCGCTGATAATAGCAGCTTCATTTCCCTATCTAGAGGAAAACTTGCTTCTAACCGTAACAAAACTGGCACGTTAAAGCCCTTATCTGAGCTGCCCGCTAGAGAGTACCCAGCCTCACAAAGGGTTTACTCGGCATGCTCTCGAAGCAACGTGAGAAAGTTAGAAAGCGTTTTGAAGAGGGGGAAATTACCTGTTTCAGACGCCATATCAGAGCGCAGCTTCTGTACCTGCAAAAAAAATCAAATCATATCACGCGTTAGCCCCGCTTGCGTTTGCAACCGCCTTACGGATTGAAAGCAGAGATTAAACGTCTGACGGTGGCGGGGGAACATACTTCAGACACGGCGAGGGACTCCGGGCGCCGACAGGACAGAAAGACGCCAAGTTCTCCAAACGAGTCCGGGGCAACTTCGCACGCACGTCTATAACCGGGGCAGATACGCCCCCTACCTCACGTGTGTCGGGCCTTTTTTTTTTTCAATAAAAAAAAGTGCTGCAATTCCGCAGACACGCTTCCCGAACCCACGCACGAAGTTTCCCCGGCTGAAGCAAAGTTGCTCTTTCTTTTGTCTTTCGCGTCACATGCAAAGGGGGGGAGGGTGTACCATATTCCGTCCTCGGGGGGTATCTTGACTTTTAAGCTTTTTAAAAAAAAACAACCAAGGCCTATTATTTGCATTCCCGTGCAGAGCCGTCTCTGTGGGTTTCGTCACGGGAGGCAGGCCCTGCACTGTCCCGGCGAGAGAGAGGGGGGAGGTTTTTAAAGCGGCCGCCGGCGTGTGGTTGCGCGCAGATCTTCCCCTCCGTCCCCTCGCGAGTGGTCGAGCCGGACAGCAGCAGCAGCACCACCACCAACACCACGTGCGCGGCCGCGGGGAAGTTCTGCGCGAGTGGGAGTGGGAGTGGGAGCCGAGCCGCCGCGATGGAGTTCGAGGAGCTGGGGATACGCGAGGAGTGCGGGGTGTTCGGCTGCGTGGCGGCGGGCGAGTGGCCCACGGAGCTGGAGGTGGCCCAGGTGATCACGCTGGGGCTGGTGGCGCTGCAGCACAGGTGAGCCCGGACCCCCGCGGGTCCACGTGGAGTGATGTGCGAGTACAGAGGTCCCCCGGGGTCCCCCGGGGACGCGCAGATAGGTGCACCTCTGGCGAGTGCGCAAACGGTGCCGTTTAGGCTAACAGCTGGGGCAGAAGTTGTTGTTGTTTTGTTTGTTTTTTTTTTATTTCTCGGCGACTCGCTGAACGGCAAGGGTGCAGGCTCTTTAAAATCAAGACCAGAACTCCCGCAAATAAAAAAGGGTGGGAGAGCGAGGTGGGTCGCAGGGTGTAACTCCGAGGGACTAGTCCCCGGTGGCGCGGGCGGTTCCTGTCCCGTTTTCCAGGGGGGAAACGTTCTCCGTTGCAGGAGTGTTTCCCCTCCTGCGTGTTCAAACCGGCGAGTTTCTGCCCGCGGTCCGGCCCAGCGGTCTGCGACCTCGGCCGCAGTCGCAGACGCCAGATGTTGGGTGCACGTTACTAAGATGTCTTTAACGCCTATTGACATGGCTGGCTATAACCCTGGAATGCGCTGGCTTGTTTTTCCTTTATCGTTTAGCATGGAGATTAAGCGTCTTTCTGCGCTTCCCAATAACCGGAGTCAACCGGTGTCCCTGCACAGCTCTAGTCTTTCCAGACAGTTATGTCTGAGGTAGATAAGGTGCTGACGGGCTCAGACTCTGTGGGGTTTGGATTCAGCGTGGGGGGAGACTCGGTGTGCGTGAGAGAAGTGGAGCCCACGGCGCGCAGACCCGCCCACAGACCTTGGCCGGTGCGGAGCGGGGGGACGGTGCGATGGAGCAGACGGAGCCGATCTGAATGGTCGGGGTGCCGGTCTCGGCCCGCTCCTCCTTGCAGCGGGGCCGGGGGTCCGGCGGTGCGGTGTCCCGTCTGGACGGACATTTCCTGGGTGAGAGGGGAAGCTCTGGAAGATAAAATACAGTGGGCTCGCTGCAGCTGGGAATACCGGTTAGACGTGAGCTTCCAGTGCATGAGCGGTTTTTTTTTTAAATGTGCACGAAGTTAGGTTGTAACTTTACAACCAGCCCGCGTTGTATACCATCGTCCGCAGACGGGCTATCTCCCGGTGTGGTCAGAAACGTTTAATGGCCTAAGGGCCCGCTCTGCACTCGAATTGAGTGTTTCTCTTGCACCGTGAATCGACACCTGGGGGGTAACGCCATTGTTCTGGCGAAATACCCGAGCGATACAGGGTTTAGGTGTAGGAATGTCAGCGGTCAAGTCGCCGGAGGGGCCTGGGCGCACTGATCGCCCATTCAGCTCGACGGCCCGTCTCCCCGGAGACGCATCAGCAGCGCTAATGGCTCGCTGGGACGCAGCGTCCCGGGGCCCTCCCGGTGTGTGTGGGGCGCAGAGACCTGGGGACAGGGGGCCCCAGCAGGGACAAGGGCAGAGGTGTGAAGGGCTGGAATCCGAGAGCCAATGGAGGAGGTCCTGAAAGGAAATAATCACGGAGGGGGAGGAAGGTGGAATCCCGGGAGGGGGGGTTCAGAGGTCGGCGGGGTGAGAGGCTGCAGAAGCGGGCATCTCGCAAAACACCGACCGGCTCGGGTAACAAGCCAGCAAGGACCGCTGGTCCTTCGTCGGGAAAAATAGATTTTCTCAAAAGTGCACTGTCGGATTTAATAGCTCATCCTTCTGGTTATAGATCCACCATTACTTCCCTTGAAGGCGTCTGAAACTCAACGGCATGTCTGTGGCCAGTAGACGGGTGTTACGCGGCGATATTCCTTGGATTCTTCACATGCTGACTTTTTTTCGACTTTTGCCTGTGATCATAAGATGCAGGCTCCGCTTTTGTGCTGGGGATTGTGAAAAGGGTAGCAACAGCAGTCAGGCCGATAGGTCAGAGACATTCCTCTGATAAATCGGAACGCAAGATGGTCGGTCTCACCTTCTTTGGCCTTTCTCTTGATTCCCTTGGTGGGCAAACTTTCGGCTTGAGCGCCGGGCTCTTCTTCATCTGTAGAAAATAATAAAATAGGAATTGAGGAGCCACTCCAAACCGGGAACAGTCACACTGTTTAAATACTCATATTTTGATTAAAAACGGCTGCGCTTAGGGTTTCTGCAGGAAGTGCACCAGGAAAAAGAGAATTCTATGCTGCAGTGCATAAATAACTACACTCCGACACGTGCAGGGCAGCAGTTCAGGAAACGTGTGCTTCCCTCATGGAAGACGTGGGTCCCCTCCTGTAGGCGAGGTGCTGTGGGATCCTGTGGGATTAAAGCAGGCGCATAACCTCCTGCCTTTGGAAGTGCTGCACTTTGGCACGTCTGGGTGGCGGCTGCAGCTTTGCCTTGGGGGGCTGTGCAGAGGGCCTGTTCTCGGACCTGGCGTGTGTTCAGGAACTTTCCTGCTCTGGGCGGGCCGGCTGTGTGGTGGACTGTGTCCAGCCAAGAGGCGGTACCCACCTGGGCTGTTGTCCGCTCCGGAGCCGGGCCTCGAGGGGGCGCCCGCGACCTCCTCGCGCCCCGCCGCGCCCGGGCCGCCTGCGCGCCGCAGGATGGCGTCCACCTCGTCGTAGAAGCGCATGACCCTCCGGGGGTCCCCGCGCGGGCCGCGGCCCCTCTGCAGCGCCCGGTACACGTACTTCAGGTTCTTGTACTTCGTGCGGCACTGCTTCCAGTCCCGGTCGACGCCGGCCCGCAGCAGCCGACGGGAGATCTGCAGGAAGATGTCCTTGTTCCGGGTCGCGCCCTCCAGCTGCTGCCGGATGCCCTCGTCGGACCAGACCAGGATCAGCGCCCTGACCTCGTCGTCGCTCCAGTTCCTCCCGATGCCCGAGTCGTTGACCGTGATGACCCGGAACTGGTTCAGAGCCCGGTCGGGCGGCGGCCGGTCGTCTGGGGACGAACGAGAGCGTCACCTGACCGCGCCGCATTCGGGTTCTGCCTGTCGCCCTGACAACGCCTCTCGGGAAGCCGGTTGGCTATTCTGGGGGCTGTGTTTATCGAGTAGAGGCGGGAAGCAGGCCTACTGCCTGGCCTGCGGGGATTGTGGGATCTGACCCTTGAAACACTAGGGACGTTGTGGCCCGGGTTCAAGTCCAGGAGTGACCGAGAGGCCCGGGGACAGTTCAGGACAGGAGGCAGGTCTTCTCACAGAGGGTTTTGGGTGTCTGGGCTGCCTCATCTCGCTGTTGAAATGCAGTCTGTGGGGGCTCGTTTAAGAAAGGGGTTTGGAATTGTGGATCGCTTAGGTGGAATAAACCAGACATTCTCTGGTTTGGAATCTGTCCGATCTTGAAAAAGTGTTTTTTTGTGCTTTTTGTGGAGTTGCAGATAATTGTTGTGAAAAGACGCCTTTGTGTACCTTGAGTTACTTTTGTATCCATAGAAATCCAATGATTTTGGTGCTTGCTGATATACTTATTGGCAGTAGTAAGGTGCTGTCTCTAAATGTCAGCCATGAATACTGACTGCTGTTTTTTTTTAAACCAAGCTCTCAATAAGTACAGCAGCTCCTATTTATAATACAGCATGTGCTGTATGATCAAAGTTAAATCTTTTGCACTTCTAAGTATCAAAGTATTACATTTTTGGATGGCATATATATGCAGAGAATGTGAAACATTTAGCATTAATATATTGTCATGATACTCACTTCTAACATCATTTTCTTCTATAAACTTCGAAATAGTGTGGGTTAAAAGTAGTGTTATTGAACGGTATTGTATAACAACTGAGGAATTGTGCTTGTGTATGTACGAAAATGCACAATGGTAACAGCAATTAGTTTATTTTGTATCGGCTTACCTGCATCTTTCATTAGCCTCTTCCATGTGCTCAGGATTGTGTGGTCTTCAGAAGTGCAACTAACTGCATCCTCATCTAACGGAGGAAAAAGAAACGTTTTACTTGCAAAATCACTTTTTGTGCCACAGAAAGCTGTTTAAGACCTGCGGAGTGCTTGGCTTCATTAGGATGATGAATGGAACCTTGTCCCTCTAGGATAAGAAGTTGCTGTCATTCGTCTCAGTTCTTAGAAATGTTATCTTCAGTTGCGGTTGCTTGGGTGATGTATCGGGGACCCCTGTCTGGGTCCCGGGGGGACCAGTGGGGCTACAGTCTGGGGTTTTCAGTCTGACTGGGATCCACACAACTTGCGTGAGCTCACAGCCGGCTTCATTCCCCACCTTATTCCCTTCTCCCAGCTCTCCGGCTGCTGACCTGGAGATCCTGCAGACACACCGGCCCCCCCCACACACAACGAACCAATTCATGATCAATTTCTTATTTTATTCATCTCTATAGAATTACGGTGCCGGAACTTATTTTCAATTTCATTTAAAATAAACACTAAACCACTAGGTGGTGTAACAGCACACTGATGTACTTCAGAGATCAGAGAAGTACTAAGTTGTCGAAGGTATTATTTGAAATGACTGTACCGGCGTCCTGTGGCTCCTTTTTAATACATGGGATGACAGGCTCCTCGGAGTTGGTGCTGAAGGTGTCCGTTTCGTCCAGCCTTGGGCTGTCTTCCTCTGTGCCGCAGGAGAACAGAAGTGTTCCTTACACGTTTGGCAAAAGTTATGAAAAACATTGAACAAGGCCTGCCTTGCCTTTTAAATATCGGGGTGTTGGGTAACAGGTGGATACCCCTTGTACTGTGCAGCTGTGCCCCCCCCACACGCACATCTGGACACAGCTGCCCGTGGAGGATGCTCTGAAAGCCCGGGTGAGCGTTTAAGCGGGCGAGAGTGGCTGGGCGCTGGGAGAGGCCCCAGCCCGACGCAGTGCATGCTGGGGCAGCCAGGGGGCGCCCCTGCATCTAGCCGGCGTGGCGGGGAGGGCAGGAGGGAGGGCGTGCGATCTCTCCACAGCAGGTGGAAGCGGCGTCTTTACCTTCACTGAAGTCCATTCCCCGGTCCTGCGTCTGGCCCAGCTGCTCCAGCGGCCTGTTTTCCAGGATGGACT
The DNA here is from genome assembly GCF_040954835.1 of Lepisosteus oculatus. Classification (NCBI taxonomy): domain Eukaryota; kingdom Metazoa; phylum Chordata; class Actinopteri; order Semionotiformes; family Lepisosteidae; genus Lepisosteus; species Lepisosteus oculatus. The sequence goes on from NC_090696.1 coordinate 77,547,611, forward strand.
CCACCTCCTTGAAGAACTTCATGTTCTTCCACGCGCTGCCCGAGCCCTGGGAGCTCCTGGCGGTCTTGTACTCGTACTTGAGGTTCTTGTACTTGGTCCGGCACTGCTTCCAGTCGCGTTCGATCCCGAACCTCTGCAGCCGCCGGGCGATCTCCTGGAAGATGCTCCGGTTCCGCGCGGCCCCCTCCAGCTGGGCTTGGACCCTCCTGTCTGACCAGACGTACAGCAGGGCCCGGACCTCGTCGTCCGTCCAGTGCTTCCCTCCCTCGGTGGCCACGGGCGGGATGAAGGCCACCCCCCGGGGGGGGCGGCTGCCTGCGACAGAGGGGGGGGCAGGTTGGGCTGTGGCTGGAGAGGTGACGAGAGGGATTCTGTACGGTGACGTTGATCGACACCGACGTCATCCCAGACCTTGCCCGGTTTTACAGGCTCTTCCGTCTCTACGGAATTAAAAAAAAAACTTTTTATCCACAGCGGCTAACGTTCCCATTCGCACAGCGTGTCCTTCTCCTGACATGTGGATGCCCTTGCTGTGAGGTACCAACAGCCCCTGACCAGACCCCTGCATGGCATTTTAACCCTCGACCTTTTGGTTATGAGCCCGGCACCGTAATCTGTGCTCCTTGGCGCCTTTCCTGTAAGACACGGCTGATGTGCACCATGCGAGTCTGCACTCATACCGACCACACAGAACCATCTCCCAGATCACGCAGAACATCGGGTTATGAACGAGATTAGGCCCGTGTTAGAGGGGTTAGTTAGTGGCTCATCGATCCCTGCTGTTCTTGAAAGAAACTAGCGTTTCGGCTTCATCAGATTGGCGTCGTAGCCTGTTCCAGACCTTCACATCCCACAGGAAGTCTGTTTTTTTTAATTCTGTGGCAGAAACATGTTCTGCTCCACTACAGGGGGTTCTAATAAAGTAGTTCAAGCAGCGAGCTGCCTCAGCGTGCGTAGGCCGCGAAGTAACAGGTGAAGGTTTATTTCACGCTGAAAGGAAAAGAAGAGACTGCGTTCTGGCTAGTTTTTGAGCCCCCTACTTTATGTGTGTTTGAAGAGTTGAGTTCTATCGATTTCAGCATTAAAACGAGGATTATATGGCATGGCGAGCGACGGGGGGAGAGAGATCAGTGTTAGGATCTTCCTGTTTGTATTTTCCAGAATGTTTCGACCTATTGAAATATATTTTTTTTACCTGAACCCAGAGATCAGATCTGCTCAGCGGAGACAAATGGCGGTCCTGTATGAGCCAGTGCCGCCCAGGCGAGTTCGGCTGGCGTGCGCCCCGTGCCGCTCGGTTACCTGGGCCAGGTGTGCCGCTGCTGGCCTTCACTGCCGGGCGTGGCAGCAGGTCATCTGAGGTCATGCTGAGGTCGTCCTCTTCCAGAGCCACGCAGATCTCCCCCACTTCTGGATTTTGTTTAGATTGTGGAAAAAAAAAACAACAAAATTAATCAAAAGGTGCATTTAGGTTCAGTAGCCTATCAGAGGTGACGTATAGTGTTGTTGCGTTCCTGCTTTCCTGGCTACAGGGGCACAGCTGAAGCCTCTTGTCTGTGGAGCTGGTGTGATTTTAGGCAGCACTAGGGTCTCATGGTTTCAAACATGGTAAATGTGTCCAGCGGTAACAAGGCCTTTTCACCTGTATTTTGCTGGAAGAAAAATCCCTTTTTAAGGGAAGCGTATGCTGCCGGCGGAAGCCGAGCATTTCGACTCTGGCTTAGCGGAAGAAAGTGATAGTGTGGAAGTAAAGCCCTGCTGGTCCGGGATCAGGGAGTAATGCTATTGCCCTGTGAGGTCATAATCTGGCCAGCACTTGCTGCTCTGGTGGTTGGAGGACCAGGCGAAGAGCCCTGCTAGGCAGGCCACACCCCTGTGGTTGAAATGAAGATAGTAGATGCAGAGGTGGGTTTCAGATGTACACTGTTGGGCCCTGTGGAGTTCAAGATCACTTTCTTAGGGTGTCGATATCCTAGCTGAAATTCAGTGTTGTATTTGTTAGCAAGGGTTAAAGTCCCTCTACTCCTCTGGGTGACTTCATTTGAGCGCTGCCTGCGAGTTACCTGCATGAGCCATGTCCGAGCTGGACCGGGTTTCTTCCTCGCTGACCCTCGCGGAGTTAGCGCGCGCTCCGTCCTCCTCTTCCTCCTCCTCCTCCTCGTCCGGGGCCTGGGATGCAGCCTCCCCGGCCAGGATGGCGTCCAGCTCCAGGAAGAACTTCATGGACTTCCCGAGGTCGCCTGTAGAGTGGGCGTGCTTCACGGTTCGGTACTCATACTTCAGGTTCTTGTATTTGGCCCGGCACTGTTTCCAGTCCCGAAAGACGCCGAAGTCCTGCAGCCTGCTGGAGATGTATATGAACATGGCTTTATTCCTGGTTGCCCCGTGGAGATATCTCTGAATGTTCCTCTCCGACCACACGGTTAAGAGGGCTTTCACCTCCTCTTCAGTCCAGTGCTTCCCTGCTCCGCACTCCATGTTCAAAATGACCTGGAAACAGTTATCTCCCTCCCCTGTGCCACCTAGTTGCTGAGGCAACCAGACGGCTGGTTGTCAGTGAGCGCTCGCGCAGCTGAAAGGAGCTTCGTTACTGGCTTAAGCTGCGTAGGGGGAGGGGGAAACGTGTAATCGGAGAAGCAGCTTGGTGAGCAGGCTGCAGTGCAGGCTCTTTCCAAATAAGGCAACTCCGAAGCAAATGTTTTACAAGTGACGCTCCAAGCTCTTGCCAGTGCAGCTAGAGCGAACAATGAGCAGCTTTTCTTTTTACTTCCTTTGTGAAACTCCTTAAGACGGGGTGGCTGAAGGGCTCGGCAGCTCAGTGTTTTTTTTAGAAGCCTGAAAAGGCACCCAAGCCTAAGGAACCTTCTTTACATCAGGAGTAGTTTAAGTCCGAGTTTGAGAGGGCCATTGCAGCTCTCAAGCTGTTTATTGTGCTCTGTCGGGAATCTGCTTGTGAGTGGAAGCAGGCTTGCAGTGTGTCTTTGCAAACACTTTGACATCTGGTCGTTCCGGGTTAACGAAGAGTATCCAAGATGCATGGAGGATATCAAGATTTCTTGCAGAAAATCATTACACATACTGACTAAAATAGGACATTTCTGCCTTTTAAAATAAATAGTGATTGGAGATGTCCGTGCAATAATTTAGAAATCTCTGAGTATGAAATTAACTGTCCTCATACTGTACTTCACACCTGTTTAGTGGTCTTTATCATTGTAATGAATTTATGCTGGGGAGAAAACTGATTATGTATCAGTTATTATGTCATCGGGGAATCCACTAGTCCTGTGCCCAGAAATCAATGAAACATAAAGGTTACAGACGAGGCCATTTCACCCTGTTTGGTAGTGAATGAATGTGAACGTCTCGCCCAGCTGTTTCATGAATGGAGCCAGCGTGGCGGTAGTCTGTTCCACACTGCTGTGCCGCTGTGCGCGAGGAGGTTCCTGAACTCGTCCATCCAGAATTCCCTGCTTGGGCCTTTCAGAAGCTCTCATCTGCTGTAAGATGTCAGGGGAATTTAATACTGGACTTCAACTGGTCATAAATACTGGACTTTCCCTGCACTTGAATCGTAGTAAGAATTACATACTCTTGGAATTTTATGGTTAATGCACTGAATTTTGTTAAGCAGAAAAATATGTTCTGTTTTCAGCAGTCATTTATTATATCTAGGGTACTTGTGCATGCTCTTTCTTTTCTATATGTAGCTACCCTTAACTCATTGCAAGGAGCAGTGGTCCTGCGTCTCTCATCAGCGCACGCTACGCGCTGCTCTACACAGGTGTGAAAGACCCTCTCGAGCTGTCGGCAGCCCACCCTCCCGGTCTGTTTGCATGCAGCCAGGAGATCAGAGCAGCAGACGGTCTCCACTCCTTGCAGGCCGGAGTCACAGAAAAGTGACCTGACCTTGGCCGAGCGTTGTGATGGACACAGCTCTTGCCTGAAAGGTTTTTTTACACGGTTTTGGCCCTGCTAAATCTGCAAAACAAGCGAAAGCTCAGCAGCTCATTAAAACAGGGGTGGGATCCTTGTTCCAGAGGCTGGCCTGTCTGCAGGATTTCATTCCGTCTTCTCTCTGCCCTTGACCTGAATCGGCACGCTATCGGCTTCGTGCTACCAGCTTCTCCCCACTCTCCTAGAAAACACATCCCCCTCCACATCCCCACAACCGCCGACCCTGCGGTCAAACAGGAGACTCCAGCGTTTTACCATCATCTCATCTTCTTGGTCATTGTCCCGTCTGTTTTCGCTATGAGTAAGTCTTTGAATTATGTCTGTGTCTGTGAACTGTTCTTCAGGGGACAAGAGAGCGCTGGAATCGTGACGAGCAATGGAGCCTCCCCACCAGTGTACTACTCACACAAGGTACGTCGAGCTGCAGACTCGCCTTTTAAGACCACGGTTAGGACTCCGTGTGAAAATCGCTGGCATGATGAATTAGTCAATGCAAAGAAAGCACAGTGCAAGTGTGTGTTTTCAGAAGATGAATTGTGTGCAAATGTTGTTATTTTTGCAGAATAAGACATTTTGGTGTGCTTTCTGGGACCATCAAGTACGATTTCTGAGCTGAAAGAGATCGTTCTTCTGCCCCCGAGTGAGGGGGCTGTCGTGCGAGCTGCCGGTGGTCCGGCGAGGTGGTTTCAGCATCTGTCTTTGTGCCTTGTTTCTCAGGGGATGGGTCTGGTGAGCAACGCCTTCCCGCCCGAGGCCCTGCAGAAGCTCGAGTATGGAAACCTGGGCATCGGACACACGCGGTACTCGACGACGGGCATTTCGGAGCTGCAGAACTGCCAGCCCTTCGTCGTGGAGACGCTGCACGGGAAGATCGCCGTGGCCCACAACGGGGAGCTGGTGAACGCCCAGAAGCTGCGCAAGCAGGTGAGGTGCAGGCCGCTGGTCCCCGGCTCCGGGTTCGAGCGGGATAGCCGGTGGCCTGGATGAGCTGGGGGCGTGGAGCTGCCCGCCGTCCTCTCAAACACGACCCCCCCGGCTCCTGAGCCTCCTCTGCTTTGACAGCTGGAACAGGCTGCTATTTGCTGCTCAGCAGGGCTGTCCGCTCCGGTTGACGTGAGGACCGTGTCCAGGCCTCGGGGGTAGTTCTGTCCTTCTGCGCGGGCAGACCTTGCCCGGGCGCCACCTGACCGCCGCTTTCTCCGCAGGTGATGCGCCACGGCGTGGGTCTGTCCACCAGCTCCGACAGCGAGCTGATCATGCAGCTGCTGGCCCTCACTCCGCCCATGGAGGAGCTGGACACCCCGGACTGGGTGGCTCGGTACGTCCCCGTCCCCGCTGCGCCCCAGCCTCTTGAACTGCCTGTGCCTTGTGCCCGTGTGGAGTGTATGTCGCGATCACAGAACCAGCACAGCTGTTTTCCAGTGGCCAGTCCTGGAGCGCCCCAGAATCCAGCGTGTTATAGAAACGCTTCTAAAATCGACTTCTAGACGCACAGAACCGTCAAAAGCAGGGAATGTGTTCAGTTTAAACACTGGAAATGCAAATACCAAACCCCTGTATCTCCTGGTGGCCTGGAAGGGGGGTGGAAAAGGAGACGGCTTTTGTTTTTGTTGATGCACATTTAGCTTGGGTTGTGTACTGGAGTTATGGCTTCTGTATTCCAGGATAAAGAATCTGATGACTGAAACGCCGACTTCCTACTCCTTACTCGTGATGCACCAAGACGTTATTTACGCAGTCCGTGACCCGTATGGGAATCGACCTCTCTGTCTGGGCCGCCTTGTTCCCAGCTCCAGATTGCAGGGCGCAGGTATCGGCTTTTTTGTTTGTGCTTCAGGAAAGGTCAAGGACTTGTAGTTGACGGAAAGTTCTAGCTTTATCTGTTGTCCTCAAAAAATACAGTGAAGAATGCAGATAACAGCTGGTTGAGCAAAAGCCCAAATATTTCATGTCGAGGCATAGTCCGGCTGGCTTATCTCGTGTGTAAAAAACAAAAATCAATTAGAAAGAACTGAGAGGTTAGCTTTGTGTAACTTTGCATCGTGTTTTAACATATTTGGAAAAGCACAGATAACAGAGGAAGGAAGATACCCGGAATACTGATTTTCTGCCTTTCGAATTGATTCCTCCCCAGTTTTGAACTGGTAGATTAAAAACGATAGGAACTTGGCAGTGAGAGAAATGAGTAACTGTGGTCCAAGAGGGTAACTTAGCTCTGCATGTGATGACGGGTGTTGCTTAAATGTTCGATCTGTAAGGATCATTTTCTGTTTGAAAAATATTTTGATCTATTCACGCTTCATTTTTAAGACATATTGAGAAACATATTTTTATTCTTCATCGGAATGGACAATGTGTGCAGACTCGTAGGTATTTTTGATTAGCGAATCATTAGTAACGTTTTCTCAACTGTTAACGTTAATGTTGCCATTTCAAAATCACTCAAGTGGACTTCTCCTCTACGGACAGGGGGCGAGACAGGGAGTGCGGAAACCGAGGGCTGGGTTGTCTCCTCTGAATCCTGTGGTTTCCAGTCAATCGGAGCCCGGTAGGTTCTCCCAGCAGGTTACCGCTGCTGAAAAGGATACGTTTCTGTAGTACACAAGCGCAAACTGTGACCTCTGGGTGCCGTGGATCACAGATTTCTTTATCCTCTGCATATTCTCTCCAGGAAAGATGCTTACTAGGTGTGAGGAGGAGGTCTGTCTTGCCCCTCCTGGTTCGGTAGGTCTGTGCTGTGCAGACGGTTCCTCATGTTCTCTGCTTGGTTCCTCTCTCAGGTATTATCGTGAGGTCCTGCCAGGAGAGATTGTGCAGATCTCGAAGCATGGGGTGAAGACGCTGAGTGTTGTGCCCAGACCAGAGGGAGATCCTCCTGCCTTCTGCATATTTGAATATGTTTATTTTGCGAGACCAGACTCGATATTTGAAGGTAAGTGACCATAGCTGTTCTTTAGCTTTCCTCCTCTTCCTCTGGAAATGTCTGGGAGATTATTTACTTGCAAACAAAACATTTGTTTTCTGTAGACATCCAGGAAAAATATATTATCACTTGAAATATTTAGGAAAGACATTGCGGGAGAAAGGGCTATTGTTCCAGTAGTTATCAGCAGGTATAATCATTCATGTTTACTCGATCGTGTAAAATATACAAATTGGGAAACATCTTTACGAGCAACCGAATGCTGACGAGTAGAAATGAAGAAGATTGGTTTGGTCAGGTTGAGTCAGGACTCAAGGTCTTGTCTGAAGGACGGGACCTCCTGCAGACGTGTCCCCCGTCACCATACGATGGCATTAAAGTGCCCATCCTGTGTGTTGCAGGGCAGATGGTGTACTCTGTCCGGCAGCGGTGCGGGCGCCAGCTCGCCATCGAGGCCCCGGCGGACGCAGACGTGGTCAGCACAGTCCCCGAGTCCGCGACCCCCGCCGCGCTGGGGTTCGCCCAGCAGGTACGCCCCCGGCCTCGGCGCCTCCCGCACCGCGGACAAGAGCGCGCGCTCCTGGGCGGAACCGGACCGTGAACCCCTCTCTGTCTCCCGCAGGCCGGGCTTCCCTACGTCGAGGTGCTGTGCAAGAACCGCTACGTGGGCCGCACCTTCATCCAGCCCAACACGCGGCTGCGGCAGCTGGGGGTGGCCAAGAAGTTCGGGGCGCTGACGGACAACTTCGCGGGGAAGAGGGTGGTGCTCGTGGACGACTCCATCGTGCGGGGCAACACCATCTCTCCCATCATCCGGCTGCTCAGAGAAGCCGGGGCCAAAGAGGTCAGCAGCCCGGCTCGGAATACTGCGTTTGCAGGCGGTTTAACGGCAGAGCAGGACTTCTGAAAGGGATCATTCGAGTCGTTTGCCTGTAGAAAACAGCAGGGTGTTGTAAGCAGCATCGTTTGAGACTGTTCTGTACATTTGAGGGAATCATTAGTGTGCTCTGGATTATCACAATGCCTGGGTGGGTTTCTTATTCTGCTTTTTGCCTGTTGCATGCTTCAGCTGTGTGTCTTCCTCTCTTTCCTAGCGTTGCAGAACAGCCACAACTCGTTAGTGCCCATTACCATCTATTTAGAGCTCAGTGCGCCGGAGAGATGGCAGTCTGAATGGCTTGTTTCACTGGCTTTGTCTCTGGCAGGTTCACATCCGCGTGGCTTCGCCTCCCATAAGATTCCCGTGCTACATGGGGATCAACATTCCAACCAAGGAGGAGCTGATTGCCAACAGACCGGAGTTTGAGAACATTGCTCGATACATCGGTAAGTGTGATCGTTTCCAAAGCGATGTGAAAACTCAGTTTAACATTAAAACTTTGTATAAAAAATTGTTGCTTACAATGCTGGTCTCTTGACTAATACCAGTAAAGAACAGAAAGCGTTCTAGGCGAGCGCGCAGGCTTTCTAACCAGACTTTGCGGGTGTTTGCCGTGCGCAGGAGCGACCAGCGTGGTGTACCTCTCGGTCGAGGGGCTGGTGGCGGCCGTGCAAGGCGGCGTGGCGTCCCGCGAGGAGAAGGACGCGGTGATCGGCGGCAAGGCCAGCCGGAAAGGGGGCCACTGTACGGCCTGCCTCACCGGGAAGTACCCTGTGGAGCTGGAGTGGTGAGGGGAGGGTTCACCCGCTGCTCAGAGGCTCCTTCTGCCACTTCTGATGCAGCTCGGAGCATCGGAGCCGCGAGCGTTGCTCTGTCTGTTTTACCGCACACGGCTGTCTTTATCAAGGACTCCGGTTTTCAGAGGAGAGCGGGCAAGACTTCCCGTGAGAAAGACTTCCAGAATGTCCCTCTTGAAGACTAACCGGAGGAGCGGCTGCTTCACCTGGACTTTCTTTTTGGCCCGTTGTGCTTTTATTCAGAATGTCGGCAGGAAATCCTGCCCGTCGTATTCCTGGATTACTCCTGGATTCCTCTACCTGTACGTGCCGTCCGTTGCGTAGAACAGAACCGCCACGCCTACAAAACTGTTAACGAAACGCTTGGAAACAAAAAGGACAGCGGCCATGTAAACGGCCCAGTTTGTTAGGATCCGAATCCTACCTACAGAACCCTATCGCAGCACCAGAGGTCCAGTTTAATCCACGCATCCAAAGCTTAGTGCTGTTAAGGGGCACGAGGCAGGACTGTGCCCTGAGCGGGTCACTTGTCCACTGCAGGGCGCTGCCCTGACCCCGCCAGCATGTCCACAGGAGGGAGGAGCAAACTCGGGCACCTGGAAAGAGAGAACATGCATACTCCACAGAGTAACTAACAAACTCCTCTGGGGCTAATTTTCAAGCATTAGAAGTCTCATGTTCTTCTCCATGCTTGAGGAAATCATTTTTTGCACTTACGATACCACCCTTGTCACGATATACATGCGATACCAGGCCAATTGACCCTACAGTAAAGTGCATTGATTGCTCAGTGTCTTTTAATATGGCGAAGCAGATCTGCAGGAAGGGAATAGCTTGTACTTCGGTTTCAAAACGCTACAGGAAGAGTCTGTCCCAATCATTGGGGTTCGGGATGAAAAATGCCACGGCCAGCTCTGTGTCAAAGAGGTTAAGGTGTTGATAGTAACTGCTGGATAGTTAGTGCTAAAATGAGAGAATGTTTTTAGACTTTGATTTAAAGCAGTGTTGCCGAGTAATGTACAATTTATACTAGGCCCCAGTTGTTTATGTTCTTTGTTTAAAGATGAAGTGTTACATTTCCTATAAATGTAGCTTACAGGCAATCTTTGTTTCGTATGCAGCAGCTGTTGCCAAACTTTTTAAATATTTTTTGCAAATGTCAAAAATGTGTAAACGTGTTAAAGTTTCTGTGATTAAGGCACATCCATTTGTTGTGAATGAATGCTTCAGTGTATCTGTATAACTATGAAATTGCAAGGGGTAAGAAGTTCAATTTACCGTTACTGTCTTTTTGCCTTGGATGCAAAATTCAGAATATGCTACATTCTGCTTCATAACAAGTGGGAAGTTTCCAGAATAGAGGCCTTTTAGATGCTTAATGGACGACGGTCCTCAGTCACAGAAACTTGATCAAATCTTTCGTCGGTTGCCAAATGGGATGTGAACCCTAAGAAATATTGCAATATAATTTGCAAACGTTGTTTTTAAGACAAAATCCCTAACAATCCGTTTGTACCCTTAGATGAATATTAAAAGCTCAAGAACGTGAATTTGAATAAAGATCTTTTAAAAATCCTGAATCCTCTTGTTAGTTTTTTTTTTATTCTTGGGACTAATTGATCGGCAGCACACACTTAAAAAAATCGTAGTTACCACGTCTTATTCGTAACGTATTGCTTACTCTATAGTACCACCTAGTGCATTTATGAAGGAATCATTGCATAAAAACGGGGTTAAAATAAAAGTTTCAGGTCCACCTTGTAGTTGTGTAACGCTAGCCACTCTTATAGAAAACACGCCGCTTCTGCCGGTAGTAACTGTAACGCTACCACACAATAACCCTAAAGCTCAGTATCGATAAAGAGCTCAGCCATGCGACCGAGGACACGTAATAGATCACTTCCTTTTCCGGTCACACCCTCCAATGAGAGCTAAGCTCTGTGGGCTCGAGGGGGCGTTTCCTTTCATGCTATTGGGCGGCTGATGACTCGCTTCCGTGGTTTGGAAGTCTCAAAATGGCAGCTGCTGCTGTTGTTAGGGAAGTTGTCACTTGATTGACAACGTGATTGCGGACGGAGTGTGTTTCCCCAAAAGCGCGGCGGCAGTTCCGCATGCACCTGCAAACAGGTTTCTCTGCGCCCCGTGAAATGTGCGCCGTCAGATGGACGGAGCCACGCTGCATGAGCTGGTGCGGGCGGCGGGCTGCGCTCATGGGCACAGAGTCGCCGTGCGCTTCGAGGACGGCACCGGGGCAGCCTGCGTTTCGCGCACTTACGCCGAGCTCCTGGCTTCGGCCGACGAGCTGAGCACCCTGTTGAAGAGGTGCCGCCACTTGCGAAACGAAAGGGTTTTTGGTTTGTACTGCCAGCCAGGGGTACATCTTGCCAGCTGGATTCTGGGGTAAGTCGACTTACTGCTGTTTGACATCGCCGCTGTTCTCGTTAATGGTTGAAAAATAAACAAATCCGCACGATTCATTCTCTCGTTATTTTATATCTTAGGTGTGTTAGGTGATCATTAGCGTATTCAGGTTGTTTTCAAGGCAGGGTTCACCTAGATCGTAGTAAATTAGTTGTTGTTTTGTGCCCAGGGTATAATCCGCTTTTGTACCGTGCGACATCACTGACAATTTCTGTGGTTCCTAACACATGTGAAGGAGGAGTATGCCACTATTCTGTTACGGGGCTCACAGCTCGTGTAGAAAATGCTGCGAGTTCAGTGTTTGATTAATATCCTCTTTCTGGCGTCCTGTCCAACAGAATTCTTCAGGTTCCTGCTGCCTACCTGCCGGTCGATCCAGAGGCCCCCTCGCAGCTGTCGGCCGGCGTTTTGCGCCAGAGCGGGCTAGAGTACATCCTCGTCCAGAGTGACCTGATTCAGGTTAGGCGTTCAAACCTCACGTTTATGTTCAGGTGGCAGTTAAGCTCTGCCAGCATCCAGCGTTAACAAACACTTTCATTGCGTTATGGAGCAGTATTAACCTCAGTCAGGCTACAATAACAACAGGCTAAGACATCACCCAGCTATTTCTTGAAAGAAGCCAGGGTGTTATTCCATACTCCTACAACCCTCTGTGGGGAAAAAAAAAAAACACAACTGATCTCTTCTAATCAGTTTTAAATGTCAGCTAACTTCACAAATCACTCAGTACATGAGAAATGGCATGTGAACTGCCACCTCCTGAAACCTGTCAGGAAATACTGCTCTGACAGAAACTCATAAACTCAAGGGCAGCCACTGTGTGTTGTCCTGCTGGTTGGCCTGTAGGTGGTGATCTTGTCTTTTAACTGAAAAATGGGTACATTATGTTTATAGTAGATGGTAAGCCTTTCCGTTATGTGTTGTGTGTCTTGTTGGTGTTTAAGAAGGTGTGTCAGGCAGTAGAAAGAGCAAAGAATCCCTTGCCTGTATGTCATGGATTAATTCCTTACTGGAGTCTCGGTTTGCAGGAGTCAGAGGCTTTGTTAGTGGGGATGTGTGATAGTAGTTCAGGTGGGCAGCTGCGTCGGCTGCAAAGGAACAAGTAATAGGCTTATTCCACGCTGAAAAGAGAAGAAAGAAAATGCAATGTTTCCGCTGTGGAGCCTTCGCTCACACCCGAAGAAGGCTCCACGGCCGAAACGTTGTTTTCTTTCTTTTCGTTTTGGAATGCGTTCTAGCCTGCCATGAAAGAGCCAAGGGTCGACAGAGATGGAGTACTGCTAGAGCATTAAGCATCCTTCTGATAACGGTAGCTTTACTTTTTAATTTCAAATAAGTCCCTGGAAGCTCTTCCTTCTGGCTTAATGCAAGCATGTTGGATGAACAGTGCAAAAAAAGAAAGGTCAAGATATAGAAATGTTTACATAGAGTGAGATATGAGGGCAAGTCAAACGGCAGTTCACAAGTAATTTAAATATCAAGTTATGATGTTACACACAAGTTTTAAATATTGTTTAAATGATGAACGCTTTAAACAGTAAGGTTATTAGACCGTGGTAAAGTTTGTTTTTGCTAACCAAGCAGAAGAAGGCCTGTTGTCTGAGATGTACTGAAACAAAGGTTTTCATTATTTAAACCAACGTTTTTAGATAAACTCACAACCTTAACGCCTACTTTCTCTTTCTGTGGTGTCGCTAGCGGTTCCAGAATTCGTTTTCGACGTACTTGCGGCTGGAAGTAAGCGAAGAGCTGCCAAGCCTGAGCGTCCTGCTGGTCGAGGTCCGAGGAAGGGCGCCGAGCAGCCCGCTGGCCGGCGCCGGCTGGGGAGAGAGGGCCGCTGCGCAGGCGGACAGCAGGGCACCGGGCTCCCTCGCCTACATCCTGCACACATCGGGGACCACAGGACCCCCCAAAACCGTCCGAGTGCCCCACAGCTGCATAGTACCCAACATTTTGCATCTCAGGTGAGCGTGCACAATAGTTAGAACCCAAGCATTTCCTTTCTGCATTCGGTTGCTTGGGTGGACTCCTTAGTTTTTCAGCAGTCCATGGATGTTTTCTTCAGTTCTAGGCTTATGACTGTCCTGTGCCTGTAGAAAACAAAACAATTGATCTTTTTTGCATCATGATGACCTGCTTTATCCCTTTGTAAATTGTAGCTTGTTTGGACTGGGGGCTTGTCCATACAGCTTGTTGGGGTTCACTATACAGTCTGACCCCAGAGGATGCATCCTGATGAGCTGAGCAGTAGAAAGCTACTGTTGGCCCCCTGTTGACATTGCTGGGGTTTCCTGAAATGCTGCCATGGCTGCCCTTCGCAGGTCTCTGTTCCAGATGACGCCAAAGGACGTGGTGTTCGTGGCCTCTCCTTTGACCTTTGACCCCTCAGTGGTGGAGCTGTTCCTTGCTCTGTCCACTGGAGCGTCTCTCCTGATCGTTCCCTCCGTCGTTAAAATGATCCCCAGTAAACTGGCTGAGATTCTCTTCAAGCGTCACCACGTGTCCGTCATGCAGGTAAGCTCTTCGTGCAAGTTTGTGCAGTCGGGCTATTCAGGTTAATACATATTGCTGTTTTGTGAATCGCAGGATACAGTAAGAAAACCATTCACACTCTGTCATGTTTGATTAGCGATTTTATTGGAGACTGTTATTTTCTCTATAATGAATATTTTAAACAATTAACTGTTTAAAGTTATTTTTCCAGGTGAGCTTTAACGTCACAGTTATTAAACTTAATTTTACACGCTTTTGTAAATTAGTCATTGCAGAATTATTAAAACTAAAGCATTTCGTCGGAATGTGTTAAAATCATGCTTGTGAAATCTAAATTTAAATTGATCAGTAGTAAATGTGAAACATTCAGTTTTCCAGATGCATGCAAGCATAACATTCATGGTCTGTTTTTTTTTTTATTCGATTTCCAGTATATCCAGTCTTTTGCACATATGATACAAAAACATTTCACTGTCTTTGAGTAAAGAATTAAAGTGTGTTTAGTCCTTTTTTTGTATCTGGCATGTCTCTGATGTGTTGCTAACAGAAGGTGTACTTCTGCTTCAGTAGACTGTTTTCAAAGTAAAGGCGTAGGTGGGTGGGGGGGGAGACTCAACTGCTCACTACAGCATCTCTGCTCCGAACCATAGAGAGCAGAACAGAATTGCACTCGTTCAGCACTAGGTGGCGCTAAGCTTTCAAGAGTGCTGGCCGTACGTGCACAGAGCATGAGACTTTGTATGCATATGGTATTCGGACCACTTTGCTCCACCAGTTAGGAGACCCTGTGTCCAAGGCCACCACTGGCAGGCTTGGTTCCCAGCCAGCAGGCCCAGGCTGTAGGTCTCCTCTGGCTCTTTCGATGAATCAGGACCTGCCTCCAGACCTGCAGGGACTCTTGCACTAGGGCAACGTAGGACAATGTGCAGCACTTTTATAAATATTAGAAATTTAACCAAGTTAGGCAAAACCTGTATCACCATCTTGCTGTAATGTGTTGTACCAGTTCTAGTAGCTGTTTGGTTCAGTTTTGCTCAACTGATGGTGTGAAATTTTTTAATCCAAGTAGGATTCAGGAAAACTATTGAAAAGGATAAATCACAACATGTTAAGTTCCGGTTTACAAAAGCACTTTACAGAGAGCATGTTTTTTCATTGAAAATTATTTTTTTGTACAGCAGAGCAGAAGTCGAATCCAGCAGTTCAGGGTTCTTTCCATGAGGTAGCAGTTTTGGATTTCATATAACCTTGAAAATAAGTGGATCTTCATTCACTTTCTTTAGCATGCTCTGTTTTTCTCGGTCCAATCCAAGTGATTTGCATTTGCCTAGGGAGAAATATTCACGCTCTGTTGCGAATGTGACCCAGTTGTTGAACATTTAATAATAATAATAATAATAATTGCTTACACTTATATAGCGCTTTTCTGGACACTCCACTCAAAGCGCTTTACAGGTAATGGGGACTCCCCTCCACCACCACCAATGTGCAGCATCCACCTGGATGATGCGACGGCAGCCATAGTGCGCCAGAACGCTCACCACACATCAGCTATCAGTGGGGAGGAGAGCAGAGTAATGTAGCCAATTCATAGAAGGGGATTATTAGGAGGCCATGATTGGTAAGGGCCAATTGGAAATTTGGCCAGGACACATTTGTTTCGGTGTCGTGAGTAGAGTCCCAGCCGTGTAGCTGTTGTGAGCAGGCTGACCTTTCCTCTCCCAGCCCGGAGACTGCGAGGGCGCTCTGTGGGCTTGCAGTGCTAATGGAATTATCCTCTCCCTGTGTCGTCTGCCTAGGCCACTCCAACACTGATCAAAATGTTTGGCACCAGCCTGCTCCAAACTACAGTGCTGTCGGCCGCCACCTCCTTACGCGTTCTGGCACTTGGCGGGGAAGCTTTTCCTTGCCTGTCTGTCCTCAGGAGCTGGAAGGAGGAAGGGAACCAAACCCAGGTCTTTAATCTCTATGGCATCACTGAGGTGTCCTGCTGGGCAACCTGCTACCAGATTCCAGAAGGAGCTGTCGGGAGCAGCTCTGCGTAAGTGCGGTTTCATTTTCCCTGGCCCGTGTTGCGGAGGGAATATGTGGAAGGGATGAGCAGCCCCGTGCAGCAGCCTTGCCGACCCCACTAATGCAGATCTGTTTCACTCCCATGACAGTGAGTTTTCCGAGCTGGGATGTGTGGCGCTCGTGAATTAAAAGAAATAGCAGTGGTGACTATTGCAGCTTGCCAGCAGTCATGTCACCCTGCAGCTCCCAGCTGGCAGCCCACTGCAGCTAAGCAGGTGTGAGCCTGGTCAGGACTTGGATAGGAGACCCACTGGGAAGCTATGGTGGCTGCTGGAAGAGGTGTTAGTGGGACCAGCGGGGGAGGCTCACCCTGCGGTCTGTGTGGGTCCTGATGCCCCGGTATAGTGGCGGGGACACTATGCTGTAGTGGGCGCCCTCTTTCGGATGAGACGTTTAACCGAGGTCCTGACTCTCAGTGGTCATTAAAGATCCCCCCTGAGCAATTCTGGATAAGAGTAGGGAGTTATCCCAGTGAATGTATTGTCCCCGTGTATGATGGGCCTGCACTTGCCCTGCGATGGACTGGCGCCCAGTCCAGGGTGTACCCTGCCAGTTTGGCAAAGGACATGTCTATTGCACCTTGCATTGCTGTGTAAAGAAAGGAACGAGGAGAAGGTTCGCCATTTACCATTAATACTTTACAGTCCCAGTTGACGTCCTTTAAACATCTTGTACAGTTAGTGATGTGCTTGGAGAAGCCCAAGTAGAAGTAGTTTTTTTTCCGAGTTGTGACTTTTCTCTGTGGTCTCTTTGCCTTTGTCAAGGGATACTGACTCCGTGCCTTTGGGATCTCCGTTGCTTGGCACCACAGTGGAAGTCAGGGATGAGCGTGGCAGCGTGATCACCCACGGAGAGGGGCAGGTATTCTTAGGTACTTGAGCAACATGCTATATCACTAAGATTCACTTGCAGCCATGGCCCAGGTGTCACGCATTTGAGCCGACTAAGGATTCGCTGAGCAGTGGCTCCCAGTTTGCAGTGTTTGGGACTGGTCAGGCACGGGCCATCTTGGCGAACAGGTGACCCCTGTCCTGGGACTTCCTGTCCTGCAGGCATGTGATGCGTCGGCGACAGACGTGCCTCTCCTCCAGCTGGCACCAACGCTCCTGCAGTGCATTGTGGGATCTGCAGTGTCTTCAAAGAAAAGGAAAAAAAAAAAACAGGAATAAGAAACAATCGGCGAATCAAAGATTGGGTGGGAATAAAATGAAAAATGTGGACCTTTTTATCTTTAAAAAGAAAAAAAAAAAGATGTTTTTCCAACATTGCTTTCGAAGCTGACGTCCGCAGTGTGGTTTGTAAGGAAGCCGCCGCTGGAGACGGCTGTGTGACTGTGGGGTTTGTGCGGTTTGTGCAGGAGGCGGCGGGAGGGTGTGTTCCCTCGGGGATGAAGCCGAGGCCGCGGCTCCGGGCGCGATGCGCGGGACGGGGGACTGGGTGGAGCTGCGGGGAGGTCACATGTACTACCTGGGCCGCAGGGACCGGCTGCTCAAACGCCACGGCAAGAGACTGAGCCTGGAGGCGCTGCAGGAGGTGAGGGCCCGTCCGCACAGCTGCTCGCCCGCAGGGGGCCGGGGGGAGCCACCGCCTGCTCCTGGCCTGCAGGGGAGGCGTCTGTCCTCGGAAAGGAAAGGTGAGCAGTCCAGTAATGCTTTAAAGAGCTGGTAAAGCCATGGTTTGAAAAGGTAGTTGTTTCCGAAGCCTGAACCTGGGGTTGAACTCGACTCCCCGGGTGCAGTCTTTTAAAACATAACGTGCCGTCGGTCATGTCCGTTTTTTTTTCTCACTTTCACAAAATGAAAAGTTTCTGTCATCGCAGCTCCTGCTTCTAGACGACATGGAGTGGATGATGCACCGTCTCAAATTTTATTGAATAATAAAAATGTGCCCCCCCAGCCGCAGTGAAGTAGATTGTGTCAGGTCAGGAGAGGGCAGTCGATCGCCCCGTGTGTGTTACTGGGCAGCTGGATGTGTCAGGTCAGGAGGGGGCAGTCGATCGCCCCGTGTGTGTTACTGGGCAGCTGGATGTGTCAGGTCAGGAGAGGGCAGCTGATCGCCCCGTGTGTGTTACTGGGCAGCTGGATGTGTCAGGTCAGGAGGGGGCAGCTGATCGCCCCGTGTGTGTTACTGGGCAGCTGGATGTGTCAGGTCAGGAGGGGGCAGCTGATCGCCCCGTGTGTGTTACTGGGCAGCTGGATGTGTCAGGTCAGGAGGGGGCAGCTGATCGCCCCGTGTGTGTTACTGGGCAGCTGGATGTCACAGGATGAGTGTGCTTATGGCAATTCTCTCCGTTGTTTGCAGACCATTGAGCGGCTGGGCCTCGTGCAGGCGTGTGCTGTGACTCTGCATGAGGGGAAGAGGCTTCTGGCGTTCGTGGTGCCTGCAGGTCAGCACACGGACCTGGAGAGCACAATTCTCCGCAGTCTGTCCGAACTCCTGCCCCTCCACAGCGTTCCCGACCAGCTGCTGACAGTCGAGGCCTTACCTCTCACGTTGCACGGTCAGCGCACGAGTCACTCTGCCGTCGGCGTGTTTGGAAGAGCTTTAGTGCCTGTTTCTTAGCTTTATTATGTTCATATCAAGCTCCATTACTTCTCGACCGCTTTGCAACCTCGGTACAGATCGGCTGATCTTAAAGATTAGCACTCTTCTGACACCTGGTAACGTACTCCTAGTTATCCAGCAGCTGATACAGAATTATTCTTCGGAGTGTAATCAATTCTTGAGCAGAAGGTGTGGCAGAGATAGGGGCAGTAGATTATGCAGTAACATTTTTACCATCTTACTGCGCAGAATTCTCTAACTGGCCTTTTCTCATTAAACCTGAACTACAGTCCCAGGTTTCTCAGACCGGTTATTAAATCCCGGGAACAAAAGGAATAAATTGACGGTATCGCAGAATTCTACAAATTCCGAATTAAGCACAAAATGGTGAACTTTGTGAAAGTGCTGTATGCTCGCCGTGCTGTCGGAGACTGCTGGTCTTGCAGTGATTTTGCCGCTTGATGGTTTCCACTCCAGGAAAAGTGGACCTGGCCGAGCTTGCGAAGGTTTATGAACAGCAGAGAGGGCTCTCGGTGCTGCCGGCCGCTCTGAACGGAAGAGCCGACTTGTGGGAGCGATTACAAGCCCTGTGGAAGGTAACCCGGCGGAAAGGGGGGCCTGTTGTGGCTTTTTTTTTTAAACAATTTTAGGTTCATCTGTAGAATTTAGGAAAGGGGGACTCTGCCGACCCATTAAAAGTACAGAGGTCTGTGTGTAGTATTTTTAATAAAAATTCTTGTTTTTTTTTTTTTTATCGTGAGTTCTGGGTGCTCTCACCTCAGTCTGTATAGAGTATACAAGTCTAGTGGTACACAGTGATTTTTCACAGCCTTCGCTGGGTGTAAGAGCCTGTCGTCATTAATATCACGCCAAGTTTTGGGAATTAAATCAATTTTCAATCAATAGAAAAACGTTTTCTCACCCTGTTGCCAGTTTTTGAGAACCGCCCACAGTCGTAAAGTACCAGTATGCACACGTGAAGACCTCTGAACTGAAACCGGCAGTAACTCGAAGCACCGTGTGATGTTGTGTAATGACCCTTCCCCCTTCAGGGTGTTCTTGGTCTTCCCGAAGATGCTGTCGTTCCGTCGGAATCAATGTTTTTGTCCAGCGGTGGGGACTCCATAAGATCTCTCCGCCTGTTGGAGGAGATCGAGGCCGCGGTGGGGCGAGCCACTCCTGGACTCCTGGAAGTCATCCTGAGCCGCCCCTTTTCCGACCTGTGCCGCGGCGTCGAAGCGGTGGCGTTTCCCGTGAAGCGCGGGGGCGGGGCCCCGGGGCGCGGGAAGAGGCGGCTGGCCGTAGAGGCGTCGCCCGCCGTCGCCAAGCCGCGCAGACAGGAAGTGGCGGGAGAGCGTGCTCCGGAGCCCGCGGGCTTTGTGGTTGTGAGGAGAGCCGGTCAGGTCCTGAGGAGGAGCCCGGGCGAGTCGAGCGAGGCTCTCCGGGAGAGAACGAGGGACAAGTCGGACGCTTCGCAGGACAGCGGGGGAGCAGCCGCACCAGCAGGGGGCAGCATTGAGTCTGGGGCAGCTACCGGCTCTCCCTCGCCGCAGCAGGAAGACGCGCCCCTTCGGCTGAAGGTGAGGTGGAAGTCGGACACGGGGAAGTGCGTGGACGCGTCTCCGGCGCTGCTGGCCTGCGGCGAGGGCGGGCCCGTCACGGCGTACGTCGGCTCGCACTCCCGCAGGATGCAGGCCATCGACATGGACTCCGGCGCGCGGAGGTGGGAGCGGGTCCTGGGGGACAGGATCGAGTCCTCGGCAGCTGTGACCAGATGTGGGAGGCTCGTCGTCGTAGGTTGGTATGCATCGCCCCCACCGTCGCGGCGGAGCGCCGTTACCGATTCCTGGCCGGCGGGGCTGTTAGCGGGGTGTGCTCTGAACCGCAGGCTGCTACGACGGCTTGGTTTATGTGCTGCGCGCGGACTCTGGCGAGACGTACTGGACGTTTCCTACCGGCAGCTCAGTGAAAAGCTGCCCCACGGTGGACCTTCTGACCGGGCTGGTGTTCATAGGATCCCATGATGGTCACGTCTATGCCCTGAATACGGAGGTAACAGCGAGATCTTCAACTGCTACATATTTCTGGGTGTGTGTGTGTGGTCTGGGTACATTTCAGTTCAGTGTGCATCTAAACTTTTCAGCTTTGAACATATATTTTAAAAGGCTGCTTTAAATTTTTTAAACTTTTATCATTTTGCCCTCTAATGGCTTTTCAAAATCTGATAATTAATCATTATATGCAGCAGAATTATGAGCTGATTTTCTTTGTGCCTTCTGCATATTCTTCAGTGAGGTAAGAGTAGAGTTCTAAACTTATATTTCTTTATAACAACCACTACAGACACAATACCTGAAGGTTATTTTAATCTTTAGTATAAATTATAGCTGTCATTACTTGGCTTCCTGTTCTTGAATTCATTACAAGAAATCGTATGCCATAATGTCTTTTTTTTTATTCTAATGGCCCTTGATGCAGTGGATAATTCAATGGTAAATGAGACGCAATGACTTTCTAAAATTAATTCTTCTTCCTGTAAAATTGTTCATGATTTATCTTGTGTATGAGTCTCCAGGCTTGAGAAAGGATCTTGGCTCTGCAGAATGAAGGTATTTTGTGATAATGCATTGCACATTGGTCTGCCTCCAGAAAACTCAAATCTTCCGGCTCTGATTTCGGGCTGTCAGGTTGCCTGCTGGTGTTACTGCAGTCATGTCAATGTGGGAGCCACTGGTGGCTTGTCGGGGGCAGTTCTCCCTGTACCTCAGGGTGGTGACCGTGCTGCACTGGAGTTTCAAAGCTCAAGGGATACAGAAGAATGCCCAGTCTTCGACCCTGGCTTTAAGTAGAAGAATTAACTTGAGAGTGATATCTGAAATGCTTCTTACACAGCGATCTGGCCAAACCTCACAATATACCAGCGCAAAGAAGGGAAACAGGGCTGGGTTTGGTATATCAGCAAGCTGAAAATGGGGATGGGCATTCTTTGAGGGCAGCAGGATGTCCTGAATTTCATTTCTCTAAACTGACTTATTTGCACCAATAATTAACTTGGATAAGAAGATAACTTGTCTGTTTAGGCCTTGGTTAGTCACTAAAAGGAAAGAGCCTGTTAATCATGTGCTGTCCTTTAAGAACGGCAGGACCCAGATGTATCTCTGATGCCACTCTTCAGTAGCACTGCTGTTTTATTTAAAGAGCACTGTACGTTACTGTAAGTTAGGTTTACACTGTGAGATTGAGTGTAAATAAGGTTAACTGAGTTAGTGTGTATTCTTTACTGCGTGGACAAGAGTGCACTACAGTCTTTGGAACGGAGAGCGTTCTTCATTGTAGTAAGCACGCCATTCAGATGCTCCCAGCTGGGCAGCTGTTCTGTGCCCACGCAGTGACATCCGTCTTTCTTTCATTGAATGCTCCGTTTCGCATCCTGTGCGTCTTCAACAGATGTCTCTCTCTCCCTCGTTTCTTTGGCATTTGCTAAATGAGCAGTTAATTAAATGGGTTCAGAAGGGCCTAAATTAACATGATGTTCGGTTTCCTTCACCACATTTTGCAAGCTTGCAGTTCTTTTATTTTTTCGGAGTTGCATAAAACTATTGGCAGAGTGTATCTCTGCTCTCTTTTGAGCAGAATGTCAGTGTGGATCAAGCTCAACGCAGTCCCCAAAAGGTGCATAGAAATGTTACTGGAGTCAGTGGATTTACAGTGCATTCAGATGGATTTTAAAACCTAACCTGTCCGACACTTGTAAACATCTTCATTTAAAGGAAGATGATGTTAATATGGGCCGGCACTCATGCTGTCTTGCAGCTCCGGGGACCTGGGTTCAATTCCTGGGGTGCTGTCTGTGTTCCTGTGTTCGTGTGGGTCTCCTCTGGGTGCTCTAGTTTCCTCCCACAGCCCACAGACGTGCTGGTGGGTTAGTTGGCGTCTGGGGGGATCGGCCCTGGTGTGTGTGTGTGTGTGTGTGTGTCGGTGTGTGCCCTGCGACAGACTGGCGTCCTGCCCAGGGTGTACCTGGCCCTGGTGTGAGTGTGTGTGTCGGTGTGTGCCCTGTGACAGACTAGCGTCCTGGCCCTGGTGTGAGTGTGTGTATCAGTGTGTGCCCTGTGACAGACTAGCGTCCTGGCCCTGGTGTGAGTGTGTGTATCAGTGTGTGCCCTGTGACAGACTGGCGTCCTGGCCCTGGTGTGAGTGTGTGTATCAGTGTGTGCCCTGTGACAGACTGGCGTCCTGCCCAGGGTGTACCCCGCCATCGCGCGTGTTGCTTGTTGGGATAGACTCTGTCTCCCCCACTGGAAGAACCGGTTAGTAAAAGGATGGTTTGAAAAGTTAATATGTCAAACGTCACTTGGGCTCGTTTACCATTTAAAGCGAATCGTTCGGAGTTATCCGCTCCACAACAACGTGCCAACGTGCTTTATGTGGAGCATTTTTTTCATACTTCACACTCCACCAAATAATAGTCTTCTTTCTACTTCATTAAACAACTTCCTTCGATGGTGTGCAATTTAAATTTAATTTTCCTTCCCAGTGTTCAGCCTGAAATGCACCATCCTGCCGTTATTTTCAGAGGGTGACTTCATGTGGAAACGGCAGTCCCAGCGGGGCAGCGGGTTCGCAGGCTGAGCTGCCTGTGGTCGCCTCCCGCCGCGGCAGGCCGGGGGCGTGCTCTGCGCGGCCGCTGACGGTGTTCCTCTCGGTCCGCAGGCCCGCCGCTGCGCCTGGAGCCGGCACTGCGGGGGCGGCGCGGTGTTCTCCTCCCCAGCCCTGCACTGCTCGCCCAGGCAGCTGTACGTGGCCACGCTGGGGTCCCGGCTCCTGGCCCTCAGCCCGGTAGGTGGAGAGCTCGCCCTCGCAACTCTGCCAGCTCCAGGGGGGAAACCAGGCTGCTCCAAAACCTTCTGTGCTTGTTTCGCAGGGGGAAAGATTTGAAAGATTCAAAAGGAGTGGCTTTTTTTTGTAGAAATTGAAACCTCTTGAATATACTCATTATAGATTAAGATGAGTAGTTCTGCCTTCTAAATTTGGTCCCCATGCATCCCGGTTTTTGATTTTCCGTGTTAATACGACAAAAACGTGAATGACGTGAACCTACACGCCTCCGTTCCAGAGGCACTGCTGTACTGGGCCGAGTATCGGCGAGTCTCATTCAGCTAACCTGGTATGTTTATGAATATTATCGCTGCTTACATCATGAACAGTGGCAGGAAAACATTAACGTTTGGCACGTTTTATTCCGACTCTGGAACCTGAGACGCGCAGCACGGTTGCTGACTGTGTAGCACAGCATACGTCCGTGAGCGCGAGTAAAAAGATACACCTGCATCAATTTTTAATGTCCTGTTTCAGCCGACTGCCTTGCTTGTTGCAGGACAGCGGAGACACGATCTGGGAGCATGCCGGCGCCAGGCCCTTCTTCTCCTCCCCCTGCTGCTCGGAGGAGGCTGTGTGCCTCGGCTCTGTGGACGGGAGCATACTCTGCTTCAGCCACGCCGGGGCGAAGGTGAGGACGCAGCGTCGGGGCTGGGGCAGCAGAGGGAGGTTTGACCAGAAGTGAGCCTTTTGCGAAGCGTGCATGCAGAAAACCTCACCAAGATTTTATCTTAGAAAATCAGCTGCTGATTCGGTGCTGATGGTGTTCGGGGAATAAGAGAGATTGATGAGCACAAGGCAAAACAGAGTGTAGGGTCCTGGTCGTGCGGCTGTGTTGACATCGGGCTTCATCTTGCCCTCTCTTCCAGCTCTGGCAGTTTTCCACTAGCGGCCCGGTCTTCTCCTCTCCCTGCCTGGCGCCGGCGCCTCCTGCTGGCTGGAGGCTGCTCTGCGGCTCCCACGACGGCTCCGTCTACTGCCTGAGCGCCCGCGGCGAGCTCCTCTGGAGGTTCCGGACGACGGGGAAGGTGTTCGCCAGCCCGTTCGTCTTCGGCGGGGGCGGGGGGCGGGGCGGCCCAGCCCTGGTGGCTGTGGCGTCGGCCGACGGCAGGCTGTGGGTCCTGGACGCGGCAGACGGGGCGCTGAGGGGCTCCCACTCCTTCCCGGGAGAAGTGTTCTCGTCCCCCGTGGTGTGGGGGCGTGGCCTGTGCGTCGGCTGCAGGAATGACTTCGTCTACTGCCTGGAGTTTTAATCCCCGGCGGCGTGTCGCACAGACCTGTCGCTGCGCTCGCTAACTCCCATCACAGAGGGAACATGGGGGCCTGGGCTCCGCGGGACAATGCGCCAGGGGTTCGATCACTGGTGCACGCACAGCCGTCGCAGTGGCTGTCTGTAATTGTGCATTTCTGCCCTTGTTTCCTTGAACTGTGTATTTTTATAGACAATAAAACAACCTCCCCCAGCTTTTAAACCGTTAAGGGCTGGGGCAGATCCGTGGTGGATTTTGGACAGTGAGCTCGTGTTCCTTCTCCTTTTCCGCAGTTTCTTGTTTACCTTTAATATTTTTTTGGAGAGGGTTGGGGGGGTGTCAATTTTAAAACGAATTTCATACCAGTTAGTATTCTCTCAAGAAGACAACCTCAAACCATGTTAGGTACTGCTCTCTAAAGTGGTGTGCTGCCGAAGGTTTCTCGAAAAATATTTTTTTATGCATTTTTTTAGGAAGTGCATTAATAATGATGTACATATTACTCTTGAAACACAAGAAGTTAAAGTATTGTATTTAATTTTACTACATAACGCAAGACATCTGAATCACATGTCAGAATTTCAGTATAACGTCATCTAAGTGGGACAAAAAGTGCAATTTTAAAGACTTCATTCTTGTAACACTTTGATTACACTACACTATTGCACATTAATAAAATTAAACCAATGAAACAATTGCACTTTGGGAAATTGTTAAAAATTAAATAAGACTACTGTTATGTACCATAAAATGACTGCTATACGTAACTTGTTCCATTTAGAAGCAGACATAATGATTCATCATCATTGGTTCGGAAACATATCTAATAATGAGAGTACACAAAAGCTACAACAAAGATCTTCTTCTTACAATAGGGAACGAGAAATTGGGAATGTTCTTTCAGAGCATTTTAAAGTTGTTTATGACATACCGTGCAAGAAAGCTGCATCTTGAAGTAGATCATAAACCACACAGAACAGTAATACTTATTTTTCAGTGCATTAGTTGTGGTGCTGTGTTCTGTGTCAAGTCAGAAAGAAGTGATCACAGCACAGGCAGATTAACAGTAGTCACGTTATTTCAACCACAGTTTGCATATAACCCTATCGTGATCATTAAACCCTTGTTCCCAAAGCTGTCCAAAGGAATATAAATTATAAACAGCATTCACTTCATATATACAATCAGAGGAGCAAAGAAAACCAAATGAAAACTGGTTTTAAAAAAAGTGTAGCCTGGAAGTTGTTTTTAGAGTTGTGCCCCATGGTCCAGCAGAAGTTGAAGAAGCAATAAAAGGAAGAGTTCCTGTATTTTGACCAACACGTACTCCTAAGGAATCAGTCTGCAATGTTTTCAAAGCTGGAATAAAATAGTTGGTTGTTTGGTGTTGATTTTTCTTTTTACAAGGCTAGCCCTTAGACCACTGCGGGTTCCTCGTGTTGGGGGTTAGAGTGACGCATGAAACAGAAAGCAGGACCCAACCGGAACAACGGAATCTTCAGGTTACACTTCATTTTGCAGGGATAGTCGTTTTCTTTTTGGAGAATCGGGAACATGCTTCGGTTACGCACGCGTCCGCTCGTGGGACATCCAAGGAACAACTGTCCGTTTGGCTCACGAGATCCGTTTGGCCGCACGACGGCAGCTGACGCCTGGGAGCACGCGGGCGGGGAGGGGCTGGGGAGGTCGGGCTGCCGATGGGAACGCTTGGTCCCGTCTCCTGCAGATCCAGGTGTAAACCTGGAGGCCCAGGAATTCCAGGACTGAAAGCGAGAACCCCTGTGGTCCGAAATGAAACCAGTAGCGGTGTAGGAAAGGGGTCAACGTCGTGAAGCGGCTACTTGATAATCTGAGGACAGTCGCTCCAGGCCTTGGCCTTGCGCTTGGCCAGGGCCAGCCAGGCGGGCTCGCTGGACACCTGCGCCAGCTCGGCCGGGGGGACGCGCTTGGGCACCTCCTTCACGGGCGGGGCTGAAACCGGCGAGTCGGAGATTTCAACTGCGGCGGGAGAGCGAGAAGTTAACATAAAATCACTTTATTGGCCATTAACAATTCCTTGCATTAGGTCTTGTTTTGCATACGCCAACTTGCTGAGGCACACCAGCGGGGAGAAAGAGAAGCTTTTGGGGTCAGAGCACAGGGTCAGCCGTTTATACGGTACCCCTGGAGAAGCTGGGGTAAAGGGCCTTGCTCAGGGGCCGTCCCAGTCACAGTCGAAGAACTGGCACTGCCCAGACTTGAGCTAGTGAGGGCTGGACTACAGGGCTCAGCCTTTACTCTGAAGAAGCGTGGGTCATACTTCAGTTTCTGAGGAGGCCCTGGTGTTGGGTATAAATATTGTGTTCAAACAAAAAGAACAAGTGCCAACAGTTATACCATTCTCACTTTATAAGCAACCCAAATCTGCTGAAATCTCTTAACAACTTCAGTTTCCTTGAAGGATTTCGGCAAGTCGGAAAATGTAAAGTGTGTTAATGTCATCGATTCCATTAGTTTCATTGCAGATGTTTCACTTCCTGCACGTGTGGCAGGGAGGGTGAATGTACAGGCGCCCCATGGGGAAAGCGTGACCCTGTGACTGCGGCTCAGTCACCTACCTGTAACGGAGTTTGGGAGGGTGTTGGATTTTTTCAACTGCTCCCTGCGCTCGAATCTGGATAAGAGTGTGTCCGGCTTCTTCTCCGCGTCCTGCATGGGGGGTTTTGGCAACACTGGGCTGTGGCTGTCTCCTGCGTTCTCTGACGGACTGGAAGCTGCACTCTGTAACAGAAAAGTGTCGGCAAGCACTTTAGTTTTACAGCTGCTGAGCACATCTGTGCTTTTCTGACTCGGGTCCTCCCACAGGCTCTGAGGTCTGAAAGAGAGCCTGGCAAGACAAGCCTGTTGAGATTTTTTTTCTGCTGTCATGGCGCCTGTGGATGAAACTGGAATTTGGCGGGCCGTGTGTGTGTGGTGTTCTCCTGTTTGACGGTTCCTAAGCGGTTTGCTCCGTACGCACACGGAAGCAACCCAGACATGCTCTTACGTTATCCTTCGCCTGCTTCTCAGCCAGCCTGGCTTCTCTCATGTGCCTCTTCTCCTCCCGGCTCAGCTGCTGCTCCCGGAAGCCCTTCTGCTTCTGCAGCGCCAGCGAGATCCAGAGAGGCTGGCCGGCATCGCCCCGCCCAGGCCCCCGGGAGCTGTCCAGCGAGTGCCTGCTCTGGAGCGTCGGCTTCTCTGAAAGGACACGAACACGAACACCCAGTGACCAGAGCGCCTCCCTCGCAGGCTGTGCGCTCTCCCAGCTGTTCTGCGGGGCAGACTGGCTGCACTCCTGCCCAAGCGTGGCCACCAGTCTGACTCGGAGCCACAGGCTCACACCTTGAAACGCGCCAAGACTGCGTCGGCCCTCACAGTGTGTGGAGCCTCACAGCACTAGAGAAGACGAGCTGCTTTTAGGCATAACAGCTGCTCGTGGGGAAGTACTGTAAAGTGATAACATGCAGTATATCATACCGTCAGCAGTCGTTTAGCAGTCTTTCACCACAAGGCTTTGCACAAATATTTTATTGTGATTTTTCTCAGAACAAACTTTTGGAATTCCACATTCCTGCTGTTACCAGTGATTGCTTGGAAAATTCTACATTTTAAGATTTCAATAGCTTTTTATATTTTTATCTAAGGTCACCTTTAAGCCATACATACACTTTTGTGTTTTTTCACGCCTCGGCTCACAGATATGGACCTCACGTCCGCACACGGGGAGAATGAGGATTTAGACAGGCTCCACCCACCTGCTTTCCTTTGAGCCAATCATCCAAGCTGCCCCGCCCCAGACTGGAGCTTCAGCACTGATTGGAGGAGAGTTCTGTCCCTCACCAACTCCGCCATGGAGATGCTCAGACAATTGTGTGCCAACACTGGGGGAATCCTGGCTACATTTCGCCCAGTGACCTGACCCAGGATCGAACCCATGATCACGGAGCTGCACGGCTGCAGGTCTCAGGCACTCTCCCACAACATGCCCACCTGCAAGCAGGGCTGCATGGAAGAGCGTCCCATCTCCCACTCGCACCACTGATAGCCTACAGGACACTCACCTTTTCACTCCAGGAGGAAACTCTAGGAAAGCCAGCAGCTAGATCTCCCTGCAGCTCACTACTGGCAGCCTGCTGAAGCTCAGCAGGTGTGAGCCTGGTCAGCACCTGGATGGGAGACCACCTAGGAATCGCCTCATCCAGGTGGGGGTGACACACTGATAGTGGTGGAGGGGAGTCCCCATTACCTGTAAAGCCCTTTGAATGGAGTGTCAAGAAACGTGCTATAGAATTGTCAGGAATTATTATTATTATTTTAAACTCTGGGTCGGCTAATTCCAACCCCACCGTCAGTGCCCCACCTCTGCGGTACCTAGGGTCTCAGTCTGCCTGGGACACGGCCCTGGCAGTAAAAATGTTGGCATGAGACGGCAGCACACAGTCAGGGTGGTGCATTTTAAATACAAGTGTTCAACCGTTTCATTGTCCTAACGTCAACCTTAATTATCCCCAGAGCCGTGCGACTGGTCGATCCCTCGAGGGGGAGTGAGGGGGCGGCACTGACGCAGCTGCGGCTGAAATGTGCCAACAGCGCTGCCCTTCCTGGTCCTGAGGCCGACGAACACGAGGGCACGATACGACAAGTCCTTCCCTCGCTGGGGCAGAGGAGCTGTCGCCCGGGAGAGCTGCTGTGTGTGAGGGGTTTTCACCACATCACCTTCCCATTGCTGCAGCTCATTTCTGCCAGAGCTACCAGACACAGTCGGTTACAAACCAACCTGCTCCTGATCACCTCGTGCAGTTACCCATGTTGACAAATGCTGCTGGATTCTTACAGAACCTCCTTTTAGAATCAAATGTGTGACAGTTTTGCATGGAATCTAACAAAATTCTCATTGCTAAAGACTGTTGCGCTGATCTTGGCTTCATCAGGGGAATCAAATTGAATTACCATAATGAAAATTCAAGAGGAGGCATGCCCTGCCTCGTGTCTTCAGAGAGCCCAGCTGCACTGCATGTGTGAACTGAATCCAGCTCCGCGGAGAGCTGGTTGCTGTCGCCTCTCCCCAAACTGCCGACACAATTACCTTGCAGAATCGGAGGCCAGTCACACCACATCAGCTTCAGAGAGGATAAAGTCTTGGTTTTTATTTGCATCTTTTGGTCTTGGACGATAATAGTAGCCAGTCCCACAAAGGTCAAACGTAAAAATAACAGTTGTAGAAAGCTGAAGAACAGCTGAAGCCCATCTGTAGTGTGACCAAGTACAGGGGCCCGACCCTGTACTGTAGTGTGACCGAGCACAAGCGAGAACTGGGGCTCTGTCAAGGGTTCCCAGCCCTGGTTTTGGGGATCATCATAGCTGCTGGTGAACTAAGCTCAGTTACGCACCTGCATCCTTTATTTGCCTAATAATCAGACTGATTTGCCTTTTGACTACTGTGTTCCATAAGCATTACCAACAGTTAAGGAGAAAAGTGAATTTGCAAAGGTTCCAATCAAGCAGCTGTGGCTCTGTCACACCAAGCTACGTTCTAAAGATCACAGCACCTCTGCTCTCACACTGTAATGCGCTAACAACTCTGGGTGAAACAACATCTTCCAGCACTGGTGCAAGACTGACTTCCATGTCCTTGTTTCCTTTTCAACAACGTTTATTTCAAATAACTCCTGTCGTCATCGTAAACATTCCCCTTCAAATTCTGAAACCCCTCTTCTCCTGAGACTAAAGACGTTCTTTCCTCAAAAAACGTTACTCATCTGAAGCACAGAACCGTAAGCATGGGGAGGGTGCAGTATATACTGTGGTATATTTGAGTTCATTAATATAGAAATAAAAGGCTGGTTAATTTATTTCTAACAAAGCTTTTATCAGTGCACTGACCTCGTCTGATGAGTTCCACTCTCCGATCCATCTTCTCCCGCCAGGAGATGTTGATGGAAGGGAAAAAGGACCTTTTCTCCTTCGGCTCCTCGTCCTGCCGCTTGTTCTCGTCCTTATGCTCCTCCTTTCTCTGCCTTACGGACAGACCCTCTTCTGCAGGCCAGGGGACGGTCTTGTCGCCGGGGCTGCACAAGTCCGCTTTAGCAAGAGGGGAGCAGGGAGGCGTGGCATCGGCGGGCTTTGGAGCTAACGAGGGTTTCTGGTGCAGCGCGGGCCTGTCTCCCTCGCTGCTCGCGGCTGGCACAGCGATCTTACTGGGCCTCGCTCTCGGCTCGGGGACGACCTGCGGAGGTTCGGCGGCCCTGCTGTGGGCTCTGTCCCTCGGCTTGCTGGGGAACACAGCTGCATCCTTCTCGGGCCCGCTGGGGAGGAGGGGGGCTGGAACGCCTTCAAAGCTGTCCCCAGCGCTGTACCTTTTCTTCCTCTTTTCCGAGGGCTGTTCGGAGTGGAAGCGCAGGGAGTAGTTCGTCCTTCGGAGCTTGATCCCAAACGGAGACGGCTTCTCTTCAGGCCTGCCTCCCGGGCCGGCGCTCTGGGGGTCCCTGGGGGGGCTCTGCGACTCGGAGAGAGAGCGGGGCTTGTTGGGAGCGGGAGGAGGACTCGGGACCAGAAACGATGGGAGGTCTTTGGCAAACACGCAGCCCTCAGTGCCGTCCACTTCCTGAGCAGGCTTACTGGCTTTGTCTTCCGGCTCAGGGGAGGTCAGGGGAGCAGAGCGATCGGAGGCAGCGTCTGGAGACGGAGGCTCGGTTTTTGCGTTGAGTTTCTCCTCTTGGTCCACAGCTGGAGCACTCTCGTTTTCAAAGGCTTTGCTCCCGTCTGTAAATTTCTGCCATGCAGGTGTAATGGAGAACTTGGCAGTCGCTGACATCGTTTTTCTGAGGTTGCTGTGTAACCCAGGAAATGCCTTCTGGTTGAAGTCATCACTGGCAGGTCGGCTGTGGGGCCTCGCCTCCCTTTCATGAAGATTCTCGTTTTCTGCAGATTTCAAAATCTTGGATCTTATGCTGGCCCACTCTGCTAATATTGCAGCACTGGCCTGGTCTCTCGCAGATTCGTTGAGCGATTTAGTTTTGTTAGCATTCGTCTTCCTTTCAGGGGAAGTTTTCTTGGAGCTCTGAATGGGAGGTACTTCCATGGTTTTCTTGTCCTCTCCTAAGCCAAGTAAAGACTTACACGCCGTGTCCTTAATTTGGTTAAGATTCACTGCGGTTCCACAAAGCTGAGCACCTGTTACCAAAATAGCAGTGTGAGGGACATACAAGGAGGAGGGCAGAGAATGAGAACCTGCGTTTCCTTTAGGTGAAGTCTGTGAGTCCTTGGCATCCGGTGGAGGGCCTTGCTGGCTGGATGCTGCTACAGGCGTTAGATTGACCTTCTGAAACAATATTTGTTTTTCTCCCGAAGACACTTTAAAAGTGAAAGGCCTGGGCATGGTCTGCCTCTCCTCCAGCTCTTTCCATCGAACCTCTTCGGCTCTTCTCTTCCGTTCCTGTGGATCCAGGTCCTCTCCCAGCGCTGGTTTGGTTTTCCAAGTCTCCTCGAGCTGTTTCGAAGTGGCGTCTAATGGCTTTGTGTTTTCGCCCACTCTTTCCCTGTCCTCCGGGCTCTGTTCCTTCTGTGTCTTCTTTTTCTCATCCGCTTGGAGTTTTTCCAAGTTTTTCCATTCTTCCTGCTCTTTAAGTTTCCTCTCCTCGAGCTCACGCCGCGCCTTTCCTTCGGCTTCTTCAGCACCATGCTGCTTCTGCAGCTCCAAATCAGCGCGCTGCTGTTCCTCCAGCTCCTGGGCTCTCTGTCTTTCGGCCTCTCGTTTCCTCTGCTCCTCCTCCTCTCGTAGCCTCTTCTCTGTGGCTGTACGATGCTGTTCCTCCTCTAATTCTCGCTTTCTCTGCTCCTCCCTCTCCCTCTGCCTCTGCTCCTCCATCTCCCTCTGGCTCTGTTCTTCCATCTCCCTCTGCCTCTGCTCCTCCACCTTCCTTTGTCTCTGCTCCTCCCTCTCCATCTGCCTCTGCTCCTCCATCTCCCTCTGCCTCTGCTCCTCCATAACCCTCTGCCTCTGCTCCTCCATCTCCCTCTGCCTCTGTTCTTCCATCTCCCTCTGCCTCTGTTCTTCCATCTCCCTCTGCCTCTGCTTCTCCATCTCCCTCTGTCTCTGTTCTTCCATCTCCCTCTGCCTCTGTTCTTCCATCTCCCTCTGCCTCTGTTCTTCCATCTCCCTCTGCCTCTGCTTCTCCATCTCCCTCTGCCTCTGCTCCTCCATCTCCCTCTGCCTCTGCTCCTCCATCTCGTGCTGCCTCTGCTCCTCGGCTTCATGGTCCCTCTGTCCCTCCTCCCCATTTTCATCCCATCGTGGTCTAGCGGCTGTGGCCTCTACCTTCACTTCTGTTTCAGGTTGTCTCTGCCTTCCGGCCTCAGGGAAAACTGGTCCCTCGGGCTTCTGGTGTTCCTCTCCCTGAAGCTGGTCCTGGCGGGCTGTCCTCTCGCGTTGGGGTCCTCTGATTGTTTCTTGCTCGTCCTGCGTCTTCTGTCCTGTGGGGGTGCTGACACTGTGACCTTCCACTGGGGAGTCCACCTGCTTCTGAGCGTCTGCCTCTTCTTGTAAGATGTCACAAGAAGAAAGGTTGTGCAGATCCTGAAAATAAAACAGATTACAAATGTCCTGAGTGGAATATTATAAATGCCCAGTG
The DNA here is from genome assembly GCF_040954835.1 of Lepisosteus oculatus. Lineage (NCBI taxonomy): Eukaryota > Metazoa > Chordata > Actinopteri > Semionotiformes > Lepisosteidae > Lepisosteus > Lepisosteus oculatus. The sequence goes on from NC_090696.1 coordinate 77,580,475, forward strand.
TTCTCAGTTGATGTGTGCTCTGCATGTACAAACATTGGATGTCTTGCGTTTTGTATCATCCTCTTGCCAAGTCCAAGCAGTACTGCCCATACACACTGATGCACTGTGCAAATGGCCCTGGAATGACCTTATCATTAGCTGAAACAGGGGCAGGAATGCATCGTGACACTCTACTCTTGAATGAAGGTGCCACCTAATTCACTTATTTGTCATGTTACTGTCCATCCTTCTGTTGTAACCCCTCCATCTCATTTTTTTCTGAATGTTGGAATGTTGTAAGACAGTGAATATTATAAAGATTTAGAAATATTAGAGGGAGAAAGCATTCCCACTTCGTACCAAAGTGCATTTAGAGCCTAATAAGGGCAAAAACAGCTGTTTGTGGCTGCTAACTCTCCATATATGCAACAAACAGAAATGGACTCTCTAAAACAGAAATTATGTCATTGTTCAGCGTTGTGATATTGCATAAACTAATTAATATTCATAACATTAAATCCCTATAGATGTAGACAGTGGAAGTCTGGTGGAAAGACATACTCAGGTAGGATGGCTACTATTAACACCGATCCTGAGGCTGGAGCACACCGATGTGTTCCTGTGCACATGAATAGCGTGTGTGTTCCTGCTCACCTGGGTCAGCCTCCGGTGCTTCTTGGATGCCCTCTGGTTTTTGGGCTTTATGGCCAGCTTGTGTTTAGCGGCTGTGTTATCCAGGCGGGAAGCGGAGCGTGGGACAGCGTCGAGATTAATGGATTCGATTGTTCCGCTTGCAAGAACGGCTCTTCTCTGTCTTGGAGATTTGACTGGAGTATCCTGAAGAAACGCGTAATAACATGGAATTTCAGAATGATCAAAAACATTATAAACCATTATAAAGACTTCTTGGTGAACCATCTGCTTGTATTAATGGTTAGACACTGAATGACATGTCTTGTGAATTCTTTTCTCTATCTTTGGACCTGAATATGAGATGAAATATCACAGTCTCACACATCAGTTTTCCAAAAAAAGTGAAGGCAAGAGACATGATGTTCATGATGCAAATCTGTCAAGATCCTGGATTAGTATTTATGCACAATGCTTGCGGAGAGAGGAATAGCGATCAATCAGAAGGTACAGGCAGAATCAAGGACCTCTCTCCTCATGGAGGAAAGCACTGGGCTGCAGGGTTTCACTGCTCAATTAGCAGGCGAACCTTACTCAAGCAGAATCCAATCCCACTGATGTGCTCGATGTTCCCAGTGGCTCGCTGTGCAGCACTAATGAAGTTACCTGCTTGACTTCAGAAGTCCTGGTGCTTGCCTCAGTTGTGTGGCCATTTTTGGGAAGATCAGCAGAGTCCTAAAATAAAGAAAAAAAATGATATAGTACTGCCAGAGAAACAAGTTCCATCCAACACCACATTCAATTTTATATTCTGTATTAATTTTCTTGGATGATGCACTGTTTACTCTTTTTTCCTGTTTTAAAAAAAAATAAAATTAGATCCTCAGTTTTTTTCTGCTACACCCAATGGTTTGCCAGTTGTGTGTTTTTTCACACCTCAGCTCACAGCTACAAACCCTGTGACCACACACAGGGGGCGAATGAGGAAGTGTAGACAGACTCCGCCCATCCATTCGCCTTGTAGCCAATCATCTTTTAACACATCACAGGCAGCACCGCCCTGTTCCAGAGGTCCAGTGCTGATTGGCAGAGACGCCATTCTGGATTGAACTATTAAATTCACTCATTGGGTTGTCGGGGGAGGCCTATCTCTTATGTGTGCAAGTACATTACCCAGCAAGGCAATACCTTCATCTCAGTATCCACAGGCTCTGCCTCAATCTGAGCAACCACCTTCAGAGGGCTTCTGGGCACGTCTTCATCATCTGAGCTGCCCTCGGCGGCGTCGCTTCTTCTGAAAGAGGTGGACGTTGGTTTCTGCCCAAATTTAATATTGTGAGCAATCTGCCTCTGGGAAGAAAAACATCAAACGGCATCATGATTATTGCACGGGATCACATGGTAAAAGATCGCAGACACGTTGGCTGAAATACGAGGGATCCCTGAATGGCACTGCAATGTGCCTGTGCAAACAGAAGAATAGCTGCCACCAGTCCCACGACTCTTTAATGGTGTGAGGAATCGAGCAACATGTCGCAGGCTCATGACAGGGTTGAAATCCAGGGATTATTTTATTTTAGTGCAGCACGGTGGCGCTGTGGTTAACTTTGTTTCCTCTCAGCGCTGGGGCCCTGGGTTAATCGCTGGGCTGCTGTCTGCGCTGCGTTTCTTTGCTCTCCCCGTGCTCCTTTGAGTTTCCTCTGGGTGCTCTGGCTTCCTCCCACAGTCCAAAGACATGCTGATAGGTAAACTGGCTTCTGGGTAAACTGGGCCCAGGGCAAGTGTGTGCATGTCCATGTTTGTGTCTCCCTGTCCTGTGATGGACTGGTGTCCTGTCCAGGGTGTGGTCCTGTCTTGTGCTCTGGGATGGACTGGTGTCCTGTCCAGGGTGTGGTGCTGTCTTGTGCTCTGGGATGGACTGGTGTCCTGTCCAGGGTGTGGTGCTGTCTTGTGCTCTGGGATGGACTGGTGTCCTGTCCAGGGTGTGGTGCTGTCTTGTGCTCTGGGATGGACTGGTGTCCTATCCAGGGTGTGGTGCTGTCTTGTGCTCTGCGATGGACTGGTGTCCTGTCCAGTGTGTGGTGCTGTCTTGTGCTCTGTGATGGACTGGTGTCCTGTCCAGGGTGTGTCCCCCACGACCCTGTACTGGATAAAGCCGGAGAGATGGACTGATCCGGCCATGAAGGTATTGGACCTGTGCCTCCTTCTTTATAAAACAACCAACAACAACCACATGTCTGCTGTCACTGGGACCGTCTATTCTTCTGACTAGAGGTGTATATCAAAGTAGGAAAAGCAAAACTTAAAATCTTTGGTGTGGGGCAGATTTGCAGTATCTAGGTTAACACCCAGCTTGTGACACATTTCAAACAGATACCAACCTGCCCCGGTACCAGTGGGGAGCTCTGCACCATCTGTACCAGTGCAGGGTTCCTTCAGTGTGGGCACGAGTGAAGGGATTACTCAGGTCTAGACCACAGGGCTACATTCACAGACCTGGCCAACACCTGTACACTGCTGTCACTGCTGTCACTGTATCAAACACTACAGCATGAACAGCTCACAGCTCGTCGGATCTTCAACAATAAAAGCCTGGTGCATAATCTATACTGCTAGGGAAGGAGAGCAGTAAAAATAATAAGGCGAAAGTTACAGACAGTCTAATAATAAACTAATCTTGCAGATTATACAATTACTATACAAAAGAAACCAAGAGTTTTACAATACAGCAAACGCACACTACACATTAAAACGAAATGGAGGCAGTCACGAAAACCACAAAGTCAAGATAAGCAAGCAGGTACAGAAGGTGAAGCAATTATGAAAACACATTTCTAAAACGTTTTCTGCTTAGACTTAAAAGCACCCAGGATTGCTGAGTCCCCAGTTTCTTTAGGATGGGTGTTGCAGAGATGTTGAATGGAATTAAAAGGCAGGGCTGCAGCGAACAGAGAAACAATGGTACCGTTCAGCCGCTCACAAAGACTTCTTCATGTCCATCTAATTCTGGCCAGCATTCTCATTTTGGAAACATTTATCATTTTACAGTGTCTCTCAAAGTACTCTTCTGGAAAAAAAATATTTTACACGATTGTTACTCTCATTTTTCACCTAACATTTCCTGACATGTTTAAATTAAAAACATTTACAAAATGTTTCTTCTAAATGCCTCTGTTATTTGATTGCAGAAAAAGGAAGTTTCTGCTCTTATTATTCAGCACAGATGTGTCTGTCCCAGAGATTCACATTGCGATGCCTGGAAAATGAACACAGCTTAAACTCCAGCATCTGGAGCCAAAGACATTCTTCTCCAGACAAGGGCTCTCGAAACCAGTTCATGGACAAACCAGCGTCTTCTGGTTTTTGTTTCACACTGTGGGTCTATTTATTTAAGTAATGGTATAGAGATACAGTAATACAGTATGCCTAACCAGGCTCCAGGTGCACATTTAATTAAGTGAATGATTTGAATAGTTATCTGTAAAAGACCGTAAAATGATTCCATATGTGTCTAATGAAGAAAGTAATCAGGTTCGTTGTTTAATTGACTACTCATGTTGGAACAAGATCCAGAAGACACGTGCCCCAGATACAGCTCTAGTTATTACTCACTTGGAATGGAAAATACTAGAAATGATTTTTCAAAGAGAGACTTGTGTTATTCTCTGTCAGCCAAGCAGAATAAGGAATATTGGCTTTAGCACCTTGCTTGCTGCTGATGGCCACACTTGGATCACACTGTGCCTGCCTGACCAGGCAGTCTGCCCAGATTAATCGGACGTTTTTCACTCAGTTACCCAATAAAAGCTTTTAAATTGAAGAATTTTTTAGTGAACAGCGTGCTCTACCTGGAGGCTTCGGACTTTGTCAGAGACGCTGTCTTGAGCCATCGCTTGCTCTGAGCTCAGATGTTCTGGTGCTTCGGGAATGAAGATGCTGTCGTGTGAAAAAGCTCGGGTCCCCATGTTGTGTGAAGACCTGCAAAGCACAGAAACAGCACTGGGTCTCCGTGTGTCCCCTCAGCTGTACAGAGTGTGGTCACTCTGTGATCCTCTCCTGACACACACACACACACACGCACGCACGCACGCACGCACGCACGCACGCACGCACGCACGCACACACACACACACACACACGTCCTGTACAGAGTGTGGTCACTCTGTGATCCTCTCCTGACACACACACACACACACACACACACACACACACACACACACACACACACACACACACACACACACACGTCCTGTACAGAGTGCGGTCACTCTGTGATCCTCTCTAACACACACACGTCCTGTACAGAGTGTGGTCACCACCACTAGTGGTGTAAAGTTAAGATCTGGCATGACAGGACCAGACTACAACAGGAGCGCTTTCCGAGAGGGGTTAATTCACAAAAGTTTATTCCTCTCTCTTAGAGGCTCCTAAGCATCGCTCATGCCTGCTCGGTTCTGAACGTCCTCTAACTCGTTTCAACAGAGGCTGAATGATCCCTCGTCCAGAAGATTAGGTCTGAGGTCAGAATGTGTTTCAAGTCCATGACAGGACAGTGTCTCCCCTGGCTTTCGTTTAGAACAGACACGTGCTCCGGGCACAGCTCAATAATAGCGTTAGAGCCCAATATTTCGCAGTCTACAAATATAACTTATTTTGGCAATGGCACACGTTTATGTTGTCAAAAGCTGTTTACAAATGTGGAGCGAACAGTTATCCGTTTTACATTTGAGTAACTTTAACCTTTGTTTGTTTATCTATTTTTTAACCAATCTAATAAAAGTCCCTCATCTCCCCCCTGGGCCCACTCTTCACCGAACACACCAGATGGGCAATGTGCCTAGTGTTTCCACAAGGAGAAGCAGACCCGCCCTGTCAGCGTCTTTTCATTACTCTTCATTTCTTCACTGCACAGGCACCGGCTGAAGTGTTGATTTTATTTTACTGCTGGATACAGAAGTGCTGTAAGGGCTTCTGTGACAGCTACTGTATCTTAGGAACCCGTTGCTAGTGAATATCAACAGATAAGTGCATTCTGAAAAGGGCCACTCCGGTTAAACCAATATGTACTGATATTCCTGAAACACCGCACGCTCTACAGGAAGCAGGTCTGAAGCCCTGTTGCCTACTGCCCGGTGTGCAGCACACAGGTCTGCTGTGTTGTTGGAAAGACTCCACAGTTTTCCACTCTCTCCCGCTCACGTTTGGAGTGCAGGGCTCCGTGGGGTAAGAACGAGTGAGCTCTTCTCCGCACTCACACTGTGCCACTGTACCATCCCCTTAGAAAGAAGACGACAAGGAGAGCTCACGGCACTCTCCGCCACACGTCATCGCGTCAGCACGGCGGGGTCTCGAGGCGACTTCCATCTTGCCCGCTTTCCAAGGCAGGGCTTTTCCTGTTAAAGCTTCTCCCTGAAGACGTACTCCTCTCCAAGGCCCGGCTCTGCTCCTGACTTCCGCCTGCGAGACCAGAGGTCTAGCCGTGCGTGTGGACTGCTCAGGTGCCTGTGTCCCCGCCGCGTGCCGCCGGCGGCCGTGATCACGCCACCTCCAGGGAACAAGGGGGACAGCTCTGACGCCTCATCGGTGCAGATCTGCCTGGAGCCGTCCTCGGACCCTGGCTGCAGGGCAGCACCGCGGTGACGTGGCTCTGCTGTCCTTCTAACTAAACCGGCCGGAATACAGCTTTGAGGATGGACAGTGTGAAAGGAGAAATGGTTGGAATGGTCGGAAGACCTGCCCTTCTCTGGAAAAGAGCGACATTTGAAGAAGGAGAGTTTTTATCGAAACAGGAACAGGGAGCGATAAGATCGCCCTCACATTCACGGAAAAGCAACTTTGCAAAAAACTGAGAACATAGTTGTATTGTTTGCCAGCAGGTCTGTGGTGATAAAAGGTGATCACCACTGATGGCCAGAGCCTGAGACAGCTAATCGCTTAGCCTTCACCCTTTCTGGTGGGGAAATTGCAGCTGTCAGAAACATACAGGATAATGGCTATGAGGTCAGGCCATTCACGGCGCAGTATGTCCTTATGCTGTACATGAACATGCAGGCTGCTGCATCATGGAGCCGGCACTGGGGAGCAATGAAATTTGCTATTCCTGTTACAGACAAGGTCCTGGGAGCAAGCTGGCTGGGAACAGTGACGGGACAGTACTGGTCACCGCCCACATGTTCATCATGGTCCCTTCAGGGTATGTACTGATCCTCATCGCCCCCGAGCGCAGGGTTTTCATCGCAGAGACCTTTGAGCAGACCAGCTGCTTTTGTGAGCAGACATCGCTCGCTGCCTCTGGAGTGAAAACATGAATCTGGCAGAAACTCTTACAGGCAAGACTAAACCACAAAAGGGCTCCAGATTTGACATTTTCTGACCACATTCTCTTGTGACGGTTTCATGAAAAAAGACTGACACAGAATCTGAACTTCTTCTTCTTCTTCACAGCCTTAGTCCCAGACTGTCCTGGGCTCAGCTGCTTTGGTTGCTCTTCTCCACTTGTCTCTGTCGAGCACATCTTCCTCACTCACTTCACATACCTCCATATCTTTTCTCACACAGAATCTGAACAAATACTAATTTCCTTTTACTTGTTTTTGTTGAAACTGGCCAGATGTACTCTGTTAGGAGAGGGTTCAAAATATTAAGCAGGGAAAAGTGAACCCATCAATGCGTATAGAATAAACACACATTGCTGAAGACAGAACCTCTAAAAACACTCCTCGACACTGATGTAGCAGAGTGAGCTGTGCTGTAAACCTCCTGGAGGTGGTGTTGTCCAGTCCGGCACTGCGGACACCTCGCAGGTCGGGTTCAGCTCACTAGAAGGTTCGGCTGATTCTGACTGGTGACATCAGACCCCCTCCAGCACTGTCCCCTGTCCATGCCCGAGTCCCACCCAGCTCCACACACCACCACGTGCAACACAGGCTGCTCGCCGGCCGCACCAAGGCAGGCAGGAGCATCACACGTGCGCTGCAAGACCAGTTCACATTCTGGGGACATTTTACCTCAAATGCTCGTTGGTTTCCTCATCGTCTGACAGCCTCCCATTGGCGACGTCCTCGGTGGACCGGCTGCCTTTCAGCTCGGCTGCCACGAAGGCTTTTTCCGAGTCCTTCTTCTTCCTCCTGCCGAAGAGCCTCCTGAAGGGCTGGAACTTGCGCTGCTGTTTCCTGTCTGCTGACCACAAACGACAACACGGCAACAGAGCTCAGCTTATCTGAGCGGTACGCCTCCAGGGCGGTTTGAGTATGGAAAAACTGCATGCAGAAGGAAGCCCGCGGTCAAGGAGCAATCACGAGACGCAGGAATCTGCGTGTTTGCACTGAGAAGGCTCTCAGCTGGAGTCTGAGCCCATCCCAGGCTCAGGAGGAGAGACAAGCCCCAGGCCCCGGGCTCCCTGGGTGTGAGCCAGGGCAGAAAGCCTGGAGCAAAACAGCTTCTGTGATGCGTTTCAGAAAATACTGACTGCAACTAATTCAAACCCGAATCGTTCGAAATATAAATGACTCGCCTTAATAAAATGGAACCTTCTGTTATTTATGAACATGTACTGGACACTTGTGACTTTTCCGAGGAACTTCAATGTAAAAAGATCAATGTTTTAAACGGTCATAAATTTGAAGCTTCTTTCACAGTTTTATAACAAACACATTTATATATATAATGTATCATTTAAGTGATTTTAAGTTTCTTTAATACCAATACCTGATACAAGTATTGTAATTCCTCAAGTGCAGAGATAACGTCAATCAAACCAGCGTGATTTTTCAGAACGAAGAGTGAAACATGACCCAGAGGGCACGAGAGGAAACTGTGTGGAAGAGCAGCTCTTTATCCACAAGGTTGCGGCAGGGTGGAGATGGAACAAGCTGCCAGCAAAGATGTTGAAGCCGATACCCTGCTGACACTCGGGTTCCTTTCAAGAAACAACTAGATGAAATTCTGGGGTCAATTAATAACTACGTACCACAGGAGCTGGACCGGCCGAATGACTTCTCTCGTTTGTAGCCTCTATGTTCTTGATACCAGAAGGTTAAGGAATTACATTGTCGCAGGCAGATATAGGCGATTAAAGATACCATATTTCTAAGCAGTGTTGAAAACCACAGTTTTTCTTCATCTGTCATCTAGAGCTGCAGAGGTCTGATGTGAGCAGGAGCACACAACTGCTGTCCTCTACTTCTTCTTAATTGATTAAATATTTTCTATAAAACTAAAATGTATCTTTTGCTTTGGATGCAAATGCAAATGGTATTCAAATTTCTGAGTATTTAAACCATTATCTTTTTACCCTAAATTGTCATATTTCCTTTCCACACAATATTCACTATACTGTTTGTAGTGGATGACAGACAAATTGCTCCTAATTTAAGTCAAAATTGATCAATTTGTTTAAAGTTAAAGACCAGTAAGTCAATCCTTTTGGCAATGCACATAACAGACTAATTACAAACAGTTCATATTGTGAATAAAATCAAGCCTGTACTAACATATACAGTAGTAACTGTATTTTAATCCTTAAATATTATTCCCGCAAACAGTTTTGAGGAAAATGTAATCACAGGATCTTTACATAATGCTTTAGAACAAGTACTTCAATGCAGGGTTAAGCTCACAAAAGTTGGCAGGGAATGTCTTCATAAAAACAACAACCCTTAAGTGCTAAAACACAGACCTTGGACACAGGCCCTAGAGAAGTACACAGGCTTACAGCCACTGGGTGTGAGCCAGCAGTTCACACGCTGTTCACACCCAAGTGTTTCAAACATACAGTATGGTGCACAGGACCATTTTACCAATGATGCAGAAGGTTAAGAAGGGGCCTATCATGACTTCTGGAGACAAACTCTCTGTAGAGGTAGAAAGGTTTTTAGTGCAAATATAACTCAAGTGCAGGAAGAATATATTCACTTAATGCTGCACAGTAGTTCTACTTGGGGTGCATTCAACTATGTAACAGTATTCGCTGGGCTCTCTTTCAGCACAGAGCACTGTAGAGCATGAGCCCAAACCATCAGGAGCTCACTGAGCACGTCTGAGATCGCACAGGGCTAATAGGTCAGCTGAGTCAGCACCCACGTTCACAACAAAGGCTTTTATAGACAGTAACTCTTGTCTGAAACGCTCACATGCCCAGTGCCTAATGGAACACCCGAAGGCAGTGTTACTCAAGACCACTTTGCAGATAGTGCACTGAAACTGCAGGCATTGTGAAACTCTGGGCGGTTTGTCCATCCAAACCCTTCAAGCTACTCAGTTACTCAAGGAGATTTTTAATTTGTACACATCGGCAATTCCAAACGTGGTACTCTTCCAGCAACAGGAGACTCCGGTCCCAGTGGTAATTAATGGTAAGGTCCCAATAGTAATGGTAAGCTTGTTCCGTGTACAGTCATCACAGGCACATTCCTGGCTAGAGGACAGTTCTGAACTAATACGATGGACAGAATCGTGACATCTGACCTGCTTGTGTCTGGTGTATACGACCACCCTTCACTCCGGCACGGCCGAGTGAGTCATCTGAGCTAGAGTTTTTCTAACCCAGAGAGGATAGGGACACCTCTCCTTTCCTCTGGCCTCTTTCCACACGTTTCTGTGTTTCTGTGTTTCAGTATCTCAGGCTGACGAGTAAAGAAGTACATTCACTACTGTGCTGTGGAGATAAATTAAGAGAGGGCATGCTTTAATCATATTAGAATTACAACAGCTGAGAAACTGCAGGTTCGCTGGAGATGTAAGCCTGTATAAACTGTACAGGAAAGCAGAACGTTGTGCAGGTGGTGTCAGTGCACTCAAGCACAAGTGAAACAGGCTACAGGTGTAGGTGGCATGTTTTCCCATCCTACTGGTGTGTTTCAACATCAGCTGTGACAGGCATCTGAGAGAATCCGCCTGCCTGCGAGAGAGCCCTTTTTTCTAACTTCGTTAAAGACGTGAAGATTATCTAGCCGGTAGACAGTTGACTTAATCCCAAAATGTTTAAACACAGAGATCAGTACCAGGTGTCACAAAAGTGAAATGAGTCCGGAATGCGAATAGTAATATGCTGGGATAGAAATATGAAAATATTTACTGTACTAAATTTCTGTTATTATAGTTTATTTTATAGTATGTTATATAAAAAATGTACATTATATATTTTAAATTCTTAGTAAACGTGTGGACATGCTTGTAAATACCTATAGGCAGTGTGGAACAAGGTGCCTGGCCATGTGGTTAAAGCTCGTAGCCTGGTTTCTTCCAAGAAACAACTGGGAGTGATCCTGGGATCAATTAACTACAGAATACCAATTCGGTATCGGCTCCTCTCGATTGTGGCTGATCTTACGTATTTTACAGCATGCTGTAATTGTTCACGACCATGATGATAAAAGCATCTGTCATGGGTAGCACTCAGTCCTCTCACTAACGTAAGCAAAAATAATATAATTTGATTTGTGAAAAATATGTGCTGTGTTCAAACGGTGTCTTTTCTTCCTTTTCCATGTTTCTGCTGAAATCACCATTAATGCAGGTCATTAATACTATTGCAAGAGTGCTGCAAAAAATAAAATGAATAAAGATTTACCATGTAAAAAGAGAACTGAACAATTAGTCCTGTTTAAAAATTGAACCCCTGAGACATCACTTACTGTAGGTCCACTATTAAGCGCACTCCTAGTGCTAATGGGTTATTACTGAATACCGGGCAAGAGGAGTGTCATTCTGAATACTTACGGCTCTCGTTATGACCTCATTACTGCAGCTACTCGAAAGCCTGTCACTGAGTCTTTTTTTTATCCCTGCACAGCAGGCAAGCCCGAAACACCCACCCCTCTTTTAACTGCTGAACACCAACACAGGTGCTTCTGTGAGCTTCTCTGTAAAATACACGCACGCACCCCCAGCTCCACACTCACGATGTTTGCTTCACTCTCTGCAGATATCCCTGTGCTTGGTCGCCACTCGGAACTGCCTGCAAGTGCGGCTCTTCCCTGCTCTTGAAACTTGGTAACCGCACTAGGACTCTTATGAGGAAATAGATGTCATTGTTATAATTCAATCGGTGACTCCTGAACCCTGTCTTAACAACCTTTACTTATGACATCGAGGTCGGACTCTTCCTTTACGTGTTGGATGAACGGTGATTCTGACCAGCACACACCTCCTCGCTGTGTGTGGGACCTGTAATAATACCTCCGCGAGCTCCACTGCCCCGTTGTGCTCCGAAGCCCCATTTCATTGACAAGCAACCCAAGACATCTCTCTGCTTCAGGGCGCTTCTCTAGAAATTAATAATATAATAATAATAAACTTTATTTTATATAGCGCCTTTAAAGGTGGCTTCTCAAAGCGCTTTACAGGATGACAATAACAATAAATAAGAAGACTACAACAATAAATAAGAAAATTTCACAAGACAGGACACAATTATAATTACAACAATACAACAATAACAATAGAGGAGACCGTGGAAGATGGTATTAAGAAGAGCAGAGGGGTGAAGAATGGAACCAGTTAAGTAAAGGCTTTACTGAAGAAGAAAGTTTTGAGTCTGGATTTGAAGGAGTTTAGAGAAGGTGACTCTCTAATATCCTTGGGTAAAGAGTTCCAGAGCTTGGGGGCATAGCAGGAGAAGGCCCTGTCGCCCATACAATGTAGACGGGCTTGGGGGACAGTAAGGAGGGCAGAATTTGAAGAGCGGAGGTTGCGAGGTGGGGAGTAGGGCGATAAAAGTTCAGACAGGTATTGAGGTGCCAAGCCATGTAAAGCCTTGTAGGTGAGCATGAGGATTTTAAAGTCTACGCGGAATTTGACTGGAAGCCAGTGCAAGGACTCCAGGATAGGAGTAATGTGAACACTTGTACTAGACCTGGTCAGGATTCTGGCTGCTGAATTTTGGACATACTGCAGCTTGTTCAGAGTAGATTTAGATACACCAGGGAGCAGAGCATTGCAGTAGTCAATTCGAGAGAATACAAATATGTTGATCAGCTTTTCAGCCACAGTTAATGATAGCATAGGGCGTAGTCTTGCGATATTTCTAAGGTGAAAAAAAGATGTTTTGACAGTATGCTGTACATGTGGGTCGAATGTTAAGCCAGAATCGAATATAACCCCAAGGTTTTTCAATTTTGATTGAAGCTCAAGTACAGAGCCATCTACAGACAGGGTTACAGGACTGGCTTTACGAAGTTGATGGGGGGTACCAATAAGCATGACTTCAGTCTTGTCACAGTTAAGATGAAGGAAGTTTTGAGTCATCCAAATTTTTATGTCAGAGATGCAATTAGATAGGATAGAGACAGCCACGTCAGTGTCGGGTTTGGTATGGATGTATATTTGAGTATCGTCAGCATAAAAATGAAAGCTGAGGCCATGTGATCTTAAAAGCTGACCAAGTGGGAACATGTAAATGCTGAAGAGCAAGGGGCCCAGTATTGAGCCCTGGGGGACACCAGACTTGACAAGACCGATTTCAGACCTGTACCCATTGAGAGAGACAAAGTGACAGTGATCAGTGAGGTAAGACTTAAACCATTTGAGGGCAGTGTCAGAGACTCCAAACACAGTCTCGAGACGAGAAAGCAAGATGTTATGGTCAACAGTGTCAAAGGCAGCACTGAGATCAAGAAGGATGAGTATGGAAAGAGAACCAGAATCAGAAGCTATTAGGAGATCGTTGGTGACTTTGACTAGGGCGGTTTCTGTGCTGTGAAGTTGACGGAAGCCAGATTGGAGGGGTTCGAAAAGGTTGTTTGTCATGAGGTGGTTATGTAACTGAAGTGTGACAGCACGTTCTAGAATTTTAGAGAGAAAGGGTAAGTTGGAGATGGGGCGAAAGTTGTTAAGATTGTCGAGAGCCATGTTAGGCTTCTTTGGCACTGGGGTAATAGCAGCAGTTTTGAGGACCGTTGGTACAATGCCGGTTCTCAAGGATTCATGTATTATATTGAGGACAATGGGACAGAGAGAAGAGCAAAATTGCCATTGCTTTGTTTTGCTATTATGATTTTATTTTAATCTCGTGAAGCCTGTTCCTGTTTGCCATGCGCCTAATTCCCTGCTACACATAGTAATTCGTAGTTTCCTTTGAAGCTGTTGATTTCCCTGTGGACTACGAAGGCAAACATTCCTTTATTTTACCTGCTTCTGCCAATTGATCATTACTCCTCGACCTCACTGTCAGGTGGCTTGATTAAAGCATCACAGACAGGGCTATAAAACAGCAATGCAGTCCCGAGAGTGCAATAGGGGATCACAGTAACAGTGCGCTGATGCATAAATGACACAAGAGTGGTTTTGTTCGTGGCTCAGGGGAAATTTAACTATATTTCTACACAAGCTCATGCCATGTACAGCTTTGCCAGGTATGAGTGAATAATGTTGGGCGGAAATGCGAAACAAATGACAGCGAGATTGTGTGATCAAATCTTCTCTTAATTGTCTCTGTTTGAGACTAAAGTGAAGAAGTCTAAAGGAACGTACCGTCTTTAGTCTTGGGCAGTGGAGATTACTCAGCATGCTAACAGGCACATCCCGGATTAGGACTAAACACGTTTTTGTCAGCAAAACTGGAATGCCGATCATCATTTCCGCGAAGTCTGATCTCATTTCAACTGCTAAGACAGAGGCATCGTATTATTGACTACCGGCCTCTGGAAATGTGCTTCTGCTGACCCGCGACCCATCTGCTGAGTGGAAATGCCTGCTGAGCACTATGGACTGGCGGGGCAGGTGGACGCACTGGGCCATGAAGTCAGAGCGGGCGGGTTCACCTCCCGCCTGGCCGTGCGAACTGCCCGTACAGACGCACAGTACTCCATCGGTCTGGGACAAAGACACAGCTCTGGGATTCAGCACTGCCTCCGCTCACGTCTTTCAAAATCAGCAGCTTATCTTCCGGCTGACGGGACGAGAACTACTGAAACGTTAGCGCGAAAGAATTAAAATGACTAAATATAGTGACGATTATCAACTGAGAAAATCAGTATGTCGTCAGGCTTGCTGAGGACAGTGTGCTAGTCTCGTTTCTCTCATGAGCCCACACAAACCCCTGGACCCATTCTGGATGGATCTGTCAACTGGTGTGATACTTGTGTCAGAAACAAAAGAAATGATTGTCGATTTAAAAAAAACAACAAAGCAAACATCATTCCACACAACAATCTGTGGTGAGCCTGTACTGTAGGTATAGTTCAGAGTAACAAATACCTGGGCACTGTGCTTGACAATAAGCTTGAGTTCAGTGAGAACACTGATGTCATTGTGAATGAATCCTAGCAGTGTTTATATGGTTTGAGAAAATTGCTCCAAAATCATTGGTGAGCCTTCAAGACCCCTTCAGGAATTGAAAATGACAAAACTGCCTTGCGACTGTTGCATGCTGGGATAGGCTCTGGCTCCCCCTGTGACCCTGTACTGGATAAACAGCTTAGAAAATAACAAAATTATTAAGTGTGCCAAGTAAGTGTGAATGGGAAAAATTAGAGGTGGGTCACGTCCTGTCTATTTGCCAGTGTCCTGGAATACACTGGGGTGTATCTGGAGTTTCTCTTTGCAGTGTGCTGCTCACAGTGTCTCTCACATGCAAATCCTTTCGGAGACATCACACCACATGCCATGGACACACAGAGCAGTCAGAAAGCATTGTAAACCCCAAAACACACACACATGGCAACAACAAACAAGAAACATAAGGGCAATTTAAATAGCAGCTATTCCTAATGTGAATTCATCCAACACAAAAATGCTACAAAAGCAAACAGCTGAACTTAAAACCCAGCTTGTTTACTCATATGTTATACTATGTCACTGATTGAAGGATGTTCAGTTTTTCTCTCTTGAGGGTACGAAAGTGTTTATTTATGCAATTATCATCCAGAACCATAGCCTAATTTATTCAAATTTCAGTGCACAAAATGAACATATTTACCTCAGAGGCAATTCAGCTATATATATCCTTTGAATGGTTAAGAATTTCTTAAAGAGACAGCTGAGCCCGTGTAGTAATAAAAAGCCCTTTGTTTCCAGAAAAAGGCTTGTTTGATTCCACTCAGGCATTTCTGTGCTTGTAGGTGGCTTCTGTATTCTTTGTGTGTTTTCCATCTGATTTAGTGTGGCAGGAAAACCAAATTTAACATTGAGTAGAAAAAAACAATAGTGTCACTTTAAAGCACTCTATATTTACCTGGAGTCTCAGCAACCAATAGCTCTGCATTAAGATCCTGATTAGTTTCTTTGCTATCAGCTGCCATGGTAGCAGCAGGCTTTGGCTGTAAGAAACAAGAACAAGGTTTTAAACTCCACCTTCCTCCCGGTTCGGCGACAGAGCCACAGCATCAGTGAGCTACAGAAAAGGGAGTTAGCTACGGTTCTTTAGCACTTTCCACTTATGTCTACCAGCGAGATAAAGTTTTCTGAGAGTCACGACGGTGTTGTTAAAAGCACTCAGTGGCAGATACCTTTCAGAGATCCCGGAAGGTACTTTTTGTTGCACTGTGATAATACCAGAAGACGTTTAATGGTTGTTTTTACATAAGGACACATTTTCCCTCCCAATGCTGATTTCTCTTAGTGTGAGAACTCTATTTCCCCAAGTCTCGCTAGAATAATAACAATAAGGATTATTTTATGCAGCGCAGCAGTGCAAAGATCAGTCTTCAGTTCACGTGTAAACACCTCACATCGCAGGGAATGAATCTGAACTCCATCAGTCACTTAGCGGCCTACAACAGTGCCAGTTAAGAAGAAGATAAAGGCCTTCAAAACTCGCTTGCTTGATTCAGGGATTTTGGTTGCTGGTCACCTTTTGATTTGTTAAAAAAATCGATCTTCTCAATCTACTGCGCCAGTCGGCTGGAGTCGCACTTTGACAGCTGCGAAACAGCACTGAGAATGTGGACACGATTTCACAGTCTTTTCCTCTTTTTTTCCTGTGGTTTTGAACCAAACACGCATACTTGTAGATTCAGCCTGATTGTATCCTGTCAGACATATTTTTAGAACGTGGTCTGTGGTGGTGAACGTGATATGTCGGTATGGCAACACGATGTGTGATAACTATCTTGTGATATGAACACGTAAATAGCATGAGCACTGAACTGGGAAAGAACGCTTTTGCCAGATGAAGCGTCTGTCTCCTGCAAAGCCGCTGCAGGCGAGACGCCATGCGGATGGACCTTTCCTCTTCTTAGGACGCACACCTCCGCCGCTACGGGAAAGATGTAGGGAGCGCCGGTTTGTCTTCAACACCAACCATCTTTTACAGAGGCCGGACGTGCCATTTCTTGCCACCCACTTAACAAAGTGGCTGAAAAACAACCACATTTCACTGACAAGATTCTTCGTGTTGATGGTGGTGATTGGAACTGTTGGTGCACATTTCCACAAGAGCACGAGTTTCCTTGTTCCCCGGGAGCTGAAAGCCGGGTTTTTCACAGGGTGAAGAAAAGAATCGCTAAAACAGACTAACCGCTCGAGCGGCCCTGGAAGAATCCACCAGGCTGTGTTTCGGAAGAGTTATAAAGCTGAGGTGTGTGAACTGTGAATGACCGCTCTGTCTAAAAACCATAAAGGACAGTAAATCAGAGGGCGGTGTTGCTTCTTCCCACCCGCTGGCTTCCCAACAGTCCCTGAAACACATTACAAATGAACTCCTGCCTCCCTGGTCCACACTGATTCAATGTGCAGACTCGGAAGTAATTTAGATGAATACCTAAAATATAGGAGCCGTGGTAGCTCAGACCGCAAGGGTGTCTAGCTCCTGACTGGAAGGTCCCAGGTTCAATCCCAGGTAGGGGAAGGTGATGGAGCTCTAATTCCTTCCTGACGGACCCCAGGTCCACTCAGCCTGCTTTCCACATGAGCACCAGACTGGGGGTTAATCCTTCTGGGGGTAACAGGCCGGCCGGAGTGTGATGCAGACCACATCACCTCCACCTCCAGTGTCAGATGGCCAAGAAAAGGGGTGACTCTTTCCCTCCATTCCCCATGGGCCTGAAAAGGGACCTACCTACCTAAAATATAGCTATTACAAGAATAACAGCCATGAGCCATTAGAAAACTATGAATCTGGCTCCCTGACTAAAAAGGTCGGGGTATGATCAGTGGACAATCAGTACTTCATCCCTCATTTCTGCACTGTCAAACCGTGTGAGACGGATTATTAAGAAATATTCTGAAAATATATTTAGCTGTAAAGCACTCACAAGAGCTACAGAAGAAAGAAAAACCTGATCAAATGCCCAAGGAAGAAAAAGCCGGAGAATACAATGTCCCACTCACAAGCAGTCAAGTTCAGAAAGAATTTGTGTCGCCTTCACACAGGGTCCCAGGAAACAGCTTCAACCGTGACATTCAAGACGAACTCCAGACTGTGACCCTTTTGGGCTAGGGCCTTATGGGAAGCCAGTACTAAAGACATAAACAGGACAATGCGCTTGGTGTAGAGACAACCCCACCCTGCAGGGGGCACCAGAGGCACGCAGTGCAGAATGGACATATAAGCACAGAAAGAAATTAGGGCCCAGACGTTTGGAACTGCTCTTGCAAGCTCTGGAGCGAGTGAAGACCACTGTCAGGGGTCAGTACAGTAATAGCAACTGCTTTCTGCTTTCCGGGGGCACAGAAGAGAGGACCGCCCCGATGTCTCCACAGAGGCTTTCCCGACAAGCTGGCCTGCCGGCTCGCACCCTACAGTCCCATAGCAACCAGCGCCGTCGCCGCGACCAGGGAGAGAGCGCGGGCTCCGGACCGAAGCGCTCTGTAAGCGATACCCTGCGGAGTTTTTTTAAACCTTTTGTGTTGTGGTCCCTTCGCCGCTGTCTAAGCTTCACATGAAGAAGCACAAGAGCAAAAAAAAAAAACATTTGGAAATATATAGAAAAATATAGAAAAAAAGAATAAGGACTTAAGGCAAAAAATATTTCAATTGCTGATTCCTCTCCCCGCAAGCCTGTTTAAGTTATGGCTTACTTACGACACAGAGAGCTAAAAATACTGTACGTGTGGATGATGTCTGATGCACGGTATCAGGTGCTCAGTGCGTATGAGTGCCAGCAGGCCAGAAGTGAGGCAATAGTTCCAGTTTACAAACAGGTCGGTACCTGTATCTGCTTGATGCCGAGGGGCGGCTCTGAGACAAGGCTTTTCATGGCTAAACATTGTTGTTCAGATCACTTCATCCATTTGTGATCCCAGTTGCAATTCGCAGAATACACAGCATTATACAAGAAAATCACAATTCACTCACACCAGCTGTAATATCCAGGTAAGAGTTCAGCCTCGCGCTAGAGCGTAATCTCACCAAGGTCTTCACAGCTTGTTTTTCTCACAGTACGCAGCCTTACCTGTGTGTCAGGAGGCTTGCTGCCCTGCAGACTCGGAGTACAACCAGGACCGGGAGCAGCCGGGAGTCGGGTGTCGCGCTGCGCAGGTGCGCGGGGAGAGAGGGTACCAGCGGGATCGTCCCTCCTAGCCAGCTGCTGTTCGCTGGCGGACAGGCAGGGGTCTGTTTACAGCACGGCCAGGTTTCCCAGCGGTCTGAGAGGCGAGCTCAGTCAGGCCTGAGCGCTGTCCAGATCATTCTCATACAAGGACATTCCTCAGGTTCTCTGCAGCGCCACCCTGACCTTGATGTGGTATCTGTTGTCACAGCTAATTTGACAGTATTTAATTTCATTCTGGCCACATTAATCCTGAAACAACTGATGGCACGGAGTCAAGAGAAATGGGCTCAGGATGGGGAGTGTTTACACGTGAACTTAAGAACATACAATATGAAAGGACAGAACAGGGATCATCCTCAACATTAACCAGACTTTACTGATCACACAGCTATTCGGTGTTGCAGAGCACTAGGAGACCTGCTTCCACGCTGTGTAACTTCCCATGCCACAGAACACGCCCATCCGAACAACTGGCCATGCTCGAGACGCTCTTGACAGAGCACTGACATTTCATTGTACAGCTCAGTGAGACGAGTGAACACAAACAGATGCAGAGCATTTAAAACCTGAGGCAGGTGTGGAAGCCAGTTGTGTTTCCACGTATAAATATGTACAGTATATTACAGTTTCACAGGGGACTGCTTATTGAGCTGGAGCTCAAACTCACCTGACAATTCTAGCTCATTTTAATCCTCTCAGCCTGGGACAAGAGCTGACAGGGGATGGTCACATGGCCGCAATATTGCTGAAACAATTTTTTTGGTAGCCGCTTAATAATGAAGGCTTTCAGAGCAGAATGAAACTTACTGCTTGGTCACGTCTTTATAAATAGGCTCAACTACACAGAGGCCATTCACAGGGCGGCCATGCAGCCAGCGTGCTACAGGGGGCCCATTGTCCAGGGACCGCTCCAGCTGTGCCAGCTGTGCCCCACACCCAGAAACTGGCAGGGTGACTTTCTCCCTCTCTCTTCACCTCCACACGGAGGAGCAGACCGACTCCACGCCTCTTCCTGGCAGCAGCTCCAGGAGGGCCGAGTTCATTCAGAGCTACTGAGGTCTAGCAAATACAAGACACTCTACGCTTCTTACCGGAAAAGGGCCTCCAACAGCACAGACTGCAGGAGCAAGGCTTGCACAGCTCGTTAAACAGCTCAAACCCCTAAGGGGAAAGCAGCCTGAATTGTTCTTGTATTTGCCTGAACTATATTATCGAACGCCTTTGCTGTTCAAGGCATCTGTTAATGAAGAGAACAAGAGAACGTGCTGCTTCACAGGGAAGGTATTAACCTGATCTTCTTGTCAGTTGCAGAATCACATGTTTTCCATTCTCTTTTTCTTTACCAATGTGCTCAAGAAGGCCTAGAAACCCAGTTCTTTAATAACGAGATTGCTGATAAAGTGCAGGACAGATAAGGCATCTTATGGGCCATATATCTGGGTATATTTACAGGGTAATAAACATATTTTTCCCAATCAGCACAGGCAGTTAAACACATTCTCCTTAGCACAGGCGTTACATTGAGCAACATCCATGAGAATCCTTCACCATCCTCAGCCTCAGTCATGCCTTGTGCTGCTCCTTCCCTACACATCCTCAGCTTTCCTGATGAGTCCAGACCTTCTGTCTAAGCATTATCACTGAGAAAATGCAATGCAAGGGCCTTTCCACCACATTACCTGTATTTTAAAAACTACATAAAAATATACTTCTGACTTTATTATTTAGACTAGGTGAGGTTTCAAATACAACCCTATACAGCCTGATAAGGATAATAGCTCAGTAAAGTCCTATCTCTGTCAGCTTGTTACCAATGTGCGGTGGCTCTGTGCCTGTGGCTGGAAGGTTGCCGGTTCGAATCCCGTGGCCGGCAGAGGAATCCTACTCCGTTGGGCCCCTGAGCAAGCCCCTTAACCCCAGCTGCTCCAGGGGCGCCGTATAAATGGCTGACCCTGCGCTCTGACCCCAGGCTTCTCTCCCTGCCTGTGTGTGTCATGGAGAGCAGGCTGGGGTATGTGAAAAGACAAATTCCTAATGCAAGAAATTGTATAGGGCCAATAAAGTGATCTGATCTTGTTTCCACACATGCTGTAGGTCCGCTGGCCTGTGGAGGAGGAGGAATTCCAGTGGGGGCAGTCACAGTGGTCACCCCATATGGGCCACGCCCGGGCCGGCGCACACAGCCCCCCGGAGCTCGACAGAGACACAACTGACCTTTTCTGCCTTCTTTTATCCTGTCCCCTTCCAAAGGCTCTTAGCTTTCACTGGAATAGGTATTTACCTTTTACAGTAGTCAGTCTCTTGCTCAGTTGCAGATAGCCCGTCGTGCTCCTGTGCTGTCAGAGCCAGTCCCAGCGAGGGAAGGCCAAGGAGGAAGACCAGCAGGAGACGAGCTGAAGGAGCCGGTCCGCCCAGCCAGGAGAGGCTCCTCAGCGCCGAGGCGCCCAGAGGACCCCGAGGGCTGCTGGACAAACACTGGGGCACCGAGCACCCTGGGGAGGGGGAGATCCAGCTCCAATCCTGCTGCCACCACAACAGAAACAACACGATTCTGCACAGCGAAGACGACAGGAGATCGCCGGCAGGCAGTGAATAATTTCATGACCAAGATAGTAGAGATCAGAGGGTGACAGAAATACCCGGCGTGTATACTGAGTGTAACATAGATGACCAGCTGAGTTGCAGCACAGTCCAATATGTATAAGTACAGAAAAGAACAGTTAGGTTTTGATTTATGAGTAGTGCGATACTTCTCTGTGCTTCCTGAATAGACTGACTACTGTAAAAGTTAAATACCTATTCCAGCAAAAATATTTAGACCAAGACTCTCAACCTCAGTCTGCTGAGACATGTGCTGTAGGAATCAGCCCCTGCGGGCAACAGGGAGGCAGAACCTTGAGATCAGTTCTTCTCTTGAGTCTTTCAGCATGGCAGCTCTGCAGATTCCAGCCTCTCTAGAGACTGGTGTGAGAAACGCCGTTTCTCGCCCATCACCCAGCAGGGCTGGCTCACCAGCTGCTCGCCAGTGTCTCCTTGGTGAGAACCCTGACCCCAGTGCAGTCAAGACGCCAGATGGCCAGCTCCCAGCGCCATGTGGGAACCAGCTCCAGAGCAAGCTCAGCAGCAGCGGAGAAGACACGGCTTCCCCAAGGCAGAGCAACTGCACATCACCACCAAATCCCCTTCGGAACAGACAGACCACAAGTCAAAGAGTTACTGCTGCTGTTGGCAGAAAAGTATAGAGATCATCTACAGATCTTTCTGTTGCACCAATTATTTGAGGAAGATTACACGTGATACAGAAAAGTATGGTGACATATTTCTTCTAAACTCCGGTAGATTTACAGTTATTTACAATGACTTTCCTGCTCAGAGCGGGACTAAAAGACGCTTCCATGGGACATAAAAACACTTACTATAGTTGAAGGTCTTAGTGGGCATTTTAAAACTGTGAACATCAATGTTATTGGCAAAACTCGACATTTTCCTGCTGCAGAAGCATGGAGACTCAATTATAGAGAGAAGATGTCTTTAAAGATACTCTACAGTAAGTGTAAATACATCTTGAAGCACAGCCTGTCCACTTTGTTCAGCTTTCACGTATTACTGCTACACTCCAGTCACAGCTATGGGAAGGAGAGTTTGAGATATTTTCTTCTCCAGTCAGAAAAAGGTACTTTCCTCCAGAACAGGACCTGGCAGAGAAATGTATCTTTCCTTTTACTCATGTTTGTATTGAATCACACTTCAGTCTGCAGGTTATACTTACTGCAGTGACACCTACTACAGAATGGTGCACTAATCTGCCATCTGCGTCTGTTAATGTAAATGTATTAAATGATGTCATTAAGACCATTTTTGCATTAGAATGAAATATCCTTTAAATGAGAATTTTTACACTGATGAATCAGAAGGATATACAGTAGCGTATTGCAGCAATTAAAACAGCTTAACTGAGGTTCATTCTTCATACCCCCTGAAGCCACTGTTAGTCTGCCCTGCCCCCTCAACCATCACTACCCACTATGGAATCAACAACCCCGGATCAAGCCCGCCTGCACAAGGGACCGGTGATCTCGCACGACACTCTCTGCTTGTGAGCAATATTTGTCTCCCTTTTCTCTTTAAAAAGCTTGATTCAAATGTCTTCCCAGAACTGCAGCTGTCACAGGCTGAAAATGAAAAGATTAGCTTGCTGTGAGCCAATCTAAACATCTAAAGGAAAAACATTCCCACAGCCCCCCCCCCAAAAAACAAAACAAAAAATCTAGCAGGGGGTAGAGCACAGCTGAAGCAGTGCTCCAGAGCTGTTGAGTGTTTCCTGCACAGTGACACATGATGCAGCTGCACTCAAACTGAACACAGAGCAGCTCCACTAGAATCATCAGCATTGCTTCGATGGTCAACCACTCTCATGAGACGGAAGGGTCAGTTTTAGAAACTGTTTTAGTATTTTTTGACATCTAACATAATCAAGGTCTGGTTAGATCTTTTTGTACTGTTATCGTAAGAAAAAATACACAATTCAAAACTATAGAGAAATTTAAGTGAATTAAAGGAAAGGATTTTAACAGAAAGAAAGGGGTTTAAAATACAAGACAGGCAATTGGATGTGTGGCTTTTCTTAAAACCATCATGTTGACACTCTTAATGGTCAGGAATCTAACCTTCTTCTCCTGAGCACTAAAAAATTTTAAGAGGACTAAAAAAGCTCTTTCTGGTTCACAGAAGAAATAATTTAACTTAGCTGTGATTAACAGCTCACTCTGAGGTTTTAATTAAAATCTCAAAATCTATTAAAAGGCTGGTAGACGTTAAAGAATGAAACAGCAAGGAACCATTGCCATTTCTCAGCAGAAGAGTTAGGTCAGGCACACTGTTCTGTACTGAGCTCACAGCATGTGCCACTACGGTGCCCATTGGGTTCATCCCAACAGAAAGGGGTCATATTACTGACAAATGGGGAGAGAGGTGGCAAATCACAAGCATTACACACTAAGGATTGTTTGCAGATATCCCTGCAGGCACACTGACACGCCCGGCAGCCCTGATCTGCATCCTGGAAGCTCTGTGTGTGCAAAATGATCTGTGGGCAAGCAGACTGTCCAGTGCTTCACAATTAGGACATTACGAGAAACAGAAAGGACATATTTAACTGTACATATGAATCAATATGTAAATCAGTGAGTATTTTTAAAATGAAATCCATATATTTTAGCTCCTTCTCCACTTACATGACTACTGCAAGAAAAAAGCACTAAAAAATGTTTACGGTTTCGTGGTTTAATATTTCAGATTTTTCAGACCTGATATCTCTGACAACCAACAATAATATTTCTTGAAGAAACATACTTACAACACTTAGGTGATGGAGGGACATTCCCCGCTGCCAAGTTCTCAATCAGCCTTGTTTCAGCAAAATGAACTGGGCAAACCTGGGCTATCAAGCTACTGCAGCGTTCTGCTACATCGAGCAAAAGCTAATAAAATAATAACCTAATTAAGCAAAAGAGCTTCAGCCCCTATTAGGTACCCTGACTCGAATAGCCCCATGCACTCAATAGTGGATAAACGTCATATTTCTTTAAATACGGGAATGTGTAATCCTGTCTGGAGAGTGTGGCCTGGTCGCAGCACTACCAGGTCACCACAAGGGACTCGACACAGTAAGAGTGTAAGGAGATGGTAAGACACTGCCGACTTCCAGCAAAATGCACAGACAGGGCTTGGGTAAGAAATACTGGCTGTGAAATCAGCATCGCTTCTCCTAAACGTAAGTGCAGAGTGGTCAGCGATGGAGAAAGATGAGGCGGCACCACCAGGCATGGCCTGTCCTAGAGACCTCGCTGCCTTGAAGCACACTCTTCCTCACCAGGGTCACTCCCAGCAGCCCCGCTCCACTCCCAGTCAATGTGAGGACGTCCTGTGCAGGTGGACAGTGAAGTCCCGGCCACGCCTTGAAAATAACCCCAGCCCCTGCCTCGTGTCCTCCCCCACCACCAGGGCATCAACAGCAAGGCTAAGATTACAGACGCAACCCCCCGCCTGCGGACCCCCCCAGGTGGACAGTGGGCTCCCTCTGGTCCTGCCCTGAGTGACAGCTGGCTCCGAAGGGACCTGTACTTCTCCGGGAACACCGGGTGCAGCTGCCACAAGGGCCCACGAGAGAGGCTGCGCCGGTTCTGCTAAGGAGATGTTAAGAGGACAGTCTACGTAAGAAAGTCCCGCTCACACTGAACCACAGATCAGAGTCAGGGTCACGCAGTCCCGCACAAACTGCTCCAAAGGTACCGTGTGTTCGGAAACACACAAGGCAGCCGTGATCGAGCTCCACGAGGATCTGCTCCGTCTGTACTGAGGGCAGCTCAGGAGAACCAGGCGCCCGCGGAGCAGCAGAGAGGGAGGGAAGGTGTCTTTGGACAGCTGTCCGAGAGGACCTCTTCTTCCAGTATCTCTCCAGTGTGTCTGCAGTCACTGGGTTACCTCTGCCTTTCCTATGGGTGCTCCTGCACACCCTGCTGTCTCTAGCTAGCAGAGCTCTCTCCAACATTTTAATCATTAGTGTTCGTGGCTCAGCTAATGAGCATATTTCCCCTTAGTGCACAGACATGGCAGAAGTCGTGGACGTCTGCTGTAATTGGAAATTACAGTACAACAGTCCTAAATCTCTCGCCATCCACTTGGGAAAATAATTCAAGTTTTGTTATGGAGGTTTTAAGTTCGCAGGTGCCTTTGAAAGTGAAAAATATCACCTAGGTGTTAACGATGAAATCGTATCTGTTGTAAACCAAATAACTAGTTACCCAATTAAAAAGAAAACTATTTGTTTTGATCTTTTTAGACTAGTGTAACAGGGGAAACCTGCAGGTTTCAGGTTTTGTCAAACGGGTGCCACACAGAAAGCAAGGCACATGTAGAAGAAGAAAACTCCAGCTCCTTTGGTTATTCACAACAACCCCTGCGGTGGACAGGTGACGGAGACAGCTTGAAGCGATTGCTAGGCACAGCCTTTAAATCGGGGACACTGCCTCAGGGAATGTCACCCTGACAGCAGACCCCAAACTCCCGTGAACTAAGGAACTCGCACAGATCACGTAAGAGACGCGTGTATCGCTCAGAAGTAAAATAAAACCTTTTGAGGCCATCTTATTTCCGATGCAAAATAAAAACACGCTGCATGACACTTTCCTGGGTTTCCAGGGAACTAGTATTGGCATCGCCAAATGTATATCATCCTGCCTTGTTCAGGGATGTCCACTGGAAATTCCCCAAAGCACAAAGCCTCCAGTCAGCCAGGCGTGTTTCTGATGCTGATATATCACGGTGATCTGAAGCTCATCGTTAAGAGCAGGAGACAGTTTTTCCTTCCATTTTCATTTTCTTCCTTTCTTACGTTTTGACTCTTTGATTAACTCTTAAATATTCTGCACACAGGTCACACGGCAGCGGACACAACTAACTTAGAAGTACCCTTGGAAAAGATCGAATCTGTCAAAAAAACAAGGAAAGATTTATTTTCAGAATAAAATAAAAAAGACCTAGAATAAGCACAAACAAATGCAAAGAATCTGAGACGTGTTGCTTTTAAACCACAGTCCAAAGCGTGGTCTAAATCACGCTGAAGAACAGGGCCCATGAATTGGGAGCAAAATACATTTTTTCTTTCATTATGCCCGCATTGTGTAACATGTTGACCTATGCAAGTTTCAATCAAGAAACACTAATACCTAATTAGCAATACTCCACTGCTACACACACAAGGACCAATAATTCGTTTTTACATTCAAACAGAAAGACCATTTTGCTCATCTGACTTTCCTCTCTTGGTGGTTGATTTATAAATGATGTCATCAGGGAATGCAGATTTCAACACGACACTCATTCACGTGTCGTCAATTTGTCACAGAGGATATTAAAAAGCCAGGAGGCAACAACTTGTGACACAGGAAGATTCTGCACCTGCCTCAAAGTAACTGGCCTCCTAAAGACACCACTGACCAAACACAGCTTGTGAACACATGGCTGAGAAACCCTTTGAGCCGAGTTTACTGGGACCAGCAGTACACATCACAGGCTGCCGAGACTTTTCAGAGATTACTGTCGTATAAGGGAAATAAACCACACACTTCCACCCTTGTTTTAGATAATACCCTCTTAGCTTCTGGGGACCGGCTTATCACTTGCTCAAGAATGCCACAATTAATCCGAGGTTAATAGTAAATATGCATCAAGATGTACTGATTGATCATTGCACTTCGAACACAAAGACATTTCTGGGAAAATAAAACTGCAAAACACGGAAAGTGTGCTCATGTTTCATTACCTACAAACAAGTACTTCAGAAACAGATCTTTAAATAAAAAAGGGTATATTACAGATGTGAAAAAATAATTTTTCCTTCCAAGCAAAATTAATTTTCTTTTGGAAATTGAAATACACATTCGTGTGGCATGTCAGTTTAGGAGTTTTCATCTGAACCCTGTGCTTGAGTTGGGAGCAAGATTCTGGGGTCTGGGGTCTGGGGCCCACTAATAGTGTCTTGGCACTCAAATTACACAGCTGGGGTCTTCCTTCCTGCCTGGAGATGGTAAGTATTCTGTGCATGAAAACTGTAGGTGAGAGGGTGACCCAAGTCTAGGCTGAACTCCTCTCCATTATAGTTGTGGTGAAAAGAGGCTTTTCTTCGAAGACAACTGTGTGTTTCATTTCTAGTGACACCTGTGTTCCTGAAATGGGTTTTAGAAAGGAGCATCCAGGACAGAAGACAAGCCTCTGACCTGGAAACGAGGCCCATGTACTGCTGTAGGTTTCTGAGCCAGAGACAGGTGCACCCACACAAGACCAAACCCTTATCCCTCCCCCCTGCAGCCCTGGCAGACGGCCCTGTGCTCCTGCAACACTCCTGTCCTCGTGGTCAGAGCCAATCAAAGGCATTGATCTGAGGTGAGGGGCTGAGAGGGTGCAGTCTGCCTCCCATGAAACAGTGGGTGTAATGAGTGGCAACAGCACTTCACAATACCACCTACGTATGAATATCGGCTTTTAAATAACTTCAGATCTCCCCTTCCAGGTCCATGCCTTTCTCAGCAGTGGAAGTGCGTTCTATTGCACCCATTCTATTGCCCAAAACACAGGCCATCGATTTCTAGCAGATCGAACCGCTGCCATCAGACAGATCGAAAGACAGGCGGTTCCACACAGGTGTTCGGTGGTGACACCTTATTCCTTGGAATGAGCACCTGTTTTTACCATTTACTTCATACTGTATACGACCATGGTTTGGTCAGCATCATAGTTACATCATAGTTTATAATGTATAAAACAGGAACGAACTGCAACAATGCTTGTGGTCTGGCAAACAACTGAAAAGAAGTGATAAAAATATCACCCTGGACAGCGGCAGCCATTTGCAACCGACCTGCGCGGTGAAAGGAAGCCTCTGTGATGATCTCTGCCGACGTGGCAATGCCTTGAAGATCACTGTTTAGCTCCTGGGTATCGGTGTGGGGGTGAAATGTTTTGTCCCGGCTAGGACAGAAAAATGGGGTTCAGTATTTTCCCATTGCGGATATCGCCTTTGTTATCGGTCCCGGGACCGGCTCCGGCCCACCCTGCCCCTGCTGCAGTGCGGGGGGTTGTTACTGGACGGCGTACTGGACAGCTCAGCACGGGCGCCTTCCCCCCACACCGCCCAGCGGGGCAGCGACCCCGGGGGAGTCCAAAGCCACAGCTGACCCCTGGCCGAGGAGCCTGACAGTGTGTGCAACACGATCCGCAGGCCCCTGGGTGCAGGACTGCCAATAATCATATCCCATCTTCACACCACTTCACTGGCATAACGTACACATCTCCATAATCGAGGACAGGCAGCAGCGGTGTTGAGCGCCGAGGCCACAGAGGCTTGAACACCGACGGCATATATTCATTTGTTAATTAACATTTGGCCTGCTCCCTAGAGGACACCATCAGGCCATTTTGTGGCTAACCTAGAGTTAAACCACTCCAATCCCACATTATTTCCTCTCCGGCGTTGCCTGTCCCGATATCCTGACAGCTGAATGAATTGTAACTCCGACGTGGGAGCAGTTAACACGCCATTTATTGTCAATAGCTGTGGCCTGCCCAGCCCCCCGCCACCTCAAGACCATCGATTCACAGCGCTACTGTCAAATGTCTCAAACTTATCGCACTATTCCGGGGGTTTTGTTTAAACTGCGCGATAAACCTTAAAAAAAGGAGGCAAAATCCATTTTCCGCTCTTTTTTTTTTTTACCCTAAGTCCCATAGTTCAGAAGGCGTAGCGCAAGGAGCGTTTAACATCTAAACAAAATTGGTACTTAAGCAAGCCATCAAATCAAAGCGACTAAATATTTCTGGCCTAAGCGATAAATGACGCATGTGGTGTCCAGTGAAACAGCGAAGCTGGTTGAAGCATTTTCTGTTTCTCTTGAATGCGTGTGTTGTCTGTGTGAGCCAGAAGAGACCCGTGAACGATGTCCTATTGTGTTAGTAAAGTAGACCGCCGCTTCTCTGACACACGAACTGGAACAGAGACTCAGACAAGAGAATGATGGAGATCACCGGTGGGAGTGTGAACCTTCACGAATCCCGGCGGAAAAGAACCCTATTACGCTTTTAATTACAACTGAATTATTTATCAACGCGGTGCTCCGAAACATACATTTTCCTTCATCTATAGGATCCGCAGGGCAGATTCCTCAGACCTCAAATGCTTGTATTTGCTGGAGGAAAACGTAAGGAAACTAATTCACAGGCAAATAGCGTGAACGACGTACAGGGCGATGTAAAGCCGTTAAAATTCAGCTTTGGAGCAGGGAGCCAATAGCCCACGACAGGGGTGGGGGATAAAAGGAGGTTGCTTCACATCGTCCTGAAAAAGACCGCTTTTGAAACAAATCTTTCCTCACCTACGCTGAAAAAAAACCCCAGACATTCGACTTAATAGGTAGCTTTTCCCTGCGAAAAAAACGTCGTGCTACACAAGGAGTTGATTGCTGATTGTTGATTGCCAAATACAAATGCGCCTCGTACAAAAACCTCCGAGGTTTTTCCTTCATCCACGGAAAAGAAAAGACGCGCAGGCGACACCCTGGGGAGCCCCGGAGGAGCCCAGGGCTGCTTCGACGAATAAAGGGGTCCTACCTCATCCACGGGCTGGGCTTGTGGTCTTTGTGCCTCCAGCTCCCGGCGCTTTGTTTCTGTGTGCGGTCTGTATCTGTACGGCTGTTTATTTTTTTTTCCTCTTTGTTTGTTTCCGATCCCGGTCCGCCCGTCTTCCCACCCCAGCGGGGCTCGGCTCAGCCTCCCTCGCCTCGCTGATGCTGCTGCTGCGTCCGGTGCTGATGCTGCGCTCGCCGGCTCCCCGGGATGTCGGGCAGGAGCGGCTGAAGGAGGACCAGCCCTGCGGGAGAGGGGAGGGGAGAGGAGAGGGGAGGGTGTGGCCGGGACTCGCAGAGCCGGTCACCTCTTCACAGGCGCCGAGTCCGATGAGATGCTGTGCGGTGGCGGCGGGGAGGGGGGGGCGCGGGGTGGGCGGTGACATTTTTGTGATGCTGGGCTACTCATCTTGGGAGAACAACCCCTAATCACTGCCCCCCTCCCCCCGTCCCCCTGACCCCTGCTTCACGACACGGGGTAACTAAACCCTGCAACAACAACGTCTTCAACTGCACGGGCCCCACAGATCTGTCGTGCTGGGCCACCGCATTCAAGACGACACCGCGGGCAGGGAGTTTTTGTCCGCCTGTTTTTAGAATTAAAAAAAAAAGTAAAAGTGACATTTCCCACTGCAAATTAGACATCTGGACATTAACTGATTCAGTGTTTGAATGCCTCTATTTGCTATAAATCGTTGATTAATTGGCTGGATGTGCAGTATATGGTACAAGTTTCCATGTTTAGCACCGATCGGTCCTAAAGCATCCGTAGTCTATTTCCTTAGCTTTGTAGCTTGTACTATTTTTAACTGCCGGTTATTTTAGAGCTACGTGGCACTACCAGCCTGAAAACCGTCTTGAGAATCCCAGAAGGTAGTTTTCATCACAGTATGTACAGTATGTTTAAAATGCTCCACCAGACGGGACTTTCGTTTCTTTTGTACACCGGTTAGCGAACGCGGAGTCTTTTCAACATATATTTAAATAACATTTAGTATTTTCCACTTAAACCGAAAAAAAAACAATCTGAATTCTAAAGATTTAAGATTTGCAGCGCTATGAACAGTATTCACCGGCCTTTCGGTTTCTCTGAAGTTAGTAGACACTGTTCCCTGGTGGTCAGAATAATGCCGAAAGTTCACACACATTCAAATGTCATCGGCTTGTTTATCACCCATTTTTAAAGACCATATAATAAGACCCGTTTATTTCCTTTGTTCAGACCCGCTGTGGTCAAATTGTTAGTGCCGCTCCAGAGACTCCAGTCCACCGTGAGAGACTCGGTTCAAATCCAGTGTTGCTGGACCCCTGTGACAGCAAACCATCTAGTTTAAACAGACAGACTATGTGCAAAACAACCGGTAATGATGACGGTAAAACAGATCAAAGAGAGACTCCCAAAAAAACACGCAAATCCGCGTTGTTCCTAAAATGGATCAATCCGCAATCTTCCAGAGAAAGCCATATTACTCAGTGCCGTGTCAATGACACAACGTGGCTGGTGCAATAGGGAAATCTCAGCGAACAGTTTCTACTCCAGCCGAGCGGTGAAGCAGGTTCTGCTTTAATCAGTGTGCTGCCAATTCGCATTTCCCTCTTTTCTGTCTGCTTTCATACCTATCAAAGAGTATTATTCCCATTATTCCCGACGAAATGAGTTACAGCCTTTGAAAAGGGCAGCTATCTCTAATTCTTTTTAATGCGGTGACCACTGCATAACGGTCTACTTATAAACAAAATTTCACAACAGAGTTATTCTCGTAAAAAGAGCTTTAATGGACCCAGGGGAAGTGCAGCACAACAGTATCTCATTTCCGCGGGTTAGTTGTGTATGTACTGTAAGACAGCTGACTCTGTTACTTCCTTTCTCAGAGCTCTTCCAGCGCGTCCTCGCTTCTTTTTGCAACAACAAAACTTTCTCACTGCAATTCCCAGCAGCCCCCTCTGCGCCTCTGGACACGCAGCAGCAGCAGCCCTCGACACGAGAAGGAGCCTGAAAGCAGGAGCTGAACTTTGCAGAGATGGGCGCCTGCTAATCCGCCCCCCCGCTGTTATTTCAGGAGCTGGAAGCCGACGCGCAGACGAGCGGCGGGCAGGGCGACGGCGAGGGTCCGTCATGTCGGCTCGCAAGCAGGACCCGGCGTCGCACCGGGGCAGCGGGGCAGCGCTGAAGTGGAGACCGCCAGTCAGCTCCGTCTCGCTGAGACGCAGCTCGGCGGTGCTGCCGTCCGTGCTGACGTTTGCGGTGATCGTGGCGTCCGGCGGCCTGCTGCTCATGATAGAAAAGGGGATGTTGAATAATATGGACACCCCGTCGCCCCGGGGTCCCGGCGGCAGGGCGGATTACGCGAGGAACACCCGAACGCAAGACTCCGCCGCAGACGCGGATTCTCAGGTAACGCAGGTTTGGCGAAAGACACTTTTCTACCGCTCCTGCAGGCTGATCATATAGTGGCAGCAGGAGTTTATCTTGTGAAATGTGGATGCGTGAAAGTAGCCGCTGTGGCTTTAAAATCAGAAACCTTGGTCGCGAAGAGAGTGTGGGGGCTTGCTGTTGCTGCAGTTTCGGAAAGGGTAACTCCGTGAACTGGCGCACCGGGCTCCCAGTGGTCACCCAGGTGCTGCCGCCGGCCGCATGCGCGATCGCGCACAAGTTTCCAGGCGTCTTGTGCCGCTTAAAACTGGCCCCCTTCCGCTGTAAGGCACCGTCTCTGTATCTTATGAGGACCGACAAAAGCAAATGTACCTGCAAATACTTCCTCAAGATACAATGGTACATTTTACAAATTAGAGAATTAGAAAAAGAGAGATTTTGCACAAGAGAATGTCCATCCGACATATCTCACGGGTTTAGCCTTTCTTGCAGAACCCTTGGCAATATGTATCATAAAGGGCAGGTGATCTCTTTCCAAATACTCACCACCCTGTGTGAAAAGCAGCACCTGCCTCCTGTTTTCTGCCCTGAATGCACAACCCCTGCAGTTTCCACTGGTGTCCCTCCCTGAGTGGACTCGTTCAGTCAGTGGACTGGAAGGCACTCCCCTGTGTTCGTCAGAATGTTTCACGGTTTTGAGTACTTGGATCAAGACCCCTTGCCTCCTCTCCTCTGCTCAGGACTGGGGCTAACCAGCTCCTGTACTCTGCCACACACCTGGGGAAATTCCTCATAACACCTGTCTGTCATTTACACTTGACAGCGTTAATAATACACCTCCTTCTGCAGACTGGTGAAGGTTAGAGCACGGGCTGCACCAGCATCTTCCAAACATATTTCTAGCAAATTTGCATGGATATATGAGTTTAGTTGTTACTATTTAAGAGCCAAAAACTTAAAGTGGATCAAATTGCTCAACTATACCTGTCTTTTTTCTTGCGCTGCATAGCAGCCTCTTGACATTGAAGGCTAGGTGTTCAAAAATGTTCTTCAGTTCTGTCTGTTCCTGCTAAACCTTAGAGATGTCTCCAGGCCACTGACTACTTAGGTCTCAGTCCAATGTCTGGATTTTGATGACGTACATTTTTGTTTTATTTCTGGAGTTCAGTTGTGAGTGTTCTATGAATCAAACCTGGCAGAGGCCAGTCTCATGAGACGCATTGTGAAGCTCAGTAAGGTGTTTGCAGATGGCCACAGCTCACAGTCCACAGCGCAGGAGAGACCGCAGATTCACACCGGGTTGCCATTCACCCAGGAGACCTTCCTTCTGAAAGAGGAACGTGTCGTGTGCACCTAGGTCTTTACATCATGCACCCTGGGAAATGAGTTATATTTCATTGGTGAAAGTGGTCAAGCTAGTTAACGGGATGAAATATTGGCTTGAAGCAGGGCGTGAGTAAACACCTGTAGTGGTATAAATATTCGTTAGTATGTAGAACTCTTACCACTGTCGTCTGCTTCTTTCTAGATAATTCAAGAAATATGTAACCGTACCATCAAGACAGTCTGCAGCCAGAAGAATATGCCTCACAGCGTCTGGGACTTGAGTCCCCTCCAGAGGAAGACCGTCCTTCAGCACATTTTGGTGAACGACGAGCACAAGTTCCTGTACTGCTACGTGCCCAAAGTCGCTTGTTCCAACTGGAAGCGGGTTATGAAGGTCCTGGGCGGCACCCTGGAGAACGTGGAAGTGAAAATCAAGATGGACCACAGGAGTGGCCTGGTGTTCCTGGGAGACCTGAAGCCGGAGGAGATCAGGCACCGGCTGCAGACCTA
Organism: Lepisosteus oculatus; assembly: GCF_040954835.1. NCBI lineage: Eukaryota > Metazoa > Chordata > Actinopteri > Semionotiformes > Lepisosteidae > Lepisosteus > Lepisosteus oculatus. The sequence continues at coordinate 77,614,902 of NC_090696.1, forward strand.
CTTCAAGTTCCTGTTCGTGAGGGACCCCATGGAGCGGCTGCTGTCGGCCTACAGGAACAAGTTCGGGGAGATCGAGGCCTACCAGAAGAAGTACGGCGTGGAGATCGCCAGGAGGTACAGGAAGGACCCGGGGAACACGGCGGGGGACGACGTCACGTTCACCGAGTTCGTGCGCTACCTGTTGGACGAGGACGTGGAGCGCATGAACGAGCACTGGATGCCGATTTACAACCTGTGTCAGCCGTGCGCGGTGAACTACAACTTCATCGGCGCCTACGAGAGGCTGGAGGCGGACGCCAGCCACGTGCTGCACCGCGTGGGCGCGGCCCCCCACGTCAAGTTCCCCGAAAGGCAAACCTGGTACAAACCGGTGACGGCACAGACGGTGCACTACTACCTGTGCGGCGTGCCACAGAAACTGCTAAGGGAGCTGCTCCCGAAGTACATACTGGATTTCTCCCTCTTCGCCTATCCTCTTCCCAATACAACCAATGAGTTTTGCAGACATTAAGGCGACATTTTCTGAAGGAAACCTGTGATACGTTTATTTTTCCTAACCCTGGTGGCTAGCAATCTTTTATATAAATGGTTAAGATGTTACATTGTGTTTTTTTTTTACAGCATTGAGGTGCGTTTGTACATAAAACAGGGAAAAACAACAAAAAAAGACCAAGTGCCATATTACAATCACTGTTGAAGGTCGGAAGGTTGAATGATAAGTTGTTTTAGCGACCTATCAATTTATAAAGATTATAATGGAAATAAAGTGCTCCATCTGGGTGCCTTTTCTTAACATCTCTTAAATTAATTTGTGTTTTTGCAATTCACAAAATCTGAAGCGATCATGTCACTAGTGCCTGAATCCCCTTTCCAACAGGTGCAACCCATTTTATTTCACCTGAGTGAACACAGAACTTATACTCTTCTTTTGCCTGTCTGCATCCCAATATAACTTTTACGCCCAATATAATCTTAATTACAGCCCTCTTCATACACCACCGCTGGAGAGGATGCGAGGAGCACTAATTATGGGTCTGAGATCCAGCAGGAGACAACTGTACCACAACAGTGATGCAGAACGGTCCGATGGGAACCAGAAACATTTTTCTCTTCAAAAAGCTTTTAAGTATTGCCTCAGTTTAGACATCGGAAAGGAAAATAAAGGCTGGCACTAGTACCAAGCCCCAGTAAATGAATAATCCTTAAAGCATTAGCTGTGCTATTTAAAATCAGTTTCTAGTTTAAGACAGCTGTGTAGTGTCCCAGTCCTAGGTGGAGAGGCTGCTGTGAGTTTTCCAGTAACATGCCTGTTCCCGTTGAATGCTCAAAAGCATTTAAAATTTTGACAACAATTGATTTGACAGTATTTGTTACTTCTGAAGTTATTGCCTTATGTTTGCTGTATACATAATTTTCAGACAAAACGCAATGGATAAGATCGTTTTTAGTTTGTGTCTATTTTTGTGAAACTTAACAAAATCGGTGTTACCTATGAAAAACTAGATTCGTGCAGAGACAGGCACACAGATTAAATGCCACCATTTTCTGTTATTTTAGCCCGGAAACTAGATACTTGCTAGGAGATCATAGAATTTTGCACTGCTGTGCAGTGGGAGCCTTAACCAGTTTCTACTTCAGATCTGACCAGACATATGGAATACTTGTTCTACTTAGGCTACTGTCTCCAGGGTTTCACAATTCAAACACCTAATTTCTCCACTTACTGTCTTAAATGGAACATGTTATCAGCCTCTCCCTGTACAGCAGGTGCTATTTAAAAAAAACTAGAAACTTGATTTCAAGCTACAACAATGCAGATGGAAATGGAGATGATTCTATTACTGCCAGCAGAAGGTAAGACCACAAGAAGAAAATCTCGAATACAAACCAATGGCAAACCCTGTAGCTTGTTTATGACTCCGACCTGAATTGCAAATCAGGTCATGTAAAACATTGTATGTAACTTAAATTGAAATCGTCAGATAAGTAACATGAGTGCTTTAGGAAGACTGCATTTATAGAATAGTATACTTTATAATGGTTAGCTACACTGAAAAAACCTGAAACATCTTCCAGCTACATTTTATTCATTTGACACATTTGCAGTCAGTAGGAATGCACTGTGGTGACATTTAAAGCACCAAAATCAATCCATAGCCATATGCAGTGAACCAGTGACATGCAACTGGAAATCACTCGTAAAGTTGATGGAGAAAAAAGCATTGTGAAGGGAGGTCTCCTGAGCATACCCATCCCTACCTGTTTCACAAAACAAGTGAACTTTGATCAATGGAGCTCCATTGATCATGTAGTGAGGTTCTGTATAAACCAGGATCAGGGGTCTCAAAGCTCACAGAGGGGCTTTGAGCTTCTGGTTTTTGTTCCTACCTGAATAGTCAGAAGAATTAGCCGGTTATCTTCTTAGACATACTGTATATAGGATTTTTCACAGTTGATTACAGTGGACATTAAGGTGATTAAAAGATGCACTTAGCTGTAAGTCACCTCATTAGTCTGGTTGGAAGTAAAAACAACGGTGCAGCAAATGAACTACATCAGCGATATAACTTAGAATGTGAATGGGAACAAAACCCAGAAGACACTACTTCTGCTTGCTTGGGCTGTTGTCCACAAAGCAACACATCGTTCTGCATGCCTGTGCCGCAATCTCAGACATGCCTCAGGATGGCTAACAAAACCTTGATTCACTGCTCAAGAGGACTGGGCTCCTATGCTGGTGACAGCCCTGCTCAAACCAACTCATTCCAGCGCGGTTAGCCTAAAATATGTGAATGTGTCACCTTCAGGTGTTCCCCTACATAGAATCAAACTTTCTCAGGTGCCAATCTGCTTGACTGTAATAATGCAAGGAGCCACGAGGAAGCTGAGTGATTTGCTGAGGCTTTTCATGTCCAGAAGCCAGCTTGACGTCCTCGTTCAGCTCCCTCCCAGGGTGTCCGACTCCCCTAATGAAAGACACGCCCCTTCATGGTTCCATTCGTACACCAGCTGAGACACCGGCTGCTGGCACTTCACTAGACAGAACCACTCGGCACTCCTCCAGCTCCTCTCTGGGCCTCAGAATCTTTCACAGGGCCGGAAAATTTACCAATGTCAAACCTTTTGATATGCAGCTGTAAAAGGCACTGAAGATGACAAAACCGTGACAAACTTGTGTCTAGATTATTGGAAAGTTAGGAGTAAAAGGATGACCTATGATTTTATTTTACATTTTCATACCAAAGCAAAATTATGAAAAGTTAATTTATTTGTATAAATAATCAGATTTACATCACAAAGTCATGTACAAGATTAGATAGTAACAATTCAACTTTTACAGGAAATATTGACCGCAAATATGGCATGCTTGCATCACCAGGCAGTACCCTGTTGAAGTTCCCACAGAGAAAAGCACGTTCTGAGAAAGAAGTGGGTAGGGCAAGCGTCTTTAAAAGTTACGTCTCGTGTAGCATTTGTTTTATAACATATTGCTAAATGCCACTAGCGGACTTTTCCAAGATCATGCTGTTTAGACAACAGGCTTAGATTTTCAGCCACCGGATTATTAAAGCAACAGACATGAAATCTGCACTCTCAGCGAGACTCTCAAGGTCACCTTTGGCGAACATCTCATGTAATAACTTTCTGACAGCACCATTACAGCTGCACTGATTTCATTCTGTTTAACCAATTTCAGAGTGTGTTGAAATTAATTATAAAAAATGTCTCACTCACCTTATTTCAAACATATAAAAGACACACAATATAAATCCTACATGCATTTAAAAGGGTTTTAACAAACATTTATGGGACTGAAATCATTAGTGTTTGAGACATGAATGTTTTTATAATGACTAGGACTGTAAGTAGCAGGAGCTGATCAGGAACAGTGGCAGAAAGTGGACAAGCATGATTTGAGAGCTGACCCCTGGGCCTTCGTATTCTTCATTCTTTAAAGCTCACACTTCTGAAAAGGAAGAGCTCTACGTTAGTGGCGTGTGCGTGTTTGTTTTAAGAAAATACTGGGCTACCCAATACACAGGTGCTGATGGCAACAGATTATCGCCCCTTACAGGGGTAAACTGCAGGTTCCCAAAACACTGAGAGAAACGGCAGTGGCAGGAAGGATAAGCAACATAAACAATTCTGCAGGGCTGAAGAATGAAGTCAAACGTTTTCATAACTCAGGCTTGTTTAACAAAACACAGGAAATGTGTCCAGAGGAGTACCCACAAAGGAGCTCCCTCTTGTAGTCCGGAACCCATTTCTTAACATAAGACTCGATAACGTCTGTAAAAAGCAGAGGCCTAAATGACAGGGATGGTAAGGAAGCTTACTTTTCTAGGGACCTCTCGGCTGCGTGCTCTGGCGATCTGAGCGCTGAGCGCTCCGGAGAGCGGGAACGCGGACTGGGGGAGGAGCTCAAAGGAGAGGAGCTCCTCAGGGAGGAGAACGAAATCCCTTGTCGGCGCATCTCCTGCACCGCTCTCTCCCTGTGCGGAGCAAACAGCAAAACAGCAGTGAAGGGCCGACTCACGCACAGCTCATATATACAAACACACACAGATGGACACCTCATGCGAGCCACAGCAGTGTGAAGGACATGCACAGCGCAGCAGCAACACTGGGTGCCTATGCTTTAAGTTATAGACCATGAGGTACAGATCCCGCTGAACAGCTGCCTGTAGCTGAGAATCATGGGTTTCCCAAGGTCAGGTCGAGCCGAGCACACTGCTGTCCGCAGAGCTCAGGCACGTGGAATGCAGTGACTAGACTCTCCCTTTCTTATAGTGAGAACAGGGTCACTTTGAGATTGCAGCAGTCTTGCATCAGAGCGACTATTGTCAATCGGATGTCAATCTTTACTTTATCACAAGCCCTTATAACCATTTTCTAAGATGAATGCTTGCTGTGCGTTTCCTACAGAACAGTTATTAGCCATCTGTGTCCTGTAGGAGAACTCAGTTAGTTTTGGGTTTTCACAATATAGTTTTGAGCAAAGCTGGGAAGGGAGAGAGAAAAAAAGTAAGTAACTGACGTATTCTATAGTTTAACCAATATCAATATCCCCATGAGCTAGTTGGGCCAAAAGGCTCCAAACACGAACCGGAAGCTGTGTCTTAACCCGTCGCTTGTCTGTACCTCTCGAACCGTTCGGTGGTCAGCTGGCGCTTGAGAACATCAAGTTCGGTTTGCAGCTGGGTGACCTTGCTTCTCAGCTGGGCCACCTCTCTTGTCTGGCTTGCTCTGTGAAGGCAATTTCAAGCCCGGTCAGTCTTTAGAATTTCAATATGAGCTTCATAATGCAACGTGCTTTGCGACTCACTTCAAAATATGGGTGTCACTTTACGTGACAACCAACCCTATTCATAAAATTAAAACAAAATTCTTGAGGACAGCAGCGAAAGGTCTAAAAATACCAGCAGTCAAACAAGCAGTAAACACTCTGCCACACTGACTTTCCTATAGTACAGAAGCCTGTGTAAAAGAGGTAATCAGACACGGCAATATATCAAACATCTCACGCTTTACTGTCGGCTAAGGTGAGCCTGTCTCTGAGGATCTTCAGCTCCGATTCCTTCTCGTGGGAACTGAGGTGGATCTGGAACTCCTTCTCCCGGTTGGTGGACAGGAGTGTTTCCAGATTCTTAATGGTTAATCTCTCGCTGGACAGCTGCTTCTTCAAAAGCTCTGCCTCGGACTTCACGTCTTCCAGCTCTCCCACGGCCTGCAGCACAGCAACCCACCCGGTGACTTTCACGACAACCTCTTGGAGAGTAAGACCAATTCTCCAGGAAGAGACTTACCCTCTCGTACTCCATGCTTTTAGAAGTGAGCTGCCGAGACATCATCTCCTTGCTGGAGTCCAGCTTGACACACAGCTCGCGGACAGAGGCGAGATCTGCGAGTGCCGAGGACCTCTCTTCGTGCGCCGCCCTCACCTCGTCCTCCAGCCTGGACATGGTTTTGGCCAGAGTGGTGATCTGGGCTTCGTACGCCTGCTGCGCACTCATGTGCTACACAAAACCACCATCAATGAATACAAGAACGTGGAGATGACTAACTGTGACTCTGGGACACACTGGAGTTATTAGTGGGCATGTGCCCACTAAAGCACATCAACTGGAGCATTGTTTCCTAGTTAGACTGCACAGAGTCACAGGACATTAAAATAACTTTGTTTTAAAAGAAAGCAGCACTCTACAGTATAAATACAATCCCCTATATTATACACCATTGGGATAGCTGCTATACCACCTTTGAAGATTTTTTTTTCTTCATTTAAATGTGGTATTTTTATATACATATATATAAATCAGAATTTCCTATTTGAAGTTAGTGGAGACCGACATAAAAACATTCATGCTTCTCTCCGGAAAGGAAAATATTTGTTCGCATTTTTGCCCCTTTGTCGCACGGAGGAGACCCTGAGGTACACAGTGCCTTTTCCTGATCCAGGGGAAAAACTAAAAACTCGGTAAGAAACCCGTTTGTAAGAGAAGGTTTAAGGGCTGTTAGCTGTGCCACAGCCGCTCCGCACCTCCTGAATCTCTCGCTCCAGGTTGCCAACGCGCTCCCGCAGGTGTCTCCTCTCGGTGTCGGCGGAGAGCAGCTCCAGCCGGATCGAGCTGCTGTGCCCTTCCGCCTGCTGCAGCTTCAGCTCCCAGTCCTCCGCCTGGCTGTGGGCGAGGCGGAACCTCTCCAGCATGTCCCGGTTCTCCTGCTCCTTTCACGGGAGTTCGATCAAGCGCGTTACATTGACTGCTGGGCAGAACTGAGGGAGCAGGCCTTTCAGCCAGAACAATAACCGTCTCTAATTAAGACACCCGGGGATGCCTGGACACACCCCTGATCACTCAGTTAAAGCTGGAGTTCGGGTACCTGTGCTGACATACAGAAAGGCACACACAAGAGGAATCGGACCTACAGGAAGCCCCCTAACCTGTGGCGCTGACTGGTGTACAGTCCCATCTCCTGGCACCTTCTCCACAGCCTGCTTAAACAATCTCCTGGTACCCTCAGCCTTCCAGCTACTGGCCACTGTGTGTGGTGCCATGTTCTGTCATCGGGGCTGCCCTGACCAGCTCTGACTGATCCCAGGAGCGCCTAGCTGATTCCACAACTGCGAGAGATCCAGCAGCAGTAGCCGTTCCTGCTTTACGTTTCACTGTCATGGGCTTCACAATCGGACCCCCCCAGCAGGCCTGGTACCGGAACCTTATTGAGGAGTGCGCCTCCTAGGGCCACCACATCAAGTCATGATCGATCAAACACATTATTTCTAACATTTGCACCCCTTTCCGAGCAGTATATAACGTTTTGAACTTTCAGAAACATGAAAAGAGATCCACAGGTAGCAACTGACTCACCTTTGCAGCCAACAAGCTCTCTATTCTCGCGACCTCCGATATGTAACTGTGGACCCTGAGCTTTAATTCATCCTTTTCATGCATAGCTTCTTCCATCTCCGCATTAATGGCCTGGGGGGGGGGGGAAAGACATCTCTGAATGTGATCTGTGCACAAGGAAAAGTCCTGTATTTTAGAACGTCTCGCTCCTTACTGAGCGGCCAGTTTGATTAACGGTTGAAACAGGGGCGCCAGCAGGTGGCGCTAAGCGGCAAGGTTCACGCGTCGGCACCTGGTTTTCCCTGGTCATCACAGCCAGGTCGTCCTGCAGCCTCCGGTTCTCGCGCAGCGCGACCTCGCGGGCCCGGCCCACCTCGCCCAGCTCCTCGCGGGCCGCGTCCAGCTGCCGGCGCAGGCTGGCCACTTCGCGCTCGCGGCTGCCCAGGGCGTCCCTCAGCCGGCTGGAGAGACAAGGACGCGGTCTTGGTACCAGGACAAGCGCCGCGTGAGCGGACACTTCGAAGGCGGCCCGCGGAAACGGGCAGGGAGTCTCTCGCCGCCGGCGTCGGCGGCACGCTGCACGCGTATTGAACACCGTGCTTGGAAAACTGCTCCGAAGAAATGGCAAATATTTTGAAGATGAAAGTCTCTCAGCCAGACACTTCCCTCTTTCTTGTGACCCCAAGCTTCTCTCTCCGTCTACATGTCTGTGTATCTCACGGAGAGCAAGCTGACAAATTCCTAATGCAAGAAGTTGTATATCGCTAATAAAGTGATCTTATCCCATCTTCTGCTGGACACTGTAAGCTGACACAGTGCCCTGCAACATCAGATAACAGCTGGCAGGGTCTGAGGGAGCACAGAGGTGACAAGGGCCCCCAAGCCTGCAACCTTGTTTGCAAAGAACACATGAAAACGTTCTCTTTTAAACTGCCACACTCAATCCTGGCCTACTGTAATACCAAGGAAGGAAGGCATGCTGTTTTGTACAACAGAGGTTCCTTTCATTCATGCACACTTACTCCAGCGATTTCTCCATCTCGGAGACGGTGAGCTCCAAATCGGTCAGTGCCTTTTCCTAGAGGGACGAAGAGACGAGGTTTAAATGAATCGGGATGATGAAAACGGACTGTTTTTGTTTTCTTTTACCAATCGCTTCTTCAGCCTTACTTTATTGGTGAGATTATGCTCCAGGGCTGCGATCTGCTCGGTCTTCTCATCCACAGTTTGCTGGAGGCTGTCCTTCTCCCTGTCCAGAGCAGAGATGGTCTTCTGCAGCACGGCCACTTCCTCCTGCTGAGAGGAGCCATGCCTGCTCAAGCCAGCTGAGCAAGAGAACGAGAACGTTAAGACAGACTCAAGTGAAACAAAAGTAAAAAGCGAAAATTTACAGAAAGCCAAACCAATACAGTTCTTAGCCATGAAGACAAAAGAAAGCCAAGTGTATTTTTCAAAAACTACTCAAAAGGGGCATTTTCAGGAAGATCACTGTCTCACTGGAGGCAAAAAACTCAGAAAAAAGCAGTAACTACGGAGCACAAAGTTCTTTAAACTCTGCCCTTAACCTAAATTTAAAAAGTTCTATATTCCCCAGTTGTAATGATTAGAACTGGTGTTAAAAACAGCAGCTTATGCAGGAAAAAGTCCCAAAATGCCCCTTCAAGTACTGGAGTACGTGCTGTTCTCATATTGTTAGTGAGGTCACCTATTCTTTCTTCCAGCTGTCGGATCCGCTCATGAGCGTTCTGCAGCTCGCTGACTTTCACAGACAGGCGGCGCTGGGCGTCTGAAAGGGACTGCTCCATCTGTTCTTTCAGCAGCCTGCAACAGGACATTCAGACATGAGCACAGCACAACAGACAAACTGTACCCTTGCCATTCAAGAAAACAAAAGGGCATTCGGAACAGGAGCCTCACCTTCCCTACTCAGCGCCGCAATGTTACCGCAGAACGCGACCGTTAACAGATACTCTGAAATGATGGTTCCCACAACGTGATGAAAGAAATGCTCATGTGAGGCATTACTGCGAGTTGGGCAAGGCAGATGAACAACGTGTTCATCTATTTCAAGGAAGGCAGAGTCATGCCGACCACCCTCTTCAGCTCACAGTCAGTTTTCCTCAAGGCTCGGCTGGCACTGCCAGGTTACAGAAATCTGCTGAGATACATCACCTCAAGGAGCCAGTCTCTGCCCTGTGAAGAGACGCTTCCTCTGATGTGCGTGCCAGTAAGCTGGCCTGGGCCTTGATCTCATCCTCTAGAGCTGCCTTGGTTTCCTTTAAAGCCCTCAGCTGAGATCTGAGCTCGGATCTCTCTTTCTCGAGCTGGAATAAAGAAAACGCGTCCTTGGCATCAAAGCCTTCAAAATTATTACAGGGAATACAGGTAAGTGCATTTTTTTCCCATTCATTTCTAAATTAAATAATTTTAGCTGTTCTCTCTGGTGTACATTGTAGCAGTTCTGCATGTTGGTTCTGCATTCATAATAGATCTTTCTTTCTTAGATTTGTTACAAAGTCCTTAAAATGCCAGTTGCACCCTGAAGCGTTCAAAGGTTTCAGTAGAATTTCTGACAAAGAAAGCTAATGCCTTAGACACATTAACACAGCGTGTTGCCTAGAGACCTGTGAAAGAAAGCAATGCCCTTGTCATTTACTTTCTGCACCGTGTTCTCCACTTCCAGGACTCGCTTCTCTTCCTCTTCTCTGTCAATGAGAGCTGCTTCTTGAGCACCCTGTAAAAAACACATCTCAGTTCCCCTTCGTTTCAGAGTCCAAGCCATAAAACCTGCAAATCAAACTAACAGATGACCCTGTGCAACAGAAGGCTCATTATTTAAAAATGGAATAGAAACCCTAATCAAAGTCAGTCAGTTTATCACCTAGCAAATGCAGAAATTAACTTTTTATTACATCTCCATCCGTGGTTTCTGACAGTTAAACCACTGTCTTACAAATAAATGCTTTTCCCTGCCCCCAGCGCACACCTCCATCTCTACTCCCCGTCAGAGCCCCGCCCCCAGCGCACACCTCCATCTCTACTCCCCGTCAGAGCCCCGGCCCCAGCGCACACCTCCATCTCTACTCCCCGTCAGAGCCCCAGCGCACACCTCCATCTCTACTCCCCGTCAGAGCCCCGGCCCCGGCGCACACCTCCATCTCTACTCCCCGTCAGAGCCCCGGCCCCAGCGCACACCTCCATCTCTACTCCCCGTCAGAGCCCCAGCGCACACCTCCATCTCTACTCCCCGTCAGAGCCCCGGCCCCGGCGCACACCTCCATCTCTACTCCCCGTCAGAGCCCCAGCGCACACCTCCATCTCTACTCCCCGTCAGAGCCCCTACCCCCAGTGCACACCTCCATCTCTACTCCCCGTCAGAGCCCCTACCCCCAGCGCACACCTCCATCTCTACTCCCCGTCAGAGCCCCGGCCCCAGCGCACACCTCCATCTCTACTCCCCGTCAGAGCCCCGGCCCCAGCGCACACCTCCATCTCTACTCCCCGTCAGAGCCCCGGCCCCAGCGCACACCTCCATCTCTACTCCCCGTCAGAGCCCCGGCCCCAGCGCACACCTCCATCTCTACTCCCCGTCAGAGCCCCGGCCCCAGCGCACACCTCCATCTCTACTCCCCGTCAGAGCCCCGGCCCCAGCGCACACCTCCATCTCTACTCCCCGTCAGAGCCCCGGCCCCAGCGCACACCTCCATCTCTACTCCCCGTCAGAGCCCCAGCCCCAGCACACACCTCCATCTCTACTCCCCGTCAGAGCCCCGGCCCCCAGCGCACACCTCCATCTCTACTCCCCGTCAGAGCCCCAGCGCACACCTCCATCTCTACTCCCCGTCAGAGCCCCAGCCCCAGCACACACCTCCATCTCTACTCCCCGTCAGAGCCCCGGCCCCCAGCGCACACCTCCATCTCTACTCCCCGTCAGAGCCCCAGCGCACACCTCCATCTCTACTCCCCGTCAGAGCCCCGGCCCCAGCGCACACCTCCATCTCTACTCCCCGTCAGAGCCCCAGCGCACACCTCCATCTCTACTCCCCGTCAGAGCCCCAGCGCACACCTCCATCTCTACCCCCCGTCAGGGCCCCGGCCCCAGCGCACACCTCCATCTCTACCCCCCGTCAGGGCCCCGGCCCCAGCGCACACCTCCATCTCTACCCCCCGTCAGGGCCCCGGCCCCAGCGCACACCTCCATCTCTACCCCCCGTCAGAGCCCCGGCCCCAGCGCACACCTCCATCTCTACTCCCCGTCAGAGCCCCGGCCCCAGCGCACACCTCCATCTCTACTCCCCGTCAGAGCCCCGGCCCCAGCGCACACCTCCATCTCTACTCCCCGTCAGAGCCCCGGCCCCAGCGCACACCTCCATCTCTACTCCCCGTCAGAGCCCCGGCCCCAGCGCACACCTCCATCTCTACTCCCCGTCAGAGCCCCGGCCCCAGCGCACACCTCCATCTCTACTCCCCGTCAGAGCCCCGGCCCCAGCGCACACCTCCATCTCTACTCCCCGTCAGAGCCCCCGCCCCAGCGCACACCTCCATCTCTACTCCCCGTCAGAGCCCCAGCGCACACCTCCATCTCTACTCCCCGTCAGAGCCCCGGCCCCAGCGCACACCTCCATCTCTACTCCCCGTCAGAGCCCGGCCCCAGCGCACACCTCCATCTCTACTCCCCCTCAGAGCCCCGGCCCCAGCGCACACCTTCAGCCTGTCTCTCAGACTGTCTCTCTCCATGGTCATCCTCCTGAGATCTGCAAGTGCCTCATCCCGCTCCTCCTCCACACGCTGCAGCACAGCCTGGGCAACGGCTACAGATGTCTGGGACTTTGGAGATCTGACTGCTTCCCTCCTCAGCCTGCTCAGTTCTTCCTGGGCCTGGAATACAAATCAGGCAGCAAAGAGGGGAACAAATAAAAAAGTAGTCAACCAGCTTCACATTCTAAAAAAAATGAAAACAATAAGTTGAAGTTTATACAACATGTTATACAATAAAAGACAACCAATGACAGTTATTAATACATACTTGCTAAAATAGCCTTTTTATACTCTTAGGAAATCAATGACAGTATTTGAAATTCTTAGCACTTTTGGAGTGGTTTTAGAGTGAGCATCATCACAGTCTGGTGCACCCATGATCATCAGCTATGCTTAAACTTGGTACAGCACAGTGCTGATACTCCAATGAGAGTTGTAAGCAATGGGACTGCACATTTTTATGACAAGTTAGTATAACAATAGTGAAACAAGAAAGAAAAGACCAAAAAAAAACCCCAAAAACCCAGGAGCCTGATATTTTAGATTGTACTGAATCTGGGCGATAAGTCCAAAGATCTGCAGCTCTTAATACACTTCGCCGAACGCTTCCTTTTTCCACTGCAGTCGGAGGAATTAACGTGCTCGAAGAGCGGAGCCAGCCTGCGCGCCCTCACCTGCTCGTGCAGGCCGCTGAGCTTGTCCCTCTCGGCCGTGAGCACCTTGACGTTGGCCTGGATGTCCTCCATGTGCCTCTCGAACCTGTCCAGCAGGGCCTGCAGCTCGTCCCGCTCCCTCGCCACCTGCAGCAGCTCCGCCTCGCACCTGCCCCCCTGCAAGCCCAGAGGCACGTCATGCGGCCGGCTGACACCTGCGCGGGGGCGGGGGGCGGCCGCAGCCCTCCCCCAACACCCACACCCACACCCACACCCCCACACACCCGCGCCGATCCCGAGAAACAGCTGCCCAGTCAGCCTTTCAGGAAGAGCCTTCACTGACCGGCTTCTAGAGCATTTCCAGAAAACAGACTACAAAAGGCCGGGTGCACGAACAGGATCAGTGCTCTCCGAGACGCTTTAGCGTTAATGTAACAGCAACATGTTGCAACTCTGGCAAATAAAACTCCTGTTTTTTCAAACACTTACTCCTATTTGATGGATATGGCCACTTAATGCGAAGGTCATAAAAGGCACAGTGGACTTCTAAATATACAAAACTGGAGTGTGATTCACCACATACTTTGTTTATTCAATTCAAATGTGTGCGTGGAATAATCCAAAAGTCAAATATATATATATTATTCTGTAGTATGATATACCTAATTATATTTATATATCACGATCGGAAATCGAATTAAAATTTGCTGTACTAACATTTATTTGGGCACGGAATATAATTTTTTCCCCGTCTCATATATTAGCTTTGATAAAATGTAAACTATTCTAGTAGCCACTTATTTTAAAACAAGAATACTTTAAGAGGTATGATGCAATTAAACTGTTTTCTTAGGCAGCTTATGTTAGCAATTAAGCAAATTTTCTCGAAAATTAAAAAAGTATTCAATTAAATGCTAGAAACTGAGCATCATTTGACAGAGAGCTCTTCTGATCATTTAGTGAGAGAATATCAGCGAAATACCGCTCCTGTAGACTGCAATGGTTTTCTGAAGCAGCGTTTTAATTTGCAGGCTTTCAGACTGACCCACACTAACCCAGAATGCTGGTCTCATCAATGTTGTTTCAGACATGCAAAGACACGTGCCCGTGCGAGGACACACTAGGTTAAACACGGGGGGGAACAGCACAGGCATCTCGAGAGAGAAGACGGGCGCGGAGGTTCTCCTGCCTCCCTGGGTCGGTTCTCGCACCCTGCTGGCTGAACCGCGCCCTGGACTCCTGCCGCGGGCCGGGCTTCTGGACGGGCTGGCGGCTCCCTTCGCCACCCTCCGCAGGAACTCCGCCTCCGACTTGAAGAAGTCCCGCTCCTCTTCCAGGCTCTTCACGAAGGCGTCGAGGCGAGAGGGGGACCTCTCCCTCCCACAGGTACCGTACTGGCTCTTCATCCCCTCCAGCTCCAGGACCAGCGCCTTCTCTGCAGCACAGATCACACCACGGCAGCCCCTGCTCTTAGACCGCACTGCTGTTCTTATCACGCAGCCGGAAGCTACATCACCCTGCAACTCGCTACTGACAGCCCACTGGAGCCCAGCAGGCTCAGCAGGTGGGAGCCTGGTCAGCACCTGGATGGAAGCTCCTGGAAAAGCTCAGGCTGCTGCTGGTAGAGGCGTTAGTGGGACCAGCAGGGGGCGCTGACCCTGTGGTCTGTGTGGGTCCTAATGCTCCAGTACAGTGATGGGGAAACTATACTGTAAAAAAGGCGACATCTTTCAGATGAGAAGTAAAACTGAGGTCCTGACTCTCCATGGTCATTAAAAATCCCAGGGCGTTTCTTGAAAAGAGTAGGGGTGTCACCCTGGTGTCCTGGCCAAATTTCCCCCCTGGCCTTTACTAATCATGGCCTCCTAATCATCCCCATGTGTGAACTGGCTTCATCACTCTGCTCTCCTCCCCACTGGGAGCTGGTGTGTGGTGAGCATACTGGCGCACATTGGCTGCTATCACATCATAGGGGTACACATTGGTAGTGGTGGAGGGGAGCCCCCATTACCTAATAAACGCTTTGAGTGGAGAGCCCAGAAAAGTGCCATCATAAAATAATAAAATAGTCAGCCTTAGTGCAAATATTAAATTGCACAGCCCTAAATAACTAAAACATATGCAAACAATTTAATTAAAATTTAGTACTGAGTTTAGTGCAGAGTTTAAAAACTATAGATGGCGAGTAGAATACACGACAGTGGTGATACAGATTTATAACTACCTAGGTGGTGCCAATTCAAGAAACATGGGACTGCAAAGGATATCTCGTTAGTCTAGTTTTGTTCTCGAGAACGGAACAATTTCAGCAAGCTGGTTTGAGAGAGAAAAGCAATGCCGTATTCAAAACTCTCCCTCACCAGTTTCAGTCATTTTTTCGATTTTCTCCTGAAGCCTCTGTTTCTCCTCTTCCATGAAGTTTGAAAGGCCCTCCAGCTTCGCGCACTGCTCCTTGTTTTCCAGGAGATCATCTCGCAGTTTCTCGTTGTCATGATGGCAATCTGCCAGCTCCTTCACACGTGTGAAACACATTCATTAATCACAGAACAACCCAAGGAGTCGTTCAGAAAGATTTTCCTAAAATCTAAATCTAAAAGGCACCTGAAGGTTATTGTAGATAATGCACTAGTCTCAAGAGACATTTCGGGAGTCACGGAGCACAATCCAGGCAGTGTAAGGGTGTTCCCTCCCTGGACCACTGCATCCAAATACAGCAGCGTTATTGATTCTTATCAACAACTCACAACCCTCACCAAAATTTCTCAAACTAGTACAGGCTACCAGAACACACCGCTTTCAGCTTTGCAATCGCATCTTCAAAGTCTTCTATTTCTCTGTGCTGCCTCTGGATCTCTTTCTGAAAGCACAACAGAAGAGCTAAGTTTCAGAAATTTCGATAAATTCGTCATAATGACTTACAGGGTAAAAACGTAAGCATGTTACGAACCACTATCTCTGCAATTAATTCAATAAACAGAACTGAAATGTCCATTATAATTTGAACCCATCACTGTTTTCTGAAATAACTTTTGCTGCCCTCAATTTTCTTCCCTGCCGATACTCGGCTTTTGTCACTGGTTCCTCTCTCTGTACCTTGGCTTCCTGAAGCTCCTTATCAGCCGTCTCCAGCACCAGTTCTTTGTCTCTTTCCAGCTGGTGTGCCAGCTGATCGATCTCTGTGAGTTCCTGGCACAGCTCTTCATTTCTGGCGCTTAAATCAGCAACTTCACTGGCAGCGTTCTGTTTCCTCTCCTGCAGCCCCTGTACTCGCCTCTCCAGGTCCCGATTCGCTTGCTGGAGGTACTCAATCTGAAGCATGAGAAAAACTGCACTTACAGCTCACAATGTGACAAACAATCATAGAGTAACATGATTCAGTCATGTTTGCCCCTGTGGTCTGTGTTGCGAGCTACAGTAGCACTGACCTGGCAGCTGGTCACTGCTCCACCAACCTGTCACTCAACTCCTGTTGCCATAGACACCAATTTGATAGGAGACCTGGATCACCAGTGGGTCAGGATATTCAAGGGTTGCTCTGACATTGCTTGCATCTGTTACTGAGACTTGATCTTTGTTTCCTAATTGTGCCTTGTTCTGATTCCTGACCACGTTCTCCTGGAATGGCCCTTCTGTGCCAAGGAGCTGTGTTCCTCCCAGCTTCATACCCTGTTTGCATTTCCCGTTTGCAACACGAGCCTCAGAATTCCCCCATGCTTTGCTACCATGCTTCCCTGGTCCTGACCCTTTCCTCGGTCTGACCACGCTTCTGAATTTTCCCTTGTGCTTTGAACTGCACTTTGTTTTGGATTCACCAGCTTTGACACTCGCCTGCTCAGCCACAAACTCAGGTTGTGTTTAGTTGTGCTTTTACTGCCTGCTCAGCCCCTGGTTCTCTCAGCCATCGCGTCCAGCGAGTCGGTTCACCTTATTTCTCACAGATGCGCTGCTGTAATTCTACCACAGCAGCAGATTATTACAGATTCAACCAACAAAATCAATAACACAATGGCTGAAGGGGCTTTTGGTATATTTTAACCAAACACAAATTAAGTCTTTAATCTCAAACCTGATGTTCTCAAACAGGAGTCTGAGGGTGTGAGCACAGCAGCTCCTCTCCTGCCTGTCTCTGCTCTTACCAATGTTAGTAGGTCAGAAGTATTTTTAGCAGCAACTGCATTCTGATCATCAGAGAAAAAAGCAAATGGGGAACGGCACAATGTGCATATTCAAGACTCAAGCAACTAGAGTCCTAAATGTCACCGGATCACCCTGAGGTGCCAAGAACCTGCCCGCGGCACCGTACCTGTAAATTGAGGTGAGCAATGAGCTTCTCATTGCTTCGGCTCTGTGCCTCCAGGGAGACGACATCGTGAGGACGCCCACCATGCAGCGCTCGGCCAAGACGCTCAATCTCTCTGTCTCGCTCTTCAACCTAGAATCACACAGGCTGTCAACGGCCCCACAGGCCCCACGCTGCGAGGATGACCAATGAAACAATCCAGACTCTTGTTTTTTTTATCATGTTATTTTTCAACACGTCAAGCCATGGTGCCTCCAGCATCAGTTCTTTTCGCTAATAATGACAATATGGTATTCTATTCTGGCTAACAAATGGCGTGCGTGATGACAGAGCCCCCTTGTGGAGACATAGAAGTACAACACCCTGTATCCCTACAAGGACGAGTGGCAATCAGCACCAGCACATCTCTGATCCTCCGCATGACCACGACAGTGCCGTCCGGAGACCACTGCTTCTCACCCACCTGTTTGTTTAGGTGCCTTATTCCTCCCTCTGCTCTCTCCAGCTCCTGCCCAAGTTTGGCCACCTCCTGCTGAAGCTCCTGAATTCTACAGCCAGTTCACAAGAGATATTAAAGAGGAGGGGGGAGTGAGTGCATCCTGTGACTCTGAAGTTTCCTCACAAAGCTGGCATTTCCTGTCAATCTCAGGTCACTAAGATTGTGTCTTTCTTCCTTTGTGTTTAGGCTTTTATTAGGCTTTCCCCATTGCTTATTGACAACACCAGCATGTTGGTTATTTACTAGCAGAAACACCTAAGTTTAGGAAAGCTCAGCAGATGATTACACAGCTGAAGGCACCTCATTACAAATTAAAATCCCATACTTTCAGGAGGTCAGGAATCAATAAAATCCTCCGCAGTGGTCTCTACATAAAGCATCCCTTGATGGTAGACTGGCTAGCCTGGAGTCTGTTCTTGAACACAACAGGCTTTTGTTAACATTCACTTAGAACATCCCAGGTGTATATTTAGAGAATTATACAATGCCATGTCTCAGACCTAACTTACTTCCCTGTTATTTAATCAAAGCAGTACCTACTAATGATCAGCATCAATGATTAACAAGACAGAACAGTTTCAAGCTCTTTAAGGGAGGGTCAGCGGTAGAAGCCTAGATCCCTGGCGAAAAGGTGGCACAACGTTCATGCCTGGAAAACAAACACCACCCACAAGGCCTCATCAGAGATGCCAAGGCTGCGCACCTGTCGTCAGCCACCTGCAGGAGGTCAGCGATATACGGGTCGTGGGGCTGAGAGACGGGCGGCGCGTGGACTGAGGAGGGGGGAACGAGCTCATCTATCTGCATCCGCTGCCGTCGGAAAGGAATGGTCCTTTTCTTACCACCTGCCAAGAAAGCTTGGATTAACGGATCATGAACCTTCAGCAAAAATGGTAGAGTAATAGAAGACTGGTCTTGAAAACTCCCAGGCGATTTACGTTTCATCTTAGGGCATATAATAATGTCAATAATATGTATTACTAAATTCCTTTGCTTACCTGTCAAAATCCACAAATCTTTCCCCCGATTCAGTCATTGTCCAGAGATTTGCATGCTGTCTTAAATGATTTATAATTGTAATAACAAGCCTCTCATTTGGAGGTAAAACACACCCGCTCTTGCTAAAAGGGTCCAAGCCACCTCTCAGAATGCGACCTGATGACGTTTATGACAGACACAACCAATCTAATCAAAACAGTTAATCACAACGGTAAAAAAAACCAAAACATTGAGCTTGTGCTTTTGTTTCTGTTTGACAGCTGCCAGGTCAGGGTCATAGTCTACGATGAACTTAATATGCATAAAATACTTCACAATATTTTTTAATCATATAGTGAAGTCTGTTAGTATTTTGACAGGGATTTTTTGTGGTTTTGGCTCTGTGCTCCAGCACATTGGATTTGTTATGAAAAACAACTGAGGTTAAACTGCAGAAAGCGCTCTGAGCGCGGCTCGGTGGCGTCGAGGCGGATCGCACCTGGCGTCTGCACCACGGCCTGCAGGTTCTTCTCCTGCAGCTGCTGGATGCGCTCCGTCTTGGCCTTGCCATCCTTCTCCAGGGACCGCACTTTGTGGACATACTGGTTGTTCAAGAACCTCAGATCCGTCACCTCGTGCTCTAGCTTCCTCACCGCAGCTTTCAGGTCTGAAAAGCAGCAGGAGGAAGACCCCTGATTAAAGGATGTATTCCGTAAGAAAAAAAAAAAGACTGCCTTCACCTTCATCCTTCTGCAACAATTAAAAAAAACTAACACAGATTACAATTACAGATAGGACATGCTGAGTTGCCTAACGGCTTCTAGATTGGTGCTTTTTCAGAACCGAGCAGGACCTCATTTGAGGCTTTGAAACCTCCACTCAGAAGGGAGGAGTTTAAAAAAGGTGCTGGTGGAATAGAAGGGGTCAGTGGACAGTGCATAAGGGTCCAAGAGGGGAAAAAAACAGCCAAAACAAAATTAGTTATAAAGCATTTCCATCCCTGTAGAGTCATGAAGGCTGAAGTTCCACAGTTAGAATAATAAAAAATACTAAGGCGTGATGTCATTCTTAGTTCGCAAAGAAGATCCAGCAGACCTACAAATCGCAGTGTCTGTTTTTCTAGCGCATCGCCTTGCAGCGCACGACACTCACCTTTGCTCTGCTGGTCCTTCTCCTCCTGCAGCTTCAGAAGCCCCAGGTGCAGCTCATTGTTCTCCCTCACTAGACGCGCGTTTTCCGTCCTGTAGGGTTCCAGCAAGGCGTCCAGATTCTTGCTCTCCTTCTCGGTTTTCCCAGCCGAGAGCTTGGCATTGCGCAGGCTTTCTGTGGTGTGCACCAGGTCACTGCAACAGAGCCAGACAACGTGCCGGTACTAACCCCACTCTCGCCTGAAACACTGCGCAGGCAGAGAGCGAAGAACCCAACACATGTGCAAGGGACAGAGGAAGTCCAGCTGCACCAGCCTCTAGGCACTTCCATTGTGGTGACATGACCTACAACACCAGACTCGCCAACAGCAGACACTTCCACCAAAATAACCGGCAGTCAATTAGGAGTGTGCTTGTGCAGAAAACCCATTCCAACATGAAAGAGGAATATTTCACGTGGTGCAGGGCAGGTCAGATAGGAAACCACAGATGTATAAATGCACTTCTTCTGCGCAAGACTCAAGGTACAGGAACAATGTTCCAGCAAAGGTGAGGACTAGCAATGTGCATGTTCCCTCATCTCCTATCAACTGGGGGCTCCCATTCCATTCCTTTAACCAGACCTCCCACTGCATTAGCTCAAGGGTCAGATGTTGTCGAGATTGAGAAACCAAACCCTCCAACCGCCAGCGTCAAGGGTAGAAAGCACTTAAAAAGGCTCCAGTCTATGGCCGATCCATAATTCATGATTAAAAAAAGAAATTATCCACAATTTTGCTTACATTTTCTACTTTTAGGCGATGCAGAGGGTGCTAACCTGACTGGTGAGGTCGCAATAAGATAGGAAAAAATATAAGACACGACTTTATTGTCCATCCAAAAGGGTGGAAATGTGTCTCCTGCATCACCATACCAAACCAAAAAAACAAACGAATAACACACAACATAAAAAAATACACATTAAAAACAAGTAATAGTTCCAACCATGCATGATACACATACACACCTCTCTCTCTGCCTATGTTACACCACCGCTACACGCAATCGGAGAGCCCCATACAGGAAACAGCCACTTAACTGCGTTTAATATACCGACTGCAGAGGGAACGACAGATTTCTTGTAGACCTGTCTCTTGGCCACAGGCTTTCTGGACTGTCTCCCTGAAGGAATGAAGAGGGCGGGAGGAGTCGCCAACGATAAGCTGAGCTTTCTCTTGTAGCCCAATACAATACAGCTCTTTAAACTGCTTTTGTAGTCGTCCAATAATTTCATTGGCCATGTTAACATTTCAGACCCGGTTCCCTTTACTCTCAATGCGCAGGCTACCGGACCACACCGATAATGTCCAAGTGAGCCCGTTGTTGCATCTTTCTTTACCCGCCCGAGCCGGCCACAGCGGGGGAGGTTAGATGCCCCCACACAACTAAACTGTAACAAGAGAGGCAGGAAACACAGGAGCACCCTGGAGACATATTCAGACGGTGTAAAGTGCTTCACTTTTTTGGGCGAAGGGGCTCGGTCGCCGGTGTGAGCCGGAGGAGCGACCCGAATACCTGAAGAGCTTCTCCACCAGAGGCAAGGACTCGATCCCCAGCGGCTGCCTGTATCCCAGCTGATCCAGCCGCTTCCTGAGACTGATGAACTTTCTCTCCGCGGTGGTGCTCATGGCGACGAGACTTTCCCGGGGCCGGAGTCCGCACTGGCGAGAAGCAGAGTACTGTTTTCTTATATATATATATTATAATTAAAGGAGTTCCCGTCTGAAACGTCCAACCCGTGACTTTATCCCTCGGGATAGCTTCTGGTGTACAGAAAAGGAGAAGTATGTTATTTTAGCTACCAATGACACTCCAGGGATGATGAGGAGTTCAAGCTGAGGAAAACTCGCAGCTACACGGGTGGCACAGTAGCGTACACAACACACTGCACTTACGAATCAGATCTCCTGCATCGCAGTTTTGGTTTCAAATCCCATCAATCCCCAACCACAATATTGGGGCGCCGATTTTAAGGAAGACTCCCCGCCGATTCCGTTTATGGTAAATAACGTAAAATATCCTCCAAATGCTGCTGTCAGGTGGGTCTTGTCATTTTATTTAAAGAGTCGTTTACTCTCCTTTCTCCTCCTCCTCCCCCCTTGGTTTCCTGTTCCTCCGGCGGCGCCAGACAGCTCTCTCGGCGGTAAAGCTACCGGATTTGAAAATGGCGCCGGAGGAGACAGCTGCCTGGAAGGACCCCGCTTCCGCTTCTCCATGGAAACGTGTCTCAGGAAAATGACGCATACCGGTGGCGGCGGTAGACGGGAGAGACGGGAGAGCCCCCTAGCGGCTGGCTTTGCCGTTGCTGTGGAAAAAAAAACCTTCACCACGCCGAGGGCAGTCACGACCCTGCCTGAATGGTTAATGGTGAATCCCTGCTCTGGAGCTAGGGGATAATTCGACTGGCGACGCAATTTCTCATTTCTCGGCTGTTCAGAGGAGTGGTGGGAGTTATGATTTGACTGACAGTGAAGGACTGTGCACAGGTGTCCTACCACCCCACTGAATCACTTACCAATGATTGAGATGGGGCCAATTCTGACGCATAATATTTGCATGTGCAGTAACTGCCTGAAAGTAGTAAACTCTGTTCTCCTCCCCACTGAGAGCTGGTGTGTGGGGAGCAGAATGGCGCACTCTGGCTGCCATCGCATCAAAATACAATGCACTAACAATTCTCAGAGGCAACAAAAGTGCATGTCGTTGTTATTATACAATAAGTTTGGGGGCTTTGATTTTAAACAGAACCCTAAAATGCACCTCAGGAAAATTGCATTTAGTAAGAAACATGATTAAACGAGACTTTAGTATTATGTAACTGGCTGACGCAAATATGGTACATAAACCATAATTAAGTATGAAAGAAAACCACAAAACACCAAGCAGTAGACACGATTTATTCAATATGTGTTACTTTCACATACAAAAGAGCTCTGCTGCAAATTGCTGTGGTAGTGTGTTATGAAATAGATGCACCAAATTAAAAAAATTAAATATTAGAGAAACAGTAGGT
Organism: Lepisosteus oculatus; assembly: GCF_040954835.1. Classification (NCBI taxonomy): domain Eukaryota; kingdom Metazoa; phylum Chordata; class Actinopteri; order Semionotiformes; family Lepisosteidae; genus Lepisosteus; species Lepisosteus oculatus. The sequence goes on from NC_090696.1 coordinate 77,637,639, forward strand.
TCAGAGTGCTTGTCTCACCCTCACAGTGATTATGAGCACCAGAGACCCAAGATCTGTGGTCAGGGTGTAATATCTGAGTATTATTTTCCTTGATTAATGTCCATGTTAGAGAATACCCTCCAAAGATAGTGAAGGTTCTTAGAAAACATGATTGGGTGACAATTTTCTTTGCATTTAAAAATATATTACTACATATGGTGGGAACATATTTAAAAAAAAAATTCTACAGGTTCAACAGCCCAGGCATAGATACAAAGTGTATCTTCTTGAGCACAATAAAACCAAAAATGGATCAGTAATCTCTTAAACAAAATTTAGGTGCTACTCTGTCCAAATGATTCTGTATCCACAGTTTAACTACTCGCTAATTCTGCTTAATATAGAAGATTTGAGTTTGTAACCTTTCAGGAATCTCATTTTTACTGTAGTAAAACATTGACATCTATCAATGTGTTTCTTAATGCTTTCAGAGAGACCTGAACGATTTTTCATTCCTCAGTCTGTAAAGATTAGTGGTTAACAGAAAGATACATTAATAGTGTATTGATAGTGTTCGTAACAAACTCAAACTCAACATCTGGGGCAAATGTAATGCTTCAGACGAACCCACAATCATGCTTAACTTGGCAGGCTGTCGGTAGGGTCCCATTTTTCAATCTTAACAGCGGGAGCATTTTACTTCACCCCACTCCAAACGCGTTACTTACTTCTCAGGAGGAGCACGCACACACACAAAAAACATCCTTAAAGTCATAACCAGCGTTGAAATGCAAAATAACCTAAAGGAAACCAAGATCACGTGGCAATCGCTGCTTCTATATTAAGTGCCTGTCTCCGGTTTCTGTTCTCCAGGCACGGGTTTTTCTCCTGCGCCTCCCTCAGCTGCGGAGTACAAGGATACAGCCTCCGCGTCGCTGAAGGAGTGTCTGACGCCGGCCGGGCCGGGCTCAGTGAGACTGCGCGATGCTGGAGAAGTACTCCAGGATGTCCTGGATGGTGAAGTCCATTGTGATCCCCGCGCCAGGGTAGCAGCGGCCGATCAGACCGACAAAGTGCTTGTACTGGCGGATGAACTCGTCCTGCATGGAGTGCCACACGACCTCGGGGGAGAGAGAGAGAGAGAGACAAGGAGCCGAGTTACGATCAGCCGGCGACGGGGGAGAGCCAGTGTGACAGGCGGGAGGGCCGCCCGTGACCGTGACACAGCCAGCGGCCGGCGAGCGAGCGCAGAGACGCCGCTTTGTGGTCAGTGCAGATCGTGGGCTATCCCAGCACTGCTGCTGCTGCCGGTGTCCCCACCCAGCAAACAATCACAACATCGCATCAGTGACAGCAGCGGCACACAGAGAGAGGCGTCTGTAAATAATATCCATTACTGTAAACGACTCTAGAGGTTTGTGCCAATTAATAAGGCATTGAACCGAAGTCCTGACCCTGTTGTGGTAGCTAAAGATCCCAGGGCTGCATCTGTAAAGGCAGGGCGGTAACTTTGGTGTCTTGAGCACCACTGAGTAATTCCATTCTGTGCTCAATCTGGCCACCCTGAAACTGCCCCCTTAATCCTAAAGTGCGGGCCCGTTTCTCACTTCTCAGCTCCGCCTGCACCGATGCGAGTGGTCTGTGGGTGCACGATGAGCTCTACACTTCGGTGGCAGACGGATAAAGCGTACCCACCCCCCGCAACATGCAGAGCGCTCCCGCCTCGGGGACGGACACTACAAGACAGACCCTAAAGAGGTCTTCGGTGGAGTCCGGGCTCCTGAATCACCTGCAGCAGGTTCTCCTCCTCACAGAGGTGCTTGTCCACCTTCTTGTAGAGGTTGTCCAGCCCCTTCTTCACCTCCTTCCCAGGGTACTCCTTGATGACCTTGCGCAGCTCCTGCTTGTTGAAGGCCAGCTGGTAGCTCACCTCCTCCTCCCTGATCCCCTGGGCCACCCGAGCCTCGATCCCCTCAAAAAAGTGCTGGAAACGAAGCACAAGCACAACCTGAGCAAGGCATCTCTACAAAGCCGCTACGCGTCTTCGCTCGAGGACGGCTAAGCATTGTGGGACAATAAAAGCTTCTACTGACTTTACGAGCACACAGTCTTGACACTGTGCAGTTCTTGTCAGATCTCGGAATTGAGCAAGGTGGATCATGGTCACTCCCGGGAAGGGAGACCCCTAAGGAAAACTAGGTTTGTGCTGCATGGATGTTGGCAGACAAATAGGTGACGCTCTTCCCACTGGATCAGAATTTCCAAACCTGTACCGCATGCAGAGGTGACAGTGCTCAGTATGTGACTGCAACCTTGCTGTACTGCCTGTAGAGGTGACAGTGCCCAGTGTGTGACTGCAGGCTTGCTGTACTGCATGTAGAGGTGACAGTGCTCAACGCATGATTCCTGTCATTCATTCACCAACACCTACGTTCAGTTTCTCCAGCGGCTGGCCCAGGGAGTAAATGACGTAGGACTGCAGGTGATCCGTATACTTGTGTTTGGCTTCCTTCCTCTCTGCTTCCAGGCAGGAGATCTTGAGGCGCGACAGCGTGGAGAAGATCCGATGGAAATTCTCCATCATGACGACATCCCTGGGCGTCTTCTGGCTCTCGTTGGCCACCTTCTCGACTTTGGAAACACAACGAGGGGAAAAAACACATCGCTACAGCATCGTTCATGAGGCATAGAAACAAACACTACCGTTTCACAAGGTGATGACTCCTGCAAGCACAGGAGATCCTGACAGGGTCTGTAACCAGCAGGCAAGGAGTGTTAATTGTACACAAGCTGTCACGATGAGATTTCTGAACTTGTCACAGCTGGCAGATGCGATGCAACAAAAACTGTGGCTACAGGACCGTTTCACTTTCCACAAGAACGACAATCTCGCCCGGGAACAGCTTCATTCTTCCTAAAACACAAGCGGACATTAACCCTTACCATTCATGTAGACCGCTCTGATGAGCTTGGTGTATGCTTTATCCAGGTCTCCCCTGCGCTCGGCGTTCCGGAAGATGGTTTCTGCCAGCTCCGCGAACTCCTCGAACCCGGTGACGAAGGGCAGGATACCGACTTTGCTCTTCTTCGAGATCTTCACTTCCTCCATCTGCCGGATCTGATTCGACTGTGGACACAAGCCAAGCCGCTCAGCGTCAATGTTTTTAAAGGAACCCTCATCGTGGATAAAGACCTTAAACTCTACACCTAAAACAGGACTAAATGTATTCTTAATTTCATGTTTTGCACACCTATGAATTGACATACTACTGCAGGTTAAGAGAAGATTAGGCACCAATGCTGTGATGAGTTACAGCCCATTTCCAGTACGTCAGTAAACGTTAAAAATTTGGACACCCTAAGAAGGCTCCACAGCCGAAACGTGATTCCTTCCTTCTCTTTTCAGCAGGAATAAACCTGTACTTGTTGCTTTGCAGCCTACGCCTGCTGACGCAGCTGCCTACTAGAATTAACTATTCGCTAATTTAGGGCTAGGGTCTGTGGGAAAAATTCAAGAGGTTCAATGAATATAAATTCAAGAGAATGTACCAAACAAATGACTGTTTTAGGAATTTTTAACCGTTTCAATTTTCAGCATGTCATTCTCCCAGAGCAGAAAATGACAGAAATCCCGCTAAACCAGAATATGAAAATAACATTTTCGTAAAAGTGCTTTTGGGGTACTAGCTTTTCCTTACATACAGTTTTAATTTAACAGACACAGCAGCCTGCCAGATAAAATGCAGTTGTTTAGTGCTATAAAAAATTCTGTGCTGTCAGAAAACAATTTCAGTCACACTTTGAGACATAAGAAACATTAGAAAGGGAACGAGTTTTAGTCTAGAGAGCTACAACACTTCTGCCTCTTATGTGATAATAGAATATCATAATAGATCAATAGAATCAATAGAATTTCATAACTTTATAATACAGATCCAGTCAACCAGTTGTAATAACTGCAACCAGGCAGCTGAAGTGTGATCTCCACTTACATAAACTTAAAAATCTAAAGATAAACTAAAGGGCTGAATTGCTGATGTAAATAAATCAGATAGAACTATCTCCACCCTTCATTCCACGGGCGGGTTCAGCTTTTCTGTTAATGATTTTTCAGTGTCATTAGATATAACTGAATCTCATAAAAGCCCTGAGAAACGATCGTTCAAGGGACGACGAAATGAAGAGGAGAAAGTCCGGGGGCCACTCCTCACAATGCACTTGTCGAAATTCCTCTTGACGGTCACCAGGACGTTGCCGAGCGTGGTGCTCAGGTACGAGGCGGGGTCCACGTTCTCCGCCGTCCACACGTGGTGGCTCATCTTCACCAGCATGTACAGGGAGTTGAAGCTGTCGATCTTGTCCCCGAGAGCGATCAGGTTGTTCAGCTCCACCTCGATGCAGAGGAAGATCCTGTTCATCATGAATCGCACCGAGTCCTTCCTGGAAGGGACACAGTGCGGCCTCAGTCCGGCGCTTTCCTGCCCTAGACAGCAGCTGCAGCGCGCTGGTTTCCTACCGCACGGGTGTCTCAAACCCAATAACAGAATAATAATCTGGACGCTCCATTTAAAGCGCTGTACAGGTAATGGGGATCCCCTCCACCACCCCCAATGTGCAGCCCCACCTGGATGATGCGCCAGTCTGCTCCCCACACACCAGTTCTCAGTGGGGAGGAGAGCAGAGTGATGAAGCCAGTTCAGAGAGGGGGATTATTAGGAGGCCGGGGGGGGGGGATGTGACCAGGACACCGGGGGAACACCCCTACTCTTTTCGAGAAACTCTCTGGGATTTTTAATGACCACAGAGAGTCAGGACCTCGGTTTTACGTCTCATCCGAAGGACGGCACCTCTTTACAGTACAGTGTCCCCGTCACTACACTGGGGCATTAGGACCCACACAGACCACAGGGTGAGCGCCCCCTGTTGGCCGCTCTAACACCTCTCCCAGCAGCAGCCTCAGCTTTCCCAGGAGTCTCCCCTCCAGGTCCTGGCCAGGCTCACACTGCTGGGCTCCAGTGGGTTGCAGGGTGATTGAAATAAAATATAAAACAGACTTTTCCCCAAACTCTTACTCAGCATCCCAGATCGATTCCCGTTCCCTTGGTTCATCCCCCACGAGCTCGGGATTACCGACTGCCGGGCCGTTAAAACTTCGGAAGCCACGAGCCCCCCCCCCCCCCCCCCTCCCCGAGCGCCCGGGGGGATCAGTGCCGCCGGGGGCCGCCGCGCCACGCTGCGGGGGCAAGAAGGGCAACTCACTCAGACGCCGCCGGCTGCTGCCTGTCGCCCCCCGCGGAAGAAAACCTGGAGTGAGCGGAGCCGTCCATCTCGACGGCGTCGCCCTGGAAACAAGCACACGGCGCATGGCCTCCTTCAGCATCGCGCAACGAGACCCGGAGCTCGCTCCCGTTTCCAGAACCCCTACCCCGGCACAGAGGGCGTGACTGATGAGCCCAGCGCCCACCCTACAGAGCGATGCCTCTGCACCTGCAGCCTGCGCCTCACATTTCAACACCTCAGCATGCAAACGACCAGGCAGTGGTTAATTAAGGAGACCAGAATTGAAGAAGCATTACAAACAACCTAGGAGGTGTACTGTAAAAATCTAGAATAAGACCAAGGACACTGTCGTGTTCAGGTTAATAAGGAACAGGTTTATTCCAGGCTGAAAAGAGAAGAAGAAACATGGAGCCTTCTTCAGGTGTGTGTGCAAAGAAGTGCATGCTTGACACACCTGAAGAAGGCCAAAACATTGTGTTTCTTTTTTCTCTTCTCAGCCTGGAACAAACCTTTAACTTGTGCCTTTGCAGCCTACGCCTGCTGACGCAGCTGCCAAGCCTGAGCAGACACCTTGAAGTCACGTTCCCTCCCCAAGGCTCAGTGAGCCACACTTACAGCTGACCCTGCCAGGGCGGGCTGCTGGTGCAGTTTGAAGAATTTGATAATGAAGTCCTGCTCGGCCAGGCAGAGAGGCTCCAGCTCACTCAGGACCTGCTCAAAGATCTGAGGAGAAAAGGCGGCAGTCAGTGACACTGCGGAGGACCCGCAGAGGCTGCGGTTCAAAGCATTTCTTCGGCTCTACTCACAAGAGTTAAGTGGCGAGCAGGGCGTGTGCAGGGTGCGTCTCCGACGGGGACAAATCACCCACCCCACCATCTCTAACTTAAAACTAAGAAGAAACTTGGCTTGGCTTTGCTGCTTTTGACGTAAGCAGTATGTGACAGAGTCACTGGCAACACTGGGGCGCTCTCACACGCTGTGGAGAGGACCGGAGGCTCCGGTATCATCACATTACCAACGCACCGGGCAACACTGACCTGTTTTTGGACTCAACATATAACTCTCTGCTCACATCTGTTTTTTTTCCCGTTTACAATTGTTTTTTGTGCAATATACTGTATGCTGGGGATTTGTGCAATATATTTATAATGTGCAATACAACTTTTTGTGTACTGTACTTTCGGGTCTGTTTTTGTATATCCTGGACTGTGAGCAACTCTGTATAATCCATTTTTTACTTTTACTGACTGTAGTGTATGTATTGTATTGTTGTATTATTGTATCATTTCGTTACACTGTGCTGTGTTGACTGTGCTAGGCTGCTGTTGCACTGCAATTTCCCTCACAGGATCAATAAAGTATCCATCTATCTTAAGGCATTTGTTTCTTTTAACATTCTCCATCATATCTGGTTTTTATTGTGCAATTGATGTGAAAAGCCTTGAGGATGCTCTGTATCGAAAGGCGCAATATAGGAATAAAACGGGTTGACTGGGAGAGCAGGGCTGGGCGCACCTTGTCGAACTTCGTCCTGTCTGCCACGTCAAGGTCGGAGGCCGACATGTTGCCCATGTCCAGCAGGGAGGAGGACTGGGACCTGCGGCTGCCGGAGCCCTGGACGGTCAGCTTGTTGAGGCTCGAGGTGGAGCCGGTCAGCTTCCCCGCGCTGCCGTGGAGGCCTGCGGCCGACCCCAGGAGAGAGAGCCGCCATCAGCGTGTGGCTGCGCCGCGTCACTGCAGTGCGGCGCAGTCTCACACAACCAGCGAGGTCAAAGCGCAAGGACGGAGGAGAAACATCATGGAAACATTTCCGACTTCTAGGTTTATGTCTAGTTTCTTTCACAGCTTCTCACTTCAGAGTTAGCTGCTTTTCAGGTTCATTTCATGAACGTCAGACTATTGCTTGTATCGAATTATAAGAAGGCGTTACTGATTACAAGCACAGTGTAATAGCATTTTAGCCTTCAATTCATCAAAAGACCCATCTGATTATCAATTAGACAATATCAAAACCACTTTTAAATTCCCTGATATATGGTATTTTTTAATTCTCTTCTATAAACAGGTGTACAGTATGCTGTGGTATCCCTCAGCTTAATAATAGATTTACTTAAGGTGAGACAAAATCTAATGTACAATCAAGAAGCAAGATATTGCTTCATATATTATATATCGTATTACTTTTTCTAATTCGCCTTCTTAGATGAAAAGGAGGACAGAGCTACTTAGTGCAGGAGCAGATGGAAATGTTCTGTAAACGTATTGAAACTTGCACAGCGACAAACACAGCAGAATTTTTCGGTTGACATCGGTCCTTTTTTTCCCCGATGTAATGAGAGGAAAAAAAAAAGGGTAGGGTTAACTTCTCAAGCACTTCATAAAGACCATAATAAAAGATCAGCACTTCAGAAAGGTCCAAACTAGGAATCAGGATGTCTGCAGCCGTTCTCTGCAGGACTCATCTTCTGAGTATCCTGCAGGGAACACTATCCTGCACAGCACATCACACTTTTTCTTTTCAGGCAGGAGACAGCGGCACAGAGGGGACAAAGGGGTGCTGGGATACTTACTCTCCGTCTCCTGTTTGACAGCACTCTCTTTTCGAGGCAGCGTGGCTGGGCGGCAGATTAGAATGCAGGCATCAAAGACAGAGACAAGTTAGCACATGTGTGTCACACAAACCATGCAGCACGAGGCCCGTTAGAAGTTAGTTCAGGAAAAAAAAAACAGGCATGCACCAGAGCTGCGATGAACTGAAAAACTGTGCTCACAGCCAAGGCGATTTAAAACGAACACTTAAAATGCTGCCCTTCTGTTTTCAGAAGGAAGATAGCACACAAGCTTGATGCAGACCAGGGGTCTCCAAAGCTGGTTCTGGAGAGTCTCAATCCCACAGGTTTTGCAGGGCGGCTTCAAGCCACCAGTTGCTAAATACTGGAAACTCCTCCATCATGATCTGTTAAATAGTTGATTTGTTAAATGAAGTAAAGTAATTTGGGATCAAAAGAAAAATTTCTAAACTGAAATTCTCTAAACTGAATAGGTTAGTAAACTTGGTTCATGAACAGTTAGCAGGTGTTGAAATGTTTAGAACATGTGTAACACCTGTAAGACTAGCAGACTGGGGCTCTGCAGGACCAGGGCTGGAGAACCAACATACAGGACATTATTTTTTTCACAAGGCATGACCGCAGACTCATAAAAACGTCTGAAATAATTGATAATGTTCTATCGTTCCTGCTGTTGTCTTAAATAATGTTGCCTGCATCACAAAAACAGAATGAGCTTGAAGACAATGGGCATTCTGTCTTAAAGCGCAATTAACACGTGTGGATGATCTTTAGTGCATGCTTCAGAAAATGAAAAGATAACAGAAAATGTTTTTTTACAGAAACCACCCCTTTTTGAATGCAATTTTCAGGTCATTTTGGTGGATTATGTAACATTTACTTAGAACATAAACATATACTTTTCAACTACTGTACTTAATACTTAATTGTGTAAGAACACCAAACAATATTTTCCCTAAATCTACTGTGAAACAGTGATGACTTTACACTCATCCAGTAAAGTGAACCCAGAACCCAAGGAGACAGCTGACAGGCCCTGGAAAGGGTTCGGGGACTCTGGTTTGACAGTGCACAAATGTCCTGACAAGGTCTTTGAGATGTTCTGGTAGCATTCAGTATCAGCCTTTTGATGCAAGAGTACATTTCAAGCAGATTCGCATGTCTGCAGTAACGATTCCACAACTTATTTTGCTTACATATCGGAAAGAAAATCTATGTCAAAGGTCGACAAGTTTTTACTACATTGAAAATAACTGTTCTAATTACTTTCTGGGCAATCCTCAACAATAGCAAGAACATGATCAGGCACTTGTAAAAACACTAAGAGAATCCTTTAAGCATCAATTTTAGTGCTCATGGTTTCAAAGTCCATCGCAACATAATAAAGGATGCTTACTTGCTTTTATAACAAAAAGCATGCTAATTCCTTGTTTTTTTTATGTGTACTCTTTTATCTTGAGGGAATGGTTAAAAAAAAGAACAACATAAAATTATATCCTGCTGTACACAGAGATTTTCCTCATACATAACCACAAATTTCACTTGGCAAAACTACACTTCTATTAACGGACAGAAAGTGCTCCCCTGTCTAAGTGCTAGACAGGTGTTCAAAAGCAGCAATTAAAGAACAAGGTGTCGATGAGAATCTTACCGAATTTCTTCCCCTCTTTGGTTGTGCTCGCCATTTTAATCTTGGCAACTTCAAAGAAATCTTTAATTTCGCGTTCATACAATCTTGAAATGTAATCAACGTAATTCTGTTAAAAAAATACGAAAAAGTATTAATACACAAATCGCATGCCTGAAGAAGATCACGCATTGACTTTACTTGCTGCCCTGATCAGCAGAAACAATTTCAAGAGAGGGAGCAAAGGCTGACAACGAGAGCGCAACAGCGCCCCCTGCCTGCTCGTCCTTACCGCCGTCAAGCCCCCATGTTTCTCGTCCTGGGTGATCTTCAGCCACTCCATTAGCTTGGCGTAGCGCAGCAGGTCGCGGTGCAGTGGGCTGTGCTTGGGCAGGGTGAGCTCCGCCGAGTGCTGGGCCAAGGTGGAGCTCTGGTCATGACCCTGCCAAGGAAGGTGGCAACTCAGGCAGTGCTCCTGGACACCCAGGGCACAGAACAGGAGAGCTCTCCAGAATCTAGCGTTCTTGCTCAGGCAGTGCTCCTGGACACCCAGGGCACAGAACAGCTCTCCAGAATCTAGCCTTCTTGCTCAGACAGTGCTCCTGGACACCCAGGGCACAGAACAGGAGAGCTCTCCAGAATCTAGCCTTCTTGCTCAGGCAGTGCTCCTGGATACTAGGACACAGAACAGGAGAGCTCTCCAGAATCTAGCCTTCTTGCTCAGACAGTGCTCCTGGACACCGAGGGCACAGAACAGGAGAGCTCTCCAGAATCTAGCGTTCTTGCTCAGGCAGTGCTCCTGGACACCCAGGGCACAGAACAGGAGAGCTCTCCAGAATCTAGCCTTCTTGCTCAGGCAGTGCTCCTGGATACCCAGGGCACAGAACAGGAGAGCTCTCCAGAATCTAGCCTTCTTGCTCAGGCAGTGCTCCTGGACACCCAGGGCACAGAACAGGAGAGCTCTCCAGAATCTAGCCTTCTTGCTCAGGCAGTGCTCCTGGACACCCAGGGCACAGAACAGGAGAGCTCTCCAGAATCTAGCCTTCTTGCTCAGGCAGTGCTCCTGGACACCCAGGGCACAGAACAGGAGAGCTCTCCAGAATCTAGCCTTCTTGCTCAGACAGTGCTCCTGGATACTAGGACACAGAACAGGAGAGCTCTCCAGAATCTAGCGTTCTTGCTCAGACAGTGCTCCTGGATACTAGGACACAGAACAGGAGAGCTCTCCAGAATCTAGCCTTCTTGCTCAGACAGTGCTCCTGGATACTAGGACACAGAACAGGAGAGCTCTCCAGAATCTAGCGTTCTTGCTCAGACAGTGCTCCTGGATACTAGGACACAGAACAGGAGAGCTCTCCAGAATCTAGCGTTCTTGCTCAGACAGTCCTCCTGGATACTAGGACACAGAACAGGAGAGCTCTCCACAATCTAGCGTTCTTGCTCAGACAGTGCTCCTGGACACCCAGGACACAGAACAGCTCTCCAGAATCTAGCGTTCTTGCTCAGACAGTGCTCCTGGACACTAGGACACAGAACAAGAGAGCTCTCCAGAATCTAGCCTTCTTGCTCAGACAGTGCTCCTGGACACCGAGGGCACAGAACAGGAGAGCTCTCCAGAATCTAGCCTTCTTGCTCAGACAGTGCTCCTGGACACCCAGGGCACAGAACAGGAGAGCTCTCCAGAATCTAGCGTTCTTTCTCAGACAGTGCTCCTGGACACTAGGACACAGAACAGGAGAGCTCTCCAGAATCTAGCCTTCTTGCTCAGACAGTGCTCCTGGACACCGAGGGCACAGAACAGGAGAGCTTTCCAGAATCTAGTGTTCTTGCTTATGTTAGTTCATGCTAAGCAAAAATTAGTACAATAGTTTAAATAAATGTATGTTTAGCATGTTTAAAATAAATGGCAATATAACGCTAATGACATTAAAAGAAAATGACGCTCACAAACATCGTCATAATAGAAACAGTTAATTTAATTTTTAGCAAATGGTAAACATTTGGAAGGTTATCACAGACTTGAATAAGCATTTTTTAACATGAATCACTTTTATAACCCTTTCATTCAGCTGGTTTTGTTAATCATGCCCTCCTGGGGACACATTCTTTAAAACAGCAAGACCAGTGCATCTCAAAGTCCCCCCTCCCTACAGAAAACACCAGCAGTTACACACACTGAGGAGTCATGCACCCCTGTGTTAACAGCTTTGGTTTGTTTCTGCTTTTGCTCTGAAGAAAACGACATTTCTTGAACCCTGAATTGAACTCTGCCCGACTAATCTCAACCCTGCCTATGTAATCCGATCCCTGAACTGAATCCTGTTCCAGTCATCTGAACCCTGAACTGAACCCTGCCTGAGTAACTGAACCCGGCCCAAGTAATTCAAACCCTGAACTGAACCCTGCCCGAGTAATGAGAACCCCGAACACTGCCGCTACAGTCTTTTGCCCTTTTGCCGAGCTGCTGAAGCCAACAGGGGGGAATGAATGGGCGGACAAGATCATCAGCTCCATTAGCTACTAACCAGCACGTGCCTCCTCTCGTTCCGCACACCATCACCTGGGGAACCTGGGTACTGACTTCCTTAATAAACAGATAACGCAGGAGAGATCCTGCCCATTTATTGCCCAACAATCCGGCACACATCTCACACCTGGACCTGTGGCCCCATGACGGCCAGCAGACACCACTACAAGCCAGCACCGCTTCACCAGGGCACTTCAGAAGAGAACGCTAAACAGATCGACACGTCGCGACGGCAACGAAGACATCAGCAGAGAGATGATTCTTCAATTTGATCAAATAATCTTGATCAATAATGAATCAAGTTTTCACAATACAAAACTCCTGGGAACTTCAGTGCAGTTTATATGTCAGATGCACAAGGGCAATTAAATGCTAATTTGTGTGTGCGCTCCTATACAAAGATACTAAAGGAATCACCCGGTAACAGTAACATGTTAAAGAACATACAACTTTGAAAAAAGTCAGACAAGCAGTGAGAGGAAAAAAAAACCACCAGTGTGAGCCACAACTTCCCAGAAATGCACAGCAGGTACGACACCTGCTGCATCGCCACCCTTCAGTTTGACACCCCTTCACCGTGACACCCCAAGCGTGTGCTTCTGACCATAGCTGTTCAGCGGCTGTTCAAGCGAATGAATGCATGCACTTCTGAATAAATGAACTCAACCGTCATGAACGCACATGCTCGTCACTGACGGTAGTTTACACCTGACATTCCCACAGTAAAAACAAGTCCTTCACAACCTCAGGAAGTTTCTGCACCTTGAATATAACACAGCAGGCTGTAACTGAGAAAAAGACATGCCCACTCCTGGCCATGACTGCTGAGAATCAGAGGTCAGGTTCCAGGTGCACACGGGTTAGTGGGGGTGCGTGGTCATACTCACGGGCAGTGACAAAAAGGAGGCCCTATAGAAGTGAGGAATGGTCAGGCTGAAGTGACTGAAGTGATTGAACTGATTAAGAGAAGGCAAGGAAGGAAACAAGAGACAGGGTGAACACAGGCTGAAGCAATAGGAGACGCATCGTGATTCAGATTAAATCAATGAACTGCAGAAGAAATGGTGGCTGTGAATCAGGAATCCACGCCTCAGCGTGAAAGCTAAGACGACGTCAGTGTATGGACTGCATGCACCCCCCAGAGGAATAAACCTTCCTGACGCCCCTGCTCCTTTCTCTCCAGCCAGCCTGGTTTACAGCAGCTAGAGGAATCCTTACACTACAGAGTTATCAGCAAAGAAGACCACCCCCTGTCCTGTGCAACTCTGCACTGGTTCTTTGCAAATTATATGATTTAAAACAAAAACACGTTTATTACTGAGTTTTGCAAGCAAAGTAAACCTCCATTCAACCCTTCTACCTCAGCCTTAAAGCAAGGCCTCACACTAATCAGCCAACTCTGTCTTTATATTTTCCACTGCTCGGCGCTACTCCTTCTGAAAGAAACTACCCCAGAGTCCTTGAGCTTCACGGCTGAAAACAACAGGAGGAACAGAAAGATGAACATTTTTACCAGGAACAGCAAATATTACCTGGTGAACGAACACGTTGTTGAGGTGGTTGGTGAGTCTCCTTGCAAACTGATCCCTCAATTCACTAAACAGGTGCTGCTGCTGCTTCACGGCGTGAAGTCTGTCGTGTCCTGCCAGCGACAAGAGAGCACAGAGCTCAGCGGGCTCCCCCGGCACAGACGGGCCGACGTAGAGGAAACTACGGGAAAGCCCTTGGAACGGAGAGCAAGACGCCCTGCTCCCCCTGCCTCACGGCGGCGGCCCGCTGCTTGTGGGGGTGTGGAGCAGGCCGGGCAGCCGAGCTGCTGAAGCCAACAGGGGCAAATAAATGGGCGGACAAGATCATCAGTTCCACTAGCTACTAACCAGCACGTGCCTCCTCTCGTTCGGACACGTCCTCATGGACAGCGACAGAACGCAGAACCTCTGTCACCCGGGATATCGGATACCGGAACACCATGCTTAAATACATTCTGCCATATTTCTTATTTGCTTCTCCTCCACTGTGAACCCTATCTTCCTTTATTAATGAACAGAAGACAGAAAACAAAACAGGACAGGCCCTCGTAAAGGCGTTTAAAGGTCCTACGCGTTCCTCAGGGTGGATCTGTGGTGGGCCTGACCTGGTCTGAGCGCGACGCTCAGGCACTGCAGGAGTGCCTCTGCGGCGTTGGTGCAGGCCTCGATGCCCTTGGAGGCGGACAGGTCCCCCTCCTGCAGCGCCTTGATGTGCCCCTTCGACAGGTCCATGTAGTTCTGCAAGACAGCGAGGGCTTCAGTGGGCGGGTGAGGGGTATGACGCACCTGGATTTGTCTCAGGAGGAAACTGAAACCAGCCCGACGACTGCTTCCTCCCATTTTTCACAAGAATAATAGAAGAAAATCGATAAACGCCTCGACGGCTGTTCCAGACCCGGGGAACCGGCTCGTTTTTGCCATTCAGATTTCGTGAATCAAGGCCTGTTACGCAAACACCTTCTTCACGCAAAAAGCATAGCAGAAAACAAAGCAATATTTGGCTGAAGCAGTGGTCAGGTCTTCTTTGCCATAACAAACTCCTGCTCGATCTAGTTTTGCACGCGTTTTCCCCCCAAACAGGTGCCGTTTAAACTCTAAACTGTTATAGTTCATGGTGACGAATGGTGGACGGCTTTGCCGCTCTGGCACCACTCATGGCCTGAATCTCGGAGTCAGACCCGATCCTCTCCCGGCTTTCGAGTCTCGTATGAAAACTCTGCAGCTAGACTACTAGCTCGCACCAGAATCTGGCCGCACATCGCTCCAGCACTTAGGTCTCTAGATTGGTTGCCTATAAAGTCACGTATTCAGTACAAGATCTTGTTAACGAACTCTAAGGCTCTAAACAATCTGGTTCCATCATGCGTCTCCTCCATGTTTACACTCCTCCTGCGGGCTCCAGCAGTGGAGACACTGCACCTGGGACTCAAGTCTCAGACTGCCGGTGACTGTGCTGTTCTGCCACTGCTCCTTGGCTATGGACTCCTCAAGAGACAGGTTCTTTGACTCTGCTCAAATCTAAATTTCAGACTCACTTTTTTTCCTAGGTCCTGTGTCTGTCTGCCCTCAATTCTATCCGTGTGAACCTGTATACTCTTGTTTATTTTTTTCTCTCTTTAACTTTTTATATTTA
Source organism: Lepisosteus oculatus (assembly GCF_040954835.1). Lineage (NCBI taxonomy): Eukaryota > Metazoa > Chordata > Actinopteri > Semionotiformes > Lepisosteidae > Lepisosteus > Lepisosteus oculatus. The sequence goes on from NC_090696.1 coordinate 77,652,784, forward strand.
ATACTTTTTTGTATTATTCTTAAAACTGCGTACATCGTCTTCGGGCTATGACAGGCGCTTTATAAATAAAAGATGTTAGTAACATTAATGCGCACAGCTCTGCGAAGGATTCCTAAACTCGCTAAGAAAAGAAACTTTCTGCACCCCAGCGGGGTTTGATCCACCTCCGGCATTTTGGTTTGTACTGGCTTCCCCGTCACAAACTCGCTCACCACCAGGAACTCGATCTCCTCCAGGAGCTGCACGTTGTTGGTGTTGCTGAGCTGTATGAGGTGGTTGCTCTGCGAGATCTGGTCCATCTGCTCCTTCACGCTCTGCAGCATCTCCTCGTAGCTGCTGAGCTTGCCCTCGATGGTGTCCACCTCCCTCAGGGCCTCGTCCAGCAGCTGCATCAGGGTGTTGACCTGCTTCTCCGAAGCCATGATGGACTGAATGTTCGCCTGTGGTGCAGAAGGCAGGGCAGACTGAAACGGGGGGGCTGTACGCCATGAGAAAGTGTTCCTCGAGCGAGGAGAGCAGGGGAGGACTTCGCCTGCCAACCGCGGATAACACGTCAACCTCACCTGCCGAGGTGACTGAAAGGGCAGAGCAACATCCCATTCCTTGTTTGCAGAACAACTTAAAGACTGCGTTGCAATACTAATTCAAGACTTGTAACTCAGGTCATTCACTGGCTTCTACTCCTCCCCTTCAGCTCCTGCAAGTTTACAGATTGTCCAGCTCTGCTGGTGCTGGTTATCTGAAGAAACCCATAAAACCTGCAGTGCCGAAGGCTGCCCTCTGGAACCGGACTGAGGAATCACAGATTTAGAGAGACAGGTGCTTTGTCAGAATATTCTGTTTGATGCGGCAGCAGGGCAGCCTGCGGTACTTCCCTTAAAGACGCTCTAGGCCAGACTGCCTGACCAGTGTGCGCACAGCAGTGCATTGCTGTGCACACAGGGGCCTATGAGAGAGTCTCCTCCAGCCACATAACACCTCTGTGAGGGAGGGTGGGAGGACAGATGAGGGTGGAGAACCCTCATATTTCTAATGTGTGTAACAAATAAACCCTTGTTATTTTAACAGCACTATGGACTCATCTCATCCCCAGACACCATCTGGGCTTGACAAACCAAATTGTTCTGGTGGAGCCTGGGAGCCAGCATCAGCCTTACCTGCTGGCTTCAGTTACAGCTGTCCCCTCAGATGCTCCTGAACCTGCATGCCAAGGGCAGACGGGCGGACCACTCACCCCGTCGAGCACCTGCAGCTCTCTGGACAGTTTCTCGGCGAAGGCCTCGGCGTTGGAGATGGCGTACTCGCAGCCCTCCATCATTATTTCGATATCCTGCTCCTCCCGGGTGCTCAGCTCTTGATAGTCGTCCAGAGCATCCTCATCGCCCCCGGCAACACTCTGGTTCTCCCCGCTGGGGACAGACTCTTCACAAAACACAGAGGACAGATCGCGCTCAGACCGATCCCCTCCGGGCCGGGCGGCTGAGCAGCTACAGATATCATGCACTGAACTCGTTCCCAGATCCTGCTGCTGTCCTGCCCGGACGCGTCGGGTTTGCACTACAGGGTGGGAGAGGAACTAAAAAAAAACTCAAGGCGCAACGCGTGGTTTTTTAACAAACAGAACTGCGGAAAGAAGGAAAAGTGAAGCTGTGCTTTGACTTCAGGGCCGGCGCAACTACGAATGCCAACTTCACCAGTGCAGCACGAAAAAGCAAGGTATCGCAAAACAAAAATTCAAAACTTTCATAAGGGAGAAGCGTCTCGAGGCAGCCTTGCTTATTTTCAGCACTCAACTAGCAGCTTAGAGGTCAGAGGAAGTTTTGAGCACTTTTTAGCTGTTTTTTTTTCCTTTAACCTATAAAGTGCTTTGAGAAGATGTTTTTAGAGGCACTATATAAGATAAGGTTTGGTCCCAGTCAAAGTTTTTTTGGAAGTTCACTTCAACCAGTTTAGGGTCGATTCCCAGCTGCACCCAGGCCCACGAGAGGGAATATCCAGCAGGGCCTCCCGGGAGACGAGCTGCCCATGAGCACAGCTGCAGCCTGCACAGTAAGACTTCCCGGCTCGATTACACGGTCGCTCCAGAACAAAACAATGGCAACATGACTATAAACAAGCAAGCTTCTTCGACGGCGGCTCTCCTGCTGACACGACAGGCCACTTTCGCTGTTCTTGTGGGGGAAACGCGTGACGAAAACACCACCGGACACAAGTGACGCCACGGCCTCCAGGAGGACGAATAACTGTTACGAGAACAGTTCACAGAGGCAACAAAGACAATGCAGACGGATGCTCGTGGAAGGTGAACAACACACAAAGATGGGAGAGAGGTACAGTAAGTGTTACCAACCTTCAGCTTTAGGAAGCTCTGGCCAGTGAGGGGTGAAAAGGGAAGAGCAAAGAACAAGTTTATTAAAGCCAGAGAGCAGCAAAGTGAACTATGTGCTAATCTTCTGCCTCGCAAACCACTTCCTTGTCACATTCACCCAAAGCGCACACACCCAAGGGACCAAAAATGAAAAGGCAGCTTTCGCGATGTCGACAAGACGTCTGAGCCCACGCCAGAGGACTACAGGAATATCGAGTCTCTGCAATTACGACTTGCAACAAACTAAGAAAAGCCTGGGGTTCCCAGTTAAAACCGTTAAGGTGGAAAACAAAGGTGACTTCAACTCACTGGAAGAGACAAAACAAGGTTTGCAAAGAGTTTCACCTCCAAAATCAGTCTCACTGCACACACAAAGGCCTTTCAGCTGTGTCTGTGATCCGTCATTGCATAAAAAAACACAAACTACAACTTGATAATTTGCTCCACAAATCAAATAAAAAGATCTAGTTATGATGTTCTGTTCTAGGGGCAAAACTGAACAATAAATTTACAACAAGGCAGATTAAAACATTTGAGCCCTCAGATTTTTCACTCTCAAACAAGGACCTTTTCTGTAAGTAATACCACTGACTTATTGGCAACAGCGAGTTATCTCAGTTTGCAACTACTTCCTAAACCTAAAATAGGTTTTTAATAACAAGAAGCGGGATGACACAACACAATCCAAGGTTTTTAAAGCTGTATTAGGACAGACGGTAAGAAAATACAACAGAGAAGGTTAGTAATGTTTTTTACACGACAGAGCATTTGCATACCTTCCAGCAGCTGGGAGCTGACGTTAACAAAATCGATTTTCTTCCTCAGGTACCTCTGGTTTAACTTCCAGATGCAGGAGATGAACGAGTTCTTCTCCGCCGTGCTGCTGGCCACCCATTTGTACGCCTTCTCAAAGTGCAGGTCGAATTCGGGGTTTTCCTGTTCGAGAGAAGAGGGCTCCAGACTAGCAGACAAATCCCACTGCCCTCAGCCCAAGATACTCAAGCGCAGGAGCACAGCACGAGGAACAAGGTCAAGCCAAGCTCTGGAGTCAGGAAGGGGCATGTCAAGAGTTCATTTACCATGACGGTCTCGTATAAAAAATATACAATGATATTACGAAACCATTTCTAGAAAACAGCTCCCCCTCGTTGAATGCAGCTTAACTGGTTAACCCCACTTTCATATCACTGCACTGCAGCACAAATGTGGAGAAACAAAAACAACGCTTGTAAGAACAGCAAGTTACAATAAAGGACAACTGAAGACAGTTTCTTTGTTGCCTTTGACTCATCATAAATGCTTTTACATGTTCTGGGCAACTGCATTAAACTGTAAACGGTAAATTGCATAAAGCATGAAAAATGAATGGAATTATTCTACTGGACTTTGCACCAGTCGAGCAAAAATTACAAACAGCACAGGTTGAACAAGAAAAAAAACAGCATGTGTTCGACCCAAGATGATCACTTCATTCACATGCATGTCTAACTCAAGAGATCAAGTAAATGTACAAATCATACTGTTCAAAGGGAAACATTCAGAATTGAAGAACTGAATGGTAGGTGCATTTACAAACCCAATCACATAAGGAAGGGTACACATGCTGGGAGAAAGAGATCGCAATTTTAAGGAACTGCAGTTACAAAAGCGAAGATGTACTGTAGCAGGACGAAAGGAAAGACTACAGTGACATTCGAAATCTGTGACCTGTTACTGACGAGGCCGTCTTGATTATTTGCCTCAAGTGCTACAGTACGTGCTTTGCAAAGCTCCTCATTTCAATTAAACCACAACTGAAACAATTTTCTGTATTAAAGCAAACGCATGACATGATCAAGGAGGCCAAAGAAAACACAAAACGCCCCGCTGTTTTCTTACAGACCTTGTTGGCATCTTTCGCGTCTACGATGGCCAGGTTGCTGAGCTCCCAGGCGGTCTGTCTCTTGAAGTCGCCCTTGTCCGACTTCTTCACCTTCACCACCTGCACATGCACGGGGCGCTCGGTGGTCACTGGAAGGGGAGAGGGGGGACGGCGGTCTTACAGGGCAGGCTGCTGGGTAGCGCACGCCCGACGTGTGAGGGGGCTTTTCTCACACTCAGCTGCGTTACTCTGTGCACCGCACAAGTTTGCAGGTGACACAACTTCACTCTTCAAGGGGTCAACAGCTTCCCTTTGCCACACTCACACGACCCGCTGTGCAACAGTCCCCACGCGCCGGGCGCAGCGGCAGCACCACTGAGCCTTAGCCACCTGCTTTCGGAAAAACAGGGACCGTCAGTGCAGATGAAGACTCGACGCTACACAGCATCAGAACGCCTACACAGAGGAACGCGCTCAGAAACGGGCCTACTCTCGGCGGCGCAGCGCGTCAAACGGCTCCGGAAACCTGGCAGTTTGCATCCAGCTTGGAGAACGTTTGGCACGCAGGCCCTGGGCGCCCTGCGTCACTGCGAGGGGCCGCGGGCGACGGGGCTGCAGGGGACTCTGGAGTGTGACAGCACGAGCCCTCCCCAGAACGCCGGACCAGGGGAGCTCGGCGCTGCTCTGGTCCCGCTGGCGCCACAGACACCCACCCCGTCACGAGCGGACGCACAACTCCCAGTCGGGCGCCCGTGGCAGAGGGACGGTCATCTCCCGCCAACGCGGCGCTGGGGCTCTTTTCGGAACGCACGATTTCACTGAGGTTACGTTTCAGAACACCACTTTCCCGGGAATCGGTTTCCTGGCGCGGGACTCCAGAAGCCAACAGGAGTCTGGTGTGATAATGACCGGATCTTTCCACATCAGCAGCAGCGCTCCAACCCCACCACGGATAAATGAAATCTCAATAAATGGCGAGACCCCATAATCCAGCCATCCAGCCGTTTTCCACCGTTTTCTCCAGAGCAGGGTCGTGGAGGGAGCCGGAGCCTATCCCAGCAAGCAACAGGGGCCAGGCAGGACTCACCCCGGGCCTCACCAGAGCACACAAAGGGCACGCAGACAGCACCCCGGGTCTGGAATCGGACCCAGGGCCCCAGCGCTGCGAGGCTGTAATACTGACCACTACGCCACCCTACAGCGCACGATTCGTGCTGGAGACTGGGGGGCTGGACCGCAAAGCGCTCGCGGGTCTCCCACCCACGCCCGCTCGTTTCCAGGCACGCAGCCCGGCCCGCCGGACGCACCTGTGGCGCACAGGAAGCAGTTCTTCTTCTTCTTCCCGGCCTTGCACACGTTGACGATGCTGAGGAGCCGCTCGTCGCTGGGCGTGAAGATGTCCCTCTGCAGGGCGTGCTTGATGGCCGTCATCCCTCCTGCTGCAGGCACACGCCGTACTTACTGCCGGGCACGCGAGGGCAGGGAGAGGGGCAGGGCTCCGTGCCAGAGCACCCGTTCGTACCACTGCTGCACGTTTGTTTGTGTTGTTTATTCAGCACTTTTGCAGGTTCTTAAAAACACCAGGCATTAAGAACACTGAATTACACTGCTGTTACAATAAAACCGTGCAAGTCAACCAGGGGGTCCCTGAACGCTGTATTTTATTTTTATTATTATTATTATTATTATTATTATTATTATTATATTCCTGGGACTGAGAAGCCTGCCTAGGCTGGCAGACTGCACCGAGGGAAGCCCTCGGGATTTCAACAGCCCACACTTCAACCAAGAGTGCGAATTCTGCAGCGCCGTGGATCACTCCCCAGCAACCCACGGCGCAGCAGAACCCACTTCCTTCTCTAGACACCCGCACCGATATATTTACTGCATCTAAATTACTTCTGAGTCAGGCGTCACGAACAGTAATGCGCAACAAGGAATTAAATCCCGCAACCAAATCGCGCTACTCCCTAATTTTAACAACAAAGGGCGCCATGCATCTGGGGCTCTGACTACTGTAGGACTTATCCATGCAAGACATCCCTCTTTGATATTTATACCGCTGAAATGGAAGACCCCCAAACAGAGCACATTTAGTAAATACGGATTAAGTGGCAAAACGTAAACGAACAAGGGATTCGGGCTCGCCCTTTTCCAATCAAAATGCCCCCCAAACTATTACGTTTAGTTAACAAGGAAAGCACATTTACCTTAATAAAACAATGTGTATCGGGAATGACAATATCTTGCCCTTAGTCGCTTTGTTTATCCATACAAACACAACAATACGAGCCGCTTTCCTGTCATGAGCTGTTTCCAAACGCAGAGCTAGCTAGCAAGCTGCCCCAGCCCAGCTGAGTTTCCTGTTTCCGGATAAAAGGCAGGACGTCACACTCAGGAACAGCGGCTAGAGGAAGGATAGGGACGTCATTAGAGTCAGGGCGCTCGGCTGGCCGGGGGGAACTTTGACATCACGTCTAATGCATTGTTAAATCCACTTAGAAAGTCAATAAAAGCTCAGAAAAATGAATATAATGCATTAAAAAAGGAAGTATATAGTATATAAATATAAAGTATCTAAATATCACTGTGTAGTCGAGAAATTCAATCCAGGGCTCCAACTTTGGGCACTGCGTCTGTCTTGTTCGGGTTCGAGTTCGGTTCACTGCGACTCATTACAACGATAAAGTGGGTATTGTGTTGTGTAGTAGGAAAGAAAAGACGTTTTCTAAAACATTTTAAATCCAACCCTGATTCGTATTAAGAGATCCCCTCATTGAACGTACCAGTAATATATTTTCTTTGTTACAGATTTTGGGTGCTTGGCTTCTGTTAAAGCCTGTTAAAGGTGCTTCTAAATAAAATGTGCATTTAGTCTCAGATACCAAGAGAACATTCCTCCAGATTAGCATGGGCTCCAGTTAAAGGAAAGGTTACCAAGAAGAGGAGGCCGTTTCGTGCAACTTGTTCATTTGGTTGCAAGTAGTTTATTGATCCTAACATCCCATCCGGGAGCCCTGGGACAGATCCAGGCTGCTTCCAGGATGTTTCTGCTTCACGCCCTGAAGACCCAGCCTGCCTGCCTGCAGCAGGGCTCATGGGAGGACTTCTGGACTTCAGGAGGATCCCAAGGGAACTGCAAGACTCATTGTGTCAAAGAAAAGTTTCCAGCGTTAACAGAATATCACCGCTTTTGGATTTTTGGCAGCATCAGAACTTTAAATAGAAAGTGAATTTGGCTGGTCCAATTTGCAGAGAATAGATCCAGGATGTCTGGTGTCACATTTTGTGGTTCGGTTTTGCATTCTTGCTCTTTCCTCACAAACACAATGAGATTCCACCCCGATGCTCCTCCTGGGAACTTTCATTTCAGTCAAGGGCTCTAGCCAACCTGGTTATAAGAACAGGGACACGGAAGCTGCACATAATGGTCATTATCCCTACTTTTACCCTCAGGGAGGTAGAGGAAGTCTACAGTAGCTGCTTTCTGTAACCGAACGTCACAATATAATAAAAGCAACACAGACAACAGTAATAGATATAGGCCCCTCAGATTGGGTCAATTTCAGTCTTAATCGATATGTAGGACGTGATTATTTTTTTAGTTATGTTTTATTTTTAATGCTTTAGAAAACATTTGCAAAACACCTAAGGATGTATTTATAATAATAACAATAACAACAAGTATATTTTATAAAGCACATTTAAAAGGATTGAATTAAAAATGCTTTATAATATATACAAATTTGACAAATTATTCTGGTTTAAAGTAATATCTTTTACCTTCAGTTTCTCGATTAAATTCTATACTGTATTTACACAAACTGAGAGGATTACTTTATTTATAAGACACTTCAAACAGACCAAGCATTTCAGTACAGGTACTGTACATCACAAGCACTGCACACAGTAAATCCACATGAATGACAAAGTTATTTTACTCAATTTAATAATTGGAAATAGGTATGTTTTTATTTATTATTATTTTTGCTCTAAAAAACTTGAAATGTATATATACAACTTACGTAGACAACTGTTCATTTTCAAATTATTTAAAATATTTTCAGATATTTTTAAAAGCATTTGTATTTTGGTGAACACAAATAAAATAACTACAAATCATCAGAAAGAAAATAAATAATAAAATTGAAAATCTAAGTGTTTTTATTAATTAACTTAATAACTTCATTGCATAACTTTACTAACTCTACAAGTGTTAGTCAAAAGGAAAAAACAGTGAAAAGTGCCGGAAAGTGAAGAGAAATTTGTATTTCCGATCAAGCTATTAATATGAGACAGAACTGTAGACTTTCTTTTGTTATTGGGTATTAAAACATAGTGTTAAAAGTTTAGAAATATGTTGAATGTATGCGTTTTTCACATGGGAGTGTACTGTATGTGTTACCTGGTCACAAGCAAACAAGAAGCTCTTACTTGTGAGTTTCACTGTGGTCAGCTGGACATGTACACATGAAAGCATAAGTTTCACCTGCCCACAGTTCGTCTGCGGACACGACACACAAATCAAATCTTTCATGGTTTTCATACAAAGCATATACGCAAATGCATTCCTATTTCACTTTGTTTACATGTGTTGTGGGCACCAGAGTGGCCTCTCTAATGATGACTTTAACCTATTGCTTGAGAAAGGAGAAAGAAAGCAGAATCCTAATTTCCTGCGTTGTTCATCCTACTACAACCCGAAAAAGCTAAATGAACAACAAGATGACCAAAAGCTTTCTTCTGAAGAAGGGGAATATGCAATGATTCAGTACACAGTCTGTTATCTTGTACATTGCATTTATAAAACCTTAACAAATCGTGAGATTGACACATCACTGTGTTATACCCTGTGACCCGACTGAAGGTGCTGCTGTGGTGCACTGAGTGAACTACAGCCCAGTTTGACTTCAGCCAGAGGCCATCAGTCACAGTGACAGACACCTCTCTCAGGCTCCCACCAGCAGTGATAGTGCTAACTGCACTGCAGACTGCAGAGAGGGGTCAGAGGGTCAGAGTCCGTACTGCAAGTGAGATTTCAGCTGAAGCAAAAATCTTGAAAAGAAACGACATGACTGTTAAACACGTCACGTCCCTCCTGTCTCTCTTCAACACCTTCACTTCCAGGCTTTGGCTGATGTGTTGGACACTCCCGCACACTGAGCCCCATGGAGAAGGGGCGACATTTCTGACTGAGGAGTACCGGAGCTCTGCCGTCTGGAAGCCCGCCTAGGAAACGGGACACAGTGACAGGCACACGAGGTTGAAAGCATAGAAGCAGATTTGCATGATCACCATGCAGTCCCCTCTGTTGGACGACAGGGATGTGGGCTCGATGTAGGTGATGTCGAAGTTCGCTATCTTGAGCTCCCTCTGGCAGTAGGTCCCGCTGAGCCGCGTCAGGCAGCGAGCGAAGGAGTACTTGGCCGCGCAGCTCAGGGCCTCCAACTTGTGCACTTTGTCAAAGTGCATGTCGAAGAACGGGTCATCCTGGAATGGGAGAGGAGGGAGGAATGCTTAGAGATTTCACACAGATGTACTGGGGGCGGAGCGGTGGCTCTGTGGCTCAGGATCTGCGCCTGTGGCTGGAAGGTTGCCGGTTTGAATCCTGTGGCTGGCAGAGGAATCCTACCCTGTTGGGCTGCTGAGCAAGGCCCTTAACCCCAGCTGCTCCAGGGGTGATGTACAATGGCTGACCCTGCGCTCTGACCCCAAGCTTCTCTCCCTGTCTGTGTCTCGTGGAGAGCAAGCTGGGGTATGTGAAAAGACAAATTCCTAATGCAAGAAATTGTATATGGCTAATAAAGTGATCTTATCTTATATAGACAGGCCTGTTACACAGTGGTTTTAACCTGGTTTACCCTAGCTGCAGCAAAGCACTGGTCTCTGGTCTCTGGGAAACCGAATTAGATTGAAAAGGCTTTCCTAGTGCTGTGCCTAGAATTGGCACATTTTACCAGAATTTGGCGGGTAGGAAAACCACCTGATAGTATATAACATCTGTCTAATGTAAAACAGAAAGCCATGACCTGCACTTTATGCTTTATCTCTAGGTAGGCAAAACATTTTTTTTGGCATTTGAGGAGCCTTGATATGAAAGATACAAAAAAGAACTGTCCCCGTTATATAAACGTATATAATATAACCAATATGTTTACAGGTTCTCAGAATTAGTACATAAAATGTATTGATAAAGAACAAGACTTTTCTAGCAGTTTCTAGTCAGAATGAAGATTACTGATGATGAAAGTTCAATCAGGTTTCTCAGCAAGCACTGCACATGTGGAAAAGAAATCACAAAGCATATTATTAAAACAACAGTTAACAAAACAAACAAATTTCATCAAATAAATTCATGCTACAGGGTTACAGAGAGTGTTAAGAAAAAAAAATAACTTAATGTAATGCTCGTGAATTGGAACTCTGATCAATTCTAGTGAGAATCCAACCTCAGCAGTAAAGAAGCAGCGCAGTACCCTGGAATATTACTTTAACCAGGGCGGCTCACCAGATCATTGTGAGGAGTGAGTGCATTAGATCACTATTAGATGGGAAGGCATACTTGTCTCATTCTAATAGTTCCAAACGACGGAAGAGAAGCACAGAGTGCTAGAGGAATCGGCTGGGAGCACTGTCTCTCTCTGCTTAACCACAGAGCCCTGTCTCCTCCATCAATTCTTCATTAGTGGCTAGCTTCAAAAAGGATAATTGCTTTGGTTCCCATAATTATCAAAGACATGACTTGCACTTTGTGCTTTATCCCTAGGTAGGCAAAAACCTTTTTTTTTGCATTTGAGGAGCCTTGATGCGGAAAAGCAATAAACCCGATTGTCCCTTTTCCTTGCCGTTCTGTAAATCTCTATTTTGTCACCCATGACATTCGTAGAAAGATGACATTAGGAGTAAAACCACTGTACCAAATAGAAAAAAGAAACCAGATAAACCAGGGGAAAGATTTGATTTCGTTTCTCTTGTTTTTTGCACGTACCACAGAATAATATTGCTCATTCTTGCGGAGTTGGAAATGCATGCTTGTTATGCAGCACCTAAGGGACTGGTGACCAGTGCACTTCCTCTGTAATTTCTCATCAACACAGACCCGATATTGTTACTGAATCAAGCTAATTAGTTAATCAAGGTAAATATGAATTATTTGTTTGCATATACACAATATTTCAAAAGCTACCTTTTGCCTTTTCTTTGTAAGAAAAAAAATGGATGTACGATCCTTTTCCAGCTTTAATCGTATTCACTTCCCTTATTACAGTGCCGTGATGTCGATCTGTTTTTAGGCAGCCAGGTTTGCCAATGCTCTGGGGGTAGAAAATATGACTGTAATTGAACTTTTCTGAAAAAAGAAAAGTTCTCATAACATAAAGCATGGACTCAGCTTGGAGTACTCTGTGCTGTAACGACTGAAATATCTGTCTTCTCCAGAGTGTTATCTTGTACAGAAGGAATGTTGAGGGAAATTCCACTCCGTTTCCTTCCACATCAAAGGCCATCAGCAGCAGCTCTTGTGCGCGGTTTACTCCTTTAGGGTTACCAGCCTGTCAGTTAATGCCCCCCTGAAACCTCCTTCTCGCGAGTAGCTAACAATTTACACCAGAGACTTTTTTTCTTCAAATTTACTGTGATGTGCCCATCTCCACACTAAAGTGCAGGGAAGTACAGTCTTTGGAAGTATTGCAGGAGTTGTGATTGGTGATGATATATACTGTATGCTGGATGCAAATCCTTGGACCAAACAGCCAAGCAGACGTGTAATAAGCACTGTATAGGCCTTGCAGGAACTAAACGCACTTTAATGGTGTTCAGGTTTTGCAGTTTTGGAAAAGAGCACATACTGCAGGGGTTCCCCATTCTGGTCCTGGGCTCAGCTGGGTGTTGTTCCACCTGAGCCCTCAACCAAATACTTGGACCCCTTGATAGACCCGATAATCTGTGTAATTTAAGCTCTTTATTTGTGTTCTGTTCCTACACCAGCTGGAAGCTGCATTCCAACTATCGTGTTTCATTAGTCATGTTAAGATCTCCAATCTTTGAATAGAAAAAAAATCCTGAGAAGGTTCCAACCAAGCAACGTGTGTGTGAGGATTTCATGAAGTCGAGATATCAGCAGTGATAGGAACGAGCCGACGAGTGGGTCCCCAGCACCTGGACTGGGTACCCCAGGCTGTAAACGTTTCCTTGTTTTTCTTCCTGTAGGCAGTAAAAGCACTGTGAAAATCGACATTACATACTCATGGAAAAAGGCGAACTGTAACGCTTTAGACAAAGAATGCCTGCGCACAGAAATAGTCGCCTGTAAATTACTCATTGCAGTGTAGTTCTCGAAATACGCCGTCAAATATTTCAGGGAAGTAGCCCGAACTGTACATCCTCACATCTGAGCTCCGAATCGTCGAATCGCTGTTGAGATTCTTTATGATCAAACGAAATAGACTCAACCGTTTTCGAAGCACAAACTCCATTGTTTTATAATAATAATAATAATAATAATAATAATAATAATAATAATAATAATAATAATAATAACCTGTAGGACAAAATGAATATTTTCTATTACTTTCATATGGAATAACCCAAGCAGTGTACAGGCTTACAGTGTCGGCTTCTCTCCCGTCAAGTAAGACCAGATCCTTGAGGAACCAGGACTGAATCTTCTCATAGGTGTCGTCCAAGCCCGACCTGACGTATTTCACCAGCGATATCAGGACGTCCTTTCCTTTAGTCACTGAAACCAACACATTTATTAAATTACCGTTAGGAAGGACAACATGTGTTTGAGAATGTACTGTCTTCTTTTTTGTGAGTGAAACCTTTTTAAACAATTTTACATCTGTGTTTCTGAACACACATCTCTTGTCAGATTACATCTGAGCCATCGCAATTACAAGGTGTGATTATCGCGGCATTAAAATGGTTAGACCAGTAGGGACCATAGTAGTATTTCAGGCAGCTTACACACAATTTAAATAATTAAAAATATTTAAAATAATTAAATAATTTTAAAATGATTCAATTTTAAGCAAGGTAATTGTTCTGTGATGTGCAAATATTTTTTGACTGCATGAGATTACAATATACTAATAATCTATTTTAATTCAATATAACTTCATTGATCATCATCGTGAAGATATATTTAACTTAAATTTTATTGAGTGTGCATTTTATCTACTTCATCTATTTCATTTCACTTACAGGACATTTAGTTTCCCATTTAACAAATAACAATCGACTAAAGCACCAGGCCATTCATTTAATTATTTTGTTATCCTGGTAACAAACATAATGTTCTTTTTCCTCATTTCTTTCACCCACAGCACACGAGCGAATGTTATTTCTACGCCATATCGCGCAAATAGCGTAAACATCTCAGTCAAATTCGTTTTTTTCTTAGTGTTCATGGCTTACTTACCCGACACGCAGAGAAAGTGTCTCCCTTGTGCCGAGTACACAATTTCAATGAACTCGTCCAGCCTCTGTCCTTCGGGTCTAAAGAGCCGTTTCTGCATTTCCTCTTTCAACAAGGACGACATTTCCAGAGCTCTGCGAGGGGCCAAACCGTGTTGAGCACAGGGTTTAATTTACTCCACAAGTTGTTTTACTTCTCTTTTCAAAATATCAGTTGCACAGGCATTTATACAGTCTGAATGTAGCCGGAGTGCTTGTGAAGTAAAGGACACACTTCTGACTTAGTGTGATTAATGAGTCCTTTTCTTAAAAGTGTCCCCAGAGGAATATACAGCAGCTATGTCTGAGTAGTTTAGCAGGATTCTTTTTTCCAGAACAGATATTATTAAAGCTTCAATTAGATTCCATTATAATCACTGAAAGCCTGGCAGCGTATTGATTGATGGAGTCTTCCATTAAGGATTTAGTGCCGTAATTCCTGAAGGCACGTCATTAATAGCTCTGAACTTTCAGAGCTCGAAAAAAAGTCGATTATCATAAAAGGTTTTCTTGCAGCAAAATTATACAAGCCTTTTAAAAGTTACCATCGTGGAATCGAAATTTTCAACTCAAGCCTTTTTAGTGCTGGAGATTTTAATTTTCAGTTCCCAGCTCTTCAGTTTCCTAAAAATTGCCTGGAGCTGTTCTATTTCTGTTTTGCTTGTGCAGAAGCGAACACTTAAAGTTATAAAATACAGGGATTGCAAAGTGATTCCAGTGAAGCTCACTCTAAGCCTCTGTAAGGAGTGGCCTTGTGAGGAGACTGAGTCTCTTGGTTTTCTGAGGTGCTTCGGGTTTAACTGTCATAAGGGATCATAAGGGATCCCTGTCACGTCATGAGAGAGATATTCACAAGGGATATCCAAACACTGCACGTTGTTGCCTATTCGTGACACAGACAGAGAATGGCATCAATAATACATTTCCCAGCAAGTAGACCCTGCCCTGGATGGCATGTTAAAGGAAGGAAGAGATCAGTTCTTCAGCACGGCTATGACTGTCATCCCCCAGCTCTTGCAGGAGTGTGAACAATTCCACTGGGGTCCTCTTGTAGCTGGCAGGCCCGCTGCCTGGGAAACAGAATTACAGGGATCATCAAACGTTCCAGGACTCTGGATCATGATGACCACGATGAGCAGGCCAGCACTCTTCACCTGAGAGCGCAGCGCCACCGAGGAGCAGGGAGCTAAGTCAACATCACTGTCCGGACTCTCAGTGTCCATGAATCCCAAAGCTCTGAAGTTTCTCCCTGGGGTTTGATGAGGCTGGGAGCGTTGACTCACTGTCAGTCATGCCCAGAGGTTAATTTAAAATCAAAAGAACAAAGAGAACTTGATGTGCAGGGATAACTGTTAAACACACAGAAATACAGTTCATGTCACTGGTAAAAAACCTTGTTTTCATTTTACATGTTAACTCTTGCAGTTCTGCAATATCTGACATCTAAGGGAATTTAAACAGCTTTTCTGATAGCTTACAGTCCCAAAGATAAGAGGTAATATTGCCAAGTATTTTTTATTGTATTCACATTCTTGTACTTTAAGATCTGCATTTGTAACTGCAGATCAATCAGAAAGTTGAAATCTTCTATATATCATTGCATGAGTACAGTAGCAGTAGCTTACTGACTAAAGTAAAGGAGCTCCAGTGGAGGCAATATGAAACCAGCAGATGCACAGTTATCCAAAATGCACCTTGTGCCAACACTATGTATTGTATTATGGTATCCTATTGCATTACTGAAGCTCTTATGATCACCCGAGGTCATGCCTGTACTACCTGTGTCCAACACCTGGTGGCACTGTGGTGCAGAAGGCTTGTTTCCACAAAAGGAACACTCCAGATGTCTGTGTGGAGATGGCTTGATCTTGGTTGCTTCTGTGGGTTTCCACGTAATTGTCTCTTTCTCTGTAGTGGACTGGAGTCTCATCCTGTGGTTCTGGGACAGGCTTCAGCTTATCGATAGTGGCTGGAAATGTTCAAACCATGGTCCATATGAAAGGCCATGTGGGCAAAAGAAATATTGCATAAATCATTCATATAAATTGCGCTGCCTCACACCGTCAGCAGGACTAAACAGAGCAGTTCCATGGAGATGTAAGGCTACGTTGTAGGTTCAGATCCCAGCCAGGGCACTGCTGGTTAAAATTGCACAGCCGCACAAATGTAAGTTGCTCTGGGTGAAAGCATCAGCCAAGTAAAACATTATTACTTGTCCGAAGTAGACTACAACATGCATAATCAAAAAGCAGGTTTTCTATGCATGGGAAATATTTTTGACATATGATGCTTACAAAGCTGCAAAATCCCGAGCCAGAATTGTCGGAGTTTGTGGTTGTTGATTGTTAGAACTCCACACAATGAAACAACGCAGGTTGTGCTTAGAGTTCGACAACATTGATTTACACATCATACCCCACACTGCTCGCCTCCGAACCTGATTACACCAGTTCGTCAATTATTTGCAGCTCCCTTTGGCTTTGAGTCACATGTGGCATAAGAACCTTTTACTGTGGAGATCTCACACAAAATCACCGAGCCTTGCAAAAAGACAAATTGGTTTTCGGGCCTACCAAGGAAATCGTGGTGGTCCTTGTCTTGAGAAGTCTTGCTCCTTGGTTTGGAAACACATACAGTAGCAGAGCGGTGAGTCTGTTTGCTCAATCAAGTATCTCTCCAGCGCGCTGGCAGTCCTCCCCTGGTTCACAGCTTATGCCTTCATGTCATTGTGCAATAACTCAGCAGCTACATGTTAGAGCTTGTCCAGTGCCTGCCTGATCTTCTGCCCATCACGTCTCGCACTCGGTGTCCTGATGACAGACTTGGGACTTCACTTCCATTGACTGTACGCGCCTGAAAGAAAATCATTACACCGACGCTGGAACAGTTCCTTTTTGCTGTGGTGATGTTTGTATTGACCCGGAAAGGTGTGATACACAAAGGGGCTGCTTTGAAATCAGTAAATCACGGTGAAAAATGAGGCTTCCGGAGCAATTAGTTTTTTTTGGCAAAGGTAATATCATATGCAATGTGTTTATGGGAAAGGAGTTCCTTCTTGTGTCACTGGACCCACAGCAGGAAGGTTGCTGTTTGCTTAAGAACACAACAAAAGCTGCGCAGGTGGTGTGCGTTAAGACATGAGTGATAGAGGGTAGAGTTACTGGGCTGTGAAAGGGCATTCTTTCTTTCTTCTGTTGAAGCAACGGGGAAGTAGAGGCTGATCAAGTCTTTTCCTTGAAAGACTGAACGAGCTCGCAGTTCACTTCTGTAAGACCGGCGAGTCCAGAACATAGATGGACCCCACTGGCCTCAAAACTAAGGTACAATAACTTAATTTTCCCTTGAAAAAATTAACACCAGCCAGAATATTTTAATTGCTTTCCCCCTTGTTGTTTTTTTTCCCTTCTTCTAACAGGATTATGGAAAATTCCATCAAATTGCTGGGAAAGTGAAAACTGTTTGTGCGATAAACCAGGCATTGAAAAGGTGGGTATATTTAACTGAAGAGTGTAGCCTTTTGTATTTCTATATTAAATGAGTTAAAAGGTGAGGGAAATATGTCTTTGTTTTAACTAGTTTTTCTTAAGATTAAATAATATTTTATTTCTAACACCAGGACATAAGAAAAATTCAAAGCAGTGCTGCAGAAGCGCTTAATCGTTCATTCTTCTTGGCAAGAGAAAAGAGAACATCTTTCATAGCATTAATTTGCAAATCAATGATTTCAATAATGCAACGCATTTAATCTCAAAGACTCAGTGATTTATTTATCATTATTTCTCTTGCCTTTAATCATGATTCCTTCAAAGAAAGGGAAAGTCAACACCTGTACAAGGGTTCCTTGTATACCACACATCCTGAAGCAGCTGCTGTTGCAGTTTGGAAGATACAGTATGGATGAATACCAACAGCAGCACTGCACTCAAGAAGAGGCATTTAGTGGTAACTCTGGGTGTAGCCTGCTTGGTCTGAGGGATGATTGGCAATATGGTTGAGGGAATGAGACCCTCCTACAATAAAGGACAGGTCTGCTTGCTGGTGGCGATGGGGTGCTCCCATGACGAGCATGAAGAAATAACAGCCCCCAGGCCTGTGTTGTCATGGAGAGCCTGGAATTAGGGTTCATCTTCCTTGCCGACTTGGAGCCCCAAGTATATCTGAGAGTGGAAAAGGAAACTGCTTTCATTGCAGAAAAAAACCTCCATGCAGTGCAGTTTCCCCCTCAGCAAACAGCAAGAGCCATTGCTTTCAAAATATAAAGATAGTTCCTAATGGTCTTCTTAGGGTTTGAAATGGAAAATGTAAAGATTGAACTGCATGACTCCCATTAATAATACATGCAGTATGAATTCTTTCAAACTTTCCTCTTGTCTTTCCGTCTCAAATGGAAAACGATTAAAATGATACTTTCAAGGTACTTGAAAGTGCTTCTACTATTCAGGCTCGAAGTGGCCGTGACTTTCTTGTGATTCTGACTTGTGTCAGGTACCATAAACAGCATCATTTTGTTTTTATTATTGCACTGTCCACCAAATCAATCCATTGTATTTTTATATAGCACCTTTCAAGAGCACTCTATAGGCACTTTACATACTGTATAATTTAATGATACACCTAAAGAAGTACAGTTAACAGAAAATACAATAGGACCATGCACTCTTTAATTGAGAAATTAAAAGAAAGCAATAGATTACAGTACATTTCAGGCTCAATTTATTAATTTATGGTAACCTGCAAAAAGACTGGTGAAATAGTGTTTGTGCTGTAGTTCTAGTAACTGTCTCAATCACTGACTCATCACCTTTACAGCAGGAGTTGCACATTAACTCAACCTGGGGATGTTTTACTTTGGCTCATTAGATCAATTAGGTCCTTTGTTATGTTAACACTTCTTGTATGAGCCAGGTGATCATGTAGGATCACAGGAGTAAATAAGGGATTGCTAGTAGCTTCTGACGACAGGAAGATTATTTTAAACTTTATTTTAGTCATCTCCCTCACTAGGAATAACAGGCTGAAGATGGATAGACTTTAAACAAATAATTAAGTGTTGCCCTGACGTCTGATGCCTTCTAGTCCTGCTTGTTTGCAGGGACTGTGGAGCTGGCAGTGTGCAGCAGTGGGCTGAAACGCAGCTGATGATGAGAGTGGACCCGGAGAGAGAGCTCCTGTTCAACATCGCAGATTTCACCAGAAAGAGCCCTGTACGTCCTGGGCGGCTCAAGCCAGTTGGTCTCTCAGCTGTATCTGTGTTCGTTCTGACAGCACCGACAAACTCCTCTCTCCCGTGCAGCACGGAGATGGAATACTGCATGTAAATTATTCAACGCAATCTCAGAGAGAGCCAGCACAGTACTGCAGCAGTTAGAATGGCCACCCTGCTGGTCCTGGGTTCCATTCTGGAACTGGGTGTCTGTCTGTTCGATTGCTCTCAGTGCTGCCTCGCTCAAGTGTGGGACATCAATGTTCCAACTGTTAATCTAACAAGAAATAACATGAAGGAGTGGACTCAAGGCAGGGTTCTCTTCCTGCGGCCCACAATTCTTACAAATTTTTACTGTCCGTGAAGGTGCTAAGCACAGCAGTAGTGCAATGCTGACATTGTAAAGAGTCATCTGTGTCACTCTTGAGTTATCTGAAAGAAATGACTTAAAAAGTCCACATCATTTTTTGCAGAACATGATGTGAGACAGGAATGAAACATTGACAGATTTCTCCTTGGCAAGCGTGTTCATGATTGGGCTGTCGTTTTCTTTAAGCTGCATTCCTTTCTCCTGCAGGGGAAACACAGAGACCCTTTAGACAACCTGCTCTCCATCTTCCCTTCACAAAGACAGCCTCACGATGTGCAAGAGGTAAAAATAAACTCTACAGACTAGCACAGGTTCTTAGTGCTGAGCAAAACAAGGACGATGTTTTGTGCAGGAGCACTGCAGTCTCCAGTCTCACTGCAGGTGAAGTTTGTTCGGTATTTCGTATGTTTGTGTTTAACTGAAGCACAAAACCTCATTTGTTCATTTAAACCCTCCGTAAACAGCTTAATATTTACTCATATAATGAGTGGGATATGTACTTAGTCAAGTCAGTAAACATTTGAAGAAAGTGTGGCACATTCACACTGTCAGAGAACTGACACTTGTGTTTAAATGAGCAAATGAAACGCTCTACTGGCAAAGCACGTTTAGAAGTTATGGTTGAAAATGACTAATTTTGTTGTTTCCATTTTGCTATATCTGCACATGACTAATGTTCAATAATATTGTTGCTGTCTTTTTTTGTACTGTTTTGAATT
This sequence comes from Lepisosteus oculatus, assembly GCF_040954835.1. Taxonomy (NCBI): domain Eukaryota; kingdom Metazoa; phylum Chordata; class Actinopteri; order Semionotiformes; family Lepisosteidae; genus Lepisosteus; species Lepisosteus oculatus. The sequence goes on from NC_090696.1 coordinate 77,672,761, forward strand.
CAGTCATCCTGGGCAGAGACTGCTCTTCGCTTCCAACATTATGACAGCATTGCAAGCCTTAAGAAACCCCCACAGGACTCATAAACCCAAGACAACAGCACAAGAGCGTGCCTTAATGATCACTCTTCTTGTTAGAGCACAGGGCTGCCTGTGTATCGTAAATCATTGCAAACGAAGGGACGTGCTGCCCAGGAGACTGGTGACACTGCAGCATTTGAAATTTGCTGAAGGCGTCTACACTGAGCCTATTAGTAACCTAATATTAGAAGCCCAAAACCTCCTCAGCTTTGAAAGCTTCCCTTGTGTTCAGACACATGAATGGGGCTACTATATGGAGTGTGTTGTCACTGTAAATTGTCTCTTTATGAATGACTTAGTTGAAAGCAGGGAGTTCCCACCTCTGTCCTGGAGGGTCAGATTCCTCTGAGCTTTAGAAATCTCTTTAAATCACTTTAAAACCTTCTCCACTCATGCTCGTAACTAGTTCAATCAAACTTGTAAGAGTTGCGGAGGAATAAAAACCAACTTGACTGACTTTGAGAGTCCCTGCTCTACAGTGACTACCTGCTCCACCCTTTAATTATATTAATTTTGTTGTGTGCCGATTCTTCTGAATAGAAGTTATTGGTGTTTCTAACCGATCGGTTTATCTATTAAATCTATACAAGCACCTAAGAAAGCTTAAAAGTGAGAAATGGCCATTCAGCTCATTTGGCTGGTTAGGTAGTTCGTGGTTAATCGATCCCAGGGTCTCACCCAGCTGCTTCTTGAGGGAAGCCAGGGTATCGGCTTCAACAATGTGGCCGGGCAGTTTCTGTTGCAGTTTCAAATGCAGTTCGACTTCTTTTCCTCTTGTTCCTCGCTGGGCTGTGAGAGTCTGGAAAGAAAGACACAGCCATGTTGTCAAACGCTGGTTTCTTTCAAGAAACATCTGGATGGATCTCATTTGAGACCTGTTTTAGTTTCTAATGATCACATTTTTAGATACATTATATTAACTATACAGAATGTACATAGTCCACACTAGGTGGTCTCTCCAAGTTTAAGGGATGCTTAGTTATAAGAGGTAAGAATAAATATCTGTTATTTTTAAACAGAATTAAAACATTTTTTTTCTTTCCAGATAAAAGCTCTTCTGTGCAAAATCAAAGCGTTTGAAAGATTTCCAGACTGTGTCCAGCATGATATTTGCAAAGCCGCCATATACCAACAGTAAGTCCAACTTACATATTCGATTTTTAGGTAGAAATAATAAGGCCATTAAAAACAAAAGTAGTGTTTATATTCAATTGTATTCTGTAAAATGTAAATGTATAAATCACTGTTCATTGAATGTATCTCTAAAGACGTGTTCCGTGTGTTATTCATGCACCACTCATGTCCATTGATTAGTGTGAGAAGAGAAGCAGTTACCCTTGACAAGTGCTTGGAAACACTTCAAACACACATTACAGTTACTTACTGTAGGTCAACGAGCAACTCAGACTGTCTGTATGGACGTTCAGCTGCATGCTAGACAGTGCGTTTTCCCTCAGTGAAAGGACCTACAGTCTGTAGGCTTTGCTGATTTTCTTGAAAAACAAAAGGTGCTGGTGAGTGTGTTCAGACCGAGAGACCTGGGTTGACTTCCAACATGTCCCTTTGTACTCATCTCTTTTCAAGAATAAAAATGTTCAGTTCCTTTGAACTGTGTGGGGTGGTCCAATAAGACTGGACTGATTCCAGAGCAGTCAAATCCTTTTTTCGGAATGTGGTGACCTAAACTGTACAAACTGTACTCAATGAGCAATGTACAATCTAAAAATCACATCCCTTTTAACTATATATCCTAACATTTTGTTTGCCGTGTTTATTGTTTTGTCACATTGTCTGTAAAATATAAAAGATGTGTAAGTGTCAGTAGTGTTGGTGTTATCTGAATATAGCACTCCAGGTTTATACTTTCTGAAGACTTTGATGTATTACATCACATTACTTGAACTACGGAACTTAAACATGATCCATTACAACATGTTTGTGGGTTCCATTCATCACAGCTATGGCTTCACTGAATGAAATAAGTGATCCAAATAGATTTATAAGTTGGAACACTTGTGGTTGTCCCTTTGCTATAATTATGGGAGGGCTGAGAACCACAAATTAAATCAGCAGAACGATGTGAAGCCAACGAACGCTCTGTGTGGGATATTACAGAGTTGCATGACGAGGGATGGAAGAGAGAAGAGCCTTTCTGGCCCTTCGCTTGTGTTGAGTTTTCAATCTTTCATCCACTCGCTCTGTGGAAGAAGCTGGGCATGAGCACTAACATCATGGCTGGTGGCTTGTTCCACTCCCACAGCCTTCTGCGCACAGAAGCGCCTCCTGCTCTCCGTTTTAAAAGTGCTTTCCTGATGTTTCCACTGGTATCTCCTGTCCCCCGGTTCGCTGTGGCTTCCAAACTCCTTCGTCAAAGCCTTGGAGGATTGGGAGTTTGAGAATCAGCTGCCCTCCTAATCTTCTCTGTTGAAGACTAAGAAGGTTCAGCTGATATGGCCTGTCAGTGCTGGGCACCCCTGTAAGCCCAGGGATGTATCTGTTTGCTCATTTCTGCACTGATGTTTGTAACACAGTAACCAGTAGTGCACACAACATGGTGCCTGACACTTTCTACTTGTAGCTGGAGTTTTGGCTGCGGACGTCCGTTCTAGATGAAGAGAATTAATATCTCCCACACTGTCGACTCTTCCTTTACACACTCATCCTCGATGTCGCTATTTAAGACGGCTTTATAACTGACACTGAAGCTTGGGAAGCTGTAGCACAACTCCTAACGCTGGCTTTTGAGTTCTCTGGAGGTCTGACTCCTGATTCCTCTAGATTGGGCTCCTGGACCTGAAAGCCCTGTTTCAGACACACTGCTGCTCCTTTCCTGTCTCTCTGAACACGGTGTCTCCACTAGTGCTGTACTGGTCTCCTTCGCTCCCTGCTACCTCTGTTTCCATCACTCCAATTATATCATTATCGCCTGCTGATGCAGCAGCTTCTGTTTCTTGAAATGTGTTGCTTATAGTCCTGACATTTGTGTAGAGCCGTCGAATTATCTGCTGCTTTGATATTTGGCTCTGCAGCACCCCCACCCCCTGGCACACAGCTGGTTTTTACTTCTGATAACTGCACATGGGATCGCATACTGGGTGAGCCTTTGGGCTCATACTGTAACTGACAGGCTCTGGGTTCGAGGCCCTGCTGCAGACACAACCCTTGTACCCTCTGTAAGATGACCAGGGGAAGGATCATTTATATTTTGTTTCCCGATGTAGCTCACCTGTGTCTCATTGTTTCGCTGCATAGGCCTTTTCCAACAGTGGGTCAGCTGGTTCTCCTTGGCGGCCATCTTGCTCAGGTCTATATCAAGAATATTAAGTGTTTCGTTCCGGAAATACCGGTTATAAATCACCCTTCCCCTGGTCATCTTACCCTTGAATGAGGCAGTTCCTGTGTATCCTCCTTCCTCTTTTTAAATGGAAAAGTCAGTTTTTTAGATGACTTTAAGCTTTAAATGTCTCTCTTTCTAGATACGAAGCAAACAGGACTGTGTTCAAACAAGGCCAGCGCCCACAGGCCTTCTACTTTGTGCTTTCCGGCAGCCTGCAGGAGAGAGTCTGTCAGGTCTCAAGTCGGGGAATCTCCTCCTTTCAGACAGTGAGGGAATTCAGAGAAGGAGACGTGTTTGGGGTGAGACAATTTTTTCTTTAAATGCGAATTTAAAAAAAACAGAACAGCAAAATCTCAAGGACTCAACAGTAACACGATCCCTGTTGTTCAAGGAAAGCTGTCTTTTGAGGAGATGTTGTCGACAAACAACTGTTTCTTGTCAGACAGAGGTGAAGCTTCTGCTGTTAAATGAGGAGGTACCATACCGTATTTTAACTTTTTAACTGTGGGGGAAAGAGCAAGACATGACATAGATCAACAGCTGAAAGTTGCGCTTCTTCTTTCTGCTTTTCAGCATGGAGTTTACCTTAATTTATTCCTCTTCTGCCAACACACTCTGCCACAGCCCCCCATCTGAACATTTTAAAATACCTCATTCCTGCTGTACTCAGAGAAAACTGAACGGCAGAGAAATTTACAGGGCTGCCTCAGCCTCCTCCTCCGATTTCTGGAAACATTCTGGTAACGAACGCTGCTGATCAGAAGGTGATCGCTAACACCTCCAAATTCCTCATATGTCCAAGCCCATTAACTCACTTCTCCTTGCTGAATTTATACTAATTTGGGATCAAGTGTAAAAATACTCATTTAGAAAAAGAAGTGGACTTACTAAATAACTAAAATTGCTCTGGTGGAGAATAGGATGGGCACAGGGTATATGTTTATTCAGTCAGAGAGGGTCTATGAATTTAAATAATACTTTCATTTAAGTAATTTATTAAAAATCTGTTTCCTGAAATACATTTAAATTCTCTTCTAGGACTTGAGCAACGTTTTCAGAAATTTCCTTCAGGTTCGCTATGATACCATTTTGGAAGAACTGAGGTACCACGTTTTTTTATGTTTCATTCCTGTAGTGAATATTTCCTGTAATGTCGAGGTGCTTTCAGATCAATAAAACCTACTATGTCAGTTACTGCACTCCTAACGTTTGGTTCTTCTCCGTATTTATGGCTACCAGCACACCATGTTTGGAATAATAAGGCATGTCAGCTGGTTCTGAGACATTTGTGTGCTCAGTCATTGAGTTTTCATTGTCGATTACTTGATTTTTAACTCGACATCACTAATACAGGCAGTCACGGTGGTGTGGAGGTATTTTTATTAATTCTATTTGGCTGACACATTTGCAGAGCATTTTAGTAGAGCGATGAGTGGAGCACTTTAGTGCCTCCCTGTGCAGAATTGGAATTCATATCCTTGCAGTTACGGGCTCTAAGCACTTAACAGCTGCTCTATGACCAGAGCTCCAGGTCCTGGGTTCGAGTCCAGCCTAGGGCACCAGTCGGTGTGGTATTGGCATATTCTCTCCGCTGTTATTATGGGTGTTTGTTGGATGCTGGGATTTGCTTCCTTCTCCTTAAATTGATAAAGTATAGATGTCTTTTAATTACCCCTTGAATTCAGGCTTGGTTCCTGGATGGGGAAGATTAATTTATGCCACACACTCCATGGAATGTGTTCTCCATTTTATTCATTTGTGCTCCTTCCGAGATTATGAGTAAAAGACTTTGGCAATTCGAAATAGCCTTTATTGTACACTAGATGGCAGCATTTACCCTGTGTCACTGTATTATACTGATAGCATGAATTTCTGATGCCAAAACTGTCCATGAAGCATGTGCCTGCTCTTTATTGCACCAGTAAATGAATTATTTCCATCATAACTGGTCTGTAATGTGTCATTATCTTAAAAACCGCATTGTCAAATACACTGATGTACCAGAATGTCTAATGTATCGTGAGTTTGCTTTTGAAATCTGAATTAGGACAACTATCCAAGAACCACAAGCAGAAAAAAAAGTCTAAAAATACTATAATTAGCTGTAGTCATTTCCAGAGTAGCAGTGAATTAAACTACTGTATGTATGAATGTTTGTAGACTAAATATTGTTTTTTTTTTTCAAACAGTAATTTGCCCTTATTTTCTTCGTGGTCTGCTGAAAAACTGCTCCTCCTGGCTCAAGGATCTCTGCTGCGATTTTACAGGTTTTTGTGAATTATCATTCTATATCAGCTCCTGCTGTGGGAAAAAAGTTTAACTTTATCAACTCAAATGTATTTTGTGCACATCAGACTGCATTAAGAAGAGAATCTTTATGATATTTGTGATTTGTTTGTTGTCACAAAAAATGTATATTGCAGACTTGAATTTTTAAGCATATAAAGTAAAACTGTAGATTCCACAGAGATGCTGTACTGTTACAGTTATAAAGATGTTTTGTTTCTAACGCATTTATGTGAAAGATTGTGAAAAAATCCCTTGCATTCACATTACAGCACTAAAACTGATTTGCACAAACCAAACAAAGCTAGAATAATAACTATAATACAGTTTTATAACAGCAGCCAAAGCAAACATCAAACATGCCTTAAGTTCTTCACTAAACCCTGCCAGCACAGATACAGAGACACGCAGCTGCTGCGACACTAGTTAATCACAATTTTAAACCCACAGCTCATGTCACAGATCACTACAGTCCAAACAGCAGAGAGGGCTACAGCAAGCACTTCCGTAGATTATATTATCTGTAAGTGCAGATGAAGCTAATGGTATAAAATAACTATTTTAACCACAAAATTGGTTTTAATAAAATTAAGCACTTAATTAGCGAGGCCCCAGAGTGGGGTGGGAGCTACTCAGGGCTGCCAGCGTCCCGTGATGCCAGCAGGAGGGGGAGGAGGGGCGGTCTGGCGTCCCAGAGGGTGAAGGGGGCAGCTTTCTGACATCCAGGACAACCCCCCCCCCCCCCCCCCCGCCTCACCAGTACTGCTCCGTTTGCGTTTCAGATTGTGATTACAGCCTCGCACTTTCACTGCTCGCGAGCACAACACAAAACGTCTCACAACCAAAAAATCAGACTTCCACTAAGCCTGTCTTTGCTGGAGATCCGGAACAGACATCAGGGGGTTCAATTCTGATCTCGCACTTCCGCTCCTCTACGTATTAATACTCATTTGCAGCCAAAAACTCTGATGGCATCTTTTCTAGCCCCTCTCCCTCCACTCCAGCTGCACCCTCGCAGCTGCCTCCCTGCCTCATTCCTCGTGAGTGAGGGGTGTGTGTGACAGAGCTGATCTTCGGTCAGTGTTGTCCTTTCCTCAGTCAGGCGAGTTAACACCAAGTTAATAAGTGAACTATTTCTCTATATCTGTCAGCCCATCTCATCGTTGCTAGAATTTGACCATAATGTTGAGCTACTCGCTATGACATCCATGCAGCTACAATGCATTTTGTGGTGTGCAAAGTTTTAAGCTGGCACTGAAGCTGTACATCCGACTGAGATTTGAAGGATGTGAATTGTTGGACACCAGTGAAAAGAGAGGGCAAGCTTTTATGAGCTTGGCTGCTAGAAGTTAATTGATCTGAACATCTTATCCAGGTGCTTCATGAAGGAGAAAAGTTCAAATGAGCTTGGGAACCTCGCTGCAGTGTGGAGTAATCATAGAAATATCAAGGGCCTGCTCTCTATCAAACAAGATCAGATTTTAGCTTGTTGAGACTATGGGGAGGAACACCCTTCAGACAGGATTCTTCAGGTCCAAACAATTCCAATAGTATCTTCAAGTTCAAATGATTTCAGCAGGATTCTTTAGTTCTGAATGATTCAATCCCCTTCAGAGCTTTCTGTGATACACTGTCCTACAGAACACGCCCCTTCCATGCTTGAAAACCTTCAATGACGTTGTATCACCAGCAATGGTGCTCGTGCTGCAGTCTGGCTCTTGATGTTTTGGTTCTAATGACGTGCAACAGGTAGGTAAACCAGGGAAGAGTGCTTAGGGTTTTAATCCAGGGACTGATTGCACGCACTGTGACCAGAACTCATCCGGTTCTGACATACAGTGCACTGTACGCACTGCATCGCCTGTTAGCGGGGAAGACGTCATGTCCTGTGCAGAGTCTCGCACATCTTTATCTTCCCTGTCCTTTAGCACTTGTTCTCTGAAAATGCGGGTGCTGGGTGCTTTAAAAGGCTCCCCCTGCCAGCCCTCTCCCTCCAGGCCACCGGCACGGTGCTTCTCAAGCAGCTCTGGCTGGTAGCGACACCAGGAGACTCAGCATCTAATTTCAGGGACCGGGGGTCCTGGCACTGTTTTCCCACTGGGAGCCATAGGAGGTAACGAGGTGGCTGGCCCAGCCTCTGTGATTTCCCCCACTCGGGGGGTCCTCCACTGAGCCTAAATTAAACCTAAAGGTCTTCATTGGAGATGTGAGGTTCAAATAATATGTGTGTGTGTGTGCGTGTGTGTGTGTGTGTGTGTCAGGCCCTTGATAATGAAGCAAGCAGTTGGAAAGCTTGGTACTGGGCTGGGAGTCCCCTTGGGTCTGTAATAAATCCAATGTCTTATAACCCACTTCAATGACGTAGCGACAGGAGCGTCCGCAGATCCCAGGGGTGGACTCTCTTGAATCAATTAACACACTGCTGCGATCAGTTTACAGGCACTGTTCGCACCGCAAAGAGAAAAAACATTATTCCAGAGACTAGAGATTTCAAGCTCCAAAACGAGTTTTACTAAAGCTTCTGTTGCTAGAATTATTTTATTGCCCCGTTATTTTCCAAAACCCTCCATGTTGTTTGACGGTGAGATGTTGAACCCTTCACCCTCGGTACACACACACTGAGCTCCGCGGAGCAGGAACAGACATGCAAGTCTGAGTTAGACACAGTACGAACACGAGGTGTCTACTGCTGCTCCGCCCCTCACCAGTCTGTTCTGGAATAAATGTGTTTTTCCAATGTGGTGTCATGGGGCTGGGAAGGAGGAGAAGCTGCAAACCCGTGATCGCCTCTGGGAGTTCAGGCACACCGGCAGATGTGGAGCAAGCTGAGGCACTAGCACTGTGAGCAGCTGTAGAAACGTACAGAGGTGGAATTATCCAGTGGTTAGCCAATGGGGAAGATGCACCTCGTTAATAAAAGAACCTTTTGGTAATCAGGCCCTTAATAACCCGCTATCTCTCAGTACTGCAATAAAAGCATTAATTGCAGTTAAGCATTAATAGTTAATTGCCAAAGTTCATTGCCAATTCCTTGAGGTTACTTTTCATTGTCAAAGCCCAAATTATATCTAAAAAAGGTTACCTTAACCTTCAATTTAGTCATATATCTGAATGATATACGTAACACTGAAAACACAACCCCCCAAAATGAGTCATTTCTGCTACGAATCCACCAGTCTTGAATATTGTAGTGTTTAGAAAAATAATGGTAGTAAAAGTATTTTTTCCTTTTTTCTGAAAGGTCTAGAGAAGCTATTCTTTTCAACAACTCAGCGTCTCCCTTCATGGTCGTTGTCATATCTGTAAGTATTATGTCCCAGGAATATTGCGTCAAGGGTTTTCACACACAACATTAGTTATTTAATCTGGTATAAACATCTGATACTGCTCCAGTGGATCTTGATCATCATGATTGTTATGGATTAACTAGTTTTACATCTTTGTGAAATGCAGGAAATGCTCTGTGTGAATGAAAAAAATACTGTTTTCACCACATCTACAGTAAAATGTTTTTTTTCATTGAACCCATGACTCATGACAATGAACTGCTTCATGAGTCATTTTTTGTAGCTGAATTGTTATTCTATGAATCTAACTCTTCCATCGATAAAAACTGATTTTATAGATCAAGTAAAACAGTATACTGTATGTACTGTACAGCTTGCAGGAAATACTTTGACAGCCTAAGAACATCAGAATATTCAACATGGGAACATTCCCAATAGGTGCAGAGAGCTCTGTTGGGATGTCTAAGTCCTGTTGTCTGGAAATATTGTTGTACAGCAATGAAACGGTTTCAGAGTTATTATGTTTCAAAGAAAAGTGTACGAGGCCATAAAAGGATGTTCAGGCCATAAATCTTACTGAGCCTCAGTGCAGGAAACTGTTACTCTAGCCATCACCAACCAAATACAGTCAGGAGTTCAGGCTGGATAACTGATTTTCCTCGTTCCAGGCTGCTGTAGGACCAATAGCAATTTATTGATCAAACCTCACAAACACACACAATAAGACAGCCGACTCTTACAGATGTCAAGAACTCACATAGACCTACTGCAGAAACATCAATTCCACTACCTTTCTACAAATAGAAAAACTCATATTTTTTTTTATATTTTACAAAAGGTTACATGTTTCAGAAGAATGATATTCCCTCATAGATGTCAATATTTTATCAACAGCATCCAGACTTACATATAAGGTCGTTTTATTTTCATCTCTGGTAAGAGATTTTAAGGTGATTTTAAGGTATTGGAAGCTAACAAAATATCATTACTAAATGAGCCTGATCTGCTAAAAAGTTTTGTCTCCACAAGAGCTACAGGAGTGCAGTTATGACGCATGTAACTGAAATGGCAGGTAGTCACTTCTCACAGAAAGATCAAGCACAGCATCCTTGTGTGCTGTTCAGGTCCTGCACTGTTTGTGGCAAAAGGCAGGACTCGTGTACATCTACTGTACGTCATCAGGAACTGAGTTGCAAACCGGCTTTAACTATTTATTGACAACGAGTACAGGTCTCATCCTCTGGTGCTGGAGCATTGAGCCTCTGCAAGCTCTGAGAGCTGGGAACTTCATTATCCTGTGATACAAAAACGTCGGGAGGCCATTGTTTGTGTCATTGTGGGATTTGTTGGCGAATGGCACGTTCCGAGCCAGGCTGGAGGGCCGTCATGTCACACAGAATAATCCCTTTTTTCAAAGAAAAAGTAGAATTTGAGGCTCTGTTTGAGCACCATCAGCAGTCAACAATTCTGGAGCGAAAGGAACAGATGTCCCAAGTGAGCAGTGCTGAGATAAAACCCGAGCTTTTCTGGAAACCAGGAGAGAACCTGTTTTAGTGTGTCCTGCGATCATTTTGGAACGCCTCGCTTTGATTTCTGATATTATTAACCATTATGAAGTAAAATAAAGTCAATTTTTCAGTTCTTGTGTATAAAGGTACTTCCCTAAACTATGAAACCGTAAAGTGAATCTTGACGTTTGTCTGCTAAACGAAAAGATTTGTTTTTACGCTCTCCAGAGATTTCTTTACAACTTCATATAGTGACATTTGACATACAGTAATAGCCCCTAGCACAGGCTCCTGAAAGCTTTTTGGGTGGAACTATCTGATACACGCGTTGACACATTTCCTGCATGGGAACAGCGTCCGCATGAATTAAATTATTTGGGCACTCGAAAATTAGGAGGGTGTGAAAACTCGCAAATGGAGATGTGTCTCCAGAAATGTACAGCCTGACAGAGACAGAAGTGATAAGGGGATCAGATCAGTCCCTCAGTGTGGCATTAAACTGTGATTCCCAGAAGGGAGAATCACTCTTCATTATCAGTCTCCGTGCATTCTCAGGGTCGCTGTCAGCTGATGACAAATCTGCGAATGCCCAGGAGGCAGCCTGGTGGACAATGTCAGGAGCTCCAGCAGAACCTCATGTGTCCCCTAGAGGAACCCCCACTGCTGCCCCCTGCTGGGGAAATGAGGAGCCACCAAGGAAAGCCTTCTCACAGTAAGCACAGTAAGAAAATCTTACTGACGCCCTACTAAGAGAACTGTTACCCTTCAATGTGTGTGCTGTAACCTGGAGTAAGAAAGTTATGAGAAAGTTTATGAGACCATACTCAGTAATGGTGCAGAGTTAAATCGATGCTGCATTTATTATTGCTAAAGAAAGCTGTATCAAGTTCTTATATGGGGAGAAAAGTCAGTGGTTTTGCAGAATCTACACCAATTTTATAAGCCAAGAGCTTCCGAGAAATCTCAAACCTAACACTCTCTTTGGCACTCGGTTGCATTAACCACATCGCGGGCGCTGACAACAGTAACCCTGCGGACTGGCCTGACCACAGTGACCCTGCACACTGGCCTGACCACAGTAACCCTGCGGACTGGCCTGACCACAGTGACCCTGCTGACTGGCCTGACCACAGTAACCCTACGCACTGGCCTGACCACAGTGACCCTACGCACTGGCCTGACCACAGTGACCCTGCGGACTGGCCTGACCACAGTGACCCTGCAGACTGGCCTGACCACAGTAACCCTACGCACTGGCCTGACCACAGTAACGCTGCGGACTGGCCTGACCACAGTAACCCTGCGGACTGGCCTGACCACAGTGACCCTACGCACTGGCCTGACCACAGTAACCCTGTGGACTGGTCTGACCACAGTGACCCTACACACTGGCCTGACCACAGTGACCCTGCACACTGGCCTGACCACAGTAACCCTACGCACTGGCCTGACCACAGTAACCCTGGGGACTGGCCTGACCACAGTAACCCTACGCACTGGCCTGACCACAGTGACCCTACGCACTGGCCTGACCACAGAGACCCTGCGCACTGGCCTGAAGTGGACCCGCTGTCCGTTCGGCCTGTGCACCTTGCCACTATTTTTTTTAAATCCAATCCAACTTTATTCTTTCAAATCAAGAAAAGCAGAAGAATGAAAACCTGGACAGGCCTGCAGAGGCCAAGAAACAGGCAACGCACAGTTTCCAGGAAGCCTGGCGACCCTGACAAATGCTCAAGCACAGGATCGGTTTCGGCATTCTGTACTTTATAACACACGCGACTCACTCCTGCCGTTTCCCAGGGACAGGCAGTCTGGAGGTTTCCCCAAGCTCTCGATAGGAGCTTTTCATTGTTTATTTTTTTCTGGTGGGTGAAGAAGCCCTGACACGTCTCAGGCTGGTTCCCCAGCTGTATCCGACAGGGTCTCTAGGCTGTCTGGGACACGGAAGATTCACGGCTTGACTTCTTCTCCTGCACTTCCAGGGCCGGTGTCTTCCCTTTGTGTCTTTCGTCCCGAGTCCCAGGGAGGCTCAAGAGACACATACCTGACGAAAGGCAGACCCGTGGTGAGCTCTTCATAGTTCTGCTTTTAGTTTGACCCTATGGATTCGGAGTCTTGAGTTTTAAAATGACAAACCATAATGTTTCCTTACAGTGCAATACAGATTTCATTCCATTACGCAGCGTTAGATGGTACTGGAATAAAATGACTTATTTCCACAACTTTGAATGAACTCCACTTGGTGAGTCCACTACAGATGAAGCAAAAGGTTACACCATTCTGAAAAAAACACTCAGCTAAGCCCTAATAGTTTATATATAAAAACAAACATTTCATTTGATACATTAATCTGTATTACTTACAAGCATTTTTTTTAACAAGAGAAATAAAATTCAAATATTTTTTTTTATTTCAGAGAAATATATTCTAATTTTAAAAACCCAACTCTGGCAGGACATTTAATTGAGGTTTGGATCAGTATATACTGTAAAATACTTTGCTTATACTGCACATTTGTCAGGCTAGTACTTCATAGCGTATTCCCCATGCATTCCGTATCCATCAAATTAATCTGCTTGAAAAATGATTTTATATGTAGAAATCTAATTTTATACTAAGAGAAGACAGCTAATATAAAATGTTTCTTATAATTGATTCGGTAAGACAGGAATTCGAACAAAAGACTTATTCATTTATAAATTTAATGAGACTTTACAGATCAGATGTTTGAATAAGCTGATAGTCAGTGGCCTCAGTGCTATAAAAGATAGCGAAGCCTTAGCATTGGGCTTAATTAATTTAACTTAATTAATTAAATTGTAAATGGCAGACTTCATAACAGACATAAGGTAACATTGTAAATAAACTGTTCTGTTTGCTGTACTCTGGTGAAATTCACCAGTTATAGAAAAGGTTTAGCTGTTAGTTTTTTAAGTAAAATGCCTAAGGCTGCCAATATGTAACTTGTATTATTTCTACACTTTTTGCTCAGTCTCCCAGTGTCTCAAAAAGCTTTAGGTATCTTTCTCAAGATGCTGTGCTAGAGCTGAAGAAGAGGAATTCCTTTAAAAAGCATCGTCCCTCTAGTGTTTCTGGTGCTTTAAATACTGTACGTGCTTTTCTAACATTCCAAAACTTTAGATATTAACACTAACCCATCTTTATTCCTTTAGACTGTTAATATCCTGTGCCCTTGGACTGTGGCATTGAATTTTGAAGCTCAGCTTTTCTTTCTTTAGAAACAGTAAGATGTCTGCGGTTGGAGAGGGCACGCTGAACTTGTGCGTTGAGATGTGTGGAGTGTTGAGGATGCTGCACACGTCATCTCATTCTCTCTCTGTCTCTCGCCAGACAACAGACCTGCACAATCTACTTCCCAAGTCATTTAATCATAGCAGCTGTCTGCTTCTTATTTAAAAAAAAAGAAAAATGATACCAGCGTCCATTAATAGCTACTGTTTTTAATACATTTAATTTGAGAAGTAGACCATGCAGATTTCACGAAGTGTGATCTGTATAGCGAGACACAGATTTCTCAGCAGGTAGAGCAGATTTTGTCAGGGGTTAATGAATAACAGTTAACTCACCCTCTGGTTATACTGTCTACTGTATAGTGCCTGTATAACTCAGTTCCACTAAACATTCACTTTGTTTGACTCAGACGAAGTCCCTGCGATCAAGTGCATTTCATTCAGAAATCAGGAGGACCTGCAGCTATGTTTCAGTGTTTCAGTTTAAACATGTTCTACTAGCTGTCTTCTCCAACAGTGCAGATGCACAGCTTACCTGGGAGTTTTCCTGAGAGAGAACCGCAAGGCAGCTGTTGTCTCCAGGCAAGCACTAGCTGACACCCTGTCACAGTGTTGTTACCAATAAGAGGAATGTTACAACAACCGAAGTGATGTTCCGGTGATGTCAGTAAGTGATCAGCTCAAACCATGGGAAACACCATGAAGACCCCAAAAGCTCAACTAGCTTAGACAAAGGGTCATGTGAAAATCTAGGAATCCCTTCAGATTGTCTGGGCAACGAAGGTCTGATTCAAACAGGGTGCCTGAAAGATGGCAGAGGTATGCACTGTTGTGAGACATGCGGTCTTCAAGGGAGCAGATGAAATCTAACAATAGACTAATGACCCTTCACAAGGAAGAGTGTTCTGGAAAGGTCAGCATTTCAAGGAATGAGGGAGCAAAACAGAGTCAAGAAACACGGAAAGATACCTGATAGCTACAGCGGCAGAAGACAGCTAATCAGGGAAAGGAAGAAGAGCTCTGAGATAAGACAATGAGATTGCTCAAAAATGACTTCCTAATCGCCTCTGGAAATGATGAGGACGTTAATTCCACATCAGATCTCACCCTATCACAGGAAATGGCATCTTTGTGAAGCTGGTACAGAACTGCGGGAAAACTTCCCAGCTGGAAGACTTTCACAGAAGGAAACATCATACGTGCCCACATTGGGCTCTAAACTGTACAGATATCACTGAAGAAGAGTATTAAACATGGGTGAAAAATGTCAGCTTTTGACCAAAACAATGTCCAAGAAGACCATCTGAGAAATTATCTGAAATCAGCAGGGAACCCTCAGCAAGGAGGTGCTAACCTGTGTATGTGTGTGTGTATGGCTTCTTTAAAACAGGAAACAGCTGCTGGCCCTGATGCACTGGTCTCCACATGTGTCTGACGTTAGTCCTCTGAAATGTTATGGGATGAGCTCTCTGGAGATAAAAAAGTTTGCATCCAGCACTCATGCAGTGCTCTGGGTGGCACTTAGGATTAGATGGACAAAAAAGGAGGGATGTGCTTACAAATCATGGTAAGAATGGTCCAGACGTGTGTGGTTCTGACCAGCTGCTGTGCAGGAAGCCGGAGATCCCTGGAGTGGCTGATAGTCGCTAGATCTGAGCCATCAAGGCATGAGCTACTGTAGGCATCGGGCCACTCTACTGCCAGAGCTGTGGGCAGACAGCAGCCATCAACATTTAACGATGGAAACTATTCCAGATAACTCTCCAGATGATTCATAAGGTCCTACATGCCTGTTTTGATCAAACACGAGTAGTGATCAAACTGTTTATTCATGGAGTCAATTGAATTGTGATGGATAAAATGGATTGCACACCATGGGGACGTAAGTGCCTTAGTGTTGGGAATATAAGGCTGTTGTGAATGGAGGCGTAGTTATGAAGCAGAATATATCTTAAATGCATTTCAGAGCCAGCGTTTGGGCATAAAATATATGACAAAAACAGTAAAGATGATCAGTCTTTATTATTTCCTACAAAAAGGGATATGATCTTATGGATTGTATTGTATATGGAGAACAAGTTGTTGTTTAGCCCTTCAGAAAGACTGCAATACAGGGGCCCACGCCTGCTGCAAGTCCTCCGAGAGGGGGCGCTACCGTGTGGCGCGTTCAGCCTGCTGAAATAAATGACACGCGGGTTTTGTGGTTGAACTCTTTGACAGACGGCAGCGGCATTGCTGGGCGGCAGGTCTCTGCGGAGGGCAGTGTGTGACACCGCACACGGGGGTGAGTAACCGCGATGGCCTCCTCTGCACCTCAGACAGGAGTCCTGCCTGGGAGCAGCCCACCGCGCTGGAAGCCACTGGTTTCCCTGGCTGACTCAGGCACACATTTCTTCCGCGGTATGTGAGGAACAAAATGCAAATTGCTCGAATGGTGACCAGTTGCAAAAACGTTTTGGAGAGTTGCTGTTTTTAAAAATGTCAATTTTATGAATGTTAATTCTGTGGTTGTTCGTGATTAAGTTCATTTCCTAGAAGTGAATACTGTATATTGTGGGTTATATTTTCAAATTTGTATTAAAATGTAGTTTATGAATATTTGTTCAAGCTTCATCATCAGATGCCAGTTATGGTTTTTAATCAAAGAGATTTCACATCCATTTTTTTCTTCCCATTTGAAGGTGTAAGTCACCGATACAAATTCTGTGCTTTCCTGTCTAAAAAACTAATTTGAAGTTTTTAAAAGCGGCCTAACCCTGCTTCTCTTAAGAGGAACCTTAATCGATGAAGGAAATTACTCTTAAAATCATAAGTGTGAATTCTATAATAATTATATATTTGAAATGGGGGGCTTTCTTCTGTATCTTTAGCTCATCCAGATGAGAATTACTATAGTATGTCCTTCACCTGTAAAGAAAGGTATCTGGGCAGTTTCCTTTTTGCTTGTCTAAGACAGCACAGGTTGTTCACACAATTTCTTTCATTGAAGACATCACCAGATGTAGGCTGAGCAGCCTACGCCTCTGTTACACTTTAACTGTATTTAAAAATATAGTATAA
This sequence comes from Lepisosteus oculatus, assembly GCF_040954835.1. Taxonomy (NCBI): domain Eukaryota; kingdom Metazoa; phylum Chordata; class Actinopteri; order Semionotiformes; family Lepisosteidae; genus Lepisosteus; species Lepisosteus oculatus. The sequence continues at coordinate 77,689,571 of NC_090696.1, forward strand.
AGGGGTTTATTTGAAAGTACACTGTATATATATATGACAACAGAAAATAATTAATTTATCTGTAAATAATAAAGTATTTAGTCCATTATTGTTGAATTAAATCTGAATCACTGCAGTGAACAGCACTCTAAAGACCCTGGAAACAATGCAGAATCTAATTTGTGTTTCTCTAATTTCATAAACGGCAGGGTCTGGAAAATCTTTCTTTGGCGTTAAGAAAGAGAATCATTTCAGTTTAGCGCTGCTGCTAGACAATTATTTCAGCCCTTTAATAACATTCTTCGTCTGCACGTGCGCTGCGCAGGCATCGCGCTGCTGTGTGTGATATGATGGGATTGAGGCTGTGACCTGCGACTGCGTTTCTCACCAGAGGGGAGTGTGTTTCCCCTTCCCTGGAGTTTGTTCTGCAGGTAGTCAAAGCTGTGTCTCTCCCCTCCCTGCCTTGGCTCCTGCCTTTCTTGTGGTTTGGCGTCTGGCTCGTATCCATGCTCCTAATCTGCGGGGCCACTGGAGAGCAGCTCGCTGGTGAATTTGTACCCCACACCTTCTCCTTCCACGAGAAGAGGAGGCAGAGAGACCCCGAGGGGTCTGACTAGAGCCGCCGATACCTTCACCAGGAGCGAGCAAGAGGTCCAGCAGACCTGCTCCCTTCCAAGCTAATCTCAGTGAAACTGTGATGGCGAAGGAGGTTATTCCTGATATCGATTCCATGATCGATATCAGGACACATACTGTACTTGACCAGCCTCCCCTACACCAAGAGGACGGCTGACTGTCCATCTAATTCACCCTGGCCGAGCAGGCAGCTCACAGACAGGAGATACAGACCCTGCTACTCATCACCTTCAAACCAGCAGCCAGTCTGGGAGCAGGCCCTGTGACTCCCAGGGGGATCTGTTACTGTCGCTTTAAAAGCACACGTTAAATCTCACCAACAACCTCTCAAAGCCTAAACTATTTATACTTGCAAAATAAAGGACGTGTTAAATCACACCAACAGCTTTTAAAAAAAAACAGAGACACTTGCAGAATAAAATAAAAGCAAAAGGGCTGTATGTAGACCTGCTTCATTCCACATTAATGGCAGGTAATGCAATTTCAACAGTGCTGAAGCCATTGCCAAGCACAGTGAGGCAATGAGCAAAGCTTCCTATAAGATGCAGGTTCTCTGAATAAGCTTAAGAATCCCATAAATACCACATATACAAGATGTGTGATGCTCATGATTTATAGCTACATTAAGGACAGACATCGGTTATGTCGGACAGGTGATAATACAGGCCATTGTCTATGACAGGCCTGCAACATGCCATTGGAATCCAGACGGACCTGCTCCTTAGCTGTGTCTGTGCGAATTTCCCAGGGGATGAAGGTCAGGAGTTTGGGTTCACACAGTGGGAGAGCCTCTTGACCCACATGGCTGAAGAGGAGTGTCAGGGGAGCCGAATCCAGACTCCCGGGGAGCGTGCAGTTTAAGACCCCATGCGGGACGGTAGAATCCGGAAGTGACCGGAGAAGGACATCAGGGAAGACGGGGCGAGGAATGGACAGGATGACGGACAGGGGGGCGGTGAAGACTGTGATCCGGGGAGTGGGGGGGGAGTGCAGGCGAACGAGTCCAAACACGGGAAGCCCGATAAGGGAAAGCAGGGCGCAGCCCAGGGTCCAGGTACCGGAAGATCCCTCCAAGACAAAAACAGGTGAAAACAGGAGCTAGGGAATGGGGACGTGGAACCAGCAACAGGAACACCGAAGTTAAAACCAGAGTAACGAGGCCAGGCGCTCCGAGCCCCGGACTCAGATGGTCAGGACGCCGAGAGGAAGCCGGTGCCGCTGGGTCTCTCCTGGACCCGCTGGTAGGCGGGCTTCTGGGCGTCCATCTCCCAGTGCTGAGCCCTGAACACCGGAGATGCCGGGCTTAAATAATAAGATGGGGACAGGGGACAGGTGCGCATATGACACATAACACAAGGTGGGAGCGCCCTCAAGAGGAGGGATGGCGATGGTGACAAGGAGCATGTGTGTGCATTGGGGAGGATAGATGTACCCAGATATATAAACTGCTGGGTACATTTTCAGGAACTGGGTAAGTTGGGGTTTCCACACTGATGGATTTCTTATTATTACCTCATTAAGCACCATTTTTGCGTTCCTGTATGACCTATGACCTTCCCCGGGTCAAGGAAATAAGGGAATATCGTTAATTCAATGTTTCCACACACGCCAGGTACTCCGAGGAGAGTACGACAACAATATAACTTCACTCCCAGGCAGAAAGGCGATCCAAGTGTTTAGCCCATACTCAGACCCCTGGAGACAATCTCCAGATAGGGCCTCATTATCCCCCTGAGTCAGATATATTCTGAATATGGTGAAACAATGAATCAAGATTAGTAATCCAACACAAGGAACATTTTCTCTGTATCTGGTACTGCGTTGCTAACCTAATGTTTCCTGTTTCGTTACCAGGCAACAGTAAAAGGCATTCAAACTCTCACGTGGGAAGAGCTGAGCAGGCAAGTGCTGACTAGAAATGTGTTTTTTTTAAGTTATGCCATCATTCATGGTGTATAGTGCGGCCCACATCGCCCTATTCCCCATGCATTTTCTTAATTACGTGGAAATGCAAGCATTTCAGCAGAACGCGATTTTGCAACGCATGTCCAAGCTCTCTGGAATGACAGCAGCTTCGATCCATTTGCCGAGAGCCCTCTGCGCACATGTTCTTTATTGTCAAAAACTCTACAGAAGGAGCCTTTTTCCTTCATTAATCGGCACTGGTGGTTTAGCGCAAGACCATGTTCTCCGAGCCCCCGTGTTCAGATGGAAAAATAAAGTTTATTTCATTTCCCCTCTCAGGGCCCACGTTGGCTCAGATTTAATCAAATATTCAAGCCATCCGCAGGTCACCCGTTACAGACCCGGTTACTGTGGGTGGGTTGTGCTGGGTGGGAGAAGGAAGCTAGACACGGGAGCTCTTGTTCCATAAGTTATTTAGTAGATGATGAATGCAGCAGAGACTAATTCAGCTTCCCGGCAAGAAGTAATTGCTGGAGGGAACTTTAAAACCTTTCCTTGAGATTCATCGGGCAGTGCTGTTGTATGAAATAACAATATTGTGGGGGTTTAAATGAGTTCCCGGCCTCAACCAGCATTTTGCTTCAGTTCTGACAAGCAACAGGCCATGGCCAAGTAAAAAGTTGACAAATAATAAGTAACAGAACAGAGTTTCAGTTTGAAAAGTGCCACGACTGGGGTTACTGTTGCACCTCTAAACTGGCAAGTACCTCCTTCTCTGGAGCAAGAAGAATAATAATAATAATCTGCACACTGCACATTATTATGATAGCTGGTATAGGGTCTGAGGGTCTCTGCAGTTTGAGAGTGAACACTTACATTATGCTATTCTACCATGATATTGAGAAGGTGAGGGGAAAGGAGGGTGTTGTATTGAACTATCGTTCAGCACAAACTGGGGCATCGCCATAGAAATAGCGTGCTATACAACAGGGATGCTTCATTGCCTTGGCTAATTACAGAGACCTGCAGGACCTTTCCTGCTAAAGCACTGCTCTTAATAGCGGTGAGCTGTTACACTTTCGTGCTACGCAGGACGTGTGCTGCAAGGGCAGCGCGCTTAGGGGGACATTGGACCCTGCCTGTCAGCGCCGAGCGGCTGTCTGGAGTCAGGAGGTGTGAATGGAGGACACAGCGGAGACCGCGGGGGGTCAGGACGGGGGTGAGAGATAAACACAGGCTCCACATGCAGAGAGACAGCCGCCAGGGCAACTCGTTATCAAAGGAGATGCTCGTCATGGCAATAAACATCAAACTCAGGACCAGGATCCAGATTAGCGCAGAGGATTGTTCCTGCCGTGTAGAATTAGACCCTTTGCTAAAACCTTTAAAATGGCTTTTCTTTACGGTGTTACTGATATAGCAGACATCAGCATTCAGAGTTGAACAGCAGTGGTTGAAAGCATATATAAATAAAGTAAATTTCTATGCATTTCAGTGTGATGAATATTTAAGCAATTGAATGGAAAGACACAGATTTGAGTTTGTAAGAACACCAAAGTGATGCCAAGGGAGTGGTCACACACTTATTCTTTATGAATGTCAAAAACACAGAACCATTTCTCACAGCAGGCATCACTCTTGATGGACATCTAGTGAAGAAACTGATCGAAAATATTACTACTGAGTTGACGTTGGGATCTTTCAAAATATCCCTGTTTCTTCTTAGGTATCATCACGAAATGCACACACGTCATCAGTTTTGTTTCTGAGAATGGGGATTTTGGAGCATGGAGACATCTTGGTGGGTGTGCTTTTTCTCGTAGACCAATGTTATTTTAGCCTTGTGCTTTTGTATACTACAGTACAAAACTTCCATCTTCTGGTATCATGACAGTGAGTTCTTTAAAATGTATAAGGAATTAAATTAGATGAATACCAAGGAAACAAATTAGATATTTTCTATTTTTCAGGTTATAAATTAACTTTTGCAAACTAGGCATAATCAACATATCAAATATGTGTTAGTACACCAGTGTGTGGATGTATTCCACTTTCACTGTAAATAAAACTCCAATCTCATATCCAACATCTCTTGAATGTCGAATTGAGGATCAAAAGAGAATAGTGTTTAGGACATTTGTCTCCATATACTGTAGCCTCCTGTGCAACCTGAACAGAAATAGAATATTTAACCCAACCAACAATGTACAGTACATACTGTACTACATACAGTACATTATCTAATGTCACGGAAGTATTTCAGAATGTTTTCAGCACTAAATCCTGCACATGGTCCCACTTGAGAGATTGTGGCTGCCTGCTTGCGTTCGTGTTGAGCAACAGTGTGTGTGCTGTTCCAGGGCTGGTGGCACCCAGCGCCTGCTTCTGGTAAGGCTCTGTCTCTCCTCTGTTTGCTCAGGTATCTCCCGAATGGCTGGGCAGCGAAAGCAGTTTAAGTCTGAACCTGGTGAGTGACGTCAGTTCTGGTGCACTGGCGTGCGTGTCGTGCACAGTAACAGGCCAGCATGCAGGGGCTTCGCTGGCACATTAGACACACAGAGCTTTTCAAGGGTTGGGAACTACAGCATGGAGGAGTGCAGTAGGTGCTAGTTGCATTGTTTTCACTTACTGCAGCCTTTCTCACCTCATAGTATTGTAGCTGATGGTTGCGGTAGAGAATGTTCAGCTTTTATTGTTGTTTTAAATAGCCCCTGAATGAGTTTTGTCCTACAGCAAATCTCGAGAAGGCTAAATGGAAACAGAAAAATGAGTTCTGCTTTGAATAAAGGTTTTTGATTGTTTGCAATGCAAGTGGAGGAATTTGTCTGTGGATGCTGCCAATTAATACTTCTGCACAAGATTCATGCTTGACTTTAGTTTTGCGGTTCTTTCCCTGCCTCTGTAGATGAGCGAGGGCACGGAGTGCATCTTCATCCCTGTGAAGCTGTTTTTGAAGGGTGCCCCTGCCAGGTCTCTGCACTCAGCCCTGCGGCTGGTAAACAGCTACCCTACAGAGAGCATGATTAGGGAAGGATATGCTGTTCAACAGGCTTGGAGCATCTACAAAGCCAAACTTGTCAGGCACAGGCTACACCACGCTGCAAGGAGCCAATCTGTGTCCGGCAAATGATCAACACTGTTACTGAAATAATCAGATTTCTCATTTTGATTCCCGAGGTTGCCAAGCTTTTAAAGTGTATGAGTTTCACGTGTGTTTTTTAAAGAAAATCACTTCTTGACATAATATTAAAAAAGATCATATGGCCAAAACATGGTATTAACTTTTCGCTTCTTTCTCCTTTGTCTTTATTTTTGTTCCTTTTTTATATGCTGAATATAGTCATTTCTGGGTTACAGCTTTTTTGCTGCTAAGAAATGTGCACCTCTTTTTTGTAACTCTAAATGAACCGCGGAGAAGTAAAACTGTAGAATTAGGGATACAGCTTTGCTACGCATTACTCAAATTAGAATGAAGTATATTTCTCTGATATTGACTCCAGTAATATGGCAGTGCTTTGGAATTATGCATGCTGCTTCAATAGAGACCCACCCTTCTGGTTTGTTTTGTTATGACAATAAACAACCACAGAACTGCTTGCACGTTTTCTCCTTTCTTTCTCGAGGGCGTACAGTCGATTGTGTCGCCTCTGGAGTCATACACCACAGCCCGCAGCAAGTGGAAGAGATGAATATACAGTAGGAAGAGTACTGCCAAACGGGCCAGAGGAACCAAATGGTCTCCTCTTGTCTGGAACCTTCCTTGTGCTCTTATCTGTGGAAAACAGAGTCCGAGAGTCTCCAGTGAGCTACACCGGGATTCCAGGAAGCCTCCACGCCTACAGTAACTTAACACAAGCAATGTTCCTGGGCTGGAGGGCACCCATTTCACGAATTAACATATGAAGAAAGATCGCATTTTTCAAAGCTTTTGTTTTCTTCTAACACATAATTTGGTCCACTTCATTAAACACGTTTAAGCACATTCTCCCACATGATATATTTTAAAATGACATGGACATTATGCAGTATATATTAAGTAAATTATCTTGTTGGATCTTAAGCCTTAAATGTTTACTGCAAGGAAATGGAAATGTCGGCATCAAACTTCATCCACCAGGGCGGAGGGAGATGAAGTGTGATGCCGACATTTCCATTTCCATTGTCTCCATATTCTGTAGCCAGGGCCAGCAGGGAACAGTGAGAACAGTGAGAGGACAGGTCTGGGGAATCCCTTGCACACGATGCCGTCACTCCGGCAGACCTGCTCTATGGATACAAGCCTGCAGCACTAGCAGCAGCTGCGCTGATTGACAGCTCAACTCCTCCCGATTTTTTACTACCCCATTACCCTTTATGTACAGTATATGTACTGCACATTGACCTGTGAATCCAGAAGGACATTTTTATTTTAAAGCATGTTATATTATAGAACTTATGTGTAAAGTTTCTAACTTCAGTTAGCATGTACTGTACATGTTCTGTAGGGTTGTATGAGAAGCTGAGGTCTGAGCACTGCCAGCACAATGACAACAATCTGCATGCATGCATACAGTACATTAATCTGATGCCGAGAAGGGCACATTTTTAATCATGCAAGAAGGAAGAGTCAGAGGAACGTTGCTTTTAATTCTTATTGGTAGTTTGCCTTTGTAGAAATAATCGTGTTAGTCTGAAGAGATTTCTTTTAAACTCATTTCTTTGTCTTCTGTTCCTGTACAGTAGATGCACATAATATCACTTCAAAAAAATGCATACATACTTCTACAGTAAATCCTTTCCTGGTTCCATTTGACCAATGATTATTTCAGTCATTGATATAGTTTAAATCAATTTTCATAACTGTTTCAACAGATCAATTTTCCAATGTTATTATTATTATTATTGACTGCTACATCCCGGGAGACTGTAAATTATATTGCACAATAAATATTCAATGAAATGATCTGATGTTGAATGGGAAGTCAGGATGTGTGGGGGATCTGATAAGTGCTGTCAACACTTTGCTACATCCTAAGAGTTTCACTAACATGCGACTGGGTTGCTTTGAAAAAAATGAAACAGCAGCTGTACAGGACAGCAGATAATGACGTGAAAGGTGATGTTCCATGAAACAGGTGTTTAGGTCTGTTGGACGTCTCTTAGTGTTGTATTCAAGGCCACAAGCCATCATCTGCCCGAGGTCTGCCTTCTAGAAGGATATAAAAGCTCCATTACCTCAGCAACAGGCAAGACTAAAGCTACACTCAGTGACCAGAGGTCAGGGATGTTTGGGCAAGAGTGACATCCACAAGGCATGACACAGGTTTAAGCCTAGAGTAGATGCTCTGAGGACCACGATGCTTTCCGTGTGATTACGTCTTCCCCTGCATTCATGCTGGTTTTCTCCAGGTTCTCAGGTATCTTAGCTTATTCTAAGGACATGCATGCTTGGTTATTCAGTGTCTCAGATTTTTACCTGTCTTTTTGCCCGTGTGTGTCTTATGATGGTGTCCTGTCCAGGGTGTGGTCCTGTCCTCTGTCCTGTGATGGACTGGTGTCCTGTCCAGGGTGTGATGCTGTCTTGTGTCCTGTGATGGACTTGTGTCCTGTCCAGGGTGTGGTGCTGTCTTGTGTCCTGTGATGGACTGGTGTCCTGTCCGGGGTGTGTCCTGTCCTGTGTCCTGTGATGGACTGGTGTCCTGTCCGGGGTGTGTCCTGTCCTGTGTCCTGTGATGGACTGGTGTCCTGTCTGGGGTGTGGTGCTGTCTTGTGTCCTGTGATGGACTGGTGTCCTGTCCGGGGTGTGTCCTGTCCTGTGTCCTGTGATGGACTGGTGTCCTGTCCAGGGTGTGTCCTGTTCTGTGTCCTGTGATGGACTGGTGTCCTGTCCGGGGTGTGTCCTGTCCTGTGTCCTGTGATGGACTGGTGTCCTGTCCAGGGTGTGTCCTGTCTTGTGTCCTGTGATGCAGGGTCCCATGCTTGAGGGACTGATCAGAGTTGCTCCAGCCCTTGTGCGGAATCAGAGTCTTCCTGATGATGGGTGGAGAAGTAAAACAATACCCTGGAGGAAGAGGCACATCGAAGAGATTCTTCAACGGAACCTATGGCATTAGGCACATACACAATTATACAAATTGTTTTTAAATTAATAAATTTGCAGTTCTGCACAACCTCTTCACCAAATCATGAAAAAGCAAATTCAGCAATCTTAGAGAAACCACAAAATCAATATCTTGGACTATCAAAACCACAAAGTGGTAAATCCATAACCTTACGGTGCAGAGCTAGTGAGACATTTTCTTTTGAACTCTTCCGTTTTCCTTAAAGTGGAAAGATTCAGCTGCCTAAAATTAATTTTAGAATACTTGTGATTATTTTTGGCAAGTAAAAAAATCCTGTGGCAATCTGTGATAGTCCTACGCCTTAAGTGTTACTTTCAAGAGCATGTCTCATCTTTTAGTTCTCTGACACTTTAAGGGCGGCTCACGGCTATCCCCTGAAATAATGAGATGTTGACAAAAAGGGAAGCTTCTCTGTCGCCTTGTGGAAAGACTGTGCCTGATAACCCCCTGTCAAGTCAAAAAGGAACAGAGTGTAATTAACTGTTTGTAATATCGGTTTTTACTTCCTTGGAGATTAACAGTTTCTTTTACTCAAGATCTCCAAAAAACAAAATTCTGTGAAATAATTGCAGTAGCAGAAATACTTATAAATAAGTGAGCTTCTTGTACAGCTGCTTTGTAATTATTGATTTCACTGATTAGCGCACAGTGATTTGAAAAAGTAATAATGTCAGTGACTGACACCTTGCCATATTGATAAGGTTAATTAAACACCCCTCTGCCATTATCGGACATATCTGTCAGCTTTTTTTCCCTATTTTCTTTTTCTTTGTCTGAAAAACCAACATCTAATAAAAAGATTAAAATGATTCTGGGGGTATTTGATATGTGGAGAAGAGCTCCATTTTCTCTAGGGAACAAAATGAATGCCCTGCATTGGTATTCCACTGGACAAATGAATTACATTGAATATGTGTTTTGCTCCAATCTCCACTCAAAGCAAGTTGAGATGTTTGGTTACTATGGTTACTATTGCCCTGGAGACGTTACGAGGCCAGTTACCCACTTTAGTATGTAAAAACCTGGCCTGCTTCTACAGTCTAAATTATTGGACAAGGTGGGCATCCAGGCTAAGACCCAGAGGACACTAAGTGCGCTCCTGGGGTCCGTGATCAGCACAGGACAAGACAGCCCAAGGAGTGAGGGCTTCTTTATGGAAAACGGAGCTCCGTGTCTTGTGCCCTCACTGCCCTGAAACTGGCCCCCTGTATAAAGACGGGGTGCCTGTCGGAGCACATCTCCTCTTGCGCCTTCGCCTCCCCTCTCCAGCTGTGCCTCTGCTGCCCTCGCTGCTGTCAGCGTTCCCAGATCCCTCCGACATCCGCCCTGGGAGACAAAGAAAGCGGCGGCTTTCGCAGGGAGTCGGAATTGTCCACTAGAGATCAGAGGCTTTTGCTCGAATTGTTCTGCTCTGCTCCTTGGCTTCAGGACAGTAGATCAGTCTTGGTACCATGGATACCGGAGGGTGAGGGCGGGGAACCGGCTCGCAAGAGTGGTCTGTGAAGACTCCCCACACCTGGGGTCCGAACCTACTACCCTCCGGCCAGCGATTCAGAGTCCTGAGCCAACCACACAGACGCAGATATTACAGATAATTATTTCAGCCTCCGGCCGGACAGAAACATTGAGACACTTGATGCAGACCGAAGGAAGCTCGCGCAACAGAAAACGGAAGGTTGTGGTGTAGTGATTTGTTAGGCTTTGCTAACAATGCATCTGTTGTGGTATTTTCGCAGGGGGAAATGATCACTTTGCTAGCTTTAAAAAAAAAAAAGACTCAAAACCCAAAATAGGTGTGATGGCTAAATTTGACCTACAAGCTGGTAAGGTCATACAAGCAGCAATGAAAAATAATTAAGGGGCCAAATATGCGGCCGAAGGATGAGCAGATCCATATCGGAAAAGCAACGAATAAACATAAATTGCAATAATGATGCAGCCTGATTTCTCTCTATGTGTCTAAAACACATAGTCAGTAGAGCGCAGGGCTGGAGGGCTCCTCAGTAATTGCTCTAGTTTATTAGGCTGTTCTGGGGTCTAGAATTAGAAATGTGAGGAATTTTTGCTTCAGTTCAGAAAAGAGGTCGATGTGGCCCCATTATCTGAAAAGGAAAAACAGCCAATACAAAATGTTTTAATTTGACTGTCAAATGACAAAGCCAAACTGTAGTTGTGCAACATACGCTTTAAAATTGATGGGAGATCATTTCACAGCCCTGGAGTAAAGGTTCTGCATTTTAGTTCCATTGCAGAGTGACTAATCCTTATTCAGACTAGTACAGATTTGCTCTAAAGTGAAACAAGAATGTTGTTTATTTGTATTTTGTCACTTTCAGAACTCCAGTATTCCTGACTGGGGTTTGGGCTGGGATCCCAGGTCTGGCTGCAGTATTCCTGATTGGGGGTTTGGGCTGCGATCCCAGGTAGGAGAGTGCTGCTCAGCCCCTGGACAAGTTATTGCCTCTGAACTGCCTGTTCTCAATTGACTTATCTTGTTAAATAAAGGATTATAAATAAGAACGAAGAATCATTTCACCACCCGAAGACAGGAAATTCTGTCTGTCATTGATTGCACACATTTTACTGCGATGTCTATCCTGAGTTCAGGAACTCTATTCCACAAAGAAACAACCCAACTGGATCTGCCATTCGGCAACAGATCTCATCAGTATGAAAATCCATCCAGATAAAGACTGGTCTCGCACACAAAAATGAATTCAGGCAGGTGGAGCACACTGCAGGCATCTGATGAACAGGGATATCTGCTTAAAAAAACAGAAAGAAATGTATCTAAATATACAGGGGAATGATGAATCACACATCAGAGCTGAGGTGTAATTCAAACTTCATTTCTGCTTTCTGAGATGGTTTTCTTCGTACAGTTATTATTTGACAAAGCACAGTTGTGATCTGGCTCTATTGCTGATGACACAGACATTATCATAGGATAGCAAAATCATTAGAGCTGCAAAAGGAGTGAATTGGCGCACTCTATCACAAACTAACAGAGCCGAAAAGACCTTAATAACCGTTTGTAATAAAAAGCTGGAAGCAGGGGTGCCTGTTTTGTTGAATGTCTTCATTTTTAATGTTTGTGACACCTTTGAAGTAGGCCACGTCATGTGTAACCTGACCCTGTTCCAGCCAGAAAACTGAGTCCAGAAATATATTAAGAGGTACATCATTTTCGAATACTTTCTCATCTTCGAGAACGGGTTCATTGCATGACCTCGTGCAATCATACAGTATGCATCTAGTTGCATTTGTGATCTTGCTCATAATTTCTAGGGAACCGTGCTGGCTTCAATTAAAACGCTGGTTAATGTGATATAATACATAACAAACAACTGCAGATAAATATACAGATCTTTATAATGACAATAATTCCTTGATTTGGTGAAGCACTTTTCATATTAAAGAATTAAAGCAGAATGAAGCAATATGGCAGAAGTGCAGTAGTGGGTTATGGATGTTGGCCTCACAGCCATTAGGGGATCCTCTCCACCAGCACCAGTGTGCAGCCCGGCCTGGATGATGCCCTAGTCTGCTCCCCACACACCAGCTCTCAGTGGGGAGGAGAGCAGAGTGATGAAGCCAAGTTCAGAGATGGGGATTATTAGGAGGCCATGAGTGGTAAAGGCCAATGGGACATTTGGCCAGGACGCCGGGTTTACACTCCTGCTCTTCTCAAGAGACACGCTGGGATTTTTAATGACCACAGAGAGTCAGGACCTCAGTTTTACATCTCATCTGAAGGATGGCAACTTTTTACAGTATGGTGTCCTCGTCACAATACTGGAGCATTAGGCCACTAAGTCCTCTTCCAGCAGCAACCTTAGTTTTTCCCAGGAGGTCTCCCATCCAGGTACTGACCAGGCTCACACTGCTGAGCTCCAGTGAGCAGCCAGCTGGGAGCTGCAGGGTGACCTGACTGTTAATAGGCTGAAGCACTGCACTGGGATGTGCCACCAGTGCAGGAGGGAGCCAGTAATGACATGAAAACGTTTCGGGCCGAGGGCTCAGGAGACACTCACTCACAGCTGGAGGGAGAGCCACAGAAATCGTGCTGGCAGAAGTCAGTCACCTGCCCCTGAAGAGAGCAAACACAGTCCGCCACTTCAGAGAGCCACACTGTGACTCACAGGGCTGGGAATCATGTGGGAACCAGTGCTGGTTGTTCTATCTCTTCCAGTCTGAAGAATGACATGACAAGAAGGAAGCATTGCAGCCGTTTCACAAAAACCTTTAACATAAGTTGGGTTGAAGATTAGTTTATGATAATTTCTAAGCTAAATTAAGTTGACCTTTCAGCTGCAGTCTTCGAACTGTCATTTGTTCCTGTTTTAAGCACTCATCACCTTGCCTGTTAATGCAATACCTGGCATGTTCTCTCTCCTCACAGACAGGACTATGACTTGTCATCCCGCCTTGCGATCGACAGGAACACAGGTAATTGCAGCCACACACTACAACAAACCTGGCCTCCTGTTTTCCTTGCAGCGGACAGACGATTACTGCTTGTGAGGTCAGTGTCAGTGCTGCCCCAGCTGCTAACACCATTCTGCACTGCTGGAGCACTCCTCTATGTCTGTATCTCTTGCAGTAAATGCTCAGCCATCTACATTGGAGAAACAGGAAGGAGACTCGGAGACCGCTTCAGAGAACACGTCAGGGCTCTGAAGATTAAAGATCTCTCCAAGCCCATTGTTTCTCATTTCACCTCTGACGGCCATGGCCACTCTAATCTCTCCATCTGTGTTCTCAAAGACGGTTTTCCGAACTCATACATCAGAAAGACCACCGAAACTAAAATTATTCTGCAGCTAGGATCACACATTCTCCCTTCCCTTAACGACAGACTACTGTTCTTTAAAATTTTCTCCATTCATTGGAAGTTTCATTTCACACCTCTCTGCACCCATTCTGACTTCACACCTCTTGATTGGCCTCTCTTTCTGTCCCCTGCTCCCGCCTCTCACTCCTCCTCCCTCCCAACCTTTGTTCTCCCGCTACTTTACCTTTGCCTACTGCCCTGTCTCTCTCACACCTGAAGAAGGCTCCACGGCCGAAACATTGTGTTCTCTTTCTTCTTTTTTTCAGCATGGAATAAAGAAAATTAACATCCTAATGTTCAAATCAAAATCACAGAAAGCCAAAACAAAAGCACAGCGCGAGGGACCACGATCAGTGCCCATCGTGAAACTCGCGGTGAGGCCAGTGACGAGACCGTATTGGACATGAGCTCCCTGAGGAGGAACACAAGCCACACAGTGTCGATGACACGCTCACCCAGAGCTGCCTTGGTCCTGGACGACTACAGCCCAGCAGGTCAATCACATTTGCAGACTTTTAACCAATGTGATTTTTGGTCAAGTACATTAATTAGTCAGGAATGGGACTGCTGTAGGTGTTGGCGTTTCATATTGACAATGTTCACCGAACAGCTGAATTGAAGAGGTCACCTGCTTCGGTGGTCTCCAGCCCCAGACTGGCCGCCTCTGCTTTTGGCTTCGGGCATCGTCTGGGCTGG